>NC_080597.1:12269519-13519519 GCF_027887145.1 Ammospiza caudacuta | reverse complement strand
ACAAACCCCTATAACTTTGAAAGACAGGAGTTGCAGAAAGCGTCACAGGACTTTGCTGAAAACCTGGTTACATCTTACAATTTCCCTTTTGATTTGTTTTGGTTTTAGTTTTATTCAGATTGGCACAGAATACTGTATTTCCATCGATTAAAATCTTGTCTGGTAACTAACTAAACAACTTGTTCATGGAAAATTAAAAAAATAAATAAGTAAACTGTCAGTTGTGGAATGTAAACTGATTAAACAAATAAAAAAAATCATGTTGTGTGTTTTAAGAGGTTGTGTCTGCTTGTGTCAGGAATGGGACTGGACACCTCTCACCATCCCCATCCTCACAGAAGGATGGAGGACAAAGAGCAAAACTGGGAGGTGGGTGGTCTCTGAGTTATGGGGTACTGGAAATGCTCTTTGAAAACTAACAATAATGAAGATTAGATGGCTTCTGATCAGAATCACTGTACAAGACATTACAAACACAAGCAGGATCTCAACGTGACTGTTTATGAGGAGGTTTTCTGTCTGTCATAGAAGGGACGGATTCCTGCTGGAACCTTGATATTAGAGTACTGCATGCACTCTAACACCATTAATCTCTTTTTGGAGCCACCTAATGTGTTGAAGTCTGTGATTTGATTGAAATGTATAGAGACATCAGAGTAGTTTAGCTCCCACCTTCCCCCAGCAAATAAACAACTAAAACTGAATATGGATTGGAGCCTGTTGGGTTTCCAGTGCTCAGCTGTGAGGGCTTCAGGAAACCTGGCTGACACAACAGCGCTCTGGTATTAGTACTTCCTCACTGCACTTGTATCCTCAGGCTGACAACAATGCAGCAGACAATCATGCAGAAAACAACAATGCAGCAGTCATAATCATGCATCAGACAAACATTTTCTGTAGGGCCTGGAGTGTGCAGCCACAGTCAGGCTGCAGGTGTCCCAGGCTGAACACCCAATGTTCAGGGTATTCATAAAAGGTATCAAAACTACCTCAGATGTATAAAAAAGAAATGACAAGAAATAGACAAAAGTGCTTGCAACTGTCCGAGCAGAAGAAGAGCAAAAGAGTGGATCAAACAGAAAAGCACAAATAGTATTTTTTTAATTATTGAGTTTAAAATTAACTTATCTAGAATTAAATATTTAAAAAATAATGGCAAGGTATTTTTAAACATTATTATTTTGTTAGTTATGGAGTTAAATATAAAAATTTTCTATGTTGACTCTTTTTACCTGATTGAGGCATTGTACCTTTTGACCTGACAGTCAAAAATAAGAAGGCACCTGATGGTTCTTCCCAAGCTGACTGTTTTTTCCATGACAGACTATGGGTTGTAGCAAAACAAAGAGTCTCCTGCAGTTTTCAGGATGGAGTCCCTCCTGCCCCCAAAGAGGTCCTGTCTAAAACACCAGTGTTAGTAAGGAACAAAATGAAGAATCAGAGTGGAGAAGTGTTAAAGACAATTCTCTGTCAAAACCCCCATCAGTACTGATGTAAATTCCTTGACCTCTTCCCTGGCACTAATGGCTGAGGAACGGAGACATCTTGGTGATAAACTACACACAGAACTCCAAGAATGTGCCTATTTTTGCCACATTTCAAGAGAACCCACTTGTATTGCCAGTGCTCATGACCTGCCCGCTGCTCTAAGTAAAATCCGTGGGGTGAAGCAGAGAGCAGGAGCAGGGAAGAGCTGGCTGGGGGTGCAGGAGCTGGCAACCCCCCCAGGGCAAATGAAGGGAACAGAGGTGTTACAGCAGCATATCCAGCACCACGAGGAGTCAAAACCTTTTGGATGAAGCTTCTCCTCTCCTTGTGCACTGCTGTCCCCAGGCTCAGCCTGCCCAGCCATCCTCATCTGCTCGGGGACAGCGCTCACGTTCAGCGGCGGTGCCAGTGCTCTGCTGGGGCTCTGCTCTCTGCCATCAGCAGGGGAAACGTGATTCATCAGTGCTAAAAAAAGGAAGTTTAAAAAAAAGGAGCCTGCTTTGTGGCGAGGGAGAAAGCAGGTGCCCTCTCCTGTGGCAGGGATGGCATGGATGGCTCCCATGGAAGCCTCAGGAGCGTGGCCGCAGGGGCAGAGGGCTCAGCTGCTCAGTGCTCCTACAGGGAAGGGCAAGAAGAACATGAACTTGAAAAGCCAGCTGGTCCTTGAAGGCTGGGCTAGAGATGCTGTCATGGAAGAGCTTGCATTTTGGGAAAAAAAGTAGCCTGACTTCAAGAAAGATTTATGCACAAAAGTCCAGGTTTTCATTAAGCACATGAGGGCTGAAATTTAAGCCACATTGCGTTGTTGCTCCATGCAGTGCCCAGGCTGCCCAGCCCTGCTGCTGCCAGCTCTGTGCTGCTTTCCAGGCTGATGCTCATGTCTTGGGCTCTGGCCCTCGGGCATGAGGGTCTACATGAGAGCCACAGGGTCACACAGAAGCCTGCAATGCAGCTAGATAAAGCAGACAGCAAAAGAAGGGAAAACTCATTAACTGTGGTTCACCACAGAGGAAATGAACAGAGGGATTTCAATAACCCAGTATCACGCAAGCCACCCATGGAAGAGCAGGGGTTTGTTGTGCCCTTGTCTCAGGAAGGCAGGGACTGAGGCTGTCATACACAGACACTGCCCCCCACAATTCTGGGTACCTGGACTTGGCAGCTCAGTTTGGCAAGTGTAGCAGGAGTGCTCATCTCTCAAGGTCCAACTCCTGGTTTGAATTAGCTCCATCTATTCAAGATTCCAGCTGGTCGTGAAGGGAAAAAACTACTGAATTAGGGAGGAAAATAATGCAAATTTTAGGAGAAAGACATCTACTTTTCAGCTTCATCTGCAACACAGTGGGGCCTCAGCAGATTGAACAGAGGGACAGGCAGCAACAACTCCAGTTCCTCATAGCAGAGAAATCACCTGCTGTGTCCCTGAGGAGCCCCCCAAAGTTCAGCTTTTCCTTTGCTTTGAGTATCTGCTAATGTTTTGTGCCCACCCAGGGGTGAGGATGCCCTCAGTGGAATGCAAGCTCTGTGTTTCAGAGGCAGGATAATCCCACGGTGACCTTTCCTGTCAGACACACATGATAACTGCAGCAGGCTGGGGCTGCATGGGGTGAGGATGCTGGTAATGAAATGCTTTTATAGCTCGACACTCATTATTCTGTTACATTATCGGGCTCTTCCCCAGGGGCCCTCTAAAGAGTCATGCCTGAGCTCCTTTCCTGCAGAGACCTAAACCAGACCACCTAACAAGCTACATTTACTAAAATTTTTGCTCCCTCCCTGCTCAGAGGGAGCATGGTCTTGTTCATTTGCATGAGACAGAAGTGGAAGAGCTCCACCAGCTCAGCTCTGATTTTATCAGCCTAACCCACATCAAACAAAGCAGTGAGCCTGTGGCCAGGCAGGAGTGACAGAGGCTGCTGCCATCCCAGAGCTCACCATGCAGGCCCATGACTTGCCCCAACATGCCTCAAACACAGTGTCCCTGCTACCCTGCATCTGCTGCTGACTTGCAAAGACTGACCACTGAGCGCTTCTTTTTCAGAAACTGCACTTTTCCTTTGACTGTTTAATTCCCTGCTATTGCTTCCCATCCTGAGATAAACCCTTGGCCTTCTCAGCTCTGAAATTCAAAGCAGAGCTCACGGGGAGCAGGCTGCTCAGAGTGGAGCTGGCACTGCCTGTGATAGCAAAACCCTCTCTCAGAGCTCAGCTCTGTAGCAGGAAATGAGCTGGTGGCCCAAGGGCACGGCCACAAGCAGGAGAGCTCTATTGCCAGCAGATATGGCTGGAGAGAGGTCACAGTCCAAGCTCTGGGCCATCATCTCTGCTCTGCTCAGTTCCCCAGAGACACCCAGAGACACTCAGAGGGGGTGGTGGCTATTTCAGGAGGTATTTTACAGGAGAACTGAAGGCATTAGGTATCCTGCTTTGGCTTTTGCTTACTGTTCACAGCAATACTCAAAATGAATGCCAGGAGCATAAAGGGAGAAATAATAAACCCTGCCATAAAGAGTGTGTGATTTGGAAAAGCAGAGGCAGACAGAGGGGGAGAGAAGGGAATAAAACACAAAGGCAAAGTCTTCATAGCAGCAGTTGGCACTTGGAGCTGGCCATATATATTTGAAACCATTATGCACAGAAAGCCACTTGGTACTTCAGTGCCTTCTAATGACCAAATAAAGTGAGTACACATATGCAGGTACACAAGGTCCTCAGCAGGTAAAATATGAAACATGAAACAGCCCCAAATATCCACCTTCACAGTGATGCAGATTTCCTTCTTTTCTGTTATGTTTTCTTACAAGCTTCCTTCAAACCTGTCAGAGCAAAGGAGGCTGAGTGAAACGTGTTGCCCTGTGCATTGAACAAAACTTCAAGTTCTCAGTTTCACATTTGGGGTGTTTCTGACAGGCTGCAGTTTCTGCTTCATTTAACCTAGCTCATTCCCTTTGGGAATTCTCTACCCACTGAATTTGCAGCAAGAAATGCCATGTGCTGAGGTTTGTAAAGAGCTTTCAGACAGAACAGGTGACTGCTGAGTCCCTCCTTCCCCTCTGTCAGATAGAGATTCATGCATTACCTTGCACTCCTTGTCTCTTCCCAGCTACCGATTTTCACAAATAGAAATCTCAATATTTTTGAAACTTCTAATGCTCCATCAAACTCGTTTGCAAATAACCAGTGGATCCAGAGTTTGATGGGGACAGATGGGCAGACATGAAGTGACAGAACCTTCATTTCCTTAGGAAATCAGTCTAAAAATATTCTGTCCAGCGCTCAGCTTTTTCCATAAGGATGCGCAGCTTCCCGGGAGGCCCAGCCAAATCTGGGGACGCAGGTGGCAGCAGCAGCTCTGTGTCCTGGGTGACACCTTTGCCCATGGCAGCTGTCATTGCTGTTACTGCCATCAGGGCTTCCTTTCATCTGGGGGGCTCTGTTGGTGTTGAGATCTCTGCTCTGGGATTGAGTCCCAAAGAGGAGCCCACTAGGGAGGATGGCAGGGGAACACTCACGGCTGGAACAGAGATCCGCCTTGTCTGAGTCAGGAGCTGAATGC
This sequence comes from Ammospiza caudacuta, assembly GCF_027887145.1. Lineage (NCBI taxonomy): Eukaryota > Metazoa > Chordata > Aves > Passeriformes > Passerellidae > Ammospiza > Ammospiza caudacuta. Next base: position 13,514,475 of record NC_080597.1, on the reverse strand, counting down.
TCCCAAGGTACACCTGGCAAGCTGAAGCACATCTGCAGAGATGGGAAGATGCCCTGAGGGAAGCTGTATCTCAGGACAGGCAGTCAGCCAGGCTTTCCTCCCTCCTCCAGCTGTAGCACCATCCAGAACAGCCTTGCAGAAAACCTTACAACCCACCTGCCAGCCCTGCTTTGCCCACGAGTAAGAAGGGATGGAGGCTAACATCTGCAAGAGCTTATAGTGAAATCTACTGAGGTAGTGCTACTCAAATGTTGCCAGGTGGCACAGTCCCAGTCTGTATAAAACAGCCCCTTTTTGCTGTTTTGCCAGCAACAAATTAATTTTCACCAGCCCCACAACTTCTCTGCAGAGCTGGATTCAGGCTGCACATTTATTAGAAGGATGTTCATCTATTCCTGAACACAGAATGTGCTCCTGCAGCCCAGGGGCTCCCAGGACTTGCCAATGGGAATGCAGGAGGTTGTGCCCCAGGTTCACTGCCTGCTCGGGAGGGGACAGGGGAGGAGGAGGAGGAGGGAAGCTCTCCCTTCAGGCAGTGCCGAGGTACCTACCAGCACCTGGCCCCTGGAAGTGTTCCCAGCTGGCACAGTGGATGGCTCTTGATTGTCCTGTCACACCTTTGCTGACAAGTACTTAAATTGAGCAAGTTCATCCCATAAAATTTAAGGAAGTGAAAGGACAGAAGAATGAAAAGCAATGTATTTTTCTTTTAGCACCTCTCTTTTTCTCATTTTCTCCTGAGGTGTCAGCACCTTAAATAAAAGGCCTTTTACTGCCTCACTGTTTTCTGCATCCAGCCACAAATAGCAACACTGGTGCAAACAGACCAAGGTCTCAGCTTGCCAGCTCTGCCCTCAAGGTTGTCACCTCTGTGCAGAGCCCTTCATTCTCCTTCCTCTCTCATTTGTCCTTTGCTGTCACATTCACTCCTGCCAGCTCAGAAAACGCCCTCTGCTTGCAGAGATCCAAGGAGGCTGAGGGCAAACTCAATTCCCAAAGTCTGCAGCTCAGCTTCCACCCATCAAGAGAATGTCCAGGAGGAGCCATGTTACTGATTTCCAGTTCCTCGTGAGTCATTTCCAAATTTGCAAACCACAGTGAGAGCTGACAGAGTGTTGCTCTGTCTTGGCTCCCTTCTGCAGCTCCAGAAGGGATCTCCTACAAATTCTGCATCCTGGGGAGCCCACATCAGGCTGTGCAAGGGCATTGGAGATCAGAAGCCACTCCCTCAGCAGCTCTGGATGGAACAGGGCAGAGGAGATGGAGAGGATGGAACAGGGTGCTGAGTGGAACCTCCAGCCAGGCAGAGCACTGGGCCGGCAGATGGCTCCCAACACGTAGCAAACACTAAACCAGGGCCACATGTCACTTTTTTCCTTAGAGGTGACTGCATTTTTGCATTTCCTGCCTGAGCCCAGATAAGATTGCAGCAGAAGAAACACTGGCAGTGTGTGATGCAGAATGTGAGTTACAGGAGAGCTGGCCAGAGAGCTGATTCCCTTTGACCTCTTGTTCCTCTTTACACACCACAAAAATTGTGTCTCTTTGATCAGCGTGGTAGGAGCCCCTGGGACCTGCCTCATTCCTCCTAAAACTGGCTGCATACATCATCTGGGATGCATTTCTCTACAGGAGCACAGTCATAGGCAGGTACAGCCCAGACAGGAGGGTCACACAACATGAATGGGAAAAGGACAAGATATTTACAGGCTGTCATGCCATCAGGGGTAGGATATTGTGCTCCAACTTCCCATTTTATTCTTTCTTTATGGATCCAGGAAAGTTTTATGTTTTTTAAAACTCCTATTTATTATCTCTTTTCCCATTTTGCTAAAATTGTACTTGGGTGTAGCTGTATTTCTATTATATCTGCAGTAGTGGTACTGAATTATTGAGGTAAATGCAAACTTGCACATTAAAACAAAAAAGGATTTTAATTATTTGGAGGAATACAAACTAGGAAGGCACTGGGCCAGCACAAAAAGGCAGTGACCAGTAGCCTCTCCTAAGTCCAAACCAAATGCAGGCACCTCTCTGTGCCTTGGCCCTGTCCCACACAGCAATTTGCACATGCACATAAGCATGTATCACACCATCCCCTCATTGATTTAATGGCACATACTGTACTTCAGAGGCTGGATTTCTTCTACTACCATTTGGCAGAGCATACCAAAGTGGCCAAAAATTCATCTGTGATGCTCAGAAAAAAAAAAAAAAAATCCAGGCCAGAATGAACATAAAATAAAAGAGTAGAGTTGATAAAAACAGTGAGGTTGGCTGAGGATATTTTTGATGTACCCCGAGAAGAAGCAGTCATGTTTCCATCAGGTGTGCAATGTACCCATAAAACGTTCCAACTATATTTTTGTGCATTTGCAGATGGAAAAAATCACTTCTATTCCTCAGCAGTTATTTTACCAGTGAGACAAATGATGATCTGTTGTTGGACTAGAGAGTACAGATCACAGCTAGGGACAGGAATTGTTTTGATCCATGTTCAAGTGACTCCATGCAGGTGTAACAGACCTAAATATAAACTGGCACAGCTGATAGGCAAGAACAGCTTGAAAATCAACCCACCTGCACTTCATGAATGCATTTCCATTTACTCCCCTGAGCTGAGGATCAAGCCCCAAATCTCTTAAATACAGATGGCTCAGAACAAATCTGTGGTTTTGCTTTGCTCAGCGCAACATCAGGAGCCACTCACTACACATTGAGAAGAAAGTGATGGCTTCCCAGTCCTATGCAAGCCCACTCAGGATGTCACCTGGAAGCATCTGACATACCCAAGGTGTTGGATCACTGTCACAGAGCTCACCTGGCCTGTGCAGGGACTGGTGTTTGCCACAGGAGCCCAGCAATGCTGTCTCTGCTGAGAGGTCTCCCTGCCCACAAGGGGAAGCTTCTGCAACAATTCTGGTCCTGACTGTGCCATTTTGTGGTAACCAGGTCACATAAAATGGCCACACTCTAGAAGAGAACCTTGTAATTGAAATTTTTTGAGCTATTTAAACCTTTTTAGAAAATAATGGGGAAAAATCTGTGAGAACAATCTGATCCAGAATTATCCATCACTCACTGTGAGATTCAAATCTAATTTGATTGCTCTTACTTATGTATTTTTATTGTTCTCCATTTGCTTAATGAATGTTGCAGTTGTAGTAATAAGATTATTGGTAATATGAAACAGATTTGCAGAATGATGAGAAGATAATAAGATGATACCTTGAGGGTGATTTCTGTTTAAGACACAGTAACTATGTCATGGAGTAAATAAACTTGGTGAGGGAAGATACCAATGGCTATTAACCTAAGATACAATTATTCCCAAATTACCAGGATACACATTTCATTAATGTGAGATTACCTGTGACTGATGCTTGGTCCAGGCTCTCCCATCCACTCATGAGGCTGTAGGACAAAGCCTTGCCCAGGGAGTGGATGGACAAGCAGCCATGGTTCCCCAGAGCCCAGGATGTGGTGGCTGAGGTGGTGTCGGGGTCTCTAGCTGGTCAGAGTGACTCTGAGATGCGTTAGAAAGTCTCTTTTCCCAGCCTGGCGCTTGAAGAAGGAGTCAGAGCTCTTAATTTCTCAGTCTCAAGGTTGTTCATTGTATCTTATCTATAAAAAGTTTTCTCCTGTCCTGCTGAGGTACATCCAGCAGGACAGTTCCCAGGCACTCTGCCTGCCCTCAAGGTGGTGTTATGTCTTTATACTAAAAACTACATGTACAATGTTTACAATCACTTTCCAATACCTATCACCTATGTTAGACAGTGAGCTTCTACTCTAAACCAATCTAAAAGTGCCACCATCACAGCAGAAGATGGAGGCCAAGAAGAAGAAGGAGAAAGGCTGGACACGCCCAGTTCCCTCCATCTTGCCCCTTGAACCCCCATACCAAAAACCCTAAAATCTACTTTTCCACCCCATGATAACTTCACTAATATTCTACTTAAACTGTTGTGGCTTGCTGATCTTCATATAAGGTTGGTAACTTGCTCCACAGGTCATAATCAAAACCACAGGCATTTTGGGCTCTGTGCCAGGGTTTCTGAGCCCCCTGGCAGGGGTCCTGGCCATCCTGGACAGCCAGAGGGATGTTCTGGATTCCCACAAGGTGGGACCCAGCAGACCCTTCATGAACACACTGGGTTGGGAATGGTGAGGTCCAAACTGTGCCTGGCTCTTGAGAGCTGGGCCTTACATCTTGCCTAGCTCCCATTACTCCTGTGTGATGGCCACAAAAGCCTGACAGGGATGCTTGGCCATCAAAGTTGTAACCTTAAAGCCTCACATTCCTTTCTAAATGGATGCTCAGTGACATTTCAGGATCAGTATTAGTGCAGGGAATCTGCTGCTTCTTGGATCTGCAAGGCTGGCTGGGGACAAAGCATTCACATATCCGTGCACCTGCAGATCCTGAGGCTGCCCAGCTGTCCTGGCTGAAACAACAGGCTCACCATCCCCTTCCTCCCTCCCTCCCTTCTTGGATCTGGGCATGTTCACACAACTAACTGTGTGCTCCAGGTGCCAAACTCCACTGAGTACACAGCTGCTTGTGTGCCACTCTTTTGGGAAAGTGATGGGAACAACAGTGCACACACACACAAGCAGATGCAGAGCTCTCTCAGTCCTTCATAGAGAACCATCTAAATCTCTTGCTCTTTTTGGTACATTTAGTGAATTCTGCCAGCTTCCTTAGTGCCTTTAAAGGTTTGTGTAGTATTTTCTTGGCTCTTCATTTAAATTTTTCAGTCTCTTAAGGGCTATCACGGATCCATTTTGGTCCTAACTAATGAGAGTTCCTACCAAATTTTAATAGCAATTCTGCTAATAACATTCATTTTCTCTATAGTCTCTCTCTGTCATATCTCTGGCAATCTCAGTCTGTCATCTGTTCAAGGTTGGGCAAAACTTTGGATAGTGGGTTGGTTGTTTTTCAAAGTCAGATCATTACACACAATGTAATTCTAAGCTGTACCTACTGCATTTTCACAGAGGTAGCTGGGAGTAGCTCTAGGCCCCCAAAATGCCTGCCAGCTGTGTATTTAACTGCAAGCAGAAATTCCCAGGATGAACTGGCTTGGCAAACTCAGTAGTGTGACATGGCCAATTTCAGCAGACACAGTTTTCTGTGAAAACCCCAAAATCTCTTTATTTACTAGAACACACCAATATCACATTTCGTTGGCATCTGTGGCACAGAAGTCATTGTTTTGCAGCTTTGAGCAAAGCTTTGCAGGACCACTAATAGTGTCCTTGGAGAAATGAATGCATAGCTTAACTCCTGTGCTGTGAACCATTGGAACAGAGTGCCCTAATAAACTCCTTCAGTTTCTCAGAGTCTGGATTAATATTGACACTGCACATCCATTAAACATCAGCGAGCAGCAGTGCTCCAGGTGGTAGCTGCAAGCAGCCAGATTAGGGGCAAATGTTAGCAGCCTTCCCAATGAATCTTTACATATTTCCCTCATCTATGTGGACAGGCTCTCCCTCATCATCTCACCCGTGACAGTCTCATTGCAGTTTTTATCTTATGTTATTTATTCCAGCATTATTTGCATTATCTAGAATTTTCTGTTTTGTTTGCTTAGCTTTGTCCCAGTACTAGAAGAAACTGTGCTTTGTTCCTACAAAAATTATTGTGATGGTTCTAACATTGTCCATTCAGTAATCCCACCAACATCCCCTCTTTGCCTCTGATTTAAGAGTACCTTTCCCAAAGATAAGATCTGCAGGGAGCTCATAGCACAATTCTAAGGGAGTTGAGATATTTTCTGGGTCAATATTACAAATTATGCCTTTTCCAGTATATTGCCCATTTATTTTCCAGTTTTTCACATACTTCTTTGTGCTTAATAAGCTTATCACTGTCCATTCTGTTTCCGTATTTACTTCCTGCTATGTGTGACTCTCCTACAAGTATCTTCCAAAAGTATTTCTGGCAACACATATGCTTCTGTATAACAGTTAAAAAATAAATGTCTTATTTATTTCCAGTTAAGATAATTTCATCTTTGGCTGCTATGCTGTACATTTCCACTATGTATAATTTTCATCTAAGCATGTGGTGCTGTCCTTGTTTTCATTACCCATCCTATATATTCCTTCTGTTGGTATTCACATGTTTTTGTGAAGCAAAGTCAAGTCTGGTGTTCCTTGCCTCTTTCATCATGGAATGGACATTATCCCAATTTATGTTGCTTGCTACAGTGTGCATAAATCCATACACTGTTTGTCATCTTGAGTCTTCTGTTTCTTATGACCTGGGACCCTCCATATATTTGTAATGGCAGAGCCCTGCCCATCCTCTGCAAGATTCACTCTGTGAAGTGATTGCTGTTTCTTGGCAAAGCTTATCATCTCTGTTAATTCTTAATTGTAAATCTCCTGTTAGAGGTTTAACACTTCATTGTCTCACTTACGGTATTTCCTTAATTTACTTTACTCCAGGTACCTTATGGTATTCGGTATTTAAATTACTCTTCCCATCTGTTCTTAGCAGGAGAAAGCAAGAAAACAAAGCAAGCAAAGATGTCATATAAATGGAGTCAGTAATGCCTGTGCATTTGGAGAGTCTGCATAACAAGTATTGGCTCGTTACTGTGGTTCAGACCACTTTCATTTAATGTAAAATACACGGCTGTTCTAATCGAGCCTAGTCAAGTCCCACAGCCTCACACTGTCCTCAGCAACATCTTATCAGAGATCCTTAAAGCAGCATATTAAGTGAAAAAAATGTCTAAACAGCTTGAGAAGCAAAGCTCAAGTCTTTGAACTGATACCAGATCACAATGTGATAGGAATTCAAAGAATATGCACTGTATACAGGGAAAGAAACAACATGGGATTTAAAAGCAGTGCCTGTGTCAGTCATAATTAGCATGTCAATTAACAACACAAAAACAACAAAACCAATTCATAAAACCAAATCACTTAGTAACTTTCTGGAAGATAAATACAATGTGAAACTGTTCAAAACCAAGCTAGCCACAGAGATTGTTGAAGTACATTTGATGAAAATGCAATAGCGTTTGTAAAGAAAGTGTTTGGAAGAACTCTCTAATGTCTTCTGTAATGCTAAGGAACCAGTATATATGACAGGATCTGCAACTCCAACAACTTTTTTCTCACAGAAAAAGTGATTACCTTTAAATAGTTGAAAGCTATGAGAAAGTAGAATATCAGATTTTATTCTGATTTAACTGATTTACTGAGAGAAAAGAAAAACAAAATACAATTATGTGTTCATCAACACTTGAAGACATATTAAGACTTCTGCTTCACAGACTGATGAAATGGCCAGTTACAATCTGTGAGCACAGGTCCTTGTCAGTATAAGATGCAGAATGTATCTTTTGGCAGGGACTGAACTAGACCAATTTATAGTAACTCAGTGGGATTATACTTTTTCTGAGTGGTCCTATTTTGCACTCCAGCATCCAAGACAAATTAATCTTCTACCTCCTGCAGCAGCAAAGGTATTTGGTTGGTGAAAAGGAATGGGCGTGGTTCATCATTACAGTGATGGATTTTCTCAGCCTGCCTTTGCCTGCAACTGCTTCTGTTGATCCCCAAACTCCACCTAAGGACAAGGATAAAACAAGTCCCTGTCACAGAGCATTGCCACTGACTTTGGAAGGAGTGAAACTTTGAGCAAACACAGTAATGTGCCAAGTATTTGATCTAAGATGTCAGCCAGATGTGTTCAGTGGGCCATGGTGATGCACACAATTGAGTCAAAAGAAAATGAAAATAGAAGCATTTAATAGAAAACCAACAGGGAATCTCTTTCCTTCAAACTATGGCTGTTGCTCTTTGATTACAATTGCCCAAGGCCCCACTCCATCTGGTCCATAGATTAGGATGTCACTGCCCCAGTGAAAAATGAACCATTGCTGCAGATATATTAGTAGTTTTCAGATGCTCTTCTGAATACGAGATCATCTGGCCATGAGATATAACCAGGATGGTATATAGCAGCATCTGGATTTTTGGGTAGGCAGTATCTCAGTGTGAATATAGGGAAGTGCATGTAATATTTGTGGATGCACTGAAATCAAGGAACAGTGTAAAAGCCCTAATTTCCTACTCTCTCTCATCCAGCTGTACAACGGGGATAAAAGGAGAGAATATGACTTATTTCTTTTGTGAAACAATGAGCATTAATCTCTGCCAAAAGCAAAATGCCTGAGTGAGGAGTCTCATGGGTTACATCCCTCACTCAGATTCAGTGCAGAGTGACAATACCTGCCTGCAGATGTAAGGCAGGAGAGGTTTGGTGCTGCCAGCCTGCTGGTGGAAGCTACATCCCTTCTAAGCATCCCTGCTTAGACAGGAATGCACATCCTGCAGGCAGGTCAGGCTCTCTCCTTCTCTCTCCCTCCTGCTATCCCACTATTTTTTCTATGCTGAGTCCTCTAATATGTAGCAGCACCACAGTGACAGCATGAGTTCAGAGAGGAGTGACCTTAGCCTCAGTCAGCAGGACTTTTTGAGGGTAGGAACCTGTACCAGCAACAAAATGGATGGAGAGATCCCAGTCCCAGGGCACTGGCCTTGCTCCTCCACTTGCAGCAGACCCAGAGGAGATCTAACTACACTCACAGCTTAGGGTCCAGGCCTGCTCACGCTGATGCCTCAGTGGCACCTGCATTTACTGAATCCAAATGGTTTGGGAGTGAGTGTAGAGCCTTCTGAAACGTGTCCCTGCTAAAGGAACAAGTTCCTGACAAGATTGCCACAGAGCAACTTAATGGGTTTCTGCTGCTGTTCAAAAGCTGTGAATATCTCTATTCATTCCCTTGGAAAAGAGGTTAATAAACTCAGAGAATTAGGGAATATTTCTGTGTAATAGCTTGGAGGTGGGAAGAGGGGGCAGGGTGTAAAGGTCGTGGGTTTTGCCGTTTAAATATGCTAGGCACGCTCCTGAATTTCCTTCTGGGGAGGGTGAAGCTCAGGTCACGTTCTGCTTAAGGAAGAGCCAAGGAAGAGCAAGGAGGGGGAAGAAGGGAGGGATTATTCCTGTGCAGAGTTTCTCTGAGTTACCCAACCAAAAACCCTGCCAATGTGATTCAGTTCTTTCTCCAAACCAGTGGAGCAGGCACTGACTGCGGACATGACTGCCCCAGGGAATCACACCTCCAGGCAGAGCTGGAAATAAGGGCAAGAGAATCCATCATGAACTTTCTCTGCTCTCACAGGCAGCAACTTTCTCTGATTAGCTTCAGTGGCTGCAGTGCTCCTCTCTCTTACATAAATCATTGGCCGGGGTAGAATGGAGTGGGACCTGGGACGCACTGTGGAGGAGGAGCTTCAGGCCCTGGACACAAAACCAGAAGAACAGAAGCAGAGAGACACAGACTGGGAAGAGATGTCAGCTAGCCCAAGGACCCTCCTGGGCAGGAAAGGAAAGAGCTCTGCCTGCAGCCAAGCCTAATGCCTGTGCCTGTGGCTTGTGGTTAAGAAAAAGCAGAGGTGGATGTGTCCGAAAGGCAGGAGCTCCCATCCCACGGCCTGATCTGGAGAAGTATCCTGTTAGTGCTGCTCACATCCACCAAGGAAAAGGGCTCACCCTCAGCTTAAACCATGCTTGGTGTTCAGGTGTTGCAGAATTAAAACACAGCAAACTATAATCTCTCTTGCTGGGTCAGAGACGTGGAAATATTTAGATTCCGTTTCTCTCCTCATCAGCTGCACAAAAGCCTGAAGGCTGTGTGAGGATTCTCTTCCCTGTCACTCTGGCCACAGGGACATTAATCATGTGAAAAACAGGGATGTGGGCAGACTCGAACAGGCAACGCTGCCTCGCTCTGGCAGGAACACGGACCTGCAGCGCTGCAGTGAACACGCAGCTCCTGCAGAGCACTAAATGTGGTCTCCTTGCAACACAAGCAGCTATTTGCATTCCACTTGTAAGAAAGCACCGAATAGACAGTATTACCGTGACGGCACGGGATGTGCTGACAGCACTGCTGTTCCATACCCCCAGAGCATTGACAAACGAGTCTCAAATGCCAGAGTAAGCAGCAGGCTGAGGGGTCCCAATTCTCCATTGCTGCAAGGATGACAGAAGGACTACACTGGACTGGGGAGGTCCCTTTTTTATGCAAACATAGGCACATATTGTGCTGAACAGAAATGGAAACGAAATGATTTTCTGTCTTTATCTATTGTAGGGCAGTGCCAAGCAGTAGACAAAACCTCTCTACTGCCTCTTTTACATTGTGTGGCTGAGCACTGAGATGGCTTAGGATGTGACTTTTCCAAAGTAACAAATAAGTATGTGCCTGAGGCATGATCACTTATCTGACGCTTCCCCTCCTAACAGGCTTGGAACTGATGGTAGAGACAGAATGATAAAAAATTACTCCTCATACAAGGGTCAGACATGAGTAACTGGGATGAGGTGTTCACCTGTCTTCATACACAACTTGTGAGATAATTTTAGGTGACACTTCCCCAGTCAAGCTTTAAGAGTTACAGAGCAGCTTTTTGAATTAGTCTGTTTTTTACAAAAAGCACCTAGCAATCATAAGAAAACAAAATCACACATTCCAGCCTCTTCTGAACAGTGTTATGAAAAAGAGAGCAGGAATTTTACATGGCCTAAAAAATAACTACAGCCCATAATCTAGAGGATGCTCAAAATCAATCCTTTATCCTCTCATTTTCTATTGCACACACTCTAATACCTGCTTCTATTGATCTGACACGCAGAAAACTGGGACAGCTAAAAGAGAATTACCTGGTACATGCAGCAGCATGGCAGGTGTGATCTACCTTGAGGGTGGATCAGACAGCCACAGCCAAAAACTAGGACATACGTGTTTGCCAGGAGGGATTTCAGAATGGCCACTGCATTCTAAGTAAAGCCAAGTAAAAAGAGAAGTGCACAATCTGTCGTTGCTGACTGCACTGTCTCTTTCTTGTAAGGGCAACTCTCTTCAAAAAGCCCCGCATCAAAAATCAGCAACCCAGAATCTCAGAGATTGTCACACAGTCCCAGTAGGGGATGGGACCTCTGGACCTCACCCTGTCCAACCACCCTGCCCAAAGCAGGCTCAAGAAGACAGCTAGCAACTGAGGTAAAATTTCTCATTTATACTAACTCTGATGTGTTTTCGTGCTTATGAATACAGGAAAATTGCCATTCAGCCATCTTAGAGATGCTTAAGTCTTTCATACATTTAAGCATTTTTTCTGACTGCTCTGAACATGCATTTGAATACTAAAGAGGGTTTATTTTAAAAATTCAAGCTTGTTTTGGAAACATCATTAATGAACGTAACTGTACTCGGTAGACTTGGTTGCAAAATAGAAAGTTATAGATGTTTGTAAATTATTTGTGGCACCACATGAGAATTATGAATTTGAAAAGCATTTATCAGCACACAATCTTTTCATAAGTGAAGAAAAGGATGAGAGTACTAATATCTGAGGCTATCATTGCTGTTAGCAGTTGGCCATACCACCTGAATCCTCTAAAAAAGTAGGACAAACACCAAAAGAAAGAAAAGTAGGACATTTAATCACTCCACACCACCTGGAACATTCAGCACTGCATCAAGTGCACATACTCAGCACACTGAGATGCAGTGGACAGATGAACCTGGAATATTTAAGTGGGAAGCAATGGCTATTGTATGAGGTTATGCCTGAAATATTCATCAGGAGAGGATAATTTAACGTTTTCTTACTTAAAAAAAAAAAATCCCAGATCTTCTGCTCTGCAAAATAAAGGGAAAAGAAAACCCAAAACATAGTAGGGATACTAATCCATAGGGTTTAATCAGCTTTTCTTATCACTAACAGCAGAGTGTCTTCTGGACCATCTTCTGCATCAATTTGATTTTTGCAAAACAGACTTTTGCACACCTAGAATCCCAAATTTAGCCTCAAGCAGCCCCCTTATGTTACAACTCATATCCCATCCTGACATTCTTAAGAGAAGGATTTGGAGAAGCTTCAAAAACCATTTTATCGACTGTGATGTTTTTGAATTGCTAAAATGGCATTTTGTAAGAGGGAAAAAACAGTCAGAAAAAAAAAAGTGTCAAGTATTACATTCATTACCCTACCCACCAGTCCCTGCCAGACTGCATCCCTATTGTCCTGAGTTTGCAAACTGAGAGTGGTAAAAGGAGGCTGCACCCTCCAAAACCCAGAGAGAGAAAACCCCACGGGTGTGCCCCGGTGGACTCTCTCCCTTTATTCTAATAAAGTTAGAATAATAATAATAAAGCTCCTCTGTCTTCTTTTAGACATAAATTTCTGGCATTAGTGGCTTTTCCTGACAAAAGTTTCACTGAAATCCAACAAGATTACATGTACTGGCTTCCCTTGATCAATTGGGTGGTTTACCTTGTGAAAAATTGTTATAGACAATACTAGTTACAACCTCATGCTGGGAGAGGCTACCACCACTAGCTTGTCCCAAAGCTTTTTTCCATGATGAGGTCAGATCTTGTTCCTTGTTTATGTTTCCACCTTCCCCTGGCAGGATGTTCATGCTGTTCATGGCTGCATGGCATCCTTGTGATATTGGTGTTTTCTATGTGTGACTGGAGACATTTCTACAGGTTCTTATGGCCATCCTGATGGTTAGGCCTTAACAGCAAATCCCCCCCTACTTCCTGGACAACATTTCTTCTAACTGCATTTTATGGAATATTTGGAATTGAATATTTTCAGTTTGTTGTTTATTTGTGATTCTGTTTTACTTTTGAGTTTTGTTTTGATTTTCTTTGGGTTTGTTGTTGTTGTGTTTTGTTTGGTTGGTTTGGGTTTGGTGTTTTTGGCAGGTTTGGGGTTTTCTTAGGGTTTTTTATGTTGGTTTTTTGTTTTTTTTTCCTGTGGGCAGGGGGCAACACCACGGATATTTTTATTGATGTTGTGAAATACAAAGCTGTGTTTTGTGTCACGTACATACAGGAAACGTGTGTATTTGTGATTGCAATATGTGTGGACACCGACAATAGGACAGTTGCTAATTCTAATAATAACTGAGGAAAGTAAAGCATGGAAGAAGGCCTTTGAACCTATCTTTTGTTTGCAATTAACCTTAGTTGATTTATGAGCATTGGAATTAAAGTATTAAGGATGTTGCTCTTTGCTTGTAGTTAAGCCTTAAAGAGTTCTGCAATAATAACCTTTTGAAGTATAATTTTAGAATATTGCTTGTAATCTTGAAACGATAGTTTTGGAATATATATAAAGGAAATATGCTTATCTCACGCTTTAATAAAGCAGAGAAAAGCAGCTTGAGAAAGGAAAATGAACATCAACTCAAGGATTTATAGTTTCGACCAAGAGAAGCTGGGCATCACTGTTATGAGTTTTATAGTCCTTGCAATTAAAAGGTGGACCCACATCTGGGGAGCTGGACCTCACCAGATGGGATTCATCTTTCTTCTTTCAGAAACCGGAGCACCACCACCTGGGATACATCCTGAGAAAAACTAAATCACAATAGTGTATAGAATTGTGACATAAAAACTGGGAATAGAAACTGCTGATGAGTAAAAATTGGGAATAGAAACTGCTGAGAAAGCTGATGAGTACCCCTGTAAATACCTGTAAGCCTCATCTATCAGTGTGCAGTTGGAGGGAAAACTTCCCCCACTGTACCCAGCGCTGTATTGCTCATACTTTACCATATTAACTAATAAATTGACTGCTGTTTGAATATTGGTCAAGCTTCTTATTTGTAACAATGTGGAAAAAAGACCCGTTCACTTCTGTCCCCCGCCACGCTCCATCTCCATCTGCCCGCGCTCCCGGCAGCGACAGCGCCAGCAGCCAAGAACCTATGGCAACAGGTCCTCTGGGGGGCTAGAGCGGGGCAGCGAGCGCCAGGACTCTGGGAAGAGTAAAAACTCTTTTCCTTGGGATTCGCGGGTTTTTTTAAAATTCGTTTTTTCGTTTGTTTGTTTCGGTGACGCGCGGCCGGCTGCGTGCGCGGAACGCCGGGGCCGCGGGAGCCGTTTCCAGCCGAGCCGGGCCGGGCACGGCAGCGGCCCCCGGCGCGGCGGGGCACCATGGCGAAAGTGCTGGCGGCCCTCAGGAACCACTGGAAGAAATCCACGTTCGGAGCCTGCCTGCTGGGCTGGGGCGGACACTGGCTCTATGGAAAACACTGGTAATGCCGGCTGGGCTGGAGGCGGGAGGGAGAGATGGAGGGAGGAAGGGAGAGATGGAGGGAGGGGGAGCGGCTAAAATGGGGGTCGGCTCTCGGAGGGCCGCGGCAGGCGGAGGGGATGGATCTCCCTCTGGATGGATGGAGGAGCAGGAGGGGATGGATCTCCGTCCTGCATGGACGAACAGGAGGGGATGGATCTCCCTGGCAGGGCTCGGTGCCTTTCCTGCCTGCCCACGCCGGCCGCGTTGCAGGACTGGGGCGGGTTCAGGCGGGAGCTTTAAACTGAGGGGATGTGGGGATGTCTGGTTGGTATGAGCGGTGTTGGGGTCTCTTGGAGAGGAGAAGGTTTTCTGTCGTCTAACCTAAAAAAGATTGTCGTGAGCCACACGTGTGCCTTCAGCTGGCTTTGAGTCTGTGCTGTAGGGATGACTGGAGCCAGGCCTGCAGGGTGTGCTGAGCGTGGCCCATCCCAGCGAGCTGTCCTGTGCCTCTGGGCTTTCCCTGCTCCTGTTTGCTGCAGTCCCTGGCTACAGGGTACAAAAAGAGTCCCTACAGGATACAAAAAGAGTTCTTCCTGAGCCCTGGCACCGGCAGCCTTGTGCTGTCCCCACCCCCGGTGCGGTCCTTGCTGCTGTCGCCCACCCGGCTTGGGAGAAGCCTGGCAGCTGCTTCTCCCCATAAGTTATACCTGGTGGGGCCATTGCCACTGCTTACCTGGGGAGTAAATGTCCCTGATGTGAAAAACGCCAATCACTTGTTTTTAAAATTGTAAAAGTTCAATAGTAATAAAATGGTTATAAAAATAGTAATACAATTAGAGTAATAATAATTTGGACAAATTGAATTAGGACAATATGAGACAATAGAAACAAAGAGTTATGGACGTCCGGATACCTTTTTCTGGGCAGCACAAGCCCGAAAAACGACACACGTTAACAGAGGATTAACCCTTAAAAACAACAGCCTGTTGCATATTCATACACCTCATACATGATGCATAAATTCCATTCAAACACAGGATTCTGTCTGGTCATCGTCAACTTCTTCCTCTGAATCCTAACAGCACCTTTGAGGCAGGAAGAAGTTAATTTCTTCTGATAAGAGAACAATAAATTCTTTTTCTCTGAAAGATTCAGGTGTCCTGTGGCTGCTACCTTGCTGCAAGTCCTTTCTTTAAAAAAAGTATCCTACATAGCATAGTTTCTATTTTAACTTTTTTAATAATCCAAAACTATTAAACTAACTTAACACACTACTTAAGAGAATTAATACAGTGTTACTTTCTAACACAACCCATATAATATTCATTTTAATATTTGCAAAAAAGCCAATCATAAAATACATGCATTTTTCACACCTGATATTTATCTTTTAATCCTTGTCCTTCAAGATTATGGGTAATGCGTTTGATTGAAAAGGAGGTGTAGCCAAATTATTTTTAAAAGCTGTTACTTTTGGTTTTGCTGCTTATTGTCACTGTCTTAATGATTTTTAATTGTTTACTCAGGTTTTTAACAATGCTCTTTTCTGCTTGCATTGCAATGCTGCCAAAGCCTCTGTGGAAAAGTTAGGAAAATAAATCTGTTTATGTTGTTTTTATACTCTCTTCACATCCTTTTACTTAGCGACTTTAGCATTAAATCAGCCTTTGTTTTGCCTGGTACATCTGCTTTAATTGCCTGCTTCCTACCTGAAGCACTGAGGCTCCGTGTCCTCCTTGTATCTGTTGTGTCTGGGAGTTCCTGTGCCTGTGTGCTGTGGTTTCAGATGTACTCTGATTTCTTGTGTGGTAGCAGTGAAATTGTGTTTGGGTCACAGAGAATGTGGAGTGTGCCACAGGTGACGTGGTGGGGAATAAGGAGGAAAATATGAAAGGCAAACAAAAAAAAAGGGAATCTTTGGTATCTAAATTTCAGTGTGAGCAGGTTGTTTGTCCCAAGTGTAGGCATGGTGCTTTAACCCAGAAATTTTACTGGGGGCAGAAAAATTTTACATATCCCATTCTCCAATCTCCGTGTTGTCTGTAAAGGAAAATACAGCATTTCCTTAGGAGGCACTGGAAATGCAAGGTAGGAAATCCTGTGATGACAGACAGCTCAGTGAGACTTTGATGCAGGCCATAGCTACTGCTTTCACAGTTTTAAACACTGTTTGGGAACACTGACAACTGCTTAGCAGTTTCTGGGTCATTCCCTGCAGAGAGCTGTTTAATCCAGGTTAGAGAAAAACAAGGAATGACAAGAGCTGATGGCAAGAGTGTAAAGAAGAGTTCATAGGTGGTCTCAAGAGCCCTTTGTGATGCTCTCTGAGGTGAGGACCTTACCCTGTGGCAGGTGGGCAGCAGGGAGTAGGCCAGGATGCCTCTCTGCAGCTTGTGGGGATGGCTTTGGTGTGTTTTGGTACACTCCCTGTTCCCAGTTTCTGTGTCCCAGTTGTGCTGGGGAGCGGGGAGGTGCCTTTTGTCCCATGCCCAGATGGCCACAGACAGCACTGGGAGAGGGAGAGGTTAATGAGGGATCTGTAGGGGCTGGGCTGGCCCTGAGGCTTCTTGTTATCCACATCAGAGCCTCAGTTGCTGTGCATGAGCCATTCCTGACTAGACTCATATTTGCCCTTTGAGAACACATTTAAAGTGTAGGGAGGTCTTGTGCTTTGGTTTCTGGCATCACAAGTTCCTGATGAAGGGCCTTGCTTTAGCACAGCATTGGCTCAGATTGGCCTCTGACTTCTGGAAATAGCTGATGTTGGTCATTTATTTACAGCCAAAGAAATTTTTTGTTTGCCATCCTGCATCCCTCTTTCTGTCCTTGCGGGTTTTCCAAAATATTTCTCTTGCAAGGAGAAGGTGATTTGGTGTTTTGACTTCTCAAGGTTCCTCCTCCTTTTGGGTGCAGCAGCCATGATGCCTGCAGTAAGTGGAGCTATTGCAAATATCAATCTGTCCTGCAGATAAATAGCAGCTCTTCTCTAGTCAGTCTCTCCCAGCTCACAGGGACAGAAGAGCTCTGAAATCCTTCCTTAAGACTTTGGAGGATGCTGTATGGACAAGAACAGTGTTACCTTTTCCAGCCTTGTTCCCAGTGCCTCTTCCCTGCCTAGAAATGGATGTGGGAGCTCCCCTTGCACACCCTGAAGTCTGTGCTGTGGAGCCTGGTGTGGGTGCCCTGTGCTCCCTGGGGTGTGAAGGGAAGGGAGGCACTGGAATGTGATGGATCATCACTGAGCTGGTCTGAAGGTTGTGGATGGCAATAACCGTAAAGGCTGAGGAGCTGCTTTGTCCTGGCACTTTCTTCCTGCAGTGTTTAGTTTCTGGATCAGTGTGTTAGCCTTTCACTTTGAGGGGTGCTGGTTCAAATACTGACTGATTTCAAGTAAGGAGTTTTGGATGAGCAGGAAGAATTAAAGTAGGAAACCTTGTGCTTTCCCCCCCTCTGCCATGAGTTATTCAGCCCTTCTGAGCCTGTGATAGTGCAGAAGGTACCTCTTCACAGAGGTGTCAGTCAGGAGGTGGCAAAGGTTTTTCATGTGTCAAATGATAGGAGTTATGTCTGGTTGAACTACTGTTAACTAGAAGCCCATTGCCGTTCTTGCAAAACCATAATGCATCTTAAAATTCCTTTGTTCTCATAAAAGAATATGCTTTAAAGATCCATTGTCTTGCATTTGGGATAGCAAACACTTGTGCTATCTGACAAGTAGGAGGATAACTCAGTGTTGCTACATATGAGGTTGTCTGGATTGCATAAATTTTTATATTAAGTTCATTTTAATCTGTAGCATATGATACAGGTACAAGGGACACTTAATTTACTATCCTAGATCAAAGCTTGCAGGGTGCACAGATTATCAGATGTCTGCTCGTAAACAGTAACATACTTCTGCTTAACATAGACAGGTGAGGGTGATTACAAATAAAGATTGTACCATTTGATTGTTCTAAATCTTTAATATTTTATTGTTTTAAAGTTTTCACTAAGTTTGGAATCCCTTCTCAACTTTATGTCCTGGGTCACCTTTCCTGAACTGAGCTGCAGCTGTTCTTTGTATCCCCAGGGGATGCAGAGAGTTACCAGCTCTGGCAAATCAGCAGAAATGAAATCTCTGCATGATGGACATCAGCTGAACTGATTGTCAGGTTTGACCAGACTGTTACAGTGATGTCACTGCAGAAGTGATCATCACCATGGCAGGATGGAGACCCTGGATATTCTGCTGAGGCAGTGCACTCATCACATACTTAGTTTTACTCTGTATATATTAAAGTATTGACATTCTCAGTAGAAAATGCTGGCAAAGCACCTGAGCCTTTGACTGCCTGCCAGTAATTCTGAGTGGTGCTGTTATCTACAATTTGAATGTTAGTCTCTGTGTGTTTGCCAGCTGATAACTCACTTTGTCACCTTTCTGCATATACTTCCTGAGTAGCTGACTTTATTTCATCCAAATTTTGTCAAAAAAACAGTATAAATTCTGAGTCTTAGGTAAAGTTGATGAAACCTAAGATTTGTCTTTCATGCCCTTCCAAGGCCAAGATGGAAGTAAACTCTAATACCCAGTAAAGAGGATTCTGTGCTCTTGCTGTATTAGAAGCAGCCAAAAAAGCTCTCTGCTAAGATAAAATCTTTTTCAGGAGTTCTGATATAGCTCCTGAGGACTGATCCTGTGTGCACAGCTTTGGTCAAGTTTCCCGTCACAAAACTGGTGCAGACACTAAACTTTTAGATTTTAGACTTGTTCATATTTGAGGATATTTAATAGTCTTAGATTTAATGCTGATAACCCATTTTGGAATGAGATCCTGAGTTTCTTTTTACATTTTTAGTGTGATCACTTTTAGGAGAGTTGCTTTGGTTGGATGCAAGACAGACCCTTGCTGCAGCTGAGAGCCTCACACAGCTTCAATTCAACTTTGTTGTCCTCTCCTTGTTGCATCCATTGCTGCCCTGAGTGACTTTCACCATGGGAGCTGTCCTTCCACCCTGGCTTCTGCTGGCTCTTGGGCACAGAACTCAGCCTCATCTTGAGCAGCATCCACACTAAATTGTGTGCATCTTGTGCTCATGTGTAAGAGTTTCAATGCCCTATTCCAGCTGAAAATGTTCAGCACAGGAGCAGTGGGCAGCTGTCCTGCCCTAGGGATGTTGCAGGGAAATCAGAGCAGGTCCTACAGATGTTGTGTTCTCAGAGCTTTGTGTGCTCTGCACAGTCACTCTGTGTCCCTTCTGTGTTGGTGCCATCCTTTGGTGGGGTGCTCTGGTCTGCACAGTCTGTGCTGCTGTGGCTCTGGCCTTGAGGCTGTGCTGGGAATGTTCTGGCTCTGGGTTCAGCCTAGGACAGTCTCTTTCTTCCATGCCCTGCCACCACTGTTTGTTCCTCTCCGTTTCCCAATTTTTTACTGCTTAAGCAAGTTGGCCCAGCTGTAAGCTGTGTGATGCTTAATTCTCACAGCAGGAAGACAGCCCTGAGTTTGCCAGCAGATGCAACACTGCTTGTCTGTTTGGCTTTAAGGCCAAATGCTGTAGATAAGGCCTTGGGGGAAACGTGAAGTAAAAATTGATTTTTAGTTTGCTGTGGATATGTTGCAAGTCAGAAGAAATCTCTTTGTATTCTTTAAGGCAGTGGAGCAA
Source organism: Ammospiza caudacuta (assembly GCF_027887145.1). Lineage (NCBI taxonomy): Eukaryota > Metazoa > Chordata > Aves > Passeriformes > Passerellidae > Ammospiza > Ammospiza caudacuta. The sequence continues at coordinate 13,494,699 of NC_080597.1, read as the reverse complement.
TTTCTCTCTGCCTCCACCTGCTCATGTTTGAGAATTCTTGAAAAAGCTTTGTTACTCCCTGATAGTAGACAATGAAGTACAAAAAAATCAACAAAATTTTATGTTTGTTATTAAAGTCTCACGTTTTCTGGGAGCTGGTGAGCAGTCATATTTTGAGAATGAATACATACTAAGGCAGAGGGTTTTAAGAAGTTTTCTTTTAGCTGATTTTCACATTTTTTCTGGCTCTAGTGATTGTTATGACCTGCAGAGGACTTGCAGGGCCAATTGGGGTACTTTATGTGAGCCATGTGAGGTGAGTAAATGCAGCAGCTGTGATGAAGGAGGACTGATGTTCTTAAATATGCATCCCTGTGAGTGCATCTGTACTGTTTTTTCTGGAGTTTGAATCTAGTTAAGTGTTGACATAATATTTTAAGGAAATGAAAAAAATCCTATTACCTGGCATCTTTAAACCAAACTTGGGACATCCTTGACAGGTTTGAAATATCAGAGGACTTTGAAATATCCCAGTTGAATTATGGGATTCAACACTGTGAGCATGACTGGGATGGTGTGGGATTCTGGGTGCTGTGCTGCTGGAGAAGTGAGACAAATCACCTGGAAATTGCTGGGTGGTAAATGATTCCTCTAGTCTCAGAATCTAAACTTTTCCTTTGACACCAAAATGGTAAGTGTCAAAGTAGGCTTCTTCTGTCTCTTTAAGTGCTTCAGTGCAGGAGAAAATCAGCATAAATGTTGACATCTAAACTGTCAGGCTTAATTTCTATGGGTAAAACTCACTGAGGAGAATCCTTGACAGTTGTTTTGAGGATCTTTGAGGTTGAGAAAGAGAACACAGTATTTTCAGCTTGTATTTGGGAAGTGTTTCTGGACTTCATTTTCAAGACAATTAACACTGCAGCATAAATCTGGGGGCACAGGAAAACAGCCTGGCTGACAGTGTGACAGAGCTTGACTTGTGAACAAAATAGCATCAATGTGAATTAAACAGATAACGTGGGCTTGGCTGGGGATTGTTCAGAAGGTTAGGACAGTAATTCTGAAAGACATCAACTGTGCAGCCATCATTTGATAATGGGGGCTCCTTGATATCCCATAATATTTCAATTTTTTGTATTGAAATCGCAATTATTTTCTCTTTGCTTTGGCCACACGTAGTCACAGAGGGAGGTGGCAATGTCCCTGTGTGAGGGCTTGTGCCCTCAGTGACACAGTGTGGACTCAGCCTGTCAGGCTGTGTTGATTGTCTGGAATTAGCTGTGACACTGCTGGCCACAGCCTGGAATTTGCAGAGTTATTATTTTAACTGGTGCATTTCCATCATATTACTGCAATCAAACCCAAGGCTGTTGCTCCTCTAAGTGATATTGCAGGTGCTTAATACAAATTATCTACTCCTTTGGTTTTAAGGAGCAAATATGACAGCATGCCTCTGAGGAATTCTTTTGCAGACATTCCAGTTACTTGTTATCCTGATGAGGTATTATTCACATATTTTCTTTTTCCATGCTTGAACTCTTCCTTTGTCTTTTCATTATTACCAGGAATAAATCTGTGGCTTTTATGGCGTAGTTATTTTTACAGAACCCAATTTTATATCTCACCTGATGTCACCCTACTTCTCATTTCATGGCACTGCAGCATCTCTTGGTGATGCCAAAAAGAGCAGCTTGTATAGTTCCAGTGACAGATAAATACTGTAAACCAGTGGAATCCAAGAGATGGCACTTGGGTTTGGCCTTGCCTTGCCTTCTCCTTTGCCATTTCCATGGCAGGGCTTGGCCTGATGAGCCACACTTTGGGGCAGAAGTGTGCTGTTCTCCCAGCCACCTGCTTTTGTCTGGTTGGCCTTTAATCCTTTTGGTTGGTACAGTGTTTGTTTTGGTATGCTGACTGTAAGTGGGGTTTTTTGTATGTGATATTTTGAGACAAAAATATATGGTCTGGCCAGGTACTAGGCAAGGACAAGTGGAGGATGGAGAGTGGTATCTGGAGGACAGGCAAGACTGGGCACAGCAGAACAGTACTTGGCATTTTGTCTGCAAGGGGAAATAGGACATTTTTGGGGCTGGGGAAGGAATAGACTTTCATTCCTCACCCTTGCCAGTGACAAATCAGGAACATATTTCTGAACAGACCATCTGGGACATATCTAACACTGAGCATCTCTCTTTTGTTTTTACCCTTCTCTTAATGCAATGAATGTTTTTCACCTCTCTGAGTTACTGCTTTGGGCCATGCTCAGACCCATGAGCATGTGAGTGAGTGGGTGAGTGGGAGGTGCTGCATTAATGTGTTTTTGGCTTGCAAACTGGTGGAAAGGGCAGTTCACAGTTGTAATGCACAAAGACCTATGTCCTCTCTAGAACCCTTCTACACTGCCAGAATGGTAAGTACCTTTAGTGTAAACACCAGGCAGCAAAAACCCACACCTGAGCTCTGGAGTACAGTTATGTAGCAATTTAATAAATAAATCACAGTTACACAGTGTGCCAGAGCCTACATAATCTCAGCACACTTGGCATCCTGGTCTTTGTTTTCTGCCTTTGTTTTTTGTAGAAATAATGCTTGTGTGCACATGCAGAAAAAAAAATGCATATGTGCATCAATGGGGATGTTTTATCCTTAAAATATTTTGGGGTTTTTTCTGTTCCAGTGTTGTCAAACTGTGTGTAAAAAGGGTATGTACCTACATTTTAAAAATGAGCAAATTGTTCTAAACTTACACAACATAATGTCCCCTCTCTTTTCTGTCTTACCTGATAGTGATAACCTGCTACGAAGAGCTGCATGCCAAGAAGCCCAGGTAATACTGTTTAAAGTAATAAAATTAGATTCAAATCTGCCTCTTATCTTGGTTGTGCAGGGCTCCTGAGATGTTCCCAGTGGGCCTTTCCTACGTGACAAGCCTTCTGATGCTGCCATCATCTGTGTTCTTTCCCTGGATGCCCAGGGGTGCTGCCCCTTGTGTGTCCTGGCTGCTGCTGCAGGGGAGGGCAGCATTATCCTTGGGGTGATCTTAATTGCTGCTGGAGCTACCCAGACCTCCATTGCTGCATGTGCAATTGCTCTGTGCCTGTAAACCTCTGGCAGGGAGATGATTTGTTGATGAGTGAAATCCCAGCCCCACCAGGAGGGGTGGATGCTGGGCAGAAGCAGCACAAACCACTTTGTGTCAGTGCCCTTGTCTGTTTGACCCTGGGTGACTTTATCAGGGGTGCCAGCTGTGATGTCTGACTGACCCAGCTCTTTTGGGACCCATCTCCTGGGAACTGCATGGGGACAGCCTGGTTGCTGATCAGTGACAAGAAAGCCACTGTTTGGGGGGGAGAGTTACTCTCTCAGGGTACTGACTGTTGTATTTCTTAGCTTGTGGCCTGCATGGGCAAACTGCAGTCCACAAACTCCCATACTGCAATATTCCCACAAAGAAATCTTGTCCTTAATAAGCAGTCTCTTGGAGGTGTAAGTGCTGCTGCCCATGGATGACATCACTTCTGAAGGATTTAAAGAGTTTTTACCTCCCACAAATAAAGTTTATTCTAAACCTGCCTCTTCATGACAGGTCTTTGACATTTTGGAAAGTATAACACTGCTCCCATCATTGCTGTGTACTGGGGCCTGAGTAGAATGGTGAAAATTATTTTTCTCAGTAAAGAAGTGTTGTGCACCTGAATTATCCCAATTTTAGCCTGTCTGCTGTTGAAAGATTTTCACAGCAACTTGTCTTGTGCAATGGATCTTCATGCCAGAATTTATATAAGGGAACTCACTGCTCATGAAAAAACAAGGAAAATCTTTCCTTGAAAATACTGCTTTCATAAACCATACTTGTAATTTCAGAGTCTTTATGTTTTCACTATTCATTTTTACTACATAATAACAAAGTGATAGAAGTTTTTTTAATATGACAAAAAATGACCGTTAGTACCTCAGTATTGGAAGCATGCTGACCAAATTAAACCAATTTTTCTCAAAGGAGTTGATTAAGTGGTTTGTGTGTGTTGTCAAAAAGGTGTAAGTGCTAAGGAGAAGACAGGTACCAGCAGATAGTTCAGTTGTGGAAATCCTGAATTTCCCATTTCTTAAATCCAGTTATTAAGTGACAGCTTCTATTCCATTATGGCTTATTCTTAGAAATGAAAATACAAAAGCACTGTCAGTAGAGCTTCCTGCAATTTTAGTGGTTAAAGCCTGAGAAAATGTCCTGCAGAAGACTCCTGCATTAGAAAGGAATGAACCAGAAAGCCTAGTAATCAATTCTTGCTGCAATTTCCATTCTCACTGACGTGTCATTGCCAAATAGTGCTTGAAAACACACAGCAGTACTGCATTAAGGCATTAAGTGTCTGGTATTCTTCAGAATAACAACAATCTAAACTTGTTTGTAAAATGCTACTTGCTTTTATAGTGCTATATTATAAGTATTGGGAAAAAAATAGAGACAAACTCACCAAAGAAAAGGTTTCGTTTGAATGAAGTGTGTGTGAAGTTCTTACTATTTTTACACTGGATTTTTAGGTTTTTAAGCCTGTTACATTATCAAATTGATGAGGTAGCTGCCTTCCTGAGAGAGAATCCATGACAGCAGTATTTCATGCAAAGGTTCTGCCACGTGTGTCTGAATTTAAATACCAGTTTATGATGCAGCCTTGGTGTAGCAAATGATTATGGAAAGATTCTGTGATGAAGAACCCATTTATGATATTTTTAACATTTTACACCTCTGTCTCTGGGATAAGTCAGTGTTAGCTGACTTGGTCTTCCTTGGCAGATCAGTCTTGCTGGTTGACCTTGCTGTTGCTGAACTCTGGGCGTGTGTAAAGAGGTGCTGTTTAGCTGGCAAACAATTCACTCAAGGATAGTTTTCTGTAAAAGAATGTAGTTCCTTTGCTGGTGTTCATAAAGCACTATAAAAGCTTTGTATAAAGGAATTTTCCAAGTTGTAGAATAGTGGTTGACATTTTAAAAGTCCAGAAATGTAATACCTGGAAGTGTGCTTGTGACCAGAAAGTGAAAAAGGCACTGACTTACCTAAATTATACCTTCATATATATATATTTAATAACCATTTTTATAGTATGACTATAAGTTGTCTTTACTTATGTTCTGCTCTGAAAGACTTCTAGAATATTGCATTATTTTTTTATTTCCTGTCTTAGAAATCAGCATTTGCTTTAGAAATGCCCCTGTATGTAGCATAAATGTCTGAGTATATTACATAACGAAGCAATTATGTCATTACTAATAAAATCTTTATGAGCCTTGTTGGGTTGTTTAGAGCCTTGCTAGATTGTTTGGAGCATGCAAATACATTATTTTGTGCCCCCTAAGCAAATAATTAGTTGTTTCTAACAGCTGTAGCACACTAGAGGGCCCCTATTCCCCAATTCCCACCCAACAACTGCAATATAAGTTGGTCTGTTTTCCAGCTGATCTTTGAGTAAAGCTTAAGAGCTATTGATTTGTTTCACTTTCTTTGAAGATTTCTTTACTCTCAGCAACTTCTCTTATGCTTTTTCTCTCCTGAAGAAGACATTTGGATGTTTAAGCGGCACAGCCAGCTGTACCCTTCTTTAAATTGAGGTTTCCTGGAGGGGGATAGAATGTAAGAAAATAAAGATAGTGTAGAAAGTAATCTTACCCCTAAGGAGTTGCAGCTGGGCCAATTATCAAAGATTAGGAGCAGGCCACAGCTGTAAGCAATGAGAAGAAGAGTGCTATAAAAGAGTGGGGTGGCTGGGGGAGAAGGAAGAGTCAGAGCTCTGAGGAGCTGCCCACGAGAAACACCAAGAAGGTATGGAACTTTTGCTGTGAGGAGACAATGGTATGGAACCCCTGTAGTAAGGTGCCAACAGTTTCCTGAGCAAAGTTTGCAAGTGGAATTAATAATGAGTTTAAATAGCTAACAGCCACTAAAATGTACTGGGTTTTGTGTACAGTATCACCTCCTTCAATATAAAAATTCCTGCTAGGGGTTAACTTCCTAGGGAAAGGGAAAAAAAGCCAGGAGCAGTTCTCTGGGCCATGTTCAGCATGGTAATCTTTGATTCCTGCTCTTTGTGGGGCTTCTGGATGGTATTGCTGGATACCTTGTATTCCTTGTGTTCAAGTCTAGTTGGATTTGGTGTGAGGATGCCTCTAAGTGACCTTCTAGAAGTTTATAGAGCAGGATAGAACGTGTGGAAGTCTTGCATTTCCTTGCCTGTGCTAAACAGCTTTGGAAATAGGTCCAAAGTGCAAGAGGCTTTGTGGAGAAACTCTCAAAGAATTTAAAATTGAGATGCCTCTTCAGAATTGGATTAAAAGTTGAGGAGGAATTTAATGGTTTTTATAGAGAGAGATTAGCTTAAAAAAGTTTAAGAAACAGTGGACTTGCTTATAGGTCAAGGCAGATTCTCTTGTAATTATCTTTCCTGTCTTCAAAAACTGAAGCATAGAAAATACTGAAATGAGTAGAAGAGATAGAGGATGTAAAGTTCAGAAGCTGGAAAGAATGCAGAAAGAAGGTGGCAGGGAGGTGTATGAGAATTACATAAGGAGAGAAAATCCAGTAACCTTGGAGTCAAGGAGAGCTCCCTGGATTTCTGCCCATTGCAGAAAACCAGAGGTTGACAAGAACGAAATGGTGGTGGAATTGTAAAAATGAGCTAAAGAGTACTTATGACAGTGATGTGAGCTGCTGCTGAGAGTGTGGGTCTTTGAATAAGAGACCTGTACAATGGCTGAAGGTGGAAGTCATTTGAATGTCATGAGGCTTGAAAGCCCATTGACATTTGTAGAGATGCATTATTTTGAGCTGTTTTAGCAGTGTGCTTAAAAGATAAACTGAGCCCTGCTCTTTTTCTCTTCCTTAGGCTTTTGGCAACCAGCTGATGCCTGCCACTATGCCATTGAAGAAAGCAACAGTCTTGCTCAACCCAGCAGCTTGCAAAGGGTAAAATTCCCCCTTCCCAGCACTCTCATTTGAAGCACTCTCTCTGCATTTTTACTCTGCTATCCACTATAAAAGCCAGCCAGATTTTTGAGCTCATTTTTGCCTCCCTCTGATGCCAAGCTGGTGCTATGTAACTATGCCAAACTTTATTTCACCAGAAATACTGGGATGAGAAATAGAATTAATTGCTTGAGATGGAAGAATGATTTCTAAACATATATATATATATATTTAATTTTTTTCTTTAATTCTGTCTTTCGGCCTTTGTCATTCCCTCGTATGTAGAATTCCTTTGTATTCCTTCCAAACTTTTGCATTTGATATATTTCCATCCTCAAAAACTATAGAAGTAAGAGATGACCTTGATTGCTTCAAGTCTTGAAGCTGGCAAGAAGTGATCTTACTTCTGTGGGAACCTGCCCTTGAAAGGGATGTGCCCACAAACTGAGAGGCTAAATATGAGCTTGGAGCAGGACTCCTGGAAGAGCTGGGCTGCTATTTTTATGTGCTCATTAGCAAAAAAAAAAACATCATCTTGGGTCTGATGGGTGTCTGTTTCTGCTGATCAAATAAACTTTGGAATAGTTGCATTTTGTGGAGGGGCAGAGAGTTGTTACTACCAATATAAGGGGAATATTATAGCTGATGTGAAAGTCCTCAGACACATGCTTTTGAGTCTGGAAAATGCATAGTATTAACCAAGTCTCATGTTTCTACTTGCAAACAATTTATAGTTAGTGATATAATTATTTTGTGTTGCAACGACAGGCATAAAATTATCAGTCCTGCCACAAAAAAGGACAGAATTTTGCTTCTAACCTTGTTTAATAATATGTAGTAATAAATAATCAGGATTTTAAAATACTTTTTAAAGCCTATATGGGCTTCTTTGTGGTCCTAAAGGCTAGTGCTTTGTAAGTCATTAATTTTCTAATAAATTTCTTTCTGGTGATATTAATGTGTTTTAATGGGTTTTTAAAATTATTTTTGGCAAAAGTTAGATAGCATCTTGTGCACTTATTAACACTGCAACAAAACCCTGACATCTGAGATATGAGACTAGAAATGTAATGCATTTGAACCACATGAAATCTCATCTTTCCTCACTGTCAGGTTGAGTGACTGATTGTGGAGATTGAATGCTTGGTTTTAAGTAGATTTCTTCTTGCTATTCATTTGTTTCTTTCCTTTTTAATTTTTTTTCAGCCACAGGCATCATTAAACAGTTTTTACTCTGTTATTTCTAGCAAAGCTGGGACCCTTTTTGAAAAGAATGCTGCACCAATCTTGCACTTATCTGGCTTGGATGTAACTATTGTTAAGGTAAGAACTGATAGGTCCTGCTGCTGTGGAAATATTGACTCTTCTTTCTCCTCTTGAAGTATTGAAATTCAAACCTGTATGCATTTGAAATTCTCAGTTGTCCTGTAGACATCTTATAGGAAGAAGTAAACACTGAGATATTAGACAGATACCTAATCTTTTTAATTCACAGTTGATTTTCAAACAGTGTAGTGAGATTTTAATTTTCAGCTAAAGCAGTACATATGCTTGTTTGTCTGTCTCAAGCAGCCTTTCTATAATTCATGTTTGAGAAAAAACTCTTTAAATATTTGAGTGCTGGCTAGTGGTGCATGCCCATTGCTGTTGAATTTGTCATTTCTGCCTGAACTTGAAGAATTGAAAAGTGAGGAATTTTGACATCCAGTTGAACTGTTCAGATTAATTAAAAATAACCTTTTATCTTTACACTCAAATTATTTCTGTGTCTCTCCAAATAATTCAACATTCCCACCACGAAAGCAGAGCACTGAGCTCTAAATGGTGTGAGTTAACAAACAGGTTTCCTTTGGAAAGAGAAGAGCAAGGAAACATTGAAGGGATTCTGCTCTTTCTGCAGTTTTTTTGAGGCTGTGATTATGTGGATTGCTTAATAGTCAGTGTGTCCTAACAGCAGGGTACTCTGATATGAATCTTTTCCAAAAGGTTTAGTATTAAAATGCTCTTTTTATTAATCCCTTTCTCTGATCATTAAATGTACCTAGTCCCACCCTAAGAGAAGAAATCATTTTGCAAGACTTAAAACTGATGCTTGGTAGTGTTAGACTCAACAAGTTGGCAGAACAGGGCTGGGCAAGGAAGTGAGGCTGAGATGACTCTGTAAAAGACATGAATTTTTCAGAAAACAGTTTTAATGGTTTAAAAAGTCAGTACTCTTCACTGCTAAATCCATTGTCAGTGGCTGTCAGGCAGTGGCCTTTTGTGTAGTTGATGCTGTGTTTCAGGAGATGCACTTGAGCACTTTGGCTGTAAAAGATAGTGGGAGTTTTTCTGCAAGTGATTGAAACAAATCCAGGAGCCAATGTAATATTACCTGGAAATAAGATGGTTACTGTGGTATTCTAGATCTATTGAGTAAGATTTGCTCTGATATGTCATTTAACCTCTGTCTGTGTGTGTGTTTACTTGCACATATTGTATTATGCATCAATCTGGTTTTATAAGTTGAAAAAAACCCTGAATATAAGTAATATACAGTACTGTGTGCCTATATAAAAATAACTATTAACCAAATGGATAGATTATTCTTATTTCTATGAAAGAGATAGACTAAAAATAGTCATTTGAGTGCTCATGTTTGGATCTCTGTTTCTTCAGACTGATTACGAGGGACAAGCAAAACAGCTTCTGGAAATAATGGAAAACACAGATCTGATCATTGTTGCAGGAGGAGATGGCACAGTCCAAGAGGTACTGCAGGAGCCTGGTTTGTTGAGAATCATGGTTGGGCTGAGGGCAAGAAGATTCAGTCTGTGCAATGTAGCAGCATCATAATAACTGTTCCTAGAGATCTGTCCAGTTTAGAATCTGTGTTTTTAGTAAATGTTCTAATATTCTGGGGACAGAATACTCTGCTTGGTATTAGTCTTAAGAGATGATGGGAGGGGGGACAAAAAGAGTGTTTGACGTAGCTATCTTCCAGAGCTTTATTCTGGAATAAGCAAACTCTTTGGAGGGACATTATTCTAACTTTTTCTTTCTGTGTGATGTAGTTGTAGTGGTTTGATTTTCAAAGTTCCTTCCTCTCTATAAACTCCCCAGGAGGAATGCATATTTTCCTAAGTGGGAATCAGATAATTTAAAAGTTATGTGGGAATGATAACAAAGCTTGGAATGTATTTAATAAATGCCTATTGTCAAGATGATTAATGACTGGAGCAGAACTGGGGGATACTGTCTTTTTCAAGACTGTATTTTATTCAAGCAGTTCCTGATTTCTAACTAATTATTTCATAAGACAATGTCTTAATAAATACAGTGACCTTAAGAGAAAGAGATCAGAATACATCTGTAGGTCATTCTGGCCTTGTGTTAATTGCACTGATCAGTGCTGGTTTTGCATTATGCAGAGCATTATTCAGTGTTAAAACATTTACACTGGCATTGGTTGTGGTACCAGCATGTACTCAGGCACACTCATAAACCTGCTGTTTCCAACATGTTTGCAGGCTGAACATTCCTCCTTTCCCATGTAAACAACTGTAGCAACTTCCATAAAAGGGTAGCTGCTCCTTAAATGTCAAAGATTAAATGTGGTTAAGAATTTAATCTATTCTTACAGTAACTGAAAAATAAAATTCTTAGAGCATTTCCCATGTTTTTCAGGTCATAACTGGACTTCTCCGTAGAGCAGATGAGGTGAGAAGGTGTCATGTTAAAAACTGTGTTTATTTCTTGGAGTGTCTTGTGCATCCACTGTGGTCTCTTGGCCTCAGCTGCCTCCAGCAAATACTTTGCTTACTACTCTGGAGCCAGCTTTCTGTGCAGCCATCCAGCTGGGCTGCTGTCCTGCAATGCTGCCTGCTGTTCTTTGTTCCCTTTCTGAAGGAGTGCAGTGACTCCCAAGCCATGGCTTTGGGAAGTTTCCAGCGTCAGAGCAGGGATTGTGGAGAAGCCAAATGCTCAATTTTCAAAGACCCATGGACCAGCTGTGCATGCCACTTTGTTTGGCAGAAGCATTGGGCAGAAATACATGTTTTTCTTGTGTTTGTACAGGTTTGAAACTGAATTCAGTTATGGTCACACTCCTACTGCTTTGGGATTGCTTTGCTGTTTCTTCAAGCAGTGCATACCTTCCTATGCAGATGGCTGTACTAAGCAAATTTTAACCTCTCAAGGTGGATCACTCTGAATGGAAATGAGAGAGATTTTTCTTTTTCAAGTGGGAGGACAGTGTTATTGAAGAAAGGAGGGAATCATTGTTCCCAAAACCTTCTGGCAGGAGCTGGCTAAAACTCAATTAAACAATCCAGACAAGATTATGATGATACCCTTGGCAGCTAGAATTATATCTGTTTAGACATTTGCTTTGTCTGAATGTGACAAGGGGGACTCTGCAACCAAGTCAATATTTTTAAAGGAAGGCTAGTTATATCAATTCTGGTGCATCATTGTTTTAAATCTAATATTATTATAGTTGGATCCTGAGACTTTTATAATCTGACAATAGTGGAAGCAAAGTTTAGAGGTTTTACTGGCTACTTTCTCTTTATTTTTTGGCTTCTTATCTTGATGCAGCTTGGATCATTTTGCAGTAGTGTAGGGAATTCTGCATCCAGCACAATTAGGGGTGGAATACTGCATTGTAGCATTGCCACTGTGTCACTTCATGTTTTTGGCCAAGGAATTCTTGTCCTTTGTGTCACTGTGTCCTAGGAGCAGAGATCTGCTCTCGAGCTCCCTCTCTCTGTGCCCTGCTTCCCTTTTCCCTTGGGAGTGTCACACCACTGTTGCCTGCATGAGAGCCTGTGCAGGGGATTCCAGAAGCTGTTCCTGGCAGCCAGGGGAGCAGAGCTTCACTGCAGGAGCTGCAGACAGCCTTTCATCTGCACACTGCAGAGCAGTGCTGAAGAAAATGAGAGCAGGGTGTTTGAGAGTGTTAGACCCTGCAGGTGACACAGACACAGCAGGGCAGAGGGCTTGGGTGTGCAGTGAGAGGGAAATTCCCAGGTGGCTGCAGATTGGCTGTGTCCTGGTGTGGCTGGCAGCATCCCCCAGGACAGGCATGGTGCACTGGGCTATGGGGTAGTTTACACTGCTTTGCTGATATGCTTCAAAAAGCAAGATTTGAGATGAGGTACAGGGTAATAACCTGCTCCTTCAACAAGCCCTTTTCCTGAACAGCTGTAGAAAAAAATAATATGGTCAGTGACTTCCAAAAATTAGACCTTCTGCTGCTTCATGATTTGGATGGCAGAGGAATCAATTAATTTCCTTTCCTTAAGTGTGAAAATCTCTTTGCTGTGCAAGGTTACTCTGTCAGAGGGGGATTTCTGCTGTGGTAAATGGGATTCAGAGCCTGTGATGGCTCCATCAGTATTAAGGAAGATAGCAGATTGCTGACAGAATCCGTGCATTAGTTGGGATGTGGCTGCCAAAATGCATGTAACAATGCTCTTAATGATTACAGAGAGCTCCTTTGTACCCAGTTGGCAGTGGTGGCTTCACAGATTTGGGTGCCATGTTCTGAGTCATTGTGTGAGGAAGTGCCTGGTGCTCACTGCCAAAGGGGTGATGCCAGACACAGCTGTGATCTCCACACAGGAAGCTTCATGCAAATGTTAATTTATTCTCCTTATGTGTCCAGGCTGCCTTCAGTAAGATTCCTATAGGATTCATACCCCTTGGAAAAACTTGCACTTTGAGCCACACACTGTACCCTGAGTGCACAAATCAAGTCCAGTAAGTATCACATATTTCTGAAACATGATTTGTTGTTTTCAAGAAGCAGTGCTTCTTGGTAGCTTGATGCTTTTCTTTTTCTTCTGTGTTACATAGAAGTTGGCAGTCTCTGGGCAGAGCCTGATGATTCTCTGGACTTACCTGAGTTAATGACTTCCAAAAACTGACTAATAATTAAAAGAAGGAAATGTATGTATTATTAGAAATCATTTGCTGTGGCTAATTTCTGTGATCGTGTGATGCTCAGAGTTTAAGAAGAAAAAGAGATTAAAAGGATCATCCTCTTAGGAATAGCAGAAAGGGTATGACAAGGATATAGCAAGGATTTGACAAAATAAGCCAAAAATAAGTCCTCTTTCTGACCCTTCTCCAGTCTAAGAATTCTAGAAACCAGTCCACATATAGCCTCGTTAGAACCTGCAAAGTAAGGCATACAGCAATATGGGAAAGGTTGGATCCCGTTACTGACTTTTGCGGGGCAGAACTGACTTTCCCTGTGGTGGGACTGATGCTGGCAGTAATCCAACAACTCAATTCTTCTACTGCATCCTCAATATGATCCGGTCCGGTGATATCTGTTGTTTGCAGTTCAGTTTGCTGCAGGATTGTTTTGTCCACTTCTATAGAGAAAAGAGAGTCAATCTTTGTTTTTCCCCACACTTCATCTCTTTTCAATTTTTCCCTTCCTCTCCTCTCATAATAATGAATATATTTCTTCTTGGTCCTGAAATCTTTTCACTCTCACTCTCCCAGTAACTCATTAACATTGTTCTCTTTGTGGAGCCCTTGCTAATATCCATCATACATAAAACCCACGAGTCAGCTGGCATAACATCCTTCCTTAAAACTACCAGAGGGCTTTGAAGCCCAGAAAGGTGGACAAGGCTGTAATCAGGAGCTAAGATTAAAATAATAATTTATGTTTGGGTTCTAAAGAAGCTGTTTGAAATGGATGATCTTCTTGTGCCAAGGTAATGAACCATGCAGGTGGGACTGCAGCACACTGGAGAAGTTGAAGGTAATTTGGTCAATATGCCGCTCAACAACCCGCACCAGTGGCAGAACCTGAGTTAAGAAGTGCAGAAGTAATATTTTTGGAAGAAATATTTGGACTTCGGATCCTTCAGCACTGTCTTGGGAGTGTAGGAACTGTAAAGGTCTTAGAGAAAGATAAGAGCTGGGAGAGAAGATGGGCTGTGGGAAGAACAGCTTCCTTATCTGTCTCACTGTTGTAATCCTGATGAAACCAAAGGCAGTTTCTCCCACTGATTCATATGACTATTGGGCTGGATCTGAAAACTGCATTTTTTTCCTTGTCCAGCTGAGACACTGGAAACATATGCAGTATGGAAACTAAATATTACCCAACTTTGAAAACAAAGAAGGGGTTTCAATCAAGTACATGCTTCAAGGTTTGAACATAGACTATTTAGTGGACTTAAAAGATTTTGTAACCAAAGTCTCTACAGCTTGAAATAACAAAGTGCCCTGGCTACTGTCCACAACTTAATGGAGACCTAAACAATATGGGCACTGCTGATAGGTAGATTTACATTGATTAAAAACTTCAAAATAAATTAGCACATGCTAATGCAGTTCAATCTCAGACATATGAGTTGAGACCAGTCATGCTGTCCTATGCTCTCCCAGGCTGTAATACTTGCTACCACTAAAATAAAACCACGATTTATGTCCTTAATGTGTTAAATATCTGAAATAAGAGGTAACACAGTTGGCCTCTGACCTCCCAGGTTAGCTCAGAAAGGAGGACTATCTCAAAAGCTTAGACTGATAATTTCATTTTGCTGTTTTCTATATTTTGCTGTTTGTTAGGTTTTTGCATGTGTGTCAACCACCCATTTTGCTTTCTGATTTCAGTTGAGTGTAGCACTTTCCCTGGGGTTTTTACTTTTGCTGAAAAAAAGCCCTACTTGGACTCATAGTGGAATTTGCTAGGAAAAAAAAAGTAATTGTAAAGTGTACTCATTTCTTTTATTCCTGTTTGTTTTCCTTTGCTTTTTTTCCTGTTTGTTTTGCAGACATATTACTAATGCTACATTGGCCATTTTGAAGGGAGAGACAGTTCCACTTGATGTCTTACAGATCAAGGTGAAAGCATCTACTTACTTGGAAACCAACATTTCTAAAGCTTTCCCATTCTGATGTTTTTGTGTTTACATGGACTGGTTTTCCTCTGTGTCTTGCTGTTATGAATTTTAGTTTCTGATATCAGCAGTTCTGCTGGCAGTCATTTCTCCACCATGTGCTATGGCATCAGACAATCTAAACAGAAGAAAACACTAAAATGCCTCAACATTGCCTTTCTTTGAGACTCAGAGAATATTGATGAATACAAAACTTACTACAGTGGTGTTTCTGTAGCAATGGTGAGAGATAGCAATAGCTCTCTGCTGATTTGATGCTTTCATGTGGATTGTGAAGTTAATAGCTTTCTTGACAAATTGAAAAATACAAAATTGGAAAACCTTTGACTATGCCTCGTGTGGTTTCTGAATATTATTTTTCTGTTCAGTTGTAGAATGGACATTTCTGCAGCAAGAGTGTTGTGTTGCTGTGTAGAGCTCCTTGCTTTTGGCTAACAGTCAAATCCACAAAATGAAATGGCCATTGCTGGGTGTGCAGTCAAACTCAGGCTACCTACTCAAAACTTCTCCTCTTATATTCCTCCCTGGAGCAGATGGAATGTACAGTGCTTAAATTCTGCTAAGCTTTATTGCTGTTAGCTCTTTGTCATACTTCTTCTGTTAAATTTCTGTGTAGAAATTTAACAGAAGTTTTTATGTAGCAACGCTGTTTTTCAAACTTGAGAAAATAAAGTTGGAAAAAAGGTAAGAGAAAGCAATTTTGCAATGTTTATTTTTCTTTACAGGGAAAAAAGGAGCAGCCTGTGTTTGCAGTCTCTGGTTTAAGATGGGGATCTTATAGAGATGCAGGAGTTAAAGCTAGCAAGTAAGAAAATACTATTTTTTGAAACTGTACCCTTTTTAGTATCTGTTGCCTAAAAAGATACACTCCCTTCTCTCAAGGAAGTCTTTTTCTGAATGTAGGCATCTGACAGGCAGAGGCACCCACTCTTGCTGGATCTTTTATTACACACATGAGAGTGTAAGATGTATCAGAATTCTTGTAATTTGACATAAATATTTGGTGCTGGCCTGTTCTTTTAAGTATTTACTTTCTTCTTGCCTTGTGGTATCTGCTTCTGGAACTTCATTGTTCAGAGGGAAAATCTCTCCCTTGAGTAAAGTCTAAGTAAAGTAATTGGCCATTGTTTTTCATCACCTGCCAATGAAAAGCTGTGTGTGTACTCTGAAACTCAATTCCAGCAAGGGACATCAGATGCAGTAGAAATGCCTTCAGGTTCCTGCCAGAAGTGGCATGGACTGTGCTATCTGATGACTGTTCTCTGAATGCTAAACTCATAATTATTGGGCTTTCTCCAAATGGACGCTTAACATGTCAGTGTCTGTGTATCAAATGACATTATCTGCTGAAGGAGCAGCAGAGCCAAAGCAGCTCACTCCCCAAACTCTTATGGAGGAAATGTAGTAAAAGCTGTAAGGAAATACCATGTGCTTTGTGAATGAGCTGTCTTTGTCAGGAAGAGGTAGCAGACCTCTGGAGTTTGTCTGGCAAATGTTTGAGTAGGTTTAAGAGGGGATGGGGGAGATGCAGTACTCAGGTTGTTGGTCCCTGGGAGGCCAGGGACATTCTTAGTGGGCTGTGTAGGTGCTGACTTGGCTGTGCTGCAGGCTCTCCTGCTGATTGCAGCCCCCAGTCCAAGGAAATGCTCTTCTCTCTGCTCTGCACTCCTGCTGGCCTTCCTGCCCATGCCCTGCTTTTCTCCTGGTGTCAGCCTTCGCATCTTTCCCTGCAGCACTTCCCTTTTGCAAGAGTCCTTTGGGCTCAGTGCTGGAGGCATGACAGCACCTTTGGTACATGTGGCACACGAACATCCTCCAGCCCTGCTTCCTTCCATAAATGTTTTTGAATGCAGAGAAATGTGTCCAGCTTGGAAAGCACTTCAGCAACAAATGAACAAGTGCTCAGAGTCTGCTTGGAACAAAATCCTCGTATGCTTGTCCTGTTTTTATACTTTCCCACTTCATCCACTTTTGCTCCCTGTGAGAGATGGGTTATTGGACTGAAAGCATTTGGTGTGTTCCAGTGCAGCTGATCATAAACTGAAAAGAACTCAAAGGGAGTTAAGCCATAAGACTCAGTTCCAGAAGTGTGTCTGACAGTCCCTCTGCGATGACTGTGCTGCTGGAGATGTAGCGCTGTCTTATGTTACTATTTTACAGACAGTTTCATGGCTTGAGGGGAGTGGTGGCACATTTGCATGCCTTAATGGTTGATGAGACCCTTAAATCTGCAGAATTCTTGAGCTGGTGGTGTTCAATGTGCTTTGTTGACCCTCTTTGGTGAATGACACTGATCAAGCCTGCCTAAATACAGTCACATCTTTAGATTCTGTACAGTGCTGTATGGATGGCAGGATTTTTATTTTGTAAAACCCTGATTTTGATGTGAGAATCTTTTGGGACTTATGAACGTTGGCTGGTTCTTTTGTCACTGAAGCCTTTGGCTTTTGTTTCCTCCAATCTTTGAAATTTGCTGTATTGCATGTTGGGGATGCACACCATCAGCTGTTAGACCGCAGACCTTTGAATCATCCCCAGTTGTCTCCCATAACAAAGTAAAATTCTGATAGTGAGATGTCCTGCTGCCTGTAGTGAAGATTATACACTGCATTTTGGTGATGTGTAACTCAGGATAGGGATGTCACTGCTGGGCTGCTGTGATGTGTAGAAACTATTTTACTGTATCAAAAAGCTAAAGGTTGTCAGGGAGCACTAACTCAGTCTGTATGCTCTGACTATATGCAGAGTTTCTCCCTTTCCCAGTATTGATCCCTGGATATCTTAGAAATTGTGTTTCTGTTCTTTTTCCAGGTACTGGTACCTTGGGCCTCTGAAAACCAAAGCAGCTCATTTGTTCAGTATATTTAAGGTAAACATTAATTGTGAGGAACATGTTTGGGAAATGAACAGGCTGACTTTGCTTTGTAAAATATGACTGCAAGCTTTCCTGAAGAATTCTGATAACAATATAAAATGGGGCTAAAACTTGTTAAAAAAAGCCTACCAATTGATAGATTACTGCTGAAGAGAGGAAGGAGAAGAAAAATACTTCTAATTTTTTTTTTAGTTTTTGCTACAAGATCACCAGGGGAAGCCAGTAACCCCCTGTGAAACTGGTGAGCAGCAGTGGTGGAGTGCTAAAGTGCTCAGCCACATTTTCTCAACAGTCTTTGTAATAACATTTCACTCTGATTTATTCATCTGGCAGAAGGGTCTATAATTAGACTGCTCATGCACATTGATAATCAGGCTTCCTTGTGTAGTAAAATGAACATCAAGATGAATAGCTTTTATCTCACCTTAAACTTTCCTGTTGCTTAAAATTGATCCTGGAAAGATTTAAATTTGACCTGCATTAAAGGTGAGGCATTTTCATTCACATGGTTTTCCTTTACTCTCAACATACAAGGAGCCTCCTGAAAGGCAGTGAAAATGCCCAGGAGCTGGTACAGCAGATCAAATAGTGCAGTCTAGCCATGCTGTCTGTGACAATGCCAGTGCTTCCTTTAGAGGCAGCTCCTGTAAAGGGGATTAATGGTAATGTATCCAGAAAAGTTGGGAAGGCTTTTCCCCCCCTCTCATCCACAGAAAATTTGAGGTTATGCTTCTGTGTTCTGGCATTCTAGGTAGAAACCTATTCGTCTTTTCTGTCCACCTCCTTTCTCACTTTTTTTGAGTCCTTAGGTTCAGCTGGGGCTGGTGATAGTGGATTTCTCTGGTGAGCTATTAATTGTACATTAAAAAGATCTGTTTAACCTGCTGAAGGTTAAAGAGAAGTGCCCACTTCTTCAGCCATTTAGATAGAAAACTTTCTACCTGATCTCACCGAATTGTGATATTCACATGTGCCTCTTGTGTTACGATTTTGTTAATTTCTACAAGAGGTGTCTCCAGCCTGTTGAGTTTAATCTCTTCCTGGCTTGTGTTTGCTGCTCCACACTTCATATTTTCTGGTTTTACTGGGGGTGTCTCTTGAAACAGGATGACCTCTAGCTGAAAAAGAGTGTAATTGGAAATATCACCTCTGATATTGGTAGGGGCATTGTTATGAGTGTTATCATCTTTTCTAAAATACACAAGCTTAAATGATCACAGCATTTCTGCTTTTCCATTTAATCATTAATATTTATTGTTTGTGTACTGCCCTACTGATACAACCTCTGTTTGTCCTGCTTATTATGTAGGTATGAGAGTGGAGTCTTTCCTTGCTCTCAGAGGTGTGAGGTGAATTAGTTTACCAATCTGTGCTGCATGATCAAAAACTACTTCTGAAATTTTGTACGTAGAAAAATAATTGTGCTGAGTTCATGTGGGCTCTTGGCTGTGTTGTTTTAGTATATAAATTTAAAAACCAATTAAATGTCCTATGTTTGGAGCATTTCTGAAATTATTTTCAAAACAATGACAGGAAATAAATTTTGTCAGTGTTATTTTGAAAGCTAAGGTTCTTCTGTAGCCCTGATGCTGGAATCTGAAATATCACCAAGAAGGTGTTAGTACTTTTCTCTTTTTTTTTTTTTTTTTTTTTTTTTTAAGATGCCTTATGAAGCTCACATGACTTGCCTTAAGAGCTGTTGTGTTGCTGTTCAGAAGCACCTGGCTATCAGGTCAGGTCTGGATTATTTGAGTTGTGGAGAACAAAGGCCTGTCAGGTTTTAGTGCCCCTTGGCTGCACACAGCACTGCAGGCTTTGTCTGTTTGCACTGGATCCTGCTGAGCAGTTGCTCTTTGAGGTTGCGTTGTTGCCATGCAGAAACCAGCTGTGCCTTCAGACATTGCTGGTGACCTGGCTGGTTTGGGTTGTTCCCTCCAGCCAGAAGCAGCTGTGTCACCCTACCACACCTCAGCAGCAAAGGAAACATCCCTTCACCCTCTGTTCACAGAGGGGAAAATGCCCTCACTCCTGTGCAGGGAAGGATTAGATTAGTGGATTTGGGAACTGGGGGTAATCTTTTTGAAACTGCAGAGTTGTCATCTCACCAATGAACCTGGAGACTGGAGAGCCATTAAAGTAGGCTGAAGCAGTGGGGTGGCCTGAGTAGCTCTGCAGGACTATGTGTGAGTACACAGTAAATAGGCTACAGGACTAAACAGAATACACAGGACATGCCCTCAACAAAATGCCCTTTATCTTCTGTCTTTTCTTTCCATGTAAATCCAAGGAGTGGCCTCAGAAACATCAAGCTTGTCTCATGTACATGGGTCCAACTGAGAGACCTCCAGAGGAGCCAGAGGAGAAATCATCCAGACCTCCTTTGTATGTGAGGCTTTACCGACGGCTGCGATCATACTGGTCATCTCCAAAAGGTGGGCTGGCTGTGCTCTGCCATCAGCTCACAGGCAGGCTCTGCTCCTCTGACACATCCAGGGCTGTGTTGTGTGGAGGGCATGTCTGCTTCACTGCTCTCTTTCTTTGTTACTGTTATTTATTTGTTTCCTTTTTTTATTTATTTAAACTATGATTTTTGTTCAAGATGGTTATAGAGGCATCTCTCAGAAATGGAACAGATGTTTGTGGTCTCATAAGCAAATACTCACTTAGAGAACCCAGGGCATTCCCTGGACTCACAGTTGCCTTTGCAGTGGAGGCATCCATTGAGGATACTTGGCACTTCTGGGTGAGCTTCTTAATCTTCTTCCAGCAGAATGGCTTCTTAGTGAGCTGGGCAGAGAGGAGCAGCCCTTGTTTTTCCAGGGTGGGGAGAGTTGCTGACACAAAGCAACAATTGTTGCTGTAAATAGAACAGTAACATTTGGGCCAGGCCTAAATTTCTCTTAGTATGTTAAATTCTTTCTGTACCATAAATCTTGTGTTCTCTGAGTCTCACTTGGGTTGAGTTGTGGAAGGAGAGTCTGTTGCTAAGACCTCATTCCTCCTTGGCTAGCAGAGGTGATTCATGCAGGAGCATGAGCCAGGTGACCTGGGTGCAAGAACTGAACTGTGGAGCTCCTCCTGTAGAAAATGTGTTACCACAGCCTCCTGACCATTGGTTTCCTGTTTTTTTGGTGCTAACATTTCATGGGTTTTCTAAATGTTTCTGTCACCAGCCCAGGAGATCTGTCAATCCCTGGACATGAGGATTCACAGGGCTGTGATGTACTGTGTTTGACAGTCTTTTCTGATACTATGCAAATGCTGATGGTGTTATTTCTTTTCTTCAGTACTTCTAAGCTCCCTTTTAATTTTTTAAGATTTTGACATTTTAGAGAAACAAAACCAGTGGCCGGAGTGGCTCAGACTGATTTTTGTGTCTGTCATCTGCTTCATAGTGATCTGTGTCATTAAATTCCACTGAATGACTGATTCCTTCTCTTCCTGCTGCACAGAGTTCCCCCAGGAGGTAGCCCCAGAGGACTGGGAGAAGCTGAAGCTGTCCACCATTGAGCTTTCCATTGCAACTCGGAACAAACAGCTTGATCTAGCAGTAAGACCATAAGATAATGGGATTCCAAATGCTGCCTGCCCACAGGGTTTTCCTGTCTTGCTGAACTCCCATTCTTGCGTGTATATAAATAACATTTACTGCTTCATGGAAGAAGAGATCCATGATCGAGGAATGGGCAAGTTTCAGATCCAGTGTGAAAGTACAGGAGACCAAAGTAAAACTGGGATGCAGTGGGATCAGAAAGAATGTGCACAAGATTTCAGTAGCTAAACAGAAGTTTTAGGATTTCCCATGAGTGAAAAAAGCACCAAGAAACATTCCTTTCCCTCTTCACTTATGTGAGAGTGATTCTCTTTTATCAACTGCTGCTAGAAGGAAGCTGAGCCTGAGTGTCTGGCTGGAATTTTTTATTTTTCTCTCTTTTTTAGACTTGCAGAGTGGAGTTAAAAATAATTGGTACTAGGGAAAGGACATGGGCTACACTGATTTGAAGGAAAGGAAGTGCAGGTGGTTGAAAGAATAGAAGCAAGGCATCAAAGGAACTGTTCCTGTCATAACTTTCTCAGCACGTTCATGCTGTTCATACACTGTTTTAGAACATCTCTTTGGCTCATGCCTGTGTTTTGGTGCAATTTTACTGCTGTGAAAGCTATTTGGATGGATGTCAGTCTTTTAATTTTACAGGAAAATGCTTACACAGTGATCCTATACTGGTGAGCTGCCCTTCATTTCTTCCTCGAGGGTGCAGGAAACCCTTGCCACTATACCCAGGTTAACAGGAGGTGTTGAGCTTTCTGCAACATATTTCTTCCTTAGAAGTCAGGGTTTTTAAGAACATAAAAATGTGAGTTGTATTGATATGTTATCTTGTAGGATCAGTCCAAAAGAACCCAAACAGGCAAATATAGTTTTTTAATGTTCTCCTAGTTTCTCTTTAGAATATACCACCATGAACTTTAGTTTCTTCTTTGTTGTGGTTTATGATTTGGATTGTCACTGTCCTAGTAATGGTAGAAGCTAGACAGAGACTAGTATTTGGATTTTTTTTAGTGGTTTCTAGGTGACACTTGAACTGAAGAGTTTTGGTTGTTGAACTGGATTGGAGCCAGTGATGTAAAGTAAAAACAGACCTACCAAAAACAGAGAGCATGAGGGAGTTTGTGGCAATCAGATACTTTCTGTGGTTTTGTCTGTTTTGCCTCCCTTAGGCCTTCAAGATGCACTTTAATATTGGTTTTGAAAAGAAGGAAGTGATGTAGGGTTCTCAGGTCTCTTGTATAACCTAGAGAAATGGAGAAGTTCATGTTAGACCAGTTGTACTTTCTTGTTTCTAGAGAAGGAAGTATCTTGATAGTGCATACTTGATACTAATACTCTTTTTCTACAAGTGTAGATCCCTTATTACTGCATTCAAGTCCCCCTCTTGAAACCATTGTCCCTGTAGTTCTCAAAGCTGCCCAGCACCTCTCTGAAATCCATACCAGCCATACCTGCTGGCTGCTGCCAGCCAGTCTGTGTCTCACCTCAGATTCATGCAGAGGCTGCCCCACTGGAGGGAAGCTGATAAAGCCATACAGGTGTAGCTCAGGCAGTGCCTCTGCAGAACAGCACAGGAATAAACCAAGGAGTAAACCAAGTTACACTAATAGATGCATTTATTTTTACTTCTGTCATTTTGATTGCATCTGCTCACTATGACTTTTGCCAGGACAAAAATATTAAAATGCATGAAAAAAAAAGTTGTGTCTTAATTAAAATTGCTTTCCTGAAAAAAGCTGTACTGTATACTCAGTGTAAGGGCAGGCTGTAAATGGGAAAGCTAAGTAAGGAGTTTAGAGGATTGTTACCAAGGACACTTTGATTTCCAATTTGTATTGTTTAAAATCCTCTTACTGTGGTGTTTGGTGGCCAAATGTTTTATCATTGTACTATTGCTTAAATTCATGAAAGACCCATTGAATAGAAATTAAGTAAGAGCCTAAGAGATCTGCTATTGTCTTTAAATGTAACAAGAAGCCAAACGTGTGACTCATTATTTTGCTTCTTGTGGTATTTATTGAATATTCATTAATGGGAAAATACAGTCTGTAATTTCTAATTCAAATCTCAAGTTGAGATTTGAATAAAGCATGAAATGCAGAAATGCATCTTCTGCCTCCTTTTGGGGGACAAAGGAGTGGCCATTGTGTGAACATATTGCAGTGTCATGGGTGTGGCACTTTGAGATGTTAACTGCTTGATTCCTGAATCCTTTTTTGCACAGCGCACTAAGGACTTCATGGACATTTGCATCGAGGCAGAGTGTGTCAGCAAAGGGGAGTTTGTTCACAGAGGGTGAGTATGGCAAGGCTGCAAAAAGGACCAGGGTCTCTGAAAAGTGTGCTAGTTTTCTCTCATGCTGTGCTGCAAGATTCAGAAGCAGAGGACTGCAAAGCACATCAGCCAGTACTGTTCTCAGGGACTAGTACTTTTATTCTTTAAAATTCTCACTCATCTTCTGTTTCTGTAAACAAGGCAGAAGTCCAGAACCTGGCGTTCTTCCTAGCTTCTGAGTTTGCTATACCTTTCATCTTTTCCCCTGTTGCTGTAAGTCAGCACAGCTTTATTACTGTCCTTACTGAGTTTTATAGGCAGCTGTGCAGACTTAGCCCAGAATCTCTCAGCCCTAGCTGCTCAGTGGATTGAGAGGTGGGTCACAGAGCTGATTTGTTTGTGCTAGTGGTGCCTGGGAATTCTTGAACTGTGATTAGACAGGGCCTCCTCCAATAAAAGCTTCCTTGCCTCAATAGCTCTGGGAGGAAATGAGGTCTAGGCTGGAAGAACTTTGGAAGGTGTGAATTTAAACAAGGACTTTAAGCAAATGTATTGACTTGCTCCACATACTGCTTCTTTATACCTGCAACCTTATTTATTCCACATACAAGCAGGTATAAAGAAGCAGTATGTGGAGCAAGTCAATGTTACTGCTGCCTTTGTACTTGTGATGATGTCTTGTGTGCTTGTTCCTCCTGCTCTTACAAAAAGCAAATCAGAGCTGCCTTTTCCAGCTCCTTCTTACAGTCCCACTCACAAATACATTGCATCTTCAGTGCAGGTTTTACCAGCAACAGATTTTCCTGCTGAATCCAGGAGAGCTCCTCTCCATATTACCTTTTCATTTGCTGTTTTCTTAATCTTCGAGCTCCCTCTAGTGAAATCAGTGGGGGCATTTGGGTGCAGTTTTACCTGCTTGTCATCACTCTAATAATTCCTGCAAGAATATTGTTTATGATACTGATGCAAACTCAGGCCTCTTATTTGAGCCTCCCAGGAACCTCAGTAGGAATAGAATCTTCTGACCTATGCATACACTGTAAGTCAGGTTACCACCTGCAGCTGCTTTCAAATTGCATGAGCATGTGGACTGTGGTTGCCTGGGACTGATTTGTTTGCTTTGAAGGCTACAGAGGGAAAGAAGGAGGCAGTTTTCCTGTTAGAAGCAAGAGGAATCTGGTCTCATAAAGAAGATGATATTCTGGGTTCTCAAACACTTTGCTGGCAGAAAAAAGTAGATGAGCTTGTGTGACTTGAGGGAGGCATATTCAAGTGTATTCCCAGTGTAAATAATACCTCCTGTGTTGGCTGGACGTGCTCCCTGCAGGAGTGTGGCTCATTTCTGACTGCAGTTAGTGTCATGCAGAAAAAGCCTCTGAGGGGCTTTACCACAGCCCTGCTGTTGAGAGCTAATTAGAGGCAGTACTGAAAGCTTTGAGCTGTTCAAGCAAAGTTCAGAGGAACAAGCTCTTTTGATTAAATAGTGCCCAAAAGCCTGTAGGTAACAAAGAAAGACAAAGAGGTGTGTGGGAGCAGTGGAAGAGGATGGTTAGTTGTACAGAGAGGAGTCAGAGCAGAGAAAAGGTGCCCTGTTTTTTCAAGGCAGAATCAGGGTGTTCAGAGGTCCCACTGTGATTTGCCAGCTGGAGTTGAGTTAAGCCCATTATCAGAGGCCCCCCATTGCCTAGCAGCAACAGGGTTTGTCTTTGGAAATGTGTGAAACAGCTCTTTCTTTTTTCTTCTTTTTTACTGCATAGTTTAAATACCAGAATTTGTGGGGTTGAAAAAGGTTTTTAGGGGAAATACCTTATCAGTGCAGGTAACAAGGGGTTTTTATATTGGAGAGGGCACTGACATGAGCTGATGGGTCACCACACATCCAGCAGGAGAGTGCCATGGAGGCTCAGGCAGTGTGTGTGTCTGGGGAGGTGTGGGGATGCATCAGTGTGCTGGAGGGCAGCTGCTGTTCCATTTCCAAGAAAGGAGGAAGTCATCCCAGGTGTATAAAGGTGCCCTCTGGCTGTGTGAACAAGAGCATCCCCAGCAGCCATAGATGTTTAAATAAGGTGGGAGAAGAAGAGTTGTTTACAGTGGAGTGCTTACTAAGGAGTGCTGCAGGGAAGGAGAGCAGGCATGGAAAGTGTGGCATCAGTAATCCACATCCTGGTAGCCGGTTTAGATTCTGTATATGTAAGTATGGAGATCTGTCACTCCAGGGCATGATTGCAGTTATCATCCACAGTGCATAAAACTGGGATGCACTGTTAGAGGTCTCACTCTGACTCATTTAACATTGGCAGCTTCTGGATATGAAAATGACATTCTAGTTGTGTGTTATGTGCAGTAGGTGTTGTGGTTCTCTCTCTGCCTGTGTTTTTGTGGTCCCGCATAGAGTGGGATGCAACAATCAATGGAAACTTGCTGTTAGACTTCTGATCTTGTATCTATTTCACATTGCTGTCTGGTCTTGAGTGAGGAGCCGAGTCTAAAGGAAATGGATTATGATTTTTTTTCTGCTGGACCACTAGAGGGGCAATCACTGCAGGTGGAGTTGTCTTATTTGCTTCTACCAGTGTTTTACTTTGATTGATCTTTAATTCCATGTCTTGGCTCTTTTGAGTTTACCTTGACCCCATAATTACATCTCTATAGAAGCTTCATGTGCCTTCACTGGCCAAAAAAATCTGTTTACTCACCAGAGTATGCCTTGTATCTATCTAGTATCTAGGACCTTGTATGATAAACTCCAAGCAGGTTAAACTTTAAGTGAGAAATCTTGCTGCTTGTTTGTACAGCCCTGTATAAACTGACAGTATTGCATGCCATCAATGATTTATAATTTATATTGCTGGAAGATGTTTAATTCCCTCACAGTCACTCATCAATCTTTCAGTGTATACATATTTGATTAAAACCAAGCTTTCCACAGTTAATATTGCTTCTGTCCTTCCCTGCCCTTTCCTTAGCTTTTCTTCCTTTGTCTTTCATTTTCATCTCCTGTTTCAGCCCTTTCTTCTCATGATCCTTCTCTGGGATTTTCTGTGACTTTAGAGGCACTGCCTTCCTCAGGGCATAGAAGACTTGGTGTACAGGGAAATTCTGACATGCTCTTGTGAGTTCTTTTCCTAGGCTATATTAAAATACACCCTTCTTTCATATCAGCCTAGAGATGGAAAACTGGGGACAGCAGGCATTGCCTGTCTGAGAAATATCTGTGATAATTCCATCATGCTTGAGAGTTGTGGTGTATTAACACTGTAATTCTGTGCTGTTATCTCTGCTATTTATATGTTGCTGTCTGTCTGGAGAGGGGCCCAGACTCAGAGGTTGCTGTCTGGGGTGCAGTGTGTCCTTTGCCTGTGGTCAGTCAAAAGGTTCCTGTGTGGTCAGTCAGGAGGCCAGAGGAAGGTCAGCACAGCCCAGAGCTGGTGCTCACTCTGCAGCAGCACTTGTGGGGAAAAGGAATCACAGCTCAGTGTCTCTAACAGCTGAGACAGTGACAGGACAGCAGCCTAAGCCTTGGAATAGACCATGGCACTTGCAACACCAGCTTTCCAAGGCAGGAAACTGCATTCCATGTGGTCCCTTTTGACATCAACCGGCATGGGAAAGGAAGCAGCACTTACCTAAGTACAGTACATAAATAAGAATCTCACAGGTACTAGAAGAGAGAAACTGTCAAAACTGGATATGTTGTTTGGAATGGATAAAATGATGAGGGTTTCTTCATGAGTGATAACAGAAGCAGCTGATAGGAAATGTCATGCTGTTTGGTTTTGATATGAAAAATGGGGGTGTTTTGTTTGTTTTTTAGATAGAATTATAGTTACATTGAACCATTAAATTACTATCTTTTTTTGGCTTAGGTTTTTTAGGTTGCTGGTAAGTTTAGTTGCATGAGCTATGAGGAGATGGTAGTCACTGCAGGAAGTGCATAGTTCAGCATGGAAGTGAAGAGCACAAAACTGTGCTCAGTGTTCAAATATAATTAGTGAGCCTCAGAGCAGAAGCTGGTTGGAGGCTGTTGGTGCACTAGCATTGACTGCAGCAGAAGAGGGAAGGACTCTTCTACTTTTTCACAGTTAAACCCACAAATATATGTGTATATAACCTCTAAGTTTACCAAATGCATAGTGATTTACCACAACAAAATGCCATCCCTGAAGAAGGCTGTTTGTGAGAGAAGCATGTCCTTACCTTACCTCTCTTTTGGTTTGGACAGAAGTCAAAAGATGCGTGACCCACACATGTGCCCTGAAGGGAGTCAGTGCATCCAAGCCAGCAGATGCATCTTGCAACTTCCAGAGGTGAGAAGCTGGGAGAGCTGAAAAACTCTTTCACTTTGTTTCCTCTACCTGTTGATGCTGCACTTTAAGAAATCTCTACTCTAAATCTGGGAGATTGATTACACTGCAGGTGAGACACTGAGTTCCACAGTGCAGCCATGAGTCCCTTGCCAGGACAGGCATACTGAAGTTCCCCAAGTAGTCTGTAAACCTGATGGGGGAGCTTTGTTCTGCCAGGAAATAGTGGCAGATCCTTTATGGAGACAGTCATGATGGTTAAAGGGTCTCTTACTTGAGTGTATTGCGTACAAGTGGGAAGTTCCACCTGAACATTAGGAAGAGCTTCTTTACTGTGCAGATAACCAGGCACTGGAACAGACTGCACAGAGAGGTTGTGGAGTCTCCCTCCCTGGAGATACTTAAGAATCATCTGGACACAATCCTGTGTAATGTGCTCTGGGATGACCCTGCTTGAACAGGGAGGTTGGACCAGATGATCCACTGTTGATTCAAGCATTCTGTAATGCTGTGATATGCAGATCTTCTTCTCCTTAGCACTAAAGATGTGTACATCTTACCCCAGAAGGCATTGTGCTGTAGAGAAGAAGATAAATATTAGAGACAAAGGAGGGTGAGACAGGGCAGGGGAGCTGAGATCAGTATAAGGAAGTGCCTCAAAACTTTGAAATGATGAAGCTGAGAAAGAAGACAAAGTTGTGCCTGCCTGTGTAATTTAGATTTGTCTTTTCCTACCTCTGAGCTGTTATTGCAGCCCTGGGAGTTCAGTTTCTTGTTTTCACAAGGACATTGATTTAATCTCATAGATAATTTCTGTTTTCAAGTGATCTATCATTTGGCAAAATAATTCCATATTAAGGGATAAAGAATTTGTTGAAAGGCAAAAAAATCTGTTGCTACCAAATAAAAATCATTAATTATGATGTCATGATTAACCAGCATCTTAATGCTTGCCTTGAATTCAGATAATGGCAAATTTGTGATTCTGAAAGAATACTCTGCAGTGCTGGGCTAAGTACAGCTGGGCCATAAGTAAGGGTTGTGGTATAAAATGAGCTGTTCGTACTGCAGCTGCTGCTAAGGTCTTCAGAACATGGGTGCATGGTACAGAGCAGTGTTTGACTTCATGGCCCAGCTCCAGTGGAGGAACTGGAGGCAGCCCAGATGAGTCTCACCAGTTCATGTTGATGGAGGTTGGACTTGACTGCCAGAACTTGTACTGTTCCCCATGTCTGTGCTGCTCTGGTGTCCCAGTTCCCTTGGAGTTGGTTTGAGTACCCACAGCCCTCCCGTGAGTCAAGGGCACACAAAGCAGTCACTGAAGTTGTTTTTAGGTAGTCAGCCTGCCATTTTGATGAATGGTTTTAATCACGTGGTGACTTTATCAGCATTAAACACTTGAGAAAATTCTACTGCTGACTAATTCCTGGCCAGTAAATTACTTTGCATCTCATGTTTCAGATCAATACAGTAAAACAAAGCTGAAAGGGGTTTGTAACATGGATTTAATAAAAGTTACTTAACAGGCATTTGTGCAGATTAGTTTATGTCACCGCTGGCAGACCCAAGATCTAAGTGCACATAATTGTAGTTCCAATAGAAAAGAATCCTTCAGTATAAACAATGCGGGTCATTAGAGCTTCCTAGCGTTTAATTATCACCAATTAGTAACTAAGTGAGGTAACATCTCATGTACCAGACTCTTAATTCATTCTGTGTGGTGAATGATAGGTCTCCCTGTGTTGTGGAGAGAAAATGGGCTGGAAGGCAGAGGCAGGGGGTGATCTTGGTTGAGACTGAGCTAAGTATGCAGCTGTGTTTTATTAGTAAAATCAGCCTTGCTGAAATAACACTTGATGTTTAACTCACTGCACACAGGGCACTGAGGGATCCTTTGGCATTGATAATGAGGAGTATGAAGCGATGCCTGTGGAGGTGAAGCTCCTGCCCCGCAAACTCCGCTTCTTCTGTGACCCCAAAATCAGAGAGCAGCTGCTGCAGGCAGTGGTGCACTGACAGCTCATGGCAGAGGGGCCAGTGTTCCCCAGGGTCTGTCTCTTCAAGGCATGTGAGACCTAACCAACCTGATTAACCCCACTAGACTAATAAGCCTTTTGGCTATTTTTATGTGCAAGGTACTTCCATTGGAAGTGTATGACTTGACTGGTCTCAAAGGGGTTAAAAATGCAAATGAAAATTCTGAAAAATGCATGTTAACTTGATGACATCTTTTCTTCCCCTTCCTCTAAGAAGTCATCATTTACATAATTTACAGCACTACAGGCTGAGTGCTGTGTGCCAGATGCTACTGCTGTAATGCAATTGTATATTAAAGTAAAATTTAAGTAGACTTGTCCTTGTGTTCTAAGAGTTTGGGTTTACTTTACCCATGTAAAAATCTTGCAAAACCTGGGGTCCTGGGAAAAAAAATATTTGGGGGGAATAATGCTAAGGAATTCTACGAAGTATTGGAACTGGCACATTAAAATAGATGGTTGGTTATTGACTCTGTCACAAAATAAACTGGAGGTTGGTGATAAAAAGCTTTGGAGCAAGTTTAAAAATTCCCCATATGTATCTTGATAATGTATTTGTTAATTTTTTTCATCTTGCCAGATTCAACAGCACAGAGTTCCAGTAATTACATAGTAGAAATGTATTCCTTTGGCCAATTTAGGTATATTGTACAGAAGCAAATTCAAAAACATCATTGACCCAAAGCTGTATGAAGTACTTTTGGACAGACTCTTTAACAAGCTGAGTGAGTCTTTTTTTTTTTTTTTTTTGTGAATATTCCTTTTATTCCTGCAGTAGTAAATGCCAGTAAGGATATCCAAATAAAGTTTATTATTTATTGTGGCTGATTGCTCTTCTGTAATGTAAACAGTGCTCACCACTCCATATGCAACCTCCATCCACTTGAGCCTCAGTACCATAATTAGTTTTGTTGCTTTTATGAGCTTTTGTTTATAGCTTTGCTTTAATTGCTGAAAGGAAGTATTACTGACTTAGGCAAGCTTATCTGTTGCCCTTATTCTAACTGAGAAATTGCACATGATTCTGCCTTGAAGAAAATTGTCCTTATTTTTCTGATGTGATTGAGTGTGGTCAATGTGTTATGCTGTGATCTAGTCTAAGTTCTGTTGTTGACTCTCTGCTGTTATCAAAATACAGACCTAAGTGAGTTGGCTTCCAGCAGCTCTGTCAAGGACTGAATCCTGGCAGCTGTGCTCCAACAGCATCCTCTGCTGGAGACACCTTAAAGGAAAAATGCCTTGAAGGAGGAAGCAGGGTTGGGTTTCTGCAGGATGCTGAAACCAAGCTGAATGTTCTTCCCTGGACTACACTGCAGAGACACAAATTAGGTAAACTGGGTGATCTTTCAAGTCCCTTCCAGCCCTAGCTGTTCTGTAACTCTTGACTGAGACTGAAGGGAATAGAAGCCTGCTAGTTCCTTTTCATAGTTATGCTGGTGATAGGACTTGGTTTGTGCTGTCTTTTGGTTTGCAGTAATGAAGGTGCTCAGTAAAGCCCTGGGTCGCTCTCCAAGCAACATGGTGGTTGTGCTTTGCTCTTCTTGCTTGCCACAGAGACACCTGGGACATGGCTCTGCAGCCCCTGGCTCACTCAGAGTCAAGGGCAGTTCTCACCATTGGAGTTTTCCCTCAAGTTGAAGTTTCTGTAATAAAATCAGCAATGTGTTTTTTTCTCCAGTGGCAGCAAAGACAAGGCAACAGCCATTTCAAAAAGGTAAGCTTTAATTGTATTAAAAAATACCCATGTTTTTAGTAAGCAGTTTCTCTACAGAGCCACAGGCCTATGGGAGCAACCACACATCTGCAAGATGCAAACAACATGAGAGCTGTTAGAATCACACCCAGCCTGCTGCAAGGGGTGAGATGGTGACAACTGGCTCCTTGTTCATCTGTACCATTTTACAGGGAAATCACTAGTTCTCTTCCATAGCTCCCACTGCAGTGTGATTCCTTGCTTGAGGGTAACCAAGAGATCCCTTCAGAATTGGTATTGCTGATGCTGTTCTGATGTTGAAGTACCAAGGATCATCTGAGACAGAGGCTGATATTTAAATATTCATATCAGCATAAGTTGAGTAGCTTGTACAAATACCATTCAAGTAGTTTTTCTCCTTCTGCAGTTCAGAGTTCTTCCAGTATAGGGTAATTCTAGACCTCTGAATTGCATTGTTCAGAAGGGAGGTGTGAGACAGACATGACATAAAATAGGCAGGGGCTGAACCCACTATCTAAAGTGTTGAGGAAAGGACTCAGTTCTCATGTTTCTGTCTGACAGCAACACAAAAATCTTCCTTTGTACAAACTCCAAGACAGGAAGGAGGAGTAGAATCCTAGGTCCCACACAAAAACACTTGTCTTGGCTTCCATTTACAATCCATTCTAGAAGGGCTTAAAATACTGTAACATAAAGAAAAGGAGGGATAACAATCTAATGATAGACCAGCTCAAGGCACCTGTTTATTTTGACCACATTTAAACATTCCCATTTGAATGACACATTGCATTAACCAAAATCTAAAATTCTGGTTCATAGGCATTTAGTACCCGCAATTTTATAGATCACACTGTTAGGTCAATACATTCCAGTCCCTTGTAAAAGACGTTTTTGTTGTCCTTTCTCATAATCACTACACCACTGGTATTGGGAAGGTGGGAAGAAAACAGCAACTAACTTAGAAGTAATGACTAAGATGAGAGTTTGGGTTAGTGTGAATGCTTTTTACCTAGAATTCTGCTTTAGGATAGAGTCCTCTTGCCCTGCTATTCCAGGAGCCACTGTCTTTCCACCTCCCTGAGCAAAGCTTGCCTGTCTTTTGCAGTCTGTGGCCAGGAGGGCCACAGCTACTCCCAGCCTTTTGCTCATTAACTTGGACAGGTGTTAAAATGGGCCATCACCATATAACCTGATGGGCTTCACTCAATAACCTGTACAGGGAGCTACTTCCTCTTGAAAAGGTGATGGAACTTTCTTCTGCCCAAAAGGATGGTGAACAGGCAAGCTCAGCTCCTGTGACAGTGGTGACCATTGGCTGTAAGATCACTGCAGTAAGTACCTCATGCATGCTAGAAAAAAAAGGTAGTGGCATGTCTGTAAGACAAATCTGAATTCTGACTCCATAAAGTGCCTTTGTCCTAGTGTCCATTATAGTTCCTTATTGGCTCTATGCAGCTTGGAATAACCTTGCAGTGAGAAGACTTCTGGATGATTTAAATGTCTGGCATGGTGTTGCTTGTTCAGCTTGAAAACTGAGATTTGTCTCTCAAAAGCTTTACCCTTCAATGCAGTACAAGTAGTAATAATTCATTGCTTGATTATGCATTTCTAGTGCAGCTTGAGTTAAGATGTAGTTAGGAAGCTCTTGTTCTCCTGGCTTAAGTACAAGCTGAGAACCTGCACTGGGGTCCAACAATTTGAGTTTTGGAGAATACACGGGGCACAGCACAGCCCTGGTTACTGTACCCACCATTCAAACCTGGGCTGTGATCACAGCACCTGACCAGAGGCTTTACACCCAAGAAACTGAAGGCACTGCTGTAAAGGCAAAGGGAAAAAACAAATCGGTAATATCCTGTCTTATGCCACATTTTCCTCCCTCTTTTGATTTAAAACATACCCAGCAGATGTCTCCCAGCTGCTACTATGAAACAAAGCACCGAGTGCCCAGGAGGGGATTTTGAATATCTGCACATAACTGTTACCTTGAATTATGGGATCTTCTGGAAAGATAAGACTCAGTTAAACTGGTTCCACATAACAGTCCTTCATGTCTCAAGCTATAACAGTTTGTTTCTATTATGTACCCATTACCCATTTCTTGAGAACTTTCCACATGTGACAAAAATAAAAGCACTACTTTTTAGAAAAGGAGTGCAGGTGAAAGCACTTTTGCAGCTAATCAAATAAGGAAGGCTTAGGAGAGAAAAGTCTTCTTGTTCTGTCTTCTGTTGGACAACTTCCTGACTTTTGTAGCAGTTGCCTGCCAAGAGAGCCTTGATAGAGAAGCACAATTACAAGGAAGAACAAGATAGGCTGCAGCCATCTAACTGGATGTAGCACATGGATGCTGCTGCAGCAAATCTGCTCTGATGCTTCTGCACCCATACTGTGGCTAACAACTGAGGACCTGATTTCTGGAAAGCAGAGGTTTAGTAAAAGTCAAATAGGAATTTCAGGAGCTTCTGCTCAGTGGGCTATGTCAGTGCAATCTACTAACAACACTGCTCTAATGCAGGGCGTTAGAAAACCTCTGACTGCAGTGACTGTAACATTTCAACATTAAATCAAAGGTTTGTTTCTGTTTAGTTTAGCAAAAAGAACTACTGACAAAGAAAATAGAAAGTCATTAACAGCTGATTACAGCTAAACTATGTAGCAAACCTTCAGGAAAGTGAGAGGAGAAATTGCTTGTGACTAGTTTCAGTTCTGGTTTTCTTTTGATGTCCGGAGAAGTGACAGCAATACAAGGGCAGCTCAGCTGTACTTCCTCAGGGCTCATCACTACAGGCAGCATGTTAAAACTGAAGTGGAAGGTAGAGAAAAAAAGTGTGGAGGTTGTGGGCCACTTTTATACTTCAGGTGTCAATTTAAAAACAAAGCCATTTCTTAAGGAAAAGAGACTGGTCTTTCCATTAAATGATACTCAGCTGTCTTTACCTCTTTCTACATTTTTTTTCCCCAACCTTCTAAGGATGATGTTCCAGTTGTTGTGAGCAATTGATAGTATGAACAATAGCATATTTTCTTCTGTACAAAAAACACCCCAAAGCCTTGAAAAAGCAGCTAGGGGAGTGACTGCTCAGAGACAGGCAAATTGCAGGAACAATTGCCTCCTCCTTTCCAGAGGAAGACAATCCACAGAGGGTGTGCTTGGAGAACATTTGCTTCACCTGTTTCAAAAAGGTGCTTGCCTGCTTTAGAGTCGTTCAGGCTCTGTCTCATCCTATAAAATGCTGGGACAAATGGATACATCAGCTACAGTTTGCATTCCTACAGTGCACAGAAAGCCCTCCAAGGGTGCTGAAATCTGTAATGATAGAAGCAGCAACTAATCAGCTATAGCCACAGCTCAGGAAGAACAGTCAGCTTAAAGCTGATATTGCTACTGGCTGAAGGATTTGGAGCAAAGCTGTATGTCACACATGAAACCCACAGCAGCATTCTTGGATTTTGTATAGCCAAGGGGTTACTCTTTACTGGGATAGCTTTCTTGGAGGTAATGACTAGTCCTTCAGGAACTGAATCCTGTTGTTTCAACAGCATGAGAAAACATCTGTTTCATCTGGTTCTACAGCTCTGCCCAGAAAAAGAGACAGACTTGGTTTTAAACATTGCTCCTAGCAGCTGTGCCAGATAAGAATACCAAACTCCAAGGGAACCTCCTGCAAACTTCAGTTGTTCCAGCTGAAAGGTCTGTTCTCTGTCTCACACAGAAAGCCAGGGATAGCAGCAGGCAGTGCTGAAGGCTCAACAAAAGGAGGATTAGCAGACAGTGTTAAAGCAAAGGAGCAACACGTCCCATCAGCTACAAAGGAAGGGCTAGTGACAGTGGTTAAAGCATTCTTATTCTACCCCCTCCAGCCCAGCACTGTCAGAGCTGAGGCTGGACAACAAAGTGACTGCAAAGTGGCTCAGTGGTGTTGGTCCCTGTTAAATGGAGACCATCTTGCTGGTTTGAAGATTTTAAACCAAAGCAGCAGGTGGGATGCAACTAAAGCCAAAGGTGGTGGTGGGATGGATTGAGGAGAGAGGTGCTCTTCTCCATCTGTGAGAAGGTAGGTGCAGTCTCTACCAGTTTAGAGCACCTCAGGTGCTGGAAGTGAAACTGCTGCTCCAGTAAGCAAAGTCAGAAGATCCTGTAGCATCCCCAGTCCCAAACTTGCTTCTGACATTTACAAGGAAAGGTGGCTTGGCTCCAATTCACCTTAAAGTTGGGTGAGGAATGTTTAAAGGAGTCCTGGTTCTGTTCTTATCATTGGTTTAACTGTCCCCACCAATAAACTTGGTAGGAGCTGTTTATGAGACTGGGCCATTAACAGCTTGTGCTAAAGCCCTCTTCAGTCCCCAAGTGGAAGGGGCAGTTGATAGGAGGATTTTCCAGCCAAGTCTGAAAGCTCAGCTGAAGCATTTCACATTGGTCGTCATCAAACAAAGTGCTTTCCTGAAGTCTTCAGCCCTCAGGTATCCAGGCTAGGCCAAAACCTAGCTATCACTGGCAACAGTGAGGTTTGGTGCAAAGGCGCCACTGGTCCTAGCTAGACAAAACAAAAAAACACAAATGAAAGGGAAAGGGAGACAAAATCAAAAGGAACCTTAGAGCAGGTACTCACTGGGAAGTTGAGTGTGAGAAAATAAAATCACATTTTGTTTTAAAATTATAAATACTCTCCATATAAAGTTATTAAATAACTGTGGCTGTGGTGAGTTCCAGTGATCCTCCTAAGCAATGTCCAGTAGTCTTTAAAAAGTGATCTTTGCTCCCCATGTCTCTTGCCCTTGGTTTAAGTGCAGCAGGGGTTGTCAATGACTAGCATGACATCGATGCCATACACTTCCAGGAGGTCCATGAGGAAGCTGCGATCCCCCTGGGGGTCCAGGCCCATGCCCCGTGCGTGCTCAGCTGTCAGGGTCTTGTCCTGGCTGGCTGACACCTCCAGCAGCGTCTGGAATATGCGGTTGTTCTGCTCCATGAAAAACCTGCAGGGGAAAGTCAGAGAAAGGGATTGCACACACTCTCCAAAAAGACAGGGCATTCACCAAACAGGCAGCAGAGCCCCAGAACTGCATTGAACCCCTTCTAGCCAGAGATCCCACCTTGGTAGGGCGTGCTGTAGTGCTTTTCCATTGTCTCTATGGCGACCCAGAATAAACAAAGATAAAGCAGGAACTGTTAATTGACAGTGGTGCTCCTGTCTGTGGGTGGCATTTCCCTCAGAAGGAGCCACGTTATCAGCTAGAGTGTGATCTGTGGTCACCAAGCAGGTACATCACACCTACAGCTGCCCTAATGTAAAGGAGGAAGCAGTGTTGTCAGCCATCTGATAAGCCAGTGGGTAAATAAATTCTCTATTACTGGTGCAGAACATACCAGTGAGAGGTACTTCTTACCTGATGCTTTCCTAGGAACATGCAAAGCTATTCAGAAAGAGCTCTGGCCCCACAGCCCGTCACACAGTTTCATCCCTTTACATCTCACCTGCTGCAGAGTGTGAGTAGCAACAGGCACAGCAGGGCTTCAGAGGTGGTAGGCATGTGGTTTTTATCTAATTCTGTACCTCCCACTCTACACCCAGTTCTGGTTCCTCTGCTTGCCAGGTATGAAGTCAGCCACATCAGTGGGCCAATCCTTCACATGCAGGTCTGATCACACTGTACCAACCCCCAGTATGGTCCAGTGCCTGCTTTCCATGAACACTGTCTTTTCCAGAGCCAAATGTTCTGGCAGTAGTGTTTATGTTTGTGAGGGCATTCTTACATCTCTGTGTTTTTAAAATGCACTTCTCCCTTCTGGCACATAAGCAACCCCAGTGAATACTACATTTTGGCTTCTCAAAATGAAAGGAAGGTGATCTGAAGAAGAAAAGCCAGTCTGGATTTTTTGCACAAAATCAGTGCAAGAGGCTCCCTAAAACTAGCAGTGTCCAACTAAGTATCAGAGGTAGCCACTCACAAGATAAAAAGGTCCTCTTCACAAGAGCTGCAATCTTCACCCACTTCTTGAGAATACATTAACATCTGCCTGAGAGAAGGGAGACAAGTTAATTGCACATACCTACTGTGAGCCTCAAAGCTTTATGAGACAACCAGGATCTTCAAGAGATGAGCTGAACCAGTACTTATTGATATTGATATTTTCAAAATACTACAAGGAGGAAAGTAAGGAGCAGTGTCCTCTTTATTCCACATCTCCTGTCAGGAGCACCCAGACCTCTGTAATTACCTTTGGTCATTGAGCCGTCGGTACTTCTCCTTGTCAGCATTGTTAATTTTCAGGAGTGGCTGCAGATGTTCGTGATGCGTCTTCACATTCTGGTTGTCCACGTAGACATCGTAGAGATCTCGCTTCTGCTCAAAGATCTTTTCTGTTGTACCTGCCAAAACCAGAGAAGATTTTCAGAGCAGCATGTTGCTTTCCCAGCAGACCAACTGTTCTCTCCTGCTTGCATAGTTAGTCATTCCATGCACAACCTATTTCTCATCAGTTCTATTCCACAGTCTGGTGTCTCAAGACATTTTGCAGCCTGAAGCTAAAAACATCACGCCTAATCCATCGTACTTACAGGCCACGTATGATACTTCTGTCTCCAGCATTTCTATGTCTGCCACATTCACATAGAAGAATGGTTTGGACTCTGGGACAGTTCCTCCAAGACCAGGCAGAGAAACATTTGCAAGGCAGCAGCAGCAATACACTGTGGACAAGAGAAGTACATCCTGACATGGTTTTGGTTTCCCTCAAGGCACTCTGAACCCCAATTGCCCAGCTCTCCCACAGGCCTCTAGGGAAACAATGGTCAGAGCTCTGAAATCCCCTGGAACACCAGAACTTCTCAAGTGATGACATCTTGTTTTGCATAGGAAATAATCAGTTCTCCCATAGGAATCCCACATTCTGGAATCAGTCAGTGCTCTTATTGTCCTGTGCTGACAGGAACTGAGTTTGACAGTGCCAGATGTGTCCTTACTCACAAGGCCTGAAGAAAAGCATTTGGTAGGAAACGTGTAAATGCAGCCTGAGCGGTGTCTTCATGAGGCATGGTCACAATGGATTCTGAAGACCTGCATGACGTCTGTCCCCTCAGTACTCACAGGCAATTTCTGCAATGCTTCAGCCTACTAGATCAGAGCTCTGCAGTGTCCCTGGAAACATACCTCTGTAGCAGACAACTCCAACTGGGGGTGGTGAAAATATCAGTATGCGCTTGCGCAGCAGGGCAAACTTCCAGAGGACGAGGATCTGCTCACCGAAGAATTTGATGAACTGAGACATACAGCCAGCAGGGTGTGTGATCTGCAGGTGGAGCGAGAGGGAAGAAAACAGCTTAGAGGTGAAGCAGGGACACATGCACAGATGCTAAGTCTAAATGTGGGAGCAAGACCAGCACACAGCTTGCAACGGTCCAAGTAACAAAATCTTATCTAAGCAGCCTACAAAGCGCGGGAGTGACTGCTTACATAAAGGAGTATGAGGCACCAGCAAGGAGCAGCAGCCCTCTGCCCGTTCCTGCAGGCCTCAGGCACCTGCCTCACCTTCATCTCTGGGTACATGTATCTGTGGATGGAAGGCAGCCAGTGGACAGGTTGCTGAGAGCTGGTGGTGCCCTTGCTATCAGGGAGAACTCCTTTCTTGTCATCATAGAATGCCTCTAGATGGGAGTAGTGCCCTGGCATTTCCAGCTGGTGTCTGGAAAAGAAAGGAAAAAAGCGGAGATCTGTAGTATCTCCAGACTATTTGTTTAGTGCCTTGCTCCCAGCAAACATCTGCTCTCCCGGCTAAAAGGGATCCTGGGTGCCTCAGCTGCACAGATTTATCCAGGAGGAATGAAGAAACATCAGGACTACCAGCTCTCAGTGCAGCCAGAGAACACACACACACACACTGACACAGGCATAGCACTGGTCCTGTTTTACAGACACTCAGGTAGGAACAGTTTTCTACCATCACCATTTTTGCTGCTAGATCCACTCAACACAACTGAAGCACACAGCTAGCCAGGAGCATCATTACACAATTAGAAGCCTTTTGTAAACCTCTAGTAAAATTGTTTTCAGAAGGAGAAAAGGGGAACTTCTTGTTCTCTCAACTCTCCCTGTGACACTTAGGTCTGCCTACAATAACCAGGGTTAGGGTATCATTTGACTAGCCTGTTAAGGAAGGAACAGACCGCTGCTAATCAGTTCCTTGTCTCCTTCACACTGTGAACCTGTAATACTTTCTGGAGAAACAGCCAGTCAAGGAAACCACAGCAGAGCATTGCCACTGAATTCTCACTTGCCTAAAACTGCTCTCCATAGAAGGAACATTGCCTCTCCCAGGTGGGGAAGGGCCAGGCTCATTCCCAAGGGAACTTACCTGACCTGGTTCTCCAGGAAGTGCATGTACCTATAGAGCAGTGTGTAGGAAGGGGAGAGGATGCCCACGGACTTCATGCGGGCACCACGCTCCAACTCACTCTCCACAGGCATGTTGGCAAAGCAGGCCAGGCCAAAACAGAGCCCCTTCCTGAAATAACTGCAGACAAAGGTTTGATAGAAGGGTTAGTGTTACAAAGAGGGAAGAAGAAGAAGAAAGGTAACTGAAGGATAAAATTGCTGATTTAGGAATATTTCTTGTGTAAGGAGCTCCCTGAAATCCCATCCTGCTAACTGAAGGGCTGTGGACAGGCCTTGGATGCCCCAGTCTTCTGAGTAGCAAGACAAAATATTTAAGGCAAGAGTTCCCAGGAGCTCCCACTAAAGCCCCTACCAGCCACGTCACAGGCCAGTAAATATAAAATAAATCAGTAACTTGGAAGGAAGACCAACAGAATGCATGATTCAGTCAGTGCAGAGCCCTTCCTCCAAGGAAGAAGCCTGCAGTGAATGCAGGTCTGAGTATTACAGCTACTTGGTCATATTTGGGGTGCCAGCACGTTGAAGCACACTGTGATTATCAGACTGCAAGAGTTCAGTTCACATGCCTTTAAGAAAGTAACTGTTATTCCTGACCAAAAGGAATTGTGACACTGCAGTTCATTGCAAAACATTGCTGCATTGCAACATTGGGTTAGCAGAATGCAGAAAATTCCTCTCCTATGTGTTTCCACTGAAGGAACTAGCAAAGAAGAAAGTGAGACCTGTTTATAACAACATTTAAAGGAACCAAAAGCCCTGTCAAAGTTAAGAACATTTTTCTAAGTCCTCTTCCTGCAAAATCCTTCCCATTTCAGTTCTGCCATTCCTTGCCCTTCACCCTAGGCCTCTGCTGTCAGTCTCAATAGTGGCAGTGCAGATAATTTGCCCAGAACACATTAAAATTTGCATACCAGTGAGAAGCTGGCCTGCCCCAGTTGGTCTGCACAGCCAAAGCAGACATACAGCAGATCCCTGCAGCTAGCTGGTACTTAACATGATACTGGAAGTATCTGAAAAGTATCTTTGGCAAGGTAGGAACAGCTTAGCAAGCCAGTTTCTGCAGGACCGTAGCTTCCTAGAAGGTATTTTTCTTGCATGTTCTGAATTAAGAGCTGGTGGTGTAGATGCACAGCTAAGAAAGTAAGTAACATAGCTCACATGTACTCACATGAAATCTGACTGGATTTTGTGGGACCCACTTGCCATGGATTTGAATTCCACACCTTCCAAATCTATATCTTGGGGTAAACACCATTCCACCATGTTGCCTGCAGAGAAGCAAATGAATTTGGGTAAGCTTGAATACAGTACCCCTTTCTAAAATGCACACATCATCAACAGCAAGTCGTTGGTTTTCTAACCCTGGGACACCTGAAACAGTGCCCTAACACAACTCCTGAACTCCTGAATTGTCACAGGCAGTACATGACACACAATTCTTCACACATCTCTTGCAAATGTTACTTGTTGTAGCACAACATACAGACACTGCAGGACATTTGGGGCCACTTCTGAAGCTAGTGCTTTTTTGTGGATTTATCCATGATAAGCTTAATTACAGAGCAGCTATGATTTTACCTGATGGTGGATAAGCTTTGGTCTACACAAGCATCCATCCCATAAGAACCAAAGGACAGACTGTTGCTCTTTAGGATTAGTTTCTGGGATAACTCACATCACCACCAATATTGTTCTTTGCTATGCTGGCAGGCCTGGTCAAA
The DNA here is from genome assembly GCF_027887145.1 of Ammospiza caudacuta. Lineage (NCBI taxonomy): Eukaryota > Metazoa > Chordata > Aves > Passeriformes > Passerellidae > Ammospiza > Ammospiza caudacuta. Next base: position 13,452,981 of record NC_080597.1, on the reverse strand, counting down.
CAGAAACCCCTAAGCCATCATCCAAGTCATCACTTCTTACCCCTGAAGTCTCTCCTATTTTCTTTAGGATAGGAGTTACCTGAAGCTTTATATAGGGGCCAGGGTGATCCAAGTACTGCAATGTGTTTGTGCATGCTAGAATAACCAACAAAAAAATGCATAAATTACAAGCTAGATCAAGATCAGCAAACATCTGTCACCTGCCAACCCAGCCAGAAAGCACGCAGTTGTTCAGGGGAAAAGGCCACCTGAGGAGCCTGATCCTGGAACAGATGATATCAGAGAAGTTATAAAACGTCCCTAAAGCAAATGAAGTCCAACAAGTTTACCACGGACCTAAAAAGGGGTGACTTCTCACACTTTCTCATGACAGCACTTCAGAGCCCAACCTGCTCACCTGGACATTGCCACTGCACTGAGATGTGCTCCAGATTTCCCCACCGAGTTTCTGTTCTCTGTCAGTCTGCCCACAGCATTTGAAGTCATGTGGCTTAGTTTTAAAAGCAAGGCAAACAAACCAAACTCCTTGAGGATAATGCAATGGCAGGTGCAGCACAAAGGTGCTTCCTACTGGTTCACTCCCTTCCCTGCCCTTTGGGGTTGAGCATTCCAGCAGTGCTTGCACAGACAGCATACATTTGGAGGGGCCTTACACTCAGCCAAGACTTGGAGATATTTAAATCTGAGGCCTTATTTCTGAAGCCTGTCTTTTGTCTCATTACTCATCCTGCACAAGTATATGCCTGCACAGGAATAGGGCTTAGCTACTGACATTTAAATAGGCTATTTTTCTTCTCACATAGATGCGTATTCAGTAGACCTCCCCCAGCCCTGCCTGGCAAGGACTTCAAAAAACCCAGCAGCATTAGGCATGGCAACAGGAGGAGCTGTGCATCCAGGAGCCCACTGGCAGTGCCCAAGCAGAGCTCTCCTGCAGAGCTGGAGCAGCAGCAGCCTCGTGACCCCGAGCGCAGCCCTGAGCAGTGACAGGCGGGAGCACAGAGCTCTGCTGTGCCCAGCCCCGGCCTCTGAGGCGTGTGAAAGGCTGGCAGAGAGAGCCACTGACATCATAGCAGCCTGCACGCTCCCCTGGAGGGCTGCAGATTATATATAGATGGTGGCTTTTGTTGTTTGGGGCTTGTGTGAGCCTGTTTGCTTCGCTTTTTAAAGGCGCAAGAACCTTCCTTGAAAGCGCGAGGAAGTCAGCTCTTGAGACTGTTGCCTCATAACCATGAAATTGTGGTTAAGGCCAGATGTGCTTTTAAGCATCCCTTATTGGTCATGACCTGTAGATTCATAGATCAGTAGGTGAGAGTGCCAGCAAGAGCAAAGGAAGATGGGCTTTCCTCAGCTCAGTCACAAACACCATCAGGTGTCACATCCGCTGCAGAGGTGTTAAAGCAGACATTGCTCAAACAATGCCTGTTCTGTAGCAGCAATAAGGAAAGGATGCCCTTGAAACAGATCTTTACCCTGCATGTGACCTCAAAACCAGCTCACCTATCACACAGCTATTTTTTTTCCTGGTATCTGGGAGCAACCTGCAGCTGTGCTCCTGGCTGTTCCTCACGCCACCCTGCCCTATGAGCACATGAGCGACGTGGCAGTCGGAGAACAAACGCCGAGATTAAAAAGTAGGAAAGTCAGTCTGGCCAAACAGGAGAGCAAACAAAGGAGAGACTTCACCCAGATGCAACAGGACTGCCAGTCTGCCCGAGAAACCAGAGCAGGGAGGAGGGAACAATGTTGTAGAAAAACAGGAAGCGCTGCCCTTCCCCATGGAGAAAGCAGCTCTCGTGCACTCAGGAAACTTTCCAAGTGAGAGTCACCCAGCATTAGAGAGCAGACTAGTGACTCTGCTGAGAGTCAGACCTGCAGATCTGATCTCCTGGAAGCTATCTCCCACCTTCAGGTCAGGTCTGAGCCAGCACTCATTTTCTAGTGTGCAAAGTTAAGGATGTTCTTCCTCTTTCCCTTGTATTTCCTTCCCACTGGATTTTCACATCCTCACAAAGATATTGGCACCAGCATTTGGGGTCACTCCTCACTATTAGATGTTGGCTGAGGGCTTTAGGGTCCCCTGCTGTGCAGTGCTACCATGTTGTGCCAGGACAGGAGAAGCAAAAAGTGTAACCTAAACACACTGGCTCAGTTTCCTGCATGGAAGAAATGTGGGACAGAAAAACAGAATATTTGCATGTTTACTGGTGCAAAACACATTACTTCCCTCTTTTCCCTCCTTGTCTCTATTACTCACCGACCCTTTAAGCTCCTTCTCAAGTGCCACAGGGTTCACCAAGCTGCAGGTGAGGACAGCACTGATTCAGAAGCTGCCTCTGGCTCTTGTGTCAGTCACTCACATGAGCACTGACAGTCACAGGGACACTGGAACTGTAACAGTGACCTGGCAACCCCATAACCTACCTTTGGAAACTCATCACATGCAACTGCTGTGCACTAAGCTCCTCTGCTTCAAGCCCTTCTAAATTTTGGAGGGAAGTTGCTGCATTCTTTATTAGCATGGTCACCACTTCATGCTTCTACAGTAAAACCTCTCTCGCCCACCTACTTGCCTGTAGTTGGGCAGACACTATCTGGCATAACCACCAGAAATTCAGCTGTTCCTGTGCCTCAGCAAGCTGCCAAAGGAGGTCCATGCTTTTCCTGGGCAGGATCAAGCAGCTCAGACACTAACTGGATGATTTCCTTTAAGTCATACACAAGGACCAGCCCCCCTTACAGACATACAAAAGTCCCTCACACTATCTGATGTGGCTTACCAGTAATTCCTGTATTCTCTTTTTGACCTGAGCAAGTTCACACCACTGCACCTTCATGATGTCTTTCCAAGTCCACACCCTCCACAGGGCACTTTGCTCCCCAGCTGTAAAGCTGACATTTGCTGGTGTATTGCTCACAGTCCCATCATCCCTGCTGGGTAGCAGCAGGAGGCTGAATCTTCCTGGACTTGCCAGACTACTCCAAGGCTGATGACACCCAGCATTAACTGCACATCACATGTGAGAAGAGCTGTTGCCCAACTTTCCCTGGACTTCATTCAAAGCAACAGCTGGTTCAGAAAAACTCCTGAGAAAGCTCAGCTTTCTGCCAACTCTCAAGAAAATCTCACCATTTCATAGAAGGCATATGCTGTCAGATTGAAAGGCAACCTGCTGTTGCAGTCACCCAGACTCTTTCATGTTTTGGATACTTAGGAAAAACAACACCTCCATTTTCCATCTCCTGGTGGAAAGATGACATCCAATCTTATTTCAGATTTTTATGAGTGAATGACCTCTAGGCTGAAGACACTTCCCTCTGGTGCAGTATGAAAGGGTAACTTCTCAAAATCCTTGGGTGTTTTGGGATACAGCAGCCATGCTGTCTGACAGTGGGCACTGCTGACACCACATCACTCCAGCAGTTAAGTCCTGTTCTCTACTTCCTTAGGACTTTCAGTTCAAGACTGGCATTCAGTCTTCACTACCAAGGCCCTCTTGTGAGCAGGATGTCAGGTACTTTCCCCTCCCACTGAAGAACTAACCTCACTGTGCTTTACAGACTCCTGTCCCTTGTGTTTTTGCTGTGGACCAGCTAAGGCAGTGCTGGTCTAGAGAAGAAAGAGTTCAGTCTCACTCCTGGGCTCCTGAATCTCTCTCTTGCCTTTGAAACCCAGGTTGGTGCCTGGCAGCCAAAAGACTCAACAATGTGTCTCAGGACATCAGACCCCTCTGCACAGTGGTACCTGTGTTCACAGGGGCAAAGCAGGTGCTAACTTCCTGTCTGTGTCCTAACATCCTGTTTGGTGCATGCTGTTGGCGCACTGGGACTAGGAAAACAAAGTTAAGACATTTCTGAAATGCTGACTTACAGGTTTGAAATTAATAACCTCTGTCAGTAGTGATACAACAGCACAGTCCAACAACACTGAGAGTGATGGATATGGCCGCGAGAAGTAGAAAATAAATTCCCATGCCCCTCTCCTCTGCCCTCCTGGATCGCAGCACTCCTTCAAAGCACTGAGTCCCAGAGATCCCACCAGAGGCCAGCCTCTAAACACACTGGTCACCAAGAAATAGGCAGCTGAGCTGCTGCTGCTGCTGGTGATCATGCCCTGCGAGCCTGCCGGATTTACGCCTGCCACAAACGCCATCCATCACCGATAGCTGCGGGCAGGCCTGCACCGCTCCACGGAGACAGAAGGATGCTCTCCAGATGCTGCTAACAGGTTGGTGCCCTCCAGGCAGCGCTGGGCAGAGGCTCGGCCTAAATCTGTGCGGGGCACAGGGGATGCCCCAGCGCCGTGCACGAACTCCCTGCGCCGTGCAGAAACACCCATCCCTCTCCTCCGAGCGGCACCAGACGCGGCGCCTTCCTCCCGCCAGAACTTCTCGGCGGGATGGAGACCACAAGCAATCCCCTTGTGCTCCGTTTTCGGCAATGCCCACGGCCCCCGCTCCCGGGGTCCGGCCACGCCGCCCAGCGCGGCGGGAGGAGCGGTCCCTGGGGTGCGGGATGCGGGGAGCGCTCCCCAAGGGAATCCCGGTCCCCGCCGCATCCATCTTGGTCCAGCGGCACCGGGAGCCCCAGGCCCGGCCCCGCGCCCCGGCCCCGGCCCGCCCGCTCCCGGCGCCGCTCACCCGTGCGGGGGTCGAAGGTGACCACGAAGACGGCCACGATCTGGTCCTCCTCCGCCTCGGCCCGCTGCGGCCCCGCCGCCTCCGCCGGCCCCTCGCCGTCCCACGGAGCCGCGCTCCAGCCGCCGCCGAGCCGCCGCCCGCCGCTCCCGCCGCTGCTGCTGCTGCCCGGCTCGGCCGCGGGCGGCGGCGCCGACACGGCGGGGCCCTCGGCCCAGAACAGCAGCGGCGCCTCGTCCGAGCGCTCCACCATGGCCGGGCCGGGCCGGCGAGCCGAGATGAACCGAGCCGAGATGAACCGAGCCGAGATGTACTGAGCTGAGCTGAGCTGAGCTGAGCCGAGCCGAGCCGAGCCGAGCCGAGCCGAGCCGAGCCGAGCCGAGCCGCACCCCCCGCGCCGCACCGGCGGGGGGCGGGAAGCGAGGGGCGGGAGCACGGGGGTGTCACCGGCGGGGCGGGGCCGGAGCAGCCGGGGCAGCCGGAGGAGATCCCGGCTCGGAGCTCTCCGGTGCCGGCTCCGGGAGGAGCTCGGGGGCTGCGGGCAGCCCGCCTGCCCGTGCCTCACCTCCTCGCTCCGGGCAGAGCCAGCCGCCCGCCTCCTGTCCCCTCCCAGCTGTGACAGCAACGCCGAGCAGCCGCCTCCCCCAGCCCCGTTAGAGCCGTCCTGCTGGGAAAGCCGCGGGAACTGGGCAGAGCAACGGGGACAGGCTCGCACCCCCTCAAATGGCTGTGGTGGAAGCTGTGAACCACAAATGTGAAGGAGTGAGGGATACTGATCCAGTATCAGTACACTGGTATGTGTACACACACACACACACACACACATATACATACACATATATGTATGTATGTGCTACAGAAGGATGTGAAACAGTTCTGGGCGGAAGAAGCAGATTGAAAGATGGGGGCAGAAGCATGACCAAGGCATCACCAGTCAGCCAGATTCTTGTAATTACCGTCCTCCTTATGCCACCGCCAATGTCATTAAGTGTCACTAGGATTAACTTGGTTCCCTAGGTCTTTCTGATTAATTGACTTGCCCAATTAAGCAGGCCACAATTAAAAGGAAGATACTGTCATAAAAGCCTTAATTGTCTAACTTTTTTCCTGTTGAGCAGTTCTGAGTGCTCAATACCCCATTAAGAAACCCATCATCCAGTTTCCTCAGCAGTGGGGTTTGGGTTTTTCTCTTATTTTTGGTAACATTAGCATCCATTTGCTGTGAGCTTCATTTCAGACAGCTCCAACACTGAGTGGGCATTTTGTTTCACAAAGCCCATGCACAACTTTACTTTGCAGAGCTATAGACCAGAGTAGGTGGTTTTTAGCAGATGGAGTTTTTCATAGAAGGTGATTGGTAAAGAAAAAAAGAAACAAACCTTGCACAATATTTTGTTACTGTGTAAAGAAAAGCCAGATTCTGCAAATACTTGGCCACATGCTTTGCTTTAACTGTATAGACAGTGCCAATCTTCATTTGGATGAATATATTTTTGCATATTGGTGATGCTGAAGTGACAGCTCGTTTCTATCTTCATCTCCACAGTAGTGCTGCTACAAATGTCAAGTGTCTGTCCCCCAGCAATCCAGGCAGGAAATAAATCCCAAATAAGAATTCCTTCGGGACCCACACAAGCTATTTGTGGTGCAGAGCTGTTCCTGGTCCCCTCAGCAGTGCAGTCACACCAGCATTGCCCCAGCATGATGGACAGGATGCAGTGGGAAGAGCAAGCAGTGACAGGGAGCAGGGGCTGCCAGTGCTGGCTCTGAGATGTGAGAAACATCATCATGCTCTGAGCTCTGAGTTTTGCTGAAAACACCCATGGAACAAGGGACCTGGGGGTACCAGAGCAATTGATACGGCTTTGGCCAGCAATCTGGGCCTGCTGAGGGCACACTCTTTGTGGGATACATGCATAAAACAAAGACCACATTTTCTACTCTTTTATTATTTCACCAAAATTGAAATTATTTAGGCTAGAAGATAATATTACCCTTTTGGAAATAAAAACTGTACTTCAAAAGAAAATGAACACCTTTTCCCTCCAGCTGAGGGCTCAGGAAATTGTCATCAGGTCTTTGAACAGTTAGGAAAAATATAAATGAAAATGTGGCAGCTTTTATTTTTAAAATGCAAGATTAACAAGCTGGGCCCTCTTTACACAGCAGGTCCAAGTTTTCTCCTTTACATATCACATCCCTCCTTAGAACAATGGATAGTTCCTTTAAATCCTGAGAGGGGGGGAAAAGTTTTAAAATTGTTTAAGGCGGGATTGAAAACTGGTCCGAAGGAATTTTCTTTCTGGGTATTAAAAACACGTAGTCATGGGGACTAAAGGCATTATTTCTTCAGAATGAATATATTTCAACTTACTGCTTCAGGTACTGAAATTCTGATGAATGCAGTCAGATCCCAGCAGTGCTAAAGTGGTCCTGGATCTCAGCTGGCCAGATGCTGCAGACACAGCTGGTCAGGGCTGGCACTGCCAGGCCTTTGGATCAGGCACAGGGAGATGCAGCAGCTGCATGTCAGGCTGAGAGAGGCTGCATGGCAGCAACAGCCTGTGCCTGCAAGATACTGCAACTCTGGGCCAGATGCAAGAAATACTGCAACTCTGAGCCAGATGCAACCAGCACTGGGCTCCTGCCATGTCCTCCTGATGCTGTTTTGGTGAATGGATACAAATAATTCCTGTATCAAATGAATTGTTCATCACAGTCTTAACAAGCAGTTTCAGAGTCCATAAGGCCATACTTTCCATTGAAGGAATGGGCTAGGAGAGCACAGAGAGCTGAGCCCAGTGTGGCCCTGTGTGTTCTGGTGGCAATTTCCTTTGAGTGCAAAGGAAAGCAGGTGCTGCTTCTGCCAAGGACCCATCTCCTATTGGCTGCAGTCACTTCCAATCTCTGCACATCCTTCTGGCAGCTCTCCTCAAGGCTAAGGAAAAAAGGCTGCTGTAACCTTGTCCCCAGTTAGTTAAAACTTGCTCTAGTCCCACTGTGAATCACAGGTTGCCAAGGCTCAGAAGATTCCTGGTTTTTTTTTTTACAAAGAGCTGCAGTGAGGGGAGAATTGACCTGAACAGAGCAACCCCACCTCTGGGGCTGCCATCCCAGCATTGCTCCTCCCTCCTCTCCTTTGAAACCCCAAGTGGGAAGCTGTACCCAGACCTGTGTATGGCTCCTGACTCTCTCCTTCTCCTGAAGTTTTATAAATGACACATTCATAAATCTGTACATGATAAATTAGGCTAATGACCTCTCCATGCAGGCTGCAATGCTTGCCCAAACTAACACATATCTAAATGCAGGAAGTGAAATTCAAATTTAAGGGGGAAGCACAGGGCCCCATCATCACAGGGCTGCACAGGTAAAAGGTAAAGCCCACAAAGGCTGGATCTCTGATGGGATTATGGAGCAGACAGGCTGTCAGCAAACATCACCCCCCTTCCAGGCCCCAGGAAGCTGGAGAAGGGATGAGCATGCAGGAGCAGGGAGATGACTCAGACTGAGGGGAGTCAGGCTCCCTGCAGAGCTGCTTGTTGGCACTGCAAATCCACATCCAGAGAGAATTCCTCATCCACCAGGAAACTATGGACAGGTGCTGCCAAGCTCCAGCTGTTTCCCATTAGCATTGGCTCAGGGGTGGGGTGGCTATAAATGGCCCAGGGCAGGGGGGAGTCTGTCTGTGGGGTATCTGGTGACTCCCTGGGGCACCCTCTGCTTTTACAGCTGTATGTAGCATGGAATTTTTTTTTCTCCCTATTGGTTGAGAAATTTAATGTAGAAGAGAGTGAGTGGAGGCTGTGTTATTCTTTAGTATGTGTTTCCCTGTGTGATGGGAATAAGGGATGGTGGAGCTCTCTTGGAAGCTTACTGGCAAAGGTAGTGGCTTCTGATTTGTACCTGATTTATGCCAATAAGGCAAAAAGCAAAAATCTGTTTTTACTGGAGCAGTAGTGGAATGGCTTTGAACCTGGTAATTCTGGGGTGTTCTTCACTAACCAATGCTGTCTGGTTACACTGATGAATGACCAAGGTTTCTGTGTGTGTGAGATTGCAGAGTGTGATCAGCAGAGCTCATGCCTTGATGAAGAAGGCAAGAAGATAGTTTATGTGTAAATAATGCTGTCTTTGTGTCTTTAACAAAACAGGCCAGTATCAGCTCTACCTGCTCTGTTTCATGTGCTAACATGGATGACTGGGACAACAACAATGAGTTCATCCAGCGGCTGGACTTTTCCAGCTGTGGTGAGGAGAGTGAAGAAAGAAGTGTAAATGAGGAGGACTCCCTGAGCCTGAGCCCCCCCAGAAGCTCAGAGTTCCAGAAATGGCAAGAGAGCAGTCCTCTGCCAAAAACCCCTCAGAGAAAGCTTAGTGAGATTTTCCTAAGCAGAACAAAAGCCTGGATGAGTCCCACCCTGAAGTCTTCCCCATCTGTGAGCAAGAGCTGGAGTAAACCTGAGACACCACTGCACATCACCTGGAAAAAGCTGCAGCTCTGTGACACCCCACACACTCCTAAGGTAATGGCAGGTCTGGGGTGCCTCTGTGGGAGAGAAATGCATCTCCCTTCAAGAGGCTCATAGTTTGGGGGCAGCTTGGAGGTGGGCAGCTGCACTTGCTGCTCTGTTCAGCACATTTCTGGATGCTAATGGGTTTTGTGTTGGAAACTGGAAATGGTGTTATTGGCTGGGATGTGTACTTCACCTGGCAGGAGTGGTCAGCTCCAGCCAGCTTGTTGTCCAGTGTCACAGTGTTCCTTCTTGTGTGAAAGAGTTGCTCAGTGGATCTGAAGAAAGCAGGGCTTTGTTCTCAGGGCAGCAAATCTCCTATGGAAAAGGTAGCAAACCAATATGAGCTGCCCCTCTTCACCTGTGTCACTGTCCTGAAATACAACTTAGCTACTGAGCCAGTTTCTTGTGAGAATGATCTCAGCCCCTGTTTTATACCTAAATTTTTGGAGAGAGTAGAATACAACTGCTTTTTGTCTTGAGTAAGCACAGGTGGAGACTTGGCACCAGCTTCTCTGTTCCCAGATGATTTCTGGTGTGTGCATGGCTCCGAGCAGTCCAGGCCCGCAGTGAAGCGTGGCTGTTGCTCTTCTCTCGATGTTCCTGCTCTGCTGATAGATTGTTTGCTCCTTTGCTTAAGTGGCACACAGAAGATCTGTGCTTTAATGCTTCTGAGCTAGGCTTTGACTTCTGTCCTCCTCCAAAAACCTGATTGTGTGGAGAGAAGGATGAACCTCTGGCCTCATATGATTGACTGTGTGGCAATATTTCCTGAAGAATGGCATGCCACACTCTAGGGGAAAGCATCTAAAGGGCATTCCTCAAAAAATTTCCTGCAGTGACCCCCTATAAGAAATCTCCCTAAATCTCAGCTTAACATAGGTGAGAAGTTGTCCTTGCTTTGGATGGAGTTAATTTTGTCCTAGTAACTGGTACTGCATTGTGATTTTGGGCCTAAGGACAGAGTTGCTGAAACATGGTTGTTGCTGAGTGGTGTTTACCCAAAGTCAAGGACTTTTCAGCTTCCCATGTTTTGCCAGTGAGCAGAAGCACCTGCAGCTGTGTGGCTCCAAAGCCAGGACAGCTGCCAGGAACAATCCAGAGGAAAGTTCATGGCATAGGATGTCATGCTCAACATATAAACAGAAGGAAATTAGCCAGGAGGGGCTGATTAGGGCCCAGGGATGGGCTGGACATCAGTCAGCAGGTGGTGAGCAATTGTGAATCACCTGTCTGTCTTGGGTTTTATTTCTCTTTTCATAGCAATAATAATGATTATATTTTATTTTAATAATTAAATTATTTTCCCAACCCACAAGCTTTACTTGTGTTTCACTATTTCTGCTCCCCATCCCACTGAGGGAAGCATTGTAGTTGTGAGCAAAGGGTTCAAAAGCAGAGGGCTTAGTGGCTGGCTGGTGTTAAACCACAATAGAGGTGTATAAAAATCTTTCCCAGAGCAGATGGGCTGCAGGTAGTGAAGGCTGCTTTCAGGGTGTGCATTGTGTACATGTTGGCTGGATGATTCAAAACATGCTGCTTGTAGTTTGTGATCTTGTAGCCCATAAGCAATCACATTAAATCAACCGTTTATTTTCCTTTCTCTCCTGGGATAAAGGTCTTGTTTTCCAAGCATGCTGCAAAAGATGGGCTCCAAAGGGCCTAAATCTGCCTGTAGACAAATCTGGGAGCTTTGGCCTTAGAACATTTGAAAGTGATAGAAAGGATGGGAGAGCAGAGCCCTGTCTAAAACTGCAGGCAGAGCCACCAGATGTGAGTGGAGATGTGGCTCCAGGATTGTTATAGTGAGACCACTGTGGGATTGAAAATATATGAGTGCCTTGATCTTCAGCAGGGAGACTTCTGTGTTCTTAAAGGGCTTTTAACTAGAAGAAAACATGATGTTAAATAATCCTTTAGACTGTAAACCACTCTCTTGAAGCTGAAACAAATCAAAACCAAACATACATTTTTAAAAAGCTGATGTTTACTGAAGGAGTCAAATCAGAGTGAGGAGATTTTTGTCTTCAGCTCAAGACTGCTGAATATACTTTGTATGGACCAGTGAGTAAAACACAATAGCCTGTGCTCTGTGGCAAGGGGAACTATAGAAGATCCAGAGCTTCTTTCTGAATTTATATTTCTGAAACTCTGATTTTTACTCATGAGGAGAAATGGGTTCATTTTGCTTTGCTATTAAAAAATATTTCTAGCAACTTCCCCTATCCTAATGCTGCTAAGTGCTGGGAAATCTGGCTGGTGTTCTAGCTCATCTCCTGACAAACCTGTCCTGGCTGAACTGATGCAATGGTCCATGCCTGGCAGAACTAGGTCTTCCATGTTAATGGAACATATGATGCAGTTTCTACCTCTCTGTAGGAGGGAAAGGGGAGCAGCTGGCTCCTCTTGAGGGCTGTGATTGCCAAAATGGCTCTGCAGGCATCGCCCAAGTGAGCAGGGAATAGACTATGAAAGGGCTTAACAAAGGGCATTAACAAATGGAATGCTTTGTGGAAAATGAAAACTGTGGGGACTAAACTACGGACACAGGGATTTCATGGTTCAGCTCTGCCAAGGAAGGGAGCTGAGTTCTCCTTGAGTTACAGGAGAACAAGAATTTTATTCTGAAATAGCAACAAAAACATGTCCTGGTTTATTTGCCACTTATTTTTCCCTCTCTCAACACAGAGCCTGTTATCGAAGACAGCTTTTCCTTCATCTGCCACAAAGGTCCCGGCCAAAGGCCTCCGGCACCTGAGGCTCACTCCCCGCGCTGACCTTGAGGACTCCTCCCACGCTTCCCTTGTCAACATTAACCCCTTCACACCCGAGTCCTACCGACAAACGCTCTTCCATCCCAACGGCAAGAGGAAGGCTGCAGGAGAGCTGTGAGTGAGCTCCTCTTGGGCAGCAGGCTGAAATCAGGCTGCTGGAAGGGGATAAGCAATGGAGATGTTCAGTATCTGGAATTATTTGCTAACAATGAATCACCTGCTTCTGTAGTGTTCATTGGTGTAGAGTAAATGTTAGCAGAGGTATAAAGGTAACAGAAGTATAAATAAAAATCAGTCATTGCCTCTGTTCACAAAGGTAAGTGGGGAATCAACAGCTCTCTTTGGTGCTGTGGCTGCAGCTTCAGCAGGAATAAGGAGGAGAATGATGCCTCTGGACTGTGCCACTCTGTCCTGTGGGCAGTGCTGAAATTCCTTTGTGGAGGCCTCCCAAATGGGAACAAAGAATTCCCAACCTGGGACTGCAGTCTTTAAGAGCTCAACTAAAAACTTGTCTATCAACTCTATAAAATACATGATTGGACTGTGAAGCAAGGTTTGGAGGCTCATTTAAAATATATTTTAATTTCAAACCCAGCTGGATTGCTGCACTGAAATGATACAGTAGACTTTCCTAATCTTCTTTTATAGGAATGATCCTCATCCAGGAAGCCAGATTAAAAAGGAGCTCCCTACCAAGGTGAGTGTCTGTGCATTTTCCTCCCACAGAGTGGATAAGGTGTTTGTGAAAGCTTGGTGTTTGATGGAATTTATTCTGTTATTGGAGTAGAAACCATGGCACCATGCCAGATGATAAATACCTATGACAGAAAAGGTCTAAGCCGAATGTTTTGTTAACATTTGTTTGATATGACGAACTTGGAGAAGGTGGAATTGTTTGTAACTGCAATAGCCAGGTTTATGGAAGGACAACGGTACCCTCTAGCCGAGGAGACTGGGACTGCAGGCAGATGGTCTCCCTGGAAAAACTGCACCTGCAGACCAAATCTGCTACCAGGCAACATCCGGGCTGCCACAGTTATTGTTTTACCTAGAAGAAAGCCTCAAGTAACCTGTGAATTACTGGAATATCATTCTGCTTGATTTCTAATGAGATGTATGTATGTAATATAGGTATAAAATTGTGTACTAGGAGGTATTTGTGCTGCCAAGCTTTTAACCTAGTGTAAAATACAGCTGCCTGATGAAATGCAATCTGTTGGGAAGGGCTGCTGCTTCATGTGAGACACATTTTACTGGCTGTGAGGACCAACTCTTACCTCCTCCTCTGTACCATAAACTGCAGCAATCACAGCAGTTTCTGTGGGAACCACTGAGCAACATGAGCTGCTGTCCCTGTAAGGGATGGAGAAAAATCACTTAGACCACTCTTGTTCACTTCATGCTCCAGTGCTTTTCTTTACTTACTTTCCCTGCCAGTAGGCATCACTCTCCCAGCAGTACCAGCAGTTCCTAGATACCTAGTGGCCATTATTGTAGCAATAATTATGTTCCAGCAGTTCTGCCAGCTTTCAACTCTTTGTGGAAAAGTGTCTCTGGGTGAGATATCAGTGGGAATGCAAACAAATGCACTGAGAGCAGCTAATCTGCCATTAGCCAACAGCTGGTGCTTCAAACCTGCAGAGCCTGAGCTGGTACAGAATGGCCTTGGCTGCAGGCAACCTCAGCTGCCAGGGCAGAGCTGCTCTTGCATAGCTGGGCTCACACAGAGCCAGCACACCAAGCTTCTCTCCTGAGCTCAAAATAGGCTCTCAAGTCCTGTCTTTAGGCCAACACCTTGTTATTGCCTACTGTTCATCCCTGAGTGACTCCATCAGCTGTAAGAACTGATCTGGGTTGTCAGGAGAAGGGATTTCATGGCAGTGACCCAAGGAGGTTTAGGCATATACACCCAAGTAGACTAAATTTCTCCTTAACAATTTCTACCTCTATGGCTAACAACTCCTGATTATATAAAACCAACCAGCCTTGCAACTTGGCCAACCCAGGGAAGGTGGCCTTAAAGTGGTCACAAAAAACACAAGTCAAAGGTGATTTCAAGAACTGAAATTTCTGTTTCAAGAACTGGCCACACACCTGCACCTAAGCCTGGATGAGCACCCAGAATGGGAGAGGGAGCAATGTGGGTGCTCAGTGACAGTGAGTGTTGCACACCTCTATTGAGGCTTTCAGCTCCTGCTTGTCTCTGCTGTTTTTGCCATTTTGCAGAGGTACACTCTGAAGGCGAGCAATATGGTTTCCCGCTACAAGAAGGAGTTCCTGGAACTAGAAAAAATCGGTGTGGGGGAATTTGGCTCTGTCTACAAGTGCATCAAACGCCTTGATGGATGTGTTTATGCCATCAAACGCTCCAAAAGGCCTCTGGCAGGATCCTCAGATGAGTGAGTGTGCTTGCTGGAATCTGCCAGTTGAAATGATGGGCATGTTCTTGAGAGGTGTGATGGGAAGGAGGGAGTGTGGATCTAAAAGTATCTGATGGGTGCCATGAGCAAGAATTGGCTACTGCTGCACACAATAACAGCTGGGAGCGTGGGGGAAGATAGCACTACACAACTATTGGATGTAAATGTCTGGGGAAGGAAGAAGTTGCATGCACTGCAAAGTGAGGATACCTGAACACCTTGGTCCATCCAGACAGTTTCTTTACAATAACTGTTAAGAGGTTTATTTGACAGACATATTGCTGTCCCTGCCTTGTGTATGGCCAGCACTACTCTCATCTGTATTGACCAGCTTGTGGTGTCCTGTAGCTAAAGCAGAGTCTTTGAAGCTGCTCTGCCTTTGCCTCTAACAAAAGACTTGCTCAGCAATTCTTTCCTTTAACAGCTGCTCAGGGCATTTGGGCAAGGGCAGGTTTTGCCAGTCTGTCTGTCAAAACCTGAGAGAAAGGGGGAACAGAGGGGTTCAGGAGTTTGACAGGGCTCCTCTCCTGGAGCCAGGCATCCTCTGTCACCTCAGCTGTTTCCCTGTGTCCCCCAGGCAGCTGGCCCTGCGGGAGGTGTATGCCCACGCCGTGCTGGGGCACCACCCCCACGTCGTGCGCTACTACTCGGCCTGGGCGGAGGACGACCACATGATAATCCAGAATGAGCACTGCAATGGTAAGGGTGCACTGAGCTCAAGGCTGAGATCCCAGCATGGGCAAAGCTCCCTTCTTCTGTACCTTAATGTGGGTGTTGTGGCTTCCAACAAAGCAAACTGCCCTGGGGCTTCATTTCTGTGGAGAGTCCAGTAAGGGCACGTAGCATTTAGGTGAAGCTCTGAGTGGTGCTAATGTTTAAGAAGCAGTGAAATGTTGTATTTCTGGGGTTTGGAAACTGTTTCTCTGTTTTAACTGGCCTGGAAAAGCCAGACTGATGCTTAGGGTTGTGCTGGGACTGTCCAGGTAACACCTGATATGAGTGACCCAAGAGCTGCTCACTTAAGGGCCATGTATCTTGGCAAAACTTCCTCTTAATGAAGGTGGGTGGTGACTGGATGAAGGCACCTTGAATCCTGACTAGAAAAAAGGGGCTTATAGCTGCAGAGGAATGGAGTAAATGATGAGGCGCAGTACAAATGGGGTGCTGCAGGCAGGGCGGTAAACTCCTACTGAAGTTTGCCCTTGGCAATACCACTGCTTGAGAGAAATGGGGAAAGATGCCTTTAGCTACCAGAGTTGCTGAAAGCAAATATGTAATGCTCATCTTTTGACTGCAGCTGTAGTCTTGGGGCTTAATGAACAGTGGTGCCAGCTGTTTGGAGTATTGCTCTAAAATCTGGTGGAGGCAAACACAAAATGTGCTCGTTGCTGCAGCATCGGTGTATTGCTTGTGTTCTGGTGGCTGAACATCTGAGGCTGATGGAGACAGAGGCTATGATACTTCTACCTCTGAAATATCCATAGTGTCTCAATGGAGACCCACAAAACTGTGTTGAATGTTAATGATTTTCAGTCAAAAATTTGCTAGTGGGAACTTAATTTCCTTGTTCCACCTCTCCTACACCTGCTTTCTGCATCCAAGCACAGGAGAAGCAATTAATTTTTTTGTTGTTCACTTGCAGCAGCACCAGCATCACTAACAGGTCAGCCTTCCTGGTAGGATGTAGAGCTGTAGGATGGGGCAGAACTGCAGTTGGCATCCTTGCTGGGCATTCCAGGGCAGTGGGGAGGCTGAAGCCAAGTGGTGATGGCCAAGTTTGCTCATTAGAGCACACAGAGCTGCTGGGGTTGGGGTTTGTCACTAGCCAGCCTCTTGTTCTGGACAGCTGAGCTGTTTCCAACATGCTGTTCCATAAACAGTCTGTCAGGTCTCAGACTGACTGCTTTCCCCTAGGTGGGAGTCTCCAGGATGCACTGCTGGAAAATGCAAAGCTTGGGCAGTATTTCCCAGAAGCAGAGCTGAAGGAAATATTGCTGCAAGTCTCCATGGGACTAAAATACATCCACAACTCTGGCCTTGTGCACCTGGATATCAAACCTAGTAAGTGTAGTGCTCTCCTCCTTTGTGGAGGGTTTTCCTAGTGATCCCTCAGGGGCAGGAGATGTAATAAATCCGAGTGGACTGACTGTAGTGCTCCAAAGAAAAGAGGACCTTGCCCTTGTCTTGTGTATGGTGTTCTGGTTTTTTATTTTGATTTATGCCACTACTGCTGCTCTAGAATTGAGCTTTTTCTGATAGTTGGCAGCATTTTACTCGTGTCTCATGACCTATGTAATCCTAGCTCATGGGAATCACCTTCATACTGATGGAGCAAGCAGGGCTGCCAGGCAAGATGGGCACTTCCTCATTTACTGTCTTGTTGCACAACACTTGCCTTTTGTGTGTTTAACAACCTTGGGGGGATTAAGGTCCTGCAAAAATAGTAATAAGGTTTAACAAAATAATAAAAAGTAAAATAATATAAAAAAATAACAAGTAACAAGGTTTCCTCTCTGCAGGATGGTCACCTCCAGGGCAATGCTTCCCCTTGTCACAGAGTTAATATTTTTAGAGGGAACTCTTTTTTTCCTGCTGAAATTATGCTTCTCCCATGGAGGGCAGGGGGAGGGGAAACCTGATTTCACTGGAATATTTTATGCACATGATAAAATTGTCTCATGCCAGCTGTGTGGCTGGATGTAAGCTGGGCAGAAAGCTGACTGCTGGGTGGGAAGTGCATGATTGCTCTGGCTGCAAAGCTTAACTACTCTGACAGGTGGGATTTTGACCAAGTTGTCAGGTTGCTGCATTGCTAAACTTCTCTGTCTTGCAGGTAATATCTTCATCTGTCACAAGCTGGCAGTTTCAGGCCCTGCTGGGCAGGAGGAGAGTGACAGTGAAGATGAGTTCTCTCCTGGTGTGGTGTATAAGATTGGTAGGTTTCAGCCTACTTTACAGCTGGCCTAAGATTAGGGCTGCCTGAGACTGCTGTGTCCTGTGGCTGAAGGGACTTGCACACAGAACTGATAGCATGGTCATGAATGCCCCAATTACTCACCAGGATTAATTCCTCTAAGAAGACAAGTCACAGAAAATTCATGTGCTTGTTTCCAAGTGCAGATTCCTGAGTTAGGAGCAGGCTTGCTCTCTTACTCTGTATTTCTCTGTTGGTGCCTATAAATTGCAGGCTTTTATTGGAGAATCATCTCAGTTTGCTTCATTGCATTTCAGCTGCTTGCTCTTTGTCTCAGGTGACCTTGGACATGTGACATCAATAACAAACCCTCAGGTGGAGGAAGGAGACAGACGCTTTTTGGCCAATGAAATTTTGCAAGAGGTAAAACTGCTAGAGCTGGGTAGTGGGGAGAGATCAACTGTAAAGCAGTCATTAGTCTAGCTTGTTCCTCACCTTATCTCCTCTGACTTGTTCCTCACCTTATCTCCTCTTTCTTCTGTCTGGTCTGGCTGTGAAATCTGTGAAATTAGCACTTTATCATGAACAATAGTGGTGTGAGTCTTATCATGCAAATACTTAACATGTAAATACTTCATAAGTAGCTATCTTTGGATTCTTGCAACTATTCCCCTTGAGGGATCAGTGAGACAAAACCTTTATCAGTTTAAAGATTTGCCTATCCAGCGGAGATGAAACTACTGGATGTGATTATTGAGGAATATATTTACCCAGACAGATGCCTTGTAAAACAAACATTAAACAAATAGTGGTGGGAGGCACAACAGACCTCTTAAACTGACTGTGGCTTTGACACTCTGGCCAACAAACGAAAAGGGAATTGGAGTTGAACAACCCGCTTGGATGTGTTATTCAGTTCAGGTATTTATTTAACACTGTCTGTGCTGCAAGTGGGTTTAGGAACTGTTGGGCCAATGTATGAGATGCAGCTTTCAGTCCGAGTTGGGCTCGGGTGGCTTACTGGTGGAGGCTGGAGGCACACACGTGTTAGGCCATCCTCTGGAGTCACTGCAGTGATCCCAATGTGGCCTGCAAGGTCCTTATGGCTGGCTGAGATCCAACGTGCTGGTGGTTAGTGGCACTGCCTGCTGCCAGTGTTTTCATCCTGAAGAGCAGCAAACAGCTCACTGAAGGCAGTGCTACATACACACACACTTGCTTGGCTGTTTCTTTTTGGGCTCATTGCCCAACTCACCTTTGCTTAGTGCAGCAAGGTGTTCCTTTCTAATGCCCTTCCCTTCTCTGTGCAGCAATACTGCTACCTGCCCAAGGCAGACATCTTTGCCCTGGCCCTCACGGTGGCTCTGGCAGCTGGGACAGCACCACTGCCCCACAACGGGGCCCTGTGGCACCACATCCGCAAGGGAAACGTCCCACCCATCCCCCAGAAGCTTCCCCACCGTTTTCTGGAGCTCCTCAAGGTGAGGCAGTACTCCTGACAGGATGGTGGCTTTTGCAGCTGGCATGTGACAGGAATGTTAGACTCTGAACTCCTTTGTCTTCCAGCTCATGATCCACCCTGACCCAGCACAGAGACCTTCTGCCACGGCTCTCACCAAGCACCCTGTTCTCCGTCCTTCCTCTGGAAAAGCTGTGCAGCTCCAGGAGCAGCTCAATATGGAGAAATGCAAGACTGCCATGCTGGAGAGGTAGGGCTGGCTTGGGCATGAAGGGGAGAAGGTGTGGGCACAACCATGCTGGTCACCAGCTTTGAGTGGAAGGTGGTAGTGCTGGGAGAATGCATGTGCAGAAATCCCCAGCCTGTTCCTGTGCCTGGAGCTGGGGGGATGATGGGGATGTAAAACAGGGACTTGCAGTGCCCAGGCAGCAGCTGTGCTTCAGCTCTGGCTTGCAGGAGCTGGCTGAGTTGTAACAGTGAACGCTGCACTTCCTGCAACCACTGGTGGTGCAAAATGCTGATACAACCTGCAGCAGTGGGTAGATGAGGAATTGATAATGCACTGAGATAGTGGGCTAAGCACAGAAGGAAGTGAAGCATCAGGTGGTGGCAGTTTTCCCTTGTTCCCTCTCACTGCTGTTGGCAGCAGTGTTTTGGGGGGCTGGGATCTATCTAAAAACTGCCCCACAACCCCTCTAAGTGCAGTGCTCAGCTGGGGAGGAGGTTTTCTGCATAGACAGAAGAAGAGTGAATGCTCTGGAAGAACAGCAAGTACCAGAAAGGGAAGAAAGGCAATGGAAAAGAAGCATTTGCCATTATTTAGGTATTATATATTTATGAGATGACATTGATCTAAGTTTCAGCACTCACAACTATCTGAAACAATGGGAGAAAAATTGAGCCAGGTGTTCCCCGTACTGGTGCCAGTGTGTTGCTGACCTGATACATGGTCTTCTTCAGGAAAATCTTAAGAGCTCCTACCTTTTCAAACAGAGAAACTCTAGAGACAGCTACAGTAATCTTCATGTTACCCTCTGGGCTGAGAAACTGCCCCTTTCCAGCAGTGCTGGAGTACTACAGTAACCCTCTTGTGCAAGATTGTTCATAGCTTGCTTCTGTAGCTGCTGGGGGTTCATGCCCATGACATGACATGGTTTTCTTCCTTTCCTCTTCCCTCATCTCCCCCCTGCAGGGAACTTAAAGCAGCTCGCCTTGCCCAGAGCCTCATGAAGGACCAAGCCTTAGGAAGTGCCAAGTTACAAGAGTCTGAAACCTCTTCTAAGCAGAAGAGCAAGCGTCTGGTGGGAGGGAAGAGCTGTCGCTCCTTTAGCTTTACTCTGGGTTTCTGAATTTCTGTGGTGTCCAAAGACTGCTAAATGGCCCTGTGAAAGCAGAGGGTCTGCACAGACCAATGCCCCATATTCTCTCCCTGTTTCTTTTTTTCTTTTGTTCCCCTATTAGTTATGATGAGATGTCTGAGAAAATGACTGACTTACAAGTGTTGGATAATGGGATTTAAGGTTGTCCTCAGTCTTTTAGTTGTTTAATTTCTTGTGTAATGGGCCTTGCTAATAGACTCAGTGTAACTGCCATGACAAAAGAATGATACTTTCTCTACTCACTTCCCTCTTTCTTGAGTGGAGCCCTGTTATTGGTGATTTTGTTGTCTTAACACTTGGGCTGATTGTATTTTTAGAGGGATGGTGATGGCTGTGCAGAGAGACAGCAGCTACAGCTGGCCCCTTCTAGGAGCAAGCAGGCAGAGACTATGGCAGCCAGTTTTAGCTACACATCAGGAGCCAGGCTGGTTACACACAGCTGTCCTGGGGGCTCAGGATGCAGCTGAGTGGTGTTTCACTGAGGGGGGACACAGAGTCATAGGAAATACTTTGAATTAAGGATTGGGAGTTGAAGAAAAACATTCATTGATATTTTTGTAACTGAGTGTGCTCTAACAGACTAGTCCCTGATACGCGACTCTTTTTCTGTCAATCGGGGAGGATTCCTTGCTCGCCTGGGGGAGACAGCTGCAGAGTGTTGGTAGCTGGGTCTGTCTTTCCCCAATTCCCCTGCAGTACCTCGCAGGTGCTGCAGCTGCTTGCCTGTGAACTGCAGCCTTTCAGCAAAGATGGGGGCAATTAGAAAGAGCTTTTCCCGCTTTTTGGAGTTGCCCTTGTTGATGGCTCTATGTATTTTGTATTTGAGGTCTCATACACCCTTCCTCCTCTCCCCGCCAAATGTAACTGTGGGGGTCCTTGTCGCTTGTTTGTGTTGGACAGAGCGCTGCACTGCTATGAAGGGAGCGCTTGGTAACTCGCTCATTTCCAGCTTTTACTGGTTTGTTTGACGATGTTGCACACGCTGGCTTTTAACTGTTCGATCCTATCGTTTCGTGCGAATAAAGCTTTTATCATTTTTTAACCGATGACGGAGTGATGCAATTTTGTTGGTTATTTTTTTTTTTCCCCCTCTGCGACCTCGGGGTCCCCCGAGGGCCGGGGCTGCAGGCGCTGCCCGGCTCTGAGGCGTTTCCGCCCGGAACCCGCGGCCCGACCCCTTCCTGTTCCGGCGGCCGGGGCGCAGCGCGGCGGGAGCGGCGCGGGGTCGGGGCTCTGTGGGGCGCTGCTTCAGCCCTGCTTTTCCCTCCAGGTGCGAGCCCGGCGGCAGCATGTGGCGGCGACCGGCGTGGCAGGTAGGGCCGTGCGGGGCCGTGGGGCTCGGGGCGGCGGGGGAGCGGCGGCCGCGGCCCCTGGAGCGGCTCTCCGGACACGGAACAGCGCTCGGGGAAGGGGGAAGGGGAGGGGCGGACAGAGCCCGGAGCCCTCGGCCGGCCGTGCCCGCTGGGCCGGGGCCCCGGCGCTGGGTCTGCCCTTGGGGAGAAAGTGTGAGCTCTGGAACCACCTGCTCGGGGAAATGAGCCCTTTTCCCAGTTTCTGCACGTGGGTCTCTAGCAGAAGTGCTTCTAGGCTTTTTTCCCCCTCCTTTCTTCTAGGATGGAATATTTGTAGTTCCAGTACAGCTTTCCCACTTACGGTACTGAGAATTTTGTCCTCGACTTGCCTTGGGAACAAGGGTGTCAGTGCATCCGCTGCTCATTCCAGTGGATGGATGTACTTTTGGGGCACACCTGGTTAATCTCTGAAATGGAGCAGAACTCAGACCTGTTTGTTTCCAAAGGCTAAAGCTCAAACAACTAAACCCTCACTCTCGTACAAACCTCCTCCGCTCTTATTTACATGTTACAGAAAAGCAGTAGTTACCACATGTACCAAAAATAACTGCTGGAGGTGTACTTTTGGGCCATGCTTTTTTTTCTAGGCACTCTTTAACTTTGATTTAACCAGATGTTCTTTAAGTAATCTTACTCGCTTCATTTGGCTGAACAGATTTCTTTCCTCAGGTCCCCCATTAGTTACCTGGCAAAGAACTTACTTGTAGAGCCTTTGCAAGTGCTCAGAAGATGAGATGTAAAGGCTTGTGAATGCTGTTCCTGGTTTGTGTCTTGGAAACTCACATTTCTCTGTTCCTTCAGGTGCTACGCCAGTTTGTAAGACATGACTCTGACACGGTTAACTCACTGGTACTTGAGAGATGTAAGTACCCCTGAGATGCAATTTAGTTGTTAGTCATGGTGTTTATGTCGGTTTTAGGACATCTGAAATAGGGCAGGAGAGAAGCAGTAGGAATGGTGGCCCCTCAGTGTGGCACCTAAGATTGTGTTGTTTCAAGCACAGAGACTCTTGAGTGGCTTCCTGCCTGGTCTCTGTCAGCTGAAGCAGCACTTTAGGGGGAGAAAGAAGAAAGCCCTGACCAAGACTGCCACTCTATAGGGCAGGTAGTTGTGCTTTATCTGTGGCAGTGGTTTGGCTCTGCTGTTGGCATGGTTTCTAGACCTGCCTTCAGGTGTCTTGTGTGCTTATTTCTCGGACTCCTGAGTCCCTGGGGCCCTTGTGTGTGTGCTGCTGCCCCAGCAGGGTTTGCTGCAGGTGTACTTCAGCCTTCACTATTCACTCCACATGCTCATTGTGCACAAGGGGTACTTCCCTGACCTCTTCCAGTTGTCCTTGAATGTGGAGAAGGGATAGACTCTGTCTGCCTAGGCCTGGTAATGGTGTAAAAACTGACTCTCATTCAAAGGATGGAGTGCAGCAATGCAACTTTGTTTCAAAGGTACTGCTGTGCACTGTGTTTTGTTGGTATGAAACAAAAGTCACATCAATGCAGTTTAGTCTCAAGTGATACATGGACGTGAAAGAGATGGAACAGAAAGAATAAGGAACCTTTGGCTTTTTAAATCAGTTAGTTCACAGTGATAATGACAGTACAGACACAGTAAACTATCTGCTGGGGTATGAAAAAGCCAAATGTCACAAGAGCTTAAAAAGTGCTCAGGAGGTGCACAAGTTGTGATCCTGGCCCTTGAGAAAAGCTGCTGTCTGAGGGCTTGCCATGTTTAGAATCATCATAATTCACCTGTGTGTTTGCTCTCTCTTGTTTCAGCCATGAATCGTGTTCAGCTCCTTGGTCGGGTTGGACAGGACCCTATCATGAGGCAAGTGGAAGGAAAAAATCCTGTTACCATATTTTCCCTTGCAACCAATGAGATGTGGCGGACAGGAGATAGTGAAGTGGGCCAGGGAGGTGAGTCTGCACAGCAACGTGTCCCAGGTCATTTGCACTGGCAAATCTGGGGTGCAGGAAGGCTCCTTTGAGCTCAGCAGAGATGCTGGGGCATTTGTGTGTGTCTCACTGATGGGGAAAAATAAATGGCATGAGCACTGTCTTACAGAAAAAGCAATGTCTTGGTTTGAACTGTGCTTCTGCACAAGAATTTGTTTGGATATGGATGACTGGAACATTTAGTTCTGGAGTGAAGTGGGAGATGGTGTGCTAGTAAACTTCTGTTTTCAAATCACTTCTCATAATTTGAGAATACTGATGTGTTGAAACTAATTTCTGAGTCTTGTGTCACAAAGAGGATTTGGCATCCAGCTCTGTTACTTCTGTGTACCGTAGGTGATGTCAGTCAGAAGACGACATGGCACAGGATCTCTGTCTTCAGACCTGGCCTCAGGGATGTCACCTATCAGTATGTGAGGAAGGGGTAAGTGAGTAACAAATGTGGGTGAGGATTTAATGCCTTAATAATGTGTTACTGTAATAATTATGGTGACCAGGAACTGTAATAAGATACAGCTGGCATAAAACAAGTTAGCAGAGTAGCTGCAAACAACTGATAGAAAACTCTCTGTACTTTGAATCAGATTCTGAATTCAGCCTTTTCATCAGGAAGTGTAGTGCTAAGACAATGAGTCATGGGCTCCAAGTGAAAGAGGGGAAATTTAGGTTGGATATATGGATGTAAACCTTACTGTCAAGGTAGTGAGGCCCTGGCACAGGTTGCCCAGAGAAGCTGTGGATGCCCCATCCCTGGAGGTGTTCAGAGTCAGGCTGGATGGGGCTTTGAGCAGCCTGATCTAGTGGATGGTATTCCTGCCCATGGCCAGGGGTTTGGAACATGTGGTCCTTAGGATCCCATTTTAAATTCAATCCCAAATGGATTACAGAGTGGAAAACAGCAGCACAGTTCTCTCACCAAAATCAAATTCTTGTCTTTTTTCAGCTCTCGGATCTTTGTTGAAGGAAAGATAGATTATGGTGAATACACAGATAAGAACAATGTGAGGCGACAGGCCACAACAATTATAGCAGGTAAGGAGTGAAGCACCAAGGTGCCTTTTGCTCTTTTAAAATGAAAAGAGAGTGGAGAACCTCTGAAATGAAGCTTGGTTTGTCTTCATTCTCAGTATCCACACTCAGGGATTTAGAGAGAATGGATAGTGTGTACCAGCAGATTTCCTCTGGCAGTGCTTGTGAACACACAGAAAATGAGAGTATCCAGTTGCAAACTGTTGGTGTCATTGGCTTACCCCACAGAATGGTTAAGGAGTGGACTTGTGCCTTGACACACAACAAAGAAAACTAGGAAACTCAACTTCTTCCTTGAGCCTTTAAATAGCCAGAGCATCCTGCAGCTTTATTGTGGATAGAGCTGCTCCTGTGTTGCTTTTGAATGAGGGATAAATTAATTGGGTAGTAGAGCAAACATTTCTGTTACACAAGTATGTCTTAAAAAATAGGACAGGGGAAAAGGAAGGGAAAAAAAAGGAAAAACAACAGTCATGTAACAGTCATATTCCTGGATGTTTTTCTGCAGCCTCTTTAAAAGCTAGCAGTGCGATAAATTACTGGAAGGGAGAAGCAATTCTCTTTTTTAATTAGTATTCTTCTAATGGTTTCTTGTTCAAGAGGCCCAGTCTCAAGGCACTTTAGAAATTCCTTAGGTTTGATGAAGTAGGAGCTTCCCATAGTCCTGCAGGCTGTTGACATGGTATATTGTATAGTATGTAGTGCAGAGTGAATATGACAAAGGAAAAGGGAAATAAGCTGTAACCGATGGAGATTGTAGTCAAAGAATTAAACCATTATTTAAAAATGTTTTTAGTGTCTTTCACTGTTCAGCAGCTTTTCATCAGCTTTAGCACACTTGTTTCATGGTACATATGGCACCTTGAATTGTCTGCTTTCAGGGGAGATAGAGAAGGAACCTCGTATTTGACACTGTTTTATTAACTATTATTCTGTTCCAAAATCCACATCTTAGCAATTTATTTTAACACAAATACCTGTGCTTTGTGAAGGCTTGCAACAAGGCAAAACAATGCTCAAGATTAATTTTTTTAAATTTCTTTTCAGATAATGTGATTTTTCTAAATGATGGCTCGGTGAGAGAAAAGGTGTGATGTCCTTAGTGCTTGGATCCAGGCCATTTCATTCCTTTGGTTTTTCTGTGCTTCATAATTCTGTAGTCACATATATTACTGTAGTATTAAGAAATAAATAAAATGTTTGTTACCTAGAGCTTATTTCTGTGTGTTTTGTTCTCCTGTGTGCTTTCTCTCTGTTATCATCTTTTGGATTACTTTCTTTTTTTCTTCTTAAAAGAAGTACCCCAGGCATCTATATCAGTTCTTGAGCTGATGAATATATAAATAGGGAGTCACTCTTTGCATCCAGCCAATTTCAAACCTTCTGTCCTTGTCTGCCCTAATCTCCCTCCTGTCTTGTGGGGCCTGCCAGCCTGATCCCCTCTCACTTTTCACATCCCTCTGTTCTGTAAGTGTCATTCCCTGTTTTTCCTTCTCTAAGCCAGCTGGACAGTGAGTTGAAAGCAGAGCCATTGGCTTTGATTAGTGCTCAGCTGATTTCTGTCACAGACCCGGAGAAGGCTTCCTGTGCATTTGCATCTGCCCCTCTGCTGATCATAGGCATTGTCTGTCTCCAAACCCTGCTTAGGTCTTGTTTGTTGTGGTGTTTGCTGTAGGATGACATCAGCATTCCCATCCCGTCCCTCGACGGGGTGCTGTGCCCGTGCTTTGCCGTCAGGAGGAGCTGGAGGAGCGGCTGCCTTGGCTGTGCCTTCGGGAGTTGCGTGGAAAACACAAAAACATTCCGGGTCCGGGATTCGTAGGGTGGGAGTGGCCCTTGTGTCACTGTGTTTTGTTGTCACAGTGAGAGTTACTGTGTTATTGGCAAGAAGTTGCTCAACTAAAAGGTGTTTAATTCTACTACACAAAAAAGAGAAGGGGAAATTCCCACTGTAATACAACATGATGGAGCAGGGAAAGAAAAATACTAGAAGTGACAAATTCCTGCCTTCAGAGCTGGTGGGATTTTGTACCTCATCTCTCTCTGATCCCAGTGCAGAGCACATTAATGTCTGCAGCTCTTTCCCCTACAAAATGCTGGGGCGTTTTTAACGCCCTGGGCACATTTTCTAACAAAAACTTCAATTCAGCATCTATTTCTGGTTGATGTTAAAGCTCTGACAAATATCTGAGCCCATGTCACTGGCATACTGGGGTGTCAGATGTATTGCAAAGTCTTAGCTACTTCAGTGGGTTGTTATCCACAGGAGAATGTCTTTTTAAATATAAATCCTGACTTTAATTCCTTTAACTACTTGTTTAATCTGAGCCTGTTGTACTGCTGTGAGAATTGTGATGGTGCTTTTGCACAGTAGTGATCCAAGTAGTTTGTGCACAAATTTTTCCTGTTTGTCTTGAGCTTTGTGCTAGGAGGCCTAGAGCAGATGTGCTGAGCTTCTGTTCACTCAGTGGTCACTCCATTTGCACTCTGCTGTGGTGGTGGAGCTCAGGGCAGTGCCTGTTTTGGGTCTGGGAGCTGCATTTCTCCTCCAGGCTCAGAGCAGAAGGGGCAGCAAGGAGTCCCTTCACCACCACAATGGAGTGGCCAGAACTGCCAGAACTCTGCAGCTGCTGAATGGCTCCTGCTATCTCTGCCCCTGGCTCAAGCTGGAGACAGCAGAGCTAGCACAAGGTATTAGGATTAGGTGCCAGCAAGGAAAAATATTTACTCAAGAACTCAGAGTTTTCTTGCCCTTCCAGTTCTATTTAAAGTAGCTAGTACACTTTAAAGATTGCCCTGCTACAAAGAACACACACTGGCTTTGAGCACACACTGGAGGCAGTGTGCTGAATGTTTGGCACAGCTTGGCAGCAGGGCAGGCCTTCCCAAATGATTCTGCACTGTCCTAGTTACAGCAAAAATAACCGGTGGCAAAGGCTTGCTGTTCATCTTGTGTCTGCTCTGCCACTCTGGGGCCAAGTTAATCTGTAACTAAGTCATTTCACTTGTGAGAAAATCCTGTGTGAAATCAGCATTCCTATAGCATCTGCTTGGTTTCAGGGTTTTTTTTATGGATAGGTATTTGTTCTGTGAGGAAATGGAATGGGAATGGCATCACCTGAGTGAAATACAGTGATTCCTGGTTTGTAACTAGGCAATGAGTGTTTTCCCACCGTGTGCCCTAGAAAATGGCATTCTGCTTTTGCTTGTCAGTGTTAGCATCTTGTGTAAACCTGATGAGGCAAACCCTGGCTGCTTGCATCAACCAGGATATTTAGAAGCGTTTGACCTTAACAAGGAATTTATTTTATGTACTTACGGAGATAATTACAAAAGATAAATATGGGTGACTTTTTTTTTAAATGTCAGCATGTTCACCAAGTATTTAGAGCTTTTCTGAGCAGCTCTGAGGCAGAGCTATTCTGGTCTGCAAGGCAGCTCCATGGCACTCAGTTATTTCTGTCAGCCTGCTGTAAGGTGTAGGAACACTCTCTGCTTGTTTTTGTGGCTGGTTGGAGGAACACACCACATTATTGTGCCTGTGTCACACAGCAAAGAACCCTTTCAACTTTTTTTCTCATTACTCTGCAGTAATTGTTCTGCCCACAGAAATTAGGAGGCATGAAGAAGTAGGAGAAGATGCTTCAGCCAAAGAAATCAAGTCCCACTTCACCAAAACAGCCATCTTGTTCTCCTCCTGTGTGTTCTGTGGGTTGGAGGCACTGTGTCTGTTCCCAAACACAGCTCACACTTTAGTTCAAGGCCAGCAGTGCCTGTGGGGGCCTGGTGAAAGCCTTGCAGAGGGACAGGGATTGCAAAGGCAGGAAAGCTGAATTGGAGCTTAGAGAAACCCCTGGACACAACAGCAAGGAAGATTCTGGTAAAGGGAGCCTGTATTTCTGTCAGTGTACCGATTATGTGGGTTTAGTAACAGGCTGTCTGCAGGGCTGGCTATCCCACTTTTTCATGTGTCAGAAAAGGAATGAAATGCCAGGATTGTGGGAAGAAAACTTTACTATTCTCAAACTCACCTTCTATTTTTAACTCTGAAATTTCTGTGGTGGAAGCCTTTTTGCCAAGTAGTTGAGCGTGTCTAAATGTACAAACTAAGGCTTGGTGTCTGTTTATCTTGGCAGTGGTGAGCTTCTCAGCACAGCAGTATGATTTAAATCTCATTTACACAAGAAATTTGCTTTGTTAGTGCGAGTAAAGTCTTTGCACAACACACAAAGAAATAACTTTCACAGGGCTTCTCCTGAGACATCCTCTTGTGGGGAATGTGTGTCAGTGTGTGTGAGATTTTTCTTCTGCTTGTTGCTTGGTCCCATGTAAAAAATTCAGCTCATTACCATGTCACAAAAATCTCCAGTAACTTCTGTGATTAGAAATTGGCTGCTGGTTTATTCTTTGTATTCTTAGACCTGAAATTTGTGTCCTGCACTCTTTAAGAGGTGCTGAGTCTGTTGAAGAAATCTCTTAGCTGTAGCTGTTTTCTGTTGCTTTAAAGGGGTAAGATTTTTAAGGGTAGCTGGTCACAAACCTGGCAGTTTTCATCCTGTGGGCTCTGTTGCTGTTTGCTCTTTTCTTGCTGGTTGGTTTCTCAAACTGATTTGAACAGAGAGGCTGTAGAAAATGGATGGTTATCTTGATCCTGGTTGTCACAAGTCAGAAAAATGTCACCTGTAAATATTTAATGAACCTTTGTGCAGCTGATCTGATCAAGAACTGAGTAATGATGTGGTTGCAGGAGTTGTGGCTTCTGTGACCCGGATCTGCAAGGAGAGCACCTTTCCTTTGCCAGCTTTGTATTTTTCCTTGCTTTGTTCTTTGATGCTTTAAGTGATGTTTGCTTGGAGCTCTGCCTTAGCAGCCTCCTCTTTCTTAGCTGGTTTGGTTTTCTATGTTTTCTGTGTGGAAAGGGAACAGAATTCTCAGTAAACAAAAGCTGAGCTCTTCTCTTTCCTATATGTGCAGACAATAACTCCCCACCCTTTTATGTTCTTGTAGATTTTTGGTCGATTTTTGCACTCTCCTCCTGTACTGCAGGGTGAGTTCAAACCCACTTCAAAAGAGTGGGGTGAGGAAAGGGTCTTAGACAAAAAAAGAAATCAAAAACGCTCTCAGAATTACATGACCTGGAACCTAATAGTATATTATAGCTGTTCTAAGAGAAAAGTAATGAAGCATGGAGAAACAGCCTTGTTTTTCAGCAGGCTGTTGGAGTCTAATGGAGTCCACCATTCAAGTCCTCCAGGGAGCATGGGATAAAGTTAGGATAGCTGTGTCTGTATCATGTTCTTGTAGGTTTGAAGGTGCTTTCCCCAGTGCCTGACTGCTGGTGTAGTGTCAGTCTGTGGGCAGCAGCATGTGACACACTGTGTTGTATCAGCACACTGAATAATTAATATTCTCTGGAAAGGATTAGTTTCCTCCACTTTTGTCTCTTCCTTCTTGGTGCCCTGTGTGTGCTGCCAGCAGAACCTTGCTATTTCAGATGTCCTTTCCCAAGAAGATCTGGTGCTGCAGCACAATCACATCAGTGTGGTCTCTGTGCTGTTGGCAGCCACCATGCACAGCAAATTGGTCACATTTCCTTACACAGTCTTGGGTCATTGTTTCAGAGATGTTGAAGCTCAAAACTTACATGTAGCCTTGAAGACTAATTTTAATAATGTGTCAGTGATTGGGCAGGATGCCCAGTTAGCAATATCATGTTTTATATTACAGCCCCAGAAATGGATAGTTTTGTGTGTCAAAATATTTCAGTGGCCAAAGAAGTCTTGCAGCGCACTTATGAATTCTCAGCAGCTCTGTGTCTCACAGCAGCAGCTGTGCCTCAGTACCAATGATAGAGAGAGAGCTCCTGGGGAAGAGCAGAGGGGAGAGGGAGAAGCTTTACATGGTGCAGGAAGAGTGGAAACCCCTGGGGAAAGCAGCGTGCTGTTTACCCAGGGTGCCTCAGTTTGTGTGAGGGATTTACCCAAGGGGGAAGGACAGAAGTGTGTGCCTGTGCAACTTCTTCCTTAAATAAATATTTCTGCCTGAGAAATGTGTTAGGGTGAGAAAGTTCAGCCCAGTACTCAAACACCAGCCCTTGGGAGCCCCTTGTTCTCATCATGCTCAGCAAAGGAAGCTGCACTCACCCAGTCAGGACCACCCTCTTCTAAGGGGACCTTCATTCTTTTAGTTTACAAGGCAAACATGGGTCTCCCTTTAGACTTCTCATATGGGAAAAACATTCATTAATGCCCCAGCCCCGAGAAATTATCTAGTCCCAGCAGTGATTTTAGAAGGTGCTAATGTCAGCCAGCAGGGTGATGGACAGCCTTTTGTTAAAGGGATTATCACAAGGCCTCAAAAGCTTTGAAAGGAAGAACACATCCAATGAAAACACGGAGGCTCCTGGACCAGGAACTGACCTTTACAGATTTCACAATCTGCATCTCTGGACTGGCACAATGGAATTGCTTTGATAACAGTGCCTGGCAGTACAAACAAGAAGTTTGTACCTCTGGTTGGGCTTGCCGAAGTGGAAGGTAGCAATTCAGGTAATTTGGTTTTTCTTTGCTGCTGAAGGCAAATATCAGACTGACTTCTTTCACAATAACTAACTTAAAATAATTAATTTTTGCAGGTGATCTTAGATAGTGTAACTTCTGTTATACTTTTTTCCCCTCTAATCAAACTCCAGCAGCTTAATAAACTCTAAAGCTACAAACCTGGTGAAATCACCATAATTTTTCCTATTTTTGTTGCTGTTGTGCCTATTAAGTGCTGGGCAATCCTTCTGGCCTTGTATTCCTCAGAGGGTTATTCTGGGCTCTGCAGAGCGAGGGCTGGATGAGGTGCTGCCTCTGTGAGTGGGTAGAAGTGGCTGCCACAGAGGAGATGTCTCAGGGGAGCTCTAGGAGAGCAGGAACACGCCAGGAATTCCAGTTCTGCTCTAGCACAGAGGTGATGTCTCACGGGAGCTCTAGGAGAGCAGGAACACGCCAGGAATTCCAGTTCTGTTCCTCAGAATTCTGTTTCAGTTCTTGTCCTTCGCAGACAAGCCCTGAGCAATGCCCAGCTTTTTAAACCCTAAACATTTGGCAACTTGCCACTTTTTAAGAACAATGGACTGTCAGTCTTTCCCCGGCTTGGCAGCAACACAAGTCTCAAAATACCACAATTTCCCCTTGCCTGGGATTATTTTTGCCGCCGGTTGATGAGCGCTCTGGGACCGGTCTGAGGCAGGCACCAGCGGCCTCGGTGCGGCTGCCCAGAGCTGTGCAGTTGTGGCTATCGGAAGGTGCGTTCAGACCTGTCCACACCGAACGGGCACCCCGGGCAGCCCAGCCCTGTCCCGTCCCGTCCCCTCTGTCCGGGCCCCGCTGTCCCGGTGCCCCCGCGGGTCCCTCCCTGAGGGCGGCCCGGGGCGGGGCGCGGGGCGGGGCGGCGCGCGCCGGCCGCAGTCTTGTCGCTGTCCCATTGGCCGCCGCTCCCGCCGCTCCGCCGCGCCATTGGTCGGACGCGCCACGCCCACGTTCGCGGCCGCGGCCGCTCGGAGACCCGCGCACCCATTGGCCGGCGCCCGGCGCTGCTCGCCCCCGATTGGAGGGCGGGGCGGCGGGGGCGTGGCGCGGGTGACCCGCCCGGCCACGCCCGCGCGCGGCCGCCGGCGGAGGGGACGCGCCGGGGCGGGGGCGAGCGCGCGGCTCCGCGGCCCGGGGCAGCGGCGGGGGCAGCGTCCGGACCGACAGACAGACAGACCGACCGACGGGCCAGCGCAGGTGCCTGCGGCCGCCATGGAGGTGTGCGAGAGCGGCGGGGAGCAGCCGCCGCTGCTGCACTGGGACCGCAAGCTGAGCGAGCTGTGCGAGTCCGCGGACCCCGAGACGCTGCTGAGCCGCACGGTGAGGAGCGGCGGGGGCGGGCGGCGGCGGCGGGAGGCCGGGGGTGGGGTGGCTGGGACGCGTCCCGGGGGCCGTGGCGGGGTTCCTCGGGCTCCCCGTGCGTGCCCGGCGGGCGCCAGGGTCGGCACCGGGCGGGTCTGGCCAACAGGTGCTCCCCGCGCCCCTCGCCGCGACTGCACCCCCGGGCAGGCCTCGGGGTCCCCTGTGCGCCGGGGGGGGTCTCAGCTCCCTCCCCTGCGGGCCTGGCTCCCGGTAACCGGGGTCCCGCAGCCCCCGCTCCGTCCGGACGGGGCTCTCTCGGCTCCCTCGGCGTTGCCGCTGCTTCTCCCGGGCGGCCGCTCGGGAACCGCCGGCCGTGTCTTCTCCTCCAGGACCAGACTGTCCCGGCTCCATCCCGCTTCCCGAGCGCAGGAAGGAAGTGACACAAGTTTCGATGTTTTTGTTGTTTGTTTTTTTGGCTGGAATCCCCATATTTTGGCTTGCGTAAAACGCATAGTTAGGACAGTGGAAATGTGTCTCTTGGCTCGCTGTTCCTCAGGAGGCTTCTCGCAAGCACAGCGATTTAAAACCTCTGTCGGTGTAAATCCCGAGTGGAAGTGTGCCGGAGCACCTCGGGACAGCGGCACGGAATTCTCCCCCGCACGCTCGGTGTGGCTGTCGGGCATGTGCTGGGATGGGGATCCAGAGTGCCCCGGGGATGGCGCCTGGCAGGGGCTGACACGGGCTCCGCGTCCCTTCCATCATCCCAAGAGGGTGATGTGCAAACGCAGCCCCGAGCGAGGCACCCGGAGCAGCGGGGATCCCGCAGCACTGCCCCGTGCTGATCTTGGCGTTGGTCGTGTAAGGCAAACAAGGAAAACCTTATTTGTGGTGTGTGGCAGTGTGGCTGATCCGGGATCGTGTCCGTCTCAAGCTCCAAGCCTCGTCCCAGCAGGAAGCGAGCCTGCTGCACGCCTGACGGGTCTTAAAACAGTGTTTGGCTTCTTTGTCTTTGAAAGTCTTGGGCTTTCTTGCGCAATGTGTGTCTTCTGGTAGATCCGGGGAAAGGCAGTCCTGTTATGGTGGCTTGGGCTTTTAAAAGAGCCAGCAGGAGCACTTAGAAATAGAAAGCTCTTCCTTCAAACAGCTGTTTTCTTGTGGCTTTTTCTTCTTTATCAGCAAGAATGTTGTGAATGACATGAGAGGCTCTTTGGAGAGTGTTTCCCTTCAGATTTTAAAGTTGTGCTGGCATACTTCCTCTTGCTCTGTTTGGATCCTTGTGATGAGAATGGAGTTGCCACTAACTTTTGTTTTCTTACTCAGTGTTCTCATGTCTTCTTTAATTGGTGCTTTGAAGGAGATCTTACACTTGTGGCTGCAGTGGCATGGATATGTCTTTCCTGCCCTATTGCAAGGAGCCTGAGAATTAAGTGTGTCTTGATAAAGAAAACATCCTGTTTGTCTGGTAGTTGGAAATGGGATGCTTTTCCCTTTTCTGTTTTCAAGTTTTATTGGGGATTTTCAACTTTGAATGCTCTGATGATGAGCATTTTGTAAGGGGCAGTGTGTAGCTGGATCTGCAAAATATTGGGCTGTGATGACTTTTGTTGGGAGTAACACTGACACTGATTTGTTTGTGTTTGCTGTCTTGCTGATTGGGTCTTGTTAGAAGTTCAAGATTTCTTCAGAGACCCTCTTGAAACCAGATAAAAAGCATTAAATCAATTTCTCTTTTTGGTTCTTGGAATTCTTCTGAAAGAAATTTCAGGAAAAAAAAAGCCCAACTAAATGCTAAAAGGTAGGTGTAGTGAGGTATTGCAATCTTTAAAGAAGAAAAGAATGTTTATGAAATTGACATTCTTTAGAGTGAAAAATTTCTTTTGTGAATGTGCCCTGCCATGTGGACGAGAATACCGTGAAACACAAGGTCTCTATTTACCTCTGGCCAAAACTTCACAGAATCATTTGAAAAACCCAAAACAAACAAACAAGCTCATTGGATGAAACATCTGTTCTTCTCCTTGGCTGTGTGCTTTCTGGGAGGACTGGTTTGACCTCGTTATTCTGCTGTTTGCAAACTTGCTGCAGGGTTTTTCTGGAAAGATTGGGATGATGATGAGACCCTTCCCGTGCCCCCTGTGCAGGAGTGCCCATGCCCTGTGCTGGCTGTCACCCTCATAGCCAAGGAACATGGGTTCTGCAGCATCTTTTGCTCCTCTCACACTTCTCAGGTGCCCCTTAGCTGGATGTGTAGGTCTGCATCCAAGAAAACGTGGGAAAAGTCTCTGGGACAGTCAGGGCAGCCCTGGGAGCTAGAGTGGCAGGGATGATGGTGATTGAGGGGAGAGCTTACCAGCAGGAAGAAGGGTCAGTGTCATTCCACCAGTGTGTACAGTCTGGTGAGGGTGAGAATTTTGTGCCAGCTGCCTTTTGTGTATTTGGAGTTGAAATTTAACCTTTCTATGACCAAAAAGGCTGCCCCTGGCTCTTGTTGATTTGACACTAGCAGACAAGTGTGAAAGTATGCATACACTTAAAAACTTGACCTCTATTTTAAACTGTTCCAGCCTGCCTTAATTACCAGGGCTGAAATCCAACCTCCTGGGGATTTACATTTCTCTTTAACAGCTGATGATTTCACCAGTGCCTGGAGCTGTGTGAGGAGCCCTTCCCTCACCCAACTGGTGCTGTCAGTGACACCATCAGCTGTACCTGGAGAAAGTGGGGGCCTCCAGGAGCTCAGCTCTGCTATTGGCAGGCAGCAATCCTGGAGGTTAAAGTCTCATTAAAGTCCTCACCTGGATGCCAGATAGCTTTATAGCAGTTATTTTTCCAGAGTGGTTTCCCATGGAAGCAAAGGCTGAAAGGCTTCCCAGAGGCGTGTTCATGGTATGTGTCACATGTCTGCATTATATAATCTTCAGCTGTGCTCCACCTTGTTGTGACTGTGTTGGTAGTACCATGTGCTGGCACTGTGCAAGGCAGTGTTGTTATTATTATTATTATTAGTGTTATTATTGTTATTTTGTGCTTTTTTGTGGTGGTTGAACAGAAGGGAAACACAACAGCTGCCACTGCCCAAGGGGAGCAGCAGTGTGGCCAGGTGGCAAAACCTCCAGCTTCTTGCTGCTGCTGTTACTTTCCATAGCACACAGGTGGGCCTGGAGTGGGAGAGCTCTGCTGGGGCTCCCCTAGATTTGATTGTCCATGTGGTTGGACATGGCCCAGCTGGGACCCCGTCTTCTGTGACAAGTGCCACATCTGATGCAGATGGATAAGTCTGACAAACACGCCATGAAATGCCAGCTACCTGTCCCATGGCTGGATGGGGGCTGAAAGGCAGGTGGTTCTTGGACATTTAAAACCTCCTTATGTAATATTGAGGAGGCAGTTTTATTTCCCCCCTCCCCCCTTTTCATGGCTATTTTAACCCATGGGCTGCTGCTTCCAGATGGTAGCAAAATGCAGCAGAATGCAAGCATGGATGTGATCATGGCATGGCACATGTAGAACTGCAGCTGCCCTACAGGTATGGGGGCACAGCAGCTGGCTCAGATGTTTAGGACTAAATTCCTAGATGTCATGTCCTGGGTGTTTGGATGAGTGGTTAACTGGAAGGTGACTTCAAGTGCCAAGTGGCCCAAATGGGTTATTTGGTAAAGAGCCTGCCTGTTGAACTTGGAACTCATGAAAGCATTGAAATTAGTGAGATGTCACATTGCATTGAAATTAGTGAGATGTCACATTGCTGCTGCTGTTGCCTGGGAGGTGTCTGAGCCCTGTGATCCTGTTTCCATGTCGCTGGTGCCCTGTGATCCTGTTTCCATGTCACTGGGGATGCTGTGGGCAGCTCAGCCCTGGAGTGCTCAGGGGTGCAGTGTCGGCTGGAATGAGAGGAGGAGGCTTCCCAGGCTGCAGCTAGCAAGTTTCTGTCTCCCTGTGAAAGCAAAGCCAGAGGTGAAGGTTAATGGTCAGGGTTGTGATTGCCATCTAAGATGATCTGGGGAAACTCTGAGCTGGCCTTTCCTCCCATCTCAAACCCCTGAACCTCAGCGGAGCTGGCCTGGTGACTCATTTCCTCTGCCACACAAACGATGGCTGCTGCTGCTTCGTGTGTCTAATGACTTCTGCAGGAAAGCTGCTTCTGGATCAGCTGCCAGGGAGTGCCTCGAGCTTTTGGAGCAGGGCAGTTGTTATTTTAATGGATGGCAGGGCTTGGTTTTTGCAGTCTGTGTGTATTTAATTGAAAGCTGTGGTTGCTGCAGCCAGTGTGGATGTGGAGCTGGCTGTATCTTATTGTGTGGTGGCTGCATGTAGCTCTCTGGTGTCAGTATAATTGGATCCAATTTCTGTTTCATTTTGGTAGGGGGAGAACGACTTCATTTATTTGCACGTGGGGTTTGGTCTGTTGCCCACAAACCATAAAGCTGAAATCCCTCATTCTTTCTTCTCTATACACCTGCAGCTGGCTTCATGTAAAATATTTATACAGCCAGTACTTGTAAAGATTTTTCCAAAATTGCAGTGAGGAGGGGAAATGAGAAAGTGAGATTTTTAAACAGTTGTATACAGAGCTCATACAAAGCAGTAGTGTTAAAATTTTGTCAACGACTTTCCATATCAATAAAAAAGTCAACATCACAACTGCTGAACAGCAAAATTAATTGTACATGGTGCCTTGCACTGAAAACCATTTGTCCTCCTAGTTTTCTTCCCAAATTTAAATAAGAAAGCCGTTCCAGTTTGCCAAGAGACATGTCACTTACTTGTAATGGGTCTAACTGATCTACAGTTCCCCTAAAAGCTGATGTAAACACAAGTAGGAGACCCTGAAACTTTACCCTGCTGTTTTCTGACAGTTAAAATTAGAAAAATGGGGGTATTGAGTTGCTGGCTGTAACTGTATAGTGAAGTGCTTGATCTGCAGTGAAGACAGGAGCTGGAAAAAATGTCAGTCTGTCCTGGGACCAACTTTGAAGCGTGGTAGATAGGAATGAGCCAGCATAATGTACAAACCCACTATTTATTCTTTTTCCTAATGGACGTGACTGCTGTGCTCTGTGCTCTGTAAATGTTTCCTTTGGAAAGGCAGTCCTTACACATGGAGCAGGTTGTGCACGATAGCAGGGCTGAAGGAATTTCACTTATGGTGTTACCAGACAGGGCTTTCCTGTGTCTGGAGCTGTTCAGCTTATCTGCAGGGCTGGTGGGAACTTGTGCTCTTTGCAGGTCTTTGTTTGCCATGTGAAGAGCCCCTTCTTAGCTAGGGCTGAGTGAATTTCCCCTTTCGTGGGATGGGGACTATTTTTTTATTGAAGCTGTCTCGCTTTTTTGGGATTATCTGTGTCTGTAGAGCAGGCCAGTGTGTGCTGTGCCTTGCTGGCTACTCCTCCCTCCACAGAGCTGGCAGCTCTGTGTCACTCTGGGCTCGTTTTCTCTTGGTCACTGTGGGCTCATTTTCTCACTGTGTCACTGTGGGCTCATTTTCTCACTGTGTCACTGTGGGCTCGTTTTCTCTTGGTCACTGTGGGCTCATTTTCTCACTGTGTCACTGTGGGCTCGTTTTCTCTTGGTCACTGTGGGCTCATTTTCTCACTGTGTCACTGTGGGCTCGTTTTCTCTTGGTCACTGTGGGCTCATTTTCTCACTGTGTCACTGTGGGCTCGTTTTCTCTTGGTCCCTCAGCTCACAAGGTCCCTCTGAGATACCTGGTTGTTGCTTTGAGGACACTTTGAAAGTAGCCCCTGTCTCTGACCAGGCAAGTTTTACTGCTGGCTTTGCACTTGCAGACAGGTGCTGCATTTTTGTGCTTTTTTGTATCCAAATATTGGTTATTAGACTTGCTGTCCCTGCTGCTGTCTGCCCACCTTCCTCCCTGCATTCCCAAAAGCTGTTTTCCAGTCTCTTCATAATACTTGGTTTAAACATCCATCATCTCTGTATCCTCTGTCTTTGGCTGCTTCTCTCACTTCTGGAGAAGGATCATTTTGTGGGTGAGATTAGCAGTTACTGATAGGTGAAACTGCTGTCAGACACAGAGTGTCTGACCTGGCCTGGTGGCATTTGTCACAGGCTGTCTTGGCTGCCAACCTGAGCTTACAAGGTATCCCCTTTAACTCCTCTGATTCCCTAGAGCATCTTGCCCTTTTTCCAAGAGAAACAGGTTCCTGGTGGATCCCTGAAGGGTGCTCTAACAGCAGAACTCTTATTCTGTGTTTTCGGGAGGGCACATTCTTTTGTGCTGTTGCTCCCTATTCATCTCTCTGAATCATGGAAATGCCTTCTGGCTGTGTTTTTTTTTGTGGGTGACAAGACCTGACAGTGCAGTTCTGCACCTGGATGTAACCACAGGCTGTTGTGGCAGCTGTCTGTGAGCTCATCCTGTTTTGAAATGACGTTTTTTGCCAGAAATGAGCTTTCAGGTTGATTAGTTCCCTGACACAGCTTGCCCTGTAGCAGCCCAGGTACTGATGCTGATGTGAAAGGGCAGCTAGGAATATTTGGCTGGGGAAGGGGTAGTGGAACTGCATTTTGAGCTAAAGGAATGTGCAGTGGGAATAGTCAGAGTAGATTTATGAGTTGTGTTCAGATGCAAGCCTGATGTGCATGTGTGTATTTATGTGAACCAGCAGACTCTGATTTGGATGTCACTGGAAGGAACAGGGTTTGCCTGGAAGAGATATTTGTTCAAGGGTCAGTAGGAAAAAGGGTTGTTTGAGAAGGATGTGGGTATGTAGCAGAAAAACAGACAGACCTGATTTTCAAGGAAGTTGGTCCATGGCCCCACCACCCCTCCATGATGTCAAGTCCTGGTGAAAAGTGGAGACTGCCTTGGATGCTAAATTATTTTTATTTCATAAAAGCAAAAGGAATGGCATGCAAAGAATAAACTTGACTTAGGGCCACAATTTTGCTGGCAAATATGTTGCCCTTTCACCTCTCTGAAGTGAGTAATAGGCAGTAGAGAAGACAGGTGAAAAATTAAAATGGTGGGGTTTAACAAGGCATAGCTGAGGTGTACATTCAGTCTGAGATGCTGAGCTTTTCAGAGCAGGGACTCTCTCCTCATCCTCTGTCTGCAGGCTGTCAGACCCAGATCCCAACTGCAGGAAAGAAAGTCACTGGATTGAGTGGAGTGCTGAATGTGTGCAGGAAGGATACACATATTCTACCAAATAATGAGCATTCCCTCTCCTGAGGGTGAGTAGGGAAGCAGAGAAGGCAATGTGGGAAGATAAAGTGTGGTTAAATGGGATAGTCTTTAATTGCTAGAACTGTCCCCATAGGTGCCATCCATCCAAATGTGGAGCTGAATATTGCCAGTGACCTCTCTGTATCTTGGAAACTACTACCTTCTATTTTTTTGCCATCTGCTGCTAACTGGCTTTCAATCTTCTGTATGTGATCTGGCTCTGCTGTGGCGACAGGCAAAAATTTAATGGAAAAACGTGACACCCACTTCATCTCTCTCCTCTGTGCCAAAGAAAAACATTCCTCTGCAGCTGTGCTGGGGCTGGCTTTGTCCTTTCATGCAATCTGTCAGTCATATGGGATGAGAAATAGAGACCAGGCTGCTCTAATAACCCCTCAGGGAGCTTTGGGTGTCTTAGGGAGCTCCAGGCCTCCTTCCTTGCCAGACTGGATGTGTCCTGAGCAGCAATGCAGGGCACAAATTGGTGGAAGCTCCTCTCCTGTAGTGCAGGGGCAAGGAGCAATGTTCCTGATGGGCTTTAGTGGCTCAGTTGGAGCTGGGCTCACTGCACTCCTGCAGGTCTGCTGGGGTCAGCCCAGGCTGTTTGGTGACTTGCAGCACTTGCTGCAGCTCAAGTTGCCTGCAGAGGTAGGGAGTGTGCATTTGTGGGTGAGATGGGCTGATCCCCAGAAGACAGGAGGAAAGCCATTTGCTCTTTTTTCTGCACTAAGGATGTTGAGTGCTGCCCCTGATTTTGGATGGGAGCAGAGTCCGCAGCTGTGGCAAAATTCTTTGAAGTTCATGGTGACTTGAGAAGCAAGAGAAGCATCTTTCAGTTGCTATGCTTAGGAGTACCTGGTTTAATTTCTCTTCTCCAAAGTTTGGATGCTATGATGTAAATGTCTGTAGAAAAGAGTGGAAAAAGAGTCACCACAGCATGGCAGGAGGGCGAGAGGGAATGGACACCAGCAGAAGTGAGAGAGGTTCAGACTGGAAAGGAAAAAGGGCTTCACAGTGAGGATGACTGAGCACAGGAGTGAGAGCCGCCCAGGGAGACTGCACCACCTCCTTCCTTGGAAGTTTTAAGACCTGACTGACTGAGTAAGCTGGTCTTAGCTTAGTGCTGTCCCTGTTTGGGCAGAAGGGTAGCTGGAGATGACCTGAGCCCCATTCCAGCTGGACCTGTGCTGTGGTTCCTTTTACAGCATCTGCACTCAAGGCACTGACCTGCTCAGATGGAGACAGGGCGCTGCTGGGCAGTAGACTGGTTTGTTTCAAGGCTCTTTGTCTATGCTGCCTCATACCTGTGTTATTTCCTTTCTGTGCATAACCCT
The DNA here is from genome assembly GCF_027887145.1 of Ammospiza caudacuta. Classification (NCBI taxonomy): domain Eukaryota; kingdom Metazoa; phylum Chordata; class Aves; order Passeriformes; family Passerellidae; genus Ammospiza; species Ammospiza caudacuta. Next base: position 13,412,154 of record NC_080597.1, on the reverse strand, counting down.
GAAACTGTGGGTGTGGGAGAAGACCACATGGATGGTCTACATGGATTAGCTCATGTGAGTAGCATGGAGGAGGTTTTGTAGACCTAAAACTTGAAAAATACCCAACCAAAAAAAACCCAAACTCCAGTCCTTGAATGCCAAGCAGATCTCTGTTCCTTCTTCCCCAGCAAATTCTGTGCACAAGAGAATGCTTATTCCAAGGCGGTTTTTTTCTCCAGTCTTAGGAAAAAAATAGGTTCTTTTGTTGGTTTCTGTAATCCACCTGCAATGTTTTGGTTTTGTGGGGTTATCTGAAGACGTGTGTTCTCATTTATGGAGCCTCTGGTACCCACAGGAGAGATTTGTGTAAGTGTAGAACCAAAACTCAGGAGCAGCAGAGAACTGATCCTGTCCTGGATTTTCTCACCACTGCTGGAGCAGTGATGGCAGGGTTCCTTAGAAAGCCTGGGGTGTTACAGACACGGTGATGCCTTCAGGAGGGGCCAAGACTGAGAGCTTAGAACTAAGGTTGCAGTATTTCCTGCAGCCAGACACCTGGCTTTCTGGGATCTGTCCTGGCTAGCAGAGGATGAAGACTGAAGGAAAATATGATGTCTGAACTCTCCACTTTCATAACTGCTAATATGAGGCAGCGGCTGACTTTGTGCAAAACATCTGTGTTTCTCATCATGGGTGTGATTGGCCTCGTCACCAGCACGGATGGTGTGTCTTGTTGGAGCTCCTTGGTGCTGCAGCTCCCTTCCCTCCTCCTCTGTGCCTCCCCCTGCTCTGCTGGCTGTGTGACTCAGGCCTGGCAGTGCTGGGGCTTTCAGACAGGCTGGGAAGATGTATTTTTTTAGAAAAAGGGCATAAAGCAGAAGGGTTCTTTTTAGAAAAAGAAAAGCAAAGCAGACTGGCCCTGCCTACATACGGCTCTAATGCCTTGTGTGCTCCCTGGTGGAATGCCACAGGGACTGAGGGCTCTCTGGGGATGCCCATTATGGCTGGCTGAGAGCCATCTGCCCTTCCTCTCACTGGGAAGCATCTCCCCTTTGCCTCTCCAGATGGAGAGAGTGCCATCCACACGATCCAGTGCCTGCTTGCCTGGCTGACCCCTTCCCTCATGGCACTCCTGCAGGGAGGCTCACTGGGAGAGGGCAGGGGCTGGCAGCTGCAGGGGGCTCCAGATGTGCGTGGGTGCTGCGGCAGGGGGCTCCAGATGTGCGTGGGTGCTGCGGCAGGGGGGCTCCAGATGTGCATGGGTGCTGCTGCAGGGGGGCTCCAGATGTGCGTGGGTGCTGCTGCAGGGGGGCTCCAGATGTGCGTGGGTGCTGCTGCAGGGGGGCTCCAAATGTGCATGGGTGCTGCTCCCTCGGGATCTGCAGCTCTCTCTGCTGGAAGGCACCGCTCTGGCACGACTGCCTGCAGGAGCAGGCATGGCAGGAATGAGCTTTGGCACTCACTGCTTTTAAGGCATGAGCTTTCTGGATGCAGAATTTGTCTCCTCCTTGAGCCTTAGTGCTTTTGCAGCTCTTTTTCAATTCAGCTCGTTCGCTTCTCATGGCTTTCAGTGGATGGTGTTGCTTGCCAGAAGGATTAAAAGAGAAAAAGTAGTATTTCTTAAAGGAGAAGAAATAGTATTTTTTTAAAGAGAAGTAGTATTTTTTAAAAGAGAAGAAGTAGTATTTTGTACTTGCCCAGGGTGACTTGTGACTTCTCACTTGGCTGGACTAATTCAGAGCAAAATTTCAGCTAAATGTCCATCAGAAAAGTGCTTTGGGGAGTCTGCTCTGTGACTTGGGAATGTTTCCCTATTGCCATTGCTTGTTTGTTGGGTTGTTAGAAATATGTTAGAAAAACCACAGGGAGAAGATGAACTTAATTTATGTTGCTGTTTTTTTTCTCAACTACAAACACTGCCAGATCAAAATGAACACAAAAAGTGTCACTGGCTTTCAAAAATGTGCAGTAGTTAAAATCTTGATTACTTTTCTAAAAAGTTTAAAGCCATTTTGTGTCCAGAACAAGCTTCTTAGCTTTAATTTAGCTTTGTTTTTTAGCTTTAATGAAAAAGAATCTTGCTTGGGAGAGCTTGCTGGCAGGATTAGTTGGGGATGGGAGAAAACCCTACTATGTTTTAAGATGTGGTTTCAGTGCTCAAGGGGGACATGGTGTGGTGGCTGGGATGGAGCCACTGGAGCTATGAGGAAATTGTTTCAAATTCACAGGCATTTGAGGGGGAAAAGGGAGCTTGGAAATGTAAGCAAGAAACAAGAGTCTGCAGAACCTTGCATTGCTGAAGAGGCTTCTGAAGCAGTTATTGAGTGCAGAAAGCTGTGAAGTCTGGGTGTAAAGGAGACTGGACTGTGGCTGGGGATGGCAAATTAACAGTGCTGCTGCTATTGTGGTGATGAAAGTGTTGAAAAGTATGGTTTGGGGAGATTGTTAAAAACCTGGCTCTTGCAGGTGTCGGTATGTCACAGTTTGGCTGAGGAGTTTTCAGTTCTTGACACCTGGATGTCTGAAAGAGGCTAATTTGGGAGAATTCCAAGAACAGCTGCAAAAGTAAGTGGTTGAAGTAGCAGGTTTGTGAGAAATTATTGCAAACATTAAATATGTATTGCTTTAAAGGTGGACAGGTGTTTGGAGGAGTTTGAGGAAATGATGTGATCAGAACAGTTTATATTAAGCTAACATTACTATTCTTGAGTCATCTTTCTCAGTTTCATGTGATGTATGTAATGTCATTTTCAGTAATTGTACCAGAATAGAGTGTCTGAAAACTTTTATTTCAGCTGTGGTTCTCATAACACACAGATAATGAATATTTCTGTACTTGCAGCAGGATCCCTTCAGAGCTTTGTGCTTAGATTAAAATTCTCATAAAAGGGATTATGAATCTTAAGCTATATTATGCTGTGCCTTTTTTAAACTGCTAATGTCCTCTGGTAGTACCTTTTCTCTTTTTGTCTAATCTAATGCTTATAGGCTAGAGAAGGGTAAAAATGAATTGTTCTGAGGTAGAGAAGCTGATAATGATCAACAAAGAATATCCAAGGGGAAAACACAATGTTGGCAAGTGTAAGGGTAGAAAGGTGTCTACCTTTCTAAATGAAGTCATGTGAAAATTAGCCACTGTCAGTTATCAGGTTACAAAATGCCTTGGAACCAATAAATGTAGATAACTGGAAATCCAGATAGGCTGGAAGGTCCCAGAGGGGAAGTTTGGCTTGTTGACATTGATTTTTGTTGGGTCATGACATTATGAGGAAATACCTGAAAATATTCAATTAATAGAGTAAAGGGGAGGAGATTAAAACTATGGACTGGAGATCCTGGTACCAAAGATATGTAAAAATACTTGGAATCTTTTATTATTCCACTATTACAGAGTGCAATAATACAGATAGGATTTAACCCTAGTAGAATTTAAGGGAAAGCAGATATAGTTGGACAAACCTGGTTACATTCTTTGAGATGCAAAAAAATGATAGTAAATGGAGAAATTTTGCAAGCAATTGGCTATTTATTTCATTGTATTGGCTGAAAGATTGTACCACAAAGTGTGTGGAATTAAAGGACTGACTCAAAGTATTGCTAACGGAGAATTGGTGTCAGAGGTTAGATTTATTGGGTTCTGCAAAAAGGTGCCAGAGAGGAGGCTTCTCAAGGTTTTCATCCATGGTCTGGAAGCAAAGTTATGTGAGTAGGAACAAAAATATGTGTATGCCTATGGGACAGGTGAATACATATTGGAAATCAAGACTTAACAAAAGAAGTGCTAAAATATGCTTGAGTTAAGGAAAATGCTCATTCCTCAGTCTTTGAGGCACACCCATGTTCTCTTCTGGAAGTTATATTTCAACAAATTATCAGATCCTATATAAGGATACCTCATGGAAACAGTGGAAGGGAAGATGGAACATGGAACAGGGAAGATTAGGAAGGTTTCATAGTCCTTTCTAGCTTGGAATGCTGTAAAACTTTATTGCTGGGTCTGTTGATTCTGGATACTTCAAGGCAGAACATACATCACATGCATCACAGCATTTGGCCATTTTCCTGAACTGTTGATTTCAGGGAAGTTTAAATAAGTGCTTTAATTGCTTCAAACTGGTTTTGAACTGCTTGTGTTTATCACGACACCTCTTGGCACATATAAAGGAGGAAAATATGCAAGGCAGATGGAGAAGGATGAGATTTCTGCTAGAAAAAAGATGTTAGTCCCAAAATACAGGGCCACTTTTATGTATGTTCCCTCTTGAAGCTGAGTACCAAAGGTGGCCTTGTATAGAGTGGGTAAAACAGACATGATTGGTGTCAGTGTGCCAAGGGGCTTCAACCCTGACAAGGCAAGGGCAGAGGAGAGGCAGAAAGTAAAGCAGGGTGAGGTATGGAGGAAGGAGGGAATGTGTGAGAAGATGGGATGAATATACAGATAAAAAAAAGCAGTTTGTAGCTTTCATTTTAAAGGTATAAGTAATGGAAAGTGGTGGTTGATGTGGTACCCAGTTTTTCACCAGTGTTTAACAGTGGAAGATTGTTCTTGTCTCTCTGCCTCTGTGCATCACTCTACATGCCTGTACTTTTCTACACCATTGTGGGGGGGATAGAATGTGAGAAAATAAAGATAGTGCAGAAGGGATTCTCACCCCTGAGGAGTTACAGCTGTACTAATCACCAAAGATTCTGGACAGACCTGCCCTTAACAGGCCACAGCTGTGTCCAATAAGAAGCGTGCTACAAAAGATTGGGTTAGCTGGTTGAGAAGGGAGCTGCAGTTTGTTGGCTGGTGCTGTGAAGAGAGTTGAAATTTGTTGGTTGTGCTGTGAGATGAGATGGAGTTTGTTGGTTGTGCTGTGAAGAGAGCTGGAGTTTGTTGGCTGGGCTGTGAAGAAAGAGTCAATACTATGCGGAGCTGCATATGAGAAATCACCAAGAAGGTATGGAACTTTTACAATAAGATCACAACACACCATCAGCTGGAACAAGCTTAAAATCCCTTGGCTGTGGCAGCCTTACCTCATTAGTGCCTGTCCAGAACTCTGCAGCATTTTAACCAGCCTGGAGGTCTCTGTGTGATCCAGGGTCAGTCTCCTCATAGTTTATAGGGAAATAGTCTTTAATTTTGACATGCAAGTTGAAACAGGAGGAGAAGGGGGCCTGGGACATTTGGGAAGGGTGAGTAATTTGTCTCCCTTGGCATCTCTGTATTTAGGCAGCTGGCAGACAGAAGTTACTGCCTTAAACTGCTTCCATGGCATGGCATAACCTTTTGTAGTGGTAATGCTGTTTTGGTTTTTCTCTGGAATATGCTAGAAGCAAAAATATTTTGTTCCAGTGTAGTGTGGACAGCAGGTGTGGTTTGAAAGTGTCCAAAAGCTGTATTAGAAATACAACAATGACCAGGAGAGTGCCCATCTTCTCTAAAGCAGTGTTGCTTCTCCTTGTGGCACAAAGTCCAGTGTGCCTGTGGTGGTGGTGGTGTGTGGGGGAATGCTGCTGCACTCGTGGAGTGGCCCCTTCTTGACCTGCTCAGCATGGAGTGCCTGCTGGAGAATGTCTGGCAAGGAATGAGGCTCCTCAGCCTGATGATCCTGTCAGGCTGGTCAGGCTCCAGCAGGAGAGGCTGAAGCTACGTGCTGCTGGGAATCACCTCCAGAGCCTGTCTGGGGATGGGATAAATGAGCAATGCTGATTGTTCAGCACCACTTAATTTGTGGGGCAGGTTCTCCTCCTGTGACCACCTTCATCATTCTGCTGTGCAAAGGTAACCCGTGGCAGTTACACAGGACAGGACATGCCTGGCTTTTCAGATACTGCCAGAGGGCTTTGCAGGGGTCTCTCTTGGCTTACATGTCCTCTCTTGATTGAGCCCTTTCCAGCAGGTGTCCCAAAAATCCTCAGTTCTGCCGAGATCTCCAACAAGAGGTGTGGTGTTTGAGGCAGGTAGGCTGCATTCCATCAGTTCAGTCAAGCAACAGGGAAAAAGGGGAGCCAGGATTCTGTGGAGATGGTAGGAAGTGAGTGAGCAAATGCCTGAGAAAACCTGGGCCAGGCAGGGGTGTGAAGAAGTGTGGAGGCAGATGGGGTGAGGAAATGTGATGAGTTGTGTGCAGCCCAGGCTGTGACATCCGAGGTCTGCACTGCGTGCCAAGGAGAGGTGGCTGTGCTGGTGCTGGGAAACAGCTCTGACCAACTCAGTCACTGGCAGATGCTGCACTGTGTGTGAGCTTTGAGGCAGCACTGTGACAACCTGAAATGTGTCTGGGTGAGGCTTTGCTTGAGAGCTCTTGCATTAAGCAGAGATATTTGACACATCTCAGACTGGAGCTGTACTCACACAGGAGCTGATCTTCCCTCTGGAGTTTGGAGGGGAGGGGGTAGAAGCAGCCCTGAGGTTACACATGGCCTGGTGCTGTCTCATAGCAGCAGGAAGGAGGTTGAGATTTTTTGTCTCTAAACACAATATCAAGAATTTCTCTGAAGTACAAGGGCACAATTAATATAACCAGCACTTTCACGTTCCTCACTGTGATTATTTGCCACACAGAGACACTTAAACCCTCTTTTGTTAGCTTAGCCAGGGACTAAGCAAAGACCAGGCTCCTTCAGCCTCCTGTATTTTCCCCTGATTTGGTGTGAGGAGTGGTGCCTGTGGTTGCATTGCTCCTTTGGGCTTGTTCTTGGAATCTCCCTGCCAGCCCGGCTGTTTCCAGTCAGTGACGCAGCGCTTCAGGGAGCGGAGCCAAGGCAAACAGGGATGTTCCCACTCAGGGAGGGAGCAGGGAGCCTTAGGACCTTATGGGCACTGTAACTGCAGACAGTGCATTCAAATGCTTCAGGTCACTGGTAACTTCTCAGAGTCTCCTTTTTAGCAAATTGTCTTTGTGACCTGGTTCCCTTATATCCTTGTGTTCCTTTGAAAACCAAACAGGAAAATAAGGTTGGGAAGGAGAGGGTTTTTCCATCTCTCTCTGGCAGGAAGGAAAAAAAAAGGTTATAAAATGTCAATATTTACAATAGTTTTATGTGAGAAACATCTTTGCCTCGTTTAGGTCTTTTTGCTATAGCCCAGTGCACAGTTTCTCGCACCTCCCTGAGGTGGGCAGGCTCATATGAAAGGGCACAAGTGTAACCACAACAGGGAGTAAAAAGGATTTCCATTATCTCACTGGAAAAGGGTATGGCCAGAGGATCTGTTGAGGGGATCCAGGGAAGGGGCAGAGAGATGTAGAAGAGCTGAGAAATGTGTGCTTTTTCAGCCAACTCCTGCCCTAGAAACCATACAGTGTAGGAAGGTGTCTCTTCTGCTCCTTGCCTTGCTGGTAGGTGCTGGTGGTCTTGTGGAGCTTTTATTGTTAGGTTTTTGTGTATCTAACTCAGACCTGCTAGCTCCTGCTGAGTATGTTCAAGAGAAGAACCTCTTCCCTTTCCAGATTAAGCTTTGGAGAGCTCTTCAGGAGGTTCAGACTGAGGGACAGGGCACAGACTGACCAACAGTCAGTTTGACAGAATTTGGGAGGAAAAATTAGCAAGAAGCTCTCTTAGCTTAAATCTTTAATAAAGACTGGGTGGACCAGGAAGAGATTTAAGAAAGCAGAAACTGTCTGTAATTTCACTTAAAACAAGAGTTATCACTAGAAAAGACAGGTTCTTCTTATTCCATATTTTAGTATATGCATGATGAACCTGTGACTTAGCAGCAGAATGTTTATCTGCAGGCTGTGCTTTGTTATCTTTGCCTGGCAGACATGATGCAGTTGTGGGTATTGATGCCCCTGTGAGGAGCTGGGCCTGCTGGTCAGGGGCACCTCTGGGAAGTCTGGGGTGCTTGCTTTGGTCAAAGGCTGACTGATAAAGTGAAGTACAAGCTAGCTCAGCCACTTTGGTTTGGATTCTGGCTGGGCTTGGAGGGGTTTAAAGACAGGGAAAGAAAAAGAAGACAAAATGTGCCCTTACCAGGAAGTGATGCAAACCTCAGAAGATCCAAATTTGATTCCCTCTTCAGCAGAGGAAGGCGTGTACTCAGCCTTAGCAAGAAACTGTCATCTGTCCACTGGTGTGTTGTTTTTCTTGGAGGTGTGCAGTATTTTGGAGACAATTTCTGTATTTTGGGAAAAGAGTGGGAGTGCACCATCCAAAGCAGAATATATCAGAATGTGGCACTGGCACATTAGCTAAATAATGTTTAGCTAATGTAGCTTAAGTAACTTAAAGAAATTTAAGTGTGGATGTTTTGCTTGGTTAGGATTATGCATGACCACAAGGAAGGTAAAGATCTTGCTCGTTAATGCAGTGGGAATTTACTAGATGGGAGCATATGTGAAGGAGAAAACATGAAAGTGTGAAACATTTTGAAATATATTCTTGTATGTGTAGTGCTTAAAATGTGACTTGATAACTCTGTAAGAATGAAATAATTTCTGTTATGAGTTTCTGATAGTTTTTGGTCCCACAGTGGTCTTGGGCAGCAGGGGAAGTGCTCTCCTCTGGAACCTGAGATGTGCAGGGCTCCTCCTGCTCCTTACACTTGGCACAGGTGCTGCTTTGCACCCCAGACACAGATTTGGGATCTTGTGGGAGGGCTGGAGCACCAAGAGCACTGCAGCAAGTGGCATCCCAGGCTTGTCAGGCTGTGTAAATAGGGAGGGAGGGAGGGGGTTTGTACCTCTGAGTACATCTGTGCTGTGGGTGGGTACAGGCTCAGCTGCAGGAGGGCGGCTCAGAGAATGTTTTACTGCTGCTGTCACAACTATATATGGAAAACCAGAAAAAAAACAAAACCAAACCCACTGTAGTGGTCAGGCCAAAAGAACTTCAGCTGAATTTTATTTTCCAATTGCTAAAGCATGGCTGGATTGTTTCTGTAGTAAGAAACAAAGTCAGGTACTTTGTGTCTGGTGGATGGCAGATGGCCCAGAGATGAGTGGATTGCTCAGTTTGGGGCTGATCTGTTGCCTTCATGAAGTACGTGGCTACCTAGAGTAATCATTTTTTGGTGGGATTTGGGAACATTACCTGCCAGAAGCAGATGCTCCCTTCAGTAGGAAGGGTTGAATAGTCCTGTGTGTGTGCTGTGACAAAACTGTGCGCAGGTTTTGGACGAAGCAGCGTTGCTAGTGCCCTCCCAGAGCTTGCAGTGGCAGTCCTGTCAGTACTGCCTGCAGGATTTTGTGATTTATGGGAACTCTGACACCTCCAGCCGTTTGGTGACTCAGAGCTGGGGAGAGTAGCCTGTGAAATCTACTCGGCACTGAAATTGTGTTGTTGCAACATTATAAGAGACAGTGTGTCCTGGTCAGGATGCCCCGTAGCCTGAGGCATTTCAAGCTAATCCATGAGATCATAAACATAGAGAACCACACAAACCACACATTCTTGTCTAGGAAAGAGCTGTTCACCCTGGAGATAGTACAGCTACTCAGTGCAAACTTGGACAAGATGTCCAGATCAATCTGCGTTTTTTTTCTCCTGTCCTATGACCATGGCATGACAATTTAGTGAAATTGGACTTCAAAGTGCATCTTCACACAAAGAAATTTTGTGAAGCTTTTGATAGCGCTCAAATTGCTCATTCCATGAATTTAAGAAGAATTCTTAAAGATGTCTGTTGTTTCTACCAGTTTTGGTTCTTCTTCAGGCTGAAGATAGAGAATCTGTTTTCCAGACTTATACGTATAGGGATAGGTAGGTTTGCAGATCCCTTACAGGAATACTCAAGTTTTTGTTGCGTTTTCGATGCCAAATGCTGCTGTAGTTTGAGGAGGTCACTTCTTGCACTACCTTATCTGGAAAATAGATGCTAACATGCGTCACTCAGTTTTATGGAATAATTCTAGAAAATGAAGAGTTGCTTGTATTGTTGATCTGCTGCAAGAATATGTGGTTGGGGTTTTTGTGGTTGTTTTTTTTTTTTTGTTGTTTGTTTGTTTGGGGTTTTTTTTGTTTCATTTTTTGGTTTTTGTTTTGTTTTTAATGGAAGTGCATTTCTCACTTCAGTGAAGTTCTGTGCACCTGACCTCAGCCAGAACGGTCTAATTTTTGCAATTAAATCACCAAATTCTGTCATTTGTAATACCTGTAAAGGGAGCAGTGCTCTGTGCAACCTACATCATAATGTCTCATTTTATAAAGAATTACACACACCAGATGATGCAGGAAGAATGTATGATTTTTTTATCATGGCACTGTAAGGTTCTGCATGAAAACACTGAATGATTTACATACTTCTACATTCTCTTATGTTTCCAAGAAGAAATAGGCTGTGAGGTGAGCTGCTGCTGTAAACAATGCAGTTCTGAGAGGTGGAGAGAAAAAAGAAATCCAAGTTTTGCTTGAGTTGTACAGGGCTTAGTGCTTGGGCTGCTGCTGATCTGAAGTTGTGGAATCTCACTGATCTCTTACATGAGGTAAATCCTGATTGACCAAACAGGTAGAAATAAAGTGGAAATCACCCATGGGAGGGAAAGTAAGAAATGAACCACTGGTTAGGTGTTCTGGCTGTCCATTTCAGAGCTGCTGGCATAACTAAACCTGGAGTAGCTCCCTCATGCTGCTCTGCCAAGGTGGTCTCTATTAGCTTGAATAACCCATGAATCCATCTTGGTGGAACTGGGTTGGAGCAGCAGGTGTGGAGTGAAGCTGAGAGGGCAGTGGCCTCTGGGAAGGATGGTGTCTTCTGTTGAATATGAGGAATAAACCAAAAAGTTTCTGGCAGAAGGGCACGTATCTCTGCATGTTATGGCTGCTAAACATTTTTATCTCAGAATTCCAGTGACACAGCAACACTAGGATTTTCTTGGTGGTGGCCTTTTGCATGGTCTGCTGATGCTGTGGGAGGCTGACAAGAGGCTGAACTGCACCTTTTGGTGAAACAGAATGAAAAGTCAGGCTATAAGAAATTGCATATTTATGAACTCCTTCTGCATTTGCAGTCTGGTGTGATGGCTTCAGATTGAGTTTTGCAGTTGAAATGTGCCTCTTTGTTGTGCTCAGCCTGAGTTTTAATGACAGAGCTGGCGTAGCAGAGTAGTTTGCATGTGACTTTGCCAGGACTTGCACAGTTTTCAAGATGTGCTCTCATCCATTGGATATGAGCAGCATTTAGACTCTTGAGCTGTTAAAGATAGGTTGCCAAAGTATGTTTCATGGCTTGATATTGTTATAACACTCCTTCTTGCATGTGGGTTTTCAGGCACGTCGAGGTTTTCTGAAATGTGTTCTTTCAGCTTTGTTCACACTGGTTTGTGTCGTCTGAGATCCCTGCTTTCTTCAGTGCTATCAACAGAGCAAAATGGTTTCTCAGAGTTTGGAAAAACCCAAGTGTTATCCAAAATTGAGGATAAGATAAAGTTGTGGTCATTTATGCTGAAGAGCATCCCTTGAAAGTCTAGGAACAGTCAGAGGAGCATTCCATCACAATAGACTGCCTTATAATTGCTCCCCTTGCCTCTCCACTTAAAAGCCGAACTTGGGAAAGAAATAAGGAAGACCAAAAAGAAGCCGACCCCAAAACGCACCCAGCCAGGGCAGTCTGAGACGGTGGAAGCAGAGGCATGCAATTAAAAAAAGCTGCGTGCGCCGGCCCCAGACATTCCTGCAGCTGCAGGCTCCTGGCGCGGTGTCCGGGTGGGCTGGATCGCTGCCAGCCCTGCCTCGGCAGGGACTCGGGATGGGGGACAGGCGGGGGTTACTGCTTTCTCCACAGGGCCATGGGCTGCTCCTGCCTCTGCTCAGAAATGTCTCACTGGCCGTGTTTATGTGCCTTGCGCTGGAGGAAGAAAGAGCCTCAGAAATGCGTGTGGAAGCAGATGGAGCACAGCTCCCCTCCAGCACAGCCCACCTCGGCTCTTCCCGCACAGTCCCCGTTCTGTGGGGCCGGGTTCCCAACAAATGGCTCTGTGTTCCCTTGGAGCAGGAGGGACAGGACAGGCCTTTGAGACCCTGCGACCACCGAGCGTGTGTGTGTGCATAACTTGTAACCAAACCCCGCTGGATCCATGTGGTTTCACTCTGCCCGAGGGATGATGTAAATCCAGGGAGGGGTTAGCACATCGGTTACTGGTAGAGTTAAATATAAAGGCTGAGAGCATGGCTGGGATGCTGGTGGGGTGAATTGTGGGGATGCTCTCGCCTCTTTCCAAAGACAACAGCTCTGTGTTTGTGCTTTGGGCTGAGGCAGGCCTGGAGCTGCTCTGGGCACACACTTGGCCTGTCTTTGCACAGGGCTGCTTTTCCATGCTGCTGCCCCAGTTGTCCCTTTGGTGTCTCTGCTGGGGAGTGTCATGGGAAGAGGTGCCTTATGCCCCAGTGTTTCAGCTTAGCCCTACCCAGGAAGGCGAGTTAGGCTCCTTGTCCCCTCCTGAGAACATGAGGGCAGGGGTGAAGGCCTGCTCCTGCCCTCAGGAGAGTGATAGTCCTGCAGGTGTGTGGCACGATGTTACCTTAAACCAGGGCTGTTCTTCTGGACATTATTCTAGAACTTGTTTATCTGAGTTTTTGGGCAGTGACTACAGGGTTCAGGTATCCTGGGGCTAGATAGGTATCTGATACAAAAAACACCTGGAGTGTTCTGGGTGGCTGTTGGTGAAATATTGTCCCTTTCCCCACCATCCCCAGGACTCTTCCCCATCACAGGCTCACAAATGTGCTCTTGTGCCACCACTGGCAGAGGCTGAATGACCACAGGACCTTTTTGCTGCTAGAGGTTATCTTGCCAAGGATGAAGCTTGTGTGTGTCAGTAGAGGTGGCTGGCTGCTGGTCTTCCTGCACCAGTTTCACAAGTGTGCTCTTGTTTTTGGAAAGAAAAGACTCATTGCCATGGGAATTTGAGTGTTGAAGGACAAGATGGGGAGCTGTGCACATTCCTCTTCTGTTCTCCAGTTGTGTGTGTGGTTCTTGTGTATTCTTGTCTTATCACTGAAGGCTTCAGAAGGTTGGTGTTGTGGTTCTTCTAAGTTCTAGTAGGGACCCTCTTTGTAGTCCTCCTTAGATGCTGGATTTTCTTCCTAAACAAAACACCAACTTCAGAGGGTTCCAGAAGAACACCTGAGTATGTGCATGGACATCTTTTGGCAGTGAGAGATTTCACTGCCCTTGGCTGGGTCTGTAGCTCATGTGCTTGTTGGCCCAGTTGCCCCTCTTGGAGGTGCAGAGTTGTGGTGTTGTCTGGTAATACAGTGCATTGCCTGACAACACTGTGATATGGTGTGAAAATCCTGTCCAGCTTTTATTCCTCTAGGTACAGCACTGTGTGTAGATCCTCTATCTTATCAACAGAAAAGCCAGGAATACAAATTTCTGCACATCCAAAAAGGCTGTATCCTTGTTTACTGCTTGAACTTTTAAGAATGGGTTTACACCAGGATCAGACAAATCATCTGCTGGAATAAGAATGGCTAGAGCACTAAACCTTTAAAAGCATATCAGATTGTTGCTGCTTTTATTTAATATTTTCATTTTAGTTAGGGAATATGCAGTTTGAATTGCTCTTAGCATGGGAATCTGGTTTAAATCTCTTTCCATGTTCTGTCCTGACCTTTTCTGGCTGGTTTAACAAATCCTGTGAATAGGAGTGTAGGTCTAACTGCAGCTACATGCACCAGAGATTGAAGCACTGTAGGCAGGATGGGGAGATTGATGATGTCTTCTACTCCTTCCTCCCCATCCCACCCACCTGATAGCTTGTAGAATTGCACATATGGGAATTATGCTAAAAGCTGGATGGTCCATTTAAATTTGTATTATCTCCATCTGTTTGCAGGCTTTTCTGGGTGTGCCTGGCTGTCCCCATAAACCTCAAACTGGAGGCTTGTGTAACAGAACCCTTTGATGGAACAAAACTATTAGATCTTTCTGTAAAATGGTCTACTGTGTTCCTTTTACAAAAATTATACCCTACTGGACCTTTTTAAATGTTACTAGATATTTTTATTGCATTATTGGAAAAATAAAGATAGCTTAGTGGGGAAAAGAGGGGCAGCTGCTCTTTCCAAAAGAGTTATTTCTCTCTACTGTCCTGTGCTTGGGTTCCCAGCGTGTGCATGCTTGTTACAACGCAGGAGCAATTCAGCTTCCAGGAACCCCAGAAATACTGAGTTCTTCTCCTTTGGCATTAGTGCCAGCCATGCTCATTTTGACTTGCCAAAGACCAGATCTTCCAAAGCCCTCTGAAGCCACAACTTGTTGGTAGAACAGAGCAGTGCTTTTAATTCCCTTGCTGTTTTTGCACACCCAACGCTTTTCTGGGGATGTTTGCGGACTCTGCAAACTCAAACATATTTCACGTTCTTTAGTTTCCTTTGTTAGACTTTGCAGCTCTTGCAACAAGAAAAAAAAATTAAAAATAGAGGTATAGAGAGGAGGATGCTCAGCAATTCTGAAAATCTGATAGTTTTAGTTTTGGCATGTCTGAGTCTTTGTATTGTTATTGCATAAGATGTGATTTTTGTGAGCCTTGATTTATTAAATCTTCTAGTTTGTAAAACTTCAGTCTCTGGAGAAGAACGGAAGCTGCTTTCAGAAAAAGGGTCTGGAGTACAGATCTGAGGAGTGGCTGAGGTTGCTGGGTCGTTTAGCCTAGAGAAAAGGAGGCTCAGGGGAGACCTTAGTGATCTCTACAGCTACCTGAAAGGAGGTTGGGTCAGTGTGTTCTTCCAGGTAACAAGCAATAGGAAATGGTCTGAAGGTGTACCAGAGTAGGTTTAGATTGGATAATATGATAAAAAAATTGTGGAAGGGGCTGTCTAGTATTGCAACAGTCTGTTCAGGGAAGTGGTTGAGATTCTGTCTACACATAAACATTATGAATGTGAAGCTGTCTTGGTTAGAAGGATGTTGGAATGCTTTACACAGGAACCATTTGTTCTTGTATGTTAGTTTAATGAATTAAAACTTGCGTGGCTTTGATGTGCTTTTTTTTTGACAGAAGCAGAAGACACTCTGTGCTGACCTGTTGAACGCCAGGTACCACTTTCAGTTCACTGGGGCAACATCAGTTCAGTGCTTGATCTCCTGGCACACTGATGCCTGTCCTGGCAACTTGGCTTAGTTTCATTTCATGATGCTGAATAGAAGTGGTGTGAAGTCAGTCCTGTCATCTGCAGCCAGCTCCAACCCCCACAGGAAGCAGCAGTTTTAGGATCACTTCTGTTTCTTCTTTTTTCCTTCTTTTAGTTAAAGAACCTTCCTGATACCACACATTTGTCAGTGTCCCTTATGCAACAGCTTTCTGTGTAAAATCCGCTGCAAGTTTCAAATTCCTCAAGAGTCCCATGGTGTTCTGGTCTCCCTCCCTCCCAGCCCAGATGGTCTGTGGCAGATGCTCATCTGAAATGTTAGAAAAATGATCTATATTTAATGCATACAGACACACAAGCCCACACACACGTACACATGTATATAAATCTATGTATATATCGTCCTAGCTGGCTCTGGAGTTACACATTGCTGATAAGCAGTACAAGGTTCCCCTGATTATTTTTCTGGCTCTGTACCTGTGTTTCCCTAGAGCCAAACAGACTCATTTAGCTCTGGGAGAGTTTTCCTCCCTCTGGGTCTCTCTGCTTGAGCCGTGTAATGCCAGGGGCTGTGCTGGGTTGGTCCCTGGCAGTGGGGTCTCATGGGCCATGTGCCACAGGTGCCTTACAGGGTTCATGGAAGAAATCACAACACCTGAAATTCCTGAAGGCACATTTTCATTTCTGAGCTCCTGAGCTTGCACTTTACTTCTGGGTAGCCTCAGAACCTAAAGTACTGTATGTGGCATTGGTGAGGTGACATCTTGAATCTGGTATTTGCCCTTACTACAGGAAAGACTGTGAGGTGCTGGAGCAAGTCTAGAGAAGGGCAACAGAGGTGGTGAAGGATCTGGAGCACAAATCTTATGAGGAGCAGCTGAGGAAGCTGGGGTTGTTTAGTCTAGAGAAAAGGAGGTGCAGGGTGACCTTCTTGCTCTCTGTACTGTACTTCAGCTATCTGAAAGGAAGTCACAGCAATGTGGGTTGGGTTTCTTCTCCCAAGGGCAAGTGGAAATGGCCTCAAGTATCCCTAATGGAGGTTTTATATTGGGTAATAGGAAAATTTTCTTTACTGACAGGGTTGTCAAGCACTAGAACAGGCTGTCTAGGGATGGGATTGGGTCACCATCCCCAGGGATTTTTAAAAGATGTGCAGATATGGCTCTTAAAGACCAGGTTCAGTGTTGGACTTGTCAGTGCTGGGTTGGACTTGATGATCTCAAAGGTATTTAATAACCTAAGCAATTGCAAGTGCTTGTGTGTGTGTGTGTCGCTCCTGGCCTTTGGGCAGTGTCCAGTGCTGTGCCCTGCAACAAGGGGCTTTCTCTATCTCCCAGCTGGCTTTGGTTTTCTTATGATTCTGATAATTTTGGCATTGAATGTGATGCAATCTTCCATGCCACTACCCTTGAGATCCATCCCTTGTGACTGGAGAGTCTCTTCCTTACTGCCCTGGGGTGTGTGGAATGAAGAGGCAAAGGGCACCTTTGCCTCAGGGGAGGAGAGGCCCAGGCTGGCCCAGGTGCTGTGTGATGGCAGCTCCTGCCCAGCCCTCCAACCACCAGGCCATACTTCTTTCCTTAGAAGAAGGAAAATCTGTTGGTCAAGTCTGGAAAAACCACATTTTCCACCCTGCTCCCCCTGCTTCTAAACTGTGGGGTAATGGTTGCACAAGCAGGGGCTGAGGGGCCCCTGGAGGCACTGCCTGGGTGCTGGGACAGGCCCCATGTCCATCCCCAGGCACACCCCCAGGCTGGGCCTCCCCTCCCGCTCCCCCATTTGGGCACTCAGCCGCCTCTGAATAGCTGGAATGGATCCTGGCTGTGGCTGGCAGGGGTCTGAGCTGGCCGGGACAGCGGGAATGAGCCGTGGAATGAGCGGAGGGACAGCGGGAATGAGCCGTGACGTGTGCCTGTGCTTATGCAATGTCTGATACTGCCCTGCGCCGTCTCTGTCCCCAGCACGCTGGCAGGCTCCTTCTGCAGCCTCAGGAGAGGCATCTTCCACGCTGCACAGCTCACTCACTCGCTCAATATATCCAATTAATTAAATTTCAGTGCCACAAGTGAAAGCGGCTTTGTTTGTGCATTAGGGTTTGGGGAGGATGCTATGCAGGGCTCTGTGTGTATGTGCTGGCTGGAGCACCTTCTGCTGGCATTAATCTTGTAATTAATCTTTAAAACTGGATCACACTCCTCCTTTCCTTAAATGCTCCCTCACCTTTCATTCTGTCAGCTGGTTGCTTTTAAAGCTTTTCTGTATCAAACTAAAACAGCTTTAAAACCTTTTTTAAAAAAAAGCTTATGTCTAATGTAAAATAAGAGCATAAGTAACCTTGTTCTAGCTGTGTTTGAACAGGGTTGCACATTACACACTTGTGTTTGTGCTCTCTGTCAGATTTAAAGCAAGAATAAAGTTACTTGCCTTGGATTTCTCTGCTATAGGCAGGCTTCTGCTGCTGCAAACTTGGCACTTGGAAAGGATGATAGGCCCTGAAAGAGATGCCCAGACACATGCAGCTTTACTAACTAGAAGACTTAAAGATTTTGAAGTGAGCAGCTGCTAAGTGACTTGTTTTGAAAGAGATCCCTTCACGTGGACACTCCCTTTTAATTTCCCCATGCGCTTCAGCATTCCTCTCCCTTAGGCTCCTGGTGAATCTGCTGTCAGCACTGAAAGTGGCCATCTATTGGATGTGGAAATCAAATGTGGACTCTGAAAATTGTAACAGTGCTCTGTGCTTGTGACTCCTTGCAGTTTGTCACAACCACTTGCGTGTGGTGTGGTGTGGCCACAGCTGCCCCTTCGATCCTGAGGAACACATTAGTTTCAGAAGGATAGGGGAGAGTTTGCATGTGTGTGTTTGCATTTCAGTCTTTTTGATAGAGAAACCCCGAAGTCCAGTGCAAGCTTGCCAAGTTTTTACTCCTCTGAGACCCTCTCCCAGCTCACTATTGAGGTGGGGCTCTTGCAGTGATGACAAGTAGCAGGGGCTCCCCCTCCCAGCTAGCAGCCCTCTGGTGTGGGGAGGAAAGCTGACTCACTTGTGCAGCAGAGCTGGAGAACCCAGCCTTAAAAATAAACAGGGGAAAAGGCTTTCAGTGGGCTGGTGCTGTGGGATGTGCTGGCCACCTGGAGTTTGCTGAGCGCCGTGTTTGGAGCGGGATTGTGAGTGGGGAGTTGTGTGTGACATGAGCAACCTTTGGTCTCAAACCTGCCTTCCTGAACTGTGTTCCCCAGCTGCCTTCCTGATAAGCATATCAGGTTATCTGGAATACAGGAATGCAGAGCTGCCATCAGCAGGTTTCCCAGCTCTGGCTTTGCATCAGATTCTCCAGAACACATTCTAGTAAACAGCCTTGTTTGGCTGCCAGAGGGCCAAAGGAAACAATTATGATGAATTATTTTAACCTTATGTAAATCAAGGGCTATAAAACTTCCCCAGATTGTTTGAATTCCTGCATATCTTTTTAGGGCAACCTCTAGTCTTCAATTAAGAATGGCTTGGGTCAAAGAATTCACACTGTTCCTTCATGATTGATTGTTCTCCCTTTTTTAATATTGTGAGCCACAATGAATGGATCTGTCTTCAGATGGTAAACTGAGCTGCGAGCTGGTAGAGCCATCCTATGAAGTCTTATTCCCTGTTTTATTACTTAGGAACATTCATGTTCTACATTTGTTTCCTCTTTGATAAGCTGAATACGTTGGTTTCTTCTTTTCTTATTTGCTTTTATTGAGGCAAGATTTCCCTTCCTATAGTGATTCTTACGATTCTCTGAACTTTCTCCAGTTGTTCAACTTCCTTTTTTTATGAAATTTAGTGGCATAGGAGTGGAGCCTGGCTGTGGCCAGTAGCAGCTGCATGCAGCATGAGCACAGAGCAATTTGTGCATCCCACCTCTTTGTCTCCTGAAGTCTTCAAACTCTGGTTTTTCAGGGAGCACAGACTTGTGCAGCAGGTTGTGTGATTGGGGTGAGGCTGCAGTACAGAGCTGTAGCTGGGGTGTTGGGCTTTACAGGCACACTACTTTTAAATATGAAAGAAATTTCTCATTTAAGAAACAAGTACAAACAAAAGAAGTCCTGAATAAATAAAAAGGGCAAAAATTTCTGCAGTACCTCTCTGCTGTTGTTTGGGTGCTGGCCCCACAGCATGGGATGGCCATGCAGGATGTTCCTCAGCCATGTCCTTGAGTCCTGGGGCCTTGGCTTCTGGTTGTCATCCCCCAAGTGTGACTTGGAGCCTTTGGTTTGCACCATTAGACACTCTTATTTTTATTTTTTCAATTTACCTTCAGCTTTACTTAAGACATGTCTCTTGTTTATGGCTGCTTACCAAGTTCTCTGTGTTTTGGTTTGGTGACCTGACCTTTTTGTTGCTTGCTGCCCCTGCTGATACTGCATTATCTGCAACCTTCAGTGGTGGTGGCTTTTCCTCTCAGGTTACAGTATTAGAGTCTGGGGCCAAGAACTGATCCCTGTGGGAACCCACTGAAAACGTGTGGCACAATCAGCTCATTTGTGTTTCACATCTGGGCATTTCTGATTTCCCTTTCCCCACCGAATGGGGCCTGCTGACTTCATTTCACTCTGGCTTTGTTTGTATAGCACCAAGTCAATTGCCTTACAAGGAGTATTAAGCTTATAATATTATTTCAGAATGGGAGAAAATTTAAGAAGCTTATCAGTTATTGTGGAATTGTAAGCATAAATTAGATTTCTCTTCCTTTTGAAAGTTCTTGGGCTATTCACTACTCTCTTCCCTTTTCCATCTCTTCCCTTCCTCAGAAATGAACAGTAGGTAGGTTAACTTGCTGTTGCTTTAGTTGCCTTGTTTACATTTAAATATTTTTGTATTATTTCTTACAGTCTATTAATATTGTCTCTTACTGAAAATAGTTTCAAGAACTCCTTAGAAGCTCTATTTAGAATTTTCAGATGTAAGTTTTCTAGATCTACTAATTAAAATGGCCAACTTTGAGTAGCTGTTTTTATATTCTCTTCCATTGTTGTTGGAATAAAAGTCGTTTCATTACCATCCTGTGGGATGGCTGTATCATCTGGTCTTATATAAAAAGCAGTAATTCAGAACCGCCCCCTCCCAGGAATATTCAATTAAACATTTTGATCTTCTTTTTTCTCCCCTCAATAACTGCAGCCAAGCAGTGGCCTGATCTATAATTAACATTCTTCTGGATCCTGACAAACTCAGAAGCAATCTTTCTCCCTCTGAATTGCATTTTCTATTAACTCTTTCTTGTTTTCTAGATTCTGATTTTACGTTAATTCTCGGTAATTTTTCCTTTCTCTCAGTAGCTCAAATATATAATATTTATGTTCCCATGGTAAGCAGGTTTGTTTTCCCTGTGTGGTTTTCTCTTCCCCTGCCATGGTGAGGTAGCAGTGGTTTTGCCTTTCAGGTGGGGAGGAACAAATGAGAGAAAGCCCAGAGCAGTCACGAGAGTAAACACTGTAATACACTCAGATTTAAATGGCAGTGCACAAAAGTCAATGACACTTGGCAAAAATACACAGCTGGGGATGGAGGAAGTTCTGACACAATCTTAATATGCTGCTTATCTGTCACTGGTTTATTTTATCCCTTTCCAGGAGCTGTGACTTTGACTTTTCCTGTTGTTTTCCTTCTGCTCCCTTGCTTTTCTGGCTCTGCTCCTCCACAGTCTTTGCCTGCAGTTTGCAGCTTCATTTCCAGTTCTGCTGCTCCTCTTTATGTCCTGCAAGGGGATGGATGAGTAGCTTGGCCTCAGTTTCACCTGCTTGGGAGCAAAGGCCTGGAAATGGAAGTTACAGAGAGGAGCTGGAGATGAAGGAGAGGGGTGCTCTGAGTGGGAGAGAGTTAAAAAAAAGAAGTGAAGTCTCAGGTCACAGACAAATAAATAATGGCAAAACTGGTTTAAAAGTCTTGTTTGTATTCCCAGGACTCCTGAGGAGAAAGAGCCACCATACCTCTTGCTAGATAACCTGTTCCACAAGTCCCTGCATCTCTGGAAGGAAGCAGAGAGGAAAAACAAGCACAGAAATTTATTTTTATTTAAGACCTGGCCTTAGGATACAGATGTTTCCATCTACTGCTATCTTGGGTCCTGAACCCTGGTCCAGTACCACTCATGGTTTATTCATTTATTTTTTATCGAACTGAGTGAAGTAATGTTTACTGGCTCTGGGACAAAAGGCTTGTCATAGGAAATTGGAATACCAGCTCTCAAATGTGGGGTATCTTAAAATGATTTTTCCAGACATATGCTTGTAAGTGTATATTTATGTGATCTTTTTCATATCCTGTCTTCTTTTTTTTTTTCTTTCTGCAGATTTCAGCAGGGCTTCAAAACAAACTCTGTCTGCCTTTGACATGAGTAAAAAAAAAAGAGACCCACCCACACTCTTGTTGTGACATAAGATGAAATGTGTCTTCCCTCAGAGGAAGGGTCCCAAAGTACCAGTGCTGATGGAAGCACTGGTCCATACAAAATGAGGTGTCAAAACCATTTCTGTGGGTTCCTGTGTGGATTTCTGCAGAGTTAAAGCTCTACAGGTGCAATGTGGGTGTCCTGAAGTATCCATCTCATGGTGCAGAGGACCACTGGGGGTGGCTTTAAAAGGCAGGGATTTTTGCTGTGGGATGCATTTGGTGGGGCTGGCTCATCTGAAGCAGCTCCAGTGTCACGGCTTCAAAACCCATGTTCTCTTTCAGGTGCAGCGTAGGGATGTTCTTGGTGTTGTCATCACCAACTACTGTCACACTGCTCTTTATGAGCTTGCTGGGGCAGCAGCAGGTTTGACATTAGACCTGCTGCAAACTGGGAATGTTTTGTCAGTCAGGGATGGGATGATAGCAGCTGTTGATGAAGTCCTAGTTCTGGTGCATCCACGGTGTCTGGGCTTAGTGCAGCTCAGGGGAAGGGTGAGAGGTAAGTCACATCAAACCCCAAGATGTTTCTGCTGAAAGCAAGGTAGAGAACTTGTTTGGAAAGGTGTTCTTCAACGTGGTTGTTTGTTTGACTGTCTAGTGAGATCACTGGAAGAGTATTAGACACACAACCAACTTTTTTAGTGCGCAGTACCTAATGTGTAAGCCTCAGTGACAGCAGCGCTGAACACAAAGTCCTGCCAGTGTGTTCCTCCCTCTGCCCTGATAGCAGCTATCTGTGTGATAGACACAGGTCCTGCTGGGCAGGGTCTGAACCCTCTGGCAGCTCAGGTCATTGCTAGCCAAAGGCTGCTGATCCTTGAGCTCTGCAAGGGTTGGACAGCTCATCCCCCTGGGTAGGGCAATATGACCTGTTGATTTCTTTACATTTGTTTCACAGAAGCACTGCATTTTTTATTCTCTCTCCACTGTGCTCAGGCACCTGTTTCTTGAGTTCAAGAAAGGGTTATATGTTTGTGTTTTATTTTTCTTTTTTTTTTTTACTATAAACACATCTGCAATCTCAACCATTATGTGTATGAATTTTTGGTAGTTTTATAAAAAGCTAATTAATATTTTCCATAATCAACTTAGGGTGTCTGCATTTAGGCACTTGATAGTCTCACTCTTTAAAGCTGAAGAGTGCCTAAATAAACATTGAGGAGCTTAAATTTGTGTCTTTTCAAGCCTCAGCTTCTGTTCTTGAAAACAAACAAACAAACAATGCAGCAGAACATCCTCCAACCAGTACTGTAAATCTGTAAAACAACTCTTTTGAAATAACATGCCCAATCTCTCCTTAAGCTGCCAATACTGATCATAAAGCCTTACTTATTTTATAATAACAGACAGCTTTAATTAAAGGGCAAGATTTTGATGGGTGGTGTGTAGGTTTGCAGCCAGCATTAGGAAGAAGAAGGAATGATGGCTCCTGCAGGCTGGAACCCTGCCATTTAAACTTTGCAACCATTAAAGAAGAAACACT
The DNA here is from genome assembly GCF_027887145.1 of Ammospiza caudacuta. NCBI lineage: Eukaryota > Metazoa > Chordata > Aves > Passeriformes > Passerellidae > Ammospiza > Ammospiza caudacuta. The sequence continues at coordinate 13,389,238 of NC_080597.1, read as the reverse complement.
TTTGAAGGAAAGCATCAGGATTTTTATTTTAAATGTCAAGTGTCTTGTCAGTCAGGACTAGCAAGCACTGCTGATAGAGCAGAAGTTTTTTCTACCTACACCAGTCAGACTAGTGAAAGATCCTCCTTTGGAAGATACTAATTTGGTCCTCAGGGAGGAGGCTGCTGAGAACACTTGAAACATGAAACACCTGAACTGGAAAGCATCTGCGTTCTGCAGGAGGTCCCCTGCACTAATGGGAACCTAAATGTGAAATTATGATTTTTCTGAGGTTTCCTAGCAGTATTAGTGGTTATCTTTTCCTCCTTCCTGTTACAATTCTGAAGTCTGCTGGGAGTTGGACTTGATGATCTTTATGGGTTCTTTCCAACTTGAGATATTCTGTGATCTCTAAGATGCATGCAGGACTAGTGGATTCTGTTTAAAATACAGGAACTGTGCTGGCTGTGCCCTTTACAAAGGGCTCATCTGTACCCATCAACAAGGGATGCTGTTGCAGGGGGCCTGAGATGTATTTTCTTTGCTTTCATCCCCTCCCATTTCCATGTTGAGGAAAGATGTTAAGTGAAGCCAAGTGCAGTGTGCCCAAGTGATGTAAAACTCTCCTATGTTGTTGAGATGTGTCTCCTGTCAAGAAGGAACTGGAGCAACCATGTTCTTTAAAAATGGCTCTAAGTTGAACCAGCTGTGCAGAGCAAAATGTGTTATCCCTGATGCTGAGCTCTTGGGCAGCAAAGAGGGCCATAAATGTCCACCAATGAATTGTAAAATTTGTATGCAATCTGAAAACTTTCTTCACTGTTTATTTTTTGGCTTAACCCTGTGAGTTCCACAGAAGACACTAGTTTGATGTGAAACTTGCAGTCAATCCAGGTTCCTTCCATAGAGCCTGGAGGTGTAGCTGGGGTGTAACCAAGCAAATTAATATTATCTCACAGCGAATAGTATTTGACTGATGCAGTATGGCTGGAGCATGGGGGAAAAAAACCCAAACAAACCAACCAAACATACCTTTCTTCACCACACAGCTTTTAATACATAACTGGTCCCTTTAGGTATCTTGTGTGGGTGCTAAAAATCATTGGAGACCCCAGTGGGTAAGTTTTGTAAGCTGAGCTCCCCTCCCTGTGTGGTGTGGCTGGAGGTGGCAAGGAGAGGCTTGTCCCTACTCTTGGTGGCTTGTGAGATGCAGATGGGTCAGTCAGGCCTGTCCTGCAGCTCTGCAGTCACTGGGGTAAGGAACTGTGACACTGCTGCTCACTGGGTCGGGGAAGGGCATGGAGACAAATAATGGCGAGGTTCAGTGTTCTGTGCTTCTGCTGCTCAAGCTGGTAAAAATTATAAGGCATTGGGGGGGTGGGGAAAGAGCTGAGAGGAAAAACAGCTGCATCTGACCTGAGAGCCTAATCCAAATGCTTACTTGCAACACAGAATTACTAATATACTGTGAGGTCTCAGTCAGGGACTCACATGGGGGAGCCTTCTTGAAGGGATTCCAGCTCACTGACTCACTGCTCTTGCCCCAGTGACTCACTCCTCTGGCTTTGGCTTCTTGGGAAGGGGGTGGGAAACAGCAAAACATGCACCCAGACTGGTGAAAAAACCCAAGAGCTGTGCACTGGGAGAAGGGCAAGGGAGTGTGAGAAGGATTTTCCTATTTTGCATGACTCCCAAGAGGCTTGGGCTGGGAAGGAGCATCCTTTTCTCTTCTTGCAGACAGTGGACTTAAAGGGCTGAACTTGAAGGTTGTTTCTCACCCTTGCCTCTGATGCACAAGGGCTTTCTTTCTTTCTTTGATTTTTCTCTTTCTTTCTTTTAACCCGTATTTAGTCCTCTCTAAGAGTTTCATTTAGGTTTTAGTTATCTTTTTAAATACAAGATTTTTTTTTATGGGAGTTGTTAAAGAAAAAAGTGAAAGAATATTTTGGAAGACAGGCAAAGGAGTAAGCATGGTTCTTGGAAAATCCCCCTGATAAGTTAAAAAAAATGCATGTCTGCTTTGCTGGTTGTGCGGTGGAAATATTTGAGTGTTTGCAATGGAAATGTGTGCATACATGTGTACATAATGGGGTGGATTATAAGATTTGCTCAGCATGAACTTCAGCATTTCCAACTGTGTAACCTGAGCAAGTTGGGAAGATGTGCAGATTTAATTACCATGTAAATCTATTAGCTCTGAATTTCCTGGCATTTGTTTTGCTTATGACACAAGCTGTATGTTTTTCACTTAGTGGATTTTTAAAAGTCTGTCCACGTTTTTTTTTTTTTTAGTGTTTAAAGTGAGTAAATGCTGGTGTGAGAGTCCAAACAATTGTGTCTGCTCTTACAGTGGAACTCATTGCTGGTTTCAAATACCAGTTTTGTGTTACTCTTCATATTCTCCCCCAAATGAGGGAATTTCAGTATAGTTACTGAGTAGGCATTACATGATTTTACAGTATAATAAAGACATAAAACCCAGGCTTTTTGTACCTACAGGTGAATGGTGAGATTTTTTTTTTTTTTATGAGTGGCTGTTGTGTACCTGGAGGGTGACAGATCCCTTCAGGGTGTGGAGATTTTGGGGTGAGCCAGGAGGGAGCCACTAACTCCCAGAAGGGTGATATCTTGAATTTATGGGTGTTTATAACCCTGGCATGTTGCATGGTTGCCTTGCCCTGGTCTGCTGGGAGAGCTGGGCTTGTTTTGCAGTGTGCAAAAGGTGCTGTCACTGCAGCTCCCCTCTGGCATGGCTCTGCTGGAAAAGGTGGGATTGTGCTCCTACAGCTGGTGTGTGACACTTGCAGCTGGTGCAGTGCATTTTCCAGGCTCAGCAAAGCCTGCTACTTGCTTAAAAATTTAAATATAATTGGGAAACGTCATTTTGGGCTCTTGACTTCTCTGCATTCCTCTTTTAATGAGTTCTTAGAAAGTCAGTTTTCTGAAGATGACTTCAATTTTAGGCATGGTAACATCATCTTCAAACAACCAACTGGGCTAGTGCTGCTGTCATCTGGCTTCAGGTCAGCTGGTGGAGAAGCCAGCACCGCCATGCACCTTGCAAAACCTGAGTGCTTTGCTTCACAGACCTTCATTTGATCAGACAAGAAGTAAAAAAGCCCCTGGTGCCTGAGGCAGCTGGAGAAAAGGGCCTTTGTGTGGCAGGAAGGGGCAGATGCTGTGCAGAGCTGCCGCCCGCGGCACAGCTGGTGCACAGCCAAATGCTCCTTTCCAAGAGCTGCCCAAAAATCCCCTGTGCACCCAGATGTGGGAGCTTTCCTGTGTTTGCTCACTGCAGCAGCATGGCTGGAGGTGTTTGTGTTCCCAAAAACACCCAGGATGTAGCCATGAGCCAGTGTCCAGGCAGATGAGTGATGAAACTCCTCAGGGCTGCCTTTCCTTCCTGTGTGTAAACAGGAGTGCTGCTGTTTTGTTTTTCTTTTCAGGGTTCTGGGGGAAAGGGAGGTGGAAGATAAGGTTACATCTGTCCTAAATCCCTGACTTTTTACTGAGGTTAAAATCCTGGCTGAACACATCTCTTTGCTATGTGGTGAGAACAGTTTAATAATTCAAACAGACTCCTTGTACTAACACATGTCTGCAGTTAGTGCTGGGGCTGCCAGTGGGGTGTGAGGATAGCAGGAATCTGGCAGCTGTCTACAGAGGTATTAACAACAAAAAGGGAAAAGAAGAAAAACAAAAGGCAGATTCTCAGTGCAAGTGCTCTTTCCTCTGTTTTTTAAATTTTTGTAAAGGTGAACTCTCTGGGTCAAAGATGCACAGCTGAAAGCTGTAGACAAATAATTTCTTTCTTTTGCAAGCAAATTTATATACAAGTTCTAAGGGTCAAAGTCTCAGTTTCCCTCCCAAATTGCCCTTTTGTGTTCCTGAGCACAGGAGAGGTTGCTACTGTGTCAAAATTGAGGGTTGGTTATTCTGGGGCTTTCCAGCTATGGAAGTGGTTGATGACTGCTGAGGTGCATGTAGAAACAGAGGGAGGAGGAGGAGAAGGGGTGGCAGTGGGAGAATGTGCTTTGAAAAGAGAAGGAGCAGCTTAGGTGGAGGTGGAAGTTTTGGGGAGCAGGAGGTCTGGCTGCCCCTGGGTGGTTTCTGCTTTAGCTGCTGCTCAGATGCCTTTTCTTCTTTAGTTCTCTAAGCAAACATTCAATGAGACAATTGTTTTATTTGGGACAAAAAGTGATCTAGCTTTAAGCATTCACTGTAGTAGAGAAGTGTTTAACATGTGAAAAATTCCTGTAAATCAAGGAGCCTGTGATTTTTTTAAATCAGGGAAGTCCACATCCCTAAAATTGTCTGTTTGATGAGTTCCATAGCTGCACAGTCTGACCTGTGGCAGTCTCTATTGGCCAGTGTACAATGTTACATCACAGACCATTAAAAATAAACTTGATACTTATAATGAAACTAAAAAATCATTTTAGAAACCAGCCATTTATTTGCTCTCAGATAATTCTATTATAAATGCATATTCTTTTCTTGCTCACAGCTTGCTGCTTTGCAGCTGCATGTGAAAAGGAGAAAGCACAAATATTGACAAATGTGTTTAACATCCTTCCTCACCCTGAGGTCCTCTTTCTCTCTGGTTTTCTGAAGTTGAATGTTTGTTTCCTCCTTTGCTTTTCCTGAAGTGGTTTGAGTAAAATTCCCCATTCAGAAAGGAGAAAAAAAAAAAAAAAATCTGATGGGCCTAACTTCAGTCAAATGGAAAAGTAAAATAACATTTGATAAGATTTTATTCCATATCAAAGTAGTAATAGGCAGAAGGCTAATAAAAATCACTATTTGTCAATTTGCCAAAAATAGCTGAGTAGCCTGTGACCATGTTTCTTTAATCTGAGTCTGTTAAATTATAACATCTAAATAGTCAGACTAAGTCAACACATAGGTATGGTATTTTCAAGGATGACATCCTGAAATTGGATGATGCTGGTGGTGAAGCAGCTGCATGTGGAACCATGGTACAAATACTGCAGCAGCCATATTCCAGCATCTGCTACTTATCAGTCAGAGTAATGCATGCAAGAATTAGAAAGAAGGAAATGCTCCAGCTTTAGGAAAATATGTAAACAAATATAATTGACTCTTGCATTGCTCCAAATGAAATGTGTAGACTGGGGGGAAAAGCATTGTCCCTAAGAAAGGTACTGCTTTTTTATAGGTTCATCATTGACTTCTTTTATCGATGGGGAGTGTTTCTGTGCCTTTTTTACACATTAATGGCTGCCTGCCCTGTTTTATTCAGTGTCTTTATTGATGTACCAGGATGTTCAGCTACTCTTGTGCATCCTTTTTCTTTTCTGTTTGCATAGTGGGGTGTTGTAGTTTATATCCTTATGGGGAAGCACCTGGTTGTGAAGTGCTAGTGAGTCCTTGGGTATGAAAATTAAAATAAATGAGGCTTTCTAAGGTAGTCATGACCCTCTTGCAGAGTCCTCTAAGAGTTTATTAGTGTTATGACTTACAGTAAGTAAATATGAGCTACAAATCTGTTTTGCCATTTGTAAAGGCTTTTCTTGATCTGGTTTGTTATTCCAGCATAGCAGCTGTGGTCCTCTGTTTATTACCTTGTATTCAGTCAATATTTTCTTTTCCTCATTGTCAGTCAGAATTGACTCAAGACTTAGTGATTTTGAGAAAAGGCACAGTTAGCATTTGGAGGAGGTGCTTGAACATCCAGGAGCTCTGTGAGAGCCAGCTGTGCTCAGGGTTTTCAGCATGAGGCTTCAAGGCCACAGGTGCTGCTGGAGCTGTGAAATGTGAGTGTGTGAGCACACTGCTTCCCTTGTGGGTTTGCACAATATTGACTTGTTTAATTCTCAATTTAGCCTACAGGAAGCTGAATCTTGAATTTCATTGTTTGTTTCTGCAGGAGAGAGCACGATGAAGAGCCAAGATCAATACTGCTTGCAAAAACTAAACAGATCAAACAAACTTGGACTTTTATAGTATCATGCCTGAGCTGACAAAGATTCCTATATAAGATGGTAGATAATGGCTCATTGTTCAGAAAATCTCATTACAATTCACTGTGCAAGTATTTTTATCTAAAAATAGAATTCTTTGTTGTCAATGAGATGAACAGGAATGATTTGTTGCTGTGCAGATTTTTCATCTGTCAAAGATATAGTTTTCTGACATTGGAAAGAAGATTAAGAGACAAAGTTTTTGGCTATTGATGGGAACTGCATTGGAGTTTGGAGGAAATAGATTGAAAGGTTTGGTTTGTATTCATTTTGAATAATAAACAAACATGAAATTACTCTGCTGCATACAGATCTAACGTGCTGCTGGTGTAAGGAATTCAGTGTAATAGACAAAGTGGTAATTAGTACTGGCTGTCAGGAGCTTTAGCTCTGGGGCCTAGAAGCTGGATATGGGCTCTAGGTGGAATGCTACTTCTAAAATAGATACATAAATCAACCAGGAAACTCATTTTGTAGCAAATGTGTTAATTGCTTGGCTGTGGATGTGCATGGACCCGTTTTCCTGGAGCACACGGAGTGTTCTGCACAGCTAAACCAGTCATATGTGGTGTCAGTCTGTGCTGGAATGTGTTTCATTTTTCTTCTGTGCTTCAGTGAACATTAACCCCCTATATTCTATTCCATAGACAATATGTTCTGGTGATAGATCCTGCAGGATCTTTCACTCTGAGGGAGATGTGCTTTCCCATTTTTTCCAGTGTGGTGCACTGTAGTGAGTACCTTTGTGGTGGCAGGAGGAGACTGCTTCAGGACATGAGTACCATGCTTCCATTTTTGTTGCACTTCAATGAGAGCCTCTTCTGTTGCAATGCATGCCTCTGAGAGGACTTTTGTTCTAGCTGTAGCTCTTGAGCCTGAAGCAGTGGTTGGAGGAGGAGGTTGTTAGACAGGGCTGGTAGATCCTGCTGCTGACTGGCACGGATGACCAGGGCATATACAGAATTGTTCTCATCTGTTCCCCCATGGGGTTGGCATGACAGGCAAGGAGATAAACTTTCCCCTGCTTTTTTGTCTCCACAGCACTTCACAGAGTTCCTGGATGAATTTTCACCTGATGTCCTAGGCCAGCTGTTGAATGATCCCTTCTTGTCTGAGAAGAATGAAATCATGGAGGTGGAACTGTCTCCAGCATCGCCAGCACCCCTCATCCAGGCTGAGCACAGCTATTCCCTCTGTGGGGACTCCCGACCCCAGTCTCCCCTGACCCACATCTCCACTGATGACAACTTCAATGAAGGTACAGCACACTGAGTCGCTGTTCTTTTGTTGAGATGATGCAGTAATGAAATGCTCCTGGTGGAACTGTGGCTGTGGAAAATGGTGATGCATAGAAATTGATGAAAACCCATAGCATTTTTAACAGCTACCTGTAGTTCAGCAGTTATGAACATCTGGAGGAGAAAAAGGGGAAAGGCAAGAATGGTGGGAGGAGGAGATCCAACCTTGTTCTGGTGTGAATTGGTTGGTGGAGGAGCAAGACCATGAGTATCTGGTAACTACAAGGAATAATTACCATGCCAGACTTTGACTCCTAAAAATTGGTTTATCTTCACAATTAGCTTTACAGTACAAATCAGTGGAGTATTAAGCTGCATTAGAATAAAAGGGAGAGAGATTAGTGTTTTTGGCTAAGCATTGACCAGCTAAACTGTTTGTGAAGATCCACCAGACAGGTCTTCAAAGGCTGACAGTTTTATAGTCCAAAATGTTCGGTTGGAGCAAGATGAAATCTTGTAGAGATTTGACAAGAGGACAACTAATAAAACCTGTGAGAAGGATTTTTCAATGTGAGACAGGATTTTTGGAAATAATTGGGAAATACAATCTACAGAAAGTTTTTAATTTTTCTATTTCCTAGCTGTTTTATAGCTGTTTTAAATTAACACACACAGGAGATATTAATTGTGGAAGGGAAAGCAAGAACAAGGAACATCAGAAACCAAGCTTTTCTGGAAGTTAAGTTAGGGAGAGGTTTCAAATTAGGCTAAAAGTGAGGGGAGTTTCCTTTGGGGAAAATTCCTGAAGAAATTCATACTGCTGAGACCACTGTAATAGAGCTGTAGTCAAATGATGTTTTAAAAAGCCAAGAAACATTAACAAGTGGGTTTAAAAATAGAAAATGAATGGAAAACATTTCATCTTATGTTCACTCTGCAGAGTGTTTCATAAGAGAGGAGGAGGAGTTGTTCTTGGTGTTTGGGATTTTATTTAATCCTAACCCCAGAATCATGCTCATGAGTTTTCTGCACCTGTTGACTTCAAAAGAGTGAAGCTCTGAGAATTACTTAAGGAAATTGCAGTATTAGAGTGAACCTGGCTGTCTGATAGATATTCAAAGGCATCACCCTGATGATTTTCCATTCCTTGAATCTGTGAGAGAAGGAAAAGAGGATTTTGTGGATGGCAGTACTGCAGGGCTTGACACTGGGGTTTAAAAGCATCTCTGTTGTTACCCCATCCCCTGGGTGGGGTAAGGGCACAGATACTGGGGGCAGCAGTGACCTTTTGGGGACCAGAAATTCAGAGTGTGGAGGGGGAGGTCTGAATGCTCCAATCCTCTGCTGCTGGGGAGCTGGGAGGGCTTTTGTGGAGTGGCAGGAGCTGAGACATGGGATATGGAATATCCCAAAAATTTGCGTTTTCCAAATACCCATCCCAATGGGCAAGTTGGTGAGGTCTTGCAGTGTTTTCATGATTTTTCCCTGGTGAGGGATGGTTTTTGAGCTTCAGCATGAAGGTAGGCTGAGAAAAAGGCCAGCCTTGTTCAGTACATGGGTTTAAGCCTTATGGTGTCTGTTTCCATCTTTTGTTTCCCCCCCTGTTGCAATAGGACATGAAATGAGCGACACTCACATGCTGAGATGTTTAAGGCAAAAAAGGCACGTTCATTTCTGGAGTTCAATATTTTTAGAATTCTAAAAGTAACCAAGGATTAGAGGATGAAATTGCTACCTCTCCAGCCACACTGGTCAAAACAACAGTCCATCAATTCTCTCCTCCAGAAAGGAATGCAAAACAATCATTATCTACATGAAAAGTGCATGAGAACTTCCATTAAAAATGTAAACATCAAAAAGCTTAGAAAAACTTTAAAAGAACAGAGCAACACCCCCCCCCCCCCGCCCCAAGTCTTCCACCACCTTGTTTAAAATGTTATTTAGTGTTTCCTCTCAGCCAATGTTATTTAATGTTTCATTTCAGCCATTATGGTGGAGTGGCCTCTGCTCGGCCATTACCGTAATTTCTGCAGCTGCTGAATTGACCTATTCCTGTAATTGTAAATTTTATGTAAAGTTTTTCTAAAAAGAGCTAGAACTGTAAAACTTAGGAAACTCATAAGTTTGGGTTTAACTTTTCCAAGAAGTCCTGTAAAGTTCAAGGTGAGCACACATTTAAGTGTCCATAAAGTCAAGGTCCAAACACTGGCTTTCCCCACTTTCTCTTCTGACCTCACTGTATTGAGGCCATTTCCCCAGCTTTGTACAGAATGACTTTTTTGAATACTTTTAGCCTGTTGCTAGTGTGGGCTCTCTGAAGGTATCAATTTTAAAGCACATGTGTACAAGACATCTGGCATTTAATACATTATTTGGTTTCTTCCCATGATGAGAATCTATTCTTAGATTCAGTTTTGCATAAAAGATACTAAAATTACTACTTTAAAACCTTTGCATAAAAAGTTTTAAAGATACTGGAGGGAGAGAGATTTCCAGGCTTGACCTGACTGCTTGCAGCTGGCTGATCACTTTTGTTTGCCTGAAGTGATGAATAAGGCATATGGGGAGGGCTTCAGGCTGCAGCATGAAAAAGGAGGCTGTGTCCTGTGTACAAACTGTCCACACCAGCTGCATTGCCACCTCTCTCCCACCAGGTTTCTGCTTTCTAAGTTTGGGCCCTGGGATTTCTGAAATAACTGCAGAGTGTCTGTGGAGAAGGACAGTGGGTAGCTGTGGAGTGGAAAATGCTCTTGAAAGGACATGAAGAAGCTGGGAGGGCAGACTGGGAATAGGGCTGATGGGTAAGGGAGATCTCATTGCAGCCTTTTGAGGCACAGAGTAATTTCTGACTACTGTAAAGAAGCAAGGAAAGAAGCCTGATTTTCTATTGTGGTTGGGGCAGGTTTGTCTTGAGTTTTGCAGTCTCTGTAGCCTTTTAGAAAGGGAGGGCTGTGGGTCAGACAGCCAGGAGCAAGGCAAGACCCAAGTTTCAGCAGGCACTATGGTTATTCTTGTGACTAACAGGCTCAAGAGTGTAGGCTCTTTCCCTGCCCTCCTGTGCTTGATCTTGTTAGCTGTGGGCACAGACTTTGGGGCTGTGGCTGTCCCTTGTTTTGGGTGTGTGAGATGCATGCGTGACAGAGCCTGCAGCATCTCTTTGGGGCTCCTCATCCTCTGAGACCAGTTCAAGTGCTGGGGCTGTGTTGTGGTGGGTGTGTGTTTGATTTTCCTGGTGTTTTTCACTTTGTGAGCCTGGCAGGGCAGAGCCAATGGGCAGCTGGCTATTCACTTGGATGCTGTGTCTCAGATTGTGCCCAAGTTGCTGGGTGCATTCCTTCCCCAGTCCCTGCAGGGCTCTGCTTTTGGGGCTGGTCTGGGTCCCCACCTGCCCCTCCTGTTGGTGCTTTCCTGCTCAGGAATGCTTTGAAGTTACTTTTGGATTTGAAGAGGCTTGTCTTGGCTGAAGGTTTGACAGACTGATTGCTGAAATGGTGTGTTTGTGTTTTACTCCTAGCTGTGCCAAAACTGGGGCTGGCCCCAGACTGTAACCTGTATTGTTACTGGGTTTTTTACTGCTGAGGTTATGATTTTCTGTAATGTGCTTTTAAAACTCAAATTTTCTTTTTCAACTTTTAAACTTCAAGTCCATCTCCATACATGGTTTGAAAAAGAAAAACGCAAACAAATAAGAAACCCAAACGAACCAAACAAAATCCCCAACACCACGGCTCCCACTTTTCTCCCTTCAACAATAAATCCATCCCTCATCTCAGGCAGGGCTATGAAAAACCCTTGCTTAGGTATGGAGGTCACAAGCAGTAATCAGTGTCATGTGCTGTTTCTGCATAGAGGCACCTCTGGGCTTGAGGCCCAGGTTGGTGTTCATGTGGTTTTTTGTGTCCATGTATATGCACACATTTAATACATATGTGTATATGTGAGTCATAAGAGTTTTATTATTTGTATTAGGTTGTATTACATATCATAATTTATTTTCTATATATAGAGAGGTAAAATGCCCTGCTACTGCCTGTTTTTGTCCAAATACTGAATTGATGTAATGTGAACAATGAAAATGGGAATCGCTGCTGCCCTGACTTTAAAGAAAACAGAAATGAAAGAAGAAATTCATTTATGCTTTCAAAAGTTATTGTCAAAACCATACTGGTAATTTTTTAGAGCATATTCCTGCAACTTGTTTTCTGTGTCATTTTTTTTTTCTTTTGTGTGTTTATTTAGGAAATGAGAAAGCCATTTAGTGGGAGTGGTCTGTGTTTGTATTGATTTTTATGTGGAAAGGTAGCAGTCAATCCTTGTCACCATCTGCAGTGTTAAAGTCATAGAAACATAGAATACTCTGTGTTGGAAGGGACCCATCAGGACCATCAAGTCCAGTTCCTGGCCCTGCACAGGACACCCCAAGAATCACACCATGTGCCTGAAAGCATTACTCTGCATGAGTACAACTAAATTCATACCAGAGTATGAGAAGATTTTTGAATTTCTGTATATCCAGGGTCCACAGTCTCGACAGATCACTCTGCATCAACCCTGTAACTCCTACTTGAGCAGCAGCATGTCTGAAAAATGCTAGTTTTGATTTTAGAGGTGGGCGTTTACTTATGGTTACTGTTAATTGTCAGCTTTATTTGCAGTCTGGCCTCCAGTTCCACACAGATGAGATGTCATTATAGCCTTTGTTTCTTTTACAGAACCATCTGCTTTCTGAAACTTCTTTTCCTAGGTGTTTGTAGGCTGTGATTAAGTTCTCTCTTGACTGCTGCTTGGATACAGTCTAAATGAACTGCACTTCCTTGGTGTTTCCCCCTGGGTGGAATCTTCTGGACCTTCACCTATTGCTGTGCCTTTCTCAATACAGGGACCTTGGCAATTTCTTTTTCAAACTCTTTGTCAAGTGACGACAGGAACTGATTTCCCAGGAATTGTTTCCCTGATGATGCATGTTATAGGAATACTCCTCCCACTTCCAGTCTTGCTGTTTGTCAAACCAGTGATCTCATTTTTTCTGTAGTGTTGCACTGACAGCTTGTGCTCACTTAGTTATGTACTGTGGACATCCTGTCCATTTTCATGTGTGTTGGGGCCATAATACAGATCTGCCTTCACAGCATCTATGTGGGGTGTGAGGAGAAAAACTGGTTTAACTTGACCACAGTGCTTCTGTGGATAACTTTCTCATACCTGACAAGAAAAAAATCATAATCTTATATAGGACATTTAATGTTATCCAACTTTAAGGCTGTAAATCCAGCTACCACCTCAGTCTGTGCCTGGCTCCCATGTATATAAGGGTGATATGTTTTTGTTTCTATCTTAGTAACTTAAATAGTGTTGCACATTATCTGTGGGTTTTACATGGGCTCCGTGCTGGTCAAAGAGGGGGTGCTGGTATGAACGCTGATCATTTGTTGCAAAAGAAGCTATTTCTGCTATGCATTGTAATTACTGTGTATTACTGCTGCTTATCTTTGCCCCTTTATTGAATTTTCCCTTCCTGGCACTTTAGAAAGGACCCCAATGTTTGGTAGTCAAACAGTGTCCCTTTTGTCACAGCCCTTCTGAGGGCTCCGGTTTCGTTATTTGCGGTGGGAGCGTGTGCGCGCCGGGAGGGGGAAATGCCATCTGAAAAATCTGTAAGAGGAGCTGTTTGTGGATGAATGTGGGCTCTCACCTCCCAAAGGGGAGAGGGGGAGAGGTAGAGGCGTTGGAGTTCAGCATTTCAGGCAGAATAAACAGGGCTTGTGTCTGACAGGGAGTGTTGTGTGAGCCCAGAGCTGGGCACTGAGAACCATCCAAACCCAGGGCAGTGAGAAGGAAGCAGTTATTTCTCCAATGCATATTTCTCTAAAGCTGGGGACACTGAACTTCCCTTCCCTGCAATTGGCACGTCCAGCAGCATGCCCAAAATGTATGCATCAGAAGCCCTTTTGGGCTCATGGTGCAGAAGTGCTTCTCTGACAGATCAAGCAGACATTTTCCCTAAAAACAACTTGTGAGCCTCTTCCAAGAGGTGCTTTCCCTTGGCAGTTAGCTGGCTGGCAGCTGTTCTGTGGTGGTGACACCCCTAGGTCTCACTGTATAGAGGTACTCCCCTCAGAGGGAGGATTCAGGTGAAGAATTGTGCAAAGGCCAGATTTGCACACCAAGGTACCCTTGGTGCAGTTTAAGCACCCTCTGCACCAAGGTGTGTCATTAACATGTGGTGAGTTGAGCCTGAGACTGCATATGGTTATTTCAGAAGCCAGGTAGGCTGTGCATGCAGCCCTGTGGTGCATGGTGACAGTGTAAGGCCTGCCAAAAGGAATTAGTTGAAACCCTATTGTTCAAATCTGTAACACAGCTGAAAAGGGAGGTTATTTAAGTGCACTTGGCTGGAGAACACTTTGACTCATTAGGCAACTTCCTGCATTACCTTGTTCAGAGATGACTTTTCTGATACCTGTGCAGAGAACTTTGATAGTCTGTGGTCACCTTAAATTTTCAGTTTTGTTTTTCTCCAAGTTACTTTATCCATTGCTTGAACTTTAATATTTATCATTGCTTGAACTTTACCAAGGAGGCAAAAGCTGCCTCTTCATTCTGGTGATACAGATAAGGATATATCCCTTAATGATTCTAGAGGCCTTTTTTGCACACTGGTTTGAAATGTTATTCAGTGCATGCATCTGTTCTCTGTGATGGAGATCTGTAATGCTGGTATGGGCTTTTATCCCCCTCAAAGATTGGGTTCAGTGATACACCCTTCATGTGGGTTGTTTACATAGTGGTGCTATCTTACTTTTTACTGCAGGGGAAAAAAAGGTGAAAGTCAGGTTGATTTTCTGGGTACTTGGATTCTCTGTAATTGAGAGATGCAGAGTGCATCTCTCATTTGTTTAAAAATGAACAATAAATGCACATGCATGCAATTTGCTTATCCAGCAATAAGTGTTTCTGTAAACGCTAATGAAAAATGCTGAAAAGAATGTGGGGAGCAAGGGACACCATTTTATTTATTTTTGTAAGTTTTTCTGTACATCTATCAGAAAGGGTGGAATTTAGTCAGTGTTGGAGAAGATCTACTTTTTCACAGGAAAGGAAGTGGTATGTTGGGCAAGATTGAATAATTAGTTGGATAGAAATAAAAAAAGAAAGCAAAACCTTCTGGGAACTCTAATATTAGAAAAACTGTACTGTTGAGGTAAGCATTTTTCACCTTGTTTTCCACTTTGCTTACCCTGCCTTTCTATAACGTCCATGGAACAAGAAGAGAAACAAAAATTTTGCAGTTTTTCTGAAAGATATGAATATCCTAGAAAGCTGTACATGGTCTTATTAAGAGACTATGAAGAATTTTTAAAATATGTGTATAAATACAGATATATAAAAAAAGGTTTTTTATAAACACAGAAATGGTATCTATTAATTCTGACATGTAAAACCACAGCTGTTGTTGGTTGTGTGTTTTTCACGTGTGCCTAAATCACACACAGTGATTACAGCTGCAGCTGTGGTGCTTGGGGGAGCACATTTCTGTTGACAGTCATCATCACAGTGTGTGAGGTGTGCAGTGGAACATGTGTGCTAAACAAGTCTGCAGGAGAAGAGGCACAAGCTTGATGACAGAAGAAGCACACAAAAGCTTTCTGAAGAAATGTAGTTTTAATCTTGGACACAGGAGATCTTAGGTGCATGTGTCACAAACCCTGGGTGGCTGTGATGAATGGGTTTTTTGGATGGCTGAGTTGAAACTCTGGTGTTTAACTTGCAGCAGTGGTAGGTGCTCACAGCCCAACCTGAAAGCATGCTGGATTTTGATCAAATGTAGTAACAGGGCTAAATCATCTGAAAAATCCAATTCCAGTTGTCTCCAGCTGGCCATTTGAAATTACTATTTACTTTTTGGTCTTAGTCTCCCCATGTCTCACTTGAATTTTCAGCTCCACTGTGAAAATTAATTCAGATTGTGCAGTGTTTCCCTAGGAGAAAATTAAATAGCCATGTGGCAACAAAATTTGGATTGTATTTGGTAAAGGAGAGGTGAGGCTGTGCAGGAGCCAGTGCAAAGAACAAAACATAGAATATCTTCTCAATTAGTGAAGCACCATGCATTCTGCTTGTTGGATAAAACATGGGTTCTGTAGAGAAACTGGTCATGTAATTAAATCATTCCTATTTTTAGGTGTATTGGATGTGCAAAAGGACACTGAGCTAAACATTCACAGGTATTTCTTAATACTTGGGTGCTTTGCAGCCTGAATGTTCAGTTCACCTGTGCAATTTACCAGCAGTAGGGCATTACAGGTAGGAGTGTTAGCTGGGATTTTGCCAAGTACTGTGTGGACTCCCTAAATTATATGTGCCAAAATGCCTAGCATTCATGGAGTTGGGAAAATGTAGGTAAAGGGGAATGCTACTCATCTAAACAGTCATTGCATGATGGAGTTCTGAGGTTTGTAGAAAATTTCAGCTGGGGAGGGAACTGACAGCCAGGATCACTTACTCAACAGTGAACTGTTTTGAAGCCTGAGAAGAGATTTTTCAAGAGGGCCAAAGTGACAATACTTAGGATGTGTATTTTCTTAGCCATTTGGAAAGCCAAATCTCATGTTTAGGCTGTCTTGTCTCAATATCTGGATGAGTTGCAGCATATTTTGTTTCACCTTTGAGGGTGCAGTGTTGCCCTATTCGTGTTTGTCTAGAATTCATACCATCATGAAGATCATCCTCTCAGCTTCTTGTTTTGGACTGTGGCTCAAGAGTTCACAAGTACCTCATGGATCATGTCAAATATACACATAAACACCTCTAACTCCTTTACACTAGTTATTTACTTTTACCACAGCACATCTTGTTTGATTTGGTTTGGAGAAGACACCTTTTACTCCAGTGGGTCTCTTGAGCCAGCTCCTGTTGTCCTTTTCATTCCAGTATTTCACATGCACCTTCTTTCTTGTTCTCATTATTCTGTGAAAACTCTCTCGTGATTCTCTGAAATACTCTTATCTTGGAGGGTGTGCCATACCTCTCTGCATGACCACTGATCTATTAGCCTGCTCCATTTCCCCTCTTCGCCTAAGTTTTTCTCATTTTGTGTTACATTCTCAAGGGCTTTGGGAGAAGGGTTGCCCCTTTGCTCTGCTAGTGCAGTGCTTGGCAGAGTAAACTAAGATGCTAGGGAACTATTATAAGAGTAAACTAAGAACGATTTTCAGATAATTTCAACCTGTTATTCTCAGGAAGAGGAGAAAGGAGAGTGGGAAATAAATCCCTTGAAGCAGAGAAGGGTTGTTGGTGACTTCAGAAGCTAGAATGTGTCAAAACAAAGTTACTTGTAGCACAACACTCCCTGATCCAGGTAGGGAATGTGTAACTTCGAAACTTGGAAGAGAGGATGGGGGGGGGGGAGGAGAGTATCAAGGTGAGATTTAGGAGAGTATCAAGGTGAGATTTGAGCAGTCCCCCATCCCTTCCTTTCACATGATTGTTCATCTGGAATGACAGCTGTCACCATGCATTGTCAGAGAAGTGCCAGATGCAGTTGTTGAGAATGATCTCAGTGCAAAGTGCAGCGTGTTGCTGTCCTGGAAACCTCTGTAACCCTGCAGACTGATTAGACTGGCTTAAAGCCTGCAATAACTCTGAGCAGTTTATGCAGATCTAAGTGGTGATGGCAGGGATGTCAGGTTAATCAGCAGAGTTGGCTTCCAGAGGAGTAAAATGAGGGATTCCAGAGGAGTGAAGTGACCAGCCAAAGGCCAGCATATCTTGCTGTCTTAGAGCAGCTGAATATTTGTGATGAGTCTGGGGATTAGAGATGATAAACATCATAAAGTGCAGCCTTAGAGGACGTGCCCTGTTGTGCTGGTCACCCATGGCTGGATTTCCCTTCTACTTTCATGATGATACAAATTTAAGAAAAATAAGGGCTAATTACTGGCTTCATTAATAGCTCTAATTTCTCCATAGCCTTCACAATGGTGCTGCCCCAGGGGTAGTTTGACCCAAAGGGGCAAGAGGCAGCGGAGAGAGGCTCTGCCCAAGGTGATGTGGGGCCAGTTTTGACTCAAGTTATCCAAACAGGCATTTGGAAGTTGCATTTGCCAAGGGATTCTGGATTTCCAGGCAGGTACCACTTTAAAGGTTTTACCTGAACAGTGCATACACAGCAAGCTGGGAGGGAGCTGCTGCTTTTGTGTTGTGACTGGGAGGGTTGAAAAAGAGCAATGTCCTCTCTCCTGAGTTAATATTTAGGCAAGCCTACCTATTTTTTTCCCATAAATACTTCTATTTTTGCATTTCCAAGGAAGCTTTGGGAGCATGCTCTCCAGAAGTTTAAATATGGTGTTTAGTCCTTGCAGTTAACCTGGTAGAGTGCTGGCCTTGCTGTTCTTGAGCTTCTGATTACAGGATACATATTTTTCATTTTTAATTCCTTGGTGTGTCTTTACTCAAATTACCTCCTTCCTTGCCAGTGGTGGAGGTTAGGTCCCACCACAAAGTAATTACCAGCTCTGGAGATGCACATTTTCCTCCCTTCCTCCAGGCACCCAGCTTCTGTCCAGTGCCTGTGTGCTCTGCGTGTGTGTGTGTGGTCCTAATAGCAAGGACACACAGGCTGTAAGCCCACTCTTGTTTTTGTTACCTGTTTGCAGCTGAGCTCTGTTGAGATCTCACCAGCTCCATACACTCAGCTGTGAATGAAGGGTTTTGTGCAGCCTTGCAGAGTGCTGGTGGCACAGCCACAGCCCCGTGGCTGCCTCCCAGGATGCTGGTGCAGCACACAGTTAATTCAGAGCTCTGTTGCTTTTACCAGCCCTACAGTGTGTGTTTTTGCTCTCTCTTTTAATTTCATATGTGCAGTAAAGAATCTGCTTGAAGGCAGTAGAAAGCTTTGAAAGAAAGATCATCACTCTTCTTCCTTTTGTGTATATTTGCTTTCAGATTCCAGCTGCTCTGTTTAATGGATATGCCTTTCACAACCACTGCTCAGTCATGGCAGAGGGCTGTGCCACATGCAGCTGGGATGCAGTGCCCCTGGTATAGGATATTCTCCTGCAAGAGAAAAGACTAAACTCTTTCAGTTGGGAAAAGGAAGTTTTCTAAGGCAGAATTGCAATTTTCAAAAATGCATTTGATTATTTTGTATTTTTAAAGGGGGTTGTTAACAGCCTTGTGGAATTGTTTCAAAGGTCGAGTCTTTCTAAGTAGTGTTCTATTGTACTTCAGACCTGTGACGGTGTTCACAGGGGTCTCAGGATGAGGGAAGAGATGAGGATCTGACTCCATGTTTCAGAAGGCTTGATTTATTATTTTATGATATATATATTACATTGAAACTATACTAAAAGAATAGAAGAAAAGGTTTCATCAGAAGGCTAGCTAAGCTAAGAATAGAAAAAAATGATAATAAAGGTTTGTGGCTCGGACAGAGAGCTTGAGCCAGCTGGGCTGTGATTGGCCATTAATTACAAACAACTCTGAGACCAATCACGGATGCACCTGTTGCATTCCACAGCAGCAGATAATCATTGTTTACATTTTGTTCCTGAGGCCTCTCAGCTTCTCATGAGGAAAAATCCTAAGGAAAGGATTTTTATGAAAAGATGCCTGCGACACAGATCTGGGAAAATAAGTCCTTTTTCAGCAAGTGAAACAGTGAATGGAAATGGGGAGCTAAACTTACCATGCCAGGCTTCTTCCAGTTCTTGACAATGCTGGGCAAACCCTTCAGCTTTGTCTAGAAAAGAGTTGCATGTCTTTCTCTTGACTAGGGAGCTTTCAGTAAGTGGAGTTAGGAGATAATTCTGCTGACATGTGATGCACGTTTCATTGCTGCCAGATAAAAAATGCATCCTGAACTGTCACTTCCCAGAGGCTCTGTGGAGGCAATCAGCCTGATCACCATGGCACTGGTGCTCCTGTGAAATCATCAAAGCCTGTATCCTCTTTTGCACATACTAAAGGAATCCTTGGGGGAAAAAAATGAAGTTAAGGGTGTGACAAATACTTTGTTTTAAAGAGTATAATCCCACCATTTGAGCTATTGGCTGCCTGCAAGCAGTAGAAGAAGCAGAAGTCTGGCTAAAGGCTATCTCTGGAATGAGGAATAGAACTGAGTCAGCAGGCATTTGGCTGTTTAGGACAGGGCTCTCTGGCTGCTTTACCCAGAGCTTGTTTAGTCTTGTTCTGCTACGCATTAGCAGCTTTCAGCAATGCACAGTGATTAGTGCCCTGTGTCTTTCCTCGCTGCTCCTCTGTGTATCCTGGGGCTAGGATTAGGTTACAGCCTGAAATGGCATGGTTGTCTGCATTGACTGAAAGCTGAATAGTAAGGGCAGAGTTTTGTTGATAGACTAAAATGTCTTCTGTGTTTGTTTCCCTTCTCTGGAAGAGGAATGACATTATTTTCATTTGTAGTCTTTCTGTTTCTGGTCTAAACATGTGGTGTCCAATTTCCTTCCCTGGCAGGTGACCTGGAAAATGAGGAATGGTGTCTGGCTACAGAGTTTACTCCAGCTGCAATAAAGACAGAGCCAGGGCTGTGTGAGACATCAGGCCTTGCTCCCTCAGTCAGTCTCACCGTCACGGCCACATCGCTGGAGGGGGAACAGCCTGAGCTCCACACAGATGCCCTGGTACTGCACACTCTGCTCTCTCTGCACTCTTAGCTTCTCCTAAGGCTGTTATTACCAGTGGGGGCTCCTTGGTGCCAGAGCTTGGCAGTTCAGGGTGCACACTGCAGTCTGTTCTAAGGGTTTTTAATGTTTGCTGGCATCCCACTATTGCTGGAAGAGCTTGTTGTCTGCATCTTTAACTCTTAATGTTTGAATGTACAACTATGCTAGCCCCAAAGCCTGGGGCTCCTGGGTTTCTACAAATATTTGAATAGTTTCTAATGAACCAGTTGTGCCTGAACTGCCTAATCCACTTGCTCTATGAAGCCTGTGACAAGCTAAGTGTCTTTAATAAGACCTTGTTTTAATGCTGCCGTGCCTTCCCCTGAGCAGAACAAGACTCCTTGTTTGGATGGAGAGTTTCCCTGTTTGCCTGCAAAGTTACTTTTGTGAAGCTTTGACATTTCAGGGTGCTGCTACTTCCGGACCAGCAGCCTCACAAGGAGCTTTGTGATGCTTTTCTCACCACAGCTGGAGCAGCCAGTGGACATTCTTAAGAGCTCAGTTTGGCTGTGGTTGGGTTAAGGAGAGTGAACTGCAGCAGCTGGTGGCTCACCAGGCTCCCCAGCCAGCAGAGGAAGAAGCATGGCTGTTGTCAGCCCCCAGCATGCAATGTCAGTCCAGGCTGGAGGCAGTTGATACATGCTGAAAATGAATTTTTCCACTTGGATGTGGATCAGAAATAGGAACAACAGAAATTATTTTATGAGAAACTGAAAAAAGCTAAGCACAAGTTTCCCATAATTTTCTCCTGGCTTGAATGTGCTGTTCCCAGGACACAGTCCTGCTGTAGCTTGGGATGCTGTGATTTGCAGAGTATGGGGGCCTGCTGGTGGCTCAATGCTGTTGCATGGATTGGTTACACTGGTTACTGAGAGATTTTGGCTGCAGTTAGCCTGCTGGTGTGCCAGCCTGGTCTCCTCAGGCCTGGCACTGCAGCACACAGGCTCTGGGCAGAGCTTGGCAGCCTGGTGCCCAGCCTGGTGAGTGGGGCAGGCCAGGTGTGTTCCCAACTTCAGTCAGCAGTGACTGCCTCTTTTCCTGCTCCTCAGCACTGTGAAAGGAGCTTGGGTCCCAAAACATGGTGCTCAGTGACTGGCTCCTTGCTCTTGCTTCCAGATGACAATGGCCTTTAGGAGGCTGTCCCTGACTCCCAGGGGTGTTCCTGTCCTTGCTCAAACAGAGCCTGCAGTCCAGCAAATCCTAGCAGCAGCTCTGTTGCTAAGAGAAGTAATTGGAGTGGGTTACATGTTAGCTTTCAGTCTGAAATGTCATCTCTGAGGCGTAATCTTTTATTTTAGCTAAATATAGCAGTAAGAAAAGCCATAGTGGGAGTAGTCAGGGCAATATTCTCTGTAGCCTGGTTTAGCAAACTGTGTTGAAGCAGTTAAAGCTTTGCCTGTGGCAGAGCAGGAGGAGAGGAAACCTCTCCATTTATGGAGAAGTAATCCCTGTGCCCTTCTATCAAGACTTTAAGATGTGTGCTCCAGGTTTTCATGCTGTTAATTTCTCTTTTCTAGATGAAACCACTGACCCAAAAAGTTCTTCCAGAGATTAAATTGGAGCCCCATGAAGTGGATCAGTTCCTGAACCTCTCTTCTAAGGAAGGTCTGTTAAATACAAAATGAAAATGTAGGGCTAGATGTCCAGCAAGTACAATAAATGTACTTTACCCTGATTAAATATTTGGATTTCTTGTTCACCATGTCAGATTTTAGGCTGAAGCTACATTTTATAGGGAATCAACTCAGGCTATTGAAGAGCCAGAGTCTCTCTGATCCTTTATGTGAAGTTTTTTTCTTTCTTTCTTCCCCCCCCCCCCCCCCCCTTTTTCATCACAAAGAAAATTATCCCTTTTTCTCTGTAGGATATCAATAGTTGTACTGAAGGAAGCTTGAATTATTCAAATAAGGATTATTTAGGATAGAAAAGAAATCAATTTGAGGAGACTTAGTTAAGATATAAGAAACTTCACTGTTAACCTCTGATGCAAAAGCTGGACGTGAGTTTATATGAAAACAAAAGTTAGGTGAATCTGTTTGTAGCATATTAGTTTTAGGAACAATCATTATCTCTTTGTACTTGCACTCTAATGTGAAAGGAGGAGCAAAGATCCCTACCCTGAAAGCTAAACACAATTAAAGCCATGAAAATTTGGAAGAGCCAAATATTTGGTGTGAGATCTGAGCAGATAACTGCATTTCAGTTAGAAACACTTGATATTCTGTTAGTGAATTAATTTCTGTGAGTAAGTAGCACTGCTCCAGGGAGAGAAGCAAATGATGCAGCAGGTGGATAAAAGGATATCTCAACCCAGGTGTAATTTGTTTGCTCACTTTGTGGGATTAAGGGCCTTTCTGTTTTTTAAATATGTTTCTTCTTCTGGCAACTGCAAGAGCAGTGAGATAAAGAGTACTGTAGAATTTTTTTTGACTGTTTTTCTTCCATCCTCCCTTACCACCCATTTGATCTTTTCAACTCAAATTTACAAAGCATAACAGAAATGGAAGGTGTCGGATCAGCCCTGTATCTTCCTACTTCAAAATTAAATTGCTGTAAATTTAGCTTGGAGAAAGAGTGACTTCGTTATGGCTGTTTTGAGCATCTGCTAAATTGTCCATTTAGTAAGAGTGGGTGAGACATGCCCTGTTTCTCTTGGTCCAGCCCCATTTGATCATAAGCAGCACTTTGGCTGACAATCCTAGAGCAGGTTCTTTTGGCTGCAGCTGAGGTTATTTTATGGCCCTGGATAGGCACTGTGAGAGAGGTTCCTGTGGTGGCTGCCTGTGCTGCTCCTGCTCCATCAGTGCACTGAAGCCTTTGCTGTCACTGGGTTGTCAGTCACTCCCCAGCTGTGCCAGATCATGTCCTTAGGAGGCCTTGCTTTCCTTCCTGATCATGTAACTCCTTGGATGGAATCCCTTCCCTTGCAAATACTGGCAGATTGTTTAATCCATGGCAAAGTTAGAAAATACTATTGTTTTTGGAGAGATAGTATGCTGGCTCAGAGCCCCTCTGTTAATGTGGTTTCCCAGGAAAGGGAACTTGTACTTTACATTATACATGAACCTCAAAGCATTTGAAGGAGCTGAAGTGTAGGTAGAAGTGACTGGAGCATATGCACAGAGCCCTGTTTTGTCTGTCAAACCTAAAGATAGCTGCTGCATTTCATTCCTTCTTTGGAGACCTGCATGCTCCAAACCTCTTCCAAGTTTGCCACTTCTGCCTGATCCATTTTTCAGCAGACATTCCTAGTCCTGGGAGCAGCGTGGTGGTGGCAGTCTGAATGGACACCTTTAACCCTTGTGTTGCTTTGTGTCTGTGTTGCCCTGTAGCAGTGGATCCCCTGCATTTGCCTCCCACCCCTCCGAGCAGCCACGGCAGTGACTCTGAGGGAGGGCAGAGCCCGGCGCGGTCGCTCCCTCCCTCCAGCCCCGTGCAGCTCCAGGCCACGGCCAAGGTCGCGTCGCGCGCAGCCTCGATGCTCTCCAACTCCCCTCTCCTGACTGCACCACACGTGAGTTGAGCTGCTCTCTCCTCCACCATTTATCTCTGTGTCTTTTTTATTTTTTTCACTTTTTAAATTACTGGATTTGACAGAGATTTCCTCACTTTCTGTTGTTGTTTCGATGAATTAATCTCTGGTCAAAACTGCAGATCCGGTAATTCTTGCTCACTGGTCTGTTCTGTTCCCACAGGGAACAGCGTGTGCCTCTCCTCCAGGTTGAGACAAGGTTCACCAGTGTTATTAGGTTGATCCCATCATGGACTGTGTTTTGCCTTAGGGCCCAGCCCTGCTGGGTTGACCTGTCTCTAGTAGATGTGCATCTGTCCTCTTGTCATGTCATTAGCAGGTGGTGATCTTCAGGGTGGGAATTTCAGTAGTGTTTCTCATGTGTATCTATCCCTGTTTGAGCCAAAGGCAGTTATACTGTTGCCCTCAGAGCTGGGCCAAGAACAACTGTTTTGAGGAAATCCTGTCCGAAAGGTTTGAACTCAGAATGGAAGTTACCTGAAAGGTCTTCCACACATTCCCAATTGCAGGAGGCTGTTCTAGTAGGCTTAGTCCTGTCTGGAGTGGGAGACCTGCTGCCTCGCCTCTCTAACGACCCTTTCTTCTAAGATTGTGTGCACTTACTGTTTTATTTTATTTCATTTCTATGACCCTTGAAGAAATTACAGGGGACTGGCCCCCTCATCCTGACAGAGGAGGAGAAGAGGACACTGATAGCAGAGGGCTACCCAATCCCTACCAAACTGCCCCTGACAAAAGCAGAGGAGAAAGTCCTAAAGAAAATCCGCAGGAAAATCAAAAACAAGGTAAATGTTAGTTAGCTTTGCTGGGTGGGTCCTGCTTGTCCTTCATTTTAGAAAATGCTGCAGAATTCTGCAGTAATGGTCCGTGGTACTGTTGAATGCTGCAAGTTGTCTTTTAACAAAGTGCTGTTCTTTGTTCCTGAACACATCCATCAAATTGTCTGTCAGTGTGAGTGTGCCTCAGTGTAGGTATTTACCCGACCCAGTTAACAATAGAGTATTTAGCAGGCAGGGTATCAAGTTGCTGTGGCTTGGCTCCATTTAAAAATCAGAACAATCCTACCCTTATGGTGGGCAAAGAGCTCTGTATTCTTTGCATGATGAGGAAGGTGTTCTTTTCTGTTTCCTGTTTTAAAATATGACACTGTATTTCAGTGCACTGGTCTTCTGATCACTGAATTCATGACTTGTAAAGTTGATACCAAGGATGCCAAATGCCCTGCAAGTTTGGTTTTTTTTTTCCTTCTGCCATTGAGAAGATCATAGTGATAGGGAAGAATGCAATTTTTTTCAGACCTGGCCAGCTCACTTATTCTAGAGGATTTTAGCACATATTTCATGGTTACTATATTCTGCTACTGGTTTTAGCAGATAGAGGTGTAAATTTGGGCACACTAAATTGAAATTTGATCTTGTACTGTGTTTTCTCAAAATTTTCCTGAAGTGATGTTGTGCATTTCATGCACCACTTACATAGAATCAGTCATTTATATTAAGAAGAAATCTGGAGGTTCTTTGGTCAAAGCCTGGCTTGGAAAGCAGGGTCAGCTTAGAGTAGGTTGCTCAGGGTCTTGTCCAGTCACATTTTACTGCTGCAAAGGATGATGAGTCCCCTGTGTCTGTGGGCACCATGTTCCCATATTAGGACACTCCTGTGGTAAAAACAAATAAATAGAATCCCTAATGTGTGATGATTGGAATTTCCTTTGCTGGAGCTTGTATTTGGTGCCTCTTGCTGTGTGCCTCTGAGAGCTCTGACATCATCTTTGCTGCACCAGATAGTTGAAGACAGCAATAAATCAGATTCCCTCCTTGGCCTTCTCTTCTTCAATCTGAACAAGCCCATCTTTTTCTTCCTTTTCTGAAATGTCATGTGCTCTGGCATGCTTATTATAGCAGAGCCCTGCCTCTGGGCCTGCTTCTGTACATCCAGAGGATTTGTTTCTGAGCCATGGGCTGCACTGCTGTAGTTGCTGGGGTTTTGCAGCCCCTGAGCAGAGGGGGAAGAACCCATCCTCTGGACCTGCTAACTGCAATCTCCTTGATCCACATTTGTCTGGCTGCCTTTGCAGCAGGGGAGCACTGCTGGCAGTTGTTTGACTTGTTCATCAGGAACCCATGCCCTTGTCTGCAAAGCTGCTTTCTAGTACATTCATGGGCTTTTTCTCTCCTGGATGCAGGACATCATGCTGGGGTCATCTTTTGGTATTTGTCCTGGGATATTCTCTCCAGATGAATCTGATTTCTTTTTTAAGGTTAGCAGGGGATGATCTTTTTTTGTGTGATTGAAAGGAGGAGCCTTGCTTCAGAATGTGGAAATAGATCGAGTCAGTGCTTTGCTTGCCAGGAATAGAAATGAGAACAAGACAGATGCTGGAATCCAATAACACTGGGGCTTTTTACCAGTTTATTAATTCATCTCTGATGCTTTTGTTTTCTGTGCAAATATTTGGTGTTTTTCATCCTTTTTCCTTAGATCTCTGCCCAGGAAAGTAGAAGAAAAAAGAAAGAATACATGGACAGTCTGGAAAAAAAGTAAGCCAGTCTCCTTCCTGTTTGAAGCAGGCCAGTAGCACTAGCTGTGGGACTGGGGAGGGATCCAGCTGTGGCTGCTGGGACAGTTCCATGCACAGAGTGCCAGCTGCCATCTCGTGGCAGTGACTGAGAAAAGGCCCTGCTCCTGGCAGCTGCTTCTCGGGGTCAGGACCGTGCTAATGTGCCAGCAAACACTTCACACCTTAAATTAGGCAAGACCCAGCTGCATTGGCCTTCACCTCAGGAGACTGTGTTGGCCAGTGGACAGGCAGTGTTCAGGGAAAGATGGATCCAGAGTGAGTGAGCTCTGTCTTCCAGTGCAGATGAAAACAGAAATAGGAAATGGGTGAGTCAGGACTGCCTGGGAAAATAAGCAGGACTCAGGAAAATAGCATGTGACCCATGGACTTCCCTTAGCAAGCAGGAGCCAAACCCCCAGTTAGTGATTTATATCCCAAATTTATCTTTCTTCCAAGAGATGAATATTCTAGTATTACTCTTATGCAATTCACCAGATGGTTCTGTTAAAACTCTTGTACCATCTTTGGTGATATCCTTGATGTAATTTCCATTTTTTTCTTGTCTCTTTATAGCTCTGTCTTGCTTCCTCAGAGTTACTCTTCTGAAATTCCACCTCATGCATACCACATATCAAGGATATTTTCTTTTCCCTTTTTTCTTCTTGAAGCTATTCAGGATGGTTCTGTTTGTTTTCTCAGGAGTCACATATTTTACTTGAACCTCTTACATGTTATATGACAATGTCCTTTAGTTTGGTGATTTCAGGGGTGGTTTGGAAATGGGTAGTGTCTTGGGACAGTCTTGAGCACTGTCCTTAATCTCATGGCTTATTAGCCTTTATAAACTTGAAATTTGAGGCTCTGATTTCAGAAGCATGGCATTTGCCAGACAGCTAATGCAACTTTTGCTTTGTGTTTCATGCAATGAAGTGTGATTAAATATTGCAACTAAGGTTCATTGGTGTAATTGTTTCTTTAAATGCAGGCAAGATCATAGAGCTCTCAGTGAAAGCAAGTTTGGCTTGTTTTACAATCACTTGAACAAATAACTGATGTTTTAATATTTCTCTTTCATTGTGCTGTCTCCAGAGTTGAGACCTGCTCAAATGAAAACAGTGAGCTGCGTAAGAAGGTTGAAGTCCTGGAGAACACTAACAGGTAAGGTATGGATATCATCAAACAAAGCTTGGTAGCAGGATATCACCATGAAAAGTGAAAATCTGGAGGTTAAGAGATCAACTGAAATGGGAACAATAGCTGTGTCTGATAGGGTTCATGTCAGAGAAAGATGTGGAATGCCAGTTACTGTGACTGCAGGGATATAAAGCATGGAGGTTTTGATGTCATGTCTTAAACTGCCTCCCCAGCCTGTGATGTGCTTGAGAAACCTTTTAGCACTCTTCTCTGAGTTCCTCCACTGCCCAAGGGAATGTAATTAGCAGAACAAAACAAAAAAACCCCTACAGTCCAGCTCTCCCAATTGTCTTTATTTAGTGAAATTTTGCCAGGAAGCCTTAATTTGAGACATGACACTTCCAGAATTAACAGTGCTGAAACTCAAGAGTCATTATTACTTCCTTATGCACTACTAGATGTCATTGCAATTACTGTGTACCCTTCTAACTATCTCACACCCCAGAATTTCCTTCATTTGGAGGGGGAAATAATCTTCTTGCTTCTTCATTTCTGAAAAAAGGGGTGACTCCATGGTGGCTTTTTCAAAGGACACATGGCAGAAGATGTTGAATAGCTAAGCTTTTAATTTGATGTTAGCTGAGAGAGTGCAGTGTCAATCCTGGCTTATGCTCTGTGGCAAATTCCAGTGAGTTGGTACCAGATGAGCCCACCCTCAGCACTTCCCAGTTAGAGGCATTTGCAGTGGTGCCTGAATATTACCAAGGAGCATGATGGTGACACTGATGTGTGGGGGGAAGCTGGATTTTGAAGATAAGACCCAGGATCATGGAAAATGGCCCTAGAGCTGATCTGGCAGCCAGTGCATTGCTAATTGAGTGGCATGTGTTGTTTCTAATCTCTGGATCCAATCTCTAATTTCATGAAGCCAGACCCTGTAGCACTGTGGCTTGTTGCAGTGTCTCCCACACACTGCTCATGCAGAAAGACATCTGCTGCTTGCTTGAGGAGAGCCAAGCCATTCCTGTGCCTCTTATATCATCCTCCAGGGTTTGACATAAAAGAACCAGCAGCTATTCTGTAGGTGTGGAGTAGGGATGTCTCACCCAGAATCTGTCCCAGAAGGTACTGAAGCCAACTTCTCTTAAGAAAAGGTGCAGCTGTAGATTATCCCCTTGGGGATAACGTGTTATCAACCTGCTGTTGTTCTCCCCAGTTAAAATAAATTTGGCCAGCTGTTTTCATCTCTAAGCTACTGAGGATTCACTCAAGCTTTGTTGTCCATCCTTTCAGAAAGGACCTTTGGCATCTTACCTATTATTTGATTATCTTAATTCTTTCATGCTAAATGCTCTAAGAAGTTTTAGGCAAGTGGTATGATCTCTAAATCCTTCATGCTTTCCCCATGTGGGATGAGTTGCATTTCCTTCCCTCTGCAGTAGCATTGATATTGATCTGTAATCTCATGCAGAGAAGCAGATGTTCATCCTTCTGCACTGAAATTCTTGTAACTCATGGCAATGCTGTTTTGGCTATTTAGATATCAACTGTGTCTAAAATCTGCTAAGGCTTATGTGTGAAGTGCTGAGAAATTTGTTAAAGTGCCTGCTTTCATCAAACCTCAGTTTTATAACATATCATATTATAAAGTTTTTCACCTTAACTCCAAAAAGCCACTTTTCTTCTTTACTGTATAATTGTGCAACTGTGTCATGCAGAGAATGGTTCCAGGCCCTGGTTTAATGTGCATTATCCACATCCTACAGTGAATTCAAAATGTCTCATTTTCTCATTGGTACACAGAGCTTTGGCATGACATCCAGAAACTGTTCACATGTTTCAGAACTTGTCTTCACAGCATCCTATAGCTGGAACTTTCATCTCCTACATACAGTCAGGAATCTAAGGAATCTATTTGGAGCAGTGGTGGTCAAAATTATTTAGTGTCAGTTTGGTTTGTCAGATATCCAACTTTATATGTTTAGGGCTTTTTTTCTCAAAGTACCTAGCTCAGTTATGCACACATGTATCTTATTTAATATGCCCAAAGCAGAGCCCTAGTTGACTTTAGCTGTAACTTTGAGTATTCATTTCAGTAAAAAATGAAGACATTATTGAACATATTATCTAAAATTAGATCAAAGCTCTTCTCCCATTGTGAAAGACTGTAAGAGCGGAAGAAAGATAACGGGGAAAAAAGGATTATGTGTTAAAATGATGCTTTCAACTGTAGATGTAGACAAAGTTGGATTTTTACCTTGTTGAAAAGTTGGGCTACAGTTGCTTACCTAGAAGTTAATGAACATGTATTACTGTCAGTCACTATCATGTTTGTGTAGTCTAGCTGGATTGAGAGGAACTGAAGAGCAATTTCAAAAACATACAACTATTGAACAGCAGTTTCCTTTCAGTATGTGCAATCAGATTTTAAGAGTATGTTAATCTATATATAGAAAACATTTGCATAGATACATACCTAAGACTTAAGGGAAACCCTGCTTGCATTTCAAAATCTGGCTCCAAACCATGGAAACACGAGGATTTTTTTCTGATAAAAGTTTTCCTTCGTTACTCTCGGTAACATGAAAAAAATTAGAAAATTCTTCCTTGAAAGCCAGCCTTAGCCTGAAAATCTGGGTTTGAAGAGATGTAATGTCAAAGGTGCAGGTGTGGTCAAAAAAAATGTATCCAGGAGCATCTCTTGGCATTCACATATCTTAAAAGACAAGGCAGGAGGCTGGCAATCAAGATGCCAGAGTTTTTAATTCTCATTACTCTGAGTGGGTGAGTGCAGCATTTTTGTCAGCTTTAGTATTAGAACAGTAGCATATGTTACCTCTCCTCATTTGTGTGACTCAATCCCTTAAAAGAAACCCATCCAAGTTCCTTCCTAGGCAGTTTTCTCAAAACTAAGGAGGCACGTTATTCCATTCTTACCTGTTTTGTCTTATAGCCACAAGTGAGCCATTGGTTTGAGTAGCATCTAAGCTCTCTCAGAAAGCAAAGGGTGTGAGAAGAAGCTGGTGTTGGGTATTGAACTAAGTTGTCCCAGCCACCAGGAAGGCTTGACCCACTCACATTTTGGCCCTGAGACCAAAGGCAGAACCTGCCAGTGATCCAGAGGATTGCAAACATTCTCTGACCACCAGTGTTGTCTAGGTGGGAGCCTGTGTGGGCTTAAAGACAATTTTGAAACATCTGGTTCTGGGTATCATGTGTTGAGAATTGCTTTTGCTTCTCACTTTTGTTGATTCTGTATTTGTAAGTATCTTGATGATCTCTTTTCCTGGAGAAATGATAGACATAGGATCCAGTGCATGTGTGGATGAGAGTGTCACACATGGACAGTGAATGCAGGTGGATGCCAGCGTTGCTCCCATGGAGTAACAGCAGCCAGCTGTGCTGGTCTGCACTAACAAGCACCTTAAAGGCAATGCCTTGTAAATAAAAATAGGATATTCTTCCATTTTTTCAATTCCCAGTCACCTAAAGATCAAGTTGCACATCAGCCTGATCCACCAAAGGCTTATCAGCACCAAAGCTGCCAGACTTCACTGATTTGATCAGTTGTTTATTCATTTGAGACTGATAAAGTCATTTTAGCAAATTGTTTTCAAGGAGTAGAGGATGTAGGTTGAAGTTGCAATGAGATATCTTGCATCTAACTTCAGGCCATCCTTACAATAGCTTGGCAGCCCTGCAGTAACTCCTTACTTACTTACTTACTAGGTTTTTATGTTGAAACAGCTTTTATGAAAAAATTAGTGGAGATTTTCTTTGTAATTCAAATGAAGGAAGATTGTGGATTTAAGTGGTCTTTTAACTAAAACTTTACTTTGGAATTTGTCCCCTTTGCTACAAATGGGACAGGCAGAGAAGGAATCTCTGTAGAATTAAAAGACAGAATATTTTTTCTCTCTCCTTATCAGAGTTGGATAAAGTGTTTGATGTCCCCTAGAAGATGTAATTTGTTGGTTTTTTGTTTGTTTGCATCAATGTTGGATTTTAAAGAGAAATGCTGACTTGAGGAAGTCTCCCAGGTGGTTCTGTAGTGACAAGTTTTCTCTCCTTAATTAAAGTATCACTGGAAGCAGAAGGGAAGGCTTGATTTGCTCCATACTTTGGTAGTGAAAAGGCCTTTTCTGAAGATGAATATTTGTGAATATGAACCAAAACTAAGACATCACTGGCAGACTGAGTTTGCTGGCAGCATGTGGAAGGAAGTGCAGGAGTCTTCAGGCACTTTACAGCTTTCCTCTGAGGTGCTTCCATTGGCAGGGAAAAGTGTGAAAGCTCACTCACACCTCCTACAGAATTGACCCTCTAATTGAATATCCCTGGGAAACGTGTCAGACACAGTGAAAATAATCCCTGTGGGTGCAAACCCCCTTAGCATGCTGTCTTGGCATTGCATTTTCTCCTGTTAGGACTTAGCCATAGGCAGTGTATTCCACTAAAAGCATTTGTGGCCTTTCTGCTGGTATTTAGAGGGAGCATCAGAGATCTGCTCCTTTTGCCTCTCCTGGTCCAGATCACCCTTGCAGCTGTCCAGTCACAAGCTTTTGCATCAAAATCTCCTTTTGACCTCAGAATCCAGTTTTCCACCATTCCAGGTTCAAACAGAGAATAAATGCACCAAGGAGTGTCTCATTTTGGCAGTGGCAGCATAAAATGATGTCATCTCTGATCAAACTTGTTTCTTGTTCTTGCCTCGGTTCTTGCTCACAGTTTGCAAGTGCACCTGTATCCTGTCAGCTCCAAACACTGAGTCCTTGTCTGTAAAGAAGGAAACAGTAGCTCTGCTCAAACAGATAAGTGACTGGGGGAAGAAAGACATTTTATGTAGAGGAATTTGGTAAATAAGGTGGAGGATGAATCTTCCTCTGTCTCTCGAAGACCTCAGAATACCTGCCTAATTACACTTTCCAAAGAGGCTGTTTTGTAATCAGCTCTCTGGGCCCACTCTGCCCAACAGGTTTTTTAAATTGAGCATGAAAAGGCAGAGATGAACAAACTGAGGAGAATTGCCTCTTCTCTGTTGATTTCCTCACCAGCCATTAGCTGTTTTCTCACTGACGCCTCCACAAAAAGTGGCAGGAACGATCAGCATTTCAAGGCTGCTGCTGCCAGCCCCCAAGCTGAGGAGGAGGAGAGCTCCTTCCTCCAGTGAGTCAGGCCTGAAATTGGGGAAAGATTTAGTCTTCCAAAATAGCACAGAAAGTTGAGGGTTGGAAGGGCGTTGCTGTCTAACCCAGCTGGTGGCACGAGGTGGGAATACTGCAGGAAAGGTGTTCTGTGCCAGGAAATGATGTGCACAGGTCTGTGCCATGCAGTGGATGGCAGGAAGAACTGGGGAGAGATGCCAGAGGGAGCAGGGAATTAGGGATGGTCTCATTTAGGTGGTGGACACTGTTTGTATCTCTTAATTTGCCTGTGGTCTCTGTATTACTGAATAAAGGGTTGCATTGGGCATATTGCTCTCTTTTTTAAATACTGAGTTGCAGAGTAAGCCATGCTCTCAAGAGCATTCAAGATATCCTTTCTTAACAAGGGGAGAAAGATCTGCTGGCCCAGATAAATCTGTGCTGTGAGAATGCTTTGTGCTCGTTTCAGAATGTATTCCTGAAGTCCTTGAATTCATTAAACCCTAATTAGCAGTGAGCATTGATGATTAAAAAAATCTATGAAAATAGGCAGACCAGTGTATATTGAGCTGTGAAGGCACCTCTGGGTCTGTCCTACAATTAGCTTTTAGCCAGTTTGGTCTTAAAATACTCCTTCTATTCTCTCTGACATCCTGACCTTGCCTCTTGCTTTAGCTTTTGACGTAACAGCCTCCAAAACTGTCTGGAGTTTCTGTGGGGTATCCTCCACATTAGATTGTGAAACTTACAGGAGAAGTGAAAAGTAAACTTGGGAGCAAATAGAAAATGTAGCATCTTGATACAAAATTGTGTTTATTTGTGTTGAGGACAGGCATTTGGGTTGCTGATAGATTGTTAAAGAGACTTATGGGAAAATCCTGTATCGATCATACTTTGAGATCATTTCCCATTTAAATTACTGTGTTCTGACTGTAGAAATTGATGCTTCAGCAGAAAAAGTGAAAAAACCCCAAAAAATAGTGAGAAAGGCCTTTCTGGTCTGGGACTGTTGAATCCAGCCCCAAGAGGATTGTCATTGTCGCTGGGACCTCTGAAAGACACAATCAGAGGAGCCACCTGAAGCATCTGCAATTTTTGTCAACTCTGCAGGATTTAACAAATAGCATTAAAGTGTTTTATTTAATAAATGAATATGATAAGTCTGTGCCTATGTCTGGTTTTAAGTTCTTCTCTTTAAAAGTCAGCCAGCATGTGTTCTAAACAACTAAATAGCAAGATTTTGGGAAAAGGAGGTTTTGATAACCAACTGGATTATCAACTAGAGCAGTTGAAGGTTTTGAAAATTGACTGAGCAGTTATAAACTCGATTTTGCACCTTTAAAAATAATGGCAAAACTCCAGCTGAATTCATGACATTATATGTGCAACTGGTCACTTGCATGCAGAGCAGTTTCAGTTGTTAATGTGCCATTTTGTATAGAAACACTGAAAATACAATTTTTATTTATAAAAACTTACTGAAAGTACTAAAGAAGTAATTGATCAGGGACATAAGCTGAGGGAAAAGCAAAAAATCTTGAACTTTTCAGTGCTAATACATGTAAAAACTTTGTAAAATTAAAAACATTCCTTGCTAGTAATTTTAAGGAGAAGACTTTAACCATCTCTACCTTATCTTAAATGCTGTGTTATTTCCATGTGTGGAATTTGGAACAAAAATCTGTTTAACCAGCAAGCAGGTCAGTGTGTGTGATGCTTGTTTGTTGTCTTTGCCCTCCAGAACTCTTCTGCAGCAGCTGCAGAGACTCCAAGCCGTGGTTGCTGGCAAAGTGTCCCGCTCGTGTAAGGCAGCTAGCACACAAACAGGGACCTGTCTTATGGTGAGTATTCCTAAGGCTGGGGATTCTGAGGGAAGGAGCATCTCTTTCAAGGCACATCTCTTGTTCTGCAAAGCCTCTCCATGGCAAATTTGCAGCTTAGGGAACTCCTTTTCATGATTTAACAATTTTGAGGGAGGTGAGACTTGTGATTGATGAAGATTAATGGTTGTGGGAAGGTACCGAGTTCTGGAGGAGACTGGGCCTCTGCTTTTGGTTGGGTGCTGCAGTGATGAAAGAAGGAGCAATGCTCTTCCAAGGGACCCACTTTATTATTTCCTGCAGTATTATAAGGTGTAAATAGTGTCTAGGGTTGTAAAATGAAAACGAGGGTGACCTTTGAGGCTCGTACTTTTGATACTAATAAAAATAAACTTGCTCAACCAAATCAAAATATGACTGAGGCTGTAAATCTAACTCTGTCCTATTTCAGTAGTAGTAGTCAAGATAAGAAAATGAGTAGAATGAAACATTTGCTCTCCCCTCCTTACATTCAGCTATCAAGTTCCCTTTATACCAAAAGTGCTGTAAATTGATGGAAATAATTTACAAGGCATGAGCTGTTCTCCCAATCTAGCCTCACTGTCACTTGGAAGCAAAACTGGGGCCAGCAGCAGAAGTAACTTTGGAAATCCTCAGCAGTGCCTGTAAGACACACATGGCAGCTTTATCTGCATTTCAGCTTAGTGAGTAAAAAAGGCAGCTGGTCAGAATGGTGCAGACATTGAAAACCAACCCCAGCATTGAGATATGCCATTTGAAGCACTGAATTGTCATTGTGTAGGTGCCTTTGCTAGGTGTG
The DNA here is from genome assembly GCF_027887145.1 of Ammospiza caudacuta. Taxonomy (NCBI): domain Eukaryota; kingdom Metazoa; phylum Chordata; class Aves; order Passeriformes; family Passerellidae; genus Ammospiza; species Ammospiza caudacuta. The sequence goes on along the minus strand of NC_080597.1, from coordinate 13,354,350 downwards.
CAGAGGTGAGGATGGCCCCACATGGTTTGTTTTGATAAAGTGTCAGATCTCAGGTGCACTCACCTCTCCTGCCTCCTCCCTTTGCCAGATGGTGGTGCTGTGCTTTGCAGTAGTTTTTGGCAGCTTCTCTCAGAGCTATGGGCCATACCCTTCTGCTACAAAGATGGTGTTGCCCAGGCAGCATTCCTCGCCAGAGTCCTACACAGATTCCATTGGTAAGTGACAGCTATTCCAGTCTTGCTCTTTCCTTGGTTGTACTTAAGCACTTTTTTTCCACACCCATTCCCAACCCCCTTCTCAAGCACCTCTTGCATTTCTGCTCCTTAAATGGCCATTTTTTAATGTATACCTCTGTTTTTCTAAGAAGAATAGCTTGTCTGATGCTGATGGCAGCAGACTTCATAAAAATGAGCAAAACTTTTTCCCCACTAGCCTGCTTGGTACTTCTGTTTAAAGACTTTTTTGTCTCTGTTTGCAGAACTAAAGTTAGTGGTCTGTGAAGGGTAGCAGGGTTTCTCCTTGGTAGCAGATGTTCATAATGTTAAAATGCACAAATTATTTCAGTGGCTGTTTTCTTTGCCAGTGTCACCAAAGAGTCCAAGGACTGAATGGGGAACTGTTAGTATTACATAACCATAATGAAACAATATATTATCAAAGTTATTATTTAATTTTATCCTTGTTTTTTGAGTAATTTAGGGCTTTTTGATCCCTACCTAGACCATTCCTGTGGTTTCTTTCTTCAGCTCTCAAATTGCCCCAGTTAATCACTATGAAAAGAAAAGGCCTTTGCAGCTTTGGTTCTGCCCTAACAGTTTCTATTTCCTGAAATGGCCAGGGTTGTTCTCTGAGCTGTGTGTTGCTCATCTCATTTTGCCTTCTCTCTTTGTATGCAGTGAGGTCAAGGAGCCTCCTAATTTATGAAGAGCCTCAACAGCTGGAGGAGCCATCCAGCGCGATCTCCTTCGCAGATCGCAGTGACCGACAAACAGACACCTCCAAGTTCACAGCACTGTCCCTGGAGGCTGTGCCAGGGACACAGCAGGATGAAATCATGCAGTTCACAATAGCCAACGAGACCAGGCTAGAGAAATCAGTGCTGCTGGGCCTGCAGCAGCACAGGTGAGTGCAGGGTAGGCTGCTTGTCACACGGGTGTTCTGTGTCACTCTTGTTCATGCCTGAAGGACAGAGGTTAGGCTAGCACTAACACTTCATATGCTGGGCACCATGAAGCATGTAGGAGGAATTTGGCTTTTATCTGGAGAGCCTATAGGCAAAGTCACTGTTGCTCTGGAGAAGTGGTTGCAAGAGAATTGTAGTAATACATCAACCAAATTCAGTACTTCTGCCAGAAACCTAACCCCTGTAAGCCTGTTAGTTGGGCCTACCCCCTTCTTTAAAGCACTTACTTGTGTGCTTCCCAAAGGAATAAGCTTTTGGCAGTTGTACGGAAGTGTGAGGTTGTGATTCACTGGAATTTCAATGAGGTTAGGGCATGAAGAGCTGGAGTTTCTCACAGCAGTGATTTTACTGAAGCATTACTGCTGCAAGTTTGCAGGACTCAGTCTCCTGAGACAGACATGTACAATTATCTGACTACTTAAGTTCTCACACTGAATTCCCTCACTTTCAGCATAAATGTAAGGGATTTTTTTTTTGTTTGCTTTTTATTTTTAGCATAAATGTAAGTTTTTCAGGCCTCTGAAAAGAGAGTCACTGGTTTAAATATATGTGCTTTCATCTGCTGCACCTTTGCTTGCCAAAGAGATGACTACTTTAGGATAATTCAGTATGTTACCAGACCCAGCTAACTGACCAATACCTTGCTGGTAAATACTGAATGGATCTTTAGCATTAGCAAAATCAAGCAGGGTATGTACTTAAAAACTTACTGTTAGCATTAACCTTTGGTTTTTTGTTCCCTACAGAGTCAACTCGGAACTAGAAGGAAATGAAACACTGAAGATAATTGAAATAGACAGAAGAGTCAATGCCACCTCTTAAAAATAAAAAAAGGCCTTTTTTCTTGACTTCCCTCCTTCCCACATATTTTCAACCAAAGTTCCCCTGACTTGTCATCCTCAGTGAACCAAAGTACAAAAGAGAGGGAGTTCAACTTCTGCATTGACTGATGGGGCTGTGACTACAGATGGGATCTCTTGTCTCTGTAACTCCCTTCCTCACGTGGCACACAGTCCCTGTCTCTGCTTTTGTCCCTTTCCTGTCTAACACTGCAAGGGCAGCACTGAATTATGATGGCAGATGATGCCAGCAGTGTGCCAGTGACTGTGTGTGCCTGTACATGCACACAGCCTGATCTGAGCACAAAGACATTCTGGAGAAGGGTGAATTGTGCAAAACCAATGGGAGCATGTGGGTGATGGTTTTCTTGGGAGAAGGTAATGGAGAGAGAAAGGAGATGCAGCATGATGGTGCTTAGAGTCTCACCACAGCTCTGTGCCTGCTGGTCTGCAGCCCTGGAGCCTTTTGGGGGATAGAGAAGCATATGTGTAGCCTGCTGCTGAGGGACAAGAAAGGGTCCTGACACTGCTGAGCTCACAGCACAGGCAGGAGAGGGCTGGTCCATGATGCTGCTGGATTGCCTTCTCCCCTCCAGTCTCTTCATCACTTAGCAGGATAGGCTTCTCTGTGCATTGAATGCAGTCCTGGTGGGCTTCCCTGCTTCCACCCTTGAGAAATTAAGCAAAGATTAGTCACTGTCTTACCACACACTGTGTGGGAGAAGTATGCTAGTTTAACTAAATCTGTTTAGAAAGCAGGTTTTGTTACATTTATGCAATAGTTTAGATGGATGCCCTTTAGTCTGCTGAAGTCTAATCTATTTAGCTTAAGTCAGTTCCTTCCCAACAAACTAAATCAATGTAAGGCTTAAACCAGAAGTGCCTCCTGAGAGTCGTGTATGGATTTAATTTATTGGCTTCTAGCTGGATGATGAAAATTCTTGTGTAGACCCCGTTCAGATTGTCTTGTGTTTTCCTTTCCTTGCTATCTTCCTGTTACTGTTGTAAATAGTATTTATTAGCTTTGAAACATTCTGTTCAGGTAGTTGCAATGAAGAGAACTGAGCTTTGCTAACCCTTCAAGTGATCTGGGCAGACCCTGAAATTGGACAAACATCACTGAATGCCCATTTCCTCCCCTTAAGCTTGAATTGCCCTAAAATAAAGCCAGGTGTCTTGTTTTCCTCTTACCTGCTTTTCCAGAGGTGTGGTCTGAGACCAGCTGCCTTGGGTACAGATAGGCCAGTTCACACCTAGAGGTGGTGGATCCTGTATTAAGTGTTGTTTGCCAAGGCAGCCTCTGATCTGAGGAGCTGATTACATGGGCAGGAGACCTGTCAAAAGAGGAATGAGATGAGCACATGAAGTGACTGGCCCAAGCTCAGGAGGAAGCCAAGAGCAGCATTCAGGTCTGATCCTGGTCCAGCCCTCTTCTCTGTGCTTTGATCCTTCTTGCCCTATGGTGTACTCCATGTGCCCTCTCTGTCTCTCTCTCAGTACCCTGGTCATGCCTTTGCCTGAGCTGTGCTTCTTGCAGTTTGTCCTTGCAGGGACATCGTTGAACTCAGTCCAGAATTTGTGCAGGGTTTTATCTGGTTCCTGCAGAAGGGCACTCATGCTCCATTGAGGATGGATCTAATGTGAAAATCCCTAATTCAGCAGGCTAGCAGAGCTACTTAACAGTTTACCAGAAGAAGTCAATTTAAAAAAAAAAAGTAATTTGAAGCTCTTTATTCTTTTATTTTTTTTTTCCTAATGATAAATAAGGGAAAAACTAACCTAGCCTTACAAATAATTTTTTACTATGTACAGTAGATATTTCTTGCAACTATTCTATTTTGTAAAATATTGAATTTGTATTTTATTACAGCAGCTGTCACACCAGCTCCTTCCTTGTTCTTCATTCTCCTTAGACTTTCTTCCTTCTCCTTAGACTTTCTTCCTTCAGCATCCTATTTGCCACCCTCAGGCCTGACTCAAAATCCAGTGAAATGAATGGAAGGGATTTGGTGGATTGGAGGGGACTATGGATCAATCCTCCCTGTGCCATTTTAAGAGGGTGTTTCACATCAGTGACAGTGAAACAAGTGCCTGACTCCATGAGCTCGTTCTGGTGTGCAGATTTGCCCTTCTAGCTAATTCTCTATTCTTCTACCCAAGTGCCTTATTGTTTTACCTGAGGTGACAATGAGAGGAGGAATGCTGTTGTAGTCTGTTTTGCAAGTGTTCCCATCTTGGCATGGGTCAGCCTCCACCATAAAGTCTGTTTCCCTTCACAGTGATCCTGCTGCATTCTCTGCATCATTCCAGTATCCATTAACAACTTTTGTATGTGTGGGTTGTTTTTTTTTTTTTTTTTTTTATGGTTTTAAGACAGTGGTCACTTGTGAGTGCCACAAGGGGTGGCCGCATTGCTCAGCCACTTGAGGTCAGCAAAGTGACAGGAGAACGTTGGGATTGACCCCAGCTGGTCAGCGTAAGTGGCCAAGGTCATAGTTTAGAAAATTCCTTAATTTTTTTTTCCCAGAGCACCCTTGGTTTGCTGCCTTTGAGGGCAGCCAAGTGGTTGAATGTTTTGCACAAGAGGCCCCAGGGTGTGAAGCCAACACCACTTTCCAGCCTTGCAGTTTGCAGTGTCAGCCTGAGCTCCTGCCCATTGCCAGCTAAATGGATCACCTCCCATTCCAGATACAGCTGGTGACTCCTCTGTGTGAAAACCTAAGTGGAATTATTTCTCAGCTCTTAAAGGATAGATGGTTTTGCACAACCAAAATAGCTCCTCCTCTCTGAAGCCTACTGCACTGGCCACCATTAAAACTTTGCCCTTTTTTAGTTTAATTTGGGCATACTGGTTCAAATCTGGTTGGAAGATAGTCAATTGTGTTTTCATCCTGAGCATTTGAAACTGGCCATGGTCTAGGTCAGGCCTCTGTACTAATCCATCCAAGCCAGTTTGGCCATTCTGATGTCTTGTAAGTATTTGATAATCTATTACTATAATCTTAATTTGTGTACTCCTTTAAGTTATTTTTAGGTACTCTTTTTTAGGGAATCTCTTGACCTAGCACACACATTGCTTGGGGATTTATTGTATTACATGTTAGTTTAGAATAAGGAAAAGCTTTGCTTCACTGTGCTATCTTTGTGATCATTTTTCTTCAGGGGCCTTAACGGAGCAGGTTTCTCTGCCAGAGGCCCAGGAATCCCCTGCCATCACCTACTCAGAGGCTGTGGTGTGGCAAGGACTCATGAGCTCCAGAGGGGGTTTGTGTCCCTGTTCTGTGCCTAGCAGGGGACAGGAGAGGCAGGACAAGGTGCCATTGCCCTGCCAGCCTCAGCATGCAGGGATGGGAATGCTGATGCACTGCAGCCCACGTGGAGAGGCAGCTTCTGTGCTCTGAGTTAGGGGCACAGGAGTAGTGAGGCATATCAGGGAGGATGCCAGTAAGTGCTTTTAGTCAGTCCAGCTCTATTACTTGAGGCCTTAGCCTTCAGCCAGTGTGGTTTTTCTGCTGATCAGTTACCTGGTGCTGTGGAATCAAAGGTCTGTGTTTGGACAGGGCAAGCAAGGCCTTGTGTACTACATAATTTTCATTTCCAGCAGAGGACTTAAATGATAAAGAGTCCTCAGCTGTAAGGTTAAGTTGCTCACCAGCACAATTTTATACACAGTAGTTAACTTACCTTTAGGCCTGTAGCTTTAGAGCATGTTTAGATCTGCTGGGTCTTTGCTTCTAGGGAGATAAGCTATGAAGGAATATAGGGCATTATTTTATATATATGTATATTTTAAAAGTCTGAATCACACGGCATGTGACGTTTCTAACCTTGTTACTAGGGTGTAGATAGTGTTCAGTTCTTTTCTCCCCAGGCTATTTATATTTCTTTGCTGCACTTCTTTAATTTCATTTGCACCACTCAATATTTTTCAGCAGCACAGACTGATGGATTAGGCTGAGGTTCTTAGGCCAGATCCCAGCTGATACAACCAGCATGGTGTTCACACACTGCTCTTGGAGGCTGCAGGTCTGATTTATACTGACAGGGGACCTCTTCCTGTCACAGTGTATCTTAATGTGTTCTTGATTCTTCTAACATAGACCAAAAATTAATCTAAAAACTTTTTTTATTCCTGCTAAAGAAACCAACCCACCTCTCCACTCCCATCCCTCCAAGCTATCAGTGGTGAATTCTGTCTAGACACTTTTAGAATGTAGGTCAAGTGAGTGAATGATGCTAATTGCTACATTGGGAGGGATTTCCACTGAGTATTTGGGCTCTAGATTCTAGCTAATGCCAAGAGGCCATTGTTCAAAACCCACGCAGCTCAGAACAGAGGAATACAGAGTATTTTTATACTCCTGGTGACTAAAATATTTCTTTCTCCAGTCACTAATTAAAAAGGGAACATTTTGTGTTCTGAAGGTGAAATGATAGGTCAGTACTTTGTAGCTACTAAAGTTGTCCCAGCCTATATAACACTGTAGTGCTATGATGTGTTGCTGCTTTGCACTCTCTAGCATTAAGGTTTGGCGACTTTGGGGGTTGCAAAGGGGAATGAACTGATGCATGTGTTAAGTAAGGTCTTTACAAAGAAAATGTAAGGATTCAGTTCATCTTGTAGCTTTCACATGGCCAATAAAGTGGCATTGAGCATTCAGAGAATTTGTTGAAGGTTAATCCTGATTAATACTGCATTGCTTAGGTGATCAGCATCCATTGGAGACTCCACGATTGACAGGCAAATTGCAATTTGGTTTTCTCATTTTTATGTCAAGTCTTTTTCTGCTTTACCAAGGTGTGTGTATATATATATATATATGAATCAAATTTCTGTATAGAAAAAAGTTCATCATGCAGGAAACTCATTTGTGATGCTGTTTGGATCTGATGCTGAATGGAGTTTGGATATTCTTTATTAGCAGTAGTCTCTTATCTGCCTTACAACCAATCTCCAGATTCTTCCTCCAAGAGCTGCAGCTAAAGAGGTGAGAACAGAACATGGGAAAGCTGGATTCGTAGACCTGTTTTACAGAAAGGGTGAAAGAAAAGGCAGGTGAAGGAACTCCTTGCATCACAGGGAAGCCTTCTAGCTCTTGATTCCATAAATCAGCAGTAATAGCCTAAATCAGCAGTGATCGTCTCTTTCATTAGTTCCTTGCTAGGTTTAGGTTCACTCCTGTTCCCCTTGCTCTTTAATGCTATGCAGTCCTGTTTATACATACCTGACCTTTATGTTATATCCCACTTTACCCTCTAAACAGCAGGTGAAAATCTTTCTGAGCCTTAGCAGTCCATAATGCAGGGAGTGGAAGAGAGAGAGGGAGAAGCAGAGGCAGGTACTGAATTTTGTTAAACAGAACTCTGCTCATATCTGACTTTACCATAGCAGACTTCAATCAGTGGTGCTGATGTAGTGGCATCTTGCTTTCTTCATTTGTACAGTTAGAATGAGTGTGTGTGTGTGCATTTGTGCACATGTACGTGGTGAATATCAAAAGGTATCAAAACCACAGAGTTTTGAGTTTTCTTCTTGTAGTAAGTGTTGCTAAATAAAGGCATCTGCCTGATCACACAGGGCACTTTGGGCTTGGTGCAGCAGAAAGTCCAGGCGTTTCTCTCTGAGAGCTGTTCACATTCCACATCACTGAGCACTTGTAAAACTGTTGTGTGAATTGCTCTGAAGACTGTCCTGTGATTAATTGTTAACTGAGTGTTGTTGCACTGTGTCATTTTGTGTGTGTGTCTAGATTGTCTGGCCTTTCCAGACACCAGTTCTGGCTTGGTACAAAAAACTAATTATTTTGTATTCTGGTATCATTTCTGGTCTGCAGAATTATGGCTTTGAATGCTTTTTTTTAATTATTATTTTCTTTTTAAGTGGTGTAAATTGCCTTAAAAGGTGGCCCCTGGGAGCACTGGTGCCCTAACCACCCTCAGCACAGTGAGATGCAATCCAGGGGAAGCAGTTTCCTCTCAGAGGGTGCTGCAAGTACATCTCAGTTTCCCTGAGATTCACTGGGCCTTCCAAGGGTAAATTACCTGCTGGTGCTCTCTTGAGGAGAAGTATCCATGGCCAATTCCATTGCCTTGGGCTGTGCAGAGCAGTCACTGCTGTGACACCCCTAGGGCACTTCAGCTGGTGTTTGCCTTTCCCTCTGTGCATGTGGGTGCAGAATAGGTTTGTGCAAACATGTAAAACTGTCTAAGATGACAGGGACAGTGATACCAGTGCAAAAGCACACCACTCCCCCCTCAGAACTCCTCAGTAAACTTCACTGGGGCCTCTTCTGACTGCAGATATCTCTATTCTCTTGCCTTGTCTATTTAACTCTGTGTCTGTGTTCAGTGACCTTGCTATTTTTGTACAAGTGCTGTCATCTGGATACAGTCCCACCTGATTGTTCACACTGCAAACATGTCCATTGGGTGGAAAGAAATTGCTGTTTTTCCTTTTTTAAATCATCTGCCTGATTCTGTGAGAGAACAGACTACCTGCTTTTTTAGCCTAAACATGTATGTAGTGAAGTATGTTATGCTTTTCATTTCTTGCAAATAAATATTTTCTGTAGAAAAAAGCAATTGCTACTTGTTTGATTTCCTGATGACTGGAAAAAATGTGGGCCCTCGACTTTCCCAGGTGTGCCAGTGTGTGCAATGTGTCCATTTAGTAACTGGTAATTTAGTGATGGAAAAGGAAGGATATGGGGTTTTACTGAAGTTTTACCCTTCCCTTTTTGAGGTTGGCAGAGAATTATATCTCAGTAATGAGTGGCAATCAGGGCCAGCAGCATTTAACAGTGATAATGACACTCAGCGCAGCACTGTGCTACAGCCCCATTAGGGCTGATGCCAAGGGGGCATTGCTTCAGCCAGGGACACTGAGGAGCTGTCACCTGGAGTGGCAGGGCTGGCTGGGGCTCATCTGGGTGGGCAAACAGCCCAGACAGGGAAGGTGAGGCCTTTCCCTGCTCTGGGCTTGTTCAAACTGGAGTGAACTCTTAAATAGCACTTTTTGCTTTGGCTTTTTGGGATGTGTTCTTCTGCTGGCCTCAGCTCCTTTCCTTAGCCTGCCTCCCCCCTGAGATAATTTGGGAGCTTTCTGCAGCAATTTGGAATTTGTTCTGCCTGTGTGAGCAACCAGCATGACACCCTGCAGCCAAACCCAGCATCCAACCAGGGCACAGAGCTGACCTCTGCTCCTTTGATGGACATGGAAAAGGAAATGCCTGATTCTTTCAGTCTGGGGACTCTGTGGCTTTGCTGGTTGCCACCATGATATTTTATGGAAAATCCCTTCGCCAGGATTTTTCTCCTGAGAAGCCTCAGAAAAGAAATGTAAACAATAATTATCTGATTGCTTGGAATGTAGTTTGGAGGTTGCTTACCAACAGGTGCATCTTGGATTGGTTCCATGTGAATTGTTTTTACTTAATGACCAGTCTCAGTCCAGCTGTGTCAGGACTCTGGTCGCTCACAGGTTTTTATTTTCATTGTTGTCTAGCCTTCTGATGAATTATTTTCTCTATAGCTTAGTATAGTTTTAGTATATGATTTCCTTTAATATAATAGAATATAATATCATAAAATAATAAATCAGCCTTCTGAGAGCTTGGAGTCAGATTCTCATCTCTCACCTCACCCTGGGGACCCACAACATCACAACAGCTGGTCACCCAGGGAACTGGACTGTGGATGACCTAGTGCCAATGTGAAAATTACCTGTGCATATCTGGCACCCCAAATGTACATTAATTTGTTTTATGCCAGTTTTCTACTGGGAAGGAGACCTCAGAGATGAGTACCATGTATCCCTAGAACAGCAACCAAGAATTTATCTTCCACAGGAGCTACTAGCAATGGAGGAATAGTTCCAGTTTAACTGAAAATGGGAGTGAGAGATGGCTTTGGTGCGTCCTTCCCAAGGCCTCTTAGAGAAGGCTGCTCTAGAGTTTGGGGAAGGCAGCATGCCATGGAAGTTGGAACACTGTGGCCTGCACTAAATTTCTGGCTGATGTGGGTTTTCAGAAATGCTTTGATTTGGTGCTAAAGAGGTTAAAGGAGCAAAAGAAATTGGCAGTGATGGAAGAAAAAAAAAAGGAAGCTCTTCTCCAAGGATCTACCCCGTGTGCCTCTTGCTTTCCAAAGAGGCAGTTTCCCTTGCCAGGACTATTGATCCAGGGCACTTGTTTGCAGCATCAAGACATATATAGCATTTTTAGAGGAAAATCGTTAGACTGTGACTGATTGGGAAAGTTACCCTCAGCTTAGCTTTAGCTGAGCTCAGTTCCTCCAAGCAAACAAAGCACAGGCCTGTGATTAGCCACTGGTTAAGAATCTCCTCAATCTCCTTGTGACCCTTGAAGCATCACACAGCAGGTGATGCTGCAGGGAGCCTGTGACTGAAAAAGAACCCCCCACACAATGGGGAAATGCTGTGTGATGAGCTGTCAGCCTCCCTACCTACCAGCCTCCAGGACATGCTGTTGTTGGAAAAGCATCTTGCTGTTTGACTCCAAGGCTGGATTTTGATGCTCCTTTTTTTTTTTGCAGGACAGGAGGGAGGATGTCCAAATGCAGCTCAGGATGCCTCTCATGGCATGCTTGGGTAGAAATTGTTCTCCTTGTGCTGTTAGCTATTGTTTGTACCTGCGTTACAGCAGCACAGACTTCACCCCCCTTGAAGGTATTTCATGGAAGATTCATTCCTGATGCTCCCTTTCCTGATTTGTTTGCTTTAGGATTTTTTTAGTACCATGAGCCTCATGGTCATGGCATGCTGGTGAATTTGGCTTGCCCTGTTTATTCCATGCTTCAGATTCCTGGTCTGCAAAGCCGCTGGTAGCTTCCTCCTCTCTGCAAATCACACTGAGATTAAGCAAAGCAAGGTGATTCAAAGGAGATAGCAATTGGAAACAAAAGCATATTTCCTTTCTAATGGATAATAATGCTTGCATGTCTTGTCTCACTCCAGTTTGTTCCTCAAAAAGTCAAAGTGATTTATTTGGTTTCTTATTTTCTTGGTGTTGTCTCCCTGTGGGCTTCAAATGGTTATGCTTTCATTATTGAATTGGTCTTACACTCTATTTGCACGAGTTCTATACATTGCTATAAAATTACTATTTTTTATCTCTCCAGTAAGAAGGAAATTAAAAGTTCTGGCCCCTGTCTTTACTGTGGCACAGCTGAGGGAAGATAAGAATAAGTTCATGACTGTTGGATTGTCTCATTTTCTCTGTCTAAAGCAATGCTTAGGGTCTGGTTAGCCCTTTTTTTAAAACCTTTTTGATAAAAATCTGCATTTGATCTGCTCAGCTGTGGTGGGTCCCTCCTTGCTGAGCCTCAGCATCCCTCAGTTTCCCAGCGGATGAGCAGTGCTCCACTAGACCTTCAGATGTTGTCCAAAAGGGAATGATGCTGTGGGTGGATCCAATCTATCAGCATTGGATCTGGAAAGCGAAGCTGGCCTTTTATGCCACATTAAAAAAAATATTTACAATTCGAGGAGATGCAGATACATGCATACACATGTCTATGTGTATAAATATATTTTTATATGTTTTATATTTTTTCATTGAATGTTGGGGGCTAACCTGGGATTGAATTTTGTGTGAATTTAAGGAATATGGAGCATTTAAGTAGACTGACTTCTCACTAGCTAGCCTGGCTTCTCACTAGCTAGCCTGGCACACTGAACAAGTAAGGTTGCCTCATCCTTTTCCTCCCCAATCTCCTTTTTCATATATCCATCTCTTTTCTATTAGAAAAAGAATTTTCAGTCCCTCCCACTGCAATAAAACTTACCACAGTGCACACAGTCTGTGCACACTGGAGTGTTCAAAATGGGATTTTACAGGCATGTGAGTAGTGGAATAAACCTTCCCTTGGCTTTACTCCAAAAGGCTGAAATCCCTCCTTTCGCTGCAGCTCCTCCATCATTCCCACCATCCACCCTGCTGTTCATGGCATGCAGTGTGGTGAGAAGTTCCCACCCAGGAAAAAGAGCTCCCCACCTGCTGAACCTTGTCAGCTCTCCCAGACAATCAGGGCAGGCACCACGGAGTGGGGTGAGGTGCTCCATTTAACCTGACAGCACTTAACCCAGACCTTGGAGTTAGGATTTTTTGTTTGCATGATAATCCCAGATACTGGCAAAACCTGCTAAAAATCTATTTTCGTGCTCATGCTTTCCCTCCTGGCCCGGTGGTGTTTCTGCAGCCACACCTTGGAGCAAATGTGATACTCCCACAAAGTTTCCACTGTTGCTGCCTTCCTGTACCCACAGGGATTGGCAGCCCCACCACAGGTGTAATAGCTAAGCAGGGCTTTCCTTCACGAGCCTCAGACTCTCTCATAATTGCTCATATTCAGAAAAAAAAAAGGCAAAGGAAGTCAATTTAGCTCTCCATGTTGCAAATGAGTCATGCAAATTGCAGCAGTCAGAGGAAAAATAGGTGATCCCGGAGCAGGGTGTAAATTTGGTCATGTGGATAAAAGAAGGGTTATTGACAAGCAGGAGCTGCAGGAGAGCTTGTGCTGGAGGAGGAGGTGGCTCAGTGGCATGGATCTTCACTGGAGAGGGGGTAGGAAACCCTGATGGGCTGTTAGGCTGTGCTCCAGATGCTCTGGGGGAGGTGGAGCTGGGGCACAGAGCTGGTGACAGAGCTGTTCTCATGTGGGCCAGAGGCTGAGAGAATAAAGCTGTGAGATGATGCACAGTGTTCTGCTCTCCCAGTGCAAAATTAATTTGCAGTTACAGGTTTTTTAGCGCATGTCATTGGCATCTTCTCATGGCAACAGGCCACAAAACTTTCACCAATGACAAAACCTCAAAACAGCACTAATAAGAGAGGGATCACTCCCCATCCTCGAAGCTGACTTTTGGGCTGGCTCTGAACTGCTCTTTGACAGCTCCAACTCAAAATGGTTTAGTTTGGTTCTGCAAAAAACATTTGTTACATAGTCTTAAATTTAATGCTTTCACAAGGAATATTCACTGCTGATTTCCCTGGAAGTTCAACCAGAGACTTCCCAGCTCTCAATGGAAAAGGACCAATGGTTCCAGTGGAGCTCCATGCTGGTTTGGAGATCTCTGCACACAGCTCAGAGGAGGATCCAGACCTTCCTTTTACAGTCCTGCATAAGAACCTTAGTTTTACTTCTAATAAGCAAGGGTTTCACATTGCTTAATTATACTTTACATGCTTCACTAGTAATTAAATGTAATCTGGGGATGGAATTGGAAAGCAGCGAGGATCAGGTGTAAGGAATCTCTTGACTGCCACGAACCTGATTGGCACAGGGCTCACACAGAAGAGGCAAGGCTGCTTAGGGGAGCCATCTGTGGAGCACAGGAGTTACTGAAATCTCTTCCTGCAGGCTTTGCCTTCTCTGTAGAGCATAATTGTTCATGCTTCTTCTTTTTTTTTTTTTTTATTTTTTAATGTCTTTCTATTTTGGATTGCATTACCACAGGGAACTTTTGCATACTGAAAACAAAGCACTGTCTGTGCATAATTCCTACAGTAATTTCTGTATAACTGCAGACCTGCAATAATTCCTGCAATAATTTCTGTATAGCCGCAGACCTCAACCTTTTCTGTACTTTTCAATCTTATTGTCACTGTCACCTCTTGTGCTGAAACACGCTGACACTTCCCTCTGAAGTTTTCCTTAGTGTCCCCTAATGAAGAAAGGGATAAGGTGGGAGTACAACTAACTTTATGGAAGGGCACCGTGATGCTCGTCAGGTGTCTCTGCCCCTGGGCGCTTTGAGACTCAGCGCACCAAACAGAGATCACAGGGGGGCAAATTGGAAGCGATTGGAAGACGAGGGCAGCGCTGAGTGCCCCGGGGCTCCTGTGCTCGCTCGGGAAGATGCTCACTCGGGAAGGTGTTCACTGGGAAGGTGTTCTCTCGGGATGTGTTCTCGGTGTGATGGGAAGTTGTTCTCTCGGAAGATGCTCTCGGTGCGTGTGGCGGGGCGCGGCCGCGGGGCGTGGCGCGGTGGGGCGCGGCCGCGGGGGCGCGGCGGGGGCGCGGCGCTGCCATTGGCCGGCGGCGGGCGTGGCGTGGCGGGGGCGTGGCCGGGCAGGAGTTTCCCACAATGCCCCGCTGCAGTGCGGCCGCCGATGGATGCTGCGCGGTCGCGCTGCCATTTGCAGCCGCCGCGGCTCGCAGCGCGCCCCGCGGCCCCGGGAGCTGCGGCGCCCCGGCCGCCCCCCAGCGCCTGCAGCCGCCGGCCGGGCCTCCCCTGCCCCCGCCTCCTGCCGCTGCTCGGCCCCGCTGCCCCGGCGCAATGAACCCCCCCGCGGCCGGCGGGGAGGAGACGGGGGCGGCGGGCGGCGGCTGCCGGGGCGCCGAGGGCGGCGGGGAGGCGGCGGGCGCCGCCGGGATCCCGGAGGAGCAGGGGCTGTCGGCGGCGGACGAGTCGCTGGAGGAGAAGCTGCGCAGCCTCACCTTCAGGAAGCAGGTGTCCTACAGGTGGGTGCCGGCCGGCCGGGCGCCTCTCGCTGCCTGGGGAGGCGGCCCGAGGGTCCGGCGGTGCTGCCCTCACGCCGCTGCCCGGCCGCGGCACCGCCGGACCCGCCTGACGCCTACGGGGCTCCTTCTTCATCCCGAAGTCCGAAAGAGCTCTCCCAGATCTTAAGGCAGAGAGCGAGCTGCTCCCAGCCCTGCTGCTGCCGCCAGGTTCGGGGTAGCGGCAGCGCCAGGGGAGATGGGGAGCGAGACGGGGAACGCGGGTGAAGTTCGGAGTTACTCCGAGCCAGAGCGGGGCTCCTGCCCGGCTGGCTGGGGATTAGAGCTTGCCCTTTTCAGTGGGAACACAGCCGCCCGTGATCCCGGCGCCTCCAAACGCTCCTCAAGGGGATGGGAAAAGCCCTTCTGGCGGCAGCGCTGCTCCCCGCGGGGGTTTGGCTGTGGGGATTCTCCCGGAGTGCGGTGTCCCCTCCCTGCCCGCTCCCACCCGCGCCCGCCGCCGTTGCGTAAGCCCCGGCGGCTGATAAGATAAGATGGGGGGCTGATAAAATAAGACAAGATAGGGGGGTGCTGTGCCCAGGCGTGGCTGCGGGCTGGGGGCCGCCAGTGACAGCCCCCGGGTGCCACATGCCCCGCTGGGGCCTGAGCGGGACGGTACTTCCATAATCACGGTCTTCTCTTGTCATGGCTGTGCGTTTGCCTCACGTGTCTGATGGCAAATAAGTGTTTTTTGTTCCTCCTGTAAATACACCTGCGTCGGTGGGGTTGGTCTGCTCCTCTGTTCCCAGCTAGGAGCTGCTAATTGGCAGCATCTGCCCAAAAGGATTGCTGGCTGAGAAGGTCCGTGCCAAAAAGTTTTTGAGTGTTACCTAATTCTGGTTGCAGAGCCCCTGTGGAGGCAGCACGCCATCAGTAACTAATGTTCTAGTGTGCTCAGGGATGAGCCCCCTCAGCTGGGAGGGCAGAAAACACAGAGCTGTTACTGGTCTCTGCAAGGAAAGAGTCTCTAGCCCCAGGTAAATTAGCTGAAGGCTCTCCCCAGCCATGGGGATGCTCAATGTGCTGCCAGTTTACAGCTGGGATAACTTAGGAGCTGGTCTAAGCTCTGCATGTGGCAGGGCTTACAGATGATGTAATTAAACACTCTTCCTAGCTGAGTTTTATATAATACCTGATGTGTGCAGAGAGGCTTTCCCCAGCAGGGCAGATGGTCCCAGCAGTGAGAGTGAAGTTTGGGATGATTCATCCTGGACTCAGTCAGGTGAGCGATGTGAGAATGAAAACTTAGTGGATACCTCTGAAACAAACATTGCATCAGCCAGCTCTGGGTGCTTTTGCATCTCTACCCTGACAGTTTTCTTAGCTTGTGCCATTTAGGGGCAAATCCCTTGCAGGTAAAGGCAAAGTCTGAGGTGCTGAAATAAGGTGGCTGCTAACAAAACAGGTTTGGTCTTGTGTTTGCTCTTGGGACAGAAAGGAAGGAGTTTGCAATAAGTCTTCTTAGTGGCTTTTTTGGGGGGTGGCATGGGTAGGGAAGAGAAGATAGTGAAATCTGTTTCTAATGTTCTGCTGTTTGTTGAGAAGTGTGTTAAAGTTGTGGGTATTCTTTAAGTTTGCTGCATGGTCAGTATTTGTAAGGGTTTAATGTTAGATGCTTTTAAGGGAAATGTAGGGTTTTTTTCGTCCTTCTCCTCTCCTTCATCTATGCAAGCATATAACAAGTCCTGAACTTTCAGATATCAAAGCCTTTTCTTAAGCACCTCTTGATGCCTATCACTCATTCTACTTGACTTAAGATACGTGCAAGAAAGTAAATTTTCTTTCCACCCGTGGATTTCCACACCTTTTCCTCGTTTATGGCTGGTTTCCTACAGATAATATTCACTTTATCATTTATCCATAATGAGAACAATCTGGATAGATAGAAGAGTATAAAACTTCCACAGAGGACCTCCACTGAGTTCTCCACACCCTGTAACCCCAGTCTCTTTAAATTGCTACCATTTCCCTCAGTAATTTATGGTGCTGAAATACATTTGTGAATGTAAATGGCTATGTTAGGTCCAGGAAAACCTATTTACATTGGCGCTTGGACTCCCTTACCCACTGGCACAATAGAAATTATTCAAGGCTTCACAGAGCCTTTCAAACAGCTCATTGAGGGCTCTATGCAGGTGCATTACATTGCCATACACACCTGTAGAGCTGTTTTTATACATTCAGGAATAAAAAAACCCCAACAGTTGCAACTTGCTTAAAATAATAAAGGTGCATGAAAATGCACGTAAAAGAATAAAACTGGTGGTAGCAGTTGAAGGAGTGAAATGGGAGGTCAGGGAATTGTTACAGGGGAAAAAAAGAAGAAAACCTTCTGCTGTGACAATGTTATTGAACTGCAGTTTGCCTGAGTCTGGGCTTAAAGTATTATCTTCACTTTTAATTTGTTGTTGAACAGCAAATATCCTCAATGTAACACATCTCTAATTAGCTGATATTGCTGTTGCTTGCAGAGAACTTGTTAGTTTCTCTCGAATGGCACCAAAACTATGAGTAACATGTCCAGAAATCAATGTTTTGTACCGATGTGCCCTGTAGCCTGAAACGCAGAAACCGCTGTATTAAACACGTCACGATTTTGTGTAGCAAACACCAACGTGGGCGTGTTTGTCCCCCCACTCAAGCCAGCAGGAGGAAAAACTTGCTGTAAATAGCACAGGTATGCTAGGTGGGGAGCCTGACAACGCCCATGGCCTTGCTCCCATGCTCCCAGACGTACCCACCTTGCAGCTGGCACTCGGCAGGGCTCGCTGTCCTGTCCGATCCGCTGGGAGCTGATCCGCGCTTGCTGTGCTCTGTCCCCAGCACTGTGCTGGAACTGGGGACACACACACACACGGTGGGGGATGTGCCACTGTCCCTGCCTGAGTGGGACCTGATGGATTTAGAGCACTTTGGAGTGTGGCTGCTCCCGTGTCCATGGCTGGAAGATCCCTCGAGTGCATCTTCCTTCTCCTGGGATCAGCCGGGGCAGCCGCCGGGACAGAGGGAAGGGATGGGACAGGACGGGATGGGGACTGCAAACAGAACCTTGGGTCCCTTGCAGCCCCTGTCGCCTTCCAAAGAGAGTGACAGCCACACAAATCTCCTTTTTCAGGTAGCAATCTCCCTTTTCATCTCTCAAATCTCCCTTTTCATCTCTTAAGCCATCCACTCCATGGCTGGATGCTGACATCAGGATGCCAGCAGCTAAGCAGCAATTCTTAGCCCTGATTTATGTTTTACCCTGCACATAAGGAGTTAAATATCTTAACGATGTTTTGGCTCTTCTGCTGAAAATCTGACACGTTGGCTTACAGAATGAAAAACTTTTTTTCTTTATTTTTTTTAATAAACTGATAAAACCAAAAGTTCAGTTTCCCGCCCCGCTGTTAAAAGATTGGCAAATGAAAACTGAAAAGTGAATTAAATGTGCACATCTGCCTGAGAGAAATGCTTTTTACAGTTTGGTTCTCAGAATAGTATTTACCCCATACATTTCTATACCCAGCAGATTATTTACAAGACATTGGAACAGAAAGCTGTGAGGTAATATTTTTTCCCTTTAGTTTTTGTTATTTTGTCATTGCAAAGTTTGTGAGGGACATTCTGATGTCTTTTAGATTAAGTAGGAGTTAAAGTTGCTTTCCTGAAGTAAGTTGTGATATAAAGAGAAATTCAGATTGTACCAAGGATAGGTGCTTAGTAAGAATATAAAATAAAAAGCTAAGGTAGGAGGAAACCTGGAAAATAAAGCATTATCTGGCAGTCTCCTGCAGGTATTTGCACCTCCAAAATCTAATCTGAAATGCAGTCTTGTCATTTAATTAAGCTTAGAGAAATAGTAAAAGTAATAAATAAATGAATAAAAACCCCAACCAAACAAAAGATCATCCCTAAAAATCAAAACAAGGCAAGCCAACTGAAACAATCAATAGTGCAAATGGTTTTTAATTTCTTAATTAATTATTATCTAGAATTTCAGGGAATCTTGATTAGTGGCATTGTAAATAAAACTGAAGTTGTAATTTTTAATGTCCGTCTTGTGAGAGCTCAGGTGATGCTTGGCAAACACCTGTCACCAGAGAACAGTTTTCCTAGAGAAATGCAGTTTCATGTTGACCAGGCTGAGAACTCCTGACTGAGGCAGTGGGTGGCAGGCTTTAGAGGTTTTGCTCCTCCCTGAGCCAGGAGTTTCCAAGTGTGGGGCTGTAATTAATGAACACCTCAGAGTCCTGTGCTGCTACCTGGCATTGTCCTGGCAGCTCCGTGCTCCTGCCGTGCCCTTGGCCAGACAGGGGATTCCGGCAGGGAGCCGTGCGTGGCCCTTTTGGTGATGGAGAGGTTGGAGGTGCTCTTTCCTTGGCTGCCCGAGTCCCCCGGGCACCCAGCTGCACTCCTGGAGCAGAGAGTCACTGTGAGAGCACCGCAAGGAGGGGGTTTGGGCTCTCCTGGCTGGAGTTTCTGCCCCTCGTGCCAAATGGATCTGTTTGGGATGTGCCTTGCGTGCTTTCCCGACCCTTCCTCTGCCAGCAGAAGGCAAGAATGGAGCTGGCCTCTCCCCCTGCACCATCAGCAGGAGCTGCTTGCCTGCCCTGGCACAGCAGTTATAATTAGAGCAGGTTTTATCACTGCTTTTGAAGGGGGAAAAGTTATGGCAAGGAAATTCTGGGAAATCCTTATTACACAAACCCTGTCACTGTTGATGAGCATTTAAGTACCTGAGACTACAGATGGGGACCAAAGTAGAAATGTAAATTTGAATACATCCTCATTATTTGTGTTCTTTTGTTTTCAGACATGATAACAGTCATAAGACACGCATCACTCCTCAGTAAATATTAAATATAGACAGGAAAATAGATGTGTTTCCTATTACTAAGGCTTAATTGTTTTATGAAATGTGACAGCATTCACTAGTGTACTGTGAAGTATTATTTATAACTTAAGCTGAATGACATTTGTAAAAATGAAAACACCCAACACAAGCCTTTGATCTTTTGATTGTTTTATTTTACCTAAGTTTCTTTGAATATTAATGCATTCTAATGCTATAAATGAGTGCAGCTACTCTGCATGAAAATGATGGATGGGTTTTTATTTTTTACCAAATGTCAAGGAAATAATTATCACTCTCTGGCCTAATCTCAGAGGATCTGCATGCAACTGTCTTTGTTAGGAGTTGTGGGCAGGGACTGTGCAGTCTTCTTACCACCCACTCGTGCAACAGTAACTCGATTTACTTTGTCACCCAAGACTTTCATCACCATTTTGCCATTTCCACCCAAAGCAGATGACTGGATGTTTTTGGTACATGAGGGGGCCTTCATGAAGCCATTTGATTTATAAAGCTTTGAGGTGGAAGCTCTGTGCTGCAGCAAAATGCAGAAAAATGCTAGGATAGTCAGAAAGAAGAATGCTACCATGGGAAAATCAAGTTGACATTTAAGGCTCCCTCCTGACATTGAGATGAGGCTGCCAGTCTGGCCATCAATGTCTCTCTATGCAGCACAAAGTGAAGGGACTCTCTTTGAATTTAAAGCGTGTCTGACCTTCTCCCTTCTGTATCTGGGCTTAGCAGCACCTCACAAAAGAGGTGCTGTGAGTGGTGACTCTGACTGAAATGACACACGAGCTGCAATGGAATTATGTACATAGTCAAAATGAGATAAGTGCACCAGTGATCCGAAAGGGTGAGCCTCTGTGGGCACATAATGAAGCTGTTGTGTAGCACAGGCACGGACCTGTACACTCAGATTGCCCTGCAGGTGGAAAATTTCATCGTGTGAAAAGTGCTGAATCAGGTGCCACATAACTTTGATGAAGTGGAAAACCGATTTTGTTCTCTCTAGTCCTTTGGAATAAACGAGCAGGTAGTCACTTCTTCTCTCCTGGGTCAGCCATGGGGCTGAAATGATCTTCTTGAAGCCTCACCAGACTTTTGATAGCTCTGTTTGGTTATTTTTTTGATTGTTTGGGTGTTTGTTTTTTTAAATTTTTTTTAAAAAAATTAATTGGCAGCTTGGCTGAGGTTTTGTGAAGGAGATGTGGATAGGCAACAATCTCCTGTGCTCTTTCTGTTGCTTTGTGGTACATGCAGCATGAGATACACACGTCACAGTCAGACAAAAGATTTCACAAATGTTAAAGAAAGGAAGAATGGGGGAAAGAATAACAATAATAAAAAGTCAGGAGTGGCAGCCTCACATCTTTGTATCCACTTCCAGTTACAGAACTGTCAGTGAAAAACTTTGCCTTGGAATACAATGTATGTAGAAATTTGGAACTCTTCTATTGTCTCGCTTTACAAAGTTCTTGTTTTGGTTCTTTAAAAGCTCTTTGTGAGTGGAAGTAATGCATGAACTCAAGTATATGAGTACATGTTCACCCACGTGTCCAGTGTTGGTCTGGGGGCATTTTTAGGTTCTTTTAGGTTTTGAATGATTCTATGACTTGCTGCCCTTAGCAAAGGAAAGTGGCGTGGGATGGGGTATATCTGAAAAAAAAGGGTTGAGAGCATCTCTAGGGAAGCCCATGTGTGTGTAGGGAGACTGCAGGGGTCTCTGTGTGGGTTAGTGCTGGGTATTTGGGGGCTGTGTGTGGCTAAAGTGATGTCCCTTCAGGGTGAAGAAGGTTTTATGGTAGGACATGAACATGAAAGATTTTGCTGTGTGTTTTAGAAGTTGCAATCATGTGGGAAAACCATCTGTGCTTTCACCAAAACCTGCTGGGCCCTCTGTGGGCTGAGAAATACACACCACAGTGTGCTGTGTGCTTGTGGGCCTTGGTGCATGCTCTGTATAAATATCCAGGGACAAAGATGAAGGATAAATGACAACATAACAGCAACAACCTTATGTTGTCATTATGTTGCTAATTCCAATGTATGGTGTGTGAGTTTTCAGCCTTTTTCTGTCCCTTTCTCTAAGGTAATGCATGTTTATGCATGCAAAACGTTAATGTGCTTGCTCATGGCAAGGCCATAGGTCTGATGGAAAGGGCAGTGCCAAGAGCTGTGTCCCAGGTTTTCATTTCTCTCCCTTTAAAAGGCCCCACATCTCTCTGGTTTCACTTCTCATTTCTGTCTATACAGTGCTTGTCCTTTCTGTTTCCCTGTGTCTGCTGGTGTGGATGTGCAATTCCTTCCCTGGTGCCATGTTGTGCCAGCCCCTGGATTCTCCCTTTACCCTCTCTCTGGGGATGCTGAGCTCCTGGTGAGGCTCTTGCTGAGGCACATGCAGCCCACTTTGTGAGCAGGAAAGCTGATTGCCTCTCAGCCAGCTCCTAAAGGCTTTTATTTTTCTACCTGGAAACTTGTCTTTTGTGTTTTGCCTAGAAAGGAATTCAGGGAGGATTTTGTCCATGGAGATAAAGATGTGTGCAGTCCTCACACCAGCACCACCTTGTCTAATGTGTGCCACATACTGGCACAGGCTACTCCAGTCAGCGCTTGAATTGGTCTCTGAGGAAAACACTGGGCTTGGGATGACTCTGGTTAGGAAAAAAAGAGGTTTTTCTACCTTAAATTTCACCAGAATTTTTTCTCTTACAAAAGATCACAGTCCCCCATCTGAGTCTGCAGAAGAGATCCACAAACAAAGTAGGAGACAAAGTAGTGTCAAGGAAGAGGCTGCTTGGTTTTTGACTCCAAAAAAAATCTAGTGTGCTGGTCAGAGCCTTACCTCAAATTAAAAGTGTAATTCTTGTCCATTGGATGTTGTCTCAGCTTTTTCCACCTGTTGGGCTGTAATCTGTGACAATCAATGACAAAGGCAGCCTGAATTTTTGTAGGTGCACTTTGAGAAACAGAGGGAAAGGAACACAGAGAGACTTATTTTAGAGTGCAGATGGATTCTGTGGGACAAAGTGGGAACAGATCTTCAACCCTAGCACTTAGAGCAAGACCTCTCATCCCGGCCAAAAAGAGACTGGAAGAGAAAAGGATTGAAACTGCAACTTACAGAGAAAACCTGAAGGCTGGGGGAGAGGCAGAGGACAGCTGTGCATGAATATTATAATTTGATCTTGCTTGGAGTATAATATACCCAAATATATCTAAAAGGGGCCTACAGAAAAGCTGGAGAGGAACTTTTTACAAAGGCATGTAGTGACAGGACAAGGGATAATGGCTTTAAGCAGAAAAAGGATGGGTTTAGATTAGATATTAGGAAGAAACTCTTTCCCAAGAGGGTGGTGGGGCACTGGCACAGGGTGCCCAGAGAAGCTGTGCATGCCCCATCTCTGGAAGTGCCCAAGGCCAGGTTGGAAGGAGCTCTGAGCAACCTGGGACAGTGGAAATTGTCTCAGCCTATGGATGGGGTGTTGTATCAGGATGATTTGTAAGATCCTTTTCAAACCAAAGCATTCTTTGATTCTATGAAGTTTTGCTTCTGACTTAATTCATTGAGCGAGTGGGAGGGTTCCTTTTTAAACATCTTCTGTAGCCTGAGGCTGCCACAGGGCACTAATTCTCCTTCTGAATGTCTCAACACCTTCAGTTAATTTAGTGAAATGGCTCAGCATAAAGTTGGGGAAGAGGCTGAGGGGAAAGGGAAGGATTTGCTAGATGTTCCTGAGGAATGAATGATCAATAAATAATGTTTCCATGACAAAGAAAGCTGGTGTAGGGCTGACCTTACCTGTGCTCTGGAATTGAGCCTGATAGGTATTTCCCAATACCTATCTATACTGCATTTTTGAGGAACTTTGGTAGTTTGAAACACTTGTGCTAGGAAAACCTTGGTAATGAGGTCCTGAACCTTTCCGTTCTGGATTTCCATTCCAACGCAGCTCTGAATGGCACTGCCAGCATCCCTTTCCATTTAACAGCTGTTTGAAAGCTTAGATAGGTTCAAAACTTACAGTTCCTAATGGGAAAGTGCTGTTTCATGATTTGGTTTCATGCCTTTTTTTTTTTTTTGGGTGGGGTGGGGAATGGAGTTATAACATTAAAGTCTACATATAAAGATTTGCAGCTCACCAGCCCTACGGCTACCTGACACTAATTCCATTGCTGTAGCCAAATGGCCAGGCAGTCAGAGAGAAGGGAGGTGTCTAATTGTACTCAAGATTGAGGTATAATTGAACACTTCATTTCTCCCCCTGTGGCTAAACAAGAGGGATGAGAAGATGAGGATGCCCTTCCCTTGGGCTGCCAATGAGGTGTGCAGCATCAGCAAGGAGGTCACTGATGGGCAGTGGTGCAGCTGGCAGCCCTGTAACCCCAGCTGGGCCACAGATGCACTGCACAGATAAATGATTTTGGTGCTTTTGGTGGTCTGACTCCGTGCAAGAGCTCTTGGAGGAGAGATGTGGGCTCTTCTTCAATGCCCAGGGACTTGGGGGAAGGTGTTTAGTGGTCAGAGGTGTGGGTAGTGGAAATGTGGTGGGCAAATACTTTGTCTTGCTTTCTAATATCCTTTTCAGATTTATTCAAAATTATCCATTCCTCCCTCGCTGTTACTAAGGAGTTTGTGTTTAATATGTACATCTAAAATATGTGCATATTAAGGCTATATGATACAGAAGTGTTTGGGGGTATGAGCTGATGCTTTTTAGAGAAGGAGTAAAAAATTATAATGTTTAATAGAGACATAATTATTAGAAGCACTACGCTTATGTAGAACTTGCTTCAATATTTGTAATTTCGCCAACTTCAAAGGATTTCAAAATTGTAAAATTTGTTTCAATATTTCTCATTTCTTTCAAAGGTTCATGAGTTTTGCCTGTCATAAAACCAAACAGGAAAGTCCTCAGTTGTGAGGTTATATTTCTTCTAAATTGTATGACTCATCAGGAAGCTTGACCCACTGGGGAGCATTTTCCAAGTGGAGCAGGGATTAGGCTTCAATTGCACAGATTCATCAAAGATGGTGAGTCGAACACCCTAGAATCCCTCTGTGCTCTGAAACTGCTCCCTGATGTTGTGTACTATGCAGGAGAGGGGACTGCCTGTGATGCTCTGAGAGGTGCCATGGGGTTTCTGGGCACCATAGGAGGGGATGAGGAAGCAAAATAGCTTTAAAGCCCGTTGGCATTAAAAGATGATGAGAAAATACCTTCCTGTCATCACTTTATTTCATTAGGTTGCTAATGAGTTTCCTCTAGGGATGGCAATGGGGTAGTTCTGATGCTTTTATCCAATTAGTGAGTGATCCCAGGAGTGTATCCTTTTGTGGTGAAAACACAGCGAGGTTCATTCCTCCTGGAGCACTGCATCCTGCAGGTGCTCTGAAGGCAGTGAAATGCCATGGGAAGGTGCATGCCAGGCCAGGTCCCTCATTACTAATTGCTGATGTTAGCCTGATCTGTGGGTTTGAGATGGAGCCCCAGAGGGCAATGGACTCTGTCGTGAAAGTAAGTGAAATGCCAAAGATGTGAATAAAGTTTCATTATGAGTTTTGAGGTTACTTGTAAGTTGAGACACTGAGAGAATTCGCATTTTAAAAACCCTGGTGCAGATAGGAAACAACAGATAAGTGCCTTTGATGCTACTGCCTCAAGGGATATCCACCACCAGCGCCTTGCCAGCTGCTTGTGCTTGTAGGAACCTTTGCTTCTGGCACTGTAGTCACCTCCAGCTTTTAGCTTGATTTAAAATGACATTGAAGAAGGAGTTAGCAACAGTACTGATGCAGCTGACATGGTTGGTTGTGGGTGGCCTTCTCTAAGTGAAAAGAACTTAAACTATTCCTTGTTCTCCATTTCTGTCTCTGCAGGTAGCCAAGAGCTGCAAGTGTCATTTCTCCTGCAGGGCACTGCATTTGGCTTTGCAGCAGGTAGTTTTGTCCCTGGCCAGTGTCTACCATGAGAGAATTCATGTCTTTCTATATTTTTTAGTTGCTCTCTGTCCTTTTAATTCTATAATTTCCCTTTGTTGCCCTGCCTTCACCCAGACCCCTGTGCTCTGTGTTATTTATATACCTGGGGCTGTGCAGCCCATGGTACAATGAACAAAGAACACAGAGCTACATGAACACTGGGTTTCACATTCCACAAGGTTAGATTTAAGTTATTGAGGTTGCTCAAACAGTTTTTTCCTGCCTCCAAGGTTAGTGTGAGCTCTATAGCACAGTGCTTTATCACTGATTCTTTACCATCAAGTTTCTCATGAGCTGCCTCCTTCTCCCCATTAGAGTTGCAGTGTGGGGAGTTTCCAAGCCCTGCAGTGCTAGGCTGTGTTGCAGAGGAGTTGCATGCTTTTTTATAGTGTAATTGGAATAGAGGCTGGTTTTTGACTTCTTTCTGTCAGTGCAACACAAACCTATGGCAAAAATGAAGAGGCACTAGTCATCCCCCTCCAGCTTTTCAGATTTTATTTTTCCCAGCTTTTTCAGGTACTGAAGGAATGCTGAGAGGTGTCTGACAAGCCCCAGTGATGCACAACAAACAGTGCTGGAGCAGGCTCCCAATGGGTTGGGTACAGGCTAGGGCTGTGATGCTTGCCTGGGCTCTCTTTTGGCTTTGTGATTCTTGATTCGTCCTGGACAGCAAACAGCAGAGCAGTGTTTTTCATTTCCTTGAGTGTGATATGGACCATATCACGGTTTGATAAATGTGCCGTGCTCCAGCGCAAACAGCAGAATTACCGAGTGTTGGGTTATTTGGCCTCTGTCTTGGCAGCACTTTGTTCCTCCTTTTTCAGCAGAGAGAAGGATGAGTAATGCTGGCTGTGATGCTGGGGCAGCTAGGAGCTGGATTGAGGCCAATGAAGCAGTTAAGATGCCCCCTCACAGATTTTACATCTGGTGTTTAGAAACGGCTGCCCCTTCAGTCTAGTGGCATAGGAGTGGCAGCTCTGTCCCCAAAAATCCCCTTAGCAATCAAACTTTAATCCATTTGAGAGGGACAAAACCCATAACCTTCGGCAGGGATGGCTGCAGGCAGTCTGGCCTGGCAGGCTCTGGTACCCCCAAAGGGAGGGCTGGCAGAAGCACACCTTTCCTGCTTTCCAGAGGAGACCCTGCTTGTCTTTCCCTCTGGGAACAGCCTGGGCTCTCCAGACCCCAGACTCCATCAACAACATAAGCCAAGCATTATGCGTGTTTATCCAAGCCTCTGGGCAGTCTCAAGCCAGAAGCACTCTAAGAAATGCTGTCTGGGACAGGGCAAACCCAGAGAGAGTGTTGTGTGAGCTTCTCTTTTAAAGAATGTGTTTAGAAAAATCTCACATGTGATTAAAAACAAAAAAGAGACTGAGTGGAGTAAATTCTGCTAATTTTTCCTATTTTATTTTTAAATGAAGGACATAAGCCTGAGCTATCTCTGGCTGCAACTGGGTGAGATGTTCAATATGACACACAAGTAATTTTATTTTCTCATATGTAATCTTCTAGTCACCTATTCAAGAGGAAGGAATACATTCTTTCCAATTTTCACCTCATGTCTGGTGAAAATGTGAGAGATCAGATACTAGGGAATTTTAAAGGAAAACCTAATCTGATCCCTTGGATGGGCAATATGGCATTTTTTCCCTAATCCCTGGATTGCTCAGTTCCCTCTCCTCCCCTTACCCCCACCTCCTCAGTGCAGAAAGGAAAGCACTGAAATGTGATTTTGCCATCAGCAGAGGATGGGTTGAAGCTGTCATTTTCCTGCCCATACAACAGCTTCTTCCAATTCCAATTTCCCTTCTTTCTGAAGAAAGGCTTTGAGTTCGGTGTTTGTGTTAGTACCTGGTCCAGTAAGGCACGGCTGCTGAGCTGGGGGCTCCTCTCCTTTCACAGCTCGTGCTATTCTTCTGTGGGAAGAGATCAGATGAGTAATTTGGGGAGAGAGATGGAGGGAAAAAAGGAGCTGACCTATGGCTTTGAAAGTGCTGGGTTCATTCCTCCTCATTTCCTAATTGGCAGGGAGTGCCTTCTGCTCAGGGAGAGACAGAGGCAGGGAGAACTTCCAGCACACTCTGATTATACCCCTCCTCTGACCTAGCAGAAAAAGAAGGTAATTCACTTTTTTTTCGCTCTTTGGCCTTTGTCCTAAGATTACTCAAGTCTTTTGCTTCATGAAAATTGGAGATCATCCCATTTTACACATGAAGTGCCAAGATACCAAATGGCCTTTCCTTTCTGCCACCAGTGATGTTATTTTGCTATCCTCTGTGGCTGTGCATCTTATCAGTCATAAAGCTGAGCCTGACTGCCTGCTGAAGGATATGGATGTGGGCCTGCTCCATGTGTCTGCTTCTCCCATCTGTTTGTGCTGGGAGCTGCAGGTGATAAAAAAACGATTTGATTATTTCAACCCACTCAGAGTTTTGGATCCTCCATATGACCAAAGATAGGCTTTTCAGTGGGTCACCAGCAATTATAAAATGAGAGACGGAGGGGAAGGAAGGGTGGGAAGTTGTGCTTAGAGTAATACTTTATAACAAATTTTTCCAAGCTTGAAAGAAGTCAATAAGGATGTGAAATACAGAGAGAAAGAAAAGAGGGAAGAAATAAGCTGGGGTACCAAAATCAACTCCACCCACTTTGATCTGATGGGTGAAAAAGAGAAAGATGTGGATTCCTCTCCTGCAGGAGACGCAGCTTGCTGTCTCAGGAGGCAGCTCCCTGGCAGGTCAGCTCTCCTGCCCACTCCTGCCTGCATCATGCCCAGAAATCACAGGGGTCTCCTGGGTTCTGCTGTGTCCCAGCTGTGCCTGGACAGCAGCCCCTGTTTCCTGCATGGGATCCCCTTTTCCAGCCCCATTCCCAGCCACCCCTACCCAAACACACCGTGGGAGCTTTTTGTTCCTGATTCAGTCACTTTGCAAACAGTGTCACAATTTGTCAGGTGCTGAGCATGATATTTGCTTGATGGAAATGTTGGCCCTATTGTGAATCAATCCTAACAGCTTCTCACAGCGAGGTTGTGAGACAATGAGACAAATTTACTACACAGGCAGACAAAGCAGCTCCTATTATGTGTGCAACCACAAATAATAGGAGGATAAATGGGAACCAGTGAAAATATCTTCATGATGGGTGGCTGCAGGCACAACAGTGTGTGTCAGTGGCTGAGTGAGTGAGTGAGTGAGTGAGTGAGTGAGTGAGTGAGTGAGGGAGGTGCTGGGGACAGCCAGGTGAGCCTGCAGGGCTCCTGCCTGATGTGCCTGAGCTGGGGGTGTGTGCTGAAACCCAGGAAAGGTTTCAAAGCCATTCTGTGAAGAGTCTGCTCAAACAGAGTAGGAAAAAACATTTGTTTTTTAAATGATGACCTTTTGCTCATTCTAAGGAAGTTTGGCATCAGGTAATACTTGTGAAGGTACCACAATATATGCATTTTCTTGTAGTTCCAGTCTGCTGTGGTGGAGAAGGGTAGCTTAAAAGTTCCCAGGGGAACATTCTCGTTGTAAAAATATTTTTGACATAATATTTTCCAACTAAATTATTCTGGGAAAGATGCTGTTTTAAAAAAAAAAAAAAACAAACTCACAATATGACCAATGTATTTATCTATTAATCTTGTAAGTAAAATATAGAATGGTTGAAATTATAATTCATATTTTATATATATATATATATAACATATATAATATAATATATAATGTATAAATATATATTATATATAAATATATAATGTATATTTATATATAACATATATAATATATATTGCATTATATGTATAATATATTTTATATTATATATATATAAAATATATATAATCCTGAGTTCTTCTTTTCACTCTGATTCAAAAGAGAAAAGTGATTTTGTTTTGATCTGAAATATGAGAATTTTCCAATGAATGGGATTGCAGGCCAAAGTTATTTGGTAGCATTTGTGAAACTATCTTGGCCATGATTCATTTTTTATGATAGGAATGTGTTGTAATGACCACATCTAGAGCTGGTCAGCCCTATGGCACTCAGCCTCTTTTGAGCTACCAGAGACTGAAGGAACATGGAAGATAAATTGTCCTCTGACTGCTAGCAGGAACTTCTTGATGTCATGATTAAAATATGTCATCAGAGTAATATTGGGTGGCCATCCAAATTTTTCCAGCTAAAGAGCGAGGTCATTCTCCAGGGATGTCTGAAAGCTGAATGTACATCAGGTGTATGGTTAATGGTTGGTTTTTTCCTTTTCTTTCTGAGAATGTTCTGAATCTGGGAGTCTTCCTCTGCAGCTACTGGTGGAAGTAACTGGTCGGTAGAAAGCTGAGCAGTCACTTACTGGCAGCAACTCTTGTCCTACAGAGAGTAAGAAAGTGATGTCTGGTGTTAGAGCTGGAAAGGCTCCTGCCCTGGAGAGGTCTTCAGGCATTTCTGCTGCTCCTTTCTCAGCATGGAGCAGCTGGATCAGGATCTTGGCAGGATGGGGATCTCTCTCTCCCACCATGCTCTGCTTGCTGAGCACCACGGTGTGCTGGGCTCAACAGAATTTTGTACTAGTCAAATTTCTGTGAGATTTGGCTCTCTGGCCTGAGCAGCTCCCATCCAGCTGGTCTGGGTGGCAGAAAAGGAAGGAGGGTAAGGCTGAAGGGTATTGGAAACTGCAGCCTGGAAACAAATGTAAGAGAGAGGTGAAATAGCAAGGCAGTGTTATAGTAAATTGTGTCTGGACAAGGGATTGCTGAATTGTCAGTCACAGAACAGTGTCTGCTTGTACTGGTTTTGCTGTTCCAGACATATGCCTCCCACAGGATTTAAGAACTTTCTTGGGAAGAGACCATGTGAATGTGCAGTTCTTGCCATTAAGGCTAATGCATTTCCTTCCAATGGCTCTGCTGTGATGAATCAGTCCCCACATGCACATCTTAATGGTTGGTGTCACGCCCTGCTGGCTCTGGAAAAATTGTGAGTGCTGGTATGTGTGAAAAAGTCAGTATGAGGAGAGGAGGAATTATTTCTGCAGGATAATTTCAGGCTGGGGACACTACCCCTACTCAATGGTTGTTAGCATGTGAGGGAGTCTTCTCCAGAGGACCATTTTGCCAACATAATTCTGCCTCCAAACTGTTCTCTGGAAGAGTCCATCTCTACTGACTGCAGGCAGTCCATGGAAAGCTGTCTTAATATTAGTTTTTATGTGGACCCTTCCTACAAACAGGGTGAATATATGTATATTCTTCTTAGTGTTTGACAAATGCTTCCAAATTGAAAAAAGGCAAAACAGAGTTTTTCTTGCAAAAAAATGGTGGGTTTTCTTTTTGTTTCTTGGGATTTTTTTGGTTGCTTGGTGTTATTTTTTTTTTTTTTTTTAGTTTTGTTGTTGCTGTTTGGGGTGGTTTTTTTTTGGCAAGATATAAATCTGCTTTGAAGTGGAAGTGGTGGCTTCTTTTAGTGGATGCTGGCAAGTGTGTCAGTTTTATAAAGTGCTGCAATATCTCTCCAGCCAAATAGAGATGTTGCCATTTTGCCTGCTGTGAGCTGCATCTCGAAAATGAACTGCTTTGCCAGCTGCAGGGGCAGCTGGGAGCCCCTTGTTCTGTGACTCTGCCCTGGTGCAGGACATGAGAGCACATCTCTTGCCTCTCTAGGGTGTGCACATCTAGGGGGGCACGTTTGTCATGTTTTCCATGAGCTACAATAGATTGTCAGAGAAGTGAAATGCGCGGATTGCCCATGACTGCTGGTCTCAGGATTGCTCTCGAATGGTTCAAAGCCAGCCCTGGCTGCTGAAAGGAGCATGTGTTAGAGGAGGGTGCCTCTGTGCAGGTCCTGATGTTATTCCCTGGGACAGTCCCTTTTTTGGTGAGCTTTGCTCTTAGCTTAACATTTGCTGTTGCTCTAATTCATTTACCTCGCCAGAATGGCACAAACAAAACCTGCAGGGGGGAAGGAATGGGGACAAATCATCTTTATTGTGAATATGTGACACCTCCAGCTGTTGATGGTGTGCTGAATGGCACCTGGGTGGCTGGCATCTGACCTCTTTATTAGTTTTACTCTTTTCTTCCTTTGATTTGTTGGGAGCCTGAAAAGCTATAGATGAAATGAAAAAGGACTAAAGAAGGGTAAATCACTTCAGGCATTCAAGCGTGTTTGTGATTATTCTGCAGGAAGAAAGATGACAGGCTGTGGTTATTTGGTTTATAAGTAGAAGAAAATATGATGGAATAAGTGAGCTCAGGGGCTTTTTCTTTGCTTGCCATACATGATTGTTTTGTGTGTATTTAACAGGGACTTCACTGCTGCAGCAAATCATTGAAGGGGAATATTCAGTGGAATCCAAAGAAGGATTAGGCTTTAATAGGAAAATGAATTGCATTTGTAACAAGCCTGACTGCTGAGTACTGACAATGTCACTGGAGCTGCCAATGATTTCTTGCTTCAGGAGCTGAGAATGTGATCTGGAGGGGCTGGAAGGGAGTGTCTGTGCACTGCACCTCTCCATCCTTCACTGGGCACATGCCTGTGCTTCTGTCTGCCTTGCCCTGAGTTGGTGGGACATTGAGCAGAGTTTTGAACTCATTGGGCAGTGATTTGATCAGGCATGACAGCCACTAAGAACCTAAACAAATAGCAGAGAAGCTAATTCTGTTCCCCTATCTAAAATTCTAATCTTGTTTGTGACATCATAATTGGTTGCCATAGGGACAATTATGGTGTCATAAAAAAAGGATTAATGATGAGTTTAAGTGAGGATTAAGCAGCTGGAACAGATGAACTTTTTAATAACTCCTGCCTCCTCTGAAAGCTACTGTTTTGTGCATAAAAATATAGCTCCAAATAAAGAATGATGGGCTGCATGAAAGTGAATATGCACTGAAGGAACTATTATGCATGCAAAAGGATATTGCTCTAAGTTTCTGAGGTCTATCAGGATGCTGCACTGTAAAGGAAATCTCATCCATGTAGAGAAATGCTGGAATGAGCAACAGATCTCCTGTGTTTTTTTCCAGGTGTGAAGCTCCACAGTTTATTTCTGTGCATCTTTCTTTTGTGTATTTAAAGATGAAAAAGTATGCATACTTGGGGTGAATGTTCCACTGTACTTAGTTTAGAAAATAAGTATGAGGGAAGTGATATGTAGAAGATAAATGAATATTGATGCAACTTAATATATTCACTTGTGAGGGTGCTTCAAATTTTAGTGGCTTGTCTGTTTGGAATAGGTTTTGTCAAGAAAATCAGGATTCCTGGAGCTAGCATATTTCAGGATAGATGATCTTAGCTTTTGCCTGTGCTATAAAGCTGGGAGGGCTGCTCAACAGAGAGCAAATCAAGCAGCCAGGATCCTTGTGCCCAAGCTGACAGGATCTGAACTGCTGCATTAAATGGTCAGTTCACACATGTTGTCCATGCTCCTGATTGTATGTGATTTGTAAATCAAAGCTTTGAAAGCAAATCTCTATTGCTGATTTGAAAAGCAAAGTTTTGAAAAGAGCTGAATAGTTTCTGCAGCAGGAGTGTCTGTGCTGGCTGCTTTGTCCTGCAGGTTCCCTCAGAGCTGGGCAGGCTCCGTGTGGCTCTTGCTGCCCTGACCCCTCTGCAGTCAGGTATTGGCAGAAGGGCCCTGGACAGCAATTATTAACACGTGACAGGGGATGGAAAAGTCCTGTGAATGGCTCTTGGGATGGACTCAGTGGCAAGAAACTACCTGAGGGCCTGTGTGTGGGTGTCAGTGCTTTGTTGTCTCTCTTGCTCTTGTTACCTTTGCTTAACTCTTTCTGTCTCTCTCCTCCCGGCTCTTCTTGGTGCCTGTTACGAGCTGGAGAGGAAGGACTGTTTCTGGGAGGGGAAACACAGGGCTCCTGAGCTTTTCTGGGCACCCAGCTCTCTTGCTTATTGCCATGATGTTGGTCTTTGTTGGGACTTTTGGAGTGGAGTAAGAACAGCACCAACTCTTTGGTTGTGGTTGCTGAGCCCTGGAGCAGAGCTGCTCTTGCATCCATTATTGAAGTGCACGGCAATCCTTACCAGAGTGCACAGGCTTGCAGACAGGGGCTTGTATGCCAGATCTCCTGGCATTTCTGCTGGGATTGCATGGATTTGTATACCAGGTGCTCCTGGCATTCCTGCTGGGATTGCATGGATTTGCATGGCAGGTGTTCCTGGTATTCCTGCTGGCATTGCCTCCTGCCTTGGGTGCTGCTGGCAGAGGAGGTTGGGTGTCCTTGGCCCTGGCCCTGCTCTTGGCTGCTGCATGCTGAGCACAAGCCTCTCTCTGAAGCGTTTTTGGGGAATAATGACAAACTCTTGGGTCTTCAAAATCCTGTACAGGTGTACATTAATCTCTGCAACATCACTGGGGTGGCAGAGGACAGGCTGTTCTCTTACCACAGGAGAAGAAATTCAAGAGAAAAGGTTAAGCAGTGAATTTTTCAGGTGTTAGTAGAGGTCCTTTCAGAGTACCTGCTCAGGGCCACATGAGCTTGGGGCACCCAAGAGGCTTTCTCTGATTTTTAGCCAGGCTGAAGGTTTCACCACAATTATAGGGGATTTCTGTGGGTATAGTGCCAGTAGGTTTGGATGCTCTGACTGCTGCCTTCTCCTTTCATTTATCTCTTCTCTCCCAAAGTCTTTGACCTTCATTCCTCCTGGATGAATGCAGCAGCCCAGTGTACAGCATTTCACCTCCCTCTGCCCCCAGGCAAAAGATTTGCTGGCCAAGGATCCAACCCTGCTGTTTTGCAATGCTTTGGGAAGAGCAGTTTATAACTGCCATGAGCTGTACTCTGGCTAGTCCTGCCCTCCAAGATACTGAAATCAGCTTGGGAACAAAAATTTTAACAAAATTGGAAGTATTAGAAAGCAAGCATTTTTATTACAGTGCTGGACACATCTGGGGGACTTTT
Organism: Ammospiza caudacuta; assembly: GCF_027887145.1. NCBI lineage: Eukaryota > Metazoa > Chordata > Aves > Passeriformes > Passerellidae > Ammospiza > Ammospiza caudacuta. The sequence goes on along the minus strand of NC_080597.1, from coordinate 13,320,090 downwards.
CCCCTAACTGGATGTGTGTTGTGAAATTTTACAACAGGGTGTTTATTCCACCATGATTGATCATATTCATTATAGCATATTTCCTAGCTAATGCATGAACATCACTTTTCCTAGAATTAATTTAGAGGCCTTTGCCTCTTACTGGAAGTCTTCTTATGGTTCTGAAGGGTCATCTTAAGGTGTTTCTGGTGGTCATATTCACCGAGAGCCCCTAGTATTGTGATGACTTTGCCTTGAACTTCTCTTAGGGCACGTGCTGTTATTTCTTGTTGCGTAACTTTGCCACAGAAGCCCCTATGTTCCCCATTACCTGTTTATCCACTGGTCCTAGCTATGTTTTTCATCCTGTGTGCCCACTTTTACCTTCTTTTATCTAATTTGCTAGTTAGTCTTTAAGGTCTATTTTGCATCTTCAAGGCAACTGGTAATTGTTGTTCTCTGTGTTGTCAGTAGGAATATTACAGAGTAGGAGGGTGGCTGCTCTGAGCTTTGTGCAGGATGGGGAGTTCTGTGCTCCCATGTCCTGGAGCAGCAAGTGCAGGACAGAGTGGCTTGATGAGCCCAGAGCAGGGCAATGGCTTGTGCCAACACAGACCCCTATAATCTGTGCTTTCAGGGGGAGCTAAACCCCTCTGCTGTGTGGACCTTGGTGGTTCTCTTCTGAAATAGATTATCTAGTTGAGTCTCTTTCTAGATCACAGCAGTAATTCCTTGAGGAATGGCTAAGAGGGCACAAACAATTTTATCATCTCCTCCAGACTGAGAAGGTTTGCCCACCACCAGGTGTGGAGATTCAGGCAATTTGAGAATGCAATACCCAAGGAACTACTTGGTTATTTTTTCCATCTGAGCTTCTCCAGCAGTCTGCAAGCTCCTCCCTTCCCACCCAGAGATGTGGGGCTCTGGCTGCCCTGGGCACACCTCAGCTCAGTGCCAGCTTCCTCAGGGTTTGTCCAGGGACCTGGTGCCACCAGTATAGTGATGGGGACCTGCTGGTACATCAGAGGGGTGAATCTGGGAGAAAGCACTGCCCTGGCTCGCTCTCAGATGTGGTCCCTCCCTTAAATCCCAAGTTTTCCTTTGTAAAATCAGAGGCATCCTGTTTGTTTACAACAGGCTGCACCAGGTTCCTTCCTCCTTGCTTACAGCAAAGGCAAGGTGTAGAGCTGGAAGGAGAAGTGTTCTGTTCTAACTCCTGTGCTCTCAGGCACTGAGATAAGCTTATCTCAGCTGTGTCTTGGACTGTCTGTGTATGGCACGTGCTCAGTGAGAGGGCACAACTGTGTGCCTCTGAGCTGGGCAGGAGAACATTATTCATGAGTGGTCACATGCAGCTGACAAATGTGGAATTGGACCAGTGGTACCCCACAGTGCAGCACAAACAGCCTGGCTGTGCCCTGAGTGCCTGCTGTGCTGCTGGGGCTGGTGGTGGAGGTGCCCCTTGTGACAGCAGAGCTCATGATCTGCCTCTCTGTGGGTGAGGAACAGGACAGGGCTGTCCCTCCTTTCAAACAGGGTGTGAGTACATCTCTAGGCTAGCACAGCTGTTCTCAGAGTCACCTTGCCCTTGCAGAGTTCAGATGGACACCAGCAGCACTTTCTGCCCCAGGCTGAGGGTTTCAGGGACTGGTCCTGCCTGCCCGGGCTGCAGAAGTGTTCCCTGGAAGTGCAGTCCTTGTGGTCTCAGGAGGCATTAAATACAGGTTAAACTGAAAAGCAAGTGGGAGCAGTGGGTCTGGATGTTAACATCTGCCAGAGCACAGAGGAAGTACGTGAAGCAAGGGGAATTTCTCTGTCTTGTTGAACCCTAGGCAAGAATTGTGAGCCAGAATGCGTCAATAATGTGTTTATATAGATGCCTTGAGCTCCCTGCTGCTTTCCAAAACACAGCCATAAGCTAAGCCTGTTTCACCTTGTGACATTTGAAACCTGTTTCCATTTGCTACATCAAAATCCCTCCCCTCCCCCAGTATTTTATCTTTGTCCTAATTAATCAGAAGATTATTAAAAGTCCTTACCCAAACCTCGTGAACAACTTCTTAAATTCTAGACTGAGTTTATTTCACTTTAGCTGGGACTGAAGTCCTCTACCTCTTGTAAGTTACTGAAAAGCCTTTGATATTGGTTTGCTCACACATGGGTGAAGACACTGTTCTGGTTTTATTAGTGATCTCCATATCAGAGAGAAGACCAGGCTCTGAGGCTAACCTGGAGGTCTTTGAAAGAAAGCTAGAGGCAACCAACACCCCAGATCCCAATCCCATTAATTTCCATCAGATCTGCTCTCCAGCTTCTTTGATTCCTCTGGAAAATTGCTGCAAGTGGATCCACCTCAGAGGAGCCTTCTGTGGATCAGGGTTTGGTGGCTCTAGAGAGGATGTTGATGCTGTCCTTGTTTGAAATGGGGACTTCCCATGGGTGAAGCAGTAACAGTTTATATCTCACCTAAATCTGGGCCTCACTCTTTAGGGCTCCCCTTTTTAGATATTTTAGAAATATTAAGTAATAAATTTCACTGCAAGATATGTGCAAATGGGAAATTATTTCTGGCTTAGTATTTCTTTTCTGAAGAGCTGTTCAGTCTTATGAGGGTTTTGATGATGGTAAATGAAGAAAAGAAAACCCTCCAGCCAAATATCTCTTGAACAGAACCCCCTTTTCATCTGAATCTGGGAACATGAAAGTACAAATCTGTCTCTTGCTGGAAAATTTCATTTCTGTTCTAATTTGTAATAGGTCTCTAGGTGCTGCAACAATTTCCTTTCTCTGCAGATTTATCCTGAGCCTTTGTCAACAGTTTGGAACTGAATGGATGTTTAAAGTACATTTTTCTCTATTCTTTCCCCTTACATGAAGTAAAAAAGAAAAGTCTAAGCAAGTTGGTGACCAAAATGAGCCATGGAGACAAAAGTGTTAAATATGAGTCAGACTATCTTGTTTTAGCGTGTGAGTCAGCTTTGGTTTTAAGAAAAACATTTAAAAGATGATTGGAAAAAATGCTGAATGGAAATATTTCAGAAGAGTCTCTGTGTCCCTGAGTGAGAAGATGGGAGATTTACTTATCTCCGTGCAGAAATGATCACAAAGTGTTAAAAGTAGTACAAGTGATGAGCTCATAGAAATTGAAGGGTCTTCTTTGGGAGGATCATGCCCAGTGTCCCCATTTATGGCAGAGGAAGTGTTATTGAAAGGGAATATCAGGGTGCAAGGCCAGGGCAGTGAGTCCCTTGGTTTACCAGGCACAGGTGCCAGGAACATGTGGGTGCTGGGACTCCAGGGAAGGAGAGACTGAACTGCTCTGCCTGAGCTGCCTTGGAGGCCTTTGGAGCTGGACTGAGGCACTGGAGGCTGCTCCTGCCCTTGGCTGGTGAGCCAGGGGTGCTGTGACCACTTTTTGGGGAGGAGACTTTGTGCGTGCACTGAAGTTCAGCCACCTCGGTAAGAGGGTAGCAGGTGTGAAGGGGAAGGGAGCATTTAGAGAATGGAAAGACTGAGGAGCTGGCAGAAATCTATGGAAGGTTTTTCCTCTCTGGATTTGTTATACCTGCTTCCTGTATTTCACAGCATTACCTTTTTGAAAAAAGGATGATCAGCCCAAAGGGATAATCTTCGTCTGTAAAGCTGGAAAACACCAGCAGAGAAGAGCAGGTGATGTGTGGCACAAAATAGCAAATGAACCAGCTAAAAAGCTATCCAAATTCCCTGTAAAAAGAACATTTTGAGAAAAAGCAAAGAGTTGCCATTAGCATGGAATGGACTATTGCTGTGCACTGTAAATGAAGTAAATTTATTCCTGAATCCACTCTGCCTTTAAGAGCTTTGCTTGTAGCCAGACAAAATGTTTATTTGAAGAACACAGTAGCTTCTTCTTACTCATGGATAAAGATGAACCAGCAAACGGTGGAAATGCATTATTATTATACTTCATCACAGGGTAAGGGTTATTATGTGCTCTGCCTGGCTTTACTTGTTGTAAAAGGCTACAGCACTCAGAGCTTTTAGAAAGCCACAGTGGTTATCTGCTTGAAGCAAAAGCAAGGGATTTTTTATTTACTGCTCTAGCTCTCAGTGCTCATCCTTGGGTTTGAAGTAAAATTTCAGCAGGAACTGGGAATGGCAGGGGTTTTGCTTACTCTGCTTTTACTTGCTGTCCTGATGTTCAAACATTGTCAGGTCCTCCATGGAAAAATAAGCCAAAGAGGTGGGGCTTCCCCCCACCAGTTTTATAAGTAGATACTCAAGTTTTCACCTAAATATAAAAAATGGGAAGGGAACTGAAACCTACTCATATGACAGTTGTTCCAGTGACCTCTCAGGAACCACCTCTTCCCTCTGTCTCCCCCTCATCTTTTTTTCACTTGGCTACTCTGGGGCAGTCACAGGGTACTCCTCAAGCCTCCCTGGATGTACTGGTTTCTTGTCTTCATGCTGGGCACCTCCTGAAGCTGACAAGAAAGTCAAACACTGGGTGCTGGGGGCAGGAGCCAGCAGAACTTCTCAGGAATGTGGGATCGGTGGAAAGACAAGCACCCTTGGAACACACGAAGGTTGGAAGATTCCATGTGTGCTGGTGCACATTTATCTGCGTGCTCCAGGTTGTCATGTGTGTATTTATATCTCTGTGGGCCACCTGTGTGATCCACATTAGCTGCAGAGTGTGTGTCAGCATGTTTGTGTACAATAGTGAGCTCATGTAGTAAAGGAGCAAAGGGACTCTTTAAAGGGCTCACCCTGTTGGTTTCTGTCATGGCAATTGGAGTGGAGAGCTAAAGAGGAATTTTCTCCTTAAATGTCACCAAGTGGCTTTAAATGTGTGGTGTGGAACACTTGAAGTAGTGGGGTGTGACAGAGGACTTTTCAGACTTTAAATGATGTTGTGCTTTTAATAACTTCTTGTGAATTCATGCCTTGAAGTGCGAGAATTTTAGAGGGGTTTATGTGAAGGGTAAGAGGACTGAGATTTGACCTGCCCTCAGAACAAAGTTAGCTTGGTGCTCCTGATCTGTGCAGTGCTTATTCTTCCTGAAGCTGGGGTGTGATGTTCTGGATGATGTTGGCTCTGCTGCAGCAGGCACAGAAAGCTGGGCCACCTTCAGGATGCCAGGCCACTCAGGAGACCTTTCCTCAGTGCCTGCCCTTTGGTTCCCTGAGTGGATAGACTGAGCACCCATCCCTGCTGGTTATCCCCCTTCCAGTGAGTGGAATTCTGATGGGATCCCCAAGAGCTGGCTTTCTTGTTCTCCTCCTCCTTTTGTCGAAATTACCCTGGCTTTGAGAGCTGTAAAATTAGTGGTTTCAGAACCTCTCAATTGTATTTGTAACTCTTCATGGTCGAGGTGTTTCTTGGTGTGAATGCACACAAATCACAGTGATTTGGAAGACAGGATGATATGTTTGCAACAGCCTCTGTACAGACTGGATTAAATACTGAATAATTTGGGACAAGGGAACCCCAATTATTAGTTCCTAGCTTTCCCTAATGAATCATAATGTTGTGTGTAGATCTTCATAAATCTTACTTGGTTTATAACTTCACTTGCTCCTTAGAAAGAGGCAGCCCTGCAGAAATCACTGAACATTGCAAACCCCTCTGCACTGGTTTCTCAGCTGTTGAGCCCTCATGCTGTGCAGATGTTTTCTAACCCATCAGCTCTCTAGTTTCTACTCCTCTTATTCTAAATCTTAGACTTCATTTACAGGCCTTTATCCAAGTATTTTCCTGTCTCTGTCTCAACAGCATCCATCATTGAAAACAAAGATGGACTCAGTATGAAAGGCTGTAGGATTGATTTGTTCAGTTTTCTGCTCATCTCATGTATAATTTGGTATCTGTTGGAACAGACAGAGTGACTCCCTGTGATTTCCTCTGACTACCCTGGGCTCCACTGTCCAAATGTGATTTTGAGGCATATTTTATTGATTATTGAACAGGTGTAGATGACTCTGTGAGCTGCTGTAGCTGTGGTCCAGGACCCTGCACCTTAATTTTGTGTGTATTGTATTTATTTCTCAAGTTTTATTGATTTTTTTTTTTTGGTCTTTTTTGTAATTTTTGACAAGAGATGGCATTGTGGAACATAAAGTGTTGCTACATTTTGTTTCAATTTAGTTGAATGTAATACAATTTTCTTAGTCAGTCATTTGCCCAGATAAGTATGTAAGCACTCAGTGTTTATATTTTGCAAGCTGGGGAGGGTCTAATGCTATCTAGCAGGAAATCAGATTTTATATAGCTGAATATAGTACAGCAAAAGTAATTTGGTGTGGGGGGATAGAATGCAAGAAAATAAAGATCGTGCAGAAGGCAATCTCATCCCTGAGGAGTTGCAGCTGTACTAATTACCAAAGATTAGGAACAGGGCTGCCCTTAACAGGCCGCAGCTGTGTCCAATGAGGATGGGTGCTATAAAAGAGTGGGTTAGCTGATTAAGAAGAAAGCTGGGGTTTGTTTGCTGTGCTGTGAAGAAGAGGGAGGAGTCAGTGCTGTGAGGAGATGGCCGTGAGAAATCACCAAGAAGGTATGGAACTTTTGCAATAAGATGACAACAATTTGGGTTTTTTTTATATTAACAACAAAATCTTATTTCATGGTTATGAATTTTGAGCCCTAAACTTTAGCCTTCTGATGGTATTGGCTGTGAATATATTTTTAAAATTTAATAGCTAGCTAACAGTGAAATTTTTAGTAAATCCCTCCTGTTTATGGCTTCTTTTCCCCAGTTGCTTACAGTGCCATAAAGTGAGTGCATCTACTTTTCAGATTACTTGTTGTAGTACAAGATGAGGAAAATTTTGGTGGCTAGGTCTAAATGCTTTTCTTAAAGTGAGCTGGGAATAAAAAGTCTGTTTTCCTTCACCCCTGCAAGGCTGTACATCATAAATGTTAGTTTGCCCTCTCCCTGTGAGCTGGGTTGTGGCAGGGCTGCTGCTGGAAGTTCTGGGTGGTTCAGATGCAGTGTGAGCCAGAGCAAGATCTGAGGAGGTTTTGTTTTGTTTTCTCCTTTGGCATCCATTCACGTTACCCCAGCTCTCTGAGGAGCTGCAGTAGCTGGGGACTGATGGAATGACAGAGCCCCAGGGAGGGAAAACTGATGGTTTCTGTTTGGAAGGAGGGGAAGAGGAAAGGTGTGTTCTGTGGCACCCTGTATTAATTGTTTCAGGAGAGGATGTTTGTGTCTTTAGGCTTGCTGTGTCTCAGACTCTGCTCTACAGCTGACCCTGAAGGCAGAGCTGAGGCAGGGAAATGGATGTGTCACCTATTCTGACTCTAAATAGTGGTGATGGTGATAACAGCTTTCTTGGAAATTATGTATATGGGGATGAGAGGTGGAAATGCTGCTGGAGACATCAACCAGCTGATTTTGAAACTGTGGTGTACTTAACCCTCCTGCCCCCAAACACAGAACTCCTCCCCCTTCCCTGAATCCCAGATCTCCATCTCTATTTCAGGACTTGATTGATCACAAACTTCCTGAAATAAGGGAGAAGGCTCAAGGAGGATGTTAAATTTGGATATTCAAAGATGTTAATTGCAATAGAACCAATTTCCTGATGAGAGCTCTTCTCCACAGAGAAGTCATCTCATCATTGTAGAAACACCACCATAATTAACAGGAGCTGAAGCATTTATTGGCAGCTCATCACAGAGGCCTAGGTTAGTGTGTGTCCAGATAATCTCCTTTTTCACAGGAGCGATATCTTCATGCTCAAAGATGAGGTGTCTTGGTTTATGCTTGCCTCTCTGTTACTGATGTCTCAGTTATTCTCAGAACAGCAAATGTGTGGTTCTTTTGTCCACTTATCCAGACACAGAATTAGAATGATTGGACATCTTTTTGGGTAAAGTAGTATAGCAACTTTTCAGAGTGTTTAAAATTCAACCCAATAAAAATCCTGGAAAAATGAAGAGGGCAACCTTTCTCTTATGTCTCTTCTCCTTAGCTCTGTTTCCCTTTGGTGTTTCATGTGTGAGGCTTATGCTGCAAATTTGGACGCTGAGATGATAAATGCTGTATGCCTGGCCTCTGAGTGAGGAATAAAATTAATCCAATTCCTGTTATCCAGAAAGCAAAGCAGTGCAGGGCAAATCAGAAACCTGTTCTGTGGGAGAAGGTGTCTGGGAGGGTTGCACTGAAATAGAGAAGAATCTTTTAGCTGAGATGAGCCACAGTTTAATTTTCCTTGTAGGTCTCCAGCAGGGTCACTTGGTTATGCACATCCCCAATGGGTTAGACTTGGAAGTCTTTGGTCAGGTAAGATTCTAATGTTGGTGTAGAAGTGATGCACATGAACTACAGTTGCCTGGATCAGGGAAAAGCAAAATACTGTTGCACAGAAAGCAAAGCCATTTGCCTAGCTCCAGGTGCTTCCAGCATTTTGCCAGTGGGTATGGAATGAAGACACACAGAATTATGCTTCAGAAATGGACACTGTTTCTTAATCAGTACACAAGTGTGACAGAAGACTATTTTAAGAGCATCTACATTTGGTACAAAGGATGCAGAATCCCTCATTTAGTCTGATCTGTGCACTCCTTCTGCTTCAGCCTTCTCCTCAGCCACTTTCCCAACTCCCACCTGATGCTGCCAGAATTAGAACTCTGTCCCTACCAAAGCGACCCACAGCTCAGCAGCCCCTTGCCTTTCCCAGCCCCTCTCTGCTCCAGGCAGACAGCTTTCCCTACATATATCCCTGAATGTCAGGAACACGTTCTCTGCTCCCACTGCATCCTCCTTCTGCATGTACAGCCCACTCCTCCCCACCTGTTGCTGGTTATGGAAAAGGAACAAAAGCGAGCACGAGCAAATGTGCAGAGCTCTGTACAGCAGCAGAGGTGTCAATCTGAGCAAATCCCCAGCTTTAGCAAAAGCCTTCTTTCCCCTGCAGTGCCAGCGTTGCTTTGCAGCTTGTGGTCCTTCCTGTGCTGAGCCAGGGGCTGGAAGGGTTTTTTTTGTGTCTTGTCTCAACCTCCTGCTTCATGCCCAGTGACCAACCAAGCACCACTGCCTACAGAGCATCCATAGCCTGGGACATTAGGGTACCTGCTGGTCCTAAAACATGATGAGAAGATTTTGTTGCCCTAAACATCTTATAGCAGGGGTAAACAGTGATATACAAATCCCTCTTCTTCCATGGGACAGAATGTCACTATTCAGAGGAACCAGTAGGTTCTTAAGCCAGTCCATGGCTGTGGTCTGCACACAGCATGTGGGTCAGAGCCAGACCCCTGTGCAGCTGCACTGAGGCCTCTCCCCACCTGGGAGCTCAAAATAATCTTGAGAGAAGCCAGAAGTGTAAGTAAAAGTCTGGTCATGAATGATTTTCTCTGCATGACAAACCTCACCTTTGCCAAAGGCTGTGCTGGTGGGAGAGGAGAGTTACCTTAGACCTTCTTGTCCTGGTGTCTTCAAGTACCAGCTCAAAATAATCTTGAGAGAAGCCAGAAGTGCAAGTAAAAGTTGAACTAACTAATTTGGGTGGGTTTTGACTGTGTCTGTCATCCCAGAATGGGGGAGTGCAAGAACTGTAGGAGGAAAGTTGGATGAGAGAGGGTGGTTGGGTGAGGATTTCAAATATGTGCAGGAGTATGTGCCTTAATGCATTGAGTGTGTTGGAGGTGAGGAACTAGAAAAAGAGAAGTTCTCTTAATAAGTCTGAGTCACTGTGTGAGTGGGGGGTGGTGGCAGAGAAGTCTCAGTGAGGCAGGGATTCATAAACTGAGGAGGCCACTGGAAATTTTGCATGGGCTGAACTGGAAAACATGGAGGGGAAAGGAATGAAAACTGCTGTGCCAAGCTCTTCTAAAAAACCCTTTGAACTCTTTGCAGAGCCCACCTAGTGTTTACCTTGTGGAGCTTGTGAAAATAGACCATGCAAACCTTCTGAGGGACTGGAAGCATAATCTCAAGTAAATGGCAAATGGTTAACTTAATGAATAAATCTTGGACAATCTTCCCCTTGGTCCCTACACCACCTCTTCCTGGTTCAGGTACAAACCCAAAGGAGGCTTCAGTTGAAATAGTTTCAGCTGAATTTGTTTCTAAGGTTGTTCAGCTATGAATCTCTGAGCAAAACTGGAGGTAGGAGACTCATGGGGATTGAAGAAGAAGAAATAGCCCCCACAGTGCTTTCCTGCTGATCTGTGCACTCTGAGAGCCCAGAATATACTTTACACAAGGGGGGTAGCAAAGCCACCTGGGATTCCCATGTACACCTCTTCAAAAAAAGCAGCCCCCACAGAGAAATGAAAAAAGCAAAGTAGAGGGAGAGAGTAAACTTAGGTTGAATTTTAAAATGGCTTTGCTGAAGAATTAGGACCATGTTTATGAAAGAAAAGAGACTTCTAACAGGGGGCAGATTATTTAAAGTAGGTTTTGCAACACCTTCATCCAGAATGAATGAACCTTAGCTCAACTTAGTGTTGTTTTATTAACTTGTCTCTTCTTTCTACCTGTGGGCCTGAGCACACATACATAAATATTTCCAGAGATGGCTCCTTGAGTGCTGTTTCCCACATCTTTGTAAGGAGTAACAAGTAGTGGGCATGTCAGAAGGATCCAGATCATAAGAGTTTATAGTTTAGCAGAATACAGACCAGTGGGGGTGAAGTTAGCCAAGTTGCATATATGAAGCTCCATCTGAATTATGCCTGAACTTTGCACTTAAAATTTAGGGCTGCTAATTTAAGAAAGTATATTTCTGAAAGAGTTTGGGAGGAAGCCTAGCTGCGTTCCAGATAAAGAGGCACACGAGCACCCATGTGTGCTGGGCAAGCAGGGGACCTGTGCAAAGCACAGCAAAAGGACAACCCGTTGTAAACCACAGTGAAACAGAGACTGCTTCTCTGGCAGTTATTTGCCATAGCTGCTGGGTCTTTCAGCTAAACTCAGACCAGCCCAAGCCTTGAATTAGCTAGAAATCAGTAGTCCAACTGCTTTCAGAATTGTGCTTTTATCCACTGGAGGCAGGCTGAGCAATGCCAAGTCTTCCATGGGGACCATGATTCATATGCCAGTGAACAGCTGCTGCAGATCCCTGGGTATGCCCAAATGATGCTGAAACTGATGCTTCTGCTATGGTGTGAGGCTATTTTGTTGTGGTGTGGGTGAATGATTAACTAGTTGTTAATTTCAGGTAAATTCAGGTAAATAGGGTCCTCATTAGCTTTGGTGTTGCATGCAGTGGGAATTCAGCCTCTTGAAATATTCTGCCTGTTGTTTTCCATCTTGAAATCACTAATTTTCTAGGTATTTACTTCGATGCAAATGAGTGAGATAGCGTTGCTCTTTCTCTGAATGATATTTGTTGTACTAAAAATTAGGAGGGGAAGAACAACTTAGGAATCTCTGCATCTAGCATATATATATACACACACATATATATTTATATATGTATTCCTCCTGAGATGGAAAGCATGGTTAGACAACTAGACATGCACACAGCAACTCTTGCCCCTAGTTTTTTCTCTGTTACAAGAAAATACGTGAAGAAAAATATGGTGTCTCTGAGTGGGAGTTATCACCTTGTAAGTATTGGCTTAAGACCAGAAGAAACAAGGTTTGTTTGAGACCTACATAATTCTGGCCTAGATCTCTGGTCCATAGTACGGAAAAAAACTTCATTTAGAAAGCTCTAGGCCACTGCAAACATCTTGTCTTTTTGGTGTTTCTCATATGTTTAGCCTCCTTTGCTTTCTGTTTTCAGTTTTCATCTCTGAAACACCTTCTCAGGGCTGCCCCCTCACTAATGGCATTAAAATTGCATTGCTGATGTATAGTGAGGTAGGATAAGGCTGATAGTGTGGATTTTAGGAGAAGGGAGTTGTCATGGGAAATGCTGGAAAGTTTCATCTAAAATAGCTGGGATTAGGGGTCTCTGTTTTCATAGCATGGTTCTCAAGCTGCATTATCCTACCCCGTGCTCTCTGCCTTGCTTCTGATTTCTGTTTGGAAAAATCCAGAGAGCAGTCAGGCCTAATGCATCCCTCTGCACCACAGTGGTTATTTCTGCCAAATTCTGGATATTGGACTTGGAAAGCTCATAGGACCTGTGGAGAAAGGAAGAGAGGAGGAAAGGGTGATTATCAAACACATTATCTTTTTGATCTCTTTTTTGAGGGAGGGGTAAAGGGAGGAGAAGGACAGAGGAGCCGAAAAGGAGAGTTCTGATGCTAGTTTATTTAATGAGCAAAACACATAAAGATTAGGGTTCCTATGGCAACTAGCTACCAGCAGAAGCACCTCAAGGATTTGGGGAGGAGTGGGGGGAATGATGGAATGGTTAAGCACAAGGTTCCAGCATTTTGGATTAAAAACACCTTTACCCAGCTGCAGCAATATCCTCAAGTTATTTGCTGCAGAACAACATTTGTGTATGAAAATGTCCTCAGCTCTAGAGGACACGTTCTCCATGTTAGTTGGAGTCAACAGGAGCAGTTTTATTGACAGTCCTGTCATGTTCCCTCTCTGAAGAGTCTGAGGAGAGGGAGATGGCAGATGATGGAGGGACATTAGAAGCTGAGTGGCAAGTGCACGAGGGACACAAGTTAAGGTTTGTGGCTATGATATCTTACTCTGTCTCCTATTCTGCAAGGCCACAGGAGCCACATCCCTTCTCCTAGATGTAAAAAAGGTTGCAGAGCAACTTTCTTCTCTGGTCTTCAGACAATGCCATTTCAATAAAATTAGGATAAATGTATGCAGAGGATAAAAGCAGCAGAAATCTTTAAAATGTCAATTTTGTTTAGCTTTTTAAAAAATTATTTTCTCCAGTGCTGTAGTAGCTCCCAGAGCCTGGGTGCTTGTATTTGTTCTCTGCTTGATGCCAGACCTCTTGCTGAGAAGAACATCTCTCACCAGGTATTGTGTTTTTTTCATTTGGATTTCAAATGCCAAATCATGCAGTCATTTGAATCTGGGCGTAAGGGGAGGATGCAGGAGGTTAAGGATAGCTTCTGTTTACATCACCACAGTACAGAGCAGAACCATCTGTATGCAATTTCAGTTGTTGGTATTGAAGATCCTACTGAACAGTCCCCTGAGCTAACCCAACCCTGGGAGGTTGATTGAGTGATTTTCTTAATTGGGTTTTGTCTGTTGATCTCACTCGCTTGTTGTTTTTTTTTTTTCCCTTTTTAATAACTTATTATAATCATGCCCCTCTGTCTACTAAAAAATCCCCTACACCTCACATTGAGAAAGAATTCTATTTGTCCTTTGGCATCTGGTGGTTGGCATAGCTTTAGTTAGAGCTCATGTTGCTGCTGATCAGTGGACACAGGGAAGTGTTCCCTGCTCATCCTGGGCTGTGCACACACAGACATGGACCAGCCTGTGCTGGCAAGGCTGACAGAGAGAGGGTTTGTCAGTCAGTCTGCAGGTGAAATCTGAAATCAGGCTAATTTCAGTGTTCATGGAGTAAATAGCAAGTTGTGAGCTTGTCCCACCAGAAAGAGCTGCTGTGTGAGTTGTGTGACCCAGTTCCATGAATGTGGGCTATCCTAGGATGAAATCATTCCATATGAGGAGAGCATTTGCACTGCTTGTGACAGAAGAGTGCATATGGCAGGAATGAGATGTGTGTGGGGCTTACAGAAAGACAAATAGCACAGGAGGATGAAGGGGCTTTACCTCTGATCAGAAAAAGATACGTCCAAAATTTTAATAGGTCATAGCTGTTAATAAGAGCAACAATCCCACAACTGTCATAAATGGAGATGGTGGATGGGGAAGGAAAAATTTAGGAGATGGGAAATATGCAGTAACATGATGAAGGGAGATAGGCTGATATGAGAACCTGAATAGAATTCAGGAAAATGAAATATGATGAGGAGGTTTGGAACTGGGGCAGGAGGAGAAAGGCACAATGGGTGCTGTGTGGGTAGGAGTGAAGTGGGGGAGTAGGAACTGAGCCAGATAAAAGGGGAAGGGAGGAATGGTTAGTGGAGAAAATGATCAGGGCAAGGAAGGTAGAGATTTGTAAGGCAATAGGAGGGGAGGAGATTAAATGTTGAAGGTGGAAGAAGGAGGGCAAGCAGAGAGCAGAAGTGTAACAGGGATATTGAATTAGAGAGGTGTGGGGGATGGATCTAAAAGGTGAGAGCAGGGAAAGGAGGAGAAAATGTTCTATTACCTAGGGAAAGCAAAAGGTTTGAGAGAGAGCATTAATTTTAAAGGGGAGGAGTGCAGGGGATGGAGAGAGCAGTAAACAACAAAAACCTCAGGAAAAAAAAATAGAGCTATAAAACAAGCAACAAAACAACAAAAAGGTGAGAAAATAAAAGGAGAGGGGTGAAAAAGAAAGAGCCCCCAAGGGTGACAATGTGTTACTTTGCAGACACAGCACCTTGAGAAACTCCTCAGATACACATGTTCCTGTGAGCTCCCATGCAAGCTTATCTTTGTGCTTCCCCTGATCTCCCTGATGGAAGTGGGCAGCCTTTGCCAAAGGAAATGAAATCTTCACAGCTACAGGGTATGACTGTCTAGATGACCTAACAAAAATGCCCTCCACGCTGCCTCTGCCTGTACATTTGCTACATAAATTTAGGGTGAGGACACAGTTTAATTCCAGTTTCTAATACCTTCCTGCTGTTCAGAGAATACCCTCAGTGTATGCAGCACTGGGTAGTGTGCATATTTTTGAGTAACTTGTGTAATAAAGATTTTATTTTAGTGGTAGGAGCAAATGCTGTCCTCAAGAAGCAGATGTGGTCTGTGTATCCTGAGTGGCTGACAGATGAAAGTGTACAGTGCAAATAATGCTCAAAACTGTGATCAATGCCTGAAATGTCTTTTTAAAGAGAGCTTGCTGTCATTCTCCTGCATATCTGCTCTGCCCTGGAACAGCCATGACAAGCTGTGACATGCAGAGTTTTAGGGAAATTCCTGTTAGCTTGGGGTGCCCAGCCAGGAATGGCAAAAACCCAGGAGGATGCATGGGATTCTCCTGCAAATCTGCAAGATTTGTTCTTGCAGCAAGAGATGTGGCTACAAATGCTACTACTTTTAAGCCAGACTTCCAAGTATGTTGTGCTCTGAATGAATTGATGAGCATAGCCTGAGGCACACTGTTTCTCACTTGTTCTGGTCTGCCTGCAAAACAGCATTTTCAGGGAGGCTGGGATGCCTACCCCAGGCACTCATTTGTGGCTGAACTCTGTCAGAGAGAGGCAAGTGCCAAACACATGCTCTGATTTGTAAGCACCATGAAGGAATTGTTCTGGAGGGGGTTGCAACCATTCACGCACTCTCCCTACCAGGCCTTTTATAAATTTTTCATTTACAGTCAAAGATTGAGTCAACAGACTAAGTGGTGGATGGGGTGAGGCCTCAGGCATCCTCAGCAAGACAGAATCTGTCAGGCTGAGCTCTCTGTGTGCAGTGAAATAATAGCATGATGATGTTTCTAAGCCAGGCTTCACTTTCCTAGGCTTAGCTTCAGCTCACCTGGCCTCTCTTGATCTCCAATTAGATTTCCATCTGCAATTGTCACCATTATGAGCATCGCTCCTTTGACTTATGTTTTCATTGGGAAATAACTTTTTCCTTTCATCTGGAAACTTTCCACTTCTGTTTCCTCTGTATGCTCTACACTAGACTTCTCCATTAGTAACTTCTGGGTGTTCAGCCCACTTGGAAGTAAAATAGGTTGCTATATTAAAGTTGCATTTGAAATGCAGAATTTTGGTGGTGGGCTGAACATAGGTGGAAATCAATCACATTTTTGGCTAATGCACAGAAAAATGCTTTTCTGCCTATGTGAGGGGTGGAAAGGTGCAGGCTTGTCAAAGAAAATCTCAACTCTTCTGTGATTTTTGAAAGTGTTGGGAGAAAAGCATTTGACAAGTAAAACCAAAAATAAGTGGGGAATTGGATGGGGCTATGCTGATCATTGATTACTGTTTCTGTAATTGCATAATTGACAAGTCTGAATATATATGGGGGGGGGAATGCTGAATTTTCTTGTGCCTAAATTTTTAAGGAACTTGCATATTACTGTAATAAAATCAAGCCCTCTAGCACAGTATTTGAAAAATTCTCCTGTGCTGCAAGGAGCCATCAATGAGATGTCAGACATTGCCAGCTTCCTGGGTCCCCGCTGGAGTGGGAATTTGGAAGTGAAAATACCCAGGTGATCTTGGGGAAGCACACAGGGCCATCTGTTGTAAGGAAAGGTGGGAAAATCTCCAAGGTTTCTGCTAACCTGAGCATGTGGGAAAGGCATTGCTGGTCTCAGGGTGGGGATTGTTTTAGTCACAAGTGTGTGAGCAAGACACCAGTCAAGCAGCTGAGGGTTTGACCACGTGGTTGATGGTGCCAGTGCTCAAATGGTGGATATTTGTTGTAAGGAGGTCAATCAGTACAGAAATTAAAGGAATACAAGATGTTATTTCTAGTCCAATATCCAGTACATCTATTAAAGTAAGCCAAGATTTATAAAGAAGGTTAATTTGTTCTCTTACACAATCTCAAAATAGCAGCATCATCTATTGAGACTCCAAGCACTGATCCCTGCTAAATTGTCTCCCACACTTTTGGTGATGTTCAAGTGCTTTTTGCAAGTGTAACAAAGGTGGGAAAGGTCACTTGTTCTCCATCTGATCCCTGTCTTTCTGCTACTGTTTCACCTTTTCTTCTGTGAGTGGGTTTCATCTGTCCCCAACTGGTAATAGTGCAGCTAATGTAAAACCTCTATCAACTTTATTGTGAGTGCTGATGGTTTGTGTTGAACCAGCAGTCTTGTTGTGGGTAAATTGGCTTGTTTAGGACATTAAGTATTTAAAGCTTCCATTTTAGTGGGTACTTATTTGGCTGGTGAGAGGACAAACTGTTTGAATGCTTTTATTCTTTGTTTCATCCATAGAGTGATTGCCCTCCTGCACTGACTAGGTAAGCAATTTTATAAAAGGATTTTTTTTTCTTTTGCTCCTGATGCAGTTTTCTTGGCAGCTTCAAGCTACAAGTTTAAGATGAAGCCTCCACCTTATGCAGATTTCTGGAGCTTTTTTAAGCAAAAGTCCTCCTCCCACTCCTCAAAGTTGTGTGGCTTTGTACCACTGTTCTTGCTGTGTGCAGGCTGCCTGTCAGAGCTGCATGGAGGCTTGGCTTAGGTTCTCTTCTTTTTCCCCTTCCCTGAGGTCTGAGATGCTGCTCTTGTGTCGTGACTGGACACTGTGTTTGAGAACACACAGAGCCACATTTTCTTTGTTTTGGTATTTGATTGAAGATTAGGACAAACAGTTGTTTGTTTTCATGCTGCTGTACTCCTGCAGTCTAAAATGGCTTTCAGAAAGAAAATGAGAGCGTTCTGAGGGCATCTATGAGTTCATCAGCTCTGAAATGGGAGGTGGCTACTGCAAGGACAAAAGCAGTGCCAATACCTTGGCATGTGCTGGGGCAAACACTTTCCTGCAGCTGCTTTTCTCAGTAGGAAAAATTTTAAATTTCTCCTTGCTTTATTTGTACTGGTGAAGCTTGGTGAGTGAGAACTGAGCCTATATTAGTGTTTGTAGATGGAAGGCACTAAGAATGTCCCAAAATAAAAATTTTATGTTAAGGGGAAAAAGATCATCTTGATCTGCAAAGTCCACCTGGATACAATGAATAAGGCAAAAATAGATAAACATCTGTTCCAATTTGGGAGCAGGTGATTTTGGAGCCTACATCATGTTGGGGTAGCTTTTTGTCAAAGGAGGAGAAAATGCAATGAGAGGCAGGTTTGGGAAGTGGGGTAAACTGGGCGGGGGGGTGAACCTGCCAAAAGTCTGGGTGAATCCTGCAAAGGGAATTTCTGTGCTGCAGCACTGGAAAGGGCTTTGGGGACACTCAACAGCAAGCAGGAGTTCACCAAGGGGGAGCTGCATGGAGCATCATAGCTCCTTTGGTTGATGGGCTAAGCTAGACTCAAGTTTATCCAGTTGGAACCTACCTCTGGCATGTCTGGTGAAGGACAGGTCAGCAGGCTGCCCCAGAAGTGCCCAGAACCAACCAGAGCTGAGGTTTGAGGCTTTGCTGCTGAGTCAGTGCCTGAGGCAGGCTGAGCCTCCTGGCAGCCGTGCAGAGGCAGCTGAGATTGCCCTGCTCTCAGGACTGAGAGCCTTCAGCCTCAGAGCTGGGAGCATGAGCACTTTGGCTTTGCAGAGCTACTGGGGCTCAGTGCTGCTGAGAGCTTGTGTCATCTCTGTCCTGCTCCCACGTGCTGTACTCAGCAGAGATCTGCTCATGACCCTTTTCAGCCCTATTGACCAAGACTCCATCACCAGATAAATATTTGGAGCTTCACACTTGCTGCAAAAAAAAAAAAAAAAAAAGAAAAAAAGCAAGCTTTTAAACTCTGTTTTGCAAACTGCACTAAAGGTTTAATAAAGTGAGTATTTTTAGCATGTCATAAAAATATAGAGCCCCACTCTTATTTTTATCCCTTCAATCTCTGCAAAATTAATTGAAGGCATTTTACCTTGCTTTCCTTTTCTTCCCTGACTTTGAGAAACCAGCTAACTTTAGTACCCAGGAGGGAAGGCATCATCAGATGTTGGCAAAGGCTGGCCATGTTGTGAGTCTATTTATAGCAAGTGTGTATGGAACCACCTTGTCTTTCTTTTCTTAGCATCAGCTGCAGGAGCACAGCTATCAATTATCCATGAGGCTAATGATAATACAGGGTAAGCTATGTAAAGCAGGTGCTCAGAGGCCAAAGAAAAGGGGGAGGTAGGTGACAGGACACAGAAAATGAGGTTTTAGGAATTGAAAAAAATCCCTTTGCTCAGCCTGAAAACCCTTATTATCTGCAATAATTAGTAATAACAGGGGTGCCTGCACAAAGTCATTGTGACTGCTTTCAGCTGGTGTGCCCCTCCCAAGCATGATTTCTCTCATTTATTTTCATTGTGTTGGCAATCAAGGGCAGTGGGTTTTTTCTTCCTTTCTCTTTGTTGTTATTTTTTTTTCTTTTTCTCCTGCTCACTTTGCTTTTAATAGATCTTAAGCTGAGTGCTCTGCTTCCCCCCACTCTGTCCTGGGTTCTGATATTTGGGTTGGTAATAGCAGGTTCTAGTTTCTCTGTGAAAAACTGAGCCTCTGCTATTTCTCACGCTGGGAGATTGTACACGCACGTTTGTTTCCTCTTTTGTCTCCATTTCAGAGAGGATTTTGCCTGTAAGGGCTCTGGAGGGAGAAGGGAGCAAGCGGAGGGATGTCGGAGGGATGTCGTTCCACTCGCTGCCAGTGACAAAGCTGATTGTCAGCTATATATCAGCCTTTTTTAATGGCTTGTCTGTGCTGCTTTCATCTCTAAGCACAGGAGAGCAGGACAGTGTGAACTCTGCTCTTGACAGCAGCTCAGGTTCTGACACCATCTGCCACCTAATCCACTTCCAAGGAAGGGGCTGACGTTTGTGTGCATGTGTGTGCACACATGCCCTCCCCACCCCGCCATACATCATTTCAGCAGACTCACACTGATCAGCTCACCAGCAAGCTTTCTCTTCCAGGAATTAGCCTTTGATTGTATTACCTCTTTTCTTCCTCCTGCTTTAGATTTCCCAGTTTCAGTTTGGCACACTGGTGGGAGGCACTTCTCTGTTTTCAACCTAGCCTGGCTGTCTGAGGTGTTGGACTTGGAGATTATTTTTTAAATTTTCCTGGAAGTATGAGTGTGAGCTACATGGATTTCTTTTGCAAAAGCAGCAGGAAACAGAACAGGTGTAAAATGTCTGTGTCAGGCTCCTTGGATAGCTGGTAAGTGGGTTCTTGCAGGAACTGTTGAATTTTAGGCTTGACAAGCTTCATGACATAATGCTTAGTGACATAATGGCCAATCTTGTCCACAAGCACTGAAGGTGTTTCAAGATTGCTGGACTCCTTTCTCTAATCCGTGAGGAAAGGCAGCTCTCATCACACACGATGCTGTGGTGTATGTGCTGGTGGTTTGAGATGAGCAGCATCCAGCACAGCTCTCTGAGTGTACCTGATCCTGTTTGCTCCTGGTGCTCAGTACTGTGCACATTCAGTGCTGTGGAAAGTGGCTTGAGAATTGAGAAGGAAAGGCAAGAGGGGCTTTGGGAATGACAGTGAGGGAGGGAAAAGCCAGTTGTTTTACTTGCAATGATCTATTGTGCCATTTTTCTAGGCTAGGGTAATGAATGTCTGGCAAACTGTAACTCTCTCTGCTGTTGGGTGGTTATTGCACCTGAGTGTTGGGACTTCTTCCTCCTGAGTGCTCATACATAACCTTTTCTTCCTCCTTTGAAGGAGTCTCCATTGTACAAAAATTGGTCTTTTTCCCTGGCTGGGGAGGAAGGAATAATGCTTCCTTCAAAAGTTAACCCAGTCTTGGGAAAGAGATCTCTACCTCTGCTAAGCAAGGGACCAGGAATTCAACTTTCCTGCAAAGCTGAGCAGAGCTCGGCTGTGTAATGCTGAGGGTTTGATTCAGGGCTGCCATCATCTGCAGGGGACTTTAGATCAGGCTCCAAGCTCTCACTGATTCCTGTGAACATCTGCTTTACTTTGTGGTTGTATTTTTTTTTATTTTTTTGCCCCTCCATTTGCCTTTGTAGACCCTCTCCCTCATTGTCTAGGCACATACTAATGGCAGGATGTTATTTGCCCATGTGAGCATCACACTGAGCTTGGAACAGAGGAATGCTGCCATTCAGTTGTCCTTTATTTCATCAAACACACCTAAAGCAAATTACAAAAAAAAAAAAAAAAGCCAGTTTTATACTGAATAATGCTCACTAATTAAGAGAGCAAAAGAAGTTTATTCAATTAATTGCAGGTAGATTTCTGTACAAAAACCTAGTTTATCAGCAATCTTTGCTAAGTGCATTTTATTTTTCTTGTAACAGAAAAAATTACTTTTTTGTTTCTGTAAGATTACTTATGGAGGTGGTTGAAGAGGGGTTTATAGTGAGACTGTATTGATGAATTGATGAAGTCTATTGATGAAGCCTGAAAACTTCTCTCCCTTTCCCATTGACAAATTAAAGCAATTTTCTGCACCTCTAAAAGAGGTAATGGAATAATTCTCTACCTCCAACTAGCAATTTAATATTGATCTGACTAAGACAAAATATTTCAAACAATTGATTAAAGAAATTATCTTCTAACCCAACTTTCAGATATTGTTTGGGATAATTTCCTGTTCGGAAGACAGTTGCAAGCTTCAGGATAATTTTGAAAGTGGGTTCTCCAGAACAAATTAATAGTGGAACTGGCAGAGGTGTGTGATGCTCTGGTTTCATTTAGAGGGTGTTATCCTTCACATTTTGCACTTGTCTGTGTAGTGAAAATAGCACTGTGCCTGTGGAGGAACCTGGCTTCTGAAGTCACACTCTTTTGTTAGAAAATTGTAATTTTTCAGTGAAATATGTTTCCCCAAGGCAATGGAAAACATTGTAATGAGAGCTGTGTGTGTGAGAATTGTGCTTCATTTTGAATTCAAAGTATTCAGAAGGTCCTCTTGTTTCCTAGTTCATTTATTTTTTCATTGGAAAATATCTTCTAATGACTACTAATTAATCCTGATGTGTATTGGCCATCTCCGATAAAAACAAAAGCTCCTTTCCCTGCTGAGACATCTCTAAGGAATTAGAAAACTCTCACTCCCTTCCCTGCTAGGAAGTTTAGTGATTTGTTGTTTTTCAGCTCCATCTCTCTGCTTCTGTGCCTCTAGCATTCTGTCTCAGTATGGGAACTGTGTCTCACAGGCACAGACCTTTTCCAGCCTTCCCTTGAGGTTTGGCCAGGCTGGGGAATTCCCTTAGGCATAGGCAGTCCCCTTGTGCCTCCAGCCAAGCTGCAAGGAGCCCAGCTGCTCCTCATGGGAGGTGCAGGCTGAACTTGCAGTTGAAAGCTTGGAAAATTCCAAATAAATCCCTGGGAAAACGTGTTTGAATGAAATCCAGGAGTTTTGGAGTTCAGTTTCCAGAAAATTTTAATGCATGGAAGAGGAGCAGTTGTGTTCAGAAGACTCTTTAGTCAGCTCGTTGCAGTCAAGCTTATCCAGCACTATTGATAAATTGAAACCCTAAGAAAAAAAAGCCCAAACAAATAAAGAAAAGAGCCAAGATTCTGTCTCCTCTTACAACATTGGGAGTAAGTGTTGACTAAAAGGGACAAAGGGGGATGCTGAACGTGCTCCTGGATTTGGCAGTTTGGAATATTTTTGTCTAGGTTACCTATATCACATGTGTGGAAGACTCTAGCTGGGTGTGTTATTCTTTAGAGAAAGAAATGCTTTTCTGCATTTATTAACTTTGTTATTGGAAAAATAATGTAATTTCTGAATGTATATGCAATTTAAAACATGGTGTATTTCCTTTATTTTTTTAGTTAAATTAAAAGGGATTATGTTGGATGCCCATGCTGAGACCAATAATCTAATCAGCTAAGCATAGATGCACGGTCATTTTTGAAAATGTCCCTTTCCAATTTGTTTACTTTTCCAACTGTTTACCTCAAATTAATTTTGAAAATGTCAGTAATAGGGAGTTGCATGTTCATTCTCCTTATTTTGGAAATGGCAGATAAAACATACACTTGCAGGTTTCCTGATCTGTAATATGAATATACATGTTAAATCTAGCCAACATTTCATAAACTTTTTTTAGGCTGAGTAGTTTTAACATGTTTAATCTCCTCTGATGAAAGGTAAGATCACAGGTCAAATTATTAACTGCAACTATAAAGGCAATTCAAAGGCATTTCTCCCCACCTGGTCCATAATTGGATGTCTAATGTGCCACAGCTCCTTGAATGTGAGAGCAGCAATTGCTCTACACTGGAGACTCATGAGTCAGTACTTGTTCACCTAAAATGTAGATTTGTGCCACTGCTTGTAGGAATCAACAATACCAGTGAAGAGGCTGAAAGATTGATGTGAATCTTTAATCGATGAAAATTAGTTTGTGTTTCAGAATTTTCATACAGCAGTAGGTTATGGTCAGATTCAAAGTGGCAAGCTCCCATTTGTGTGTTTGTGGTGATCTCAAGACAAACATCTGTTTAGCAATGAGATTAAATTTAAAATCAAGTTAACCTCATATAGGAGTATTTGTTGCAAGCAAATTTGAGATTTTTACATCAGGAGCAAAACATTACTCCATACTGCTTACTCTGAGTACTCTGGATTTCTGATCTGCAAGAGCCTATTTTATATAAAGCAACAAAGGGATGTGAGGTTAGAACACCCAGACCGGATGATGCTTGTCTTGGGTTACTGCAGGGAATAAAGTGTGAAATAACACTGGTACTGATGAGGACATGGGATATGTCCTGAAAAGTCAACAGCTGTTGGTGACAATTGACAAAGCACCAGTGTGGGATTTACCTCCAAATTGGAGCAGCAAGGTGCCAGAAATGAGGGAACAGGAAAGCTGCCTGGTCACTGCAGGGGAACTGATTGAGAGTCTTGGCATAGCAAAAGGCAGCACGTAAGTCTGGGGTCAAATTGCCATTTCACTCAAATGGTGGAATCTTGCATCTGTTAGACTTTGCAGCTATGAAGTGGCACAGGTGGGACTACCTCTGGACACAGAATGATAGCAGTCCAGCATAGCTGACCTGAGTTACTTGGTTTTTCAGGAGACCTTTTCACTGAGTAAGTTATCTAACAGAATTTGGAGTATGTACCATGAAATGCTGACAATAATAATTAAGATGTGAGTTTAACTTCTGCCAGCTCTCATCTCTGTCCTATCATTTTAGTCAGTAGGTTCTTAAATTCCTGTTTGTTTTGGTCTGAAGCAGTTCATACATTTTATATCTCACCCTGGAGGTGGATAAGCACAGCTCATCAGTGTATCTTTGTTCTCTCATTTCTGGGAAATCTGTATGCAGTAGGCTGCTTCATCAAATATTCCTAATACTTGAATAGCCTCAAAAAACCCCCAATGCAACCAAATCCTCTAAGACAAACACAGCTAGGACATGTTCTCTTAAAACTGCAGATGAGTACTTGTGCCCATTCCAAATGCTGTAAACACTCACAAGGGCACGTGTGTGTGTCTGGAAGCCTCTGTGCAGTTCAGAGCTGCAACCTCCTGCTCTCAGCACTGATGTTAAATGCCCATCCAAGGGGCATCTGAGCAAGGGAGATGAACAACCCTGTGGACCTTAGACCCTCAACCTCCACTACCCTTCGCATGCTGGTATCGATTCACTGAGATAAAGCAGAATGTCTAAATTTCCATCTGTTTCTGAACCTGTATGCTCTTTGGAGAGGCAAAGTATTTCACATGGCTGTCAACAGGGTACTTTTTCATTTGCAGAGAATTCTTGTTTGGAAAAAAAGGACAGGAGAAAACATTTGGTAGAGAGTGTAAAGGAGGACAAAAATCTCCAAGTAGATTTTGGTGTGCCAGGAGCTTTGTATCAATGGTGACACTTTAAATGTCAAGTGATGCGTGCTGGCAAAAATGGCCTAAATTCACACAGAGAGATGTGCTCTGGAGCTGTGGAGCTCTCTAAGGAATAAAAGTCACTGTGGATATTTCAGTGAGGATATCTAAACAGAACATTACTGCAGCTGGAAAAGCAAAGGGGAAAAAAGACATAAGAGGGGTCTTCTGAGGAACACAGTGGAAGCGAAGTAGAAATTTAAAGTGGGTAACTGGGTTCATCCATGTCTTCTGTATTTGCTCAAGGATCAGCCTCTCCTGTAATAATCTTATTCTGCTTACAGTAGTGGATAAAAGACTGAAATTTCACTGTAATTAATCAAAAGCAGCATTGAGGTGAGAAATCTTTGCCTAACTCCTACTCTTTCTTTGCCTGCACAGATCTTGAATGAAAATCACCAGGTGTTTCCATATTTACTGAAATTCCCTTAACTCAAGGTTTTGCCTCAGCTTCAAGATAGAAAATATTGGTCTAATCATTGTGAATTGTGAAGGAATCACTGGAGTCCTTTGGCTGGAGGGGAGCTCCTGCAAGGAGCAAAGCGCTGTACTGCTGAAGGTCTTTATTTTTTATGTTGTTTTAAAGAAAGCATTTGAATTGCTGTACATTGTTACTTCTCTCTTTCCTGGTGAATATGTAGGCAATTGTGAGGAACAGAGAGCAGCTCACATAGCTCTGTGTTCAAGTAGGAAAGTGCTATTTTAGATTAGGTTTGAAAAGATTATATTGAAACTGAAGATTGTGCTGTTAGAAAAAGCATCAGAGGTGTGGGGACTTGGGAAGAGTATAGAGATTGGTACATTTAACCCTTTAAGGAGTTTTAGGTTGGGAGTTATGCCCCTCCATGGGGGAGGAAATAGCCAGTCACCTGGATATTTTGGAAAGATTGTGATGCAGGGGTAGAGCTGTTACTCTCCATCAAGGTCTGAGATTTTGCTTTCAGCAGATTTCGCATCTCACGTCATGTATTCACCAAGTGGTGCTGGAATGAGTGTGGCTAATGCCAATTAGCACTAAAAGCACTCAGCAGCTCCTGATGGCAAAAATCTCTGCCCAAAGGGAAAATGGTTATGGAACTGTGGTATCTCTCTTGCTTTCCCCAAAATGAGGCTGGGAATCCGCTCCCATGGGCTGAGCTGGAATGAGTTGAGGCAGGGAGGTGAGTGACATGAGAAGCTGTGGAAGCTCTTGTTATTCAAAAGGATGGGTTTGGTGTCTCACTGGCAATTCACTGCTCTGTCTCAGGAAGGCTGTTGGATCCAGGCATGTAACTGCAGCCCTCTGAGGTTTCCCTTCACTTGACGGACAAGGAGGCTGACTCAGTCCAGTATTTAAAGGCTGCCTGACAGTTCACTTTACTGTACACTCCTGTGTATGCTTTCAGGTGAATCTTGTTTCTTCAAAGCAAAATAAGGAGATGACCTTTTTTCATAGCTCCTTTAGCTAATAAGGACATCTCTGCAGGATGTTCTAGGTGAGAAAATTGCTTTGCAAAATGTTTAGCATAGTAGTATTATTCAAGAGTTCCTTTCTTTTTCTCCTCAGGTCTTCATTTATATTACCCTGTACCCAATGGACTTTGTGCTGGGATGTTACTTCCATGAAAGATGTCTAATATTGGTTAGAAACAAATGGATACTTTTCTAGTTCCTGTTTAAGTGGTCATTGATGTTAGGGGTCCTTTCCTATCTTAGTGAACCTGTAAAAATCTGTCTCTATCCTGTATAGCATAGGAAGAGCATTACACAAACAGTGGAACTTTGAGCAGTTTAGGATTACATCCTGTGGGAAAAGACAAAACTGCTGTCATTATAAGGTCAACAAACCCCTGAGCTGATCTATACTGGCATTTTTCTGGGTTGCATCCTCTTCTGCCATTCCTTACGTGGGAAGGAAATGGTTTTCTGAAAATGTTTCTGCTGATGTCAGCGTTGGTGTTCCTAAACACAAAACAAATTTAAATGGCCTGGGCTTTAGTGACAACTCAGCACTTCTTGGTCCTGGTCAATATGAGGCTTAGTTATCTTATAATTTATTTGGCATGCATTTGGACCTCTTTCTGAATTTACTTGTTTCATGTCTGTGTTGCTTGCACTAGAAAAAGATGTGCTAGCAAAGATTTTTGCCTTTCATTCATAGGAGAGGCACCTCTTGCTTTGTTTCCTAGCTATTTGGCATTGCTGTTCAAGTATTTTTCTATGAAAAACAAATTTCAGTCTACATTGTCCTTTCTATGAAGAAAATTACTGACAAACAACCATAATTGTGCTCTTCCTCTTAGGTCAGGGCTGTTGATGCTTTTAAGGGTGAAAGACTAAGAAATGCTTCAGAAGTGCACTTTAATTTAGAGATGCATGTGAATTTGAAGAGATTTACAGTGCTCCTCTTAAAACTATGCAGAGCTGAAGTCTACAGGGCTTGAAATTGGAAGAAGTCTGAGAAAACAAATGGAGCTATTGGACTGTATTGAAAATTATTGTCTGCACAGCCCAGTGAACTGAAGGGAATTGCAGGAATAAAAAAATACATGCAGCTGAATTCCCAGATTTTTTTTTCCTCCATTGTGAGTGCTTCTCATGAAAGATCACTAATAGGCTAAAATAATTTACGTCTCTACAGTGTTTCTATCCTCCTTAGCAACCCAGACTTATGCTGTAGAGGCTCTGAGAACTTTCACTTCTCATTTGTGATGCCATTCACAGTTTGCTGCAGACACCCGGGACATGTTGGCCTTACTGGGGAAGTGGTGTGGAGTAGTTATTGTGCAGAGTTATCTGGCAGCTGAAAGACAGCCAAAGTGTTTTAGCAGCCTTGTGGAAGCAGCTATTGAGGCACACTTTGATTGCATTTAATCTAAAAATACTTCAATCTATTTAATCTAAAAATACACAGCAAAAGAATTGGGCAATGCCTCCTACCTCCATGTTTTATACAGTACTTGAGTTCTATCAGTAAGAAAGGAAGATATTTATTTTTTATATGGCGAAGGCATGTCATTCCCACCCACCTCGACCTCCAGAAATGCTTCAGGAATAATCAAACTGCTGCCTTTTTACAGCTGCTTTCTTAGCACCATCAATAACTGCCCCACGAGCAAGAGCTGTGTTATGTTACAGCTTTAGGGATGAGTGGCTAGTGCTTTATTTCCCATACATGTGAGCTTTGAGATAACTGTGAATCCTCCAGGGATTTGGATTTACTATTGATATGCAGACAAATCCCTAAGCCTGACTGGGATTTGCTTGCATTGAGTTTGGATTGCTCAAGGCTGGAGATGGGCTGGAGTGGCAGTATTTAGTCACACTGCTTCTGTTCCCTCTGCCAAAGCTGTTTGTTTGCTTGATGATGTAATTGACATAACATATCTGTATTTATTTTTACTACTGTTTTATTTTTCTGAATGGCATTCTTCTTGGTCTAGAAGAAACAAAATTGAATTCTGTGGGGTGAAGATTCTTGGTCTAAAAACTGATTAAAAAAAAAAAACTAGACAGGACTGGTTTTTGGTCTGGAAGGGTGTTATCAGAGATTTATGTGGAGCTAGAACAGTTGGTGCTAAATGCACTCTTGGAAATTGTTTGGAAAGAGGAAATAAACTATGGGGTGCTGAAACTTGTCTCTAAGCTATTTAAAATGAGAATTAACTGTGGAATGGAGGGAAGATCAATTGTAGTGACTGAATGGACTATAAAATGGGGGTTGCAATCCTGTGTTGATAAGGCTACTTTTCTCCACTTGCACTACATTGCAGTTAACTCAGGCAAGGATGGACTATGCATTAGTTATTACCCATTTGGTGAGAGATTTAGTAGTCACTGTAGATAAGTCCCTGAATATTTCTGCTTATTGCTCAAATAGAGCAATAGTAATTTGATCAGTGAAATGGAACAATTTATGGCTGGGAAAAGACTGAATAGAAAAAGTTTTACCAGCTTGAATAGCTTGGAGAGCAAACAGAAGGCAGGTAGGGAAGGCTATGTTAGTGTGAGAGCCAAATAAATTTGTCAAGCAGCTTTAAAATAAGAGGAATAATGTTTGCTTACAATTGAATATTATGTGATGGTTTTCATTGCCACACAGTGTCATGGAGACAAATGTACCTGTGTTAAAATCCAGATAAATGAACTGGTGAACAGGGAATGGGAGGATTGGATGCTTTTTAGGGGAAGGAGATCAAAACTATGCTTTGCTAAAGGCAAGATGGATATGTGGAAGGCAACATAACTCTGGACTCGCTGGGTTCTCATGTTTTCTTTATTAATGCCCATCACTAATTTGCTGTGAGCAAGAGCTGCTGGCTTTGGTCTGTCTCAGTAAGATTGTTCTCTTGGTCTTAGTGTGTCTATACTAGACAGAGGTTTTTGTTTGGGGTTTGGGATTTTGTTTTGATTGGTTGTTTTTTACATGAGCAAAACAAAGCATTTTTCTTTTCTAATTTTCAAGACAGTAAGGTCTTTGAAATCAAAGGTAGACTAAGCTACCTGAAAAATGCCCTTTGCATGGTACAGGCTGGGAGCTTGAGTCTGAAGAACAGCTCATCTTGCTGACAGGTTACTGAGACTGATCCAAACCCCCTGCTAGCAGGATTGCTGGATCCTGCTGCCCTTGAGTGCTTCCATGTGAGATCCATTCTTGTGAGGTGGTACAGACAAGGAGGCACTTGCTGTCACAGAGGTGTCAGGACTGCATGTGAATTTTAAGCAGATACAGAGACCACTCTTGCTGCACTCTCCTAGCACCTCCCTACTAGCCAACTTAGTAGCTATGTTACTTGAGAGAACCTGATTCCTTTCCTCTCAATAAAATATTATGCAGGGAGCCTGTATTTTATTGTGGGGCCAGTTATCTCAAAATGTATCTACAAGACTCCACATTAAAATACATGAATCTGCTTCTGCCTCGAGCTGTTGTTCTGGAGCCTATTTTATTACAGATGGTTCCTGTTATGTTTCGTTGTTTTTATATTTGTGCTGAAAGCTGAAAATGTAGCTGTCCTCTTGCATGTTTTAATGGTCTAAAACCAGTTAGGAACTGCTGAGAAAGTTCACCATGCTTGAAATAATCCATGTTACTCACATGCTTCTAATTTTGCTGTTGAAGGCTTAGAAAATCCTTCAAACATCATATAACTCAGTCTGAAACAAGCAATTTTGCTGAGCTGCCAGACAGGGAAATTGTTGCATTTGTCAGATTTCTGATGTATATGCAAGGGTAAAAGAATAGGAATGGAGCTGGATTTGCTGTCTTTTTTTTTTTCCACTTTCCTGTTGCTCTAGTCCTGGTTGCAGAGCTGCACAGAATGTTGCTGTCCTCTGCACATTGATGTGGCTCTGTTGTGCCATTGCAGTTTTATGCTAGCTAAAAGCTGATTTATGAGATATTCAGCACTTGCTTTTTATTTTGGCTAAAACTGCTGTGAAATTTTTTGCAAGGCAGTATCATTGATTTTAGCAAGCTCAGTATATATCCACTTGTCCTTCAGCATGTGGCATCCTGGAGATCCATGCCAAAAAATGAGTCTGTGCAGAAGCTGGTGCATAATTTCCAGGAAAAACAATGAAAAATACTTTCTAGTTCTTGTATGTGTGTACACAGTGCCCTCCATGAGTCCTCTGAGGTTTGCTTTTGACATTAAGGAAGAGTAATGTGGTTTAAAGAAAAAGATTTATTTTAAAACCTTACTTCTTTGCTACAGTTCCCAGTTCAAAAGTATATTTTTTCCCTTCCTTTAAAAAGTATTTTTCTCTTTGAGAATCTTCTCTGGCTGGAGCTAAAGTAGAAGTCAAGCTGGTGCCCTCAGTCCTAGCACAAGATGTACACAGCTTCCATGAAGAAAATAAAAATGTTGAGTCAAATGTTTTTTTTTTTTTTTTTTCAGGTAGCTTAGTCTGCCTTTGATCTCAAAAACCTCGCTGTCTTAAAAATTAGGAAAGAATAATGCTTTGTTTTGCTCATGTAAAAAACAACCAATCAAAACAAAAACCCCAAACCCCTCCAAAAAACAATCCTCAAATCCAAAAACATGGGCAAAACATACCTTACAAGAAGAAACAAGAAAACAAGATGTTGAAGAATAGAATTAATTCATAGCTGTGTATTAAGCACCAAAATTAAGGTGCATGGGATCAGACTATATTGTCTCTGATTTTTTGCTGATTTCAATAAGGTCTTCTGCACCCTTGGGCTTATCTTTTGAGAATTATCTTTGGCCATGGAAAGCATAATTTTCTGGCACTGGTGCGTTGGGGGAAAACTGCTGTCTCCACTCCCTGTGAGGTCCAAGGCTGACCTTTCTGCCCTGGAACAAGTGGTTTCCCACCATCTGTGCAGACCAGGATTGTTGGGCTTGGAACATCCCCCTTCACTTGGTGTCTCCTGCCTCACACAGACCTCAAGGAGTATGAGTAACATGGGGTGTGAAATCAGGAGCATTGGGTCAGTGGAGGCTGGTGCTACACGAGCTGTCTCCATCCTCTTCTGTGAGCAGCTGAGGAATGGTGGGGGTGGCACCCACTCAGGAGAACATGTTTGACACTTTTGTGCATTCAAATATCAGCCAAAGGAGAATCCAGTGTCCTTTGTCATCTCTGCTTATCTTGTCCATCTGTTTGGCACCTCTCACCTTTCTGCTCCAGCAGCAAGGGCTTGGAGAATGAAGGTCTTGTTGTTTTACCTGTATGGAGAGATGTTTTCCTGCCAGCTACCTTAGCCTAGAAAAATAAAAAGCTGTAGATCTTGTTACATATCTCTTCTAAGCCACAGAAAAATAAAGTTGGGGGATTTTACTGCTTTTCATCACACTGGGAGTGCCAGATGAGTGGGTTATGTTAATCATTAGCACAAGTAACAAGGATATTCTGATTTGCCTGAAATGAACAACCTGGGGAAATCACATGACAGATTGATTACATGGGGTGCCCTGTTTTCTTTGTTTAAAGTCTGTAAGTTCACACAAGGACCTGCCCTTCTGCCTGCTCATTTTGAGAACACCTCTGAGGTGTAGCCAGTGCATAGAGCTGCCTCCAAGAACATTATGTATCATAAGGTAATGCGTCAAACTGAGAGAAAATAGATGCTTTGACAGAGAGTTCTGCACTTAAAAAAAGCAACATTCCTTCTAGCTTCCAATCTTTTGGTTAGTTTTTTTTTTTAAAGTATTTTCCCACAAAGGTAATTTATTGCCAAGTCTATGCCAGCAAAAGTGGAAAGTGCAATCACTGTTTCGAATTTGAAAGGTCTGGGGGAGAATGATAGGTGGTACAATCACTGTGGCTTGTTAGCAATGACTGCCAGCAACTGTATTGTTTGATTTATTTTTGTTAAAGTGCTCAGTTCTGCTTCTTCAAACACTTCTTCAGCTCCCTCTTTTCCCTGTTTTGACTCTTGTAAATTAGGGAAAGAGAAAAAAAGCTATGCTTACCTACCTTTTTTTTTTTTTTTGTAAGCAATGGAGAAGAAATAGGCCTTTGGAGGGGATTTGAAAGGGAGGAAGATAATGGTTTTAACTGGTGCAGGAAGTAAACTTAAGAATCTAATCTGTCGTGGGCAACACAGAGAGTAAAGTAATAAAAGTGAGAATAATATTCAAGTTGCTCATGGTTTTGGAGGGAGTAATGGTCAAGAGGCCTATGAGGAAACTAACTCATGCTTTATAATGCCTTCTTGACATGGAACAATGCATCTCATGCTAGAAAGACTCCATTGTCAATAAAGCATTTAGTTTTAGTTTGAAGGTACTCGAAAGACTATATTTTCCTCTATATGTCTCTATTAAAAAATGAGAAACCTATTTTGGGGGGAGGAAAAGACTCTTTTTACCTTTTATGTGATATCTGTATTCAGCTTTGTGTGCTTAAAAAAATCCTTAGAGCCCCAAGTGGAAAATTAAGACTTTCTTTGCATCCCAGACCTCTCCAATGCGAATATCCTTCTCTGGCCAAACCTGTATGGAATTAATTCGTTTGTCTGAAATGGACCAAGGGAACCATTTAGGACCCCAACAGATCTTACATATTTTAAAGCCATTAGGCATTTTAAAAAACTGTAGTAGTGTACACCTCTTTTCAAATAGTGCCTTTTATTTTGAAATGTACCAAATAGTTCATGAGGGCTCTGCTTTGGCAGAACCAGAGTTTCCTCACCAAAACCAACTGATAACAGATTCTGTACTGCTGGAAGGGATTTTGTAGCAGTGACTGCCAGGGTTACTTGTGTGTTGAGTCCAACTCTTAGCATGAACTCTTAGTGGCAGGCAGTGGCTGGAATAATGAATACAACTGAGGACACTGCCCAAAAGCACTCAAATACAGCAGATTGAATAAATGCTGAGGGAATGGAAATCTCAGCAGTGAGGACATGTATTAGCTAGTGAATGGAGCTTGGATGGGAATTTTCTAGTTGTGCTGGGATTTTTCCAGCTGTAACAGAGCTGTCTTAGAGAATCAGATCCACTATCACTTCTCATTTATGTTTGCTCTGAAGCAATCTGTGTGGACCAACAACAGAGGCACGTTCCTAGGGAGACCCAGCCAAACTGCAGCATTGGAACTGAAGTCCCAAAGTGAATTGATAGCTCTTGTAGCAAAGGAGCTTTATATTCCTTAGGGTGATCTCAGACAAAATTGTCTTTCAGCATGGAGATGTTCTTGCTGAAAGTATTTTGTAATTTCTTAATCTGTTGCTCATTGTATTTACTGTTATTCTGTGGAGGCTTGATTAGCTTTAGCAACAAGAGAGGGGGTCAGACAATGGGGCTCAGACATGCTACCTGAGGAAGATGGGAGTGGGAACAGAAATACAGCTGTTTCTAAGGATGGTGTTCCTTTCATTAATATTTCTTTTCTTTCCTTCTCTACTCCTCTTGCCTGAATTTGGTTCATAGATGAAGGAGGAGGAAACAATGAAACTTGCTATATAGTAAGACTACTGTTCACTTGCTGTTAAATAATGCTTGATATCAAATTACTGGAAGAATTGGTATTTTTTTATATAGATAATCCAAATGTAAAATATGACCTTTCTCCTTTCTTTCTTCTGGAAGTGAATACAGTAGAGTCAGCCCCTGGAATTTTTGAGTTGTTGGCTTTGAGGTGGAATAATTTAAACCAAAAGCTTATCTCTGCAAGAGAAGGAAAGAACACATAGCAGCAGCTTCTGAACTACTCATGTAAGTCATCAAATGGCAAAACCCCAGATTATTGGAGTCCAATTATTCACTGTCACACATTTCATTGGCAGGCAGGACTTATGAGGAGATGGGGAACTCTCCTGCAATGGAGGGATTGTGTCTTGTTAACAGAGTTGATGCAGCTAGCTGAAGTTTTTAAAAGAGCTTATTAAAGTCCTTATAAAAGAGGTACTGTTCAAATTTTTCCTTTATTCTTCCTCCACACCTGAACTGATGCTACAACAATGCTTGGCAGCCTGCTGTTGAAATCTATTCCCATAGTGATGGACTTCTCCTCTGGATTCCCTTCTTCTGAGCTGCCACAAGTTGCTCATGAGTGCTGGTCTTAGTGTTAGCTGCACTTTTCTTTCAAAGGGTGCTTTTGGTCCATCTACAGTTCTGATGGGTTCATGACCTGTCTTGTCAATCCTTCACTGGTAGAACTGGACCTGAATTCCATTTCAGGATATTTGTATAGAATAAGGCTAACACTGGTTTGAGTTTGAGCCCCCTCCCCAGCTGCAGGGCTGCAAGGTGAGTCCCATCCTTGCTGTGATGTGGAGGCACCAGGTGTGGCTGTGGCTTCAAGGAAGTGGTTAAGTAAAGTGCAGGCCTTCAGTTTGGGGAGAACAATGCTGAATTACAGCCTGGAGTGTTTGTTTACATGCTGGACAAGTGTTCGTGACATATGGAAAAAGAGCGCTCATGTGACTGCAAAATCAAACATGCAGAAGTTAGGAAAAGCCAAGATGTGGATTTTCCCACCCTCTTGCACATTTGCCTTGTGACTCAGTCTTTAATTACACAGTTGCACGCTGCTTTTCCCACAGAATTCCTGCATCCCTTTGTCCTTGGGATGCCCACTGTTGTTTCAAGAAAAGCTAGTCAATATTTTATTTTCTTCTTGTTGCTCCTCATGACATTATTCAGGCTGCACAATGAGGGAGGAATTATGGATGCCCTCATGGTTTTGTTTTGTTTTCTGCTCATCTTCATGACAGCATAAGTGTTTCATGGGCACTTCATCTTTGCAGAGGTTCTGTCTGATCCTGGGTGCTGTCCTGACCCCGTTCACGAACCATGGGAATTCAAGAACATTGAGGATGTGCTCTTGACCAACAGCCTTACCAAGCTTTTCTGATTGCATCATCTCCATTATTCTCTTCATTCCCAGTGTCCCATTTCAAATCCCAGTCCAAGTTTTTTCTGCCTCTTACCTGGCTTTAAAAAATAAATTGCTATGGTATTTTTTTTTTTTTTTGTTACCTATACGTGATTTTACAATTCTTTTTGGAGATATCCTGTACCAGATTAAAGCACCAAGCCTCTTGTAAATATAATGTTTAGAGAACCACAGGGGAGAGAAAAACTAAAGAATAGGGAAGGTAAAGTTGTTTTTACACCCACGCTCCGTCTCTTTTCATATTATTCTTGGTCTTGTCTGTTTCAGTGAAATTTCTTTATTTTTTTTTTCCCTTGAAGTAGTGCTTTGAGAAGATGCAAATACCACCCATCAACTTTCTTTTAGTTGGTAGGTTAGCACAGCATTCTGTTACCAATAAACAGCAATAGATGTAGAAATGAATGTGTGGGACTGCTGGCTTCAGGTAAGAGTCTGAAAGCCCAGCTCAGATTTCCTTCAGTGCTCTCGAGTTTTTGTAGGAAGCTGAAGAAGCCACCAGTGTAATCTTGTTTCCATTTGAATTTCTAATAGCCAAACTATTGTTTCTCTACCTTGGTGGTACCATTAGAAAAATCAATGAGTGTCAGAGGATGCAGGAATACTTGTTGTGGCAAAAGCCAAATAAGTTGATTGTTTTTATACTCAGCTGGTTACATTTGAATTGATTTACCAGTATATTAGCTTCAAAGGCAATCCCAGTATAAAGTATATTGACATGTAGCTGCATCACCATGATTCATACATTTGCTGTAGTCAATACCACAGATTGTGTTTAGTGTTTACATTTTGTACGTTCACTGAGTTTACACAAAACATGGAGTTATTTCTAGTCCTGGTCTTTACATAAAGCTGAGTTTTGGAGTCCGAGCTGGCAAAGCACTGCTGTGTTTGATTAGTAAAACCTAAACCAAAACAAAGCAACTGACTGCTCTTTTCATCTGCATCAGGCACTCCAGTTCATCAGAGTTCCTTGAGAGTCTTAATTCAATGGCACATTATTAATTTACTGTCATTATTTCTGGACTTCAGGCTGACCCACTTACATGGTGGTCAATCCACAATCAGAGGGGTGACTAAGACCTCTGTGAAGGTGTTTGACTTGACCATATTTGAAATAAAAAGAAGGGAAACACCAAAGCTGTAATATGAGTCACCTGAATTTCAGTTTTTCACTGGAACCTCTGTTTCAGGTAGTACTATATGCATATGTAATGTATATAACTCTGAAAGTTATTCTTGTTCTTTGAATTCCATCTCTTTATATAAGAGATTTATATACTGTAAATATGTGGTTTTGAAAAATGATAATTGTTTCCAGAATAATGTGAAGCATCACTATAACATTTGGGAAATTCTGGTCTTTTTTGTGGTGTTTTTTTTTTTTATTATATTTTCATATGTTTTCTCTGGTTTTGATTCACATTTAAATCTACCAAGAATTTAATGCTTAAACAAACCTAAAAACTCTTGATTGTTTGCTAATCTTTTATTTTAATCTGCACAAAAGCATGACCTTTGTCATTCTTTCTAGCTTCTGGTGCTTTGAGGGCTTCTAGCTTCAAGGTGTGAGGTAGGGGATACACCCTGTACAGAATATATGGGGAAAAAGTATTCCATGCAGATCTGTTGCTCAGACCTTCAGCATTTGGTGTTGTGGTTGTCATGGTGCCAAGGATCACAGGCTGCTCTGCTTTCTAGACTAAGAGCCCCTTTCTTTTATGGATCTAAATTTGGGATAAAGAAGAGAATATATATTTTTTCCTCTATGCAGTCTCTCTAAGGTTTTGCATGCCTAGAATAGCATATTAATAAATCAGGCCTGTTTTTCATTTCCACAATGTGACTTCTGTTTGGCAAGCCTTCTTACAGATCCAAAGTTAATTTTTCTTTAGTATTATTAATTCTGTGTTAAAAATCAAAGTTCAGCAGCAGCTCCCAATGGGTTGGTCTTAGTGACACTTCAGGAGATTCATGTTCTGAGTACCAATGAACAGCAGAATCCAAAGTAGAAAAAGTTATATAGAAGTAGTCAAAAATACTGGATTTTGGTATCCTTTTTTGATGTCACAAAAAATAATAATTTAGCTGATCTTTCCGCTGCCAAGTATACTTATCTGTATGTGATCTGTCCTTTATTTGCTCTGTGTATGGATCTCAAGGTGGACTGGAGTTTCTCTGGTCAGAGTTTGGGGATTTTCCTTGACACTTCAGCCCCTGTGTAGGGTGTGATGTCTCTTTGGCCTTTGGGTGGGCACTGTGCAAACTGATAAGGCACATTCTTCACTGAATCCTTTTCAAGGCTCCAGCTCTGCTCAGTGAAAAAGGGAGGGTATTGCAGTTAGGACAAATGGAGAGCCAGGACACTTTGGCACAAAAGATTGCAGAAACAGATATGGCTGAAGTCATCTGTGGTTCAGATCTGCCAGGCTGGAAGTCTCAGCACAGCACAGAGTCAGTGCTATCCACTGGTGAGGGATGCAAGGAATATCTTGAGGAAACCTGACTACTCTTGTCTTGGCCATGAAAAAGATGGAACCTGGATGAGTCATGTCACATCTCTGCTTCCTTTCCACTGCCATTAGACCAACACCAGCAGGGTCTGTTCATGGCACACAGTCCTAGCTCAGCAAAGCTTTGGTGTTTGCTGTCAGCTTGTGCTGTAATGGTGATAGCATCCAACACAGCAATCCAGAGTGATCCTTTCCAGTCTTCAGCAAACAGCCATGGGTGGCAGAGCTAGATAAAACAGCTACAGACACATTGCAAGGGGGCTGGAGCACAGGGACACATTTAGAGCGTTACTTTTATTAAAGCTGCCCTTTCTTTCTCCTACTCCTCCTCTTCCTCCCTCAGATGATGATGGCATTGATTTATTTGTTTTACTTCTATAGTTAGCAAACATGGTTACTGAGCCAAATTAAAAATAAAGCAGCAAGCCTTCTCTGTTCTAACACTGTGAGAGCTGCTTCTGCAGAAGCTTTGCACTGCAGAAGGATATCAAGTGCTACCCCTGACTGGGGAGGTTGTGCCCCAGAGCGACACACTCTGGGGAAGCTGGCAATTTCTGTCCTCTTTCTCTCTTTTGTGTGACTTCAGGCATATGATCATTAATGTCATCTTGGTGAAAGAGTGAAGCCCCATTTCCATGGAAACATGGGGAAATGCCTTTGGAGTTTCAAAGGACCTTTATTTCTCGGGTAGCATTTTCACCTCCTGTTTAAGCATTTAAACAAAGAAGTCTGCAGTGCTGGAGTCTTCTAAGAGAG
Organism: Ammospiza caudacuta; assembly: GCF_027887145.1. Taxonomy (NCBI): domain Eukaryota; kingdom Metazoa; phylum Chordata; class Aves; order Passeriformes; family Passerellidae; genus Ammospiza; species Ammospiza caudacuta. The sequence continues at coordinate 13,282,074 of NC_080597.1, read as the reverse complement.
ATTGAGTTAAATGAGGGGGGACAATTATAAAAATGACATTTAAATTTGCTCTGCTCTCTACTGCTGTAAAAATACATCAGCTGGTGAAAAAAATCAACCTAGTTAGCCTGAAGCTAATGGAACTAGACTAATTCACTACAGCCAGGACTTTGTCCCAGAGGTCTGGTAGCCTGTGGATTAGATTCCAAAGAGAAGTTATGGGACTTTGATCACCTGAAAGCCATATCTAGAAAATATAAACTACTTAACAGATATGGGGAATTTTAGTTCTTCCTCAGCTCTAGATGAACAAGGGAATCTAAGATTTGTTTAGGATTTGTTATTATGTTCATGGATTTCCTGATGCAAGGTTTATTTATATCTAAATGACTTAATTTTTTGCATTGTTTAGTGTCAAAGGAAACCAGTAACTGTGCAGATATTTTGTGCTTTAATGTGGGTCCATATTTTTTCCTATTTAGTATGAGATGAATGACATTGCAATGACTATGTAAATAGAGTTCAAATCCTGTGAATTCTCCACCTTGATCTTTGTTATAATATAAGTTATTTGCAGCATTTTACTGTAAAGACTAATAAAATACTTCAGAAGGTACTTGGTGCCATGAACAGTCCATGGAAAGATAGAATGCACAAAAGGCAAAGAATATATTTTAAAAGGCTTAACCAATGGCATGGGAAACTACAGTCTTTGACACAGCTACTGAAGCTCAGGGATAAAATACCAGTCCAGTCAATGCTGATGTTAGAGTTATTGTATTGGATGAAACCTGGTTCAACCAAAGATTTTTAACATTATACATCCCATGGCTTCTCCTTACAAATCACCAATTTTTTCCACATATGAACCAAATCCCTGTTCTGATTTTAAAAAAAAATTCTTGAATAGAATTTGTTCCAGTTTGGTCTGCATCTGAACTTTGATCTTTAATGATAACCTTCAGAAAACTCTGCAATTGCAAATGTTAAAACCTGCTTGGAATAATGACAACTACATATGTGTGTCTTTTGACAGAGTGCCAAAGGAACAGTGCAAGATAATCAAACTTAAAATATGACAAGATACCTGGATGATATATTTACCTATAAGTGGTAAAATGAGAACACAGAGGGGCTTTGGATTCAGCAATGGCCTTAATTTTAGTTGCCATCTGATTCCTCCTCTTTTATTGCAACCCTGGAAGAGTTATGTTTTGCCTTTCTGAACCTTGCTGGTGAAGGGAGACAACATAATTTCACTTTGAGCTCCTTGAATGTAGGACATCACATATGGAGCTAAACCAGAGGTGTCAAGTGTATTTGCATTTACTTCAGTGTCAGGCAGCTCTTAAAAATCATGAGAAGATGTAGGGGTGTGTAGGTGTCTGGGGGGAATATTCCATCTGGGGGGTGTAGCACCAGACTTGTCACTTGGTCTTCAGTGCAACAGGGGAAATTCCTAAAAGTGGGGATTGCAGGGAAAGGCTCAGGGCACCTGAAATCAAATTCTTACTTTTGGGCAACCTACTTTTCCTGCAAGTTTCTAGTTAGTCTGGTTCCTTCTGTATAGGCTCTGGCCTCATGTTCTTTAGAGTGTCTCCCTGTCAGATGAAATTAAGGGGAAGGATGAGTTTGGTGAGTTGTACAATCAGGTGTGACAAATTCAACATTAAGTTAATTTTCAGGGGGCTTTTTGAAGACTAGAATGTTAGTGAGACAGATGATGTGCATGAGTGTTAAATAAGCCTCCTCCCTTCTCCAAAGCAATATTTCTCAGTAAACAATTGTTAGTTCTTTCCCTTCTCATCTGAATTTCAAGCCAGTGACGATGGACACACTAAAGTGAACATGATCTCAGAGCAAGGTCTTGTACAGATTAGAAGATTAAAATACTGCTCTAAATTTAGGATGAAGTCATTCGGATGAGATATGATGGCAAATGCCTCTTATTTGTTTTAAAAGAAGAAAATCCAATCCTCAGCATCTGTTGAAAATATTAGCTGCTCTGATCAAAACTGAGATCCAGAGCTCTGTGGGAAAAATTCTATCTGAGGAAAATGTATCTTTTGGTTTCTATCTACAAAATGCTGGCTTTCTCCCTGTTTTATAATGCATTTCAAAATCTGCAATACGAACCACTCTATAGAAATGGAATGTCACAGTTTATAGTGCTTTTTCTCTTATGAGCTTAAAATGAAGTTATAAATAAACTGTTATTTTAGTTAATGGTATATTTTGGCATTACAAATTAACTCATAAGATAGAACAAATAGCTTCTCTTGAGTTCAAATTGCTCTTTGTTTTTCTGCTGCTGCTTCTGTAACAGCTCCTGAAACATTTTATTGATGAGGTAATGCACTCTTGTCTGCATGTAGTACTTCTGTAACTCCAGCAAAGGTTTCTGGTGACATGCTAGACCACAAGAACAAAGCTCAAATTTATTGTGTTCCCCCAGATGGAATTACAGTCTTCATCAGTTAATGCAGCATTTCTCAAGTTTAGAAAGCTGAATCCTGACTTGTCAAGAAAATTAGGCTTGCAGTATTGCTGCTAGCAGTAATGTTGTTTTAAAAGCCTACTCCAAATGAGCAGTCACTGAAATCGGCTGTGTAGGTATTCATCCTCATCTCTTGTACACTTTAATTAGCAGTGCATTTTCAATAGTGTTGAAGTAATGCCATTGCCATTTGAATCATGACCTTTTTATAAAAAAAATACTGGATCAGTTTCTCTGCAAATTCAGACAGGCTTTTCTGCATTATGGATGGGCTGTGGTTTCAGTATTGCCTTTTGCAATCAAATGTCTTAAAAACAAAGCAATCACAATAACAAAATAAGGGGACATTCTGGAGGACCTTGAAGAATCTGAGTTTGGTATTCACTGCACTGTAGATTTTTCAATTTTTATTGTTGTACACTATTTACTGTGACTTAGTTTTTTCCTAGAGTGCTGCTAATTGGGAAATTTGCACTTGATTTACATGTGAGTGTGAAGGAGAGGCTTCAGAGGACTGTCTCTCCTGTAGGCACTTTTAGCAATTTCTTCAGGTTGTTGTAGTCTGAGGGGCACAGACTTGGCCTCAATTGCAGTAAGATGTTATCAAGTGAAAGTAATTTTCATGCTCTTATTTGGACTAGTAAGAATTAAATAGTTTAAAAATATAAGCTGAAACCTTTGGTGTGGGTTATAATGTTGTATTAGTCCTCACCATACAGAGTTATCTGCTTCTGTGCCTCCCAACAGCAATGGGAATTGGAGTGTTTTTCTTGCTCTTTTACATTTTCCTGACAATGCCTAATTTATTTTTTTTCACTCAGTTCTTGCTTGGTGTTACTTATAAATAATTGATTTAATAGAATACTGCTAGTCTGTTAAGAGCTAATTTGTGGATAATGTCTCAAGTGATCCAAAGTGGCGTTACTTCACTGGAGTTGGAGTTACACCATATTTGCCAGCTGGAGATGAGGGCTCTTGATCCCAGCAAGGCAGCTACTGGTTTCTACATGTTCAGAAGTGGCCATCCCTGCTCAGCTCCAGAAACAGACAATATACAGGAGAAAATCTGGGGCAAAAAATAGCAAGAGTACTTCACCTATTTTTATATCTATATCTCTCTGTTTTGCTTTTCCACAGAAGAGATTTATTTTTCTTTCCTTTTTTTTGTTGCCCAGAACTTTATCTGTGCAAGAGCTTTAGTGCAGTATTTGTTTTAAGAGAAGTTGCTTGCCTGTATCTGGAAGGATCTTACTGAGTAGTTGCAATTGCCTCCCTGGTGGATTTTTCTCAGTAGGAACTTTTCATAACCTTTCAGTATCATTTCATGGCTTGAAAGCCTGAATGTGCTTGTAGGGAAGAAGCATCACCTGTGGAGTTGTCAAGATAATCTGCTGTGGGGGCAGCCAGCAAGGGTGGGTTTTTTGGTCATTATAACTTCGCGAGTTAGGTACTTTTTTGTGTGACTTGGGAGCAGACCATTGCCCCTCTCCTCCCTGTTGCTCATGTAGATGTGCCAGGATGTGAAATCTGTCCTACCATCAGTATGGGATGATTATGTTCACTTTTAGAGCAGCAAAAATCAGTCCTGAAAATTACATTTAAATCCTAGGTTGAGCAGAAATTGGTCATGCTCCCCTTAAAATTTCAGGATTTCTCTGTCTTTTGCTATGGGCCTGTTATGCATGTTCTCTCTTCTTAATTATGTTCATTCTGTCCTTCTGCTCTGGTAAAGGCAGCTGGAAGAATGAAGCTGGAGCAGGTTGCTGCAGTAGCACACAAAGGTGGGATGTCCTCCTCCTCAGTGACTCATATGCTGTGGGCCAGGTCCCCAAGCAAGCTGTGCTGTCCCTGCAGCTAAGGAATGTCACTAGAAAGAGGGAAATGATAGTATTTCTGTAGCACCCTACTCAAAATATTTATTCTCTCACTTCACTGCCCATTAGTATTTTGTTGAAGGCTTTATTGAAGGGATATACAGAATGGAGTTTAAGGGGAGAATTTATTCCTCCCTCTAAAGTGGATGTAGTACCAAAATCAGAACTACACCCAGTGACTGAGTCCTTTTGTGAGTGCTGGGAAAGTGGCATAGTGAATAACTATAAGTAACCTGGTCCTGCACTTGGGTGTTTTTTACATCTATATTGTGATCCCATCAGATCAGATGATCTAAGGTACTTTGGATTTCCATGCTAAGAAAAGGTCAGGTTTCATTTCATATGTGAGTTTCCAAAGCGTGTCCTGGCCTGGCTGCTTCTGTATCTGCCAGGAGCAAAAGGCAGCTGGGATATTTTTGCTCCTGTTTCATAGGACAATGGTCATTTTTTGGTCAAGATGTGATTTCATCCAACAGATGGTTGCTATCTAAAGAAATGGTTTCTCTGTGTGTGTCTTTTTGAATAGGCGATACAGCAGTAAAGTATGTAGGGAGAAAAGTAAATTACTGCATTTCTGTACCTTGCTGTGCTTGGTGGGGCTGATGTAATGAAACAAGGAAAGTGCTACTTGGTTTTAATTCACCAAAGTCAGATTTTCATTCTTTTAATAGTGCTGTATCTGGAGACAGTGCCAGTTCAAGGCATGATGAGCAGTTCCCTCTAGCTGATTTTTAATCCAGATTTAATTCTACCTGAAACCAACATGATTTAATGACTATTTAGTTGTGTGCCAAAGTAAAATGATTCAGCATTCCCACACAAGTCACATCTTAGGGGACATGTAGTTAGTCCTGGGCAAGAGGATTAAGACACTTGGATTCATGCCTCCCATCTTAAAAAATCCCAAGAAAATATGAGGTGGAAGTTGGATTGAATCTGGTGATTGACCTGCCTTCTCTGTGCTGCAAGTGCTATTCCAGGGTAAAAGTGGGTGGAATGGTCGTTAAGCTGATAGCTTTTGCTCTGGTAACTTTGTGGTAAAGGATCTTATTCTCCTGTGCTGTCAGTTATCTTCACATCTTAATGCTCAATATAAAAAAGAGCCTCAGATACTGGTCTTATTCTTTTATAATGAAACCAGTGCATAAACAGGTAATATTTTCTTTTTATTCAAATCAGTATTTTGACCCCAGCGACTAAACAATACACCAACACAAGAGTTAAGAGTGTGGCATTACAAATCTCTTGTTTACACTCAAAATATCTTTCAAATTAAAAAAATGTCCAAGTAATATGGCATGTCCTCTCATAAGCTTTATGTCCAGATCTCATCCAGGTCAAGGTCGGCTTTCAGGTCATTCTGTCTGAGGATTTAGCCAACCCTGAAAGAGCACCAGCAATTTACTCTGTCCTTTTCTGAAGCTCTATAGGCACAAGAGAAGCATCACCCAGTATTACTGTAGCCAAAAGGAAATTAGAAGAAAAATAAGTCTCCTTCCTCCCTGCTGTTTACTTCTTATATGGATTTGACAGTGCTTTGTATTGTGGAGGTTATTTTAGCTTGCTTGTATACAACTGATGAGTCAACAGGGAGGAAGCAGAACCACATATGTATAATTTAACAGAATTTAGATGAAAAAAGAAAAGGGCATATTATGAGAAAAATGAACATTTAAATTTAAATTGGTTCCAAAAGAAAAGAAACACAACCCAAACTCCAGCTATACCATTTGTTTAACTAGATCAGCAGAGCTAAAAACCTCCACTTTGATCTCAGCCATGGAGATCACTGCCCTAGTTCATGTACTGCCTGCACTTTTCTGCCTCAATGTCTCCCTGAAAGTTTCCCTATTCCAAGAGTGAGACCTAGGCTGACCCCTGTGACAGCTGTCCCTTGGGGTTGGGAGGGAATGCAATAATCTCTCTCCTGAGTGAGAGTGCCTCGGCCTCTCCCTGCAGCACAATTCAGTGTCTGCTGCACGGTGAAGGGAGAAGGGCCTCACTGTGATTATGGTGAGATCTGTAACAATGCATGACACAGGCAATGTTGTTGTCTTAATCTGATGTGAAACCTGGTGTGATTTCTCCTCCAGGCAGAAATGTTAAGGTTTGCTACAGAAAGTCTGATTAAATAAAAAAAGAAGTTATGTGTAACTGCAAAGTTGATTACCAAGAACAAGCTTCAATCATAAGTATTTTTGGTCGATAATTCATGTTCTATTCAGAGCTAAACAGCTGGATAAACACACCATGCAATGGGTGAGCACAGGCTCATGGGCTGGGCACCAAGGGTTACTGTGAAGGGGTGACATCAGATGGAGACCTGTCGCCAGTGGGGTTCCACAAGGCTCTGTCCTAGGCCCTTCAGCATCTTCATAAATGACTTGGATGCAGGACTGGAAGGGATAGTGAGCAAGTTTGCAGATGATACAAACTGAGAGGAGCTCAGTTTGACCCCTTTGAAGGCAGGAAGCCCCTAGAAGAGAGACCTTGACAAATTAGGGGACTGGGCAATCATCCAGAGGGCCAAATTCACTTCTCCCAGTTCACTTCATGTAAAGTTCAACAAGGGCAAGTGCTGGATTCTGCAACTGGGACAGGATAACCCTGGATGTATGGACAGACTGGGGGTCCTGGTCATGGCAAGCTGAACACAAGCCAGCAGTGCCCTGGCAGCCAGGAGGGCCAGCCCTGCTCTGGGGGCACAGGGACAGCATGGCCAGCCAGGCAAGGGAGGGATTGTCCTGCTCTGCTCTGGGCTGGGGCAGCCTCACCTCCAGTGCTGGGGCAGTTTTGGGTGCCACAATATAAACAAGACATGAAACTATTGGAGAGAGAGTCCAAAGGAGGGCACAGAGATGGTGAAGGGCCCTGAGGGGAGGCCGTGTGAGGAGCGGCTGAGGGCGCTTGGTCTGTTCAGCCTGGAGGAGACTGAGGGGAGGCCTCACTGCAGTCACAGCTCCCTCAGGAGGGACAGGCACTGATCTCTGCTCTGGGACAGCGACAGGAGCCAAGGCAATGGCCTGAAGTTGCATCAGGGGAGATGTAGGTTGAATATTTGTGAAAAGTTCTTCACCCAGAGGCTTCTGGTCATTGGAAGAGGCTCCTCAGGGCAGTGGTCACAGCACCTGGCAGAGTCCAAGAAGCATTTGAACAATGCTCTTGGGTACATGGGGTCATTGTCAGGGTGTCCTGTGCAGGGCCAGGAGCTGGACTTTGTCCTGATGAGTCCCTTCCAACTCAGCATATTCTGTGAGTGGGAATTCATTTTTATAAACACACTGGGTATTCTAAGTTTAACACCTCACATCAGGGCTTGAGTCAGATTCTCTTCCAGTTTTGGAAGTTATTTTTAAGCCGCTTCTTAAGTTTTTTGCTTTCTGTGGACAAAAGAATCTTATCAGGAGATGAGACTTTTTCCTCATTTGTGTTGCCATACAGTTGTTGCTGATGAGGTGAGGGGAAGCTGGTAATTTATTGCATTTTCTACACACATCCTTCATTCCTGGTTTAAGGTTTCTTTTTGGATGAAATTTTATCCCTAAGCTTCTATTCTTTGATCTTAAATCTTGTTAAAAGTAATCAAAACCTTTTGATTTGCATCTGAGCTTTGGATGGGGTCCTTCAGGGATAGGTTTCTACACAGGCTTGCTGTGGGGAGCTGATGTTTTCTGTTTTCATCTGCCATTCACTTACTGCAGTAAGTTTTCTTTCTTCGCCTTCTGCTGAGCTCTTTCAGTTTGCCACAAACAGAGGGAATTGAAAGTGGTGACACACATGTCTTTCCTTGGGATGGTTGCATAAAAATCACACCAGAGGGAAAGGAAGAAAGTTGGGAATGGTGGAGAAGATGAAGGTGCAGGTGCTTGTCTCACCTGGCAGCTGCCAAATCCCAAGGCATTAAGGGCCTCTTGTCCCAGGTGCTATAAACAATATTTTTTAAGCACAGCAGTAGATGCCATCAAACTGTGTAGTCTTTGTGGTGAGGAATGAAAAGAAAAAGACTCTTATTGAATTTTTTTGCATCATTTTCTGAATCACATAGGATGCTGGGGAGGGGAAGTAGGGGAGAAAACTTTTGTCTTATCTCAGTTGCTGGACTTCCTTCCTTAGGGAGAAAATAGAAAATTTACTTGGTTAGTGAATGGTAGTGTTATATTTTTATCTGTCTTTCTCGAGTGTCACACTAATGAAAAGTAAATGTAGGCTTTTTTCTTTCCCTTCTTTTTTTCTCTTTTCTTTTCCCATGAATTATGCAGGCAAAGCCTGAACTCCCTTCCCTGATCTGCTCTCTAGACTCTGTGTTTGTAGTGTCAAAGTCTTACTTTTAAGAAGAGAGGGTATTTCTCCATCCTGTGTGCTTGCAAAATCTTTTGTAATGAAAAAATGGTTGTTTTGGATTGTTTTAAAGCTTGCTTTTATTCTGGGTTTTTCCTTGAGTCTTAGGTATTTATATATCTGGAAGGAAGAAGATTAGATTCTTATATCAATACTTGGTAATAAATTTGTTCTGGCATCTCCTATAATATTTCTTTTTTTCGTAAATCCACTGTCTACAAACTGTGAAATTATTTTTCTTTTGTCTAGTGAGTATGAATCTCCATTAACTTGTCAATTTTTGTTTGCATACTCAGAAATGAAATACTTTCATTTTTAACCCCTATGAGACACTTGCATGCTAAATGAAAGCTTATACTGGGAAAAATGTGGAAATGGACAATCACAATTTTTGGTCTTTCCATTTTCAAGGAAAAGATCCTACACAAGGAAAGAAAAGAACACTTAATGATTCATTGGCATGGAAAGGTTCCAAAAAATCCATATTTGAAACAACTATCTGAAGCTTACAGTGCAAAACTGTAAGGCACACATTGGATTTGTAGAAAAGAAGACAAACATAGTAGTTTCTTATATAGTTTGTGAGGCTATATAGTCCTTGACTCATAATGACATTTCAGCTTGTGTAAATAGCTTATGCCAACAAAGGATCCTGGTCTGATATAGAAATTACCTTAAATTAAGTTATTTTAGAAAGCATGTGCTAGCATCTGAATGGCAAAAAACATTTCCAAGGCTAATGCTTAAATGCTGCTCTAAATTCCTCCCTTCCTCCCTGTCTTGTTTTGTTTTCCTTCTCTTTATCTTCCAGATCAAATGAATATTGATTGATGCCACCAAGAAGTACCCTGAAAAAAAGAGCTTGATTTTTTTTTAAATCTGGTTGGCAGAGTGATAACATAGAATATCTGCATTCTTTTCTTTTATTTTGGAATATTATTTAAAAAAAATCACAATTATAACATAGTCATGTCTATCCAATTTGCTATCACCATGGTTTGTCTATACTTGAACTGCAGATTGCAGGTCCTGCATATCCCATGATTTTTGTCTGGATGAAATGTATGAAAATGATTCCCATTCAGACTTCTTTTGCTTTCTGAAATAGTAAAAAAATGTATCCATCTTCTCTAATGCTGCTGTCCAGTCTGTGATGCAGCTGGAAATCATTTATGCTCACAGTTCCCTAGAGCATTTCTTGTTGTTTGCTTGGAAAGACAGTGATTAAATTTTATCATCTTGGTTACTCGATTGATTCCAGAATCTTTGAAATGTGAGCTTCTAACTCCCTCTGCACATCTCTGCCCTACATAAACTCACTCAAAGGATTTTGGTCCAAAGGTTTAAAGATTTCTGGATCAAAACTTTCAGCTGCCTTTTATTCTGTAGAAGCATCATAAAAAATCATTGGTTGTCAGTTCAACTTTAACTCTTTGGATGAAATGTGAAAATCCTAATTATATGAATTTAAGGAAGATTGTGCAGGGGCATGAATATTGGATGGAAATTACAAAAATAAAAAAGGATTTTGATGATGAAAGAGTGGAGATCTAGCATGGCTTGTCAGAAGGAATAATAAAGAAGCTACAACCAGGCTAGATTTGAAATGGGTCTTTAACTTTGTGAATTCACACATATGATAAGTTTGCCTGAAATAGAGTTGACTGGATATTGTGACCTAAAAGGTCTTTTCCAGATCTAATATATTCACAGCTTTAAAAGCTAAAGGCTAGAAAAAATTTAAACTCTTTTCTGAAACAAATTGATTTTGACTGAAGCAAATATAAATCAAAATAAATCAGTTCAAGAAAGCTCTTGTGTCTTTTTTATCTCCAGCTTTCCTAGGCCCCTCTTTTAGTCTCTTTCTCAGTAAATTAGAGGAATAGAGAATACTCTTCATCTTTATTGCATCACCAACTGTATCACTTTTTACCCTTTCCTCCTCAGGAAACTTAATGCTGGCATTTCTGTTACTATGAGGAGTCCTCCAAGGCCTGTCACTTTTTGTGGCAAGAGGAAGCACCCTATTTGTACATATCTTTTCAGAAATTTTAAACAAAATATTGGGAGAAATCCTCTTGCTCCTAAAATTTCATTGCCTTGTACCGTAAGTCTCCTTCATGTTTTATCCTATTTGCTAAGAAGCCTAGAGAATAAATTAGGAGTAAAGGTAAAAAAACCCTGAAGTGAGCAGGTGAGAAGGAAGAAATGGGTGCTAACCATTGCTCTGATAGGAGCTCAGAGAGAATTTTTCATGACTTTGACTTTTTCTTATAATTATCTTATCAATTATCCACTTCCTGAATCTGAGCCATATTCAGTTTTTACATTGCAGATGAGGATTGTTACAATTTCCAGGGAAATGAGCTTGATCCAGGGCCTGGCCAATGAAGGCATGCAGGAACAAAGTCACCCTGATTTTAGTGCAATAGAGACTCTGAAGTGACTTATAGATCTGAGACAAGATATATTGGTCACCTTGATAGGAGCTGACACAAAACTGTGTGCTTTCTCTGTCTTCTGAGAAGATGAACTCCTGATGGAAGATAAGATTTAAGGGGTTGAATAATTTAGCACAGTTCAGGATTAAATTGAAACCATAAATTGCTTTCCAAAAGGTAAAATTTGGTGCTTAATATATGCCTACTGGTCAAGTGAAGCAGAGAAGAGAAAAAATATATAGTAGAGATCTTTGGCATTTGGACTTGCACTGTTTTGACACTAAATCAAGCTCCAAGAATAACTGCAGGGCAGTGATGATTTGCATGTCTACACTGAAGAAACTGCAGACATATTCATGTCACAACTTGTGAATGCCTCTTGTAACACACAACCTGTTTCATAAATCCATTTTATTCTTTTGGGATAGGAAAAGTAACCTGCCATTCTTGTACCCAGAATTTGAGGGGCAAGAATACCAAAAGGCTTCCTTTTGAAGAATGGGCATGATACAGAAATGCCTGTGAACTGCAGTGTTGATGCAGAAAAGACATAATTGTGTAATAGAGGCATTTCCTCTGTTACCCTGATCCAACTTTCTGCAGTTCTTTTCTGCTCCCTTTGCTTTGCCTCATAATTCCTTTTGTTGGAAGGCTTGTTGGCTCTGTTTGGTCTTGCACCTGCTCAGTACAAGCTGAATAAAGTGTTTATTGATGTGGTAGATCCAAATGTTCCTAGCAGAACTTACCAGGGAGTTGATGCACTGTTACAGCTCTGTGGTTGCTGTTGGAGGCCCTTGGGAAGATTGTGCTAGTGGGAATTATTTTCACTTTCTTCAGGTCAGTCTCTAGTGGACCATGAGCTGCTCCAGCTATAGCAAGGCTGGGCTTGAGGCTGAGAGCAAAACTGCCTAGAGCTGCAGTGTTTCATGGATATGTGCCAGCTTCCATGCACCTTTTTTCAGACAGCTCTGTGTGATGAGGGGTGGAGAGAGATGCAGGAAAGCTTTGTTTGGGGTGTTGATGATGTGGATGTTGACTGGCTGGGAAATTACCCAAATCTTGGCTTTTCTATACACTGGTTCCCTGGGCAGCAGGGAGTGGCAGATGCATAGGAAAGCATTTCATGAGGACTTTTGAAAGGTCTGTTTCTTTTTGTGCTAATTGAATTTTTTGCATCAATGTTGATTGCTGTGAGTGCTTGAGAGTGTCCTAGGCTGAGCTGCTACTTGTGCAGATAAACCTGGGGAAAATGGAAAGGTTAATGTAAGAGACTTAGGACCACAAAAGGGGCAATAACTAATCACTAAGGTTTGATTTTTGCTATGTATTCTGGTGGAATTCAAATAAGAAACTGCTGAGAGAGCTTTATAAATCCTCTGTTAAGTGAGCTCTGCTCCTAAAGGAGTGGGCACAGGGAAACTGATGGGGCGACCCAGCGGCAAGTTTTAATCAGAGAAACTCTAAAGCTGCTGCTAAGATGCAGAATTAGTAAATGCACTGCTGAATGTGATGTGCTGGAGGAGAGCCAGCACAGCTTTCTCCATACTAGCACCTGTGAATCTTGTAGAGGTTGCTGTGACAGAGGCATGAGGCCTGTGGCCTGGGGTGGTCTGACCAAGGGGAGCCCTTGTGGGCTTCCAGAAAGCTTTGATGGGGTAAAAGAAACAGCTTTTGGTACAGAACCAGGGGTGGAAGGCCTCATGTAAACAACCGTTTAAGTGTATCAAGCAATAAGGTGATGCTCAGGGTTTACCTAGGTGTTTACTGGTGAGGACCACTGGCAACCTGTGATGGGAGCAGTGCTGCTCACTGGAAGCAAAATGAAAGGGAGTAAAGATTGGTTTGCACAATTAGAGTGGGCATGGGCTGATTGCAGAAATTTTCAGAAGGCTCTCATGATGCTGAATGACTCTGAGGCAGATTGCAGTCGAAATGTGAGATTGGTGAAGGCAAAATAATGCACACGCAGGATTAAAAAGCTATCAAGTTTGGACCTCCTATTATCAATTAACACTCAGGAAAGAGACCTTTGGATAATTAAAGAGAACAATGCAGAAAGTGTGATGACTCCACCACTTGGGTGCAGCCAGATGTTGAATTCTTTTTCTAGTTCTGGCAATTGTACATCAAAAACTCCCATAACTGAGCTACAGATTGATAAAGATAGAACAGATTCAGGATCAGCAGAAGTCTAAGTAGTCTAGGGTGCTTCCACTTGGGGTTGTGGTGATTTAAGGGGTATATCAACAGATTCATAAAATCACAGAAGGTGTAGAGAGGCAAGTGATTACTTGCTGTTACTTACAATAGGATACAGAAATTGAATTATCAGACAGGATTTTAAAAACAGACAGAAGGAAGTACTTTACATTGCCCATAATTAAATTGCAGAGCTTATTACATAGACTGCTGTGGAGACCAAGACTATAAATGAATTCAGGGAAGGACCAACACATTCCTAGAGTAAAAAGCCATTACAGGCTATTAAGTGCAAAGGTCTGGAAGCAGCCTCCAGCTCAGGAAGTCCTTAAACTACTGATTACTGGAAACTATGACTGGAGTATATCAGGGGAAGGATCACCCAATTTGTGCCAGTGCTTCTCTGAACACCTGCTACTGGCTGCTGTCAGGAATGGGTTGGTGCACCAGACAGATTATTTAATTTGGCTGAAGTTGGCTCCTTTCACAGCAAAAGCAAAAAATCTGGGAATCAATGTTGCAGTGAAATAATCACTGCCCAGTAGTCAGCTAAAAATGAGGAAAATACGTGCCCAGAAGGCAAGCTGGGAACAATGGGTTTCAGGATCCTGGTGCAGTCAGCAGAGATGCATGGGGAAAACTTAAATAATGCCACAGATTAGCCAGTACATTTTGTTTATAACATTTATAAGCACCAATTTCAGGAGTGAAAGCCACCTCCAAATAAACACAGGAACATATAATTTGTTCATACAGCATACAGGTGCTGTCTGGCCTTGTACAGGGCTTTTAAAGCTATAGTTGGCAAAGCTGAAGGCTGGCAGGTGTACAGTTTACCCACATTGAATATTCAAAGAAATTCAGAGCTATTGTAACTTAAACATCGTTATAGAAATGATTGTCCCTCTCTCTGTAAATATCTAGGTAAAAACATCTTTCCTGGCAGGTGTCCTAGCCATAGGATCTGTGGGAACCAGTCTCTCTGCATTGTTATGTTCTTTCAACTTTGCAGCTGAGAGACTACCCCAATGGTAATGCTCATGTACAAAGAAGGATGATAACCCCAGCCTTGGAGGGGCAGCAACTCCAACACCAATGACAACTAAATTGACAGTCAAAGCTGTCAATTAATCACATGCAACAGTAACTTACTCTTTCTATTCCAAATAGTTTTTTTGCTAGCACTTAAGTAAGTTGCATACTATTGACTAATTGTTGTGCTCTCTGAAGGTTCAGGTAAAATTGTTCAGCCTGAGGAACTCATTGGAGGATATTTATATGCCTTCAGTGGGAGAAAACGCTCAATAAAGCCAGAGGCTGGGGTATAAGCTCAAATCTCCCCTGATCAAATATGTATCCTTTGATCTAATAAGTAGGTTGAGTCTCGCTTGACTTTCCAGCAAAATGCAAATGTAATGCTTTCAAAAAATAAAAAAAAGTCAGTGTACTTGAATGTCTGATTGCTTTTGGTTTTCAAGACAGTTAAAGAATTTCCTCAGTGGTATCAACTATGGAATTAGTATCAGATGTTTTTGTTAGTTGTGTATTTAGTGACATAGGCATTTATGTGTACCCATGCCTGCTCTCAATGGTGGTGTATTAGCTAAGTCAATAATAAGATCTACTTCAAATAACTGATTTCTGGATGTGAAAATGTAGTTATCCAAGTACAGCTCATTATTTATTATGAAATATTTCCTAGCTGTTGGTTACTACATCAGCAACTGGTTTGCCCATTTTAGCAAAGTTGTGCTCTTCATAGTCTGAAGAATGCAATATATGAGGAGGCCACAGATTCACTTTTTCTGTCTGTCTCTTATCAGGGAAGAGTGATTACTTCTATGGGAAAGGCTGACTGTCAAGCCTGTGTTTTCATTCATGCACTCAGCCCAGTGGAGATGAAATTTCTGGGAAAGATAACTAAAAGCCAATTGTGTTACCTTGGCTTTGGAAAAGTGCCAGGTGGTGTAATTTGTCAGAGTAATATGAGATATGTTCACCTGGATACTCAGCATCTGCTCTGCTATCAGATTCATGCTACCTTCCCTTTCCCCCTTTTTCCTGTCTCTTGTCTGTCTACATTTATTAGAAGGCCATGTGTTTGCTCTTTAGCTTGCCCTCCTTTTTTCATGGAAAGGCTTCTGCAGTGCATACAGTGTGCTTTGACACTTTGTCTCTCTTCGCTCTGAGAGAAAATTCTGACAAAATACTGCAAAAGTAGACATTTTTTAGCTTGTTCCTGTGCTTAAGGGTCACTTCTAGCTGGCTCATGCAAGTGTGCAGTCCCTGAGATCATTTTAAGACTTACGTTAAAACAGATCGGGAAAAAAAAAGGTGTTATTGTCATGCCTGTGTTTTGTGTATGTATACTTTCCAGACAAACCATAAATCCAGCTTGGCACACAGAGGAAGGGCAGGCTGTTGGCACAAAACTGTGCCAGGTCTCCCCCAAAAAGGCTCATCAGCCTCAACTTCCTCTTCAAGAAATGTGGGCCAAGTGTCAGGTTCTTCTGTGGGAGGCTTGCACATCTCTAATTCTGACTTGAAATAGTATCTGAGGCTCGGTGCTGAGATGTCTGCAAGCACTCATTACGCATATTTACCTTCCCCTGTTGTGAGGACAGGCCTAAGTAGGTTTGCTTTACCCCTGTCAGTGATGCAGAGTGGAAGAAGTGATACTGCCCTGTTTCCACCCAAATAAACGAAGATGTTATGAACCACAAATAGACACAAGAATGTTCTCCTGTGTTTAGGAAGCCTGAATAACTACATTGATACTGAAAACAGCATTGAAAGAAGCTACCAAATATTGGGAAGTTTTCTTGAAAAATATATTTTAAAAATATTTCTTTAGTTTCTTGTAGCTTATTTCTCTAAGGCTTTAATCCAGTTATTGAGATGTGTAGCTTATGTTGTGCTTATATATATTTGCCATAAAATCTTTCTTGCTAAATTGTTCCCTCCTGATATATTGCCAGATGGTAAAAGTATTCTTCTTGGGCTCCTTCCCCTTTTTATCAAATGCAAAATATCTTGGAAAAAAAAGAACTTTAATGTCAAAGTCTTGCCCACATTTAGTAGAAAGAGGATATTGGATGATCAGAGACTGATGTTAGTGTTCTGAGTTGTTCATGCAGCTCACAAGAGAAGGGGTTTAAGAGATTCTGCTTTGGTTTCCTTGATTTTTCCAGCCATGCACTGTGAACAGCGAGGCTTCCAAGCTTCTTTACTGCAGATATATATTGCACTGTATATTTTCAGGACAATGAAAAGATTTATTTAGCATATGGCTGACCTGGATTGTCTCCACTGGCTCAATTGACCTTTATTGCCTTGGGACAGTGGTAAGATTAGGAGATGCTATAAACAGCTGCAGCGCTGTGGGAGCGGTATCACAAAAATGCACTTTACACAAACAGCCTGTCATCTCACTTTGTGGGGGATGTGTGTGTTTGGCTTACAAAGGGAGATCTCTCTCTGAGATGATATTTTTCCTCTTCTGAATCACTGCAGCTGAAGCTGTGAGATTATTTTGGCCACTACCATCAGGTTCTAATACCTACAATGCAATAGTGTTGGGGAGCTGTAGGAAATTGACTGTTCAGGTGCAGCTGAGCTTTGTATTGGCAGCATTCTGTGCTTCCACCTGATGAAGGCTCACTGGTGGAGGCAGCTCTGTCAGGGCTGGGTGTCTGAAGGGAGACAGGCAGGGGGGATGTCCCCTCAGCACTGTGGAGCCAGCTTCAGGAGTGTTTCTGGCCACCACCTGTCCCTTCTGAGGAAGGTTACATCTATGCCTCAAGAGCTGTAAAAATCACTTTGGACCAGAAAGAAAGGACTGAAATAGAAATATAAGTGGGTAGAAGCTGTAATTCCTTGAGGGGTTGTGATATGATCGAAGAAGGTAGCAGTTTATAACTTCCTTTCTGGTGGTGTTCCCATGTCTTGTTTTCTGTAGTTGGATGCTGAATGGATGACTTTTTCCAGCCTATAAGCTGAGTAAAAGCAAAAAGGGTTTGATTCTTTGTATGAACTCATATTTTGTCTCTCCTATGAATGATATTTGGAATTATGCATAAATTGATTTGACAGATCTAGTTGGTGTGTAAGGAATAGGTGAAACACATGAGGACTCCACTAATGCTGGCAAACATAACCACAGATAGTCCACTGGATTTGATATTTCAGCTTAGTGCCAGCTGAGTAATTGATCTCCATTAAACAGTAATTTCCAGTGATCAGGTTGCTTTATTCTTTTTCTAAACTGCTTTAGCAGGAGATGGCATTCAAGCACCATTTCACTGAAGCTGAAATGAAATGCGTTGCTGCCTCTTCTGATTTCTGGAGGAGGCTGGGGAGGATGTTGGGTAGTTATGTTGGATAGATATATTTGTTATAGATACACTCAATTTATTTGTCTTTTTCTTTTCAATTTGCAGGAAAGCAATCTCCAGGTCAGGCCTCCAGCACTTGGCTCCTGTGCATACCCTCAACATTCCAGTCACCAATGGACCTGTGAAGGAACCAAGAGCAGCCTTAGAGTGGACTGTAGGTGTTTGGTTTGTTGGCAGTTAATTTGAGCAGAGTCTCTAGTTGTTGCTCTCTCCATCCTTAAATCAAAATAAGACATCCTGTTGCTATCAGAATTAGTGCTAGTTATTAGGAATATGCTTTTATTATGAGCTGAAGCATGAGGCAGAGACAGGAAAACTTGTGGGGACTTGAGCAAAAAAGGACAGATTTTCCAGCTTGGAAGCCGGTTACATTCTCCCACCCTCTTCTTGACAAAAGTTGATCTAATTTTTGCACAGCAGGGTTTTGTGCCTCTGTTTGATGGGCCAAAATTTAAGGCTGAAGACACACATCAGGTTGTCTGCATCTGCAGAGTAGGTAATTGGAATCTTTGGTTACAGCTCTTTGTAGGTATGATGAGATTTCTTCTGGGGCCAAGCTAGTGTGTAGACATGGAGACAATGTTTCCACCCCTCTTCTGTTTCTGGGCTGAGTCACTCTAGGGCTGGCCAAAAGTTAAAGAAGATTGTTAAAGGCATCGTCCAAATCTCTTTTAAACTGGCAAGCATGGGGTATCAACCCCCTCTCTAGGGAGACTGTTCCAGGGTTTGGCCACCCTCTCTGTGTTTGCTAGTGCAAGTCTGTACCTCCCCTGACCCATCCCCACACACCTTCCATGTGGTTATGCACTGGTAAGAGCTAAAAAGATGAGCATAAGCCAGCAGGTCACAAAATGTCTCAATTAAAGCAAAACATAGTGAAGACTTTAAACTGTTGGTAAAGAGGTTGATACATTGCATTATCAAGGCACCAGCCACCCAAGCAGCTTTTAGTTGAAGATAACTTCTGTTCTGATGAATATGGCTTATGTTTATCTTTGTTCCCTATATCAAAACAGAATTGATTTCTAGATTGCCTGCTGTTCTTGAACTCCAGGAATTGCACTCAGAGTTTAAAGGGATGAAATTTTGCAGGCTGAGTTGCAGGAAGCTGGATTATATTCACTATGAGGGTCTGCAGTTTGAAAGCTTACATAGAATCCTCTTGGAAGTGCTTTGGAGAATACCTTGTTCCTTCATTCCAGCAAACCCAGGTGCTGATTCAGCAAGGCAGTAAAAATGCCTGTTGTGAATCATCACTGCTGTTCAGTAGAAATCTGAAAGATCACTCGCATAAGTGAAGGGTTAAGCACATCATCTAAATTAAACACCTTTGAAAACTGTACTTAGAAAAAAAAAAACAATCCCTGCCAAAAATCCCTCTCTGAACCCCAAGTCCAACAAGCACAGCTTGCCCTTCCTCAGCCAATTGTCTGCTACTCCTTTACCACGGTGATCCATGATTCCATGGTAATTACTCCTTTTACCTCATGTGATCCCTATACATAAATACAACAGGAGCTGCTATAAGTTGGTGAACATTGATTAAATATTTTGGGTTTTAATTGTGTGTGGTTTTTTTGTAGTTTACTTCCATGGTTATGGTTTAGATTTTTGGTCAGTTCAATTTCTTAGCTGTTTGCAGCCTCCCAGCTGTTATTGCTGCTTTACTTCACACTTTGATTGGAGAAGGGAGGCTACTCTGTGTCATGTGGGGAGAGGGACATGATAGCGAGTGGGAGACATCTGTGGTTGGGAGGAGACTGAACTAACCACCTGTAGTAACTGGTAAAAGGGAAAAAGATATTTCTCAAATCTGAGGTATGATGGAAGTAAGGTTGGGACATGTGGGGAGGTTGAAGTGGACCAAAGGTTTTGAATATATAGTGAATTTCAACAAGAAAAAACCCTAAGTTTTAAATTAAGTTCAGAGGTATATTTGGTAGAGTAAAAAGATATTTCAGTTGATGTGTCAGAGCCAGACAAGAAGTTTTTGTATTTAATCACTGGAAGGCAGCGTTGATCAGTGTGTGTTGTATCCTCATATAGGTCATCCTCCTTTTCAGTATTTCTGTGGATGATCCTCCAAGGACACATGATGGGTGATCTTTCCAAAGTCTCAGTGACATGAGCATAAATTGTCTCTTGACTTAAAAGGGAGGAAATATTTTCTACTACAGTCTTCACAGTAATAACTGGAAAGAATTCCCTGACCATTGTCTCCATTTTTGAGAACTCCTTTCAGGTGATTTGCCATTATCAGCTGGACCTGTGAACAGGGCACTGAGTCAAATAGTGGGTTTCCATTCTCTGCTCTGTCACTCTACCTCGTGAGCGAGCTCAGAGGATTTGTTTTTCCTCTCAGTACATCAGCCTCTCTAGGTGTAAAACAGAGGTGATGATTCTTATGTCCCCTAAGACTTTTTGCACTAAACTCCTCAGAATTCTTTACTATTGTTGTTGCCACTGTCTCTGTTCCCTGAGGTTTCTTTTCCCTAAAATACTTTAAAATGTCCAGTTTCATCACATTTCTTACACTTAGTTCAAGTTAACTTGTAGCTTTGCTGTATAATTTAAGGTTCTCTTTTCACACCAGGGCCATACAGAATACAGTGTGTGGAGTAGGTGTTATAATCAGAAGGGAGTGCCTGGGAATGTCTTACCAACAAGGAATTGACCTAAATGGCTGCCCCTGGGATATGTTTATGCCTATCCCTTTCTCCCACACACCTTCATTTCAGACATCACTCCCAAGTGTTAAATAATAAAGCAGGTAATTCTAGCCCAGATTCTCAAGTGAGTACACACTGAGCCACCTCATACAATGCCTGTGTACCTTTGAGGATCCAGGTCTTTGTGTATTTTTCTGTTGCCCTTTTCTACCAAGGATTATAACCATAAGCTTGTATACAAAGTCTTCCTGTAATTTTCTTTTAACTACTGCCTTCTAGCTCTTGCTTTCTATGGGGCCAACAAAACTATTGACAGCCACTAGAATAGTGGAGCATTGAACATTCCCAAATCTTTCTTTTTTCATAGTGCATTTTTTCTTGACTGATCTATGCTTTGTGCTCTGTGAATGCACAATTGGAGTCCTCTAGGTAGAAGTTGAATGTTTTCAGAGGAGAAATATTACCATTTATACCATAAATTATGTGCATAAAAGACAAAGCCAGAGATCTTTTAGGTCTTAACAAGAACAGAATACTGTGTGTCATAGTAGAAGTTGAAAAAATGGCATTTGGCAATATGTGGAAGAAGGCTTAGGTCAGGAAGATTGTACAAGGCACTACCTGATTCCTCATGGATGGAGTAAGGAAAGCCAGATCTCATCTAGTGTAAAATCTTAGAGGAACATGAAAGGTAGCAGGAATGGTTTCTGTAGGCAAATCAACAGTGATAGGGAGAGCAGGAAAAATGTTAGGCTGCTGCTGAATAGGGCAGAGAACATGGTGACAAAGGACATGGAAAACCTGAATTGCTCAGTCCCTTTTTTATTTTCACCTCCATTTTTGCTGGTAAGAGCTGCCTTCAGCAGTCCCAGGTCACTGATAGCAGGATCTGAAAAAAGGAAAACCTAATTTTTTGGTGGGTGATCAGGTTAGGGAATACTTAGACTGAACACACAGAAGTCAGTGGGACCTGATGGGTTGCACATAAAGGTGCTGAGGGAGCTGGCTGACATCACTGCTAGGACAGTCTGGTGTCTTTGAATGGTCATGATGGTCAGAGAATGTTCCTGAGGACTGCAACGAAGCAAATGTCCATTCTGCCTTCAAGAGGGATTAGGAGTATCCAGGGAATGCCTGGCTAATCAGTCTTACCCTGATTTCTGTGAAGGTTATGGAGCAAATCCTTCTGGAAGTAATTTCCAAAAATATTAAGAATAAGAAATGACTGAGAGTATTCAGCATTGATTTATGGAGGGGAGATTGTGCCTGACCAGCCTAACAGGTTAAATGACTGGCTTGGTAGATGAGGGGAGACTATTGTGTTGACTTTCGCAAGGCTTTTGACACCACCTTCCATAACATCCTTGTAGATAAACTGATTGGGGTATTGACAAGACAAATAGACATGAAGTGACCTATATCAGTGAGGTATTTAAAATTAGTGAATGTGACTTTCAAAGGAGTCTGTTGCATTATATTCTGTGCCTTTTTGGCACTAATCAGTAGTTCTGTCTGTTTACTTTGATGGACAGTAAGTGTTAGGAACTGCCTAATGATGTTAATGATATACTAAAGCTTGGATAATTTGTGTATGTGTTAATACAGTAGCACATGTTTTACATATGATGAAACATTTCCCTCATTCTAGATAAATTTATTTCTTTTCCCCATTAATGGTTTGGCTTCTGCATCATAACTTCCTAAAAGCTATGCTAACTTTTACACTGAAGGGTATGGACTTCTCTTCCATTAGAGGGTCTTCAAGGCTAAGTTTTGTAATTGGGAATTAAGCATTCAGTTGAAAAGAGATGTTTATATTTATATGCTCTCATGACAGAAGGAGAATCCCAGGGTAATCCATTAGTCACATAAAAAGATGAAGAGGTGATAGGAATTCTAGTTCAAATTAGGCAGTGATGAGTGGAAGCCCCATGCATATTTAAAAATTGCTGAATTTTTGTGTGCAGTTGACACTTGAAGTGCTGTGTTCTGGATCAGTAGTTCCACTTTGCTGCTTCTTTTTCATGAAGGTTTGAGATTTTTATATTCTTTCCAGAGAGCTCTAAAGAGAAAAGAGGTCTCAGGATCGTAGCCATATCTTTGTATTTTTCCAGTGGTGTAGAGGCTGCAGTGATTTTTGCAGAAGGTGCCCATCTAGAAAACATGTATTCTTTTTCTTTTTGCTGCAGTGCAACTGCTATCAGCCAAAGCAGTGGTTCATGAGGACATAGGGAATCATCATCTCTGTTGATAGCATCTGAACATTGCTGCTCTATAAAAACAAATGTTTTCATTTTATTTCTGTATACAGGTGATCTCTTAGCTGGAGCTTAGGGGAATCTCAAAAGGCAATTGATGCATAGATGTTGGAAAGCATGGTGGGGGAAAGGAGAAACATATCCCTATGCTGTTTTATTTTGCTCTATGTCCACTTGCAATAATTAAGGAATAGGTGACCTCTATGTGAAAAATATTCCTAAATTAAAATGTGCTAATATAGAGTTAAAATTGAGAATATATATCAACAGAAAAATAATTGAGGTACTGTTCCTGTTTGCAACACGAGTATTGCAAACTCTGAAATTTCAGAGTTAAGGGTGAAACATAATCCAAACATAACAGTAAGATCTTTGGGAAAGAGACATCCAAACAAATTTTTTCCTACTCAGTAGTAATTTCATAAAGAAAAGGGCCAAAATTAATAATTTTTGGTTACAAATATATTTAATTAAGTTTGGATTGATGACCACTGATTTTACACTAATCATAAGTATCGCCCAAATGCATATTTGCTAGGATATTCTTCTCTCTTGCTGGAGTGTTAACAAAGGGAAATTTTTCTTACTGATTTATTTTAGAGATTTTTCTCAAATAATTTTTTGCAGAATGTCAGTCATAGCAGGAGTGGAGGAGAGTTCCAATCCTCCTGTTACAATTGGAGTTACAGCCCTTTTGAGCTAGAAGATTGGGCTGACTGGTTTATTTGTTTGGCTGAATAAGTACAGCTGCTTGATGTGGCAAATTAAAACAGCCAGGTTTATCTTCATTGCTTTTGAAACCATGCTGACTGCAGTCTGAAGAACAGTGAGGTGTGGAGATAGTGGTGGGTGTTAGTAAAATGGTAGCTCTTGCTCTGTCATTTACTATGCTGGAAAGCTTGAAGAAATCCAGTTCAATCAGTGAAATGTGCACAAGTCACGAACACATGCATGCAATTACATGGCTCCCAAACTCCTGATCCTTGAATTCTTATTTCTCTTCCACTTCAGGGGGGATTGTGTGTGGTATTTGTTTTGTATGCAAGGAATGTTCGCTATACTGAAATTATTTTTGTTTGCTATTGAGGTGGTAATGGATATGGAGCAATCAGGTGGGAGGTCTCCACCTGTGAGATGGAGAGATATTGAGATGGTGTGTTCCCTGTGAGCCAGGCTGCCAGGAAAGCACTGCTGCCTCCACTTCACTGAGCAGGGGCTCTTTTTCTTCCCAGGACACTTGTGAAGGCTGGGAAGCTAGAGAGGAGAGAGAGTTCAGAGTTTTCTTTATTAGGCCACAGTCATTGCTGTTTTATTCACAATGATGGACAGTATCCATTTTCCACATAGCAAGTCAGAGCAAAACCTGTCAGCCCAAAAATATGATTTGACGGGTCAGCTGAGATGGCACCAAAATCATCAGTTCCACTGAAGCCATCTTTAACCCACCACTCTTTGTGTCAGATCCAAAGTTATGTGGTCACAGGGTGAGTCATTTTGTCTAGCTGATTTGGTTAATAAGATATTGTATTTGCTGGGTCCCCCATGGCAGGAAGGAATGATGGATCTGACTCCATGTTCTCAGAAGGCTAATTTATTATTTTATAATACTATATTATATTAAAGAATACTAAACTAAACTATACTAAAGAATACATAAAGGATACTTTCAGAAGGCTAAAGAGATAATGAAAACTCATGACTCTCTCCAGAGTCCTGACGCAGCTTGGTCCCAGTTGGCCAATGAGTGAAAACAACTCACACCAGAAACCAATGAAAAAATCACCTGTGGGTAAACAATGTCCAAACCCATTCCAAAGGAGCAAAACACAGGAGAAGCAAATCAGATAATTACTTTTTTCCTTTTTCTCTGAGGCTTGTCAGTTTCCCAGGAGAAAAATCCTGGGCAAAGGGATTTTTCCAGAAAATGTGAATGCCACAATAACATATCTATTTATTTTCCAGTAGCTGAACTGATTTTATGTGTAGCTTTACAGCCACAGAGTCAACATGAGGAAAATGACAAGAGCATGAGACTGGTGTCTGTGTCTTCAGGGACAGAAAGAGAGCAGCTGCTTCTTTAAAAGCCATTAAATACTAAAGCCAACATAAAGACATCAAGTACAAAATAAACCAAACTAGCGAACTTTTTATGGAAAAAGAAAAGGCTGTGTCAAAATATACAGGTGGTAGAACGTTTACTGTGGTTAATCTTTGCATTAAACAGGATATCATCCTAGAGGTGATAGGAGCTTGTTCCAGGGACCTCTGTCAGCTTTTGTGTTGGTAGGTGGGCGTGAGTGCCCTTTTGTCCAGCATGCTGTGGAATATTGCCTGTAAATTTTAGAGTAGAAAATACTGTCTTGTTGGAGTCAAAATTCTTAAAACAAATGTATTGATTTTTTTTTTCAAAGTTTTCTGTCAGAAGTGAATAAAAAATTGGCTTACAAAAGGTCACAGCACTTCCTTTGACTATATCATGATTTTCATAAGTGGCAAGAGAATATCTTACACAAATTTACAGAGCCTTGTAAAATTTAAAACAGTGAAGTTAAAATAATTCCCTTTGATCTTATTGAGAAGAATTAACTGAGAAGGAAAGATTTTTGAGGGAGGGCATTTCATCTTGCTCAGTCTCAGCTTTTTGCTCTGATTCAGGATGAAAGATTTTCCAAAAGTCCATTTGCTGGAATTGAGATGGAGAGTTTTCACACGCAGTGCTGTGAAATTTTCTGTGGCTGCAGGTGTCTGGAGGTGTGCCACTCATACCAGATCAGGTTATTTACATTTTTATTGCCTAGTCGTATTAGAGCTCTATAATAACATGAACTTGAAGGTCGTCCTTGTAGACTACTAACTAATTTTATTTACATGGTGATGTAAAGTTAGACAAGTAAATCTCTGATATAATCTGGAACAATAGAGAACAAACAGTCTAAATCAGGTTATGGAAATAGGCCACTTTATCTTTAGAAATCCTGATGGCAAATTATGTGGACCTGGTCCAAATTAAGGGGCAGTTAATCTATTTTTTAATATGATTTTTTTATTCCTTGTTAAAAATTCTGTCCCAGAGCTGTGTGCTTTCCTATTTAGCTTTCAGAGTTGGTCTTTGCTAAGAAATTTTTTATATCCTCTGTGATTTACCTCTGGGTTATAATGTTGAGTTGACACTGTTTTGTCAGCAGAGAATCTGTTCAGGTCAAGCACTTTTTGGTGAGCTTGTATTCTGCTACTGAAGACAAAACAACTGCAATATAAGGACACACATGGGGGATGGAGTTTACAATCTGAATAATGTACCCCTTAAGAAAGGCTTGAAAAATTTCTTAAGCTAGTGCAAGTTCTTAGAAATTATTTTGCATTATAAAAATGTTGAAAATCCTTACCCAAACTATTGTGCTCTGGGAATTAGAGCATTTCTGATAAAGACCTGCAGACAGTTAAATCTGTCACCAAAAACAACCAGTGTTGGTCTTGTCCTCTAGTTTTATTGGAAGTGAACACCATGGTTGGGGTAGCCCCACCATGTGCACTCCTGCCTAGTCCTGGCTGTTGTGGATGCGCTCCAGAAGGAAAAGGATTTTGTTACTTCTGCTTTCCTGCATTACCTAAGAAATCAACATATCAAGAGAAGCTATCTCATTTTATCACTTTGAAACTGACAGTGGTATTTTAAATAAATTATTTTCTCCAAGATGGCTATTTCGGAGCATCCTGCTGTCGGACGCCATCTGTTTGGTGAGCATCATCATTTCTGACTTCTGCAGTGTGGGAAGCAAATGTCAGACTGTCAAAGCATTTTCTATCATGCTCTAATTCTGGCTGAACAGGATTCCTATTTATTCACTTTGCTTAAGTAGCGTACAGTTGACTTTCAGGCTTTTTAGTCACATCAGGATTACAAGCAAGTGGAACCCACAGTCTGCCTACAATCAAATCTCTCCAGAACAAGAATTTGCATAGAAACAAGGTACAAATTTGGTCAAATGAGACTGTCAAGACAAAGTTAGATGTTAGCCTATGATATTAGATGTTGATCAGTCCTAGCTGTCAGTGTGCCAGGTAGATTCTTTCTTTCAGAGCATTCTCAGATTAATGTGTTATTCTTTCAGGTATAATGTTCAAATCTAGTCTCTCTTGGTAGTGTAATGATTTATTGAGATATTCACAAATAGAGTGTTGACCCAGCTATTTAAAAAAAAAAGCATTTTCCCTAGTCTAATTTGTCCTATCATCCTAAAGGTATAGTCAGTATGTTGTTTTTTACTCCTGTGCCTAGTTCTCAAATTTTTTTGTTTCTCCCATTGAATGTTCATTAGTGGTGTTTTTTTTAAAATCTCTCTCGATTTTCTGTTTCTTTAAAATTCTGTGCACATTACATGATTATGAAACCTGAATTCCCAGTTAAGCTATGCAGCATGTGGGAAGAACATCAGCAAAGTTTAACTGAAGTGTGTTCAGATTGGTGACACATCATTGTATTGTCAGCATCTTTTAAGCTGGGATGGTCAGCCAGTGTAATGCTATTGTATGCTATGGCTTTGTGTTGTAGGAAACCAAAGAAATACCTGGTGGTGTGGTAGTTGGGTTTTGTTTGGCCTCTTTTCTTAGTTTATTTTAGTTTTCTAAATTTGTTGAACATCAAATCATCAAATTTTTTCCCTGTATGCTCATATAGCTGAATTTAACAAAATAGATTAATAACTATTTCTTTTTCCCAGGAAAATGCTGTGAATGGAGAGCATCTGTGGCTAGAGACAAATGTTTCTGGGGACCTCTGCTACCTGGGGGAGGAGAGCTGCCAAGTCAAATTCTCAGTGAGTTATTTTTGGATTTCTTTTCCTTTTTCTGAGGTAACAAGCCTGGCTTCAGACTGATGCAGTGCTCAGTCGCTTGAGAGCTTGAATTGTTTGCCCGAGTTCCAAAAGGAGAGCAAAAAGGGCAAAAGGCTTCTGGTCAAGACTTTATTGCTTCAGGAAAAAAGCCCAAACCAGTTTTGATTGACCCAGATTATTTACACAGTGAGAATGTATGTAATGAACAGCTTCACTAACATGGTAAGGGAAAAAAAGAGTAGAATACTGAGGTGTTTCAGGAATATTAAAAGACACTAGTCTATTTTACATGAAAATATACACAAATATATCACTTGTTGCAGCCTGTGAGCAGAGGGTCTCATCAAATTTCTGCAATTTTAATCACTGCAAGGGTTTGAACTGAATTTTCCAAACTCTTGAATTCACTCCCCAGCAATGAGTGCACTCATATATTTGAGTGTTTACCTTCTCCTGTTTGGGAATATTCAAGGTTAGCTTTTTCCTATTGTAGCTTTTCTGCTGTCTGTGGAAGCATTTCATTGGAGTGATCTCAGATCCATGAGTATCTGTTGACTGTGGCACTTTCAGGCTATTTCAGGAGCTCTTTTTGCCTAGTGTTTCAGCTAGATTGCTTCATCAAAAGAGAATAAAATACCCAAACCCCGTTCACTTTGTTATTTAGGAAGCTTGATAAGAGTGGAGATCCTGTGCTCATATCCTGGATCTGAAACAACGCTCTAAGGGAGTATCCTAGCCCTTGGACTGTAAAGGTTAAAGGGAATTCCTCTTCTCTGGGATGTTTGTGGTTACCATCTGTGGCTCTTCATGATACTGCCTTTCTGCTTTTACTACCACCCTGCCCAGTGCCCCCTCCACCTTCAGAGCATTTAATTGAAATAAAAACATTTTGATTCACTAATCATCCCCAGTTTTCAGGGCAATGTCATCCAAAATACTTTCCATAGTACACTTTTGTGCTTTCCATAGCACAAATTTAATATCCATCTCCTAAAACTTCTCAAGCAAATTGGGTGCATTATGGTATATAGCATTAAGGCCAAGCCTGAGGAGCTTTTGCCTCCTTCAGGGTACTGAAACAAAGTCCCAGCAACTGCTGGTTGTGTGGTAATAATCAAGGGAAGTGTCACTGTGTGTTTGCTGTGCACTTACGCTGGTCCTGAGACACTGAGTTCTGGCAAAAGCTGGACACAGCATTTCTTTGAGTGGACCTTTGGTCTGACGCAGTGTAGTGGTTCTTGTGTTCTCAGCAGATTTTTTTACCTTCCTAAAACTGAGCAAATTCTTCCTTGTGATTTAGCACATTGAAAGTAACATGGAAATTTAATAATATATCGTATATTATTAAATATAAAAGAGATAAAAACTAAACTTGGCAAACAGAGAGATAAAAACCATGAATTTACCAACTCATGAAACATGTGAAAGCCTGGTCTGCTACATAATGCCATGATTCTTCAGGTGAAACATTAGAACACCATATACATGTGAACATGTGCTGTTAGGGTGTATCCAGATAATTATGACCATTAATAAAATTATCATAACTATTCTATAATGTGAGCTGAAGCTGTGTTCCCTTTTTTAAATGAGCATATTTAAAATATGCTGAAAATTATAAAGAAATAATTTATTTGAGATTTAAATGGACATGAATAAATTAAATGTAAGAGATCTGAAGCAAAGAAATCTCAACTTAATGCGTATTTATAAATCTTCTGTCCCTCAAGCACAAGCCTGTAAGTTAAATTTGCATGAAAATTAATTCCATCTGGTTAATTAAATTGAGTTTATGGAAGTAAAGTAAGTAAATACATTCTCTCTTCTGGATGTATTCTCCTGCCTTTGATATGCTTTGCCCCAGGGGATTCAATGGAAATTATTTCAAAAGCCCTATTGAAATTAATAAAACTAACCAGCATAATTGAGAATTTTGTCCCTGCTGTAACATTTCATAAGCATGTAACAGCATTCTATGAGAATTTTATCATTCTCGGCTAAAATAACCCAAGTACCCAAGTATTTTTCTGCAAGGCAATAGTCAGGCCCATCAAATTAAATATTTTATGATAAGCATGAAATGACCTCTTGCAAACTGATACAAGTTCTCTGGTTTGCATATGCAATTTTTCTCCTTTTTGCTCATCATCCTCATAGGATGCCCACTTTTAGAATGATGCTCTGCACTGTTAACCTGATCTCCTACCTAAAGGGAGGTATTTGCTTGTAGATCAAAAGTTGGAGTGCTGTGGCTGTTTGTTTTTTTTTCACAAAAGTTCAGATTTTAACCAGAAGAGCTTCAGATTTTATTTACTTATCTATCTATTTATTCATCTATCTATTTATTTCTTAATTTTTCCCCCACAACTGAGAGCACCAAAGGAGGGGAAAAAAAATTAAAGCGCATTGCATGGGGAGCGAAACATCTCCTGTTTTTCAGCTGCCTTTGTTTTCCCCCTGGGCTTAGCTCAGCTCCACACACACTCTGTCCCTTTGCTGTTGCAGAAGTCTGCTCTGAGGAGGAAGTGTGCTGCCTGCAAGATCGTGGTCCACAACGCCTGCATGGAGCAGCTAGAGAAGGTGAGACATTGCCATCTTCTGGAGCCTGACGTAGCCAACACGCTTTTAATTCTTTCAGTGAGGTTTCAGCCTGGAAAACACTCTGTGACAAAGTTTTCACAACTGTTTTAACAATGTACTTTTGAACAAAACTTGGCTTAAAATTCCACCTTTTTTTTTTTTTTTTAAAGGCTATTTCTTTGAACTCTGTGAACCACAAAAAACCCCAAAACCAAACAAAGAAAAAACTAGAGAATGCTTTCACAATTTTAATGCTTAAAAAATGAATTGCCTCTGCTTCTTAACTAAAAAGGGAAGCTTGAAGATGGAGTATCCTGTCATGTAAAAAATTGACCTTTTACAATTCCTCAGCTAAAGCCAGCATAATTCACTGTATGACAGCTATACTTATTATGAGCAGTGCAGCATAAGATGTTAGTGTGAACTTTCCCCCCTGTATTTACTAGACTATATTGTTTTCTCTTCAAAACTTCAGAATTCAAGTTTTTGTGTGTAAAATGGAAAACATCAAACCTTACCTTCATGTTACCATTATTTCTGTGAGCATCTGTTCTGCTTCTCATTTCCTTCTAGGATCCTTGATCACACCCAAGCACCTACAGCATATCTATCACTGACTTCAGTCTTCCCCTCAGAGATTTGTCTTCATTATGCCTAACTGGAAATGTGCTAGAGAAATCTCCTCCCCACCCTTTTCAGTCCTGGTGGGATTTGTGCGAAAAATGTGTGGGAATTTCCCCATTGCTTTCATTAGAGCTTCATTTTCGCTCTTAAATGTTTAGCAATGTTGTTCTTCATAAAACAAGCTGATGCATAACAAATTTATAGCAGCAAGCCTATAAGGAAAGGGCTTTTTCCTTTCCAAGTATTTGGACTCATGTTGACAAATCCCACAGTGATTGCCATAATACGAAGTTGGAGAGGTACCATTTCCACCCCCGATGCTTTTATCCATAGTGAAATTAACATTAGCACATGCTTTCAGCACAAAATGTTACCAGTGAATTTTTCCTGATTTCCCTCATCACCAGCAGTGCTGACTTTCCATAGCCTAGTGAGTTGGTGGCATTGCCAGCCAGAGAAAATGAGCACTTAGATAAAACCCAGCTTCTCTCTGCTGTTTTGGAGACCATGAAATCCCCCTCTTGGTAGAGGGCTGTTACAAAGTCTTTAAAGTTGAAAACTAGTACATAAGTCTTCTGTTTGACCCTCTCTGCCAAGGTGATAATTTTAAGAAAAATAAATATAAGCTGGGTCTTGCCTGCCATGACAACAACAAATTGCAATTCCAGGTGAAGAGCAATGGAAGACTGATATTACAATGCCTTTCATTTCTTTATATATGCTAGGTATTTTGCTTACTTTTTTTGTGTGTGCCTTTAAAAAATTATTATTTTTATTTTTCTCCCTAGAACTATGATTTTGAAGGCAACTATTAAGTGAGGCAAGAACTTATTTATATGGGGAGGATTGTATTTAATTTGGAGAAGCTTGGTCATTCCATGTTTGTAACAAATGCATAGCTGTGTATTGTCTTCAAATGTTTAATTCTTTGAAGGATAGTCAACTCAAACTTGAATTTTTTAAATTTAGTGCATCCTTACTTCACATATCCTTTAGGCTTTATGCAGGCCTCTCTCTTCTTCAGGGCAATTTTAGTGTCTACATCCCTCTATTCTTATTTCTATTGTTTTTCTTTTCTCAAAACTTTTTTCTCATAGGACTACCTTATTATTTATTAAGTACTTTTTTCTCTTCACCTTCCTCAAAATGTTTTCCATTTATGAGATCTCCTGTTGTTCTCTTTGGAGTGGCAACACCACTGAATGACGCAATACAATGCCCCCCAAATGACTTGTGGCTGGGGAAGGGGGTGCAAACATCCTTCTCTAAAGAAAAGGTAGAAATCTATGAGAATTTGCATGGTTCTTTATGCAAGTTGCAACTTCTCTACAGATTTTGTTTATGAAGACATAAGTACAGGATGTTCAAAAAGGTCTTGAGTGAAGAGTGAAATTTCCAGCACCTTTTGAGACCTAAGCTGGAGTCTGCACTTGTTTGCAAATGATTTTCAGAAAAACAAAACAGATAAAGCACTTTCCTTCTAGAAGGAGGAAGCAGTTGAAATATTTGAACTGAGTAGGCAGCAATAGGATTAGTGAAGGTGGGGGCTGTGTAGAGGTCCAGCAAGGAGAATTAATATGCCATATGAGAAGAGATTTTACTGACATCAAGGTAAGTATCTTTTTTCACCCAGAGAAGCTAATATTTTAATAGATAATAAATACTTTGCAAGTCTAGCATAGATCAAGATATTGGGATAACTTTTCTTTCAGCTCACTTTAAGTTCTAACAGTTTTATTTCAATGCCAGATTAACTTTCGCTGCAAACCAACTTTCCGAGAAGGAGGCTCCAGATCTCCAAGAGAAGTAAGTAGTGGACAAATTTATTTTCATTTGACATGTGTGCTGGTCCCCCTGGTGTGCAGTTGCAAAAGTGCTTTGAGATTGAGAGGAGTCTCAGACAGAGAATTGGTTCCCAGTGGAGTATGTTCCCCTCTACAGAATAAATGTAAAACAAATTCTAGCTGAAACACTCTGTTACTTACACTGACAGAAACCATTTCACTGCTCTGTTGTCTTTTGCCCACTCATTCAGTTATTCTTTTTCCCCTTTTTTTGGTACATTTTTTTCTTCTTGGCCTTTGAGCTAGTATTTTTGTTTTTTGAAAAACTATTTTCCTCTCCTTTCGCTTCTTCTCTGTTAATTTTTTTTCCCCTCTAGAACTATCTCAAACATAAAATCAAAGATTAAAAAACCTAAATATTTAGGATGTAGTTCTGGCCGTATTTCAACGAGATAAAAAAAACACACCACCTTGTCCTTATTCCTCCTACAGTTTTGGTGGTTTTTGAGGTTTCCTGCAGTGCCTGCTGCACATGTTCGTTCCAGGAATTACTCTGTTGGCTGAAGGGACTTTTTCCTTGGTGTCTGTGAATAAATTTAAAAGAGATGTAAGGTGCCCATGCTCCTCTAACACGTCTTTTTTGTCCTTGTTTGCAGAACTTTGTGCGGCACCACTGGGTGCACCGGAGGCGGCAGGAGGGCAAATGTAAGCAGTGTGGAAAGGTGAGATTTCCTGCACAGCACAAGCACAACACAGGGCACTCAGGAGTTCAGGGTAGCCACTAGGTCCTTCTAGTCACTGCATTTTTTTTCTATCACAAACACTTGGCCTCTTTTAATAGCTAATGCAAGCCTGAGATGTTCAGCATTACAGCTCTGATTCCCACATGGGAAGCGAAAGGCAGCTGCATCTGCAGGAATGAGAACATCATTTGTCCTGGGAGGTTGTGGTGTACTGGCTGCTGAAAGTGAGGAGGAGGAAAGCTGTGACTCCTTGAGCTTTTTAATTGCTAGGCTAGGCCTGTACTAATATGATGTTCTTGCAGTGCTGTCCTCTGTGCCAAAATTGTGATGGCTATTTTTTAGGCTCCTGGAAGAGAAAGGCTGTTGCTTTCTTTCTGCCCCAGCAGCCACTAAAATCTGTGAGACTGCTTTAAGTTTCTTCTACTTTGTAGACTGTAAAAATTTATTTCTAAAAAACTATAAAAAGGGGGAAGAAGTACTTTAACTACTGAAGGTCTTTCTTCTGAAATATTATGAACCCCTGAAATATATTGGGAGATATTTAAAATTAAATTAACAAGGATTCAATTTCCTTTATTTAGCACTATATTATACTTCTGCCTTCCTCTTTACTAATAGTAAGAAAGTCCATGTCTCATCTCCACAGCACAATGCTTCAGTCAGAGGAAAATGAGATTTGTATCTGGATACTCATGCAGATTGCCAGCTACCAATAGGATATGCAATAAAAATGTGATATCCTTTTATAGCAAGTACCTTGGGAATGGTGCAGCAAGGCAGTTTGCACACAGCATTCTTAGAGTATGGCTTTGCCATCCTTCTCTGCCTTCTTGGTCTGGATCTCCCCTACAGGCATTTGGAGTTGATTTTGCAATGAGAGAACTCACCAGATATCATATCCAAACTTGTGCTGGGTATGTACCCATGGGCAGCCTTGGTTGATGTAAGTCTTCAAATCCAGCCATCAAACAGACAGTATAGAAAACTTCAGAGAAAAATCTCAGTTTTCCCTATAAATAAGAAATATTCAGTTAAGAATAACATAAGTATGTTTTAGTAGAGTTGTTCTTTGCCAGGAACAAAAAATTAGAGAAAATTATAATGAAAATAATCAGTTATATTTATCGGCCAAGCAGTCTCCTATGACAGCAAAATGCATGTGCTCTACTACAACATTTCAAAAACCTCCAAGTAAGAGCCACCTTTATTATTCTCTTGTCTTGCAAGAAAAAGGAAACTATCATTGAAACAGATTGACAGTATATTTAAAGCAATAAAAAATATTAATCATAGAATACTTAAGGATTCTGGTAGATCTCATTGTTGAATAACAGTCCTATCTCATGCCTGGAATGGGATGGTTAAGTATTTTAGTGATCATTAATTACAGTTGAAATAAAGAAAGTTTTCAGGATATACCCATCTCGTGCTTCAAACCATAAGCAAGTGAATAGGAATTAATGCACTCCATATCCTCAGCACAGTCTTGTGGCTTTATATTCTCTGTGCCATTATGTGCCATGGCTAACACTTCCTGAAAAACTGAGTACACAGGGGTCTGCCACTGTTCAACCTTAGATCAGAAGTGCAGTTTGAAAGCAATTTTCCATGTTATCATCACTTGCAATGGTTCACATGGGGGACAGTCTTGTAACAAATGAACTGAATTCCTTTTAGGTTAAACTTAATTGGAAGTTCACTCTGCAGTTACTGGTGGGAATTCAGTTCACAGGACCAGACCTACAGCTATTCAAAGTGAAATTATCTGAAAATGCTTGTGTGTAATCTCTTGAGTACTAACAGAGCCAGTGCTACCCTGTTACACATGATTGCTAGTGCAAATATGGACTATAGAAACTCATCTAGGCTTTAGGTTTTTACTCTTCCTGAGGGTGATTTCACTGATTTATTGCTGAAGTATTATATAGAGAAATTGGTACCAGGGAAGTGGTCCTGGAATGTGCAGTGTAACCAAGAAAACTATTTCTGTCTCATGAATTTCCAGAAATCATGTCTTTATAGTTAACAATCGATGATAATCTTTCCTGTGATCTTGCCTTGTTGAACCTTGAGTTCATGTAAAGTTGTAGCATTTACAACACCCTTCAGCAAGAAATTCCTGAACTTAACTACATGTTATGAGAAAAACTACTTTTGCTTGTTTCAAACCTGTCACACATTAGATCTTTTTCCTAATCCTTCATAGCTATTGTGTTTGAAGGGATGGTAATTAAGAGTTCCCAACCCATGCCATCCACACAATTCATGATGTTTAAGAAATCTTTTCTTTCTCTTGAAGACATGGAAAAAAAAGGCAGTTTTGTAGCTGTTAGCTATTTGTTAGCTGAGATCATTAGAGTAATCAGGATTATTTTCTTTCTATAATATGACATAAAAATGCTCAGACCATGTGGTCCAGCATCCATTTCATAACTATGTGCAGTAATAGAAGCTTAAGGATGAATGAAAAGGAGTCTTTTTCAAATATGCTTCCAGTTATGAGTGGCTGAGGGGTTTTCTGAGACTGAGAACACATTTTGGACCATAATGTTAAGCAAACACTATTTCTTTAACCTTCTGTGGTGTCCAGAGTGGGATGTCTTCCACACAGATGCAGTGTGTGTGCCTACAATGTCTCTGTCACTGGTGACACTTTAAAGACCTGTGGATTGATGCAGGGCTGAATGTAAAGTTAAGACTGAAATTTCTAGTGCTTGAAAGGCCATTCTAGTTCTTTGTTATTTTAGCAGAGATCACCATCCAAGTGCTTCTGTTGCAGTCTGTATTCAAGTTGTAACAATACCTCTCTCCTATAGTTATGCTGCATTAGGCTATCTCTAAGAGCACTAAAAAGAGAAAATCTTTTGTAGGAAAACACTTGCAAAAAATTATTAGCAGCCATAACACCGGTGTGAAAATAGTCTTTAATAATCTATACTTCTGTGAATATAAAATAAACATATCAGAACTAGTAATCCCTATATTCTGTCTTTGGTGCACAGGTGTCTATGTTAGTATGTTAGTTTGTACTTTAATCCAGACTATTCAGACAGGTTGGATTACCAACACAGGTTGGTTTTGTGGCCATTCAAGCACTCTTTTCCTACAAGTGCATTTTTTTCTGGTGTGCACACTGTTTACTTCTACAGGAGCAGCTCCACAACGTGGGGTTTCATGTGTTGTGGAGGGATTGGTTGCTGGAAGTCAGTGCTAATCATATGCTGTTAGCCTGATGTTCTCAGAAAGGTGAAATTCATTTTCTGTCCCAAATTAGAAATTTTGAGTTAGAAGACCTCCTTGCATGATTGAAGACATCTGCAATTCAGTGCTTCTCATTCAGAGGAGGCAGAAAATATGATTTCTAGTGAAATATGGAGGGTTCCTTTGTTTCAATAGTCCCTGCCAAATCTCCCTGTGACTTTCAGTGCACGGTTTATTTTATCAATTTTATCAATTACTTTATTTGTGAAGCTAGCTTTCAAATAAATCCCATTTTACCTGAAACTTCTATCCTTAGAAAGAATTAGCTCACATTTGTAAAGCAACTTGAGGAAGGAAAGTGATGGTTTATTGCTACTTATCATTAATATGTTTTTATTGCTGTATAATTTTCTCTAATGACTCCCTAAAAGCCAAATGACTTACTAAATAAATGAAAAATGATCCATCCAGAACCAGACAAGCTGCTCAGTCCATGTGTTTAAAATGCACAGCTGATGGGCTGTGGAATTAATGTACTGAATTTAGACTTTTATTTTTGGAGATTTTGGGAGAGAAGAGTTTTCCCATTTATGTTACAAGGCAGAAAAAACCAAAACGTTTTGTGCCCGTGAGGGTCTGAAATAATTATTTTTTATTTTAGTGCACTTTAGAACAAGGAGGAGTGAGATTTGTTAGAAACATTGTGGAGCACTAGAGTCAGTAAATGAGGAAAAAGAGTATTTTGTCCAGTGTCAGACCTTTGCTCCAGCACTTGTATCACAGTTACTGCTCTTATGCTCATACTGAATGGCAGACAAGATGTGTCCAGCCAGAAATGTCTGGCCAGCTTGTGTTTGTTAAGCCACGTCACTACGCTCCATTGCTAAACCTGAATATGCCAAATCATCATCATTATGAAAATTCTACTATTTGAATTTCTCTGAATGTAAACCGTGAGGCATGAGGGGAAGGATTGAAACAAAGCCCCAAAAATCTAGTCAGAGGTGACACAAGCCTTTTCAGGAGTTGGTCTTGGTGATGAGGTTCATGTGCAAACTGCTTTGAGTACATGCTGGGGATACCTGTAGATGAAGCTGCAAGATGTAATTCTGCATTCTGGGCAGGCAGGTAGAGCCTCCTCCTTATCTGAGTATCAATAGAACTGTCCTCAGCCACCCTGTACAGACAGATTGTAGCTCAACCCCTCACTTCAGAAGACCAAGGCATCTCTGCATGGCTTGTTTGTTTTGGGGGTTTTTTTTGTTTGTTTGTGGGTTTTTTTTGTTTGTTTGTCTTTGTTTATTTAATTCTCCTTCTTGGTGTGCTTGACCTTTTTATTTCACTGAGCACTAGTAGGCTCATTTGTCCTGCAGGGGGAAGAAGGACTTTAATAACAGAAGCAGTGAGGCAATGACCTGTTTGATGTTACTAAATCAGTTTATAACTTTTTTTTGCATTGGGTCTTGGGCATTTTCCAGCATGTAGGAGATTTAGGTATTACTCAGATTGTTGAAAAGAAAATTGGTTTACAGATTCATCACTTGGTAGACAGATGGAATTAGAAAATTCTGGGTAGTGATGGGCTACTTACAGAGATAGAGAGGGGATTGATGGAAGGCCTTGAATAAAGGATCCAACCAACTGCAAATCTAAAATCTAAGCAGTAAAGACAACTGACAAGCTCTTCACTGAAATTGTGGACTTTCCATCTCTCCAGACATCAACCCAAATCAATTTTTTTCTTGACTAAAATAACCTAACTCAGCTCAAAATTACAGACTGTATCTGATTGTTTGTTGCCTGCGTTGCCTGCAGAAGGATATATATGACCCAACCTTAGAATTTACAGCAAAGTCATATTGCATTCTGTAGAAAGAAGCTCCTCTCTAGGAGAATAAAATTGCAGTTTCTGGTTGGGGTGGGCTTTTCTTGCTTTAAAAATGCAAAGAAATAATTTATTTTAATTGTGAGATCTGAATCAAGCCGTAATGATTTTTTTTTTTTTTTGGAACTTACTGGAAAGACTTTAATCTGAGTCAGTTCAATAAAATTATAAACTTAATTACTTCATTTCCCTGTCAGAACACTCCCAGAGGGACGTTGAAGTTAATTTTGTTCTGTTGTAAAAAAAAAAAAAGGTAATTCTACTCTGTAATAAAAAAGGAAAATTCAAATTCTTGTTTATATTTAGAACAAACAAGGCTGCAATGACAGGACACTTTGTTCAACAGAAAATCGGAAACTTGCGAGTCTGTAGAAATCCATTAAAAATTAAAACAGAAAATTCTTCTCTATTTCTTCCATTGTTTTTAACTGCAAAAAAAGTTTAAGTAAAAATGAAAAGTTTTGCAGAAATCCTTTTAGAATTATTTTGTGAATATTCCCCAGTGGAAGAGCCTTCTCTGTTACCTCCTGTAATTGTTTTATCCCCCAAAAATCTGCTTGCCTAGCACAGTCACCTGGCTAGAGTTAGAGATGTATATTTTCTTATAGTCAAGAGGAATTTAATGTTTTTTTCCCCCCTGGTTATTCTAGGGCTTTCAGCAGAAATTCTCCTTCCATAGTAAAGAGATTGTGGCCATCAGTTGTTCCTGGTGCAAGCTGGCGGTAAGTGGAAAATACTTCAGGAGACTGGGTTTGACTAGGAGTGATTGTGGGGGGTTTTTGTTTGTTGGTTTAGTGCATTTGTTTGTCTTAGTTTGTTTTTGTATTTGTTTTTGTCTTTTTTTTTTTTTTTTTGTTTTCTAAGAAGACATGGCTTAGGAAGATAATCTTTAGTTACATGTCCTAAATCTCCATATATTGAAGGACTTGAAGATGATGGAGTTGGGAATATTGCTCCAGTTTTTGTACCAACACCCTCTTCTTCTTCTCCATGCTTCCCCTTTGTCTTTCTTGACTCTACTCTTTCCCTCTCTTCCAGTTTCATAACAAAGTCACCTGTTTCATGCTACATCACATTGAGGAGCCATGTTCCCTGGGGGCTCATGCTGCTGTCATTGTGCCTCCCACCTGGATCATTAAGGTGAAGAAACCTCAGGTAACTGCATGCTGATGTCTGTTTCTGAAGCTGTCTGGCTGTGCAGGGCCTGTCTGGCTGTGCAGGGCCAGCCTGGCTTCTCTGCTTGGTCCTCCTTCACCAAGGCATGCTTGTTCAACCCTGCCTCTCTCCCTGAAACCCAGCATACATCCATGGTGGTTATGAACCTGTATCCTCCTTCCCCTCCATCAAGTCCTTCAGTGAATTTCCCTGTTTGGGATGATTAGCAACAAACATGAGTTGCTCTGAGCTGATTCAGCTCAGAGTTGTTCCTGTAACTGTGAGTTCAGCAAGCATACTGCAAGACATCCCCTGTGTGGTAGGCAGTCAAGCATGTTTCATTAAATAGAGCTGAGCAAATACAGGGAAAAACTTCACAAACATCCACTTGAACTGCAGTAGGAATTGGCTGTGTCTGGACTTGCACCTTTCTGAATTTGCCTTTAATGGACATGTAAAGAATCAGGTCTTACTTGCACCAGGGCTTGCACATTCAGCTGTAAACAAACCCACACACTTATTGTTGCACATAACAGGCATTGGATTTCAAAGCTTTTGTGATGGATGTGGTAGGTCTTGGAGAGGGTAATTCACTGAACACAACAGGGAAAAAACATATCCAAAAGAGAGCTGGCCAGAAATTAAAAGGGGTTCACATCATGCAAGAATAATTTTTTCTTTGAAAGTTTGTTTTTACTCCAAGTTGAGCTGAAAGAAACAAGCACTGAACATATGAGGGAGTCAAAAATACTGGTTAAAATTTTTATTTCAGGATAATATTCTTTATTTCAGTCCATCCTTGGGAAGTGACCTGGGCTTTTTGATTCTGCCTCCTGGCTGTCAAGAAGAAGCTAAGAAGTTCAGGCTGTAGCCAAGGCATTAAGACAAAAGTAGTCCATGAAACCAGAAAAAGGCCTAAATTGTGACACTGCCTTTAGTTCCAGTTTAGGGATGTGACAGATTTGAGCATGGGTAGGAAGCCTGGTTGTTAAAGGCAAGGAGCAGAGGAAATACATGGATAGAGTTACCAAAAAGTCAACCAAAGAGGCCTCTGTTTCTCCTTTAGATCAAGAGAGAGCATAGCAATATTCCTAGCCACCTCCACTCTGGGAAGAAAAGGCTTTTTTGCCATTTGTAGATTTTCCCCACACCCTTCTTTCTCAGTCTCCTCTGGAGAAATACTTTTTTCTCTTTTGTTGGGGAATGTTTGAGTCCTTGGCAGAGACTTAATATCCATGGCTAATTTTCAACAACTGTGTGGTATTTGACAGATGTATCTGTCTTTGACCTTAGAAAATGAAGTGTTTCTTCAATTCTTTTTATTTTACTTAATTTTTAGTAAAAAAGGGGTAAAAAAAAACCGAAACAAAAAACCCCAACAAACCTTGGCATGTAATTTTCTTTTGATTTGCCTTTTGCCCAAAGCAGGGTATATCTTCCTTACAATATTTGTAGAGAATTTGCTTGCTTGTCCATTTTTTATTTCAAATTAAAAAATGGATCTAATTTAGGCAATTATAATTTATGGAAAAAATATCTTTTAAATAAATAAGGGCTTAAAATGTTAAGCCAAAAGAAAGTAACTCTTAGCTTTGTGTGCCTGAGTCATGAGCACAGAGAAAGTACTTGATTATTAACTTGCAATCACATCTCTAGTCCTTGAAATTCATGGTCAGTGGCATGCAAATGTTATCTTGAGTAGCTGGAGCATTAAATAGATCAGAATTTTATTTAACACAGACAACGGGTGCATTTCCATTAAGCTTCCTAATAGCACCCATTGGAGTTATGGGAAATGAATCCTTATTACTTTAGAAAATAGTGATGCATCTTTTGGATGTGTTTTCAGATTTTTTGGCAGAAGCCTTGCTTTCTTATTTATTGTTTTCTTAGGAAATATTTTTTCTCTCCTGCTGTTTCTGGCCAGCTCTACTTCTATGTATTATGACTCTCTTCACCTTATAGAAATGTTTGGTAAACACTTTGAAATATTCACATCACTTCATCCGGAGAGTGCAGACAAAATATTTACAAATTGTTGTAATTTCACATTAAAAAAAAAAAGAATGTGTAATCAACCATGTGTTTTTCACATATTTAACAGTCAGAATAAATATGGCTAGAAGCTTTTTGGGTATAAAATATTTCCTCAGCTCTAATTAATTACTTACATTGGTCACAGACACTCCTGAACTGAACTCCCCGCTCATATAAAATTGATTTTTAGTGGTGCCTGCATCCTGTTTGTTTGTGCTTTCCTTGAAGTAAAGAAAATGGCATTTTGTAGCAAAACCTTGCCCTGTTTTACAATTTTTTATTTTTTGACTGCC
This sequence comes from Ammospiza caudacuta, assembly GCF_027887145.1. Taxonomy (NCBI): domain Eukaryota; kingdom Metazoa; phylum Chordata; class Aves; order Passeriformes; family Passerellidae; genus Ammospiza; species Ammospiza caudacuta. The sequence goes on along the minus strand of NC_080597.1, from coordinate 13,240,288 downwards.
AGAAAAATGGTTTTCCATGCTTATTTTGTACAACATGGGTCACCACCTTTCAAATATTAGGCTTGCACAAAGGCCACACTGTGTCTCATTACCAACAATGAGCTAGTTGGGCTAGTGAAGCATCATGGTGTAATTGATTAAAAACAAATTTATACTGACATTTATGGTCTAAATGGGGAGCTTTTGCTTCTTATAAGCAACTGATTTAAAGATGAAGAATATTCAGAATGGTTCAAACAGTTTTGGAATTGGTGGTAGCCCTGTGTGTAGTGACCCCCTTACATGAATGGAAAACTCCAATATACCTCTTCCATGTTATCTGTAATGTGAGCCACTTCTGTAACTTTTCTACTGATTTCCAGTATTTCTGTATTGTTAGCAGTGCTTTGTTACCAGCTCTGCTTTCCTGGGTTTCCAAACAATTCCATCTCCTAGTTTGTGAAGCAGGTCACCCTTGTTGACTGGTGGTATTTTATTATAGGTGATGTTTGGTAGCAAAAGTGGTGTTAGCTCTGGCACTGGACTTGCTATATGCCTGTGTTGTGGGAGAAAAGTAGATGATAAGGAGGATCTGACTGGTGGATTTACTTATTTAGTCTGTCTTCTGTTTGGGAAGACAAAGGCAGTAACTGTAAAATTCCAAGGATTTTCTGTTCAAGGTGAGTCAATTGGTGTTTTCTTCTCCTCCTTTGAGGACTGTGAACTAGTTCTGGTGAACAATTACCTTCCTGGGCTTATTTCTAGAGTTCCTCAATTGCTGAGTGCAGCTGGCTTGTCTGACAGTGGTTTGTGAACAACCAGAAGATGGTCAAGATTGACCTTCCCAGAGACTGTTCATCATTAAAGTAATTTGAAAATCAGTGTGCTAAAAGCCTTTGAAAACTGAGGATGAAATGTTGTAAGGAAAAAGGTTGAAAGGTTTCATTGGGTTTATCTGAGGTAGGCTGTGGCCTTCACACCATCCAAAACCTTACAAGAAGGACTCCAATTACTCTGTTCATCTACCTCAGCTTTCTGAGAGCTATACTGACCATTCAATAACATGAGAAATCTCTTTTTGAAGATGGACAAACTGACATCCACAAAGGAGAGGTTTCCTCTCTAGAGGGAAGTTAGGATTTACTTATTGTGCCCATTTAAAGGTATGCTTTGCTATCAGGTACCTTGCTAAATAACATTGTTTGTTTACAAAACACTCATTACCTTGTTCTGTGAACAAGATCTTATGTATCCATTTCTTCACTTTAGTGTGCAAAAACTGCTGATTCTCTTTGGCTGTTACTCTGCTGCATGTTTGCAAAAAACTCCTGTGTATGTCTAAGCAGCTTTTTGCAGTTCATCTGCTACGGACATGAGGTTGCAATTTCTGCAGCAAAGCTTTAGGTTCTGTTGACACTATAGGTGTAGGCATATTTAAAAAAAATTAAAAAAATAGGTGAAATAACATTGTAGAGATGCAGCATTTAGTGCCTTTTTAGTATGGAAATTAAAATGGTTATAACCATGAATGGAGACTTAGCCTTAAACTGTTTCTTTAATATAGTTGAATGCCTTTTCCCACTCCACTGTGGGAATATAATCCTTATTATAGTGAGATTTAATGACAACTACATTTATTCATTCTTTAAATTATTCTTTTATAATTATTGGGGTTTTACTGAGCCATCTTTACCCTTGACATGCGTGTGAGCTTTCAGAACATTGGTAACAAGAGTGTGGATAGACTAGATCTCCTCTCTGACCTGTGTTTTGCCCAAATCCAGGGAGAATCCTTCAGAGAATGTCTGAGGAACTGGGCTAAGGCCCCCATGGGAGGCAGCTGTGAATGTAATGTCCCCAAACTTTCTGTTGACATCAAGGCTTTTGTCTGCAGTCAGTGTGACTACTGAGGCAGGGCAGCACAAGACCATGCAGATGGGATTGCTGATGCACTTGGTGCATGATAAACCATCAGTCTGTATGGTTTATCATGCTTTCAAGATCACTTTGTATCAGCACGGGGAAGATTATGAACTTATGAATGCTTCTTTAGGTGGTTTCTCAAAATATGGTCTAAAAGGGCAGATTCCTGGTATTGCTCTACAGAGCTGTCTTGTCTTCAGTATTTTCAGTAAGCAATAAGCATGACTATTTCCTTCTTCAGAAATGCTGAGAAGTTGGGACCTTTTGCTCTGTGGCAGGCTTCTCTTGGTCCATGTGATAGAAGGCAATGCCTTTAGGTATTTCAGTTAGATAGCTGTTAGTTTTTCTTCTCAGGGATGTGGAAACATTAACTTGTGCATCTGGTGTGTCATACCCAAGTCTTGAAATTTTGGAAGTGGTTGATGAGTATTAAGAAAAACTTAGCTATTCTTGTTGATGTTAGATAGCAAGCAGGATTAAGAATAAACATCACTTTTTACAGATTTCATGATCTCTGCTTGTTTAGTGGAACACATCTGATCAAGGTCAGGACAGAAAAGAACTTTCAGATGAGATGAGTGAATCTTGCTTTCCTTCTTATAACCAGGAAAAAAAAAATCAATGCACTTTCTTCTAATTCCTCATGCTACTTTGTTTCCTGGTGATGGTTAGACTAGAAGTTGAAATACTGTAAAAGTATTTGGAGTATTTCCCATAAGACAAAATTTCAATTATGGAAATAGCTAGGATTTCCTGCAGGTATAACTTCAATTAGTGAATTAAAATAAACAAAAAAGTATTATGAAATTCCCCTTTTTACTCTTCTTATCACACCAGAACACCTTTTTGCTCTGTGTCACTGAGCAGACTGTCATCTGCCTGGAGAAGAGCCTTAACATAAGTTCTATTTTCATAGGTTCTGCACAAATACAAGCACTTCTACATTTTTTTCCTATGTAGTTAAGTGGTATTAATTTTTAAAAACACAACAAAAAATCAGCTGACAAACACCTTCTCTACTTAAATCCTTAAAAATCAGCAATTCAGTTTGTTCCTTAGCAGATGATTGCACAAGTTTCTTGATAGGCTGGAACTGACTCTGCAGTGCCAGCATCATATGCCATGGTGGCCTACGTTATGTTGAGTCATAATGGTTGCCAGAGCTAAAACTTGTTTTCTTTCCTTAAAAAAAAAAAAAAGCAAACAAAAAAACATGAAAAATACCTTATTTATCATGTTTTTTTATTACATCTTTATGCAGGTGGTCTCCATACCAGGAGACGAGCCTGATTGGGCAGGAGACTGGAGCCCCGAAGGGGAAACGGGCGTCTCCTACCCCTTTTGGGAGGGTTGGCAGGTACAACATGTGGTGTTATGTGAGTCTATGGGAGCATCTGATCTTTTTTCCCCCCTCACAGCGTGGGAAAGTTTCCAGTTCCACAGCACCAGTCTGGTCTCCGTGTGTGGCTTTCTCCATAAACGGTGGTGTGGAAGTGTAACGCATGCAGCGCATGTAATTTAAATCTCGAGCATGTGCCAGATACTCTTATCATTCTCCAAGTGGACATGCATGGAAGAGCTTCGTAAAGGGGCTCTGTCTGGGCCTGTCTTCTAAATTTTGTTTTGCTTTTCATGTATTCTTTTTCCTTTTGGTGTAGAACTCCTTAAAGACTTCAACAAGGCGAAAGAAGAGAACGTCCTTTAAAAGAAAAGCCAGCAAAAGAGGAAATGATGTAGGTATTCAAGTGCTTTGGATATCATGCTCCTTTTGTTTAAGTGTCTAAACACAGACTTAAAAGTTTTTAGGCTTTTTTTTTTCCTTTTTTTCCCACTGGAATGTTTAATGTATTTTTCCCCTGGGAAATTCCATGATATTGAATTTGTTGTTAGAAGAGGTAAAACTCATATGAAAAATTTTATTTTCTGAGTTGATTTTTTCGGGGAAACAAATGTACCATACTCCAGAAGGACTAGCACCCTAGAGAAAGAGTGTTCCCTTGGGATGTAAGAGACTCAGCTCACACCCTTTTTTTCCACAAAGCAGAACAGGGGAGTGAAACTGGGGTTGTGAGACCCATGGTGAGTGCACCGGTGCAAGGCTGTGCCCCGGATGTGATCTGTTTTAGGATGTCTTCTTCAGGGGATCTTGTATTAAAATTGGACCGCAGAGAGAAAGCAGTTTATTGATCTATTGGTTTATTTACCACCTGTCTATAGAAAACCTTGCTTCCATATCCTTCCTAGTGGATTAATTATATAAGACAAGCAGCCACGAGAGAGGTGGAGGGAGACTCACCCCTGCATAGCGAGGGCACTTTTGTTCAAGTCCTTTTATGCATGGTGGGAGAATTGCAGACCAGAAACTGGATTCTGTGTCTGTGAAAGCCCTGGACAGTGCCCTCATTACTGGGCTCTGGGGTGTCCTGCAGGGGCTAGGGAGGCAAATATTTTTCCCAAGGATATGTCATGTTGAATCTGTGACATATGTTCAAAGGTGGGAAGGCAACAAGGCCAAGAATTTGAGAGCAGTTTGTCTGCAAATAAGTGCTTATGCAACTTGTCTGTTATATGGAATTAATGGAAAAAGTAACTTATTCTATTTTCTTTTGGAAAAACTGTATTAGAAATAACACTGTCTCTGACACATTACTAGTGTTGTGTGAATAATTGTGGGGAATAGGGTCAGAAATAATCTCAAAAGGATTTTGAAATAGTTGTAAGCTACCCTGAAATTATATTTTCCCCCTCTTATTTTATTCTGTTGTCTCAGCTGGATAAATTGCTCTAACTGGGCACTACATTGACATGGCTGTACTATTACCAGTACCTGAGGTAGTTTGGCCAGAGCTAGGTTGGGTCTTCTGTGTGTGCTTTGCCAAAGAATGTTACATCCCTTGTACTGAAGCTGTTTCTTGCTTTTGTTTCTCAGGATAACAAAGGCCGGCCTTTTGTGATAAAACCTATCTCCTCTCCGCTCATGAAGCCACTGCTGGTTTTTGTCAATCCAAAAAGTGGAGGGAATCAGGTAAGATTAAGCTGTGTCTGAAGTTTAAGTTTAACAGCAGGGTTTTTGCAAATGACACTATTTCTTGGCCAGTCAGATAGAAAGGACTCTCTGCCTGAAGAAGCCTGAAGACCTTCCTCAGAAGAGGTCCTTGCTGTGGAATGGCCTTTCTGCTTCAGTAGAGTTGGATGACTGGAATGGATTTGAGTTTTTGAGTGGCTGTACTCCTGTCTCCAGTTCTTGAAAGGAATCTAAAATGATACTTTGGAGTTTTTTCAGGAGATTTCATCTTTTCACAGAGAATTTAGGTTTCCAGTGAAGCTTTTAGACTTTATCCAAAAAGTGGTTTAGCTTTGCTAGGAAAGGCTTGTTAAAATTACTGAATGTGAAATGACATATTCCTACAACATCTAAGAAAAATCATTAGTGGTCTTGGACTGTATCACAGAGACCATGTTGCAGTGACTTCAATGCAGCAGACTTCTTCCTTAGGATTCTTGGAATGAATACTTACCAAAGTGAATATTGCCCTGGTTCTGCCACTTTTTGAATATCTTAAGAATTGGAGTGCCTTTCAATAAACAGGGCCTTGTAATAGGAAATAATGGTGTAAGATACAACAGAGGCCTATAGAGCATGGAGTATAGGCACTGCTCATTTTCTCCTCTGTTAGAATTAGAGAGGATATCAAATTCAAAACAAAAGAAAAAAGCTGGTTCTTTTCACAGTCTGTAGTTCAGTGAAAAATTCCTTGCATCAGGATGTTGTGGATGCTAAACATAGGCTGAAGGAGATATTTGGAAGTCAAAAACCGTGAAGTCCTGTACCTCCCTCTGGTTCAAGAGTGCTATGAACTGCACACAGCTGAGACTGGAAGAATATCTATGGCAAACATCCCATTATTTTCTCTGTTCTTATACCTTTTCCTAGGTATTATGACTGCTATTCTTGGTTCTTCACTTCAGGGAAGGTGTCAGGCAGAAGAACCATCCCTAGGAAGGGAGAGCTATGGAAAATTCCTGATGTGTACCCTCAGGCCATGTCTGAAAGGCATTCTTGAATTAGAGCACAAGCTCAGCCCATAGAGTTCTTAGCTCCCTGCTACTAGTTAGAAATCCTGTCACTTTGTGTCTGGGCAGAACGTGAAGGAAGGGATTTGAGCGGGAATATAAACCTCAGAGTTTGAGAAAACAGAAATTATACCATTAGGTTGTCGGCTGGCCACACTGCATAGAGTGAGGGACCATTTGGGCAGCTGTACCCCTCAAAGTCCTTGACTCCTGCTTCATTAGATGGAAGAGGTTACAATGATGACTGATCATCATGGTGATGGTGGAGGCCACTGTCATTGCTTGGACATTGGGCAGCACACTGTTCGATGTGATGGAGATTTTGGCTACAATCTTGTTCAACTTCTTGCTGTCATGGATAGCTGAGGGTGAGGTGGGATAACAGAGGTTTCTTCTTGTTGCAGGTGGTGAGAAGCAGGAGAACAGGTTGCTGTGGGAGATGAACCTTTGGTCTGACCCCAACTGCCTGTTCTTATGGACCATTAGTCATCTGTGTTGTTGGAATTGGTCTATATGCCTGCATGTGCACCTTGTCCTGGATTGCTATCCTACAGAGCAGTCATTTGCTATGCCACTTTTTAGTTTGTCTTCTTGTTTTATGTTGGTTTTATAAAGCACAGAAAAAAAGAAAAGCAGTTAATAATGCACACTATTTTTTCCAATAATCATTAAACTGCTCATAACTTCCTGTCCTTTGATTTTTCTCTCTTGCCAGGGCACCAAGGTTCTCCAAATGTTTATGTGGTATTTGAATCCTCGCCAGGTCTTTGATCTCTCTCAGGAAGGGCCGAGAGATGCGTAAGTACTGGAGCCTTCATTGCTGTGCACCCTATTTCTGATCTGGTCAGGAAAACAGGAAAAGACCCAGCTTGGCTGGATTAGTGACTATGTGAGGTTTACACATCCAGGTTTTGGTAGCAAGGAGAATATTCTATTTGTGGGGTGCCCCAATGAAGGAAGGAATGCTCCAAGTTCTCAGAAGGCTAATTTATTGTTTTGATACTATATTATTTTAAAGAATATGATACTAAACTATACTAAAGAATACAGAAAGGATACTTACAGAAGGCTAACAAGATAACAACGAACACTTGTGACTCTCTCCAGAGTCCCACCACAGCTTGACACTGATTGGCCAATGAGTGAAAACAACCCACAGATGAAACCAATGAAACAATCACCTGTTGGATAAACAATCTCCAAACACATGCCACATGAGCAAAACATAGGAGAAGCAAATTAGATAAGAATTGTTTTCCTTTTCTCTGAGGCTTCTCAGCTTCCCAGGAGAAAAATTCTGGGTGAAGGAATTTTTCCAGAAAATGTGAATGCCACAGGGTAAAGGCTGCAGTGGGGAGTTTTGTGAGAATAGGTCAGGAGCTGCCTCCATCTCCAGACAGGGGCAGGTCCAGATGGCTCCAAGGCTCACTGAGGATCCCAATGCCTGACTGTTCCCTAGAGAATGAGCATTCCAGTGGGGTGAGGCTGCCTCCAGTTCAGTACTTTTCTTCTGCCACAGCACTGTGCAACTGTCCCTGCTCACTGAGTAACTAACTCAGCTTAGCCAGACAATAATTCAAGTGCAAGAGAGAATAATTCACTCAAGAGAGAGTACTTCTCTTTAAAGGGCTGATTTTTGCTGCCAAGGGATGAGAAACCATCCTTCTGTGGTACTTGACATGGGGATACTGACTTTTCTTAACCATCTATTCAGAACTACTTTCACATTTTGTAAATATGTTTTATATGTTTTTGTAAATATTTTTACTATAAATATTTTACAATAATAATGTAAAATCAAATATTTAGAAGAGTAGTCCAAATGTTTCCTATTCAAGGCACCCAAGCTTTTTATTTTCCTGCAGAAGTACCTGCACTGCTGTTCTCTTGTAATGTTTAGAAGCTTTAAGTTAGACATACATTTTTCAGAGCTGTATAATAGGGAAAAGGAGGGTTGGTCCTTTGGTCACTCAGCTCTCTACATGTGAATGTCCCCACCTTCATTAGAAAATATTTCATTATGGCTTTCTGAAGGGTGCAACTGAAGGAGCAGGACTTCACCAGGTGCTTTTTTTGGTCTCTCCTGTTGATATTTAGATCACATATCCAGAGAAAGAACTCTATTACATATTCTTGCCTTCTGTGGTGTTAAAATACAGTCACTAGTTGAAGAAGCTGTCACATTATACAAGACTCAGAAACGGTAGCTAAACAAGTCATGATGAAGAACATTAAATGTTGTTTTAAAACCTCAATGTTTAAATTTGTTTACTTTAGGGTAAGAGAAAAATTAAAGATTTTGACCTCCCTAGAGGGAATATAAAAATCTGGGAAGATGCTAAACTGATCAAACACTTGTCAGGAGGTGCTGCCTGACATGGAGGAAGGCCTCATTTCACATCCTGGTGGTTTCACATTTCCACCTCTACTCATATTCTTAGTAGAGAATATTTGAAAATGCAGTAAGTGGTGGTTACACTGTCACTCAGCAAAATGCATTAAAAATGTCTGCATTGCTGTTCTTACATTTTTCTCCTTTTTCCCCCCTTTTTCTCCCTGGGCAGGCTGGAGCTGTACAGAAAAGTGCCGAACCTGCGGATCCTGGCGTGTGGCGGGGATGGGACGGTAGGTGGCAGGGGCCTGGCAGTGCCATGCTCTTTGGCCAAGTGATTAAACTCCTCACAGTGGTGGGATTTCCACCTCACCCTGCCTGCAGAGGCACCGAGAGACAGCATATCTTACGCTTGTGAAATCTAATATTTGTTTTGCAATTTTCTGTGTGCTCTGGCCTGTGAAGATATGAGGCCAGGTTCTCATGTCCAAAGCTCTCTCTCCTTTATGCATAAAGATTTTGTACAGCTTAAAAGGAATAAAAACTAACTCTGCTGGCCTCCTCTCATTTTATACACTAGATCTGAGGGTTAACTTAGTGTCTGGGAGTCATTATATCTTAATTTCTGCTCCTTCCTGCTAGACCCTGGCAGATCCAGGTTCAGTACTTTTCTTAACAACACAGTTTCTGTGTTCCTGGATAAGTGAATGGGGTCAGGTCTTGAAAGGATTTGTGCACCTTCATTTGGAGAAAAACTCTGCAGCTCATGGTCTGAAGGTCATGAGTGGTAATGGAGTTATTATAACTGCATTCTCTTTCCTATACTTCAAAATATTTTAAATCTCAGTCTGTGACATTGAATGCTAATGCAGTTGAAAAACTGACCTTTAATCTCTAGGGGCTCAGTTCCTCAACATGCATTTGATGGCAATTTTAGCAGTAAGAATGATAAGGAAAATACATTACTACTTACAAGATCAGTGATTGGACAGAACATTTCTATGTAGACGTTTAGGGCACGGAGAGCTGGTTGGTTTATTTTGTAGAGAGCTGAATCCCCTCTTTTAGTTCACCTTGGCTTGAACTTCTGGGGGATTTTTTCCAGCTTTTGTGGGTTCTTTTAAAACCCCAGGGGTAGGGATCTTAATATCAATGTTTCCCCTGCAAGAATGAAGAAAAAAAATCCGTGATAAGACCACTGCCTTGCTGGTACATGGGAAAGCAAGACATGACTGTTATGGAATGATGAACTTTTCCTTTAAACATGAAAGGCAGTCCTTTAGCCGGAGGCATCAGCTAAGAATACCTATTTCCATCTGTTTTCTTTCCCATCTGAGGAAAGGGGAAAAAAGATTATCATTAAGATATTAAAAGAGAAAAGAATACAGCTACATTAAATCAGACCAACCTATTTTGCTTTGCTGAACTGTGCGAGAGGTGGCAGCACCTTCTCATTAGTATGAGCAGTGCTCCACTGTTACCTCTGCTGCTGCTGAGTTTGAAATAAATTAATATCCAGTTATTCCCAAAGCCATTACATCTAGAAATGAAAAATCTGGCTCAAATGGACTTAATGAATATGCAATGAGACCAGATGTTACCTCTCATTATTGAGGTGAATCAGAACTTTATAGTAACTTTTCCATTGTCACTTCAGGGCAGAAGTGGAAAGCTTTGCTTTCAAAGCAGTCAGGAGCTTTCTGTTTACAGGGAAATGATAGTATGTGTCATCCTGTAGTGTGCAACTAATGTACAAGGTTTAGAAGTGACCTCAAGTTAAATAGCAATGTTGTCCTTATAAATGGAAATATGTTCATCAGTTAAAAGCATTTACCAAAGTGGTGGGTATTTTGATCTTACCTGTAGCAGTGGGAGGCTGAAGCACAGATGTGTGGATTAAGTCAGTGGCAATGACAACGAGCAACTTCTTAAAGAAGTCCTGGCCCTACTGATGTTATCTTGACTTGTTATTCTGTCTCCTGTTATCAGTGCAGAAGTATAGGTATTTTGAAAGAGAGAGGATTACTTACCTCTGAAAAGCCCTATAAAGACCTCAGTATTTTTGGTGACATCCAAGGTCATGAGAGCTGTAAGTACTTGAGATGGCTGTTGTCAGACAATGAACTCAAGTAGGGGATCACATCCCAGATGAATGCTTTAATAATTGGATGATTGGTTATGATAAATAGCTGTCTGATAAATGCCATTTGTGCAAAATTAAATTTATTTTGAAGAGACTTGGAGAAAGAAACATCCTAGAATACTAAATAGCATGCTGGTTTCTGTATTTATCAGGCCACCTCCTCTGCAGTCCTTCAAAAACTCCAGCTATTTTTCCTGATGGCTATGTTATGCTGGATGCCTTTTGTGAAGCTACCCTGGTTTGGGTTGAGAATATCTTTGAAATCACAGTAACATTATTTGGGGCGAGAAAATTCAATCCAGCTATAGTAAGGATTTAGGTTTTCTGTCATATTTAAAAGTTCACATTTGCAGTAGAAACTGAATCTTTGAAAATTGGCAACAGGAAAAAAAATCTTATGTTATTTTTTATTAATTCTTTATCTAAAAATACAGCACAGGTTCTTCACTTTTTTTTTAAAGTGACAAGTAGTTTAAGGAAGAGTCCTTTGTTTTTGCAACAAGAATTTCAGTCATCAAATTTTGATAACATCTTTAGCAAAAATTCTTTGTCCCTTTTGAAAATTACCATTTAATGAGAGCAAAATAATTTACAGTAATTTGTTCCTTCTGGCTAGATTTCTATTTGAAAGCTTTATGTAGTCCAGAAGAAAGATAGAAGAAATAGCTCTCTGAAATAACTAATAGCTTAGGATACAAAAGAAACAGATTCACTGTTCCAATTCAAAGCCTCCAACCCTGAGCTGTAGCCTGCCTTTTAGTCTAGTCTTTTATTCTCTTATTAGATATATGTGTGTGTGTATATCTGTATATATTATATATAGATAGATATAATGCCTTGTACTGATTGAAATAATTCAGGACTAAGGTCTCTTGTATGGGAGAGGGAGACTTGTGAGCAAGTTCATGCTCGGCAGGACAAGTTCTGAGATGCCATGCTGTTTTAATGCGTCTCTCATTTTCTTTCATAGCTGTTTGTCAAAAGTTGAGTTTCTTTTGACACAATGGTAATTTAAAAAAATTACCTTGAATTGTCCATATTATTCTTCATTCATTTTTAGATTTCCTTTACTTGATCTTCTCTGCAAAAAAGAATATTATATGATCAAAATATGTCTTTTTTCCTATACAATTCCTAAAGGTTCTCCTGATTTTCCTTTTTATAGGTGGGCTGGATCCTGTCCATCCTCGATGAGCTGCAACTCAGCCCCCCACCTCCTGTGGCTGTCCTCCCACTTGGCACTGGGAACGACCTTGCCCGCACCCTCAACTGGGGTGGGGTAAGGACTGGCTGGGGTACCTTTATGTGGGGTTCTCAACTCACTGCTCTGATTTAGTTCTGTGGGGTGGAATTTCCTTTTGGCTAAAATAGCAGACAGGGCTGTGTCCAAGGTGTGTTTCACTCTGGCAGAATGGTTTGCTTCAATTTGCAGTCTGGGACTTTGAATTACTAATGCTGTTGTTGCAATAAAAGTGTACATAGATCTATCTGGTGTTTCAGGCCAAGTAACAAGAACAGTAAACAGGCTTCTAATTGAAGCATAATTTAAACTTTCCCTTTGTTTATCCTTTACTACAGCACTGGGCTTATTCCAGGAAAGGCAGATATTCTTTGAATTCCTCTCCTTATGGTCTTACTTTGCCTGCCCTAGATTCTGCACCTCAATAGTCGCTTATTAAAATGCTTGATCAAAAATTTATCGAGGGTTTCAGGCATGTGTGAAAGGAGGGAAGTCTGTAGGTAATTGGTAACTTGATTTGTTTTCATCATCTGTGGCTGATACTCTGGTCTCTCTGCTGTCAGGGTTACACAGATGAGCCAGTGTCCAAGATCCTGTGCCACGTAGAAGATGGAACCATTGTCCAGCTGGACCGTTGGAATCTCCAGGTTGAGCGCAACCCTGATTTGCCCCAGGATGAGCTGGAGGATGGGGCACGTAAGGTTAGAGCCTGCTGTTTCCCATGGGACCCACAGAATGCTTATGGACCTCTTTGGGTTACACTTTAAGCAGCATGGGTGGGGAGTTCTGCAACTTTTAAATTTTCTATTTGCATCTCTCCCTTTGATTCTTTTCATGTGTCAGCGATTCCAGAGTTGTGTGAGGCATTTATTTGTTGTTTCAACAACATTGGCATTGAACATTTATGTCAAAGATTAAATTAATGAAAAAAAATCCCTAGCATTTTATCAGAAAGGTCATTGTTGCTTTTCTCTAGTTGCAGGATAACTGCCATCCATTCTCCAATTAGAGAAAACTAAAAAGAGGATGTAAAATTTAATTCCTTAGAATATTGCTTATGGGTACCAGCTGTTTCCTACTTCACAGCAAGGTGTAGTGTGTTTTTGTATTTAACTTCTTTCTGTGTGGGTCTCCATATAATCTCCACTAGTGTATCTTGGTAGTTGAAGAATGGGAAAATTTTTGCAAGGAGAACACATTGGACTGGAGATGTTGAAAACACCACAAAAATAAAAAACCTCCTGATTCTGTGAACTATTTTCTTCTTCTTAGTTAAAATTTCCAGCTTATCTATTGGATGCTACAGTTGCCCCTCTACAGCCCTGCTGGGTGTGTGAAACAATGAAGAGGCCAGATGTGTGCCTGCCTGCCTCATGCATCCTCAATAGGATTAGGACTTCTTCTCTGGGACTTGACTTGCTCCTGGTTACATATGGAGCGAGAAGAACAGAGCTGGAGCTTCATTTGCCATGCTGAGCTTGAAGAGCCAGCAAAACCTTTGAAAACCTTTGTGTTGGTGATATTTTAAGTGGTGCAGCCTTATGGGAAATCTAAATGACAACATAAGGAACCCTTTGATGTGCTAACAAAGACACACATATGATCATAAAGCACTGTAGGTCTATTTGTGTTCTTCAGGCTCTTGTATCCGATTATTTTCCACAAGCCATTCCTAACCTTCAAAGCAACCTTCTGCTTACATTTCCCTGATATGTTCCACTTTATTCTTAGTAGGTTTCCATGATGAGCCAAATTTAAATAGTTAAACCCTGGTGTGTTGAGAAATGTTCCATTCACGCTGTTTTAATGTCTCTTTATTATCTAATTACAGCTTCCCCTCAATGTCTTCAATAATTACTTCAGTCTTGGATTTGATGCACATGTTACACTGGAGTTCCATGAATCCAGAGGTAATATGAACTTTTTATTTCCTTAGCCTTGTGGATGGGCAGTTATTTTATGAATAAGAAATAGAGTTGGATTTAACGTCCTGTTCTTATAATTCAGAAGTAAAGCTGGAACATAAAACATTAAGATACATACAAGAAGAAAAAGTGATTTTGTCATGAGTTTCCAAGGGACTTATGATTAAGAAATGAAAAAAGTATAAAGAAGACTGTAATGTACTGGCAAAAAAAAAGGCTTAAAGGGATGCTTCACAGAGTGTTAGATCTTGTAAAGGAGATAATATAGAAGTCAGGTGTGAATGTGGAAGTGGAGGGAAGAGAAGAGCCACAAGACTGGAAGTGGCAGGAATATAATTTTTTTCTCAAACTGAACAGCTGTTACCTATGGATCAGTATACCATGCTCTGGACTTGGTACAGACCCAGAGTTCTCTGTGCAAGTTAAATTCCTGACAATTCTGTGCACATTTAACCCTTTGAGCAGCTGTAGCACCTTGCCTGTCCCCTTGCCAGCAGCAGTTATGCCACCCTGTAAGACTGACAGGCTTAAGGACTGATATGAGCAGCTTTGCACTGATATGAACAGCTCTATTTATATGGTTTAGGCAGGTGTGCTTGTAGAAACAAGCCTTGCTCACGTGTCTGCCTTCAGCTTTTGGTTATTCCAGCTTCATATGCAGGTATTTTTTCTGAAACATAGCCTTCCTCATAGTCGCTGTCATACTATCAGAGTGTCATTTCAAGATGAAAAGATAGCACTCTAATGCCAGGCTAAATAAAGAGAAGGATACATGATGGAATGAGCTAATGCATATTTTATGATGTTTAAGACTGCTTCAAGCTTTAGGAATAATAATGAGGGGCCACAAAAGGGCACAGGAATGAAATTATGACAGCTGTATGCATTTTTTTATGAGTGCATGTCACTCTGCATTGCTAATGTGACTGTGAATATACTGTATAGATTAAATGCATGGCTACTTTCTCATTTAATGGAGGCATTATTTAATAATGAAGTTATGGAGCCCTATAAAGGATGAATGTTATTTCAGACCCTGTAAAGGATGAATGTTATTTCAGACATGCCAGGGTTTTAAAAATTTACATGGGTGAAAAAGCACTTGGCAGAGCAAGCTGAATGTCTGGGTTTGTATGGCCAGGAGAGCTTCTGTAGCACAAGTCCTCACTGCTGGTGTCATCCTTGTCTTCTCAAATGCTAAAATATATTAATTCTATGCATTTTAGAAGAGGATAGCTTATAGGAAAGCCTTGAAGGTGTTGTTGGTGTGTGGGTTGGTTGTATTGTTTTTCATGTGGAGTTGGGGTTCTTCTGCCTGGAGAAGAAAAGGTTCCTGGGAGCACTTACTATAGCTTTTCAGTACTTGCAAGGGTTTTAGAAGAAAAATGGGTCCTGTTTCAATAGGACATGCTGTTTGATCCCTCAGCTGTGCAGGACTGTTCATTTGCAGGAAACTTCCCCACAGACACAGACAGAGTCTAACACATTCAATTTTTCTATTTTGTTGATGGTTTAGGAACAGTGAGGATGGAATGAGCCTTGGATATGCACTCAATAATTTACTTCTTCTAACAAACCTAAAGCTCTATTTTCCATCGCACAGTCCTTCCACCCTACCCGTGCTCATCTGTGTTGGCAGAAGTAGGACCAGTAGGTTGAGGGACTGCTGAGTCCCTGACATCAGAAAGGTTCCTTTTCCTGTTCTAAACTGGGGCTTTAATTAGGGAGAGTGTTTGTCATAAGGTCCAGTGCTTTGGTGTCTGCTGTCTGGAACCATTAGGGAGACTCGCATGAGGGTATGTGCAGCACAGGCACTAAGTCTTCAGAAGCCTTCTGCTGCTTAGCATGGGGTGTTGAGACTCTCTGCAAAGAGCTGTGAGCTCAGTAAGTGAGATGAGATTGAATTATGCAATTAAATTAGTTGTTTGAAGTAGAAGTGGCCCTGACTGAGTTTGAGTCACCTGTGACACAGCAACAGATATAGTAACTGAGCCAACAAGCAAATCAGAAACCTCAAGCAGCTCATTCTTACAAAATGGAGCTGTATTTTGTGAGATGTAGTGGCTTGCAAGAGAACTGGAAGTATTGTTTTAAGTGGTCATTTGAGAGGTAATTTGGATGTGTCCATGCTAATGTGATGCTTTAGCCAGAAGGACTGCCTTGGTAGTTTGATGTTTTCACTAGAGAATCAATGAGCCAGGGTGAGACACTGGCACTAACACCGAGTACAGGGTCAGAAGGGCTGCTTCTGGAATCTCTAGATGCCATAAACAAGGAAAGCAGTTTCGAAGGAGGCTCAAGAATGAACTATATTCTGGGAAATGTGTCTCATATAGGGAGATTAAAGGAACTCCATTTAGCTTATTGGAAAGAAGGTTAAGAGGCGATTTAATCGCTGCCTATAAGTATTTACTTGAGGACAAGGTATCTGATAGTTGAAGGCTCTTTAATCTGACAGGGAAGTATAAAAAGATTTAGCAGTTGGCAGTTAAAGACTGAAAATTTCAAGATTGGAAACCACCACATTTACTTTAACAGTGAGAATAATTAACCATTAGAGGTACATTACTACTAGACTTAAATTTCTCCATCTCTTGGAGTCTAATCAAAATGAAATGGGTTTCTAAATAGGTTTTAGAGTAACCAATTCTCTTTTTCCTTTTTTTTTTTTATTTTTCTGCAGAAATCTTTGGGTAGAAATATCTATTCCTTAGTAACTCTTAACAAATCAGAATTTAGGGGCTGTTTAATCTTGTAATTTACTAATGTTTTACTCATGGTTCAAAGCATGGGTTATTGTTCCATAAATTTCTAATAATTCTTACAGATTTGTTATCCACTCTTAGAAACAGAAGTCTAAAAATTCTATTCTATCATAAAATGAATAGCCTGAGAGGTGCTAAATTAACTGATTGAATTGAATTCTTGTTACCTCTTTGCTCTATTTCCACACTCTACAAGAAAAGGGAAGAATTCAATATCAGTGTTTGAAATCTGATAGCAGAGAAAGGCACAGATGGGGGACTCACACATGGAAAACATATTTATGGTAATATTTTCTATGAGTGATACACTGAAAGCACTGTAGTGTTGGCAGAGAATGTGAAGGTATGATGAAATATGTTTGTTTTATTTAGGGTGTTCATACTTTTTTTTCCTCATCCTTTCACAGAAGCAAATCCAGAGAAATTCAACAGCCGATTTAGAAATAAAATGTTTTATGCCGGGGTAAGTAAAGATTTGTCTTACAGAATGGTGTTAACTTAGTTGCTTGAATGTCTTCTTAATTACCTTCCCCCTCATTTTCTCACACCAGGAGCTCATGCCAGTTTATTCTGCCTGTTACAATTTCAAATGCAGTCATGCTGTTTCTGGCAGTGCCACACACAGGTGTCTGTAGGAAAGAACCTGTGGTACTGTTATTATACAGAGGTGGACAGGTGAGAAAACTGCCACTCCTTTGGACACTGTCCTGGTCATATCTTGGTCCCTCTGCTTCTGGCTTATAAGATTCTCAAGGCATTGCTCTGCTTCTTTCAGGGCTTGGGCACTGCATTGGTACTGACTTTGCTAGAGGAATTCTCAAAATTTTGGCCAGTATCTTTGTAGCTTTGAGGAGCAGCCTTGGATGTAGGATGGTGGGGAGTGCAGGGCACAAATCAGACATTTGGAGTGGTTAATGATGGGTGAATATGCTCATATAATTACCCACTTGTGCATTCAGGAGGCAAATGGACAACACTTCATTCTAAAGCCATTAAGAGTACACACTAGTTTGATAATGAATGGCATATAATGTATTTCTGGGTGATAACACCCATGTGCCTTAAATATGGAAACAAGTATGTGAGCAAGAATTTGTGCTTAATGGTTCAGGATACCATTGAACTTTGGTGTTCAAGGACTTTTTTTCAGTTAAGCTTTCAAAAGCAGAAGTATCACAATTTAAAACAATAAAATCAAATTGCGTCTTCTGAGAGAGTAAGTTTGGCCAAAGGAGGGCATATTGGCAATTAGCTCTGTGGAGGGATAAGAACTGAGGGGAAAAAAAAAGAAGAGAGGAGGTGTTGACAATTCCTGCACTGATTTCTGTTGCAGGCAGCCTTTACAGACTTTCTGCAAAGAAGCTCAAGAGATTTATCCAAGCATGTTAAAGTTGTGGTGAGTATAAGAAATTGTGTCATAGTGTTGTGGGGAGGGGGTGGAGGTGGAGGTTTGGAGGGAGAGTGAGGTGAGAGTTTAATGGCTCTGTTACTTTTCAGTTTTGAGCATGACATTTGCAACACATTCCAAGGAAAGTCTTGGGAAAGTTGTTACAAAGCAGCAACACTTCTCTTGTCTCTGGCTCCATTCAGCAATTTCTCTGTGCTCTGTCACTTTGGCTTTGTAGTGTGATGGTACAGACCTGACTCCAAAGATCCAGGAGCTGAAGTTCCAGTGTATAGTGTTTTTAAACATACCCAGGTAAGCTCAAGACAGATTCTTGAAGTTATGCAACAAAAATAACAGTAGTTTTCAAGACAACAGATTTCCTAGGCTGAGTGAATGTGCAAGAAGCATTTTCTCACCTCATTGAGAGCTGGCTCCTTATAATGCTGTTAATGAGATATGCAGAATGTCTTCGGAGTTCAGAGTGCAGCAAAACCATTCCTTAAAAAGTTGAGTATCCTGATACAGTAGAAATGCTTAACAAGCACACTTTGGAAAGCTGTGCATCTTACCTGCAAACAAGTTATTAAAGAGATAGATACCTGTTTTTTTGCTTAATTAGAGTCCAAGTGTGGAAAAAAAGGACAGGGAGAGGAGGGGACAGAAATGGAGAGAGGGGAAGGATGAATATTTTAGCAGTTAAGGAATACCAAGCTGCTGAAAGAAGTCACAGTTTTAAACATGTTATAAGATGTCCTTAATAAAAATAAGGCTGGATTATCAAAAGTTGTTGGTCTCTTGTTCTCTAGAACAGTAGTCTCCAAACTTAATTTGATTGTGCATTTCTGTCAGTAAAAAGCTTTTGAGAACCACCTCAATAAATGTATATTTATCAATTATATACATGTTCCTCTATTCTAGTATTACAAAAAATATGTATGTTTTTAATGTTTGTTTTCTTATTGAAAGTAAAAGTAATAGTTGTCTTCAAACACTCTAATTGTCTTGTCAGTTGTGAATTTTTCTTGCATGTACCCCACTTTGGAGACCATTGCTTTAGACAACCTCCTACTCTGCTCCACATGCAGTCCCAAGCACTTAATCTTTTGAGTCCTGTACTGCAAGCTTCTGCTTGGTGTCACCTCTCCAAAGTTCCCCCTTCTACCTCTTTCAGATCACTTTTACATTTATTCTCTGATGGTAGAAAAGAGACATGCCTCAGCTGTATCTGTTCCTCCTTATTTCTCCCTGCCCACTCAAACTATGCAACGTTTTGCATTCCTTGTACTGAGCTAGCAGGGAGAGGGGAAAGAGGGGCAAAACAGCTTTATGGCTCAACAGCTTACCAGCAGGAATCAAAGCAAATAGGGAGTGCTGCTGCTCTCTGACCTATTTCCTGGTGTTTCCCCATTTTCCTCTCAGAGAGGAACCTGATAAAGTTTATGGCGGGTACACCTGAGGGCGTTGTATCAGCTTGGGAACAAAAAGAACAGCCTGAAAGGCTAAAAGTCAGGACCTCTCAGGGCAAGCTGCTCTCTCCAGCTGGCTCTCCAAACCTGTCCCTGTAGGTATTGTGCTGGCACGATGCCCTGGGGGAACCCTGGTGACCACAGAGACTTTGAGCCGCAGCGTCACGACGATGGCTACATCGAAGTCATCGGCTTCACCATGGCCTCGCTGGTGAGTGCGGGGGGTGCTGCCAGGCTGGGAGGGCTCCCTGGGCAACTCTGCAAAATACTCCTGGTTACTGAAAATCAGATGTGCTTCCCCATAGTCAGATGCTCTGCTGTTAACTGGCAGAGTCAAATACTTCTTTTCTAATAAGAGAAGTGTTATTTAATAATCAAAAGTATTACTTGCAAAATGTGGCTGATTTGCATGCGCAGTGCTCTGAAGTTAAATGGCAAGTTTAACATACAGTAAGAACAGTATGATAAGAGCATGAGGTCATGATTTTACTGTGGCAATGTTCTATGGTCAAATAAACAGTCCCTTTTCTCTTTAACTTTTGTATATTTAATTCTATTGCTGTAAAGTCTATTTTTAAGTATTGCTGGTATATAAATATGAAATATTATATAAATTCATGTCCATTCATTATACGGACATACAGTTTCTATATGTTCACCAAAAGTCTTGTGAAACTTTAGCAATAGATGCGGAAGACTTTATTAGTATTTCTTGCGTGAATTTTATCTCTCCTTTTTATTCTGCTAGAAAAAGGAAATTCAGCCAACAATTTTAATTTGTTAATTTGTCAGTGCACTTTCTTCCAATGCCATCTTTAAAATGAGCTAAAATTGGGATACCATAAAAGCAATCTTGCTGTAAATATCCTGGTGTCCTGCTATGGCAGTGGCCAAACACTGTGACAGTGCCTTCAGGGGCTGGTTAAATGCAGACAGAGTTGGCAATTTTCCCCATGCTTGCACCAGCCTGCCTTAAGGCACTGCAGCTTGGGCTTAGTGTGGCCAGCAGAAGGCCCACAGCTGGACTTGCTGGCAAGTTTTTATAGCTGACACAGCTCCACACCTGGAGGCCTTTGTTGCTTCTGTCTCATGTAAGCTAGTTTAAAACAAAGATGGATAAGCCTCTTTTAGCTAAACTCCCTTGTTGTGTGACCTGCCCTCAGTCCATGTCACTTTCAGTAAATACCCACAATAATGGTGTTTGTTTCCTCAAAGAGGAAGTTAGGCAAATCTAATCTTCAAAGTAAGCAAAAGGCAGTTTTGGTCAATCTTTTCTTTAAAAGTTTGAGTTAAGGATACCTTCCTGGACTTTTTTTTTTTTTAATGGATCTAGTGGATTAGGGAAATAACCGGCAAGAAAAAATTTGTTTATTAGCCATCTTGTGGAATAAAAGTGAGGAGAAGTTTAGGACATGTTTTTGAAAATGCTGTCAAAACTTTAGCATGTACAAACAGACAGTTTTCAATCAGAGGACTTGTTTATTTTTCCCTCTAACACAGCTCTAGTCAATGGAAGTGACTAGACAGGTCTCAGAAGCTACCAACAATTTCAGTTAGGGCTGAATTTAAGAAGTAGGGCCCTTTGAGCTTCTGTTTCTCTTTAAAGGAAGCCTGGTTGAGAACTGTGGGCCTACAGGTGTGCTTTGGTTGTGATGCTGAAGAATGATTATAACCCTAGACAGCTTTGATATAATCCTAACTTGCCTTGTATGTCTCACATGTGCTTGTTGTACCTAAGTGAGTCTGTGAAACCAAGGGAAAGAACTACTTTTTAAAAGGCATTTTTAATTATTGGTCATATTGTCAATTGATCCATAATATTAAGTGCACAGGCCTTGACTTGTGTTTACACTGTTCTCTGTTAGCATTGCATTAATATGAGATTATTTTTCTGCATCTGAGACATGAGAATGAATTGCCAAATAATAGTCATATTCATTAGAAAAAAGCACTTCTGCCCAAACATGTCTGCCTCGAACTTGAAGGATCTGCTCATTGTCTTCCTTGCTTAATTTCTTTGAAATGAATTCTTTAACATGATATTTAATTGTTTTAACAAGGCCCTTCTGCTTGCTCTTTTCAGCCTGTCTAATGTTGAGGTTGACTTGATGTAATAAAAAAAAAGCTTTCATAATAAAAAATTTAAATTTACTAATTCACATTAAGGACCATTCTGTTCAGGAAGGGGAAATAGTTTTTCTGTCTCGCAGATGTATCTAATTAGGGATGTTGTTTTAAAGAGCAAATAACTATTAGCATGACTGTTATTGTAAAAACAAACCAACCAAAACAAATTGAAAGCTTTAGGAATGAGCACAGTTATTAATTTGTGTGTGCACATGTGTGTATATATAGATGATTAGTCCTATAATCCATGTGAGTAGATATCTGCTTGTTGCTTTGCAGTTTTGGGGTGAAAATGCTTTCATTGTGCTCTTTCAGAGTAACTCAGGTATGGAGTACTGCATAAAGGACACTGCCAGCAAAGTGGCATTTTGGATTTTTTAACTGCCTCAGCTGCCTCTGTTCTGAGCTGTCTTTTCCCTGCTTGTCGGAACCCAGGACATCTCTCTGGCTGTCCTGGATGGCTCGAGCCCCTGCCAGGGGGCTCAGAGGCCTTGGCACAGAGCCCAAGACACCTGTGACTTTGAATTTGACCCATGGAGCAAATTATCGCCTTTATATGAAGAATTACAAGTCAAGAGAGTATAAGTAGAATAATAGTTAGCTTGTTATAGAGTGAAAAGTAGAATTTTGAGGTTTCTAGAATGGGGGCTTGGAGTCCCAAGATGGAGGAATTTGGATGTGCTTTGTCCTTCTTTCTCCTTCTTCCTAGCCCCCATATTCTGGGTGATGGTGGCACTTTTGGATTGGTTTAAGGTAGGGACGCACTGAATAACATAGGTGGTAGGTATTGGGAAATTATTGTAAATAAAGTACACGTACTTTTTAGTATAAAAGACAGCACTGACCTGCTGAACAGACCTGGCAGGCCAGAGAAAGAATGTTATAGATAAGAAATAATAAACAACCTTGAAAACCACAGCTGAGGAATCCTGACTCCTTCTTTGACTGCTGGGCTGGGAAAAGACTTGTCTGTATCTCGGGGTCCCTCTGACCAGCAGAGACTCCAAGACCTGCTTGGTGTTTTGTTTGTTTGTGTGTTTTGTTTGGTGCTTGCAGGCTGCTCTGCAGGTGGGCGGCCACGGGGAGCGGCTGCACCAGTGCCGGGAGGTGACGCTTCTGACGTACAAGTCCATCCCCATGCAAGTGGACGGCGAGCCCTGCCGGCTGGCCCCCTCCCTCATCCGCATCTCCCTGAGGAACCAGGCCAACATGGTGCAGAAGAGCAAGAGGAGAACATCCATGCCTTTGCTGAATGAGTGAGTTGCACACGTGCATGTCCTAGAGGCAGGAGGCCCGTGTGGGGCAGTGTATTCTGTCGTGGATTTTGCATGTACTGGACTTGCAGCGCATTTGAAAAATAAATTAAAAAAAAAAAAATCACATCTTCTGAAGTCCCTTTTCACTCTATTGTAAATACTTACCTGACTTTCTTTTACTCTTTATCTTCTGAGTTACTCTTGTCTTGCTTTCAGACTGGTGTTCTATCTTTCTGTTATGTATTTATTTATTTAGAGAGGTTTCTGCAGGCTTGGCAGTGTGCCCCTTGGCTTTCGATGGTTCTGCATATGTATGCCATTTGCCCTTGAAGTTTTTTTGATTTAGTTTCTCAGCTTTATTGATCTGCTTTTTAAGCTGCATTGAAGACCCCGTAAGAAATTGCCACAATCAAGAGCTAATCAGAACATATTTCAGTCTTTGCTGTGAGCACATGCTGCCTGGCAGAGTCTATGGAGAAAAATTTGAATGTCCTGAAAGAACTGTTTGTACTTTGTAAGAAATCCTTCTCCAGTATAGAAACTCAAATGAGAAATGAGTATTGTAAATGTGACTAGAGAAAAGCTGAGATTGGAAACTAGTAGCTTGTGAAGAGGAATACGCAGAACTAACATTCCTTTTCATGATTACACTTTCTTTACCAGTACTGCAATTATAATTTAATCAGAAGGAACCTAAATAGTAAAATTTTAACCCATGAAAGTGGCCACCCAATAAAATAATTTAGATTATTTTGTAGAGGGTATTATTGTAATCCTTGTAGAGGTCTTTATTGCTGGTAAAATGACTGTGCAAGGGACTTTGCTGTTTTTCATAAAATATTCCAAATATGAAGCAAAACAATTGATTCCTTATCCAAAGATACTGAACTAATGCCCTGAAGTTATTAAGGATCCACATTTAATTCAAACACTCATCCACTGAGGCTTTAATATTTCTGGGGAAATGGGTGGGGGAATTTTGCTGTTGCAATTGTAATGGTGAGGCAAATTCTGTGAAGAGATGTAATACCTTCCAAAAGACTAACTCCTATAACTGGGAAAAAAAAGGACAAGGTCTTAGGTACACCTTTTCTCTTCAGCTATCTTAAAAGTTGTGTCCCTTACAGCTGTATATCTAGAGAAAGATCCTGCTTTACTTCAAACTTTGACTCCAGCCCTTAAGAATTTTTTTCATTCCCTGGCTGTCAATCTATTAATATAATCAAAGCCACCCTGGTTACTTTCAACAGGTTCCTGTTCAATTTAGCACTTTGTTCTCTTACTGAGACTAATTCTTTAAGTTGCAGTAGAAACCCATTTCTCTAATGTGCAATTTCTCTTTGCCTGGAAAATATATAAGATACAAAATACTCATCTTTCTTGAGCAGAGAATAGCAGACTCTTAACCATGGGCAGCAGGGCCCAGTTTCACCCAACCACAACTCCTCACTCTTCAGTGAAAGCAAAGGGCAGCCCTGGGACATCTTTTTCTGCACTGAAGGAGGCTAATGCAAATGTAAAAAGAGAATTCATGGTATTTCAAACTGATAATTAGAATGGGTTAGGTTTGGGTTTTTAGATCTGAATTTAAACTGTGGTAGGGAAATCGAGATTTCTAGTATATGCCAATTGTCAAGGGGATATTCTTTGTGGTTTAGCTTGATTTAAATGTGCCATGGTACACTAAATTGCTGTCAGAGTCCTTTGATTTGGCTGACGTATTTTTCTGCAGATCTGTGTCTTGGGAAAATGCAAATGATCTGTCAGGAACTGTAGTCTCAGCTTCACATATCAGAAACTGTGTGTGTAGATATTTACATCTATTTCTATATATATCTGTATATGTACTTCACTCTGAGGTGTTAAAAAGGAAGGAGAGAGCACTTGAATCTTCTCTTACTGTGATAAAAAGTAAACGACTTGTTAAAAGCTAAAATCTAGGAAGAATATTATTATTGTAAGAATTTCATTCAATATAATTCTGATTGGTAGTATTGCACAAGTGAAGAAATTTGTAATATGTTTATCTATTTTTCTTAACTTGATCTCTAGGATATAACTCCTTGTTCTGTTGGAATCCCCCAGTGAGCCTTGTATGGGATGGACGTGATAGATGAAGGGTTTTTTAATGACTATCATTTAAATGTTAGATGTGTGAGATAAGTCAGTGGGTCTGGAGCTATCCTTAATTACTAGACAGCTCTTCTTGAGCTCCTTGCCAGGAAAGCAATTAGAAAATTATCTTGGTCACAGAAATGCAGATTTATTATTATTGTCAGCTTTGATATTATTGCCATATAAAAAGTGGGAGTGAGTAGAACAAGACTTGACTTGAAGAAGTTTTATACTGCTCCTGTATTTTTTGTCCTGATAATCTTTTTTCTGTGTTTTTTTTTTCTCTTTGAAACACTTGTTGGCTAAATTCTCATTCCTGTTCTCCACTATCGATCACAGTAGAATGTGCAAGAGACAACACAGCTTGTTTTCTGTGACTGAGCCAAGAATGTGGCTGTTGAGAGCTATACCAAAAATTAGGGAGAATAAGAAGAGAAACTGTGGTTCAGTTTTTCCAGAAATAATTTTCTGAGTAATAACTCCTGCATAGTATATTCCCCAGTAAGTTTCAGTTAATGAACACTTGCTGAATTGAAAAATTTTGCTCTCACTGACTTTGGCTTGAGGGAGAGCACCCTGCATAATGGAAGAGAAAGAAGAGGAAAGATCTTCTAGATAAGACATATTTGATGCATTCAAGAAAAAGAAAGGGACCATTTGAATATAAATACTAAGGGTGAATATAAACACTAAAGATGAATATTAATAAAATGCAAGTTTCCCTAAGGTATGAGCAAGAGGAATGGAAACAGCAACTTGTCATTGTAGATACAAAATCTCCAGTAAGGGTATTTTTTCCTTAAACAGTAATTAGTTGGTCAACCCTTGGAGACAATTCCATCCATCTGGATCTCAGCTTTGATGTTTGTTTGCGTTTCTGGACCTGCTTCCAAAGTCTTGTTGCTTTGAAATTTTTCAGTGCCTGTGGAAGAAGTTCTGGGATCCCTTGTCTTGTATAGTTATGTTCTGGGCTTTTCACTGCTCCTCACTTGTGTCTTTAGAAAGCTCCTGTGTGCCACATAGCAGTGATTTTGTCCATTTGCATGTCTTCAGTTGCTCTTGGCTTCCTAGTGTGGGCTCAGAGCTCTGCATGGCCCTTCATTCAACGTTTACGTGACACATTCCTTTTGTTTCTGTTTAAATGTTGTGTGTGTCTTTCTCTTTCTTTCTTCTCTTCCACTCCTCTCTCTGTCTCACCTTTTTTTCTTGTCTGTCCTCACTGTGTGCTGTTTTTCTCCTGGCCACTCATTTCCTGCTGCCTTATAGTATCCATAAAGTGCAGTCTGCTGACCTGAGGAGAGTCTCGGCTCCCCCTGATTCCTTCACTGTGTGAGTATCTGGCTTTTTTCTATTCTAAAAGTTCCACAGACTTTTGTTATTACCCTGTGTCATTCAGCTTAGAGATGGGGCAGTAAAATCCAGAGACAAATGGGAAGAGGGAGCTCAGATGACCGCATGACTGATGGGGCACAGTTCCACAGTAGCCAAGTAAGGTGAGCAGGACATGTCTGGTGATGGGTGACCAGGTTCAGCCATCAGCCAGCTCCCCAAACATCCATGGCAACAGGCACATCTGAGGTTTAATGCCAGGCATCATTCCTGGAAAGAATTGAGATGAGATATTTTCAATCCAGCACAGGAGGTTTCCTCTGAACATGAGGAGAAAATGCTTTTTATCATAAGGTTGACAGAGCGCTGGCACAGGTTGCCAAGAAAGGTTGTAGAATCTTTATTTTTAGTCATAATCAAACCCTGCCTGGACATGGTCCTGGACAGCCTGCTCTAGGTGGTCCTGCTTGAGCAGGGGCTTGCACCAGATGAACTCTAGAGATCTCTTTCAGCTTCAACCATTCCGTGATTCTATGAAATTTCAGAAAGCTCCAAGTGCTTCATTACTATTTTGGAGAAAGGAAAGATTTTCAGTCTGGTGTGCCTTTTCTGTGGGTCCAGTTTGCTGTATTCTGCTGACAAGCATAAAGTAATGAAACCAACTTGCCTCACCAATTCAGCATCTGAATCAGCCTCTAGAAAAAATTGAGGTAACCCTTATTTCTTACACAGAACTTTGAGCCATGTGTCTAAGAGAACGAGTACTACTTCCAAGCTCAGGGATATCCCTTGGAAAATGACCTCCAAGTTTTGATGCAGTTCATTTTAATGTCCCATTTGATATCAGCTGTCAGAGTAAAGCAGGGAGAGAAAGACATGCAAGCCCCAAACTAATTTGAAAGTCAAAGTTGTTCTCTATCTTAAAATCTATAAAAATAGATTAAGCATGCTGCTGCACTGGGGCTGCCAATTAATGTGTCTGGCAAATTAAAATAGGAACCCATGAGGTAACACAGAAATATGATTTGGATTATGATGGCTTTGAGATTCAAATATTGCTTTGTGGTTTTTTGTTGAACAACATAGAAGACGACTGAGTTCCAGTTAGTACTGAACAGCAGGGCAGATCCTACTGAGACCTGGTGATGGATTATAGCCTGTCTTAGATAAATGTCAGGATTTCTGCAGCAGGAGATGCATGGGAGTTTAGGGCAGCCAATTTATTAGGCTCGTGTGGTCTTTTTTTGCAGAGACAGTAGAACTGTAGTGTGATCCATTGCAAATGCTTATACAAGGTGTGTAAGTAAATACAAGCATTGTATTTTTGAAGGTCTTTTAAAAGGAAGGTGAAAACTTGCATTTTCCTGCTGGGTGTTCAGAGATGAGAAGATGCATATGTGAGAGTACATTTGTCTTGTGTGGTTGATGCTGAAAATTACCATTGAAAAATGAGATATTTACTTGTGTAGCCCCTGCATTTCTTCTACAAGTGGAATAAACACTGTGGGTAGGGTAATATTTTTTCAGTTACAAAATCTGCATAAATAAAAATACAAATACCACTGTATTGGTAAATACTACTCCTTTATGGAGTTTGTGGTAATGACTGCAGCAGAGTATGTGTATAAAACCTGTGTGAATAAAAAAAGAGTAATAGAAAATAGTATTTTTGCTTTTAGAGGTTCAAATGCCAAACAAAATCAACCTTCTCAGGCTGAATATGGTTACTGTTTATAAGAGGAGAGTCTAATAAAGAACAGTAGGAGACAAAGTGTAAGGGAGAAAGTAATAGAAAGTGAACTGCTCTCCAAATGCAGAGTTAAGGATGAAAATGCTTAGAGATATCTTCTCCTTTTTTTTCTGAAACATGATTTATAGGGAATTGAGTCTCCTCATTTCTTATCAGTTTTTCCTGTTTAGCATGTGGATTTCTGAATGTGAAGCTGTCCTGTGTTCCCTGGCAGCCCAGAAAGCCAGCCATAAACTGTGCTGCAGCTGAAGCAGCATGGCCAGCAGGTCCAGGGAGATGATTCTGCCCCTCTGTTCTGCTCGTGTGAGACCTCACCTCTAGTGCTGCATCCAGCTTCAGGGTCCCCACCATGGCAAGGATGTTCACCTGTTGGAGTGAGCTCAGCAGAGGGTCCCCAAGGTGATTAGAAGGATTGGGCACCTCTCCTATGAGGAAAGGCTGAAAGAATTGGGATTGTTCAACCTGGAGAACAGGAGCTTTGGGGTAACCTAATTGTGGCCTTCCAGTACCTGAAGGGAGCCTACAAGAAACGTGGAGAAGGGACCATTTACAAGAGCATGTGATGACAAATGGAATAATTTCACCTGAAAGAGAGTAGGTTTGGATTAGGTATTGGGAAGGAATTCTTGACGGTGAGGTGCTGGGACAGGTTGCCCAGAGAGGTTGTGGGTGCCCCATCCCTGGAGGTACTCAAGGCCAGGTTGGATGAGGCTTTGAACAACCTGGTCTTGTGAAAGGTGTCCCTGCCCATGGCAGGGGAGTTGGAACTAAGTGATCTTTAAAGTACCTTTCAACCCCAAAAAATTCTATAATTCTCTTTAGAGGGATTATTACTTATGGGAGAACATGCTGTGCCTGGAAGGGTAATGTGTGAGAGAAGCACAGTTAGCATGCAGGAGAAGAAAAGCAAGTTTCAGATTCTACTGGGAACTTCAGAATGTGTCTGTACTTTAAGTGTCTTTGTGGGTGTAGCTCTACAAAGCCAAATGTGTTTGCTGAAGAAATTGTGAGATAAGAAAGTACCAAAGAACTCACTAGGGTTAGCCAAGGTTAACCTGGCTTATCTGGGATAACACTTATGTCCTGGTTTTGGCTGCGTCATGGCCAATTTTCTCCCTAATAGCTGTACAGAACTGTTTTTTTGATTCATGGCAAGAGTAATGTTTTGGTTATTGCTAAGTGGTGTTTATCCCAAGTAAACACTATTTTCAGTGTCTCACACTCTGCTGCTGAGGAGCTGCACTCAATGCTGGGAGAGAGTGAGGCCAGGTAAGCTGACACAAACTGGCCAAGGGGATGTTTCAAACCAGAGAAGGTCACGCCCAGTGTGTAAACTGGAGGAGTTACCTGGGAGGGGTCTGACTGCTCTTTGGGGATATGCTGAGTGCTGAGCAGTTGTGCATCTCTTTTTTCTCTCATGTTTGTTACTCTCTCTACCCCCCTATTATTATTATTATTATTATTATTATTATTATTATTATTATTATTATTATTATTATTATCATATTTATTATTACTATTATACTATTTTGTTCTGTCATGAAATTCTTACCCCATCTGTGAGGTTTATCTTTTCTTTCCAATGCTTCTTCTAACCTAGGGGGCTGTCCTTTGGCCCAACACCCTATGACATGGCTGCTCATCTAGCTCAGATTCCCAAATGAAAGAAAAAAATATATGGTAGAGTTTATAATTGCAAGGGTTTGTGTTTTTTTTTTTTTTTTTTTAGGTAAAGAGTTTAGCAAGATCTTCACCTTAAAATAGTCAGGAACTTTTGTGAAGCATTGAAGTTCCCCCATAGAAGGGGCTGAATGAGTTTGCTCTGTTGTGGCAGTTCTTATGTTTCAAGTAGATAGATGCTGTCAGAAACTTATTTTTAATGTACCATTTCCAAGCTTTGTCAATGTAGTCTTGAAAGTAAGGTGAATTTCCTTTTTCTCTTTTGGCTACAGCTTTCCTCTTTCCAATTGCTCTAAATGGCTGAATACTGAATTAATTTTTCATGTTTATTTCTTCTCTAGGAGACAGGTAATTCATTAATCATTCATTGTCACTGCAAACATCCCCTAAAAGACTGATTTTTTTTTTTTTTTACTCAAGTATTTTTTGTATGGGGGGAAGTAGATTTCCTTTTCTGTTTACTGAATCATGTTAAAATTTGTGTGTAAGGTGGTATGGGCTGTGTTCTTGGAGATCTATCAGAAATTTGTCACTGGATGCTGTAGACTTGTTGGACTGTTTATTCTTATCATTCCTTTCTCTGTGGAGACATGAAGTGTAAGAAATGGTTGACTGGGTTCATAAATAATTGAAATAGGGATTGGGGTATTTATAATTTACAAGTCTGTCTCCCCAGCTGAATCAAGCTGGTTTGTGGCAGAAGTGTAGCTGTGTGCTGTGCAGGAGTGCCAGGCTTGGGCAGGACCCAAGCTTGCTCTGCCTGTGCTCTTCCCTGGGTGACTGGAAGCAGGAGCACGTGTCCTAGGAAAACCAGCTGTGCTCCAAGTGAGCTGTCTGGCATCCTCTCACTTGTTGCTGGATGATTAATAGGGGTGAGGAACTCACAGTTTCATCAAAAGCCAAGTGTGTTTCCTAGATGAAAGATCTTGGGGAAGATTCATATTTAGGTTTGTGTTTAAATGAAATCATTATAAATAATAAACATGAACAAACGGAATGTTTTATTTGACCTCAATCTTTATTTACATCCTCATGAGGCAAATGACATTTAGGATTTAGTTCTGTAGATTGATGTGTTTGTGCAATGAGTTCCTAATTAGATTCTTTAGGAAGTAATAGACTTCATTAATCTGTACTTTCAAGTACTTTTTGTTGGCTATGTAATACACCATGTAAAAAAATAATTAAGAGGTAAGTAATTTAAGTAATTTAGGTTGAATTAAAGTGCAGCAATCTCTCCAAATTTATTTATAAATTGCTGCTTTATGTGGAAAGCTTTTCTTCCTCTTGTTGCAGTTAAGCAAGTTGTTTTACACAGTGTTTAGAGACATCTATTTCTATTAATACTGTACAAATGTTTCTGTTCAGTGACATCTATCACCCTGTTATTTGCTTTTACATGGGCATGCTTATGTATTTAATCATTCTGGTTTCTGGATATACTGAGTATGTCTGAACAAAGACAAATTGATCTATTTGTATAATAATATGGATTATGATGCAGTGTCCATGAAAACTGCAGTAGTGTTGATAGTGGAAGTATTTTGCTCAGCTCCATTAGATAGAGTTGTGTGAATGAATGAGTTAATTAGTTTGACTGATGAGGACAATATACCCTGGTGTCAATTGCTGCTAGTCTGATAGCACAAGAAATGAATATTCAAGTACTGAGTTTTAGAATCAAATTTATTTTGAATAGGTAATAAAATTTAGTGACACAATGTGTCAGCCAGTGAGTATTATAAGAGAACAAAGGGTGTTTGCAAAGAACTGATGAATAAAACCATCAAGCTTCAGTTACTGAATAAATGTCTCTTTTGTGCATGTGTCAATACACACATGTTTTTAGGTATGACTGTATATGTTTACTTGTGTTATGAATATGCTGCTTGTGACTGGACCTCGCTAAGGTATAAATCTCTACCCTGTAGAAAGGAATTCCTTGCGTTGCTATTTCTGGTAATAGCTTATTTTCTATAGAAAGCTACTGTTTCCAAGGTTACAGTTTTTTTACTAAGATAACTAAACTTTTCAAACGGACAAGAGGCCAAGTTCTGTTTCTCTCCATTTGTATGTTTTAGCACACAACCTGTTTATGTAGTGGTTTTAGCATGTCTTTAAAAAAATGGAGTGAGAGGAGGGCAGAACAGAATACCAAACTCTGGTACTTGCCAGCTGATTGCCCTCCTACACTGGACCTGCTCCTATTTCTCCTCAGAAAATACATCACACTTTAGATGGGGTGCTTGTTGCTCCTGCAGAAAGAGTCAGATATACAGTGTGTCTACATATAAAAAATGATACTTTTTATATACTTTTATACTTTTGCAAAAGCATGGGAATATTTTCTTAAATATTTTCTAATGAAAAGAGAATTTTGGAGAGTGTATGTGTGGATTTTGGAAGAAAAAAAAAAATTCTAGACTTTCTTAATTTTAGATACTTTTCTTCCTCCAGCTCCAAGCAAAGAAAAAGACCTTGCTCACTTCTTTTCAGGTGAAAGGACTAATTTGACTCAGAAGGTGATACTGCACATGCAGTAGGTTGCCATCGGCTTCAAGCTAAGAAATAACATTTGTTTTTCTTCCTTACATGGCATTAGGTAGTGAGTCAGCATATCTACAGAAGCCAGTGTTATCTTTCTCTCCCCTTGGTGTCCAAACACCATCCTGTGTGTGATGGAGTTTGGACACCAACAGGCAGGTTGGAAGGGAGGCAATTAGCCAAGGTTTGGCAGATGTTGGCATGAGATCATCCTGTTTTCCTCTCCTGCTTTCATGAGATCCAGATTATTCATTGTGATAATGAGTTTGAAATGAGGCCCATTGTGATAGAACATAAGTCTACCACTGATTAATTGATGACATTAGTAAAGAAAATTCACATTTGAACCGGTGTTTAGAAATGAGATAACACATGTAACATTTGTGAGATGTGCCTTGTCCTTCACTAGCAGTGCAAATGCTATAAATCAAATAGTTTAAAATTGAGAAAGAAGCCAAACTGTATATTTATGAGAGTACACAGCATTATGCCTTTGAAAATTCAGAGTGTATTAGTCAATATTACTGTAGGCAGAGTCCTGGTACTAACAAGATTAAAACAGAAAATATAGACAGTCTTTTACTAAAATCACAGAGTGAGTAATCTACTTTTAACTGACCTAGGGCTGAGTTCCTATAGGGCAGACATTTGCTATGTGTGTTATAAACACAAATTGTCTCTTTCTCTTTAAAAGTGGAAGATTCTAGTGTGGCTAAATGAATTTGGATAGCATCTAGCTAAACGTAAAAAAAAATCAAACAATAGGTTACATTAAGGTAGTAACTAGTATGAAATGAAAAAGAAAGCTTTTCTGGACAAATTTCTATCCATATTTATATGGACATTTCATGTTAAGTATATGAACACCTAATTTCTAGAAACTGACTTATTGAGTCTTTCAGTAGGTCAGTATCTAGAAATACCGAGGTATCTAAATCAAACTAAATTCTGTAAAAGCGAGGTTGCCATACTGCTACTTGCTTTTAAAAGTCCTCCTCGGTTCTGAGTATTAGACTCAGAACTTTCGAAATCTGGTTCTTAGCCGCATTTTTGTTGACTGTTTCTCAGACCTGAGATGCTGGATCAGGATCCTTCAGTAATGTGGTGTAGATGCTCTCCTGGGCAGAAGTTGTCCTGAGATACTTCCCAAGAACCATCTTTCTGTGTCTTGAAATTCAAGTTGGCAGATCTATCTACTGGCTGTGGTGGGGCTCTAAGAATTTACACAAAGTGAAACTGGAGAAGAGTGGGGTAGCTACAGAGGGGTATAAGAATTCAGAAGAAACCTTTGCAGTTTCAGGTCACACAAACACCAACAGGATTCTTGATCTTTGTTATTATTTAAGGTGTAATATCTATGCTGTTGTGCAGTAGAAAGTCATAATTGTAAATGCAGGCATAGGCCTGTGGGGACATGGCTCACGTCTGAAGAGGCTTGTGCATTTTCTTCTTTCAGAGAAGATTGAAATCCCTTCATATCCTGTTTTCCTTTGCTCTTTCAGGGAACACTCTGTCTAAGAAGCTTTCTTGTTTTCTTGCAGTCCTCATTCCATCCCAGATCGCCTGCGGATCAGAGTGAACAGGATTAATTTACAAGAGTACGAGGGGCTACATTACGACAAGGAAAAGCTCCGGGAAGCTTGTAAGTTGGGAGAAGCCAGATTGTGGCTGCTTTTGGTAGAACATTCTGTACAAACCTTACTTTGACCAAAACAACCCCTACCCCAAAAATAACAACAAAAACCCCCAAAAACAGAGTCAAGCACACACTTTTGGATGAGTAATATCGAGAGTATGCTCATCTATATGTGCATATGTACAAATGTGTTCTCTCTATATAAATAGCATCTATAGAGATCATGTGTAGATATTCCACTGCTTTCTTATTTAAATATGTTTCTTATTATTATATTTATTGTAAAATAAGTGTTTTGTACACAGAGATTTTTTTATTAATGTCTTTCTGTTGGTTCTGCTGGGTTTCTAGTACATGAAACTGTACCAGATTTTATGATTAGCATCAGATTTCAAGCTGAGTGGGAGAGCATGATATATTTGATATTGAGAATGTGCACTGACCTGGAACATGATTCTTGCACAGGTACATTTATCTTGGGGAGCAAATCTGGGTTCCCCACACCCTTATTCTTTACCAGCCTTCAGTTTTCCATTTCAGAGAATAATCGCTGTTTTGTTTCCTCATGTAATGGTTTAATTGCTGTGTTTAGGGGTAAGTCAAAAGCAGACAGTGGTTGCTTTGGCAACAATGATGATGACAATCTGAACTTAAAAATGGAATTCCTTTCCTTGGTGACACACAAAGTCATTAATCAATGAGGGACAGGGCTTCTTGTGATAACAATTTAATAGTCTTGTTATGCATCTGGCTCATTATTCATATTAAATTACAAGCATGAGTGTTTGTTGTGCAACAGAGCTTCAGTTCCCTCTGCAATACAGAGTGCTTTGGTAATTACAGGATGGCAATCCTTTTAATTGGTTTGCTTATCTTATTGTTAGAAGATAGTTAAACTGTATCCATTTCACTCTTCCAGTCCTACCCCTCCTCAATTTACTATCTCTCCTTACACCAAAAGAATTGAAATAGCTTAAATTTTAACATAGGTCTTGACAGCCTTAAGTGAAGTTAGTGGAATTTGGTCATATTTAAAGCAATCAAAGCCTTCACTGGACTGAGAAGAATTTTAACAGGATCAGGATTATTCCTCACTGGAGCAGAACTTACTTCATGTTTAAATTGAGAGTTTGACATTGAGTAGATTTCAGGCCACACTGTACACAACTCCCCAACACTGTCAGAAACAACTTGGCTCATTTGAGGGTTTCCCATCTGAGGAGAGGTATTCTCATCCATCCTTAGTATGGATGCAAATTTTCTGTGTCTGTAGTTAGGACACTCCTTTGTCCTTAGGAGCCATTACATGTTCTGACACAAAACATACAACTTCTTACACTATTGTCACTGCAGGAGTAGATGTGTATTTATTTGCCACCTGCCAAAATTCATAATGATAACATTATAAGAAAATGCCAGCAACTGATCTAACATCCTGGTTTTGTATTTCATATGGATTTGATCACTTAGTAGGAGTGTGCTTAAGAGGTTATCATTCAAAAAAGAGATGTTTGTTCATTAAGACTTAAAATGATTGCTTTTGGACATTGGTAGGTCATTTGTAATGAAACACTTTTGAATCTTTTAAGTCAATGCATATCCACCATGATAATGTAACATAGTTGAATTGTACTGTTCTCCCCAGATATTTTTCATTTAGTTGTTTTTCCTACTACTCCTCTTTTAACTGTCCCAGTAATGCTTGTGCATTACTGTTGTTACTTACTTTAAGAATGTGAGAGAGCAAATATCCCCATTATCCTAAAAGAGACCAGAAGAAAAGATACTTCACCTTAGTCTTTGCAGTATGAATGTCTCCCTAGATGCTTGCAGGAGACCAAGTTTATCTACTTGCTCAGGCTTTGGCAGAATACTTACAACTGAATCCAGAATGCTGTACTTAATATCCATTTTTCATCCACAAGGATTAAAACAGTTCAACCTCCCTAAATAATTTGAGAACCAAGTACAATCTCACAGCAGTCTGAACAGGAAAAGGAAGCCAGTTAATAAGGAGTTGTCCCTTAAGGAAAAATAGCAAAGAACCTATTACGGTTTTTGCCTGTTACGTGTCTCCGTGATACATTTTTGAGAGCTCTAACCTCACTGTAACAATCTGGATCATTTTAACTCACAGTGAATACATTAATCCCACTTGCTTACTTGTAATACTGATTTGAATCTATCAACTATTTCACCTAAGATTGTCTTCTGACATAGAGGAGCTCATGATACAAAATGTTCCATGAAGATTAATCTTCACTCTGCTGGAGGTAGACACTTCATTTTGAAAGCCTCCAGAACAATTCAAGAATGTCATTTTGTCCTTTGAAGGGCATGACTGTCCTCAGCTCATTCTCCTTCTGTTGTTTTCTACTTTTCTTGTCAATGCAGCTGGCATTTAACCCAGATGCTGTTTCTGAATTGTCCCTTTCTTCCCTCCCCTTGCTGCTCCTTTTCTCCTGTCAGCATCTCAGTATTGTGTGGGGGATGATTAATGATGGTACAGAGGGTGCTTATTGATCCTTCAGTGAGGAGGGATGAATGCTTTGATGCAGCATTTTAAGAAAGGGATGTATGTTGGCATTTTAGTTATGTTTTAATATTCTTCACTGCAAATGTAGTTGTCTTTTCTAACACCTCCTTATTCATGTCCTAAGCACTTGCCACCGAAGTCACAAGCTTCACCATCTCTGGCCAATGTGAGAGTTGTACATTACAATGACCACAACTAAGATTATCTCACTCAAGAAGTGAGGTGGACTGATGTCTCTAGGTGGACAGAATTTATTTCTGCCTCTGCTGCCTGCTTATCTTGTGCGCGCTATCTCTCTGGCTTCCTGTTATAGCAGTAAAGTGTGATCCAAAGCAGCACTGTGGGTGAACAATTGAGTTATTTTTAAGACAGCAAAATCTTTCTGTGTGACTCTGTATTTTCTCCTTTCCAATATAACTAAGAATTTCCTGACAATGGAGGCATATGTGGAAACCAATTTGGTTTAAAAAAAAGGCAACAAACAAACCAAACATAAGCTAGTCACCTAGTGATCTTCTGTGCTTCTTAGTTCTTCCTTGCAACACCATTTCAGATTTGCACCATAAAAATATATCAGTGAAATAACCCACCATAAGCAGTTACTGAACAGTTGTGGGGTTTTTTAATAGGGTATGTTAACCCTTACTGCCCTTAGCTTGTTGTGTGTGCCCTAGCCATGGAGAATAATTTTATCTTCCTCAGTACCACTAAGATTAAGGAGGAATCATACCCAGTTGCAGTGATGACAGTATTAGAAATAACTCTCAGCCTTGTGTCAGCTCTGGGTTTCCCATACTTTCTTTTACACAGAGCCAGCTGCTCCTTATGTCCTCTAGAATAAAATGGCACACTAGACTCAAGAGAAATGTTAAAAGAAAATTTAGTTCCATGTGTTTAACAATTGGACTGTAACCTAACATTCCTTTTCAGTGCAGCCTCCTTGCTGTGTGTGTGTGCATGATGCTGTAACATGATGGGAGCTTAACCTTGAATTCTTTTCTCTTTGATTATCTGTAGCTAAATGTCTATAATATGTGTGCCTCTAATATCTGTGGGTTACCTGAGGATTTTGGGGTCATCCTAGGAGCTCTTACCAGATACATGGGGGTACACAGAGTGACAAGCTTGTGAGTCTTTGTGATGTGTACATGTACAGTGATACTGTAGCTTCCTCATACCAGAAATGCACTTAGAAGCCTTGATCTATCAAAGGCATTCTGGCTCTTTAAAACATAGGGATATCACAGGTGAAGCTATTTGGAGACCAGCTCGTGTGATTTTTGAGCAGCTAGCTAAATAAGAAAGGGCCAACACTCAGGACTTGGTATTTATATCCTGAATATGTAATATAAAAGTCAGCAGGGAGCAGAAGACTTCCTGATGAGCCACGAAGGAAATGTGCTTATATTGGGAAGCAATTTTGAGCTGGGTGGATTTAGACAAGGTAGGTTGTGCAGATACAAACCTTCTCTTTCATCTGCTAAAGGATGCACCAATGGGCATTTATTTGTCAGTAGATCTCTCTGGGCACGTGGTAGAAGCTCCATAAAAGAAAATATTACCTTCAGTCTGCTTAGAGGTCAGTGCCTTGCTCTAACAACTTTCTTTTGTCAATACGTGTTGTGCACACATTAGCTAATTTAGGTATTTCTTCATTACAGTGATTTCATAAGATCTGAACCTGAGAGGGGTTGAATGGATTGCTTAAAGCCTCCCAGCAAAGTGAAAACAAGAGGATTAGAAGGCAGTAGTGAGTTAAATATTGGAAATTGCTGTTCTCTGAGGCTGGGGGAAGGAGTAAACCCAAGCCATTGAAATTTCATATAATGGGGTTATAGAGGCATAGAATGATTTTAGTGGGAAGGGATTTTTAAAAATCATCTAGTTCCAACCCACTGTCATGGGCAGGGACCTCTTCCACTAGAGCAGGCTGCTCAAAGACCCTGCCCTTGAACTCTCCCAGGAATGTGGACATCTTCCACTTATCTGGGCTACCCACTCCAGTGTCTTGCCACTCTCATTGTAGAGAATTTCTTCCTAATATCTAATCTAAATCTACCTTGTCTTGACACTTCACAGGGCATATTCAGTACAGTCCTCTGGCTTTCGAGCTAGTGGGAAATTGTCGTGTGTTAAGTTTGTAATTTTCTTTAAACCAGAAGAGATAGGCATTTATATTTATAAAATTTTTATCTATATAAAATTTATAAATTTATTAAAATATATATTTATATTTACATTAGAGAAGTGGAGAGAAGCAAGAATATTAAGTTTCCAGGAAATCACACTGTAGTTTGTCTTTCTCATGGAGGCTTTTCTGTGAGGTTCTTCTGTTCATAATCTACTTGCATGTTTCCTTAGTTCTTTTCTGATTTGATTTCCTCTCACTTTTTCAGTCCTGGTTGTCCCCTTTGGATAACTCATCCCACACACATCCTTCCTGCCTTAGTCTGTCTCTGCAGACCTCACAGCACAGGTTTCTGCTCTTTTTCTTTACCCTAAATACTTATTTGTTGTTTATCCAGATCTCTGCTGTCAGCTCTTACTTCCAATATCCATTCCCAGCCAGCTTCAATTCCCAGCTCTTTGGATTTTTTTTCTATAATCTGTTTCTTTTTGTGTGGTGTTTGGCACAGGTTCTCTCCTCCTTTGACTTGGGCAGCTTCTTCTCTTTTGGCGGGATATTGGAAAAATCACTGAGAGACTGGAGGGAATGACTGCCTTTTCCAACATGGACTGGTTTAATCTGATAATCTTCACTCTGTGTGTTTTACCTCCTTATATGTGAGGATTTTGCAAGTGGGCTAAAAAAACCTGGTAGCCAATGAACCTAGAGAGAATTGGGTTTTCTCAGTATAATAAGCAGAAGGGATCTGAAGAGACACATGGCTTAGATTTGTGTGGTAAGAAAGTCCTTTTGTACAAACTCAGTTTTATTAAAACCAAACTGTGAAAGCCAAACCTCTTAATATAAAAGTCTGAATACTTTATAATTCTCTATTTACTTGGTTCTTCATATTCATAATATCATATTCTTAATATCTTAATATCAGGAAGCCCTTCAGGAAAATGGCATTCTTATGACATATTCAGTAGTGAGGATCCTTTATTTGTTACATTAAACATTTACAGTCCAATGTCTAATCTCCCCAGTCCCCTGCGGTATCAGAATCAGAATGAGTTTTCCTGGCATTCACATCTACTATAATGTTCTGTCTCAAGGCTGTTTTGTTTGGGATTTGAGTGGGTTAATCATGGTATTAAGATCACAAATGGAATCCTTTCATAACAATAAACAGGTAAGTTAATTGAATTTTATAATATATATAAGTATGTTTGGGCTTCCTTCATTTGTGTCCTCAATACTATTAAGGAGTTCACTAGCTCTTGGTATTCAGCATAATGGGGACTTAATAGGTGGAAGATTTGTTTGTTGCTTACAAATTCCATAGCTAATTTCATGAGGACTTAGGAAATCACTCCTAATCTTGCAGTTAATTAGAACACCAGGCTGGCCATACTGCTGCATCTGCCCAACCCTCCTCCTGCTGATCCTTGGTTTTGGTTAGTGTTGCTAGGATCAAAAGCCTTTCTGCAGTACTGGTTCAGATCATAAAGCAGCTGCCTGCCTGTCTCATTTCCTGGGCTTCTTGCACTGCTGCTCATCACAGCTGCCTGGACAAAGTCCCTTTTCATCATTCAGGGGGCACAAAGGAACTGGGAGATGGATGCAAGTGGCCAGAAGAGCAGATGCCTCCAGAGAAAAATATCTGGCACTTGAGTGCTGTGGCTTGGCTCATGATCTGAGACTATTCCTTATTTTTGGCACAGTCACGTGGGTGGGTTTATCCACATATTCACAGGAGTGGACAGTGTGTGTGTACATGGAAAGTGGTTTTGTAGTGCCTGTCCTTTTGATGTGTTTGCCCTCCCACCTCTCTCCTGGCATATCCAGTAATCCCTGTGCCCCACAGGGATTTGTACTGTCCACATCCTCATCCACACAGCAAATGCAGAGAGGATCCTTTAGTCCTGGATGAAAGTGCCCACAGTGTTACTGTCTGCTCTGCATGTTGACTTGGCCTTTAATTGATTTATCGTAAATTAACTCCTTTTGCTTCTATTGAGTGCTATTGCACTATTTGTACAATGAGCAGCAGCCCCAGAGTTTCTATCCCATTATCAACCACTAAGCATTTGCTTTTGTTTTAGAACAGCAACCATTGTGAGGCACTTTGTAAGTCTTGGCTGTGTGGTGCATTTTGATTGCTTATTGTGGTTTATGATAAAAATCAGGGCTGTGAACATTTTCCTTGCTGAAAGCCAAATGGGTTTTGCAAAAGGAGCCAACCAAGCAACAAATGAACAACAACAACAACAAAAATTGGGAAGCAACATTTTAGCATATACTTTACTGTTATCCAGTAATAACTTTAAAGGCTTTTCAAAGGCCATGAACCACATGGAATGGAACCACTTGAGACCTACCTCGCACATTACACCTTAGCTAGCTACTGACCCCAAGTGCCATAAATCATGCTAATTCACGATTTCCAAACAGTTAAGGCAGCACTTTTCTTTTTAAGGATGAAGTCTCACAGCCCAGAGCTTCTGAACTGTTCTTTGTCCACTAAGAACCAGTATCATATAATTTAAGTAAAGCTGTGAATCCCTACTTCGTCAATCATTAGATGAGATTCACTAAGTATCACCACTAATATCTACTGCATGCTAGTTTTTTCTTTTTTAGATACTTTGGAGGATTTCTTCAGAATTACAGTTGTTTTAAGATCCTCCTCTTTTGGTCTTTCGGGAGTGGTGATAGTTAAGGATTCCAATTCTGTTATCTGTGTTGTTTTGTCAGGTCAAAGCTTTAGTCTGCATTAAGTGTAGAGGAGAGAGAAAAAAATCTGTGGTGACAGTCTGCGAGCCAGTGCTGTAACTCCCCAGTGCTCTGTAGCTGTTGGAGGTGTAGCCATGTCTGCTACAATTCAGTTTTTAGTGCTATAAATGAATTTAACAAACACTTCTCTCAGTAAGGGCTGCAAAGGGATCTGTTCAATTGAATCTAGATAGCCATTAAGAAGTCTCTGCAAAGAGCTTGAGGGGCTCCTGCCAAAACAGGTTAAGCAATAATAAACACTAAGCAAAGAGAATCAGTCTGTAGCCCAGAGCATTGGAGTGTTTGAAGCAAGCCCTGCTTCTAACCCTCCTTCCACTTGCTTGTGTCTCAGTCTCTGTTCTGCGCTGAAAGAATCTTGGAGGTCTCCATGACCACTGTTTCCACCTGGCCCGTCTGAAAATGTGCAGGGGACTGTCATCACTATTGGGTGTCAGTGTCGTTTCAGGAGATGTGTAACCTCTTCCTTCCCACCTATTCCTTCTTTATGTTCTTGTTCTCACTCCAGCATTTTTTCCCTGCCTCCCATTTTCCTGGGTCTACAGTTCTTCTGCTGTTCAATTTGCTTTCCAAACACAATTCTAGCAGCACTGCTGAGCCCTGTGCTGG
The DNA here is from genome assembly GCF_027887145.1 of Ammospiza caudacuta. Classification (NCBI taxonomy): domain Eukaryota; kingdom Metazoa; phylum Chordata; class Aves; order Passeriformes; family Passerellidae; genus Ammospiza; species Ammospiza caudacuta. Next base: position 13,198,572 of record NC_080597.1, on the reverse strand, counting down.
CCTCTGAGGTCCACAGTGACCTTGACTGCAGCAGGAGCTCCCCAGCTCTTCTCCTTGGAAACCACTGAGCTCCTCTTTGTGCTTCAGGCTTTGGTGGACCAGAAAAATAGGAGCTCTCTTCCCCAATATCTTAGCACTGTCTTGTTCTCTTATCAGAATGAAGAATTTTTAAGTATTTAAATACTTTTCTCCCACTTAATCAACTTCTCTTCAACAGCAGGAAGGTTTGCAGCACAGTTGTGTTTTCTGTTTATCTCAGAAACCTTGGTGATTTCATGTTGCTGCTCGTTATCCACTTATCAAAATTGTTTATGAGTTGATATTCTGTTCTGCTTCTGGAATATTTCATGTGAGAATTTAAATATCTTTCCTGCTGCTCCAATAATTTTTTTGGCCATTATTTGATTAAAGACCCTTCAGGGAGAGAAAAATAACTTAATTCAGTGATTCACTTTTACAAAATCAGGTACTCAAGAGTGTTCACTTGTTTTCTTTTTATTTAATGAGATCTTAGTAGGCAGCTCTCTTTATTGTGGACTCACCTTTTTCTCTTTTATTGTATTCTTTATAATTTATTTTTCTTTTTGTGATTTTGTTTTGGACTCTTTGGTGGCAAGAACAGAATGAATGTGCAAACCTCAATCTCCTGTTAATAAAATTTGAAAAAAAAGGTTTTTCTGCATTTTCACAAGTTGTCTAAGTTGTCTTTTTTTTTTTTTTTCTGTCTGACTAAATATGGAAATGTGTCCATTCTGTGTAGATGGAATAATATCTGTTTTGGTTTAAAAGCAGCCTTAGATAAAAATAAGCTGGTATTGGATAGTTTTCCCTGATATCAGCCTGTGATTTCTATTGCTTTAAACCTGTAGACTTTGAGTTCTGAGAATGAAATATCACTCTTATTTCAAGATACAAGGGTGCCCCCCAAAACTCTTGTTCTGGGATATGTTCCTTTGTTTTACAGATAATATTTGATGTTCAGATGTGAAAATGAAGTACTCAATTTAACTGAATATGTTTTAGCTTCTTTCATGAAACCATGAAAGATGGTTGAAAATGAAATATTTGATAATTAAAAGTGGGTGAAAGTGATGATGATTAATATGCTCTTGCTTTTACATAAATGTTAATGTTTAGATAGCAGAAAACTTTCTGTGAGGGTGTGAAAAAAAACAATGTTGGAAACCATTGCAAGTCTGTTACAGTTCAAGAGACTTGAGTTAAAGAGGTTTATCTTTGTTTCTGATTCTTTCAGCCATTCCCCTAGGGATCATAGTTGTACGAGGAGATTGCGACTTGGAGACTTGTCGTATGTACATTGACCGTCTGCAAGAGGTGAGGCCTTTGTGAATTCAGGTATCACTCACAAACCTGTTTTATGCTTCTTCCCATTCTGAGTACAGGGGTCTAATAATTGCAACAACCATGTATGAAGAGTATTGCAATTTACCTATCATTGAAACCAAAAATCTAGAATTAAGATATGATAATAAAAGTACTGAAAAATATTCCCTAAACAGGAAATTAAAAATCATACTGATTCCTTTTAAATGATAACAGAATTGAAGTGGATGGGTGTGTTTACTTCTCCTTGATTTATAATGGAATACTAGGACTTTCCATATACCTTGTTGAAAATGCATAAATTATGGATTAGAAAGTGTGTTATGCAAGGATAAACACTGTGGCATTTGAGTGGGTCTAATTATGCAAATGTCGTTCTCTAATAATGGAGTAATATGAGACACCACTAAGCACAGCAAGTATCAACTAGATATTTTCAAAGACACAGAAATGGGTGTTCATGCAACTAACAATGGTTTTGCTCTTATTCTTGAGCACCTTGCCTCATGAGAGTTCATTCTACAATACACCCTGGGAAATGCAGACTCTAAATGCCTCATTACCCTAATCATTTTAAGTGTGAACCCCTTTAATGATAAAACTAATGGGTTTTCATTAATGTATTGTCTCTGACTTTTTCAATCTCTTAGTGGTAGCTTTTAAAAACATTTATGAGTCTGATGACATAACATTTATAAACAATTTATATATGAACATTTACAAGACTTTATAAATTGTTGGTCTAGTATACATAGGACTATGAAGCTCATCCCTTCCATTGAACTCCTTGGGAGCCATTAATTTCCAATAGATTTTGGAACTCCACACTTGCAATCTGAATATGAAACTTAGTATCTCACTTGAGGCTTTCACTTCTTTGTATTTCAGCCAGGATTCCCTTTATCAAATGCATTTCTGGACAGTCAGACCTGGAGTGTGACTATTATTATCAGACATAAATCCATATTGTAAGGTGGTGCATATTTGAAGTATCCAGTACAGGAAATTACAGTGAAATACTTATGATGATGATCTTATTAGATTAGATTAGAAATGTGATCTCACACTGAGTCCAGGCAGTCTTAAGTACAATCCCTGAAGGAAGCACAGTTAGAAATTTTGGTTGACTTAATTACCCATAGTGATTATGGAAGGAATTGTGTTTCTCCAACCTTTTGCAGGGTTTGTACTAATTTTTGCATGTGTGCTTGATTTGGCTCAGTCCCATTTGCTGGGAGTAGAGATGCCAAGGTTTGCTGAGCTCTGCCAGTTTCCATGCTGCTGCAGGGCAATATTCTGCAGGCCAGGCTCTTTAGTAGACTATGTCATGTGCTATAACTATTTGACAAAATCTCTGTTAAAATAAATTAGATGCCTGAACCCTGTTAAATGTCAGGACCATTCTGGTATGACCTTCTTGGAGTGAGGTTGTCTTAAAATAGAGAGAACTGTCAGTGATTTTCTGAAGTGCATTAATCACTCAGAAATATTTGCAAAAGTGTCTTAAAGATTTATGACATATTTTCATTAATTTTGGTGCTGATATTGTAAATTTAGATAGTTCTCTTGGAACAAATAGTTTTTTTTTAACATGATAAGATACATTAGTGTCATCTCTTTTTGAAACTAGTTTTTTGGGCCAAATACATACAAATCTAAACTTTGAGTGAGCTTTCCTTAGCTTTTCTGTGGCATTTGTTTCATATGCTTACAAACAGTGAAAAATATTTGCCAAATGATTTGTTTTCACCCAACCACTTCAGATAGTAGAGCTACAAACAGCTCTTGTTGTTGCTTTACTCTTTTTCATCACTGCCCTGTCTTTCATTCTCCTGCTAGGACCTACAGTCAGTAACCTCTACTACACAAAGAGTTCATTACCAGGTAAGATAAGCTTTCCTTTTAGTATCAGAGCAGAAAGAGGCTTAAATATGGGAATGATGCTCTTTGTATTTGAACCTGTATGTTAGATGAATTTCTAATTATCTGATTTACCCTTAAATATTGGAAGCAAGTTCTGCTTTCTCCTGGACAAGTTTTATGGAATCACCTTTATAATTAGCAAAGCTTGCTGATGCTTGTGATATTGCAATAGCAGTATTTTCCACATTGAAGTGAATAAGAAAATGTTTCCTCTAGAACAAATGACAAAAGCAAAATTTTTTCTCTGTCTGAGAAACTGAACAATGACATGTTGTATTTCATAGCTGTTGTAATGAAGTCAATCAAAGAGGGGAAAAAAAGGTGTTTTAGCAGGCCCAGCTTCTTAATAATTCTGTACAGGACAGCCATCTACCTTCACTTTCCATAATATTCAGGGTAATATTTTAGTCCATCGTAAGCACATGTGTGTTTTCTGCATGAGATAAATAGCTTTCAGTTTAGATGGATAGTTCTTAAAATTGGTCTCTTTGTGTTTTACAACTTTATTCTACATTTTATGCAGTACAGAACTTGTCTTTTCAGTTGGAAGTATCCTTCAAGAATGTGTATTTCTTTCAGTAGAATAATTCATTGTAGAGTGCTTAAAGTGGAAGTAAACTGAGTGAGGCTAACTCTACTGACTCCTGAACTGATCTGATATTAGCATGGACATTTGGCACAGACCATGGTCAGTTGACACAGTGCTTAGGATCACAGGACAAGTTTGCATGGTGCTGATAGCATCTTCCTACAAATAACAATGCAAGTCTTGTTGGATCAGCAGGAATGAGTTCACTGAAGCACACAGAGAGCCAAACTACAGGAACCAATTGTGGTGAAATTGCAGATAATTTTTTGGGGTTAATGATTACTTGGGGGATGCAGAAAAAAATTCCAGTTTCACAGGAATGCCTGTAGATGCTGTAGTGACTGCAGACACTATAAGAAAATGCAATTTGGCATGTTTTCCTGGACTTGCCTTCTTTATATCAGTTGATAGTTTGTTTCTTTGTTTCCCTATCCAATGCTAACTTCATATTCTTGACATTTCCATCAGTCATTGCCCTGGAACTGGGTTTTAGAACAGTGTTAGTGTCTAGCAAATTGACTAATAAACCAGCATGTATGGTTCTGTTCCACTCATTATGAATTAACCTAAGTGGCTGCTGACTGCTCCATGTGTAGGAAACTGCCTGAGGTAAAATGAAGAGCAAAATCTGTGTGTATGGGGAGATGTACAAGAGAGTATGAAATGTCAGAAATCAGCTCCATACTTGGCTCTAACCTCTGCTGTTACAGCAGTATATAAATTAGATGCCTACCCATCTTCTCTAGTGCACAGCAGTGTGAAATCCCTAACATACCATTCATTTTTTATGATGCTACATTTTAAATGCACCCTCTCTCTGTTTTGTCTTCAGTACTTGTTTGTCTAGTATTCTTTTTTTTTTCCTCAGTAGTTCATTTCTGCAAATTGTCTCATTAGGTTAATTTGAGGTTTGTTCCATATTTGTTGGTATCCCTCTACATTTTACAGAAATGGGAAGAAGAGGGGGATAACAGGTATGAATAGGGTGCTTGAGCTGATTGAGCAGTCTTTATACCTCACTAATAAAGTGCCATGGGTACTTTTAAATCTCGTAAATACAATTTTCTTGTGTAATTCCTCTGCAGTTCAAAACATAGGCAGTCAGCAGAAATATTAGCAAACCAAAGTGCAAATGAGAAAAAATATACAGGAGTGTTTTCTCATTCTGTTTTGTTTCTCTAATGAGTTTAATGCTCAAAAAATATCATTCTCATGGGCCTGAAACTTTGCAAACTAGTTCTGTAGTGGAACTGCAATGAAGTCTTAGAGGGAGTATGTCAGAATGTGCAATTTGTGACTCAAGTTGACATTTACCAGCAGTATTCCTATCTTCATTTTCTCAGCATTTTGTACTATATGAATTTTACTCGTTTCTCCTCTTTTTATAAACTGCATTTTAGTACACACTATTGGATGTTTTCTTTCTTTTCTCCTTTGTGTTGCAGTCCCCTCCATTCCTCACAGGGTGGACTAAATATAAAGCTTTGTGCATGTAGATACAATCGTGTCAGCAAGCCTAGTGGGTTTCAGAGATCCTTGATTTTGTGACAAACCCTCCAGTAGCAATACAATCAAACCTAAAATCCCAAAAGTCTGCTCACCTGTATTAGACAAAGCTGTATTTTAAATTTGTTTTTGTTGAATCCCTGAGATGCGTTATTTCCTCCTTATGTACAGTTAGAGTTCACCCAATGGGATGTTTTGCTGCCATTGTCTCCATCTCTGTGATGCACAGAGGCTGGATATCATAAGTTACACATGAGAATAAGGTTTATGGGATCAAGTAAAATCCTTCCTATTGCTTTTACTTTTTCTTTTCCTACCATGTGACTTGATATTCTGCTCTGTTGTCTGAAAGAAGAGTAAAGTTTAAATCTTGAGCCAACATGTACCTGAATTTACAGCATTTACAGATGTGCTGATTGTACTGCTTAAGATGTGAATAAGGATAGAATCTGTGTCTATACAAACTGTGTGTGCCAAAGATCTATGCTACTCTGTTTTGCCCTGTGCAGATATGTTTGCATTTAAATGTTATATGCAGCAGATTTAGGAAGCTGGCTGACTATTCACTGGCAGCATGGAGCAGAGCCATGATCATCCTCTGCTCTCTTAGATCCCTTTTGATCCCTTTTGCCTCTCCAGTATGAGCTAAAAAGACATGGGGTAGCCTGTTTGAGTCTTTGATAAGTACAGGTCAGGAAGAAGATCTTAATTCCTCCCCAATAATTTCATTTTGTTCCTGGGTTATATAGATTTTGCACATTGTGCAATGTCAGTAAAGCAAAATGAAAAAGTCGAAGTCCAGAAAATAGTCCTTTTCAGAGAAGAAACAGTTTGCTGGGTTTTCTTTAATAACATAATTTTCATGCCCTATCCAGGACCAGGAAAGCTCTTTCCCCAGAGTACTTTCTGTTCAGAGGCTCTCTCCTAGATGGTGCTTCCTAGATGGTAAGTGCATCTCCCTTCTGCTGTGCCCAGCATGCTGCCTGCTTCATGTGTGCTTATGGAGGATAGTTCTGAGTGTAACACTAGAGAGGAGTTCCTTCTTGTTACACTGAGCAGGTAAAAACGGAGCTGAGTCTCCCACTTCCCTCTAAAAAATTAAACAGGCCCTTCATCTAACAATCAAAATATCTGCTGTAGCTTTCTCTTGCCACAGAGAGGCAGGTTAGCCTTTTCCTTGTCCCTGAGGCAGGTTAGAAGCTTGGTTTATCAGTGCCTCTGCTGTGATGAGCAGACTTAACTGCATGCACTGCCAGAGCTCAGAGTGCAGCCAGTTGTGGCAATTCACTGCTTGGTGTAAGGCTGAGCTCTTCACCCTCGTTTCTCTGCAGGTGCTGTAGTCTTTAGGCACTAAAATTTTTAGGTGACAGAAGTGTACCTCCCTCTCCTTGTAACCCTGTGGTGGAGAGCTGCACTTGTATTTGACCCAGACTTTGTCAAAGCAGATGACTTATCAGGGCCTTACATCAGGCTCCAGAGCACAGGAATTAGCAGCTGAAATGGATGGCATCTGCTTTTACAAAAGCTTCAGCATGGGGAGGCTTAAATTTTTAATGCTCAAAACAAAACCAAATTCTCCTTGGCAATTTCTAATCAACATTCCTTGTCTCTCATGAGGGACATTGATAAAAGCCATAGTGAGAATCTGTTTGGTTTTTGGAGAAATCTGGATGGGTAGATGTGTTCAATTTTTGTCTTTAGTATTTGGTATTCCTGTGAGGTGCCAAAACCTACAATGCTACATTACTGTGCTCTTGTGTCAAAACTGCAGAGTGAATGAACCTGATTTCATTCACCCAAATAAATGCAAAGCAGATATGAAAAAATCACATCTGGTGAAGCACATTGTAGATGATAAATACTTTTGAGGTTAGTAATATAAATTATTTGGCAATGACAAGATTCATAATACGTGCTTTATTTAGTGAATCCCCCTATTTTTGTGTATTTTTCTGAGTAGAATAAATTTTCCTTGAGCATATTGCTAATTCAGAGTCAATATCTGTGGCCAAACATTTGATTTATAAAGAGCTCCTAAGCATATTATTGTTCTTTAGATTCAGAATTTGAATTAATCCCATTAGACCCATCAAATTGAGTATATGCTTGCTATACTCTCATCAGAACAAATCAGATTTTTCTGTCACATATTTTAATGTAATCAATTCTTCTTATAAGACTGAAATCCATTTTATACATTTTAAATTATTAAGTTAATGTTTTCAGTGACTACTGTTTCATTAAGCCTTCTCTTTAAATTCAGCATTTAATGGGATAGGAATATTGCAGAATCATAGAATGTTAATGGTTGGAAGAGACCTTAAAGATCATCTAGGCCCAACCCATCCCTGCCATGGCCAGGGACACTTCTCACTAAACCAGGCTGCTCAAGGCCTTACCCAGCCTGACCTTAAAAACTACCAGGGTTGGGGAATTCACAAGTCATTCTTGTGAATTCTATCTCACCACTCTCACAGTAATTTCTTCCTAATACCCAGCCTGAATTTCCCCTTTTTTCAGTCTGTACCCCTTACTCCTTGTCCTGCCACCAGAGTTCATGATGAAGGGTGTGTCATCAGCCTCCCTGTAGACATCTTCAGATGCTGGAAGGTTGCTTTGACGTCTCCATGCAACCTTCTGTTCTCCAGGCTGAGCAGCCCCAAATTTCTCAGCCTGTCTTTGTAAGGGAGATGCTCCAGTCCCCATAAAAACTTCACAGCCCTCCTCTGGACTTGCTCTGACAGTTCCAGGTGCTTCTTGTGCTGGGGGCAGCAGAACTGTACACAGCGCTCCAGGTGAGGTCTCAGAAGAGCAGAGGCAGACAATCCCTTCCCTTGACCTGCTGGCCACTTTCCTTTTCACAGACACCCAGGACATGCCTGGCTTTCTGGGCTAAAAGCTCACCCAGCTGGCTCATGCCGAGTTTTTCACCAGCCATCACCCCCAAGTCCTTCTCTGTAGGGCTGCTCTCAATCACTTCTCCACCTAGCCTGTAGGTGTGCAGGGACTGCCATGGTTTCTGTGCAGGACCTTGCACTTTGCTGACCTCCATGAGGTTTGCACTGTCCCACCTCTCAAACGTGCCAAGGTCCCCCTGGCTGTGTCCCTTTACTCCAGTGTAATGTGTTCACTGCTCCACCAAGGCTGCTGTGAGCAAGGAACTTGCTGTGGGCACGCTTGATTCCATTCTCCGTGCTGCTGACAAAGATGTTGGTCACAGTACTGACCCAAGACACACCACTCAAAAGGACATAAGGAATAAACTTGTGTTCTTGTGGAGCCACTGTGACTTCCCTGTCACAGGGGGTGTTTTAGGAGCCAGTGATGTTAGTGCAGCCCAGTTTGTCCATGCAGTCCTGCTCACACTATTTTCTGCTGTTGTTTCTCTGTCTTGCAGCAACTTCTGCTGATCGTTTTTACCGCATTGACAGATCTCAGGTAAATCCTTATTCATTTTTTGTTTCTATTAATTTCTTTATTTTTAAAGCTACATCAAATGCATCTTAAAATGAATTATCTGCCATTCTTCCTGTCTATTGCAAAATGTTACTCATGATGTCTCATGAGAAGTAGAGAAAAAACTCTGGGCTGCTTTTTAGTTGATCTAATTCATGTTGTTTTACTGAAGTCTTGTGTCTGCTGACCATCTGCCATTCTGTTTACTACCAATCTGATAGAGATCAGAATTTTCTGCAATTGTTTTCCTTATCAAATCTTACTTGAGACATCTGTGTAGCACCAACATATTTGTATTTATCTTTTCAATGTTGCCTTTAGGCACCAGAAGTCTTGCCTCCTGTATGTGCATGTGTGTGCCGTGAAATAGCTATGGAAATTAAGATATTGTTACAATTTGAGAATTATGAACAGAGATGCGCAAAATATTCACAAGGAACCCCAAAACAATGTGTATCTCTGCTGGGTTCAAACCTGTGGCATAGATCTGACAATCTGAATATATTTTTAAAAAGACACTGAAAATTTTACAGGGCTTTTGGTGTTTCTGATTTGTAGCCAGAATGGGCCAATTAGTTGCTTAGCATTAAGCGCAAATTGTTGATTTCACACTGTGGTTGTTTGTATCTGGTCCCCCGAGAGCTGTGTAAGCTGTTTCTGAATCACATGAAAATGTTACTGTTTCTTAGCAAAAGCAGCTGGTGCTTTAGCTCAAGCAGAAGGAGCTGTGACTTTAGTTCAGAGTTCCCCTGTACCCTGTCTGCATGTAGACACTGTGGGACTTCTTTGCACACAGTCAAATAAATGCTTTGATGTTGTAATCTAACATTGGGAAGGCAGGGGTGAAGAAGATGCTGCTACAGACTAAACTGGGCAATTTGACTCTGTTTGGCTTATTCTGCATTTCTCCAATCCTTGATACTGTACTAATGGTCATTTTTAATGCCTACTCCTTCATCCTGTGATTCTGTGGGGAAAAAATTAAATACCGTGCGTTGGTGCCAGCACACAAACTGTGGCAAATTTCCTGCCTGTTTGCCTACATAGACAGGCATACTTACACTCAGTGTTTTTTTTTGGAAGGCAATAAGCCTTCAGTGTCAATACCAAAAATAAAGGATTGAGAAAGAGAGCTTTGGTAATGGAGATGTGAAAACAGAATGTACAACTGGTGGAGATCTGGAAGAGTATCCCCAAACAGAGAAAAGTTCTATCAACCATCATCAAAGAAGAGACTTCAACTCTTGGTCCTCATTTCAAAATGTAGACCTCAGCTTTATGGGTAGACCTCCAGGTTTCATCAGAATGGCATAGTCATCAAGGAACAGCCTTTAAAATATTGCTGTGAGTGTGCAGCTTGCTCATGGAGAATCTTGTTTGACTTGAAATCAATGACATATAAATTGGTGACTTCTGTGGCATTGATGTTAATGTGTGTGTGAGTACACACTTACATGCAGAGTCCCTTGAATATTCTCCAGGAAACCTGACATGCACTCAACTCATTCTAGGGCAGCTGGGTACTCTGAGGGACCAGTGATGCTGCAGGTTCATTATTTGTTGCTTGTGTCACTCTGACAGGAACATTTGCACTTTGTGACGGAAATTTCGCAGGACGAGATTTTTATCCTGGACCCGGAGATGGTAATGTCTCAGCAGGTGGGAACGCCTCCAGGAATGCCTGACCTGGTAGTGGAGCAGGCAACTGGGTGAGTGCTGCTGGAATCTGCTTTTCAGCAGGTGTGTTAGAGATGGACTTCTCTTTCTGGCCCCCTTTTCTGGAGGATTAGGAGATGTGGGATGGCAGGTATTCTGTAGGAACAAGTCCAGCTGTGGTAATGACAGGAGAACAGCAGTGTAGCATCTACTCTTATTAGGCTTTCTGGAACACACAGCAGGACTAGTGGACTTCAGCACCTTTTAATCACCTCACACCACCTGACCCTAAATCCTGACATAAATCTCCTAACAAAGATTGAGTCACAAACTTCTCTGCGTTGTCAGAGTTCTGATCCCACTGTGTAAAGCCCTGAAGCCTTTGTGTCTAAGAATGATCATGAAGTGTCTCTGTTTCTTACCATCCTCTTGACAGACCAGAAATGCTTCTAATTGTCTTTAGGAACAGCACTCATAGTGAATTAATCTATTTTAACTTGCTATGGGCTGAAAAATGCTGGGAACCAATGAGCAAGGGAAGACAGCTTTGAAGTGGGGTGTGAATGCCTTTCTCTTGCTCCTTCTTTCCTTAGAATATCGGAGCGGTGGAACCCCACAGTTCGGAAGAGGATGCTGAGCGACAGCGGCCTTGGAAAGATTTCTCCCCACTACGAGGTACCTGACAAACCAAAGGACGCCAGCCAGACACATATGCTGCAGTAAGAGCCCTCTGCATTTCTCTGCTTGATGATGCACGGTCCCTGTCACCACAGACAACTCTTAATGTCTCCTTTAAGCTTAATTAATTGTGCCGAGATGCTGAAATTGCAAATACTTTTTGCTATTTCTCTTTTGCTTTGCCATTCTCTTCTTCCTCTTTGTCCGTTATTTTATATTCTTGCCTTTGTTTCATTCTCTGTGGCACCCTCCCCTTTTAATAAACCTAAATCCAAGTTTCTGAAAGAAAATGCCTTATTTTTGATGTCTGAAGTTACAGCTTAGAAAATCTTCTTGGCAACTGGTTTGGTGGAAGGTCAAAGCATTCACTCTCAAGGTAGTTCTGATGCAAATGTGATAAAACAGAAACCTCCAGAACTGCTGCTTGCTGTCAAAGATGTAGGCAAAGGTTTTCATGTAATCTTGAACCATGTAGGATGGTTGTACAGTCATTTTCTTTTTGATAATTTCCCCATAAAAGAAATTTTTTCCTTAGTACTATCTACTATGTTCAGATTGAGTTAAAAATACTTCTTTATTCTGCTTACCTATGTTAGAAATTGTTCTCAACTTTTTGGTTATTTCGCTTTAGATTTTCAAAACCATCAGTGGATCACTACCAAAGATTAGATGAGAAATGTCTGCCAGAAACTCTGTTGCTGGATTTGAAGTTATTTGTGACTTGGGGTTGTATTCCTCCTATCCCTCAAGTAAATAATGTATAATTGTGTTTCTAGTTCTACTGTATCAGTAGCCCCGTAGGCAGGTTTTAAGACTTAGGATAGAAAAATTAGGGTTAGTGACAATGTGGCCTTTTTTTCAGGTTTTTTTTAATGTTAGGATGTGTGTGGGGGAGGGCTGCAAGGTACAGGGCAGGCAGAGCCTACAGCTCTGGGACAGGTGCAGTGGGGATGGCAGGCTGTTTAGACATGAGGCTACCAACTGGAAACTTTCCAGCTAGCTGGAAAATGCTGTCAGGAGGAGATGTCATGGCAAGAAAGGGGGATCAAGGTAGCACTGCCAGGAGAAAATCACCTGTTTTTCTCCCTGAGGGATTCTGGACCAGTTCTTGATATTCTTTGCAAAGTGAAGAATGATGATTTCAGGTTCATTTTTTTCCATAGACTGGAATGGCAGGGTCCAAAAGCTGGCAAAGCTGTGAGAAAAATGATGCTTAGACAGCTCAAGGCAGTGTGGAGAGATGGTGAGAACAGGTGGACTAATTTCTTATTGATAAGAAGAGTGATTTTGTTTACATCAGCATGACTGGAAATGTTTGCTTAGCTGTAACAATTACATTTGGTGGATTTATTAAGTACAAAGTAAGCTAGTAGCATTGCTCAGAGTAAAGTGTCCCTGTCACTGCCTACTGTGAGGAATTGTTTACAATTTCTCTAAACTTTAATTGTTTTGGCTGAATATTTCATGCTAAGACTCAGTCTATGATTCTTTTTCTTTTAGTAAACACTTTAACAAAAAAGCCAGTTCTTTATGAAGACAAGATTTGTGGGAAATGTGCTTCTTTAAATGACCTTCCTTCAAATAAATAAATCCAGTGGTCCTTTCCTGAGTTGTGTTAGTGCTGGTAGTGGAATGAACCTCATTGGAATGAAAATTTGGAAGCTTGACATTTAGTAAAATGTCATCATAATACCAGGGAGATGCCTTTTGCTGTCTTGAAAATTACCCCTGAATTGGCCCTGCTGATGAGGCTGTTCGTGCACTGTGGATACACCTCAGATTCAAGAGCTTTGCTTTCCAAAGTTTCTGTCTGTACATGCTCACAGAGGAGTTATGCTCCTCTAGGCTTAATTCAGATTGCAGACCTGAGGGAAGTGGGACTGTGCTGCTCATTATCTGATCTCCAGCAGCAGGGAGAAATGGGATGCATCAGTCCTGGTCAGATGGAGATGGTCAGAACAAGGTGTGTGAAGAAACAAGGAAAAGAGGTTGCAAGGAGTAGAAGCACAAAGAGAGCATGTGCAGGGACTTGGGGAACAGGATTAAAGGATGGGAGCTGTTCAGAGCACAGAGGATAACCAGGTGTCTGGGGAGTCGGAATGAAAATAATGACAAGGAGGAGGGCATGGGGTACAGATAGGTAAGAGATGAGTGAGACAGGCTAGGGGCATGGGGGAAGGGTCTGTGGCTGTTTCTCTCCAGAATAGAGAATTCTGAATTTAATCATGTTATTACACAGGTGAGTAAGCTCTGAAATATATTTAAAAACTGCCTCGCCACCAAGGTGGAAGTGTATGGTAAGTGAGTCAGGGGACTGCAGTGGAGGCAGCAACCTGTTATTAAATTTAAGACAGTTGAATGATGCTCTGTGGGACTGGCTTCTCTTTTCAGCATGTGTGACAGAATTTTTGAATGGTGAGGATTTACAACAAACTTTTCACAAGTGGCCAGTTAACCATGGACTTTCTCATTCTGTGCATGTCCACTGTGAAGTAGGTTTGGTTACTGGGGGCCACTACAGGGGGATTTTTGAAAGAGTGTGGAGGGCTGGAAACTGTGAAATAGGATTTCTGTTCCCTCAGGTTGTATGACTAAAATGAATGGAAAGTTAGTGCCTGGTTTCCCAGCTGCAGAATACAGATAATATTGCAACCTCACCTTAAAGGAGCACAGGGAGGGCAAATTTCATGGTCTTGAGAAACCTGGATACTATGGGGAGACTCTGTCAGAGGTGCTTAGCAGGACATGAATCATTTTGCATTCTGTGCACAGTCTTGGCAGTGTGGAAGAAATAAATTTTGAGGCTGTGCAGTGCATATATGGGAGGATATCAAGAAGGTTTTGACTTAAACTCTGAGACAAGACTCCAGCAGAAGAAAATAGAAAGTGGCAAAGTGACTACAATTTTTCATAATATTTGAGTGAAACAGGGTTGAAGTATGATCCCAAATTTCCAAGCTTCTGGATGTTTAACTTAGCAATCTAAAAAAAAAAAAATCTAACATGGCACTTTAAAGAAAAAAATTAGTACTCTAGAAAGCATTATTATATTTTGGCAGCCGAAGTTCCTCATGGGTTTTTTTCCAGAGATTTGTCCCTTCAGAAATTATTTTTCAATTAAAACTTGAAAAAAGGATTTCAGCAAAATTCCTAAACAGGAATATGGCAGAGTACAGAGCAGTCAATTCCTCCTGTACACAGAGCTCTCATGGATCTTCTAAGAGTCATCAGCATCCAATGTTTTATTGAGTCAGAGATATTGTACAGCCAAAATACATTATCCTATAGCCTAGGGCAAATGACAGGAGACTTGGTGTGAGAGAAAGGGATCATTGTTGACTCACTGGGAGTGCTTTCTCAGTGGTCATTTTTTCTCCTAAACAGGATATGACCACAGCTGGTCATAATGTATCTTCAGGATGCTTAGAGTGTATCTGTCATCACTATATACACACATACAGATGTGTGTATATACATATTTATATATGTATATACATATATATAAAACTTCTTTAAGATAAAGTAATTCTTTCTGACAAGTGAGGAATGTAGCTAAAATTTCAAAGTTGAATGAACTCTTATATTATTTCAATAAATGAAAGCAGAGAACAGAATACATGTTCTGAAACTAATTCTAATGTTAGGTGTTTCTTTTGATCACAAGCTTGTTTGGTAAAAGCATAGTGTGAATATAATGGTTTTGAGGCAGGGGTCTTTCTGAGATAAAAATTATGCTTTTTCTTCAATTAACTGAATTCATGTTATTTTCAGGTAGGTGTTGGTTAATAGTATTTCATGTTGTGTTCCTTATTTGATAGCTCTTTGATCTGTGGTGGATTGTACAGGACATGAAACAGTGTCTTGATGCAGTAACCATGAGCTGGGGCAGATTGTAGTTTAATAGGGATATCAATTAGTGTGAACACTGTATTAAAAAAACACATTGGGACGACAATTTACTGGGACTAGAGGTGCTTGATCTTGAAAAAAAGATAAATATTCTAGTCTGACTGCACTGATGCTGGAAATTGGACCCTTCCTTTGTACATAAGTGGTTTCATCCTATGATTAAATGGTGCAGTGAGATGCAGACGACCTTACAGCTTGCTGAGCGTTTGTTGTTGGCCATATATTTCTCTTCTTGGTTGTCACCCTGTTATGTGATGAGAGCTGGAAAATTCGATAAAATAAAAACCCCAACAGCATACAGAGATGAAAAGGTGACTATATCTTGGTAGAAGTTTAATCTATGTCTTTTAACTGAAGTCATTAATTTTCCCACCATTCAGGGCAGCAACCAGCTCTTTTCTAGCCTCTGTCCAGCTGTGATGGTAATGTGTTTCCCAAGCTGCTGGCTGCATTTTCTGGATCAAGTGCATGGCTTGTGAAGGGTGGGCGAAGGTTGGCCAGGATGATGCCATCTGGTCTTGTTAGGGAGAGGAAGAAATAAATGCCTGTAGGTGCTGGAAGATGGCTGCAGCCCTTTCCACTAAATAGACATTAATTAGCTAGTAATACCATCCAGGCATTGCTTTATGAAGCTGTAATAACCTAGTTTCTCAGAGGGAAGAAGAAAAAGGCTAAATGCCAAGTGTTTCACTCAGCCTCAAGGATCTGATCATTGCCCAGGAAATCAGTGTGACAACACAGATGTTACAAGGTGGTTTAGGGTATTTTTTAAAGAGAAATTTTCATGTATTACAAGATGATAAGAGCATCAGGGATACAAATTTGCATGTTAAAGGAGAAAGAATGCTAGCTTAGTGGAAGCTTAAAAAATATAAAAACATGATTCAAAGCATGCTAGGCAGGGACTGCCTGGTGACAGTGAATCTTTAAAATTTCAAAGGTTGGTAAGGACATGAAAAATCTAAGAGTTTGCCTGAAAAAATATTGTGTTGGAAAACTCAGCATTGGCTCCTAAATAGGCAGAGTTGTCTACTCTGGTGTTTTTGATAGCAAAATCTTAATTAATTTTCAGGTTCAGATTTAGTTCAAGCTGCATTTATAAAATTACACTGCAAGAGTGAAGTGTGTATGTCTTAATCAGGTATTTGTGTACCTGTAAGAATTGCTTTCCATTTTGCAGATGAGACTCCATGAATACTGATTGCTTTCAAACAAATCTTATTTTAGTGAAGGTGTAAATCACCATTACCTTTACTGTAGACTCCTGTGTAGTCCTTATAATGGAACTCAAATATAACAGAATGCAGTGTTTTTTTGCTTAGCTCTCTTTTTTCTTTCTCTTCTGTTGTCTTGGATACTTTTACAAATAGCATCTTTCTCACTACCTAAAAGTGGAGCATGAGAGATTTGCCTAAAGCAACTCTGCCTCTTGCTAGGAAAGTGATGTAAAAAAGGTGGGGTTGGCACTGGAAAGGAAGATGTAGACCCAAAGAAGAGGGAAAGTGTTGTAAAGAGGACTTAGAATTATTCATAAGAAGGTAAACATGGATTAAATAGGGAAAAAAATTTGAAGAAAGCCATGAAGAATAAATTATAAGAATACAGCAAATGAATAAGGAATTGTTTGGAATGAAAGCAAGTTCCCTAAGAGAAACCGAGTGTGAAAAAAGTGATGCATTTTGGTGTGGGGTTTGATCCTGTATCTTTAAAGCTTTTGCTATTTGTCAGCATGTTGCAGTCACAATACTTAACATTTTATACACATCCCAGATAGGAGCTGCAATTTATCCACCATTAGGAAAACCTTTCTTCAGTTCCTCTATAAATCTTCCATTATCCCCACTGATGAAGAATTCTTTGACAAGGATGGCACCTGTTAATTTTTTTAGTCTAGTGCACAGGTGTGGTAAAAAATGTAATGTATTTTAAGCTTCTCTTGTGAATACAGTTTCTCTATGTACATTGAGTTCTTAGCAATATTCATTGTTTTGGGAGATTTTTCAGTGGGGAAAAAATGCAAGAATTGTTCAGGGACTCCTGGCCATGTCTAATTAGTAAACACACCTTGACTCAGCTGTAGAAGAAAGGCAGAGTTGGAAGAGGAAAACAATGCTGAAAAGAGAGAGTGGAGAGGAATGTTCATACTGAAATACCTTTGTAAAGACTGGCCTGCATGAGAAATGCTCTTGGTTTATTCTGAGTGGGTAAAACTTGAGAACAGATGCTCTCAACTCAGGATGTGCTACTTCAGCTGGAGTGGAAACATCTCAGAGATGGCTCTGGGTATGGAAAGATCCTGACACTTAGTTCTGGTGTCTGAGGGTACAAAAGCAGGACAAAGGCAAGTGGTGCCACACACAAGCCCTGCTAGGTCAGAAGATGAGCCACAGCTTTCTGGTGATGGCATGCACTGGACCTGAGGGACCTTTGCAAACAGTGAGGATCAGATGGTTCTGGAAGCTATTAAAAACAAACTTTCAGCAACTTCTGGTGTTACCTTTAAGTGATTGCATACAGGCAAAACCTTATTTAATAATCTCTTCCCCTGTTTTAATTAGTAGAATTTTTATGTCACTACTGTCAAGTCTGGCCTTATCTATAGAGAGCTGGGCTGTAGAAAATTCATGGGTATTACTTAAATTTTTCTGCAACATTCATTAGTAATTGGTACTTACATGTCATCCTGACAACCCCAGCCCAGTAATACTGAGCTTTAAGACACCATTTTTGGTTCTGCTCTTGTTAAGCATAATTGGGCAAAGAAGAAATCAGAAATTGGTTTAGATTTGCATGTCTATAACCTTATTTATATATGTGAATGCAATGCAGAGAGTGTGTGTTTTCTTCAAGAATGAAGTTTCAGCCTGCGCTGTTGAGGCAAAGGTGTTTTAGTAACAGCGTGCACATGTGAGTTGGGTTTGTGCATCTTCCCCTTCGATAGATGGCAGAAACAGAGCACATCCTCTACTGGATCCTGTACAGTGTTCTTTATCTCCTCAGTACTTATTACCAATACATTTTATCACTCAGCATTTAGCTCCCCAGAGTAGACTGGGTGGGATTTTGGCTTCCTCTTTTCTCACCAAGCTGCCCCCTCTTAATCACTTTTGTGGCATCTCAACACCTGATGCACAGCTGAGAAAATTCGCCCTGCTGGCAAATTATTTTGACAGACAGTGACATGCAAAGCACTCCTACACAAGATGAGACTACAAATCGGCTTCTTTAGAGAGATCTTGCTTCTTGACTGGCATCCCACTTTCCAAAAGGGAAATGCAAGCAGTCCAGCTCTCCTCCTCTCCTTGGGGCAGCTTCAAGCAACAGAATGCACACGCACTTGACAAAGGAACAATCTTACCTGAATGGTAAAAAGTCAACTACCACCTAGCTTGAAAATGCCTTCTGAATATTTCAAACAGACAAAGGGGCAAAGCCAAGTTTTCCACGTGGAATGTAAGTTTTTATTTTGGGCTGCATTTAAAAGATAAAAAAAAAAATCTTGTTGGCAAAGTAGAGATAGCTGGGTACCTTGGTTGCCTTGAAGTGGTTTACCTTAACATTTACAAATCTGCTTTCCACTCTTTGACTGATAGATAAAACTGAAGCAATAGAGTCTATTTTCTGTGACGGTGTTCAGAGGGGTCTGAGGAAGAGGGAAGAGACAAGGATCTGACTCTGTTTCAGAAGGCTGATTTATTATTTTATGATATATATTATATTAAAACTATAGTAAAAGAATAAAAGAAAAGATTTCATCAGAAGGCTAGCTAAGAATAGCAAAAGAAAGAATGACAACAAAAGCTTGTGGCTCAGACAGAGTCTGAGCTAGCTCACTGTGATTGGCCATTTATTAGAAACAACCACGTGAGACCAATCACAGATGCACCTGTTGCATTCCACAGCAGCAGATAATCATTGTTTACATTTTGTTCCTGAGGTCTTTCAGCTTCTCAAGAGGAAAAATCCTAAAGAAAAGATTTTTCATAAAAGATGTCTGTGACAATTTTCTCTCTTTTTTTTTAACAACTGTGTTCTTTCTCCCCCTTTGCCTGCATCCTTGCTTACCTACTTTGGTCCTTGATTTGCAAAGCAGAATCTTCTCTGAGAGGTAAAACAGCTTTACAGCAAAGTAGACAGCAATATGTCAAGAGAAAGACTTCTCATAATCTCATTTTCTTTTTGTCTGGGTAAAAGAAAATGACATTTGATAATTTAATTTTTAGGGCCTACTGCTTTCCCTGTATTGGACTTGTGGTAACTGTACCTGGCAGGAGCAGGGTAGCAATAGTGGATCTGACAATGCCACTGCACAATGTGAATATCCCTCTCTCCAGCTTGATGGACTGGAAACAACAGACCTACAGTCCCCAGTGACATTAAAGGTGCTGGAAAAGGGGATGGATGGGTTTACTGGGGTGATAAAGGATGATTGACAGAAAGGTATATTCTTCTGGGTATACTTTAACCACTCTTACAAATATAGGTCAAGTATTCTCTGGCATGGCAGACTTAAAAGCCAATCAAGGCTGGAAAATTTGTGTACCTTGTAGTTTTAGACATGTATGTCTGTATTTATGTGTACTTTTTACTCATTTGTAGGAGTTGAGGTAAGAAAAAAACCAAAACAACAAAATCCCAATCCCAAACCTCCCAGTCCTAGTTTTCTGGGCATTGCACAGGAATAGCAAGCCTGTGTCCATGTGCTCTGTGCCTGCCATAAGGAGCTGCCATCTGCTTGGAGAGGAGGCTGGTCCTTAATGTGTTCTCACTCAGTACCAAGCTGTCTTATCAAAGCCAAAACCAGTGAGCTTCAGAGCTTGGGTAAGAAACAGCCCTGTACATGTGTTACACACACATTGGGCTACAAACTCTGTTCAAGCTTTCACACCTGGACATCTCATTAGATGCATTCAGACTCTATTTTGGTTCCTGTTCATATCCTTAAGTTCTGGTTTAACAGACTTGCAAAGAGAATAGAAATGTAGTTTGGTAAAATAGCTGCTCTAAGATATCACACAGAAGTACTACTTCACCTGAGTTGACTGTGTTAAATTTAAAAAACCCAAACCTTTCAATAATTCTTCAAATATCTTCATGTTTGTATTTCTGCTGTGGCTGAAAACTGGGAAATATCAAAAATACCATGCAACAAAAAGGTAAAGACAAAGGAGAGTTGCGTGAAAATAGGTCACCTTTTGAGGTTTGCAATGGAGTATTTTAGACCTGCAGATATTAGTGAGGCTGGGGACGATATTCTGACATATGCCCTCACTTGACTCATGGCACAAAATGAGGTTTTTCGCTGAGGCTGCTTGGGAAGTTGATTTTTTCCCAGGCTGTGTGTCTTGGCACGGCTGCTCTGCAGGGAGCTGCCCTTTCCCTTCCATGTCTGGTGTGAGTGCCTGAGTCCCCTGGCTCTGGGCTGGTGTGGCAGGGTGTAGGAGCTACAGTGCCTCTTTAACACACCCGCCAAAGGACTTGGGAGAGCAGAGAAACTTCTGGAAGCTTCAAAACATTCACTTTGTCCCTGCTTCCTGCTGCTCCTCTGCATTAGGAAAGGCCCAGTAAAACCCACAGCTTTGTCTTGGTAGCTGAGACAGAGTGTTTAGCAGTGCTGGCACTGGGGTGTGAGCAAGGGAGGGAAATACAAGGGGAGCAGGGCCATAACAGAGAGCCTTGCTGAGCTTCTGGCAGTGCTGATGCCCATGGGCCAGCAGGGACAGATGGACATGGCTAAATTATGCCAAGAGCTGAAATCAGAGAGCCAGAGGTGGCTTGGAGCCAGTGTAACTCTGACTCCTAGATGGCTGTTTCTGTGCCAGACATCTAAAAGTGCAGCACAAAAGCCATATCTGAAACTCCCAATAGAAGTTTTTTCTCCATCAATTAGTCTATAGCAGGAGTGTAAACAGCTCAGCAGTTCTGCTCTGCCTAGGATCCCTGTGTTGTGCATATTAACTAAGGTGATTTTTTAATTTTTAGATTATTTTGTAAAGGGTGGCAGGAAAGTGAGGGTTTCTTAGTGCTTAGCACTTGTGAAAATCAGGTGACTTATTTTTTAACATAATTGCAATAATCTGTTTCTGAGGGATTCATGTGTTTCTGGAACAAAATGCTGTTTCTCAAAAGTGTCTGGTTTGCATTGTTCTACAAACACACCATTTAGGGTGGCTTCTGGATTGTTTAGAAACCCAAAGTGGCCTAAAATTATTTGGGTAGTATCTCAACACACCAAGCAGCTGATGTGCCTTCACCTCCATCTAGCCTGAGGGCCAAGAGAAGCTGTGTCTTATGAACAAGGTTATACCTGAGGTGCCCAAAATAGGGTTGTCATGGTATTGTGCTTAGCAAAATAATTTCTTTCTCAAGGTTAAATAAAGCTGAAATCCTAACAAAGTGACCTCTGTTTTAATCTTTTCCTGGAAGAAGTAAAAGTGCACTTATTTGTTGTTGAGGAAAAGCCAGATGTTTTGCTACCTAATAGATATGTTTTTATTCTTATGTAGAATGCTGAGGAAATGCATAAATGCAGCCACCTTAGCTCCTGTTCCAGGTCTTCTTAACAGTGGCCTGTGTCAAACAACATCCAGTCCCTTGGCATGCAGGTTGTTGTTTCACTAAAGCATAATGTCCTTAGATTTCACTTTCTATTGGTCAGTGAGGATTTTGAAGATTTAATTAAAGTCTGGAAATGGAAGAAGGGCATTTCAAAGAAGCTGGGATAGGACCTTCTTCAAAATAATTCTCTTGCATTCCACTGAGATGTTTTAGTGCCATGTGATGATAAGAGAAAGGCCAAGCATTTATAAAAAGACAAAACAAAAAAATGAATCCAGACAAACTGTGATTATCCTACAATGATCTTGCTGCTCATTTGGAAAGACCTTCTTTTTCAACTAAATACCAAGCCTTGCTCAGGTCATGTTTTGAGGTGGAACTATTTTATCCAAGATGAATTTTATAGAACACTTCTCTATCCTTTTTCTCCTTTTAAAAAATTAATGATAAGCAGGTTTGGGTTTATAACTGATTTAGCAATAAAATCTTCTATTCCCTTTTAAGCAGCAATTCCTAGACAAGTCCTCTGGGTGTCAGTACAGCTTCAGGTATAGCTGCATTGTGGTTTTACATGTCTTCATTAAAACATTCCTCAGTGGACAGTGGAAAGGTAAGAGATAAAAAGTTAGGCAGTAGTGCAAAAAGACATGGTTCAATATAGGGGACACTGACATGCCTGAGACCCAGCCTGGAACACATCTGAGCTGCCCTGCTTTCCCAAGAAGCACCAATTACTCTTCTGTATGTTGGACTGCGTGTGAACAGCCTGAGGCTGTGATTGCTGCGCAGGGGGAGATGGAGGCTGCTGAAGGAAGTGATGCCTTGTGAAGGCTGACCCAGAACAGAGACTAGGTGGAGCTAAAAAATAAAGTAGATATTTATTAGGAGGCCTCAATAGGTACATCTTGGGCAGCACAAGAGCCCAGCCAGGGCTGCACCCAATATGAACCCAAAATGGTCACAAAAATGGACAACTGGTCACGAGGTCTCACATTTTTATAAGTTCTGGTTCATTTACATATTGGAGTTAATTGTCCAATTACACCTTTAGGTTATTAAGTCTCATCCTTCTTGTTTTTCTCTCTTCAATCCACATTGATTATGTTCTTAGGCTTGAGATTTGGACTTGGTCCCAAGCTAGGAAAGGAATTGTTTTGTCTCCCTACTCTGTGAAGAGAGCTCACCATCTTTAATATGCAGCTCAGAAGTACACTCTGAAGCAGTACAGAATCTGAAAAATATAAAAGCTACAACTGAGGCATCAGAAGTTACAGAGATGCTAGAAAGAATATGGATCTTGTCCTTTAGTAGGATTAAGAAAGGATAAGATCTCTAGTGTTTGTCTCTAGATGGTCATTGCAGGTTACAGGACATGTCCAAACAGATTTCTGCAAACTGATAAATAACTTGAATGGAATTTCTCAGATTCAGGGGGCTTTGCTGGTCAGCATTTTCCCATGTGTGTGAGGCAGTATAGTCATTGTCTATGAGAAATATTTGAGAGGAAAGAAGAACAGGACAAATGAGGTAGTAAAACCAGAAAGCTTTGTAGAGAGAATTAAAGAGTTGCAGAACAACTTGGTTGGGAACAACTCTGAATGTCATCTAATACAAATCTTCAGGATAGATCCAGCTAGATGAAGTTCAGAGCTTTTTCCAGATGAGTTTTAAATACCTTCAAAACTGGAGATTCAACAATCTCTTTACACAGCCTGTTCTTCTCTTTAATCATCCACATGGTAGAAATTTTTTTCCTTAACGTCCAATCTGAATTTCCCATGTGCCAGCTTGTCACTGTTGTTTCTTTCTTCATGCAGACTCTGTCTTCTTTATCCTCTCCTGTTAAGTAGTTAAAGGCAGCAATTAGATTTTGCCCAAGCCTTCTCTTCTTGCTTCCATAGCTTTTCTTCTTACTTCCCAGCTTCCATAGCCTGTCCTCCTATGCCCACAGCATCTCTGCAGCCCTTCCTGGAACTCAGCCCAATTTGTCAATGTCTGTCTTGTTCTCAAGTCTCACAAGCATGGAGTAGAGGCATTGGTTTACTCCTCCTGAAGTGCAGAACATTGCATTTGCCTTTGCTGAACTTGCTAACTTGCTGTGCTTCTCCAGCCTCTGATGGTCACTCTGAGCTGGGAATGTATAGGATCACAGTGAAAGTGTAGGGAAGCTCTTAGAAATTCTTAGGCTTTTATTTTTTCATCAAGTGCCATGCCCAGACTGAGCATTATCTGCTCCAGGAAAGAAAGCAGTTCTGCCTTTCTACCAGTAAAATTATGTACTGTTTGCAGCTAGGACTGCAGGGGACTCAGAGTTACAGGGGTATTGATACAAGTTGCTGAATGAGAGGGTTTCCTCACCTATATTTTAAAAACACTTGATGTGCTAAAATTTTTCTTCATTTGCAATCAGAGGATATGTGAATAAATCCCAACAGGGATTCCACTTTTGATTCTGAAGAGATGCACTTGCAAAATGAGAAGGAATGGGTTTAATTTGACAGCTCTTGCTCTCCCCTCATCACAGGCAGCTGTTGTCAGACTGAATTAAAAAGTTTGCAGAACTACATTCCTTAAGCAGGAAGAAAGTGGAATGGTCATAAACCCCAGTAGAATTGCTGCATAGAGATTGTTATTTGGCCTTTAAATATTAAATGGCTGGTTTTAAATAGGTCTGGTGCAGATGGTTTCTGCTTCAGGTTTATTGATTAAAATAGCTGCTTTACATCAGCTCAAACTTTTTTCTCCAGAGGCTTTTGTCTTCATGAATAATGTACTCTTTTGCTAAAATTTTGTTAGAATTCATCTCCTGGAGTCTGGCTGTATATCTCTGGGTTCCTAAGTCTCAGTTGACTAGGCTCAAAATTGTGACATTCCCTGCACTTCCCTCCTTAGAAATGAATATTCCTTCTTCCACCCAGCTACTCTAACAAGCCTAGTGCTTGCACATTGGGCTGTGCACTTGGAAACAGCTCTGACTGTTTGGCTCCCGGAGAGAGGTTTATATGATACTGAAGCTTGTCTTGCCTATACTGAGGATTAGATTTCTGCAGCAATTTATCCAAATCCTGCAAGAGTGACTGGGAAAATTCCAGTGAGCTTTGGATCAGACAGTGAATTTGGAGGCCTGTTGTGGTTTCAGGTGGGCAGGTCTCATGCCTTCTATATTGTAAGTATTCCAGTTTGCTGGATGCATCCTAGTGTGTGTAAGATCTGGCTTTTTTTTTTTTTGCACCATTTTAATGGCTTTTTTATGCATTTCTAAAGATGTGTACCTTGATTTCTGGAAGATGCTTAAGGATTTTTTGTTAAGTCCAAAGGGTATTGTTTTGCTTGTATAAGAAGTGGTGGGACAGACCTTGCACAGCCTCCCCTTGCCGGCTGAGGCTTGCAAGTTCTGTTATCCCTCTGGCTGAGTTTGCCACTGCTGCAGGACCTGTAACAAAAGAGGGCAATGAACAGCATGGAAAGCAGACAGAGTAGATAAGATCTTTCTTGACAACGTGCTTTTCCTCCTCCTCCCTTCTGATCCTCTTTCCTATCACAGAAATGTCTTTACTCAAACTATCTGCTACAACAATAGATGTTTGTAAAACCAGAACAGGGAGAAAGTCAGATTAAAGCCTTTGATGAAATATGTGAAATCAGGCTCTCCAGTTTCATTTATGCATGGGAAAATAAATATCACTGTTGGTAGAAGAGATAATTGAATCTCATGACTCTGGAAATGTAGCCAGTCACAGATAATCTGGCCTGCCTTTACTCTCTTGGGGAGATGGTGACCCTTGCTTTCTACAAGTTAATTTTACACCAAGATAAAACCAGAAGAAAAACCCAGTTGATGTGTATATATACACATATAAAGAAAGAAGTTATTCCATTCTGAAATGGCCAAGAACAGGATATTGCAGTGCCTGAACCTTTTCCTGAAGATTTTTTTCTGTTTTGTTTAACCAAATGAAAATCTCTTCAAGATGTCATTTGGCAAAGTGTTTTGACCCAGGTGAGACCACAGATCTTGACAGTATATTATTTTTCCTGAAGTATCTCTGACCTGTCTCTAATTATTTTTTTTTTTTTTTTTAAGGCATGGAGGCTGTTAAGATGATAACTTGCTCCTTTATGACAGTGAAACACATAGCCAGGATCAAACTGGGAGGGGAGCTGACACGCACTGGACAGATGGTTCCTGTGTGGGTGTTAGCAGATGAGAATCCTCCCTTCCACTGGAACACCTGTCTGGTGACCAGTGCTGCCACAGTCTGTCTCTCACACCTCTCTCGGACCCGAGGGAAAGATGTGTGACCGGAAATATGAGCATCTACTGGATTGTTTTGTCCTCTCAGGAAAGCCCCTGTGGCTGTGGAGAGGGTGGATGTGGTTTAGAGCAGGTCATTAGGCTTTCTCTCTTTCCTCCCTTAGAGCCTGCCATGAGCATGGGCTGGAGGAGTCAGTGCACAAAATGCCCAATTCCATTCAGTGTGGAGGTTTCTGCAGCCTCACTTCCTCCCATCACAGCTACAAACAAGACTCCCCTTGGTGCAGTTAGGAGAGGACTTGAGCAGTTAGGAAAGCCTCCCTCCCCCTGCTAAATTGTATGGCCTGGAATTGTAGGAAGATGCTGAAAATCCTCTCTGCTCTTTGCCAAAATTCTTCATGTCAGTGGTGGAGCAAAGGAAGCCCAGTCTGTTGTGGTTGAGCCTTTGGTATCTCCAGTGGTGGAAGCTCTCATTGAGGCTTTTCCTGTGGCTGGGATATTCAAAACCTTCCTTCGTGGCTTTGCTGCTACATCAGAAAAGTTGAGCTTATGCTATTTTGTTTCCTGGTGTGTGCAAGCAGGAATTGACTCTCTGTCAGTTAACGAGGGATGAAATGAGCCAACAAGCCCAGAGTTTATCAGAGTGAGACAGAGAGGTGCATGTGTACACATCAAGATACTGATATAAACCTGATGAAAATGATATAAATAGGGTTATATAAACCTTATTTTCTCAGGATGCCAGGCTACACAGTTACTTGATGGATCCTTTCAAATAAAAGCACTGCTAGTAGCGTAAACGCTAATGTTACATTTCTTACAAACATTGTATTTGAGATATGCAACAAAGCAAAAAGGCCAGTAATATTTTGAAAAATATATAATAATTTTAGGCACACAAAATATGAATAAACATATTTTTCATCCTCCTCTTCAATCAATGCTTTAATTGAGAAGGCATTGATATTGTAACAACGTCTCTTCTGTTGTTGATGCTTTAAGGAGCTAATGACATCTGTTTAACCAAGCGTAAGGAAGAGCCAAATTATAGGATAATCTGTATTGTTTATTTTATTGCTTCAAATAAAGAACTGAAAGGTGATGAAACTGGGCAATTAAGAAACAAAACAAAGGAATATAGTTTGCTGATGCAGTGAAATACTGCTTTAGCAGTGGGTGGAGGGTCAAAATATGTGAGCCAAGGAACCTTGCATGACTCTTGCATGTAAAAATATCTTCAAGTATCTAAAAACTTTCACCTCTTGATATGACCCATTCTGATTTGTTTAACCTTGTAGAAAATGCAGTGGCTTTTGATCTTCAGAAGGGGTTCTGCTAGGAGTTAAAGACAAAATCTGTAACTAACTAGTCAAAGCAGGACAGTTCTAGTGGAGCCTGCTAAATCCTTTGGGTTACCTGCATTCCTGCTGTATTTCACACACATGGCTAAAGGGTGAGGACAGAGCTAGCCTGGCTGGCAGTAGAGCAGGATACATGCTTAGGATGTTCAGCAGCAATCAGAGCCTTTAATGGGAGTAGAGGATTAATTAATTCCGATCCATACAGACACATTGGCTTCTTGTGCAGCCAGAATCCTAATTAGGCAATCAAATCTTTTTCCTTTCACAGTGACCATTGCTCCAGCTGTGCTCTAACTCTTTCCTCTCTTTATTTGCAAATCTCTCTCTATTTTACAGCAAAAAAATTTACATACTTTGGCAGGAAAACTTCCTTCTTTTCTTTCAATTTTTCCTGTTTGCATCTACATATTTGCATATCTGCTTCTGATGTTCTATAATCCCTCAACCTTCATTTTCAAACCCTTGTTATGAAATGAGATCATGACATCTTCCTCAGCTCCTTTATTCCTCTAACCCAGGGTTGCTTCACTTCTTTTCCCCCCTCCAGCCCTCAGCCCCTGCTGGCTCAGTTAAATATACATGTGCTCTTTTCCCCTTTGTTCCTTCCTTTCCCTTCACCCCTCTGTGGCTGCTTTTCTTATGTTGGCTTTCATCTCTTTGCTGGCAACACTAACATTTTAAAATCTTTCCTAATTTGTTATTTTTGCGCATTGTTGTGAAATTAAATATCTTGGAAAGGAAACATGGGTTGCCCCACTCGCTGCAGGAACAAACTCATTGGGTGGGAAGGCTGTGTATGGAACTGAAATCTGTGCTGGGAAAGTGCTGAGGAGTGGTCCAGCCCTCTGGACTCTGCTGTCAGTCTGGTCTGAGCAATGAAAGTACATCCCAGATTCAGCCCCATGGTTAACCTCAGTTTTGCTAAGCCACGCTACTGCAGCAAAGGCTAAAATGGAGTGCCAGTACTTCCATGTCCTTTTGTTCTGGGTAGTGACCAAGACCATCAGGAGCAAGATCCTTAGTGATGGGAACTGAGACACAAATCCCTGGAATTCACTGGGATTCTTCTCTTAGTCAGCAGGGACACTGAGAGGTCACTTGTGTTTCATAACCCTTCCCTCTCTTGGGGTATTATCAGAGTCCTAATCCACTGGTTAGGGTATCCCATAACTCTTGAGTTGGGGCTGGTATGTGGCTTTTTTCTGTACTTACATCTGTCCTGACATTAATTTTTTTTTGATCTGTTGTGTTACTTTTTTGAAGATAGCATGAGATGTTATTAATTATGACTACTGTTTTATGCTAACCACTACATTGATTTATGGCAAAAAATGGGCGCTATATAACTGAGTTCCTATCAAGATGTAATTTCCTTGACTAACCCTAGTTGTGAGGTTTTCTCCTGGCAGTGGCAGTAGCAGATGAGTTTCTGCCAAGTATCTACAGACAGTCTTTGCAGCAGTCCTCACAGAGATGGCTCCATATGCTCACTCTGGCCTGCAGAATCTGCTGCTAGATGACCTGTTCAGTTCTATTTCTCTTTTTTCTTTCTTTTTTGTTTTGGTCAGGTGCCTTTCACTCCTCTCTTCTAAGGAATAAAGAATAAAAATTTCAAATTACCCTATATCTCCTTCTCAGACTGAGACTGAACTTTATTTTTGACCTTCCTTTTACCCAAGATTGACTGGATTTTGTTGTTTTATTTCAGGTCACCGGTTTCTTCAGAAGATCAAGGTAAGATCTGTTTTATAGATTCTAACAGCATATTAAAAATGAGACCAAAGACTAGTGAGTAAGCTCTGTTTTAACATAGTTGTGGTGGAGAATGATAGTTTTTTTATAAAAATGAAACTTTGATGTTGATGAAACTTTGTTTCTGTAGACATTAAGTGCTTGATCATTTGGTTAGTTTAATTGGGACTGACAGAAGTT
This sequence comes from Ammospiza caudacuta, assembly GCF_027887145.1. Classification (NCBI taxonomy): domain Eukaryota; kingdom Metazoa; phylum Chordata; class Aves; order Passeriformes; family Passerellidae; genus Ammospiza; species Ammospiza caudacuta. The sequence continues at coordinate 13,169,405 of NC_080597.1, read as the reverse complement.
GTTGAGTTATTTGTAAAATGAATCTTGCTTAATCAAATGGAAATATTGCTGGAGTTTACAGTTTATTCATCCAACTGTATATGGCTTCACCTGTGGAAAATGTGTGGCTTAAAGGACGATACAAGTTTTTGCAAAGATAAGCACATCTTTTATGACTGTCATAGGTCAGCATCTTTTTCACTGAGAGGGGAATGCATTGTGTTTTAAAGGCTTAAACACACATTATCTTGGCTTACCAGTAAAGTCAGTGTAGTAGGACAGTATGGAGTTTAGGGCAGTTAGGCTCTTCTACATGGAAAAATCTCACAGCGTGAGTGGCAGGTTATGGCAATATGTTTGCTGTGAGGGAGACTTGAAGGATCTGATCTTTCCCTATGACCTAAAGAGGGAATTTGTGATGACCAGCTGCTTAATAATGTGGCAAACTTAAGTCCATCTACAGTATATAAATATATGGCTACATTGGTACTGAAATCCAGAGACATGCTCTGGAGGGGTGGTAATTGCATTGCCAGAGTTGCATAAGGAATGAGGAACAAAAAAAGGGAGACTGACTGAGACAAGAAAGCTCATCATGTGTCTCTGAACTGGGAACACTCTTTTGGTCCAAAAAAGAAATATCTGTTTTCTTCTGACATCCAATTTGTATGCAGTCACACAATCAGAACATTTTCTGGCCAATACTGTAAGCATCACTCAAGAAAGATCCAGATGGGAATAGTGAGGACTGTTGCAAGTGGAGGTGTAAGGAGGTCTGAGCCTGGAAGTGTGTCACTGAACTATGCTCACTTGGAGTGTGGAGTGACTAGTTAGGTATCAACCTACATTGTCCTTGGCTCCAGCCAAGATTTTCAGCCCACTGGAACGGCTCTCAAACATATTGTCATTAATAAACTCTCTTCCATCTCCTTGGTGAGTCCTTCCTCAGTAACAAAGGTTGTAAAGAAAGCCATAAAAGTGAACAAACACGCAAGACCAAAGATATATCTGGCCCATCTAGTCCATTCCTGGTGTCTGGTAGCAGCAGATCCTGTGACAAATAAAAGTATGACACTGGCAGAAGTATACAGGTTTAATTTCCTGGTATGCCCTGTTAGATTTTTATGATTTACAGCTCATTGATTTTGTGAACCAGATGGAGTTTTCCTGTTTAATAGTTCATCTGCTTTTTACCATGACCACAGCTTCTAATATTCAGCACAGGACTGTGAGAAGTTAGCAGTATACCTCATGTCTCCATCTCTCAGAAGAGATTTGAAATCATTATGGTCTAATATACTATTTCAGGACCTGGATTCAAGCTGCATCTCAGTGCATAAACCTGTTAGTGATGGGCTGCTCTTGCTATTTCATTTCCCTTGCATTTACTCTATTGCTTCATCTTTATCTATTAATGGAGCAACAGACAGTGTGTATGCATTTCCTTGTGTGTCTTGAAAGGTTAGTATTTCATGCTGTTAGAATGCTTTTCTTCTTCCCACTATTTTTATACTATTCGAGTTTTTGACAAAACCTTCCGGTTTGCCATCTACCATCTGCTGCCATGGTTTGGCTTTTCAGGTTTGATCAACATCTCTGAATAGCCTCTTCCTTGCCTTTCTTCTCTTTCTCTCACAAGCAACCTCTTCTGAAATGCAGAGTGAAAGGCCTTGACCAATTAGTGATGTGACAGTGCCAGTTATATTACAAGTTTTGTGACCATGGAGTTTCTAACTAGGTTTGTCATCCCTATAAATATGTAGGAGCTTCTCTCAAGCACAAAAGATTTCCCATTCCCCAGTGACTTTTCAGAAAGAAGGGACCAATACTTGAATTTCCTCTATCCCACTCTGTCAGCTACAGAACATGGTAAATGGGCACAGTCCTGAAAGGAAAATGTGATAAAAAGTGCTGTAGGTGTTTTAGAGTCTAGAAGGTTCTCAGTCCACTGAGACTGCATGTGTGGAGCCATCTCAAATTAGCCTTAGATCTCAAATCTCTTATCTAAACAAAAAAGAGGGTCCATGAGAGAGCTGAAAACTTCTCTCTGAATTGCCTGTCTTTTATAGTGTTTATGCAGACGTCTCCTGGTATATTGCTCTTGGAGTATGTATCTTGAAATCAGTTTTGAGACTTAGATATTTATTAATAATCAGTACACAACTGTGTACCTATTCAATATGTTAAACATTTACTTTTCTTTATAAGGCAATAATGCTTTGGGCTGCACAGTGAGGGAATATCCAACAGTGGAATAATGTACCTTCACTGTATCTACATTCTGTCCTGTACTACAGCTGCTCTTCACTATTATGGACCATTCTAGTGCTGATTTTCCGATGATGTGATATGTTGATCATTACTGAGAAAAGGCTCTTTCCCTGTTGTGTTGGATCTTTTTTTTAACCTCCCTCTTTGTTCCTGATCTTTGTTTTGTCTGCTTTAATATTCAGTTGTCACTTTTTCTTCTACTTTTTTTCTGTGGGGTTTTTATTATCATCCACTTCTTGCTTTTTAAATGACTCTTTCCCATTGACCACAAGGTTGCATTCTGTGTGGATTTTTGCATTGTGCTCCTCACCTTGGTTTCTGAATGTCCTGCTTCTGCTCCAGTGTGGACAGACTACTACAGGCACAGTGGGAAACAGTAGCTGCAGCATCTGTAGTGTTCTAACAGACTTGTACCAGAATTAGCATCTAATGTGAGTGGCACTTCCATTAATCCCTGACAGGACAATGCATTATGCTGTCTTGACAAGGGGTGAAGATAAAGCACCATCTGTCTGGGACTGGGCATCTATTGAACAACTGTAACTGCACACAAAGCTCCTTGTTGTGGACACGTGTTAGAGGCACCTTTATCAGTTACAAAACAGGCCCATTTTAATTGGCACAGAAAGGGAAAGAGCACTGCTAGAAAATCCCAAACTTCAAAAGAAAAAATACCCAAAGCCTCTTAAGGTTTGTGTCTTTGTTCTTGGTACAGGTAGCTAGGAAATAGATAACTAAAGAGTGAAATCCATCAGCTTTTTCTTTCTTTCTTTTTTTAATAAGCAAAAGGAGTAGAAAAAACTCCTAATCCTCTAATGCTCTGATTGACAAAATGATACAAGCCAAGTAAATCTTAAAGCCTACCAGTTAAGACAGGGGATTGATGACTCTGAATAAGGACCTGTTCAGCCAGGTACACCCTGGTGCAGCTCCATGGCCTGCAGCCTTGGAAATCAGTGATTTTCTTTGGGTTTTGGAGTTAGATAAGACTCAACAATGGACAAGTGCCAGGCCCACAGAAGACCTGGAGACCTGGTAGATGTCATGATAGAGGGCCAGGCAAGTCATCTTTTAGTGAAGGATATCACCTGCTACACTTTTGCTGTATAAAAAGTCCTGGTGACATGCCCAGGAGATCTGACACTGTTGGAGATTATTGCATCTATTGTTTCTGGAACAGGAATGGTAGTGTGATGGGAATGCAGACTTCTAATACATCATCTAATACACACTCATTGTCTGGTTATCCACTGCACACTTGTTGTCTGGCTATGGTGAGGTGAATGGCTGAGTTTTACCAAACCCTTCATTCACCCAGCACCTTTCAGAGCTGCACTGCATTTTGTGTGCACACTGGATCATGCCTTCCCCATTGGTATTTACAGCCACCCTGCAGAAATCTGCATTAAATATTCACATTTGTAGTTTCATCTGGCCAAAGTTAAGTTTTCTCTACTATTCTTTGTTTACCTTGTATGTTGGGGTTGATTCTTCATCATCACATAAACAGTTGAAGGAAATGACCTTAAAAAGAGTACAATGAATTCTATTTCTAATTCAAGTATTCTGAAAAAAACCCCAGCAAACTCTTGAGTGTTTCTATTAATGGTGTAGGGGCATTGGTGTGTTATTTCTGTCATGGCAACTTGGAGCTGATGCTGCTCAAGAATTTTGTGTCTGACTTCAAACAGAGGAGCCTTGCCTTTGATGGAATTACTCAGTTTTAAGTAGCTATACTAATGCACCTCAAGTAGCAGGCAACCAGAGCTTAATCCTTACACACCTGAGTTGCATCCTGATCAGGAGACCAGAGGTTTCAAATATTTATATCACTGCTCTCCTATTTACTTCTCTATAAACCAGCAAGTTTGGGCTTTCTGCCTAGTTTGCTTCCAGCAGATGTGTGGTTTTGTTGCATCAGCATTATTTCTGTGGTTTAGGGTTTGTGGTTTTGGCCATTTTGTGTGTAATAGAATCAAAATTCATGAGGACAACTGAGAAATTAAGACAAGAGGGAAATAGATTCAGTGGAGCAATTTTGAAGACAGTTAATTATTACAAAGTGATAATATTATACAAGAGATTAAGATAAAGGATGGGTTTTCTGCTTGAAAAGACAAATAGGAACACTCAGAGGTCTTTCAGATTCTGCCAGGTGCTGGTTCCATGCCATGGAGTCACTCCATGACTTGGAATCATCCAGCTTGGATATCCTACACCTAGGAGGGATTTGTGTAGAGCCAGGAGTGCATTAGAAGTAAAGTGAGTTTATAATGGTGACTTCTAAATTATTCTCTATTAGAAAAAAATTTCCACAGGGATTGCTTGGCATGGGTTCAGACTGGAAGTTTTAGGTGGGAGGTGTAATTCTGTCTCTGGAGATCCCTCTCTGAATAGAGAGAGCTGTTATCTGAGTTATAAGGAAGGGACTGATCAAGTGTGCGCATGGAAGGCAGTGGTGGCTCCATCCCACACAGGAAAATGCTTTGCTCTGCAGTGTCTGCTCCTGCCTTGGAGGCAGAAAGCCCTGTCCATGCTGGCATTTGCTCCAGCTCCATTAAAGAGAGGAAATCTAAACACATGCAAGGAGGAAGATGGTTGCAGGAGTCCCAGAAAGTAGCACAAGAAGGAATAGCACTTCCTGGAACCTCTGATAGATGGGATTTCCTCTTGCCCATGGTGGCCTGTGGGAATGCAGATTTCACTCTCTTGGCCTCCTTTCTTCTTTCTGGAGCCACTCTCCACTAATCTTGAGAGTCACAGTCTGCAAAGGGATGTTTTCTATAATTTTGAAGCAGTCTGCCATACTGATGAAAAGGATGAGCAGGGTGCTGCAGATGAATCCAAACATCTCAGTGCTGGTAGAATTAAAAAAAAAACAAAGATAAAAAAATGAATGGCTATTTTATACACCAGAGGCCTTCAAAAGAGAGTGAGGAGGTGCTGTATTCTTCATGGTGATGCTGCAGCTGTTTACCCAGCAACAAATTGAGATGCTGTGGAATGCTTTTTCTGTGCAAATTAAAGAGAGTATGGGAGGGGTTTGAGGGAGGCTCTGGACTGCAGGTATTTATTTTGATTAATTAGCCACTTTGGGGAAAAAGCCCTCCTGGACAGTGTTTTGAAAGTGGCTGTAGCTGAACTAATAATGCCTTGGGGATCTGCTCTTGGGTTGGTTCATTTTCTTGTCAGTTCAACAGAGGCTGGTATTGATGCAGACCCAGGGTCCCCCTGGTAAGAGAAATCATTCTGTGAAGGCACAGGTCTAGGGCTGAGGGAGGTCCTTTCTGGATAAAACCTTTAAAAGGTGCCTACACCCACCCTCTCATCATATCCAAGCAGTTTGAGGGGTCAGCAGGTGTCTGAGAGGGAGATGTGGGCATCTGTTTAAGTAATAGATGAAAACAGAAAAACATTTATTTCACCATGTCCACTGCTATTATCCTTTTCCCCTCTGGAGGAAGTATGAGTGAGGAAAAAGTTGTGTGACTTGGAGTGCTTGTTTTCAAGCAGAAGCTCTGGGTAACCTTGCAAACTACTTTGCTTCTGGCTTTTTTTCTGATGGAGGTTGCTCATGGTCAGATAAGAGTGGCAATCACTTCACCCACTGAAGAATTTGGCTAGAAAAAATATTCTTGAACTGAATTTTGAATTTTCCTCCTGTGAAGCCCTAGCTTTTTGAGGAAGGGTTATTTAGATATTGCCAGGCAAAAGCACTGCAGCCAGACCTGCAGTGGCAAAAACCTGAAGGGAGAGAGCTAAGAGTGCCTGTGATGGGAATGCTCCACAAAGACAGAGAAGAGGAACAGTGTGGCCCACAATGCTTCTTTTTTGTTCTATTTATTTTCAAATTAGAAATAAACCACTGCCTAATTATTTTGCCTAGACTTATCTTTCTGCCAAAGTAGTGCCACTCTATTGATAAAATTACTGCATTAGTCAGCCAAAGTCTTCCCTGTGATCTCACTTCATCAGACATTTTCTTCCACTGCATCACTCCTGAGAATGACATAAATTGTTGTCTTGGTTTAAAAATAAATATGGTGGAAGGGAAAAGGAAGGCAAAAAAGTGATGATGTGAGCCAGATGGTGCTTAGTTTATCTGTGACTGTTCTTTGGGGTTATGAACTATTTACAAAAGAAGTCCCCTTTTTTTTTTTTACCATCTTTTCCTTTTGTAAATCTGAGTTAAATGGTCTTGCAGCAAAAGTTCAACATTAGGGTATGAATGCTTTCACTCCTAACTATCGACTGCACTCTCAGCTCTGCACTGGTGCCACATAAACAATTCAGGTTGGACTCTAATTGGCATCAAAGTAGCTTTAAACTAGTCTGAGTGAAAATGGGGCTTTAAAGGGAGCTTGAGTGTAATTTACATCTGCTTGAAAGCCTCTTTATCCTTCCAGAGTTGTATGAAGGGACTTCTGTGTAAGTGAGAACTTGGCCTTTCTTCCTCTTCAACAAGCATGTGTGGCTATTTTTGCCTTCCCCTCCCCTCCTTCTCTCTTACCAGTGTTTTGGTGCAGTTGTTTGAATTTTTAAATTCTTAAAAGGTAAATGTTCATAATGCATATTTATAGCCACCTGAGTAATGATTGATTTTTTTACATGTTACATTTTTTTCTTATTCACAAGTTATGCAAACAGGTGCAGTCAAAACTGTGTCAATTCTCCAAATCTGCATGGGACGCAGTGCTTTTGTAACTAAAGGACAGCCCTCAAACATTTTAGAAGGGTTTTCTACCTCTTTATCCAATCCTAGAAATAGATGTCATTGAGGTATGATTTATTCAGAGGGCCAGCAGACTTCAAAAGTGTCTCTCTCAAACCCCAAGAGGATGTGTGCTAATGCAGGTTTTCCTGTCCAGGTGAAATAGTTGAAGATACTGTGGGAAGACTTTCCAGGTGTGTGTGCCTGGCTGCTGCTCAGCTGATGTGCTGCTGAGCTCTTGGTTGCTGCAATGTTGGTTTTCTTGGTCTCTTTGGAGTACTTTGAGCTCTCAGGATCTTTATTTTGTTCTCTTTCATGGAAAAAGTGCCTCACAACAGAGCTCTTGTGACCTGCCTAGACTGATGGTGTTGCTTTCAGGTTCCATAAGAAGCCCAAGACTTTTTTGAATTTGAAAACCTGTGGAGAACTCTTGTTTAACACCTGTTTCTTTAGGGCAGTGGTAGCAAACAGATATATTTTGGAAAAAATTAAAATTCAATGAGTCTTTGCTTTATTCAGCACAAGGGATGAATTAGGCAGGAAACCTCTAAACTGCATCTAGTTTTTGCAGTCATATTTCCATCATGCTTCTTCTGTAGTCTATGGGGCTTCTCCAGCAAATTCAGGAACATGTTTCCATTCCCCGTGAACGCAATATAGTGAATATTTTAGTGGATATAGTGAATATATTCACTATTTTCAGGGAATTCAGTGAATATAGAATAAGTGATATATGGTGAATATATATCAGTGAATATAGAAGGGAATATATTTCAGTGAATATAGGGGATATCTTTTCAGTGAATGTGGAAGAAATGTTTTTACCATTTATTTCTGGATTTTTTTTTTGCCAGCATCTAGAAGGCCCCTTAACCTGCAAGGTTTCACTTCTGTTCCATTTTTTCATGGTTTTCAGTTGTCACTTCCACTACTTGTGGGTGCATAAAACACATGAAGAAAAATTTAATTGCTCCTTTCAGTCAGCTTATCTTCAAAGGAAATATTTAATCATCATCAGCTTTGGTGAGACTTGAGATTGTCTGTAGATCAAAGACCTGTGAGCTCACAGTCATTCCAACAAAGCACTATTAGTTTAGCAATTTAATTTCTCAGTTATGTAGACAGTTTGGCATGTGTATTTTATAGGTGGTTTGTGTTTCTTTTTGTAACTTTAAAGCAGATAAAATGTTGGAAAGAGACAAAATTTTTGTAAAAGCTCAAGTGCAGAGATTTGTAACTTCTCTTCAGGGATCCATAAAATTGTTCAATGGGATTGTTAGGCCCTTCAGAAATACCAAGTGAGTTCACTGCTCTGTGTCTTAGGTGCCTGTTTCTCACAGTCCTCTCAGAAGGGAAGTAATCCATAAAGCAATTCTCTGTGGTACTCCCCACCCTTTTCATCTGCAAGGCTGAAGATCATGGCTAGAATAGAAAAAATAACAGTTCTGTACATTTCTGGATAAGTTATATTACTGTCAGTTTGTCATAAACCCTTTATGAACAAATTGTTGTTTACAGAGAAAATAGTGTATTTCTGAATGGACTCCAGTCTTTTGAGAGCATAGCTTTTGGAGTGATTGAAATAGAAGTTATTGATTTCTTTAAAACTGGTGAGAAATAAGTCCCAAGGGCTTCTTTTGTTATCTTTTCCCTAATGCTGATCTTTAACAGCTCAGAGGACTCCAACTGTGTAAAAGTACTCTTCTAATCAGGGTCAACTTTTAACTTCTCCAGATGTAAAGCAGTAATTACTTTAAATTTCTGACTCTATGAATTACACAAAGGCTAAAACAGCAATAAAGGGTTGGAAATGTTCTAGAAGCTAATGATAGTCCAAGTTAAGTTTAATAACGCTCAAAAATCTGATGATGTCACCTTCTCCTATAGTTTCTTCTCCATTATCAGCTCTACAAGGTTTGAATGAGGCAGTATTTTATGAGGTATTCCTTAAGAGTTCCCCTGAGCACTCTAGCAGGAGAGGGTGGTGAACACTGACACTCAAATTCTGGGCACTCCACACCAAAGCTCTTGTATTTTTTATTAGCTGCCTCCAACCAGTAAGAAGCATTCAGCACTGAAATGCTGATGGCATATCAATTCCAAATGCTGAATGAGTGTATTAGATGTGTCTTAGAAAGGGCTGGACAGGTGCAGGCATTGTCTGTTAAATGAGGTTTCTGCAAGGAGCTGATCACTTCAGATTATCAACTCTCTTACTGTGTCTTTTGAAAGAGCTAAAGGTTTCATGAGCCCTGATTCTACTTGAGATCAGAGAATCACAGAATGGTTTGGATTGGAAGAAACCTTAAAGAACACCTAGTTCCAACTCCTCTGCCATAGGCAGGAATGCCACTCATCAAACCACTTTGGTCAGAGCACCCTCCTCCAACCAGGTCTGGAGTTTTTGCAGCTGAATTCTGCCATCATTTCCCATGTGCTTAAATACTGTCATGCTCTGATTAGATGCATTGGTACCCCAGTATTTTTTAACTCATGGTAAGATGCATTATTGCAAATAATATTTTGCTGTCACACTGCATTTCATTCATAGGTCTATAATTGCCTGCATTTAAATTATGAATATGACAATTCCTTGGTGTGGTACTTATATTTTATAACATAGTTTTAAATAATTCTGTTCCCTTCTTTCAAAATTTTTAGATCTTCACTAGAGAATTGCTTCTAAGTGTTGAAAACTTCCAAGTTGCTGTACATTTTTATCAGCATTCCTTGTGGCTTAGTTGGTACAGAAGTAGTGGTTTCAAATATGGCATTGAAAGAGTCGGATCAGCTGTGCAGTCTGACTAATAAAATCTGGAGGATATTTCTGGTTTATGAATAACTTTTACTCAAGTGAAAAGACATATTACCCTGTACTACTGACAGTGGCAGGCTGTAGAACCACCCTGTTCTTTGAGATTCTTTTCAGTGCAGACCATCTCCTTTTACTGTCTCACTAATGATTATTCAACTTAATATCTTCCATGTCAACCTACTTTAAGCCAAGAACCTTGTGATCTTGAGATATTACTTACAAGGTTTTGTAAGAACTTTTGTCTTCATGTTCCTTCTGAAAGTGTTTGACCACAAAGTTTCTGGTGTGCCTAGTAACCCTGTATCTGTCCTTGGTGTTAAACTGATCAGCAGCTTTGGTATTAGGAGGAAATTTTTCTGCAGGGCACACAGGAAGGGGTAGCTGTTTGAGGTTTTTCCATGCATGTGATGCTTCTGAGAATTTTCATGGCTTTTGAAGTGAGCAATGCCACTCTCCTGCTGCATTCTTCTGATGTGCTGCAGTCGTGGTCTTTGCCTGACATTGATGAGCCATTCTCATTCTGCACCTGATGGTGTATGAGGAACTGAAATGTCCAAGACCATGAGTATTGCCTGGTGCTAGGAGTATCACACCTCAGAAAACCCTAAAAGAAGACTTCTCATTTTGCTCCTGTTTGGTTGTCATTCCTGGAGGTGATCAGACATGTCCTCTGGAGTCATGTCATTCTGAAAGATGCCCTCTGCCTTAGTTTGATTCTTAATTTAGATGCTGCAGGTTGGAGGTAATTTTCTCTAGAGCTTCTTTAGTCTGTGGAGCACAACATGAACTGTTGCAGGGCAAAATAGGTTATTTTTTATGGAGAGTTATTTTGTCTTCTGACCATCCAAGCAACCCTGTGAGACCGCTCAGGCATCTTCAGCCTCTGAAGTAATGGAGTATGAATAGTTCCCTCCTCCTTTCTCTGATGCCCAGAGACTGACTTTTTTTAGTCAGTGTAATGACTGACTTTGCAGCACTCTTTTAATGGTGCTGGCTTCACATGCAGAGCCAGAGAGAGCATTTGTTATTTCAGAAGTTAATTTTGTCAGGGAAACAAAAAATATTTGTTGTAACTCAGTGACATTAACATAGATTTTTAGAATATGGAATAAAAATAGCTGTTTCCAATGGAAGCAGTGGACACTAACACAGAAATTAGATGAGTGATATATGCCCTAGGAAAAGTATTGTTTTTAGCATGAAAGTGTGCTAGTACTTGTTTATCCTGTGTCTCAATTTCTATTAGCTTGCAGCATTACCACAATTCAATTAGCAGCCTTTTCAACATGGCTTTTTTTTTCTGTTGGTGCATTATGCACCTGTATCTGCTCAATAATAATTTATGAGAGGTGGAGAGGGGCATGTGTGTGAGGGGGTTTGTTTTGGTGTGGGTGGTTTTCTGGTGTTTGTTTTGTTTGTCATTTTTTTTGTTTGTCATTTTTTTGTGTTTACTGGTAGGCCTGGGAACGGTGGGTTTTTGTTTTTGGGTTTTGTGATTTTTTTGGGGTGGTTTTTGTTTTTGTTTGTTTGGGGCTTTTTTTTTTCTTTTTTTTTTTTTTTTTTTTTTTTTTTTTTTGTGTTTTTAGGGTTTTTTTTAATGAAGATTATTTTCCAAGTTGGGTAGTTAGAGCTTTACTGAGGAGGCAGCCTGGGGACCGAGTGCTTCCTCAATACTAGAATAGAGCACCCCACTTGCCAGTTTTGCCAAGCTGTCACATCAGCAATAAAGGTACTTGCTAAATAAATACTAATACATTTTATTAGTAATGAGAAATGCTTTTCTTGGGAGAAACTGAGTAAACAATGACTTGATTTTAATATTAATTAAATCAAGTGATTTTTGACACATCTTTAAGACCTGAAAGTATATAATATATGATAAAACAGTGACATAGTCAATTTTATGTATTATAGCAGTGGTGGAGTGTTGTTTAGAAGAAATAAAACAATTCTCATTTTAATGCTTCTAATTTTAAGCTAACCTGGCTTTGCATGTTAACAGCATTTTTCTCCAACTTCTCAGTCTGCTCTCTCTTGTCAATGCCATCTGCTTGCTTGCTTCACCACCTCTTTAACAACCAGGTGATTTTTGCCACCTTCACCCTCCTCCTCAGTATGCCCAGCAGCCCCATTTGGGTTCATGGGGTTAGTGTGCTAAGCAATATTCATATATTTATGTAAACACACTCCTGATTCTAAAGAACCTTTCTCCATTTCTGGCTCAATAGCTTCTAAATCTTCCTCTGCTGGGGCATACATCTCTGAATTATTTCACTGGTGTGTAATCTCTTGTTATTCCAGCTGGTTTTGTTGATCTGTAATGCGTTCATTTATCCAGTAGGTTCTACTGTAGCAAAGCACTTAATTTTAAGAGTGCAGGTAGACTTGGCGTGAAAAGAATGTAATTAGCTCAAAGCTAAGCACTTGCCTAAATGCTTTGCTGGATTTGAGGCTTAGGAAAGAGATGAAAAGATTGGTCTAATTATGTTGAATTTGTTTTAGAGCTGCTTTGTCCTAATAGCCTTATCACCAGACCACTTCTGATTATGGATTTTTGGTGTAGAAGATTTTTCACATCTTGTCAGGCTTTTCATAGAATCTCTCTCTGGTTTTTTTGAACTGTAATCTTCAGCGTGGCTTGCATAAGAAAATGTATCACTGTCTCTCAGGAAAGTGACTTAGGGAAGCTAGGTCTTAAAAAATTGGATGTTGAAGGCAATGAAAAACTCATGTCACCAGTTCATTTGATTTTCACATATGAGTTGTGCAAAATATTTATTCTTTAGGCTACTGCAAGTTCAGACTGCCAAAGCCTAAAGAATAAAGGTGTTAGTAAGACCAGATTGACCAAAAAACCAGAGGGAAATAGATAAAGCAAATGACATGAGTTAAATTCTGCTTTGCTATTAATTTGGGCTGAGCAATTGTTAGAACTATTGGGAAAAAAGAAGTATGTCAACCACTGAAAATAAAAAGTGAAGAATTTTTAGCTCTTACCTGCTGGTGTTTGCTTTCTTCCATTCCTAAAATCTGTGTGTACTCGCTCTCATAGATGCTGAGGGTTCTTTTAGGATTTGGTTTAACTCATGGTCACTGAAAAACTGCCCTAAATCTAAAGCTGCAAGAATTGCTGCTACTGCTTCCTCCAGACAGGCTTAGCTGGACTGGGGTTTTGCTTTCCCAGTGCTGTGTGGCATGAGGCATTACTGAGACCAGAGAGCTACATAATAGCCCCAGGTGTTGTCAAAGAAAAGGACATTTGTTGAGTTGCCTTTGAACATCCTTCCTCTTCTGCAGTGTTTGGCTTGGATGCCTTGTCATTTCTTAAGGTGTAGCAAGCTCATCATGGAATTCCCACTCTACAGTTTCCTGTGTGTTATTTTTTCAGAGGCAGGGCTATACTGTGCTTCTCTTTCCACACTCGTTCCTGCTTACTCCTGTATGAGTTTTTGGCACCTTTATCAAGGATGGCACTTGGGGAAATGCTTAATTTGAGTGCACTGCCTAGACACAAAGGTAGAAATGGGTTTAGATACTGTTGAAAAAGTGTGAGTTGAGGCAGATGTTTAGTGTTTTGGAAGATGCAAACCACATAAGTGCTTTCTCAGACTATTCATCATTGTTTTTCACAATATATATCATGATAGGGAGAAGGAGGAGAAAAGGACACACATAGTCATAGGTTTGTAACAGCTTCTCTGGGCAGTAGGGGGTCCCAGGCTTTTGCCTCCCTTCTGTTTTTAACAGGCTCAGGACAGACACTAGTGGGTAGTGAGAAGCTCCCAGCTGTTTGCAGCTCTGTCCTGCCTTGTTGTGAGCCCTTGTCCACTTTGTCTCTTTTTGCTTCCATGTCTGTTTAAAATACAAAGGCTGCTGAGATGAGGACTGGCTCTTGCTCTGTCTTTGACACTGCCTGCCAAACCCAGGGGACTTGTTCCCCTCTGGCATCTCATAATGTATATGTAATACAAGTAATTGTTAGGAAATTTTGCTCTGTCCCTCAGTCATCTACAATTTGGGATTCTCAGTGTACTGGGGATTGACTCCATCATCAGTGTGACAAAGTCTGACAGGTCTGTAGATAGTTTCAGGTTCTCTGTGCAGATAACACTGATATTTTCAGTGATGGTTTAGGTGCTGGAAACTTGACCTTGTGCCCCTTGTGGACACTGTTGAAAGGTCTCAGAAGAGTCTCAAATGAAAAATTCAGACAGAAGCCTGCAGTTCCAGAAGAGCATTGGAAATGATGGCTTGATGTCCATACGGCTTTCATCACCATGGGTTGTCTTTTTCCTTTCCAATAAGTGTCAGCACAGGGTTTGCACTGGTTTTGGTAGTACATGAGAATGCAAATGGACTGAGGGATGCCAGCCTTAACTTGCAGGTGTTGTGAGCTGTGTCCTCAGCTGTGGAGCTGTATGCATAATGCTTTCTGCCTGACATCAGTTTTCTTTTTGTCTTTTGCAGCACTTTTACAGGCAGTCATATCTGGTGATCTACTGAAGGTAGGTACAGAGCACTGAGTGTGCACTCACATTTTTTTTCTTGTCAGATATACTGTACATTTATTACACTTCTGCTCAAATCACAAATAGGCTGCTGTGGGAACTTCTGGCAAGTGCCATTTTACAGCCTTTCCAGGAAACCCTGAACACTAGGGGAACACATCATTCAGGTGAGGTGTGAAATTTGTGTGAATAGGGTCTGGTGTTAGCCAGAGCCTTTTTGCCCAGGATTCAGAGCCCACTGCACAGAGCAATGTGCCAGTCACTAACAGGGAAATTGCTATATTGACAGTGTTGAACAGCAGGGTAGTTCTGACACAGCCTTACACAGGAAAGCATATTTTCCACCAGCGAGGCTGGTGGCCAAGACCCCAAGTGCTAGCTTGCTCAAAGTCTACCTAGACAACCACCAGACCAGGTAGAGCAAACCTCATCTGGTGGTTTTATCACCTAATGGATGTCTCAAAGCATGTAGTGGCTTGGTGTAGTAAGTTTGGGAGGCAAAAACACTCATGCAAAATTTTTTGTGCCAATGACTGCACTCCCACACCAGACAGCCATTCAGGCTGCCTGTCTCAGTAGCCAAGTCAGGATCTGAAAACATGCTCTTGAATTTGGATGAGGACTGTGATTAATGATTGCAATTTCATCTGTGAGAAGCCAGCTTGGAGCCATTTGTAAAAATGACAGTGCTGTTAGGCCAACTTTTTGCCTGCAGGTATTTTGCCTCCCTTCTATACCACTGCCTCAGCTCTTGTGGCTGCAGCAGCTAGGGAGCAGTCCTTCAAGCAGTCATCATAAAAATATTGTCTCCTTTACACTTCTTGAAAATGTTTTGCCTGAGCTGGCTTTGATGGGGAAACTCCTTGTCCTTCTTCAGTGTACTGCATTATAAATGAGTCCTCACTGTAGCAATTCTCTCCTTTTTCTGCAGTGATCTGCAGAATCCCACCCCCCTTCCCCAAAT
The DNA here is from genome assembly GCF_027887145.1 of Ammospiza caudacuta. Classification (NCBI taxonomy): domain Eukaryota; kingdom Metazoa; phylum Chordata; class Aves; order Passeriformes; family Passerellidae; genus Ammospiza; species Ammospiza caudacuta. The sequence continues at coordinate 13,154,157 of NC_080597.1, read as the reverse complement.
TTTGCAGCATTTCTGAGACCTGCCTGATTGGTGTTTTCTCTTATTCTTACCCCATCTATTGCTCCCTCTTTGGCCAGCCCTGAACAGGGGCACTGTGACAAGGGAGGTCCATGACAGTCACCTCATCTCCTTGTAGAATTTTGAATTGGAGTTTCCTGATTTAGTCAGAAAATATTTGACTCCTGTGCTGAGGAAAAATGTGAGTCTTCAGCAAAGAAGCCAGAACTTTTTATCAAGTGCATGTATTTTAATATACCCCAACAGCATTACCAGATGTGGTTTGCAAGCATTTGTAGCAAGCAATAAATCCTCACCAGTAGAGTAGCAATGTCTCATTGTTTAGGATATACAGGCTGTTCTCCTTAACACATATAATTGTCAATACTTCTGGTTTCAGATGTTTTATATCAGGGCCTAAAAGCTGGCTTTAAATTAATGTTTTATTTTATTCTATTCTATTTTATACTAACTTACAATGAGAAGCAGTAAAGAACTTACTGACATATTTGTTTTTCTCCTCCTCCCATCTTATCCTTCTCTATGCTTTTTCTCTCTCTCTCTTTTTTTTTTATTTTGTTTTTTCCTTCTAGTTCATAGAATGTTGTAAAAAAGGAGCCAATTTGTTAATCCAAGGACCTGATCACTGCTCCTTATTGCACCATGCTGCCAAGACTGGGAATGGTGAGATGGTGAAATACATCCTGGAGCATGGTGAGTCCCAGGGGGCAGACCCACAGAGCTGTACCTCAGCCAAGTGTCACTCAGGCAAAACCACACAGTGCTGCTGCAGGTGGCCTCACTCATCTGTGGTGTCCCTCAGTGCAATGTCCACCTGCAGCCTGTGTGAGCAGGAGGCTGGGAATGGGGTAGCAATGAGAGTGATGGCTCCAGGTAAAGTGTGAAAAGAAGAATTAGAATCACTTTTGAGGAGGGTGGTGTTTCCATGTTTGCATCAGCTGTGAAGAGGCAGTGTGAAGCTTTAGTTAAAACCTCTGGCACAGGGATCCTCTGAATTTCTTTTCAATAAGAGCATATGTTGTAGAAAGCATCTAATCTCTATGAAAACATTTACAGTGACAAAGAGCCCATAGAACCATTGTTATTATTTCAGCATTTAGTAACACACTGGTCAGGAATCTGCTTCCTTACATCTAGACAAATTAATCTAGTTTCCATTCCAGCCTTAGAGTATTATGTCTGTTAGATTCAAGACCACCCAACAGCAAAAACTTATGATGTCCATTTTGTATTTATGGACTGTGATCATGCTATTGCCCTTTTTTCCTTTTCTCTCTTCTTAGCTTTGTCAGTAGATTAGAGGCTATGCAGCAATTCTTTTTGTGTCTGAGGCAGTCACATTTAGGAGCTTCTGCCTGTTGAACCACTGTAACCTTGTTCCCTCACTGCTGGAGAGTGGCACAGTAAAATAGTCACTGCTCTGCACATAGAGCTGAAGTCACAGTTATCATCCTCCTTCACTGTAGGAAAAGTTTTCTAGTCTGAACTCTTCTCTGACCCCACTTCAAAATATCAATGGCTATTTTGGCTTCTGGATGTCAAAATCAGCTACATTATTTCAGCAGCAGTGCAAGTGTGAGCACAGAGACTGTCTCTGGTAATTAGAATAAGTGTTAGCTGTTGCTCCAAGGTATTGCACAAATTGTACAGAGAGAAGAAAAAAGCACAATGCCTAAGAAGGGAAGAAGCAACAATGCATCTCTTCACTCTTGACCCCTAAGATAGGTATTAACATATAGGTGTCAGGTACTCTATAGGTACAAGTTCCTGTACTGTCAGCAGCAATCTGTGACTCAGTTCATTTGCTCTGGTGTGGCAGAGGCACTTTTGGTGGCAGATGGAAGTGAGGAGGGCATCCTTAATAGCAGCAGGCTTCTGCCATGACTAACTCAAAGGACATCTTAGTCAAGGTAGTGATTGGAGAAAGTGATTCAGGAACAGTTACCTGTGCACTTTATTTATTTAGATAAACATAAATGTCTGATGTCATTGGCCCTTGGATGTCCAGGGCATTTGATTGGGTCTACAAGAACACACAAGGCTCAGAGGAGGCCTGACCTGCACTGACAACCAAAGCCCAAGCAAGCATCTCTCTCATTCCAAGTGCATCCCAAGGCTTTTGCATAGCTATATCAAACAGCACAAAATATCTGTCTGTGGACTACTGAACCATGCCCCAAAAATCTGACTGAGAGGGGCTGAATTGTTATTTTACTCCTTTATGTATAGATACCTACACATGGATAGGGCAGTGCAGCTGGCCTTGTATCCAAATAATGACTGGTTTTCTCACCAGTTCTAGCAAACCTTACCAGTGCTGACTCTACCTTCTATTTACTGCTCTGGATTGTTGCATTAGTCACAGTGCACACATGTGCCACTGAATTCTGTAGACAGGCATAATTTTGCTTTATTTTCTTACTGCCCTTGGTCTCTTCTCACACTACACATGACCTCTGCAAATTCATCAATGCCTCTTTAGGATTTTTATTAGACACATAAAGTTTAGCTTAGTGACAGTCTGGCCCAGTTACTTTGATGAATATTTAAAGTGAGATAATTTAAACTGATAAGAATGTAAGCAGGGAATCCATGGGAATTTTGGAAGTAAATAGAGAAATGTGAGGGATTACAGACTGTTAGACAAAGACAAATCAGAAGGTTGAGCAAATGTCAGCTCAGTTCCTCTCTCCCTTCTTTATCCCCAAGGATGGCAGGAGGCTTTTGCAGCTTTCCAGACATATGTCCTCTGGGCTTCTCCAAATGCATTGTTTGTTTAACATTCTCTGGGGATCAGGAGTGCATGGGACAATGCACAATCTAATAGAGGCCTCCTCTCTTCTCCCACCAAGCAATTAATGAAACTCATTTCTACTCTGGGCACTTCTCAGCCACAAACGAGCTCTCTTGCTGAATCATCATCATCATAATGCCCTTGTTTTTCTTTGCATTCTCTGGCATTTGGCATTTTCTCAGCATTAATTACTGTACATGACCTGATCCAATGCTACTAATATCTAAGGGTTTCTCTGTGTGGAGCTTCTTGTTTCTGACAATATCCACCCATAAAAATTTCATAAAAATGAGTCTTACTTCTGTTCTGGCAATTACCTCTGCCCAGTCAGACTTCCTCTGGAGTTTGTCTGCTTCCCAATACATGGGGAATAGTGAATGATAATAGGAGTTCCTCTGTAAAACATCCTCAAGCACACAGCAAAGAAAGTCTATTATTAAGCACACAGGGAAAAAAATCTTCTGAATATCTCTAAAAAGCAACTGCAACAAAAGAAGACAAAACCCACTGCTCCAGGAACTTTACTTTTCTAGTTTGAAAAACAGTGGGATGAATCCAATGCAGTACAGGAGTGGCACACATAGAACTAGAATTATAAAAGAAGGAAAATGGTGTAGTGGGGCTAAAGCTGTCCTTTATGGAGATGGCCTATTCCACAAACATGCAGGGCACATTTATATGAAAGGTTATTCTGTGCTCATGATCAGAATGATTTCAGATGTTAAGGGGAGGATAATTTCTTAAATTAGAAATAGCAGGGATGAGTCACACAGGGGGACTGCTGTGCAGTGCTGCCAGATAATTCACGGTGGCCCAGCACAAGGCTGGAATAGCAGCTGAAGCACCAGTGTAGTAGGTGTCAGGACAACAGCTGCTTGCTGCTGCAGGAAGAGCTGTGCTGGCTGCTGATCCAGCACAGCAAACAGTTTGTGTCTATCCCCTGTGCAGGAAGGGCAGATACATAGAGACGCAGACCTATCACTCACTCAAGATTTCCCACCTAAAACAGAAGTGTTTCACTTTTAGTAGAAGGGTCAGCTTTAAAAACTTGTCTGTAGCTGAGGTAAGAAATGCTTAGCTGGAAACTGAGGGCCAAACTCAGTAGGTATCACAACCACAGCTTTTGAATGCTGCAGTCAGCAACTGCATTGCATCCTAATGCCTGCACATTAGAGAAGAGTTGACTGTCTACTTGTTTAACACAAGCAGAATTAAGGAAGGCTTAAGAACCTCTGTTAGCAAAGGGGCCTCCTAAACCATCTGTATTTGGTGTCAAACTTGGATTGGAGTCTTTATCTGGCAGCTGTGAAAATTTTTTAATTTATAAATATTATACAAATAATTCCATTTGCCTTTGTCTTCTCTAGACATTCAAAAGACAAGCAAGAATTGCTTGTTCATCTATGGTATTTTTATCTATGTTCATCTATGGTATTTTGATTTTAAACAGAAGAGAGGAAGGATGTTTACAGTTGCCTAAGGAGGTTGTGGTGGGAACTTCTGCTGCAACAGACAGTATGTAGGACATCCCATCCTTAACATTTCTGTGTCCTCAAACCTCAGTGTTCTTGCTTCACTAGAAAGCATCCCCTGATTAAAAAAAAGATGATGCTTTCATTAATCTTAACACTGCAAAGTCCAGAGCTAAGAGACATAGTGAATCTGGATTTGCATCCTGGCCAGATTCAGAAGTTCCTTGGAAGGCTTTGGGAAAGGAGATTTTGCTGTGACAGAGGTGGGTGTTGGGGACAAAGTTTAAATAGTCATCAGAAAGTAGCACTGAATGAGAGTGAGTTTGCATGACACTTGTTGGTATGTCTGGATTTGCAGTATGTTTTAGGGTAGTGGTCACTGGTGAGGGGCCTGAGCAGAAAACAGTTTAGTTTTTCTGGAAGGCACAAGGTACAACATACCCTGTTTTAATTTCAAGTGTACCAGATTTTAGGGTAATGTGGCTGACAGACATGTAGGAAGGAATGCTCCCATAACCTGTCTAGCTTCTATATTACAGTGGAAATTCTGAGCTAAAAGACAGAAGCAGAAAAGACCACTGTTAATTTTCCCATCAGTAAAAAAAAAAGTGTGTGGTGTTGGGGAAAGACTAGAAATAGTTCTGAATTTCCAGTTTACTGTTATTTTAAAAATATTCCTACTTTGAAAGTAAGGATGCATATCCAGTTTTGTCCCCCAGATAATAACCTCAATCAGGTTATTAAACAAAGAAGGTTTTGACAGATAAACAGAAATGTTGATGATGTCTGACATTACTAGAGTAAATACCCTTCTTCCCTGGTTCTGTGGAGGACTGACAGGACGTGGGACTGGCAGGGGTTAACATCTGTGGGTCTCCTGTGGGTAGCTGTAACCACATCCATTGGAGAGGGCTAAGCGTGGACTCAGAGGCCTTTCAAGAATGTGTGGAGCTGTATATTTTGGAAATGCCTCTGAAATATGGTCACTTAAAGTGTTGGGGGTTTTTTTATTGCAGTGAGCTCAGTGAAGGAGCAGCTGCTTTTGAGTCTCCCTGCCTTCCCTCTCCCATACCCAGCCCAGGCTGCTTTGCCCTCTGAGAAACTGGAGAAGGGCCTTAGTGGAGAGAAAGAGGGCAAAAGGAGAGAAGGAAAAAAGTTAATAATTCTACACAGTCTATGGGCGATGTTGAGGAAAGAGAGTGATCTCAGCTGGGCTTCCCCTCGGTGTGTCATGCTTTTCAGCTCTTTTCAAGTGAATGTCTCCCCCCACCCCGTCCCCCGTCCCCATCCTGCCATTCTTCAGCCCCCCAGTCTCTTTTTCCCCTTTCTCTCTCTTTTTTTTCTTCCCTCCACCTCTCCACACATTTCTATCTTTTGTTTTTATTTCCCCCCCTGCTGTTTTCCTTGATAGAAATCTCACTCATGCATTTCCCTTCCGGATTTCTATTGGGTTATTTTGTCCTCTTTTCTCTCCGTGCCTTGGTCCCCTTTTCTTTCTGTGCCTCTTGTCCCAGAGTGAAACAGCCGCCTCCCTGCTGGGTCAGGATGACAGTGCCTTAGCTTTCCCAGTGCCAGCCCTTCCCACATCTGTGCAGCTTTTGTCCCCGGGCAGAGGGGGATTTGGAATGGTCGGTTGGCAGCGCCAGGGAGACTGATATAAAAATGAGGTCCAAAAAAGAGGGGAAAGGGAATTAGGAGGAGGGCGTGAGATGGTTTAAGAGAAGCACAAGTGAAAATAAAATAAAGAAGTAAAGGGCACCACTCAGACTGTGAGTTGGGACATTGCAGCTTCAGGGACAGGCCAGAGAGAATGAAATTAAAGAATTCTGGTACCATGTTGTGCAGCTTATTATTAACCCCAGTACGGCTCAGATGGAGTCAGGACTCTCCCATGAAATGCTGAATTTGGGACAGTATCCAGGAGAGCACCCTTTGCACTCAGGGGAGCTGTACTTGTCATCTCCTCAGGGCTGTACTCACAGACTCAGCACTGAGCTCCCCTGTCCTAGCCCTGCTATTCCTTCCTGCTTCACACCAGTTTTCCTTTACCCTTGGCTTCTCTCCAGACCCACTCTGCCCCAGTTTTCTTCTCCCTCTCTGGTCACATTCTTCTGAATACTCTCTGTTTTACTACCTTTACTTACCTTTCAGCAGCTTCTTCAGCTTACCTGGGCAAGTACCTTTATGTCCCATAAAGCCAGACCTGTCACCCTGTTCCACCTTGGCCATACAACCTTCCTTGCTCCAGCCACGAGCAGAAATAATAGATGGCAGTGTCTTCTCTAACACATTGCAAACCATTCCTGCTTACCTATCAGTGAGATGTGGCATTGCTGGAACCTATGGGGAATTACCTTTATTTTTGAAAGAACAAGATTTTCTCCTAGGAAATGTAAAGGACTCCTTTTCTTCATGTGTATTTCTTTATTTGTCTTTTTAGTTTCCCAGGCATTATCTTTTTTCCTCTCAACAAGAGGCTCTGCTTGTCCCCCTTTATCCTTCTTTGTGGTCCTGGGAGCTCAGGGCTAGTGACTGACTCTTCTTTTTGATAGTCAGGAGTGAACACACAACTGCCAAGTGTGGAGATGAGGATGTGTGGTGGTAGAGTCAGGCTTCATTAAATAATTGACAGTGGCTACTGAGTTTGGAGAGCTGTCATGGCAAGTATGCAGTGGTACACAATGCCCTGTGCACTGAGTACTAAGCACCACCCTGTCTCATGATGGCAGAAGATGAAATGAAGGAGCTGCCGGCAGCTCAGGAGCCCCAGTGATACTCCATGTGTACATTGTTCAAGCAGTGAGGTAAAGACAGGCTGCTCTGATCCATTTTGACACACCCTCAGAGTAAAAGGAACGTTGAGAGGTTGTGTGTAGGCCTTTGTAAGCAAGTAGTGTGAAATTCCTCAGTATCAGGTGAGATTTGCTGTAAGCTCTTGAGGGCTCTTGAATTTCAAAGTCTCAGTGTGCTGGAGAGAAATACTCATGCGCAGGAAGGAAAAGTCTTGTAAAGTTTTCCTGTTTCCCTTGCTAACTGCCCTATACCATCTAACACTATACTCCAGAGCAGTGGAGAGCAGAATACTATGACAGACTGCAAAGGAAATGTTGTTGTTTCCAAGTGATATCCAGATCCTAGCCTCTCCATATCACTATAATTCAGCGATGGAATTTGCCTCTATAAATATCTGCCTGTAGTGAATATCAAGGACAAAAGGACATTAACCTAAATGTATTATTTTTTCCCCACTTAACAAAAATCTCTTCTGTTTTTCTTAATCTTACTTTCCTGATCATTACTAACCAGTGGAGTACAGGATTTGCATATCAATATAAAGACTGCTGGGAATATTCCACCCTGATCTACATTTTGTATAACACTATTAAATGGAGCAGCACAGGGATGTCATTCAGGATGGAATTTGGCTAATTTCAACTTCCTAATGACATTTTCCCTCTAATACCAACAATGGATTTTAACTTGCAATATATCAGGGTTTCCAGTATATCAGCATTTTCAATGTACTGTACTTATGTGAACCACTTAATTGAGCAAGGTGAAGAGTGAGAAAATAAACTCCATGAATATTCATTCTCAGTATAATTTAGAGGCTGCTACTCCCTGTTGCTGACACTCCAGCAGCGACTGTGCATCCAGAATTTTATTAGTGCAAGGGCTTACACAAGCAAATATTACATTGAAGTTTGATATATTTGTGCAGGTTGAACTTTCACTTGGCTTCTTTTATATATTTTTACTGGGAATTTCTCCTAGTAGACATATTTTTTTAGTCATGCAGACAAATGTTTTATGACATACCTGACTATCTTTTGCAGGTCCATCTGAATTGCTGGACATGACAGACAGTGAAACGTAAGTACAGCCTACTCTTTCCTTCATGTCATGTGTGTTAAACGAGCAGACTCTTGATTTTCGATGCAAACTGTTAAAAAGGAAAAAGCTGGTAAAATGGTACAACTCTTCAAAACCAACCAAAGAAATAAGGCCTGTAAAAACCACACATTGACCATGTAATATATGGCTTTCTTGCCTAAAACAAACATTCATTGGATTTGCAGAGGATTTTCTCCCTATTGCTTCCCATGCTTCCTTAAAGTTTCTAGAGGAATAGAAGCCCTGCCTTGTGTTTTGATGTTGCTGGCCTCCAGCTACTAAGGGACAAACCTGAAGAGTAAATTCCAAAAGTCAGGAAATTACTTTTCTTGCTCTACAACTCTTTTTTTACAGTCCTTTCTTGATTCATCCAGGGTGCTCTGTCTTAGCTCTCCTAAGTGGCCAGGACTTGTGCAGCTGAAGATTTCCATCAAGCAGTTAAAACATCAATCAGCTCCCTTCTCATTAAAAAAAAACCCAACCCCAAAAGATTACTTTCCTTTCCAATTCCCATTTTTTTACACCTTGTATAATCAAAGTTTCATGAAAGTATGTGAGGAAAGCATGAATAATCCTGGAATATATGTGTAATACATGTAAAATAAACCCAGTCTTTTTCCTAGGGATCAAGCCTACCATTTCTCATCCCACAGTGCCCTCCTCTGCTAACAGAGAACACCTTTTGCACAAGGTGCATGAATGAAGCCCAGAGGTGGCAGGGACTGGATGGACTGGTCCTTTTTATCCAGGGGTGTAGCACAACCACATCAAGTGTCAGTGAGCACAGTTATGAGGGCTTCCCTTTACAGAGGTTCCTTTACCTCTAATCCTTGGAAAAGGAAGGCTCAAGCTGTAACTGGCAGTATGAATTTGTCTTTTGGTCCTCAGAGGGAAATAGGATGGTATCCTATTCTGATACTAGCTCTGATGCAGCAAGGGCATATTGATTACAAGGTTGCCTCTTAATATTTCAGCATCCCCTGTCATAGATGGGGGCTGAGATTCCTTTATGCACTCTGTGTAGGTAGGTGCAAGATTTGTCCTGCTACATGTATTTCTTGTAATTTGTTATTTCACAGGTTATGTAATGGCCCTACTTGTTGGATACTGGCATTAAGGACTCCTTTTCAACCCACTCAAAGCATACTTTCTTCTCTTCCTAGGCAAATCTAGAAAGATTTCTTTACTCTCAGTAAAGAGTAAGTTTCTGTCAGTTCTAGAATCCTGACAGACTTAGCTGTAGTCTGAGTGAAAAGATTTGCAACAAATGTGCTCCCACCACGCAGTCTTCTCTTCTGGAAAGCATGTATTTAATCTAATCTAATACTGCTAATCCAGTAGCTCAGCAGTCCAGTGGTGGAAGAACATGAGAGTTCTTGCTCTCATATATCCAAGAGAGCAGGGTAACAGAACTGGGGCATCAAGTGTACCAGTCATAGCTTTGATGGGTAGGATTTTTCTAGGATGGCTCCAAGAATGAGGTTGAGGAAAGAAATTGCAGGAAGAAACAAACCCTGTTGCTGTTTCACCTGCTGTGAAATAAGAAGGTGGCTATCTTGCCTTTGCAGCAGTTAGCAGAGCTGGTGGTTGGATGGGAACATGACATTCAGTCCTCTGAATACATGAAATCTGTCAATGTTTCTTTCCCATCCCTCAGAAGTTCTTTGCTATTTGTGCATTGCAGGCTTTCCTTCTGAGTCAAAGGATATAGATGCTAAGGGAGAGAGTGCACAAGCCTACCTCTGCCAGCAAGAGGGAACCTGACAGAAATGCAGCATCCTGCTGTGTCCATGCTCTGCTCCTCATGCTTCCTAAATGTGCATTGCTGTGCTGTGTCTCACGGCTGCTTTCTGTGCTTTGGTCTAGGGGGGAGACAGCACTACACAAGGCAGCCTGCCAGCGCCACCGCGCCGTCTGCCAGCTCCTGGTGGATGCAGGAGCCTCTCTGAGAAAGACAGACTCCAAGGTAAGGCAGCTCCATCAGCCCCCACCAGCCTCTGTGCTGAGTGAGACCCTGCAGCGTCCTCCCTGCTGCTTGCGTGGCTGAGGCTTCCTTGTGTGTGCTGAGGCTCACACAAGGAGCCCCAGCCTTGTGTGTTGCTCCTTTGAAGCAAGCTATTTTTATAGAGAAAACTGTATTGATTTAAACAAACACAAGAGACTTCAGTCCAGTCCCCAACGTGGGTCATTGTCACCACAGTGAGAGCCTGGCCTCAAACTGTTCGGTGCAGTGGGTATGAATGAGACATCCCCACGGCACAGCAGTGTCCTCCTCCTGTGTGGTCAAAAGAGAGGCCTGTGGGCAAGGAACACCTGCAGGAGCCTTGGTTTCTGATTGCACAGCATCTGTGGGGCTTGGTTATTGTGGCTGGCTTGCTTTGTGAGGATGGCTAACTGTTTTCTTTTGCCTTGGCTTGCCCCTGTGCTCACTGATGGGACACTAACCACAGCACTCTCTTGGTGTAAGCTTGACTGAGAAAGAAATATGGGAAAAATGAAATCCAAGGAGTATTCTGTCATTACAACAATCTAATTGCTCAGGAACGTGGTCCAGAAGCTGCCTCTTTGGAGTTTCTGAGCACAAGCACCCTGTGGCCAGCAGCTGAGAGTGAGTTGGTTTTCTACACTCCAGAGTCAGAAGCACCTTTGCTGCAGCTGGGCAATCAAAACCAATTTCTGCCTTCTTGGGCTCTATGAGGAAGCCTATAATCCAAAGAGAGGTCATCTATGATTCTATCATCTCTTGTTCAGATGGCAGAATTGCACATTGCAAAAAGCTTTCTGAAACAGATGAAATCCAGACAAGTGGCTTCTTGTGGAATTTGCAGACAACCCTGACAAGGGAAGAGACGAGAATCCTGACTCCATGTTTCAGAAGGCTGATTTATTATTTTATAATATATATTATATTAAAAGAAAATGATATATTAAAACTATACTAAAAGAATAGAAGAAAGGATTTCATCAGGAGGCTTGCAAGGAAAAAGAATGGAATGATAATAAAATCTTTTGACTGACCAGAGAGTCTGAGACAGCTGGACTGTGATTGGCCATTAATTAAAAACATACACATGAGAGCAAGCAAAAATGCACCTGTTGCATTCCACAGCAGCAGATAACCATTGTTTACATTTTGTTCCTGAGGCCTCTCAGCTTCTCAGGAGAAAAGCTTCTAATGAAAGGATTTTTCATAAAATATGTCTGCGACAGGCTTCTGACTCGTTAATTGTCTTCTGTCTAGAAATCATCTGTTGTTCTCAATGTGTTAGCACAAGAATTTCTCTTCATGTTTCTCATTACAGGGTAAGACCCCTCGCGACAGGGCTCAGCAAGCTGGTGATCCAGATCTGGCCTCCTACCTGGAGAGTCGACAAAACTATCAAATGGTTTCCCACGAGGACCTGGAGACAGCAGTCTGACGTCTGAAAATGTCCCAGAGGATCCCTGGAAATCTCGAGACTGCACCTGAGGCACTCAGGCCTCGTGTGAGGAAGAAACTGATGGAACCCACGTGTCTCTCACTCTCGAGGAAAATACCTGAGGACATGCCACCAGTTTCTAAGGGCTACTGATTCTTGCTGGGAACGGTTATGTTCCATAAGTTAGCCCATGATGGATAAGGTGGGACACTCAAAGGTCTGTGGAATCCATAGGCTGTGAAAATTTACCTTTATTGCTTCCAGCAAGTAGCATGAACTTCTCCCATGTTCATCTGTATAATTTATTAAAAAAAAAGAAAAAAAGGAAAGAGTAAAGAGGATGTGGGGGAACAAAATCCAAATGAACTGGTACATTAAGCCACCCAAACAGGCTGTCCTCCATCCTTACAGTTTCCTGCATTGCTTTTATTCTCCTGTTCCCCTCACTTCTCATCAGTTAAATATTACCTGTTATCTCTGTGTTGTCTTCACAAATGGTCAGGCAGTAGCAAAATGTTTGAGGAGCTCTGGATGCCCTTAAGAAATATCCAGTGTTTTTACCAGCTACATTCCCTCCCCTGCCATCCTCTCAGAAGCTGTGTTGTCAGTACTCAGCCCCCACAGAGTTTTCTTGCTTTTGGAGGGGATGTTGCTTATTGCCTTGTTTCCCAGGGTTTGGGCACAGTCATATTTACAGCAGTGACAAAACCCAAGCTCATAATTGCTGGGCATGCTGAGTTATGGTATCCTCACAGGACAGGCATTTGTATGGAAAGGAGCTCTATGGGATGTTCTATGCTGAATGGCAGAGCAGAAAGTCACCAGGAAGGTTTCTCATATCACTTTTATGCCTGTAATGGCTGACCCAGCTCTTCTCAGGTTTCAGGCCTGCCTACAAGTTGATAGGTTCTTCAGTTCTTTACTTCTGAAAAGATGGGTTTTACACTGGGGAGAGATTTGTGCAATGCTGATGGAATTCTGATGGACTCAGTGACAGACCCAGTCCCCTTTGCAGCACAGCCATGGGGAGGAAGGAGACCTGGAACATCAGCAGCCAGCCTGGGCTCGCTGCTGCCAACAAACACATGGGCACTGGCCTGGTCACATTGGGAATGGGAAAACCTTCTTTGGCTGAACCTGTAAACTATCTGATTCTTCAAGGGAGCCAAGTTTTGGGGAGTCTGTCCCTGGAGAAAGACAAGCAGCAGCTCTTTGCCTTGTTACCCACAATAGGTTTGAAATGTAAAGCTTAGCTGCTGTAAAGGCCAGCTGTGTCTTCTGTACTCATTTGTTCTCTGTCTTATAACCATAAAAGAAGAGAAAGCAAACAAATACACAGGCATAAATAAAATGTTTCATTGTTGGGTTTCTAATTGCTACAGATATCTCAGTTGATAATATAGCAGAGCTTCCACTTCTACTTTGTCAGACCAGTGCCCATGAAGATGCTCACGGCTGACTTTTGGCATAACTCTTGCAATACATTTTTGAATTTTGCTTTGTTATTCTATTTGAAAGATCCACAACTGTTTGTTTTCACATCCCTTGCTAGGGGTACCTCTCTGACAAATGATGATCATTGGGGTTACATACATTTGGAAACCATGAAAATAACTCAGGTCATTATCCAGATAGGTTTTTCTTCTTTGGTAGAAGTGGAGAAAATCAAATGAATGCAATTTTTTTTTAAGCACGAGTGATTGTTGTGGTAGGGAGGGGGGGAGCTGAATAATATATTTTAATTTTTTTTCCTGTTTTCAGAAGTTCATTTGATATGGGCAAAATATTACTTTAGTATTTCTTCCTCTGGAAGGAAACTATATATATTTGTAATCTATAGATCAATGGCAACATGAAATGTATTTTGTCTTATTTTCTGTCTTTACCTTTCTCATTTAAAAAATAAAATATGAAAGCCAAATTACTTCCCTTGATAATTATCCAGGGGCTTGTGGAGAAAATAAGTATGTGTATATATTAGAACAGAATTTGGCAACTGTTAAAATAAAAACTCAGAATATAGTTTTGGTGTATGTGATATTTCCACAAGGAAAGATCCTCACACTATGGTTTCATGGTAGGCCTTGCATCATTTCCCAGCTGTGAGAAAATACATTAATGTAATATTTCTATATATTTGATGAAAACAAGAATGATGTTATCATCACTTTAATATTTTGGTTTACCTACTGGTCTGAGAAAAGGAGGAATTTTCAATAGCACAGGAGCTTGGCTCTGTCCTGTGCTGAGGCCAAGCTGAGTATGGGCACTGAGCCCGGGAGAGCTCCCTGATCCTTTAGTCCCATGAAACAGGGGGAGCAGTAAAGGCTTGCTTTCATCACAGGTAGCCTCCAGAGGCCAGATGTGGGTAATGATAAGGGAGCTGCTTCTGGTCCCTCTGTCCTCAGTTGTCCTCCCCTTGTCAGCTCATCCCTGGTCCCCAGGAGGTGCCTGCAGCTGTGGCTGGCTCTGGAGCAGCTGGTCAGGATGGGCAGATTTCCTGAGCAATTTTGTGCCATTTGGACTGCCCAGAGGAGCTCAGAGCACGCGAGAGAGCGTGGCTTGCCTTTCTCACTGAAAGCTGGAGTACAGTGGTATGATCAGAGTGAGCCTGTCGTGTCTCTGGAGAGCTGCCTGTGCTGTGTGCTCAGCAGGAGACAGCTACTGTGTGACAAAAACAGCCCCCAGCACTGGAGGTAGGGCAGGAATGGACTGGATGTGGTGCCTGTGATGTCCAATGTGTCCTGAACCCTTGATGCACTAGGTACTGCTGATGTTTGGTATCTGCAGGTAACAGAGAAGCACATCTGTTGTTTTCCACAATGGCTCCTGTGTGGCAAGGAATATCAGAAGTTGGTTCACTGAGGGCAGTTTGGGACCAGGACTGTTCCTTACCCTTTTCAGGTGTGGTGGCATTACCAGAAGCAGCAGGCTCTGCAGTAAAGGTAACACATTTGTATTGAATCTCTGGAGCACTTGGGGTCTAGGTTAGTACAGTACAGCTGTGCCTGCACTGGGCAGGGCCCAAATTCCAGTGTGCAGCTGGGAGTCCACCAAAATTACATGTAAAACATTTCAATTTACTAAAGCATCTCTGTTCAGTGGCTGTGGCTGTTAATGTGTGTATATTACTATATATATGTATATTTATAAACATCTGTATGCATGTATATAGGTGCACACATACACATGCAAACAACTTGAAATTGTGTCATTTGAATAACAAAGTCCCTAGGGATGCTCAGCTACTGAGATTGCTAGACTGACAAAATGTCATTTTCCATTTTAATTTGTTAATAAAGGGAACCTTTTTCACTAGGACTGAGGAGCTCCCAAATCGTTCTGTTGTACTGGTTTTACCATCTCATTTTGGAGCTAAATGGAGGGCAAGAAAGTATTTATAATATTGATAAAATAAACCTAATTTTGTAATTTAATAGCATCAATTACTCTAATTATTTCATGTTTCAATGCTAGAGGTACCTTATTTGTGTTATTCAAGGCAGGATGTCATACATTTTTTACTTATTATAGCATAGAAAGGCAGGGACACCTTGCACTAGACCAGGCTGCTCAGAGCTCCATCTAAGCTGACCTTGAACACTTCCAGGGATGGGGTCAACCACAACTTCTCTGGGCATCCCTCAATACTGTGGGATGTGAGGCTGAGTTTTTGCTTATGTAAAACAGGGATTCAAGGCAAATTTTGCCTGTTACAAAACTGGTCTCAGACTCCAGTGGATCTTTCACCATTTCATGTAATGTCTTGCTTATCTGTGTTTTAGCACTTTAAGATGTCTGTAGGTGTTTTTACTGAACACCAAGGTGTTTTCACTCTTGTTTTTCCCCAGCAGCAGTAGAATTGCTCAGTCCCAACTCATGGTGCTGTAGCCTAGATTCAGTCTACATGAGATGTCCCCTGCTCCATGAGGACTGTCACATAGACGGACCAGAGACAAAGAAAATAGTACAAAATTGATGTTTTGTCGCCACTGATGACCTCAGGTGTATTTGCTGAGCTGGTACTGTTGTGTAAGAATAGATGGGGCACATGGTTTTTCTGGTGATGTGGCTGTGGGAGGTTTGTTTCACTAATATTTCATGGCTCTTTGGCTCATTTCTGTCTTTGTCTTTGCTGTGAAACATATGGTAGTGAAATTTTCTAACACAAATTCATCTAGAAGATGGCTTCTGTGGGACATGCTTGTGTGTTGACCCTTCCAGGATGACAAAAGTATGATGTGATCTGTCTCTGGGGTATGAAATGGGCAAGATACATTGGTAGCCTCAAGTTTTCTGGGAGTTGAATAGTACTCAAGAAATGTATGGGCACGCTGGAAATTTGAATGCCTTGAAAAAACTCCAAGGAAAATCTGTCCTTGTACACTGTGTACTACAAGAAAAATCCAGTTCCTTGTGCTGATCCATTTGAGGTGTCATTTTCCTTTCCCTGCTGTTTGCTTCTTTTGCACCAAACTAACGTCTATAGAGAAGTATTTTATAAGACTTGTTTTTAAGATTGCTAAAAGTAATAGTTTTGACCTCCATTTTACCTAATATTTTCCATTCATAAAATAATGTTTCCTCTTATTTTCCTCAGTGAATCTGAGTCAAAATTACGCTGGGTTATTAACTTCCTAATTAGTCTAAAGCATCAAACGTATCTTTGGACATTTCAGCTGTCCTGGAAACAGCTTATATTCCTGTGCCTTTCTGGATGCATGTGAAGCTATAGGAAACAGTATTAGAGTGCTCATTGTGATACTCATCATCTCATTTTCCTTTCTTAACAACTATTATTTTTTTAAGCAGTCTTAAATTCCATGATCTGCCTGCCAAAATCTGCTGATTGCAACAGCAACTCAGTGATGTGCTGCCACCTACTCCCGGTGGCCATGGCAAGTGACCATGGCTGCTTTTAGTGCAGGTTCTGCCATGGCTTTGGACTTCTCTGGAGGGAGATCTCCTGCAGGTACCAGAGCTCAGGGCTTTCCCCTCCCTGGCTGTTCCCAGCACTGCTGCCCGTGGTGGTGCCCACGGAGGGTGATGTTCTCCCATCCCCTATAAATGTGCACTGCAGCAACACTCCCTACCTTGGCCAAGGAATTTCCTGGAGCCATTTGTGCAAAAGGGGAAAATTCCCTCCCTGGGGCCCTGATCACACCAGTAAATTCATTACATTTGACTTCAGTGATTAGGCAGGCTTGGAGCTGAATAACCTTACTGTATTCAGCCATCAGAGTGCATCTTGTCTCCTGCCTTATTTATAAGGTGCCACATTCCAGTCTCAGCTGCAGTTTCTTGTTTCCCTGACTGACTAAAAAAAAAAAAAACAACAACAAAAAAAAAAAAAAAAACCCAAATCAAGAGACAAAAAACCAATCTATCCTTTGCAGTACATGTGTATCTAGTTACCCAGAGAGTGGGGAAGGCAGGAAGATCATTTAAAAATCTCCTCATTCTGATGTAGCACATCATGACTTCCAAAATCTGAGCAAAGAGACGCCTTGCAACAAAAGCATTTGTTTCAATATTAACACATCTATATTTCAGGAAATAATTTGATGCTAAACCCTGTTAAAACAGTCAGCTTATGCTCTTAGATCTCCTATGTGTCAGAGATTTGGGGAATCTAAGGAGGCAGTAATCCTCTTGACAGGCACATAAAGACAGGTGAATGCTCAAAAAGGTATAAAACCACCTTTCTTCAAAAATCTCTTTCTATTTTGCCACCCTCATCTACTAGAATCAGAACCCTGATTTGGGAATGCTGTTTCAGAGTTCAGCAATATTTTAACAGCCTCAGCATTCATTTGCAAAGCGTATAGAAGCTGTAGCATTTTGAAGTGCAAGAAAAAGCACTATTTCTTTGAGCAATATAATAGTACATATGTAATTGCCTCATCTCTTGCCAGCCTCCTTTTGCTGGTGAAGTGCCACACCTGGCTCTTCAATTAGTCCCTGTCTGGGAGGCTGCTTGACATGTAGCCCAGCACTCAGTGAAGTGTGCACTGTGGCAATCCAGTGCCAAAGTGCTGCTGCAATTACCTAACTACTAGCACATGAAATTCACTTCTTAGTGTTGCACTTCATTTTAATGAGAAAAATGCCCTTCTGATTCCAGCTACCTTGGTAACCTTCAATTTCCACTCTTTCCCTCAAGCTGTGGTCAAGAAGAGGTAGAAGGTAATCTCTGTTCCTACAGAACCCAAATCCTGTCAAGGAACTCTACAAATCACTTAGTTTTTTAGGTGTGGAGAAGAAGCTCAAGAAGCTCTTGAGTCTGATGCAGCAGACATGAGTGATTTCTACTTGGCTAATTAGGCTTTAATAAGCAGCCCCACTTTTCTAGGGCTGCTTTTCCTGTGTGATATTCACATAAAAAAATGAAAGATGACAAAATTAGAAAAGCAAATTAAGCTGGCCCCTGGGAATGGGGAATTCTAAAGATTGGCTTCCACATGCATCGCTCTTTTCTAGACTGGGAGTCGCAATGCTGTAATGAGTAATTATGTATCATAATTAGATATAGCTAATTGTGATAGTGAGGTGGGTGCTCACTGTGTCCAATTTTTATGTCAGCCAGTTGCAGAGGTATTCCTGCCCCTGCAGAGATCACCAGACAGCCTGGAGGGGGAACAGCCTTCTGTTTGCAAAGCTTGAGGCTTTGTGAAGTGAGACATGGGCCCCAAGGTGAGCAAGGCCACCCCTCCCTGCTCCTCAGCCATGCTGGAGGCTTGCCTTCCAAATGGATGGAGGCAATGCCACACCAAAATCAATGTTTGCTGTAGGTCACAAAATGAATGGATACCTGTCTTTCTTCTCATGTCCCCTGCTTCAGACCTTTTCCAGGGACATTTTTTTTCCTTTTATCAGAATGGGAAGTCTGTCATGTTCCTGTATTGGAACATAACAACAACCCACAGAAGCTGGGTTGTTGTGTGTCGCAGACATTTTTTCACAGAAATCCTTTCTTTCAGATTTGTTCTTCTTCTGGGAAGCAAAGGCCCCAGAAGAAGAACGTAGACAATGATTATCAGCTGCTGTGAAATGCAATAGGATGCACCTGTGAGTGGTTCATGTTCCATGTGTACAATTAAGAGCCAATCACAGAAGCAAGCTCGAAAAAAGACTCCCTGGACACAGAACTTTGTTTTAGATTCTTTTCGATTCTATTCTTAGCTTAGCAAGCCTCTGCAACTTATCTCCTTATTCCTATTAGTATAGTTATAATGTATTATATATCAAATATCAATAAATCCAGCCTTCTGATCATCAAACAAGATTCTCATCGTTCTCTCACCCCAGTGACCTCCTCAGGTTGCTGTAATAGTTGTGGTTGTTGTCTGTGGTGTCGCTACTGGTCTAATGCCTTCTCTTCATGGCATAGGGGAGAAATACATTCATGTCAAAGCTTAGGAAAAAAGTGACCTTGCTGGCAGCTAATGACAGGAAGGAAATAGAAAATAATATTATTTAAATTTAATTTTAAATATTCTTCAGTGCTCTTTGCTTTTTCTTCATTTCCCCTCCCTTTTAGAGTTTCTGTACTGAGGCCTTTAATCTTTCATCACCTCTTCTTTCCTTAGTTCATTCTACCTTCATTTTTGACTGGAAAGGTCAATATCCTGCTCATGTGCTTACCCTTGGGACACTTGTGCTTGACCAGTCACAGACGGTTGGATCTCCTCTGACCTGTATAGACATGGGCAGGGAATGTTGAAATTCTCTGTACCAGGAATGAGCTGGATGTGCAGCACTAAAGACTCCTCTGAGGGCAGTTCTAATGCCCAAGTTGTAATCTCAGGATTAAACAGATGGGAAGTATGATGGACTTGGATTTTTCATGCCTGAGGGCTCAATTTCAGCCTTTCCTGACTTAGTTTTAATATCAACAGGAAAATTCTTACGTCTATATATTTTTTTTTTTTTTAATCTATTCTCCTGCTTCTTCCCTTTGTGATTTTCCTCTTAAATAATCTTTGCCTGGGCAAACACAATTGTATTGCTCTGTGCTTGTGCTTGCAGGAAGAGGCAGCTGCTTCCAAGTGGCAAGTGAGTGTGCTGCTCTCTATGCAAAATGGCTGGCTTTGCTACTGTACAGCTTTCTGCTCAGCATGTAGCTCACAGAAATCACAGGGACATGGCAGGGGCTTATCAGGGTTTTTCGTTCCCTTTACATGTCACTGCAGAGTGATTCTCTTCCATCTGCCTCCTTTGATCATGCAACAGCTTTGGGAGGAAAGAAAAGAAGTGGCTGAGCCTTCAAAGCACTGAGCAGCTCTTGGGAGCTTTGTCTCTCCCTTGCTCGCTGCTGCACCTCACAGAGCTGGGAAAGGGGAAGCAGGGGATGCTTCATGTGCAGAAACATCCATCTCTCACCTCACTGGCAAAAGTAACAACTCTTTGAAGGTCCCCATTCTGACACCCCAGCAGTGCCAGGTAGGGTGTAAAATACACATGGACATCAGCAAGCCTCTAGGAGCTGACTTGCTTTCTTAAGGGCTCTTCCAGGCTCTTTTTGATTCTCTTCCTGGTGCCTCAGGACAGGGATTCCTGCCTGTGTCTTCCCAGAGCAATCATCCTGAGGATGCCCTTCGTAATGGGTGCCCTCACACCATGTTTTACATGTGCTCTGTGTCCTGTAACTCCATTAATCAAGAGTTAAAATCCCTTTCAAAATGGACTTAGGAGCTTGGCCACTGTCCCACCAGGGTGCAGTGCACTGGGGAGAGGAATATGGAATGGAATATGACTGCCAACATTTCTCTGTAGAAATCTCCTCAAGGTGAAATGTGCTTTCACAGTGGGAAATGGAGGTTATTTTTCTCCTGCCCACATTGCTTTGTGTTGCAAACCCTGTGCCAGTCATTTTGGATGCAGACAGCTTTTTGGAAGCAGGAGGCTTTTGAAAGATTTTTTGCAAGTCTGGCCAATGATGGAGATGAGGACTTGTGTTCTGCAGCTCCCACACAAACCTTCTGGCAGTCCGTGGAGGTTTCAGTGTCCTCTCTGAGTCAGTGAGCAGAATATTTTGCTACAAGCTACAGGCCTGTCTTTGTGGCACTGCTCTTGCTGCTTTGCTTCTGCACAGCTTTTAGAACAGCTCTGGTTTTGCAGCCTTGCACTGGGGAAAACCACAGTGGTACGGGGGAAATCATGCTTTTCCTATGGACACAAACACTCATCATCTGCAGTTTTGTGCTAATGAAAATGCAATGTATGTAAAGACTCAGATTGGTTGATGAGGCTGTCACAACTAGCTTGGTGAGGATTTATTTCCAGCAAGATCTGACTTCTTGTTTTGCTGCAAAACAAAGAAGATCATGCAAAAAATAATCACTTGGCTTAGTGGTAAACTTCTGTCTTATGAGAGTTAACAAGTTTAACTGTGTGTCACATGGTTGTGTCACAGAACAGGGAAAGCTTTTGCTTTCAGAATTTATCAGAATTCTCTCTGGAGGTACTGAGGTTGAAGAGATAGGGACAAAGGTAGCAAATCAAGGCTTTGAGTTGCATTCCTGCCACTTCCATTAAGTCCTTTTGGGTAAATAATTCAGCCTTACTGTGCCTCACTTTTCTTAGCTGTAAAATGGAGATATCATCTCCCCACACACACACAGGTAAGGTGTTTTGTGTTACAAGCCTAAAATATGCTGTATATTAACTATTTTTGAATTGTATGGTTTTGGTTTTTATGTTTGGTGATTTGGGTTTTTTGTTTGCTTTGTGTGGTTTTGGTTTTTTAAAATTTTTTTTCATTGTGCCTTGTAATGTTTTTCTATAGCATCCTGCTTCTTTTGGAGCCATTTTTTGCTCCAGACAGTGAGAACAGTCCTGTCCCATACTTTTTAGTTTAACTGGTTAAGTTGAGATAGTAAAGAGGGATGGAGAATGAGAATTTTCCAATTAGCTATTTTGCACTTTTCATGCTTGATTTCCATGTTTGAGCTATCTTGTATTAAATGCTGTAACTCAGGTAAAATTTCAAGTCAATGAAAGCATTCAGGTGGTTTATCTCTCTTCAGAGAAGAGTATTTTGCTGAATTTTAGAGCAGCTTTATTCCATCATATTGAGTTCATTAAGCACAGAATTTTCCCTTTGGGAGCGCCCATCTCAGAAATAACTCTTTCTGTCACCCCTCTGCTATTATGCTGGTATGACAGAATATTGCCTAAGAGTCCAGAAATCACCACTCTGGTTTGTTTATGTGAAAGGTTTCTGGGGAATGGAAAGAAACATTTGAGGGAACAGATTCTCTGGCCTTCATATTTACATCTCTGGCCAATGGGAGATGAAAATTGGTAAACTACAAGGACAAGGGTTAGCAAAGATTTAGGGAACAGGAAGTGCCTCGAGCAAAAAGGAAGAAGGCTAGGAAGGAGTCATCAAAGCCAGGAAAGGAGAGGGATGGTGATGAACAGACTCTTGATGGAAAGGCTGAGTTTCATCAGGCTATATATATATATTTATATATACATATATAGTGGTGTTTCCTGGAGATGGTGGAGAAAGGGCAATGGGCAGATTTTGATCTCCTCTGCACCAGCTTCACTCCTGGTGGACCAAGAAGTGACTGAGGTCAGAACCTGGACCATCCCATGATGTGTTTGGCCCCCTGAACCGAGCAGTGCATTCAAGTAACAAATGAGCATTTTAAACCTACATTTCGTGGGCATCCAGAGTTCCAGCCTTTGTATATATCCTATTATCTGCACCCACATCTGTTCCAGGAGTTGTAATAACATCTCAAAGGGCTCTTTTATGCTACCTGACCCCGTGCACAATGCACTGGAACATCTTGAGGCTGCCAGCTGGCAGAAGGAACCCCAGGCAGTCTGCAGCACCATGAACGGAGGGTATGTGTCTAACAGAGAACCAAGGCACAGGTAATTTAATCTTCAGTGAGGGGGAACACAAGAAGGAGGAGGAGCTTTTTGTAACAAAGTAAGAAAGTATTTTCTTCCATGATTTTCTTGCATTTCCTATTTATACAAAGTATCTTGATCACTGTGTTGCTAACTAAGGAGATTTTAAAGTGGGGGAAGGAAGAAATATGTATACAGTGAAAGAGCTGGTTGCTGTTCCTTTTGGACACTTTTTCTGTATTGTGACTTGTGTGGAAATATACAGAATAAAAAGTGAAGAAGCGCATGCCTTGGCTGGGCTGAGTTTCTTTGTGTTGCTTGCCAGCAGAGCTGGGTTGCTGCTTCTGGCAGAGTGGAAAGACTGGTGGGACTTGGAAGCTGTGAAGAGTTAGGGCCAGTGGAGGAAAGGGACCCAGGGGTCAAAATTCTGCATATGTGTGTATGCTGGTGTAGAGAAGTAAGTGTTGAGCCTCTGGATAAATCAACTCCAAGCTCATGGTAAAAAAAAGGGTTAATGATACCTGTTGATATTTCCAGGAACATCTTCTCAGTCCCTCAGTGAGCTCAGATTGCCAGCACGGCCCTCAGTGTGTGCAGGAGAGGTCCAGCACAGATCAGCAGGACTCTGATGTAGGCGTGTAGGTCACCTCAGGATCTTAGCTCTGCATCTCAGGAGAGTTCCTCCAGTGCATTCTCTGGTTCACCTCCATGTTACCTCATGGCTAACCCATAAGCATATAACGAAACTTTGCTTGTTTCTGCCCAGCTGCGTCTGATTGAAGAATTTCATGGTCATTGCTTGCTTTCTTGTCTTCAGCAGCTCTCCTCCCTGCCTCTCTCAGGAGTTTCTGTGCCATTTCTGACACAAAAGTTTTGTAACCTCTCCTCTGTGCAAGTCAATACTTCCTAACAGCTCCCCTGCCTCTGCTGCTCCGCCCTGAAATTGTATTTCTGAATCATTCTGTGATGTTTCCTTTGTCCTGTCTCTCTGGGACAGCGCCTGCCCCCAGAACACCTCCCTCACTCATGGCTCTGCCTCCCTGCTCCCCTCCAAGCCCTTTGATGCTCACTGCTGCTGCCAGCAGCCAGCTGTGTGCTTGTCTTCTCAAGGACGCCTTAAGCTCCCTTTTCCTGCTGTCTCTGACAGCTTGGGAATATTATCATTATTAATAAGAGCAGTGCTAACAGCACTGACTGCTCTGCCTGAGCAGGACTGGCTGGGGCTGGACAAGGACGTAGCCTAGCCATGAGCTCCCTGCACAGCAAGAACAGCTACCAAGGGCTGCTTTGGCGTCCAGGAGCCCTGTGGTACAAAGCCCTGACTCCTCTGGGGTCCTTCTCAGCCACCAGCTGCACCAAATGGCTGCCAGCTGCTCTCTGGGAATGTCTCTGGAGGAGAGGAGCTTTGGATGTGCTCGGGTTTGCCCCCACAGCAGCCTCTGGAGGTGCTCACCACCTGCAGGCTGAGCTGATCTGTGCTGCAGATAAAACATGAGAAAACAGCTTCTCATCCCACTGGGTTTGCACCCCAAAGTCTTGAATGTGTGTGGCCTTACACATGTTGTGAAGAGAGTCCAACTGCTCTTTTCTCATCCATTGTAATTTGCCCTGTAATTCCAGCTCTGTTAACTCTTTCTAACACCGGGCTGCTTCTTGCAAACATTCCCTACAAAATTCTTTAATAGAGCTGGTGAAATTCATAACTATATATGCACACACAGGCATACATATAATAAAATATCTATCTCATAGGGAATTCCTCGCTTGAGTATATTAGCCTTTCTCATGCAACCTTCCTTTACGTATGAAATGTGAAAATGTTTCTTTAAAAAGCTAAAGCTTTCATAGTAGGAATGTAACTACAACAAAAACAATAAAACCCCATTCTTGAGACAAAAAAAACCCAATCCTGACAGGAATCATTTGCTTTCAAACCTTTTTCCCCCAAAACCCCTGCAGCTTCACCGCAGCCAAATGATTTCAGCATTTCCCTGCAGTTAAAATGAGGTTCTCCCTAACAAGGGACCTTTTAAACTAGGTAGTGATGCTTGTAAGACATGTTGCCAAGGTTGTTAAGTCTAAAAATAGGTAAATATTGGAAGCAGTCCCATAATTTCAAGGTGTTTGATCTCATGTTTTCACATTCAAGGCTTGGTATTGCTACATGAGTATTGCATTTGCAGCTGTATTAGTTCACAGCAGCACAAGAAAACCTTCAGAGGTGCACCCTCTGTTTCTGCCCCACCTAGCCACAACTTTAACTGGCACCAGGGATGTGTGAGTTTGTGTTTGTCAGTGTGAGTGTGGAGTTAAAAGTATCAGTGGGTCAAGTGCATGGATTCTGCTGCTCTCATTCAGTGAGGCAGTTCTGTGGTATTAAAGGTGAGCTGGGATTTCCAAGACCCAGAAAAGAAAGGGTTTGTTTCCCATGGATAAGGAACAGGAATTGGCTGCTGGGTGTTAGTTCAGATGGACAATCTGTAAATGACAGGAATCCATGTGTGACCGTGTTAGCAGGGGTCTCAGGCTGAGGGAAGAGACGAGGATCTGACTCCATGTTTCAGAACGCTGATTTATTATTTTATGATATATTTTACATTAAAACTATACTAAAAGAATAGAAGAAAGGATTTCATAAGAAGGCTAGCTAAGAATAGAATAGGAAGGAATGATAACAAAAGCTTGTGGGTCAGATTCTCTGAGCCAGCTGGACTGTGATTGGCCATTAATTAGAAACAACCACATGAGACCAATCACAGATGCACCTGTTGCATTCCACAGCAGCAGATAATCATTGTTTAAATTTTGTTCTTGAGGCTTCTCAGCTTCTTAGGAGGAAAAATCCTAAGGATTGTTCATAAAAGATGTCTGCAACAGCCAGGAGAATGGAGCACTGCCTGGTTAGTTCCTATGAACAGTTTGCCATCAGGGAACTAACAAAAAGCAGCAGGACTGACTGTCAGAAGAACTTCTG
Organism: Ammospiza caudacuta; assembly: GCF_027887145.1. NCBI lineage: Eukaryota > Metazoa > Chordata > Aves > Passeriformes > Passerellidae > Ammospiza > Ammospiza caudacuta. The sequence goes on along the minus strand of NC_080597.1, from coordinate 13,128,717 downwards.
GCTGCAGCCTCCATTGTTCTCCATTTGTCTCCAAAGCATGCAACACCTTGACAGTAAGCCACAGAGGTTTCAGCTTTTAGATTAAACCTTCTGCTAAAATCAGAGGGAGGAGGAGGCTTCTGACCAAAGGATGGCTGGAGGCCTGCTCAGGAGGAAGTTCTGTTACTCTCCACAAAGCGTGGAGGGCACAGAGTAGTTGGAATCTGTTTTGTTGTTGTTGGTTGGCTTTTTTAAGGGTGATAAAGGAATGAAGAAGTGCATTAAAAAGGAAAGAATACGATTAAAAATGTAGTTCTGAATATTTTGGATCCTGGAGCTCATCAAACCTGAGCGACCTTGAGTCAAAAATGGTGTTAGGTGATTCAAACTAGTGCTTGGTGTCTAGATTTTGGGAGTTTTCTCTTTATATAATCAGCAAACAGGCTGAGGACTGTGTTTGCTTTAAACAGGGTATGATTACCCTCTCTTTTTGTTAATGCATGTGTGTACCTCATAAATTTCTTCACTGACAGAGCTGATGATATTCTAACAAGCTCTGGTCTTTCTCAGTCCATTTATGAATACATTCTTAGCTCCAGGAGTATCTGTGTTTTGCTAATGGGTCTCACTGTCATCCCTGAGGTACATCCTAATGGGATGCAAGGCTCCACATAAATATTAGGGGTTATTATTCTGGCTGCTCACTCTTTTCCCTTGTTCCTCCCTTCTGCCTTGTATGAAATGCACAATGAAGGGGCAGATATGAACAGTGGTGTCCAGCTGAATGAGATGTTTGCACAGTAAGGGGTCACTGGATAACCAGCAGTTTCTCCATGTAACACTGCCATTAAAAGGTCTTGTTAGTCTTTCCAGTCACTTAAAAGGGTTTTTTTGTAGCTTGAAGTTTTCACTAATACAAAACCAAGTGAGCAGTATGTCTGGCTCCATGAGTCACCATGAAATTCTTAAACTGGGTTTGCAGTCAAGCTGATTTTTACTTGCAGGGCCCATTCGTAAGATGTGGCCCCCTAATGGGAGAGCTAGGTCAGTATTGCAGTGCTCTGGAGATCATCCATGGCTTTTTGTCACCTTTTAATAACGAAGGAGGTCCAGTCTGCAGCCAGAAATGAAGCACCTTTGTGCTTATGTGGGAGAAAGAGAATATGGGCTAACTAGGGTTATGAGGCACTGTTTGATTTAGAATGCCAATACTTTCTGACCGTCTCATTTAAGATTTCCTTTTTATTTAAATTTCTGTAATTTCCTGTATCCTAATTTTGAAAATCCAGCAATACAGGATCAGATTATCTTCTTTTTTTTGTTATTATTAATAACAAACACTGAGATTAATCTTTCCAGAGTATTGATTCATGGTTCCTTTTAAATGGCAGCCTTTTTCCAATGTCTCAACTCAGTCATCCAATAAAGAAGATACCTGTAAAAATGGGAATATGTATGTGTAAGGTGAAGGGTCTGGAGCAAGGGTTTTTAGAGGAGCAGCTGTGGGAGCTGAGGTTGTTCAGCCTGGAGAAAAGGAGGCCCATGGAGACTTTATTGTTCTCTACCATTGCCTGAAAACAGGTGATGGTACAAGAGGGAATGGCCTTGAGTTGTGCCTGGTGAGGTTTAGGTTGGATATTAGGAAAAGCTTCTTCATCAAAAGGGTTGACAAGCACTGGAACAGGCTGTCCTGGGAAGGGGTTGTGCTGGAGCCACTGGAGGCATTTAAAAACTGTGTAGGTGTGGCTTTTGGTGATGTGGTTTAGTGGTGGAATTGACAGTGTTTGGTTAATGGTTGGATTGATCTTAAAGGTCTTTTCTAACCAAAATAGTTCTGTGAAGGTCTTGGATCCAAGGATTGGGATTCAGGAACTTCATTGTCATTGGCCAAAGTTAGTTTCTCTGCTTTAGATTCTTTCTTACTACCTGTGCCTTGAGGAAACAAAACTTCCTGGTGTGAGAAATTATCATTCTATTTCCAGACTGTGATGTCCAGCTCTAGTTATTTCAGATCTGAACTTTGGTCCTACCCAGGCATATTGAACCTTCCTGTTGCTGCTGCCCTTTTCTCCTAACCAATATGAGATTTTTTGGAAGCTCTTTGTTACATTTCCTCACTAGATTACAGAAACAAGTTGTGTATATTATATAACCTATATATAGGTTATATAATTTCTATATATATAGTATATAGAAATTGTATAATATAAATGTAGACTAATTTATGTTTGTGGGAACATCTCACCCAGTCTTGCACTCAAACCAGGGTCAGCTTTGAGTTAAGGCAGGATTATCAGGGTTGGATCCTTGCATTTAGGACCCTTATTTAGGTCATGCCAAGGCTTTCCTTGGATTTTTATAAGAGCAGAAGGAAAGAAAAAAGTATTTGCTGTAAGGATCAGGGAATATGAATTGACAAATGGAAACACAAAATGTGTATGATTTTCAGAATCAGGTGCTGAACACATCATAGGCAGCTAAAGAGAGGCTCCTTTACTCGGAGTCACCCAGGAAATCACTGGTGGGTGTAAAGAATAGACCTGCAAGTCCTCTGACTCCCACTGTGTTAACCTCACATCTGGCAAATTCTATTGCACTGCGTCTCCCATTGAATTTTCTCATTTCTGCAGTCTCTTGTGCCAAAAGTATTTTCATGAACTTATGCACTTTTCTTTCAGTTGTTAGGGTTTGTTGTGGGTTGTTTTTTTTTTTGTTCCCTGAAGCTAAAAGTTGCATCCCTATTGTGCAGAAAATAGCAAACAGATTTGTTCTTCTCAAATGTGTTGGGTCTTTAAATGGAAACTGGGAGGAGAAGGAGGGGACAGCCTGCAGCCCTGTCACATTCTTTCCATTGATACACATGGACACCAGGAAAAAGCCTGATTCTGACCCCCTAAAACAATAGATATGGAAATCTTTTCTCTTTGTTTCGTTTTTCTTCTGTCCATCTCAATGTGAGCATGGCAGCAAAAAGCTCTACAGGGCCTGGTGTAAGACTTGTTAGTAAGTGGAAAAAGAGAGAGCTCTTTTTCAAGAGGTTCAAATACCACTGCACTGGCCAATAAAAACAACAACAAGAGGGTTTTATCTCAGTGTGAGCTGAACCCAACAGCTAAAGGATGATCTGTTCAGGGCACAGCTGTGTTCATGCTTACCCAAACACAGCCATGGAGGAGCACTGTGTTTGGCTGGAGGCAGCACACGGAATTTCCAGGTAAGCAGGTAGGAAATTCCTCATCTTCCTGCCACAAGGGTGTGAGATGGACATTCCCATGGAGGTGTGATTGTGTAGACACACCTCAGCCAACTGGCTCAGGCCTCAGTGACCACTGTCTTCCAGTCCTCTTCTTGTCACCATTTTCCTCAATAGCCATGAAGAAAGGGAATGCGATGAGATCTGGTGCAGCCAGATCCTGAATTATCCACCATTCCCAAGCCCTTGGATCCAAGCCCTTCATAGAACCACAGAACCATTTTGGTTGGAAAAGACCTTTAAGGTCAGTCCAAGGCAAAGGGCGCAACCAGTGCCAGCATGGTTTGTCCTGGAATGGGAGAGGGCAAAATGCACGGGCTGGAGCTCCAGCCAGTCACACAGACAGAGTCACACAGACAGAGGCCAGCCAGCATCCAGAGGCTTGAATTTAGCATTTATTTTCCTTATTAATTAAACAAAACCAAAAACTTTAACTTGTTTTAACCATTGGGATAAGCACCAGTACAGAGCACGCAGCAATATTGACGAAGCTTTCAGCTCTCAGATGAAATGTGCCAGAGTTTTTAATAACAAATGAAGAAAACTAATTATTCTTACGGTAGAACTAGTGTTCCAAGCCCTCTTTTTAAATTTGCCTCAATCTTTCAAATTTACCTTTTGAAACAATAATGCCCATTCTTGGCCGTTGCTCTGAAATATTAATTAAGGAAAAAAACAGGCAACACAAAAAGCTACACCAAAAAACTCCCAAACCTTTACCAAAAGTGACTAATTTAATCCCCTTTATATGTTAATTACACAAAAGCTTTTAAGAGTTCATAGTGAAAAATTTGGCACAAGAATGAGGGTCAAAACCAGCAGTTCAGTCCTGCCCTGTGTCTCAAGTATTGATGAGATGTATGAAACAAGACCTCTCCAAGCTGGAGGACATTTAGTTAATGACTTTAACAGCTACGAATGCCAGAATTTTAACAGTCAAGTTGGTCAAGTAATTCTGCACGAGGGTAACAGGAAATCACTTTCCATTTTCTTTAATTTATCTTCATTTTTCAGACAGCCTGAACTTAAAAATGGTCTGAATTCTGAAGAGGTTCCAAATCCAACACTCTTTCTCTCCTCAACCATCCTGCAATACAAAGCACCTGAATGTTAAAACAATATTGTTGGCCTCTCTCAAATTCAATGATCTTAGTGGGTGGGATTTGAATTTTTGAATGGTTGTAATCAGAGGAAAGTTTGAACCAATCATAGTTTTGAGACACCTTGGGTGATACCTTGATGTCCTAGGAATTGTGATCCTCAAGTTTTATAGATGTATTGTTATTGCAGTCTGAGAATGTGCAAATTCCAGTGAATTTACCTGCTCTGATTCGTTTTGGGGGTTTTCCTTCTTTTAATAACAGTAAGCCCAGCACAATTTCCCTTGAATCCCCTTCCTAGAACAATTCTTTTAGCAAAGCACTGGGTAATATTTCAGGCTCAGTCACACTTATTGTGCTGGTGGGGAAAAGCGCAGGTGAGGATCACCCCCACGGTGAGGAGAGCCTGCACTGGGATCTGAGCATTCCTTCAGGATCAATCTCCCTCCTAGCCAGGCTGGGGCAGCAGGGGAATCCAGCTGGGAGTCGGGGTTCATCTAGGATTTAATGGAAAGGTTATCCCTGTTAATAAACCAGGATTCCATGGAGGATGATGGAGCTTTCCTGTCCAGACCAGGTAGTGTATCAGTTTGCATGGATTTCACCCATCTTCACTTTTCAATTTCATGAGTAAACAACCCACAAAAGACACACTTGCTAAGCAAGTTCATGGATTCCCAGCACTTCTTTCATCATCAGAACAACCAGGGGAAAAACACTATATAAAAAGCATTGAATTACATTTGTGACCTTGTCCTATGCCTATGCTTCAAAATTAGGTGTTTTTCATTCTTTTTTTGACCAACACTGTAGGAATAATTTGAAACATAAAGGGAGTATCATTTTACAACATTCCAAAACAATATTTCATCTGGAAAATGAATGGTACCCATAGATGCTGGAGTAAAGACAGGCAACCCAGCAAGGAAAGTGCTCCTCATTTCCTATCCCAGACAGCTGAAACAAAACAGATGTCACACACACACAGAAAAAAAGGGGAAAAAATTAATCAAAATCTAAAACATGTCACCAAAGAAAGAATTCGGGCAACAGCAATACAGGTCACACACTCATGTGAACTCCTTGTTAGACACTCATGTTCTTCTACCTCCTGCAAAGATATGATGAAGGAAAAGGAGATAGGCAAATTGTACCAGAAGCATGGGAATTTTCTTAAATACTGGGAGAACTCCAATAAATACAGAATTGCCTTTAGGGAGTTAATTGTTGTTCCTAAGACAAATCTGGTGGTGCTGCTGCTTTCAACTCCTTGCAATTTCTAGATGTGCATTATTTATGCTGCTCTAATCAGATCTTATATTAGCATCATTTAGACAAAGAGAGGGACACAGGTTATTTAAAGAGAGAGGGATGAATGCTGAAGAGACAGAACTCAACTGTTTGGAAAGGTCTACTTTGCAATATCTTAACATTTAGGCAGGACAATTAGAAAAAGAGTAGCCTGGGGAGGTAAAAACAATTCTGAACAATCTCATGTAGCGTTGAAAAGGAAATTGAAAAAGCAAAAATATTGCTACTGAACTACATGTATTCTTTTAGGTTCTGAATATAATTCCATCAATAATATCATATATTAATTAATTAGCATTAATACTGAAATTAGGACAAAGGGAACCTTAGCTAAGATTGTGTTTCTCTGTTTTAAACATTGCATATATATTACTAAAAAACCATGGTATCTTCAAAAGGCCTAAAGTACCTGAGGGATCTTAGAAAACATGATGAAACCCTGTTCCTCTCCATTTCTTGGTAGAAATAATAAAACTAATGACCAGAAGAGCTGTGGATGGTGCAGGGCTACTCTGATTGTTCCCTCTCCTCAAAGTAGAACCAAGTATGCTAACTCCTTTTAAAACCTCCACAATTTCACTGTAGAAATAAATGGTAAAAGCAAAATTATTATAAGCAATAGCTGCAGTGGTTTTGTCGAAATAAGCCTAAAATTAGGATCTTTTAAAGTGAAGTCAGAAATTATTCTGCATGGGAAGATACCTCCCCTTGTGTTCTACCCCCTTCAAATTCCCAAGATGCAAAGTAAACTACTGAAGTGAAGGATGTACCAGAGGAAATAACCAAAAGAACAACATGTGTGGCTGTTTTATCGAGTCTTTCTCACTGTGTTGATGGTTCCAAGAATTAAAAATGTGAAAAAACTCCCACCAACTCTTGTGAGAAAGGCTCCAAGTGTTAAACATTTATATGTATTATATATTATAATATAGAAGTTTATGACATACAGTTTGACACATATTCTGAGAATTTTTCTTGACTCTGGATTATTTTAGCAATGTTTTAACATTTATACTTCGAGATTTTCCCATAAAGCATAAGTGGAAGAATCAGGACTTTCTCCTCTATGTTTGCACTTTTTACTAGTGAAAGCTGCATGTCTAAAGCAATCACATAATGCTGGCAACCAGGTCTTTGGGGAAAAAACTGACATCATTTAGCAAGAAGTGTTAACATGGCCCACATAATCCCCATAATTTGCTATGAGAATGAAATTTTTAATGTTTTTAAAAGGTTTTAATGTACACATTTTTTTTTAATACCAGCCAGTCCAGGTCTAGGTCTGTGAATGATGATGCCACATTTTGTTAAACTCCTGAGCATGAAAGCCCAGATCAAGCTGACGTTGAAGGCAACAGCATCCCACAGGAGTTTCCATCAAAGATGGATTGTGCTTTATGAGGGCCATGCAACTGGCTCAAATCTCCAGCAAGAAATTGCCAGTAAGTTAAGAACAGATGTACCTAATTTGGTTCTTATGGGCAAAAAAATCCTGGCCATTACATTAACTAATGAGGTATTGCATATGTGCAGGTTGTAGCTGTTCGTCCTACAGTTCTTATGTTTTTAGCAACAGACTTTTATGAAGGTTTCTTGTTATCTCTGGAGGTGATATCACCCAAATTTCCCATTTGCCACAGCTGTTTCTGAAAAAATGGTAGCAAGGAAAGAGTACTACATAGGCTTAACACAATTTTACTTTTTATTTTATTCTCTTGTGAAAATATCTATCTATTTAGCTAGCTCTTAAAGTGCTTTGCAACCCCATCATCCTCAGAAGCAACTATTTTAGGGCCTGCATTTTATTATGTCCTGCTTAATGGATGGGTTTCTGTCACTTCCACAACTGTCAGTCTCAGTGCAGGCTTGCCTTTACTACAGTGATTAAAGTGAAGAAAAACCCCTCTGTGTTTGTATGTGCAAGCTTGTACTGTAACCATTGAAAGCTGAACGAAGCCACCAGAATCCTGGGAAAAACAGCTATAAAGAACTCTCAGTAATGGTATTTCTGAATATGTTTGATAATTATTTGTCAATATTATTTTCTCGGTGTTCCTTCTATTGCTGTGATTTCACTCAGATTCGTAATCAAGGATTTAGCTGCCTGTTCTGAAGGAGAACTCTTATCATTTGATTGTGCATAAGAAAAACTTGTTAAAACCACTTATATTTGTCTTTAAAGGTGAAGTTTAGCATCATTATAATTACACAGGTGAACTCTTTACAAACTGACAAATCAGAAGCAAAGAGAACATTCTGGTAAGTGGAATTTCTTCTTTGTTCATGCATTAAGGCTGAACAAAAAAGTTGTGCTGGGTGCATCATATTGTGGATGCAAAGGGTGTTATGGTTGCTCCCAAAACACTACCAATTCATCCTATATGGAATATAGTAACAAATATTTTTTTTTATTATATACACACAATTGGATTGAAAGCTAGTGATTATGTATTTCAAAACATGGTTACTAGAGTTTTAACTGGAAAATGTTGTGCGTCATGATTTAGCTCACAGGGAAAGGATCAGAATACTTCTAATTTTCCAATCACTTTCCTGCTATGGAGTTAGAGCCTCTAATCTGTTATTGCTAGCTTGGCAGAGAGTAAAATTGACCATTTCAGTCCAGTGCCCAGGGCAAAGCTATTTAGTACTGTGTCTGATACTAGCTGATTGCCTTAATGAAGAATCAAGGACTGATTTGGTGGAATTATAAATCCTGTCTTCTCTACTTCTAGAGCCAGTCCTTTTACAGAATATTTAGGCACATGGCTATAGCGCCTTGTGAAAAAATAGGAACTAGCAAATCAGGTTCTTCCTGGGAGAAATTGAAAGGGACATTTGCATTCTAATTGTAGAGCAATTTTCTGCCATAAGTTTGAAATCAACTAAAAATGTTAATTTTATTGGTTCATTTTCAAAGGAAAAACATGTTGTTTCTGCATTTTGTTTTGATTTTACAATACATAGTGACAAACCCCCAGAACACAGAACAGAAGTGGTAGGTGTTGTTCATCCCTTCATAATAAAATGCCATTTTCTTTTGGTTTAAACTTCCCCCTAAACTGCAAAACTAGAATGAAATGAACATGTTTTTGGAAAAAAAAAAAAAAGTGATCACGTACTCAAAGCAATTTTTTTTTTTCATCATAACTAAGGTATTTTATTTTTAATGCAGTAGACTTCTAATCCTGGATATGTAGGACTTCCATTCCCAGGATTGCCAGCACAAACAAAAGAAGAAAGTAGTGAGAGAAGCCAACATATGAAGAGCAGCCTTTTAAATGCTGGGGATCTGCAAAGGCCTGCTGTGTTGCATTATATTTGTGTATTTCAAACTGCAGCATGCAGATGTATGCACATGAATAATTTTGAGCAGAAGAGCTTTAATCCCCTTGTAGAGAATAGAGTCAGTGAAATGTGTGAAGTTACGACATGTATTCATAGTTTGGTGACTGAAGCTCAAGATCAAGTTCTGGGCCACTGACTTCGTTTTCAAGTATCTTGAGTTTTTAGCATATGTGCATGAAAGAATAACCCTTCTGGGTTCATGCTCTTGCCGTTGTCTTCCACATGCCTCTGGGAAATCTGATTTTTTATACTCTGGATTACTTTAATATTAGAGAGTAAGGTATGAATTATTATTTCTGAACTCCATGGATTTTTCTACTCCAATTATAAGATTGATAGTCTCTGTGATGATAGTGTGCAGGCTTGAAATGAAAGATAGAGTGAGAGGGTACACAGCTCAGGAGTAGCTGATTTCAACCCTCAATGCATTCACTAAATAATTCAGTATCACTAATGGAAATCTGATCTGAGCACAGCAGTCGGGACGCAGGGCACTCCCTTGCCAGGGCTTGGCAGCTCAATAGCTGGGGAACAACAGTGGAGCAAAAGGTGAAAAAACCTTTAAACTGTTGTGTGGCTCTCCTCTCTGCTTTCCTGGAATCGTGTTACATTTTCCTGGTGCTGCTGTCGCTGATGGCTGGGGAGAGCAGGGAAAGAAATTGATATTTACAGTGGAGCTGAAGCAAACAAGGCAAGCTCAGCTCCAGCTGACCTCCTAACCTGCTCAGCAGAGGGACCAAAAACAGGGAAGCTCTTCTTGAGAGAAAATTGCATAAAGCCTTGTCCTCTGACTTGCTCTCTGAACTTCAGAGTCAGAATTATTAAGGCCATCTTTGGAAAAAATGTGCAAACTGCTGTTAGAAGTTCCAACTGTCTCCTTCAGGTGGGCTGTGAAATGATTACCGAAGAGTAATGAAAAGCCCCAGCTCCAAAGAGAAAATTTGGTGTTTATGCTTTTTTCAAAGGGAAAACCACACATAATTAAAGGGAGCTTATTATGGGGTGCTTTCTGTATTTTGGCAAAAACTGTTTCTAAAGTTAGGAGCTTCTTTCCTCAAAATTGTCATAAACTTTTACTGATTGAATTGAGATTCTAATGAGGATCTAATACTTTTGGATTGCTTATGAGACCATTTGCCTATGGCATCAATCAAAGGTCCTTTTACAGCTTGTTTTGGCCCTAACCTTCAGTTTTCCTTTTTAAGAGATATTTCAGCTCTGTCTCACTCATTAGGTTGTACATTTTTGCTTCAGGTAGCAAAGAGGATACGTGGAAACAGAAACTGGACTTATACAGCTGCCAGTCCATTCCTCACCACTGTTTTTTGAGTGGAACCAGCAGCTGTAAACCAATGTTAAGGATTTTAAAGATAAGTATCCCTGACAATCTTGGTATGCAAAGTCTCTTTTCTCAGTTACCTTTGTGTTCTGAGTAGAAAAGTAACAGTTGAAAAGTATTTTTTCAGTAGGGATTTTCCTATATGTCACAAGAAATGCTGACTAGTCTGCAATTCCAGAGATCATGCAGCAATTATATCATTGTCTGAGAAAAAAACCTCAGGATAGACAAAACAGCAGAGATTTAGAGATAAGCTTCTCCAACCTTAATATCCTTTTATTAAAGAAAACATCCCTGTGAAAGTAAATGGTCATAGCTTATTTTCCATCCATCCCTTTTCTCCATGCTGTACTGCTGTTTTCCATTGGGAACCAGTGCCACAGGCATCTTTGAGGTTGTGAATAACATAGTTGGTGACCTTTTTCTGGGCAAAAGAACTTACATTTGTCCTCTCAAGACTGCTGTATTCACTGTCTCATCATCCTCTCTGTCTTAACAGGTTCTATCTCAATGGCAAAAGTTCAGTCAAGAAATTCAAGTGTTATGCTCCATTAATATCAAATGTATCCAACGGAGTGAGCAATTTGGGGCAAAGAATATTTTTCCTGTATTTGTACAGTGCTTGTTGCAATGGAAACCTCAGTTAAGACTCAAGGTGCCATTGAAACAAATAATATGAACATTAAAAAAACCTTTTTTTTTTTGGCAATCAAAAAGTGAGATACTTCCTTTTTCAGTCATGGGTGCTTCAAACAATGATCTGTCCCCTGAGAAACTCTGGTAACTTTGCTAGCAGTTTTATTTTGGAGATTCTGAGTCAAATAACACACAAAACTAGTTTCTGTGCATGTAAACTCAGGAGCCATGGAAAACTAGGTATGGAGAAAATCTGGGGGCAAATTTGGTCGAAGATTAACGCTTGACATTGCTTCCAAATTTAGAGGCCAAATGAGGCCTCTAACATCATGCACATCTCTATGAAAAGCAGTTGCTTTCTGCAAAGTTTTCAGTGTTTTATGAAAATGCTAAGCTTGCAGTGTTTTGGCTAACACTCAGATTTCAGTGAAATCTCTTGGCCCATTCTGATGCAATCTGTTTTGGTTACAATCAAGGTGAACTTAGAGCCATTGTTCTCTTGCCTACTTTGTAACTCAGAAAGAATTGATCATCTGAAACGTGCTATGGTGGTTCTATGGAGAATTTCTTGGGTCTGCAAAGTGTCAGCCACTTCCAGGTGTTTTTTGATGGAAAGTTTCTTTCTTGAGGTGCTTGTTGTGCTTAGCACCGTGCTGCCAGGATTTCACTGAGAAGAGCTCAGGAAGGTGCAAGCTGGCTAGCAGGCATTCATTCAGCCTTGTCTGCTCTGAAACACAAATGCCATTGAGTGCTCCTTTCCACTCATCCAGCTGCTGGGAAGGATATTCTCTCCACCTCAAGCCACCACTTTACACTGCAAATCAAAATTGTTGTTTTAAATTACATCACTGTCATTAAACCTGCTGGTGGTGCAAATCCCAAACAGCCCTGCCAGGACTGAGCACATAACTGTGTGATGAAAAGAAGATGTCAAGGTGTGGATGGAAAGGGTTAGTTTACTTTACTAAGAAGGAGTCCAGGTGAGTGCAATTGCCCGCTCCGGGACTGGCTGCACAGTGCTTTTCATTGTCACAGATGGTAGGTGTTAGATGATGCAATGTGTACGGTGCCAGACAAATTACTTTTTTAGCTCATTCCTCTGGAAACAGGAGGGGAATCTGAACTGGATTTCTGTGCAAACCTGGAGCAGGAGCTGCAAGCTGCAAACCCAGCTGAGACCTCAGCAGTGAATGGGCCCAGTCTTTCAAGTGAAGGCAGACACTTGCTCTGGGGAGAGGGAATTACACAGAAATTGCCTGGAGTTTGGAACAAGTCCATGTAGTTTTAAATTAAGCTGCGAGTTGGGGAACACTCTTATTCAGTGGATGTAATGAACCTAAAAGTTGGAAAAGCCTGCTCCTAAATGAAAGCCCTGATACAACTCCAGCAACCGCTGCGACCCAAAGTGTTGAAATGGCAAAAGTTGTTCTCATTGCGCTTTTAGGCCAAGCTGAAATTAAAAGCTGGGGGGGGGGGGGCTGAGGGGGGAGAAGGGGTCGGCTGTGGGTTTTCAATAATTTATTTATTTATTTTCTTTCTTTTTTATTTATTTATTTTCTATTTACTTATTTATTTCCCGAGCAGTACTCCCAACCTATCACTCCCGTGGTCAAAATGGCGAGTTAAAAGCTGGGGGTGAGGGGGCTGGCAGAGAGAAGGGGTCGGCTGTGGGTTTTCAATTATTTATTTATTTGTTTGTTTTCCTTCTTTATATTTATTTATTTTCTATTTGTTTGTTTCCCGAGCAGTATTTCCAGCCTATCACCCCCGGGGTCAAAATGGCAAGCTGGAAGCCAGCGAGGCCGAAGTCAGAGCTCTCCAAACTCTGACAGCCAAAGGCGACAGAGGGGCTAAAAACTGCGGCGGACCTCGGTACCCTGCAAAAGCAGCCATATCCCCGCACCGGCCAGGCTGTAGGGAGGGGTGCCTCTCCCTCTCCCTGGGTGATGAAGAGGAGGGCAAGCTGCTTGGTCTAACAGGGAACCCTGGGGCGAGCCCGGTGCGCTGCTCGCGGGGGAGCTGCGGCGCAGAGGAGCGGGTCGGAACAGGGAAAAGAAGAAGAACGGAGCTGAGCGGAGAGGAGCGGTTCGGTCCCGCCCCCGCTCCCTCCCATCCCGGCCCAGCCCCGGGCGGGGCGCGGCTGCCCCGCGGCTGACCCGCCCGGCGGGCGCGGCCCCTGCGCATCACACGAGGGGGCAGCGCGGCCGCTCGCTCGCTCTGCCCCGCGCCCGCCCGCCCGCCTTCCCTCCTCTCGCCGCCTCGCCGCAGCCCGGGCTCCGCCGAGTCGAGGCGCGGATCAGGTTCCCTGCCTGCAGTATAAAAACCTCGGCAGAAAGCTCCGGCAGGAGAGAGCGAGCGGCGCCGGGCGTGAGGAGCGCAGGGACGCGCGGCGGCAGAAGCGGCCGCTGCTCACCGGGAACGGTCGCGGCTCGCCCCTTTCCGTTGCGGGAGAAGCGCTTTCTGCCGCCGCAAGTAAGTCCGAGGCGGCGGCGGGGACTCCCGGGGAATGCCCGAGGGATGGAGCCTCCAGCGCTTGTTCCCCCGGGACAGGGTGGGGAGCGCTTCCCTCGTCCCTGCCGCGGCTCCGGGACACTCCGGGTGCGCCTGAGGGGACACCTGGCCGTGGTGGTGCGTGAGGTGTGGGAGTGCCCGGGAGCAGGGACGGGATCTGTGCTGGGCAGGCAGCGCTGCCGCCGTGCTTCGGTCCCGGGGAGGGTTTAAATGCCAGCGCAGGGTGAAGGGACAGCGGTGGCCGTGGGTGACAAAGCGGGGAAGGGTGGCAGGGGTGCTCGGGCAGGTCCATTTCGAGAGCACAAAAGGGCGGCGGAGCGCAAACCCCCGGCGGGTCCCAGGTACCCTGTGCCAGGAACGTCCCGGCTGCAACTCGGGAGTTTAAATTGTACCTTCGGCTGACATTTTCCTTGGGACTTTGCCTTCTTATCCCTGATTTACTCCTCGCGATACAACTAAATCTAGCAAGTGGTCATAGATCTATCTGAAACTGCCGTCGTTAGTTTGTGTCTTCTCCTTCCTCGGGAGGGATAGGCTAGGGGAAAATCTGAGTTAACAATGGTGGAAACACAGTTTCCTCTTTGTTGAACGTATAAGTTATTCTGCAAGTGTTTCATGCTCTGCAGCCCCGGTGCCTCTAACTCCTTACCCTCTTTTCTTCTCTCCTTGTTAAAAGTACAACTTTTCATAGGGGAGAGGTAGTGGGAGCTTATCTGCTTATCTTCATTCTGTGTGAGCTTATCTGCTCCTTTTGCCTCTTCCACTTGGCTGTGGCACCTCTCCTCCAGTGGCTTTGCCTTGGTGGGGAATGGCCACTGCGCTTTAACCTGGTGGCACCCTCGGGAGCTGGCTCCTGGGATGTGCACCTGAGAGACTGCCTGGCTCTTTGGAGCTTTAGGGAAATGTTTGTGACAGGAGTTAAATCTTCCTCTGCCTCATAACCCTATGGAAAGAGGTGTTTTAAGTGGATCCTGCTTGCTTGCAGTGACTTGTATTACAGCTGGGGAATATTTTACCTGTGGCTCATCAGCTCTTGAGTTGATGTCCTTTCCTTGTTTTCCCTCTGGGCTCTGATTTTTTTTGAGCTTTTAGCGAAGCTCAACTTTCTGAACAAGAAATAAACGATGTGTGTAACTGACTGTATTAGGGAGAGGAGGGAAGGGATGGACAGAGAGAAAGAGAGAAGGAAAGTAAAAGTTGTTACAAAGAAATACCTGGGGTTTTATGTGTTCTGAGCAGTGTTCTTGAGCTGATTACAAAACAAAGTTAATGCTTCTGTGTGTTTATTTTACTTTGTTTCGGTTTCCTCCCTGAAAAAGAATAAGAATTGAAAAAAAAAATCTAAACTTTTGATAATGAGAAATAGTTTGAAGGGAAAAAGGAGCCTGTGTATTTGTGACAAAATTTGTTAATTTGCTGTAGGAAAGAAAATTTGGAAGTGCATGGAGAGGGTACCTCATCAAACTGAAAAAAAAGAAACCAAACCCCGATAACTGACCCCAAAAAGTAGCAAAGCCAATTCCTGCTGCATAATTTAGCAACTTTAGCTAAAGAGAAGGAAAGTGGAGATTTATTAAACTCCCGTCTCCAGGCTCAGCTAAACTCTTCAGTGATTTTTTTATGGATGAAGCTTTAGGTGAAACTGAAGGACAGAAACTCACCAACTTTACTCAGAGTCAGCTCTTGGGTGGGGAAAAAGAGAAGCCAGCAACAAACCTATCTTTTACAAATGGTAAATATTTGTTTATAGTGTGGAAGTGGCCTAAGAAAACCAGGTTTTTTGCAGTTATCCAGATGTCTATCCCCAGTTATTTGAGATGCACTCTGTGGCTGATGCATCCTTGCCAGCAGAAGGTTTGTCTCACTATAGGATTACAAAACATAGTGCTGCTATCCCAGTACCATATGCCTGACACTGGGGACACTTTGGAGGCTTATCTTATTCCTGACACAGCTGTACTGGTGGATGTTTTGTGTAGATTAATCTTTCTGCCACGAATGTGAATATTATTTCTTAGTGAACTTCAGCAGTTGTGGCTTTGGCAAGGTACTTCCTTGACATGTCCTCTGTTTCTTCTTGATCATTCTGGGAATGCTTGTTCCTGACTCCTTAGATAACAATTAAAAATAATTCTTTACAGGAGCTCTGAAAATGCATTCATTTAACTCATACTATTTTTTTTTTTTTTTCCTGTGTGTGTGTTTGTGTGTGTTGGGTTTTTTTGTCAAGGAAAATACAATTTATCTAGTGTTATGGTATAACAAGTGTTTTAGTGTAAGACTAGGGCATTAGGGATGGAGCTGGCATGGCTCATTGCTTCTGCTCTGTTCAGGCCCCCTCATTACCTACATTCCCAACTGTGGCGTTTTCTGTGGGAATTGCTCTTTAACAATGTACGCTTTGCCTGGATATTTACAACCTCTCGCTGGTCAGTGTATCAAAAGCATTTTCATTTAGAGGATGCATTTCAGGACTTTAATTGAGGAAATCTCTTTGTTCCAGGGCTCCATAATAAACCATACAAAATGCTGTCTTTGAACGAAGTAGGTCACCGTAACGCGTGCACACACAGAGTGATTCTCATCTGCTTAGGGCGGCCACACTCGCTTGAGCCATATCCCTGGCGAGCCTGTCCCTGATTTATCCTCCTTGGACTGCCTTGTTCACAGGGAGCTTATGCTGAAAATTCACTGCTGGAGGTCATTCTCCATTCTTGGCATCCCTGGCAGCCTTAAGCTTAAACTGCAGCCTCGTTTTCTATCCAATCAATACCACTCTTATGTCACTGAGTTTCCATGGTGCCCCCAATCTTCTGTCTACATATTGATGTCTGACAGCAGGAATAGCATTCTGTGTCGCTATATATACTTACCAAACCTGTCAAAACTATTTAGGGTCTGTCTCACTAATTTATGTCCATATCCTGATATTATTTGTATCTGTTGAGCTTTGACTGATGGAACTTGCTGCACTAAGGAATCGGCCCCAACAATGCACTCCAGGCATGGCTCAAGGGGTGGATGTTTTGAGAAAGGGGAAAAAGACTCTCTTCTAGAGTAGCTGGGGCAGTCTAGAATCCTTTGAGCACAATAGAGTCGTTTTGAAAACATCCAAGTCTCAATGGCTCCAAGTTAATGCTTTGGAAATCATTCTTCATTGTGCTGCTCTGAATGCACAGAGGGTCCTCTCCAGTGGAGCCTGGGGAGGAAAATAGAAAAGTGGGCATTGTCAAGTGCTCAATGTGTGTTTGAGGGGACTTCGGGGAAATTTGAGTTGCTTGTCTGACATCAATTTCTTCAGCAGAAGCACTGTGGAAAAATGGAATTAGAGGAGCCAGCAATGTCTTCTGTAATGTGGATGTTTTTGTTTTACTACAATAACCCACAGAGCAGAGTTGTTGCATAAGAAATGGTGTGGTGGTGTCTCTGTGGACTGACAGAGCAGCAGGGAAACCAGATGAGAAAAGGCACCTCTTCTGTACATCACTAAATTTCAGGGCACTGACTACTTGTTACTTGTGTCAGCAGTATTAGGCACTAAATAAAGACCATATCAATTTTTTTTAAAATTCAAATATGCTTTGCAAACTGTTGATTTTGGATTGAGCAGAAGTGGTCATCAGCTGACGATCTCTTTAATCCCACTGCCTTCAACATGAGTTTGATCCAGCCCATGAAATAAGAGCTGGCAGTCAGTATGGAATTTGCTTCTTAATATTTTTCTTGTTCTGAGTTGCCAGAAAAAGTGATCTTGCGATGCCAAGTTCATCAATACTTTTCAGACTCTCTTCAGGCTCCTACAGTTTTTTCCCTAGTGAAAAATAAGGACCCTGAAGATTTAAAAGGACCTGTTGCAGGTGGTGGTATTAAAGTAGCTCAGTTTGTTTTCAGCAATGGTTCACCCTACCATGGTAGAAAGGGTCAGCAGGACTTCACCTAACTCTTGGCAAATATGTCTCACCTTCTTTTATTCCAAGGACCAGAACCACTGTGCCATTTCAAAATATCTGGCTCTACCTTCTGCAGTGGCACTGTGATGTTTTTCTTATTTTTTAGCTTTTTTATTTGCTTCCTTGTCTATATGTGTGGGAGTGACTTTTGCAAAACTGCAGTCGTCTTGCAGGCTGCTTTTTCATGTCTTTCAGGCTGAAGATTGAGAGAACACAGCTGTGGGCAGTTTGGTGGGAGATGAGAAGGGGGAGTGGGAATGCAATAAAAGAGAGCTGTATTGCTGATAAAGCCTGGGGATTTTCACCCTCACCATCCCTCCACTCCAAAGAGCCTTTCCAGAATGGCACATTCTGGTTTCAATGGGGGTGACCTCTGGAGGTGAGGAGATGAGCTAACTACATCTGAGGCAACATCCAGCTCCACTGCATTGAGAAAAATGTATTAATGTGTTATTTTGGGCCTTAGGAGCACATTGCTTGGCAAGTGCCACTGATTGCATGGCAGCTGCAGCAGAGGGGTAAAGACCTTCAGAGCAGAAGAGGGTTACAGGAGTTGGGTGTTTTCAGATAAAAATAGTCTTTGGAAATAAATAGTGCTTGGGGCTCCTGCACACTGCCATTTAGTAAACTGCAAAGTTTAAAACTGGGACTTTCTCCTTTGAGGCCTGCCAGCACTATTTCAGAGCTCATTAAATGTTTCACAAGAGCATTGTAAAAATCTTCCTTCCTCATTAGTTTCTACATGGTTTCAGCATGGCTTGGACCTTGTAAACATCCTCTATTTAGTTGTGGATGAAACCATCATCAAATGGCTGTGGGGAGGGAAGAGAAAGAGGAGGAATTCTCTAATACCCCAGTCTAAATGCATTCTTTGACACGGTCTACAGGTAGGTAGCTAACCACATAAATGAAACACAATTTTTGCCATCTTCAAGCAATATTTTTGGAGGAATTCCCTATCTGTACAAAAACTCTCAAGAGTAAAACCAGACAGAGCAATTGGGAAGGAAAGCAAAACTGGATGGGCTCTGTTTTCCTTCCAAAAGCCTCATCTGCACACCTGGCTGGTGCTCGGGTGTTTTAGGGAGGCTGGTCCAGCTGAGTGGAGACAGGCGCAGCACTATGAGGGGGAGCTAGGCTGTTTCTTAGGCTGGAGTGCAAAGTCAGTCATCTTCTGAGCTCATTAAGGCACAGAGACAGCTCTGCTGTTGTCTTCGTCATCTGACTTTGCTAATTGCATCTACCTGTTGCCTTTTCTGCCCCTAAGGATTAAAAGGGAATAAAAACCCCAGATAATTTGACTCCATGGGTACGTTGGAATTGACTTCCTTGTGCATTGACACAACCACTGAATATATATTTATCTCTGGAAGCCAGAGTGTCCCTGCACAGAAATAACTGAATTAACTTCTCAGATTCAGTTCCAGTGGGCACAGAACTTGTTCTGTTCTCTTTTTTTCTTTTTTGTGGGTTTTTTTTTCCCCTCAGAGCCATGCAAACAGTGGCATTAGTTTCATAACCATTTAAAGATGATATGGCTCCTCCATTTAAGGCTTCCTTGTTTCTACTGGATCACTAGAACAACAGATTCATTTATGCATGTGTTTATTTTTTTAGCTCTACTCCTCACACATCATGTATCTCCAAGTGCAAAGGAGCCTTAGTAGTGCAATGCAAATGTATGCACCCATCTGTAGCCAACAACAGAAGGCTCACAGTCTGTAGCATCTTTTCTTCTGTGATAGAAGCATCCAAAATGTGCTTGGTACATTGTGTAAAGGTATTTGTTGTATCAAAAACTTTAGTTTTAAAGATAACTATTTTAGGTGTTCTGTCTTTTTTTTAGCAGGTTTAGAGCATGTGAGCAGCAGTGGGAAGAGTGACATTGTCTCAAAATGCCCATTTTAACATTTCTGTAATGCTCATTTTGGCACTTTGTCAGATGGTAAGGGATGGATCTCGTAAGGAAGGTTTGCTGTCTTTGAAAGTAAGATAGGAATTGATTTAGAAATAGCCTTGGTAGAAAAATGGCAGTTCTGAAGTTCTGATATAGTGGTGTCTGTGCAATGGTGCTACAAAGTCACAGCTTGCTTTCAGACAACCAAGCTTCTTCCATTTCAATATTTAGTTCTTTTTCAGCTCACCAGAAATCATATTCTTCCTGTCTAGAAGAGATTAATTTTTAACCAGGCACACATACACATCCTCCAAACATTATTCAGGCAAAGTTGATGCTTCAGCAAGAGCTTCATCAGAATAAAGAATATGTAATTCAGTCTAAGATTTAGAAAGAGTACCTCCTCCTTTGTTTTGGCAACAAATTCTTCAAAATAAGACACAAATGCACTATTATGCTTCTAAATGGTTGTGACTCTTCTTGTGCTTCTTGAAGCAAAATCTCATTATTTTCCTTGAAAGTACCTTTGGAGTGAAGCACCTTTTAGTAAATTAGAGATAATAGATGGTTCTGGTATTCTGCCTTAAATCTGGTAGAAAGACACTCTGTTCCTTTAGTTTACACAATAAAAATTGCATGTTTAAAAGTAGCCTCCCTCCACCACCCCCCCACCATCACATTGAACAGAAATATTCTGAAGTTCTTTTTCGGCCTAGGATGGTTTCACCTGGAAAACCTGTAGGGTTTTTTTTACTGTGTAGGGATTTAGCTTGCTTTTTGGTGCTGAAAGGCCCCTGAGATGCCATGGTTGCTCCCCAATAGCCCGTGCCACCTGAGTGCCTGGCTGTTTGCTTGGATTGCTGCCTTCCCAGAGGCCAGAGAGATATTTTCCTTTGTGTGTGCAGGAGTCACTTGCTTTTATTAGCAGCCTGTCTGGCTGCAGCTGATACGCAGTGGGGACGGCCGGATGGAAAAAAAAAAATCTACTGGCCAACGATAGGATTTTCAGCAGTCTTCCAAAAATGCTGCAAGCTTTGATTCAGGAACTTGATGTCATTTCACTTAGTAAATCCTCACTTTGCTAAGCTGTCCCTTCAGCCCGTGTTTCTTGTCCGATTTGCGCGTTGTCAGACGCTTTGGCTAATCTCTGTGGTTGATGTTTGCTGAAGTGATTATTTGGCAGGAGCGTGTGAGCAGGCATGTGTGTGTGTGTGTGATTGCTGCTGGCACGGCAGTTGGTATGATATGGCATTAGCATACTTGTTCTGTGCTCTGGGCCTCCTCCTCTCCTAGGCTTATTTATGCAGCAGAAGGGACAAAAAAATAAAAACCCCACAAACCAAATCAGAAACCCATGTAGGAGCTGGTTATGGTACAGTGATCCACTGGCCAGTTTGACCGGAGATCTGCAGAGTTCAGGGGAGCCTGAAGGTTGCTCTCATTTTCCTTCTAGCACTAATCCCAAATAGACCATCCACCAGCAGAGGATTTGTAAAGAGCTGGCAGGGATTATGGGCTGCCTAAGTAGGGGTGTCTGCATTGAATTTGGTCCTTGCTGTGCTTGCAAATACCATGGGAAACTATATTTGTGGGGTGGTAGAGAAGAAAAGGCAAGCTCCTCTCCCTTTATATTTGTTTAGCTCAAGGGTCTGTCATTAAATGGGACATGGGTTTTAGTTTGTATTTTGGACTCATTAATATTGAGTGGTCATTGGGATTGTAGGTGTTTTAAGAGGTGCCATTGTCTTCTTTCCATCACTTCCAGTTTGAACTATAGTCTATGTGTGTCCTGTGCATTGCTGGAGCATCTTTATGGCTCTGAGTTACCTCACTGAGAACAGTGGGATTTACTTAGATAAAGTGTAAAAGTGCTTGTGAAACTTTTGTTTGATCGTGCAAACTTCATTGAAAAGTTTAACATAATTAGTGGAAATAAAACTCTCTGATGGCACAGTATGTGCTCAGGGCCATGGCCTTTGAGAGTGGGTGGAATGAAAGCTCTTGTGAAAAGTTTTCTAGCAATACATTTACCAGGGAGCCTTTGACAGCTTCACTTGGTATATTTCTGGAGACCTGTTTAAGCATGAGCTGCTCTTCTATTAATTTTTATTTTTTTTTTTAGTAGAGTCAAGCTGATGATGATCTGGGTTTCTCCTCCACTTCCCAAGATAAACTGCTTCTATCAGTCCATGCTAATAACCATACCTTTCCAAGGTAGGGTCTGGGCCATATTGGATGCATAACCCCTGGCCAAACCTGTCCCTGAATGACAAACTACTGCTGTGAAGCTTCTCAGCTTATCCTGAAGATGGAGACTTCCATCTTCCCACTGGGATCAACCCTTGGGTTTGTCTCTGAAGGGAGAAATCTTCTGGCCCTAATGTCTGAAATGTTTTGTAAAGTTGGCTGAAATCAGAAATGCAGGAGGGAGGGGAACATTTTCTCTATTTGTAACCACCTAGAAAATTTGCCATGTTTTCATGATAGAAAAAAAAATTCAGAAGTTCAAAAGGGATAGGAAAGTGAATTTCCTGTTCTTACTCATAATATTGGTCCAGAAAAGTTATTTTGAAGCTGCTTTCAAAAATGTTTATAGGCACTTCCAGTATTTTGTAACGGAGTTAACATTTACAAACACCTCTTCTTTCATGGTGGAGCATGTGGTGTCCTACGTGTTCCTGGCCTTTCTTTGGCTGCTTCTCTGTGCCCAAATTCAGCATCTCTGTACTGGCTTTCCCGAAGGGGGTGAGAGCTTTAGAGAGCAGTGGTGGGTTAAAAAATAAAGGTGGCATCTTACAGCATGTACTTTGTTCATTTAGTTGCTATGTACTATATTTCAGTTTGAATTATTTATGACTCTGTCTGCAAGTCCCTTAAATAAGAGCCCCTCTTTCCTGTGCTAACCACAACCGTGGGATGGGTGGGTATGGCAGGAGAGTGTTTTTATAGAGGAACACAGAGAGATGTGTAGAGACTTTGCCCTGACATCATGCTTTACACACACCCCAGAAGCAAGTCTCTGCTGGGAGAAACTTTAAAAAATGTAGGGATGCTTAGCAAAAATGTGTTAGATAACTTTAGAGTTACCAATTGTGCAACATGTACTGTAAATGACAAGTTCACATCTTTATGCATTGACACTTTCAGCATGTGCAATAAGGCTCTGATTCCAGTTGGGATTTTACCAACTGAGATTTCTCAAGTAATTGTGGGTGGGAATTTCTTGTCTCATTTAAACTGCAACAAACAGAAAAACTCCGAGTAGGAGAAGTCTGTGAAGTGTAAATTATCTGTCTTGAGTCAAGAAAAATTGAGGTTGAAATATTTCATCTAAGGCTTATCGAAATGGAAATTTCTGTGTTACTGAATCTGTGATTTCAGGTCAGTGGAATTCCAGTTTGTATCTGAACAGTTCCAGCACTTAAAGGGCACTGAGAAAATGGAAACAAGAACTTAGCCTACTTTTGGGATAGACACATTGGCTGCAGTAAACTCTTCATGATGCCCTGTGATGTCCAGCTCATGCTCATCATTAGGGCATTTTTATGGTCATTGTGTCTCAGAAATAAGTGTTGTAGAATACAGCAGTGGGCAACAAGGAGCATTTTCTCACATTTATCCTTTCCTGATCCATTTAAAGTTTTCTTCAAAGCATACCTTTGAATATTAGAATCTAAGTGTAGTATTTGTAAACGTTTTAAACAGTTACAATAATTATAAGTTATAAAATTGTCTATTTATAAAATAATTTGAAACAGTTGAAATAATTAGTAATTGTTATTTGCAGTTCTTCCTACTATTTTTGTAGAATTGAACAAAAATAGAAGTTTTATTTTTTTTTTCTCGCTAAAATTTGTGCATTTCCTTTCAATTGCTTCACAGGGGTTTTTGATATATTTTTTCTTTTTTCTTTCTTTTTATTCTCCCCTTCTAATCATAACTTCTCTTGCAAAAAGCATTTCAGCCTTTGATCAGTGCCCTTAGGAGAGAATAATCTTGGTTTTCACTGCCTGATGCAAAGTGTGATTGGTGTGGAATGAAAGGGATATTTTTTTTTTAATCTCATTTGTATCTATCTGTCTTCTATTCCTTCAGCTTTAAAAGATACATTCGAGGTCTAAATACTTTCTGGAGTAGCAGAACTTCGAGGCTGCAGCTGCTGATCCCAAGTGAACTCTGGTTTCCTTGCTCAGATTCCTTTGTGGTCCCAGCTTTGCTGCCTTGCAGAGCAAAACCACTGAAGGCAGAAAATGCTTCTGTGGGAGCAGCTGGGTCAGTCTGAGAGTTAGAAAAGGTCCAGTTAGAAAAGGTGTGAAAGAGCAGGAGTTGAGGTCTGTAAAAACCAGTCTTATGTGGATTTCTTAAAAACCAGACTGTGGATTTGTTAAAACTCTTCGCAAATAGTGTTCATCTTCCTTGGCTTTGAATGTGGGCAGGCCTGGAAGGGGTTTTCCCCTAGGCAGATAAGCCCCAAGCAATCTGTTTCGGTTTTGAAGATGTATTTTCATTACTCTGAGTAGCTGAGGTTTCCTGAATCTTAATTTTGAACTCATGTGTCCATAATGTCCTTATTTTTATAACCTCAACTTGTCTCTGCTTTAATCTCTCTTCTATTTAAATAGTGCAGTGGGTCACCTTTCATAAATATTACACATTCTCTCATGTTTCTCATTTTCAGTAGCCTTTTACAGCCCCATGCCTTGTTCTAAATCAACAGAATATTTCAGTTTCTTTATTTCTAAGCTCACAATTCATGCCCTTATTTTAGCAATCACTCTTAGTTGAAATTTAACCCAGCATTCTATAATTTTAATTTCCACAGTCAAACATTTTTTTTACAGTTTTAGAAGTGCTATTCCAAAGTTTTGTCTACTCTGAAATGACTCTTTTGCTAAGCACAGGGATGTGACTCATCTGTCTTCAGAACTTTTTCTTTTTTGATGTCTAGAAGTTAGTTCAGTAGTGACTGATGTATAGTGGAAGCAGATAAATGTAAGTTTATTTATTTATTTATTTATTTGTTTATTTATTTATTTGTGGGTTTTTTTTTCCCATTAGACTTCAATATGTCTGTGGTGAATTTTATCTGGTGTTTGTGTTGTCCAGTTGCCTGGATTGTAAGAACAAGGACACCCCCATACTGTGGGTTAACACCACATTTCATGGGCTGTGTGTTTTGTGGCCTTGTTTTCCATTCTTTCTACCGGATACTTCACAAATGCCTTCTGATCGTAGGCAGGGCTTTGGGTGCTAAAACATCTCCCTTTTTTTTTTTTTTTTTTTTTTTTTTTTTTTGTATGAAAAAATTATTGTTGTTATCCTGGGAGTCTCTGTTCCTTGGCTAATACTGAAAGAGTGGCAGTTACCTCTTGTCCCAAGATGACAAAGCTCTCCTAACAAAGTCTTGGAAAATCTGAACAATTTACATCTGGTAAAAAATAGCCAGGATATGTATTGGAAACCTTTTAGTAGGTTAGTGGGTTGTCATTTGTAGGTTATGATTTATCATTGTGGAAAATGTGCTTTTTTAGACTTCTCTAGTTTGTCTCCTGTTTCTGACTGGCTGTTTACACTTGCCTTTTACTGACTTTTCTCAGCTCTGGAAATGCAGTTTAGTGCAATCAAATTTCTCAACTAGCTTCTTTTTTTCCATTTGCTTTATTTTGTTTCCCCTAACTCTGTCTGGCAGTTCTGCACTTGTGTAACCCCGGGGCGTGCATCTCCCTTCCCTGCTCTGAAACAGGGAAGGAGCCATTTGACTTCTGTGCAATCTCTCTCCCTGCCCTCACTGGCTTTGCATCAGGAGAGTCTGCAGGACCCACTGGCTCTTCTGGAGTCCCAGTCTCCTGTGTGCTTGAGGAATCCCTTATTACTTGTCACTCTGCATTTGCTTCCTTGTTCTTCAGCCCTGCTCTTGGACCCGCTAATCTCCATTTTACATCTCACCTGCCAAAGTTGTTCTCTCCTATTAGTTTCACTTGGGCTGCATTTCCATTTTCTTTCTCTTAAAGATATTCTGTGAGTGAATAAATTCTTAAACTACATTTGCGAAGTAATTTTTTTTTTTTTTCTGACTGACCAGAAATATCACCAGTGATTGCACTTTGGCATCATTTCAGAATATCTATGTCATTCTTGGCATGCTTTTTGAAAGGATGGCTCTCAAGGAACAGAAAGAAGTGACTCCCACATTCTGTGATTTTTAAAACCTGATTCTCTTAGCACTGATAATGACCTCCCAGTCATACACCAGAATCAGGCAGTGACTGTGGTGTGAAGATTTCAAATGACTGTGAGAGAATTCTGTGTTTACATCCTATGCAAATGTATCTGAACTGTTGCTGTCCTCACTTTAGAAATAAATCTAGAAACAGGCCCAATTCCTTAATCAATTCTTTTTCGTTGTTTGGGGCTTACTCATTGTAGATTTTCCTTCTGCAGTCTTCAAACTAACTGCCACCAACGTGAATTGGTTACACTGACAAGAATAGTTTATAAAAATTATCACACTTTCACCTTTGTGGAAAATGGTGATGCCCTCATTTGATCACCAACTATTTCACATTGATCAGCCCTGGTCTCAATTGGAGGCTGTGTTTATTATCATCCTCACAACTATAGCTCAACATTCCTAGCTGGAAACTCTCCCCTCCTGTACCTCCCTGCCAGGAAAGCCTGAGAAGTCCTATTTGTCCTTCTGACTTCTTCCTCCTTAGCTGGTATTTGAGCAATATTGTATGTTTTTGCCTTTTCAGAAGAATTTCCTCTAAGCATTTTGTCTAAAAGCCTGATCTGAAGTATCTGAAGGTCCACCAAAGTAGCTAAATATATATGTAAATTAAACATATATATTTATATAGGCTCATTGTGATTTAGATTGGCTGTATAATTTAACAATTTTTGTGCTCCTGCCTTGTTGGAGGGGGATGTTTTTTGTTTTTTTAAATGAACAGCTAGGCAAGCTGGGCTCCAGGAAGCTGTTTGTGATATTAGAAATGTGAGCTAATTACACCCATATACATCTAATTTGTTGCCCTGATGCTTTTCAGCTGTGGTAAATGGATGACTATTTGAAAACAAGTATGTTGTCAGAAGTGAAATGTCCTGTGCAAACTACCCATTTTCCCTTGAGTCTGTGTTCAGTTTATCTGATGCTGACTTAGTCTCCATGCATCTCACAGAAAATTATTTTAATATTAACTTCTCATAGTAACACTGATACATGTAAAATGTCTTTCATTTAACTCCTAGAATTATTATATTATTTGCAAAATTGATGTTTATTCTCTTCTCTTTCCCCCTTTCTCATTCCTATTATGGAAAATCAGGTCTTAGTAAGTTGAGGTTGTGGTCACTTTAATGTTGTTACCTTTTAAGTGTGGAATCCCAAAACAACTCTATTTTGAAAGAGAGGAAGGTTTTGTTTCAGCCTTCATTTTGGAGCTATCCTGCATGCTCAGCAGTGGTGGGAGGGCAGGGCTTGGACATCTGCCACTGTGCTTGCTCCTCAGCAGAAGGTCATGTGCAGCCCTTTCCCCAGGTTGCATTCCTGGGCACAGATGGAATGAGAGAGACGGGACAGTGGTGTCTTGTCACTAGCTGATGTCACAACAAGCAGTCTCAAAACATCTCTGTGCATTTTTTTTTTCTATTTAGATGCATGCCAGCATCTTTTTAGCAGAAGAAAATCAACTTATGCAAGCATATACCAAGGAAGAAAAAGGCTATTTGATCAGGAAATGTGCTTGTCTTTAGCAGTTGGTTTTCTTTCTTTGTGCTACTGGAATGAGATTTATAACAGTGATTAGTAATCACAAGGGTCACCCAAGTAATTTTAAATTCATATCTTTAGAGAAAAACATCTGTAAAGAAGTATATGAAGAGGAGAGAGCCAATTGTGAGCCTGAGCTGGGCAGCACCAACACGTTCTTCCTTTTTAGCAAACTGGAGTTTGCAAGTTGGGTGCACTGCCACTTGTCAGCCCTGTCTCTCAGCATTTCCATATAAGCCTGTTAACTGGATTGGGCTGGATTTAAGAAAGAGCTCCTTCCTAATCTTGATGAGCTCAAGTGGTTTTTATGGAGGGTGCTGTGCATGGGCACAAGGGCGTAGTGTTCCTTGTCATCATGTGAGGCACTAAATGCCTTGCAGGTTTTGCTGTGACACACACAGCACCAGGAGTGACAGAAGCCAGCTGAGGTTGCAGATAACCTCCTGCTTCTAGAGGTGGAGCTTTTATAACATTTGCCCACCGTGCCTCTGAGTGTGGCAAAATGAAGGAGAGACAACAAATAGCTTTTATTTAAAGTCAGTCTTTGTTTAGGTGGAACTTGAGGGAAAATGTGCCTGGTTTGGATGGTGCTCCACTGTGCAAAGACTTTGGAAATGAAATAACTTGGCCTTTCTGAATAGCACACCTGTGTTTGACATCCAGCTGCTGATAGCACTGCACTGAACTGCACTGTTAGAGAATTTGTAGGGGAGGTAAGAATTTAGTGTACTGGTCAGAGTTCAGTGGAAATGTTGTCATATGACAGGTAGAAACACGGACTGCCAGCCTCCTGGGACTGGAGTGAGCCTTCAGCTTGGTCTGTGGGATGTGGTGGCCCTGCTACCAAAGCAGTGCTGACTCTGGTGCTCACCACAGCTCATGCAGCATCCATGACGTTGTCTGATGGTGTGCTTTCCCATGTGTGTGCTTTGCAGGTTTCCAGCAGCTCTGTGAGGTCCCAGAGAAACCTACCAGTGATCCCATTCTCCTCTCTCCCTGTGTGTGTGGTGAAGCACACAGCATATGTGTATAACAGGCAAATCACAGCAGCTGAGGTCAGGAGAAGTCAAAAGGGTCTGGACAACTCAGTTTCTCTGCAACTGAGAGAGTTTTTCACTGTAAAATGGAACACTCTATTCTTTGGGGTTAATAAAATGCACACATACAAAGTTTGGAAGTGTATGGTAGCAGGAGACTGTCTGAGAGCAGTTCCTATTTGCTGCCAAGAGTGCTGAGTGTTCATCTTTTAACCCAGTCAGTCCAGGACAGCTGAGCTCTAGCTGTGGTTTGTGTGAGCTGTTTGGTGCACAGGGACTTACCTAGTTACTGTGTGCTTTCAGTTATGACACGTTTTGGTGTGAGGATTTCCAAGTGGGAGTTGGGTGTAGTGGCTAAAATGTGCTTGACCCCTTTTGGTGCAACTTCAGCATCTGCCTCCTTGGAGGCTGGGTTGGTTTGGAGCTGGGGAGGCTCCCAGAGAGGCCGAGACCTCTCAAAACATTTTGACTTTGTGATTCCTGGAACATCTACCATAGCTGCAAAGGCAGATGAAGATGATGTCCAAGAAAGGACCAGAGAGGATTGATTGCAGGGTGCTCTGAACCTGAGGAGAGCACTTTGATGTGCTATGCCAAACCTAGACAGGACATCATGGGAAGCTCCCAGGCATAACATTGATTGGAAAACAAGCTGCATTATCCTGCTCTTAGAGCCTTTTTTCCAGGGCCATTCTTGGGACAGCTGTTGGGATGGTGGAGCTGGGAAGAAGGGCTCTCACACTGTGGGGAGCAGTGGATGCTGCAGGTAGTGATTAAGAAATGGTGTGAGTGCAGGGACACCAAGGACAACAGAAGCAATGCATCTTTTTTTTTTCCTATCCTTGTGGCTAGAGCAGGACTGTGAATACAGAGGAAGTGCTGTAGGATTAGACATGTTTTGATGGAAGACCAGGGCAAGAGAAATGAAATTATGCTCTTTGAAATGCTTTGGCAGAGTTGTGTGTAGGAAGATTACATTTTGCTTGTGTGCAGCAAACTTGATGTAGCTAATAGTATTTAATGCTATTATTTGGTTTTTTGAGGTTTTCTTTTCCTCAATGTATTTACCACATAAAGGAAAACAGAATGAAAATGTTATTCATATATGTAGTACCTTCCAGGGAATTGGGAGGAGTCCAGTGCAGTTTGCAGTTGACTAAGATTTATTTATCCCTGGCTGAAAAATCAGTTCCTGGGATGCTGAGGGACAGTCCCCAAGCAGGTGTGTGATTGGGCTTTAAAAAAATTCCAGCTTCTTGTGTCATACTGTCCATTCAAAACATTTCAGGACATTTTAAAAAGCTGGTCATGATCTGGGCCCATGTATGATTGTTCTCTCCCATTCTCTTTCCTATCCTAATTACTTTTACTGAGCCTTGAGGAGAAATCCCACCACAAATTGTGTGGAGTCTCTGGATCTTTCACTGGATACAGAGTTCAGGCT
Source organism: Ammospiza caudacuta (assembly GCF_027887145.1). Taxonomy (NCBI): domain Eukaryota; kingdom Metazoa; phylum Chordata; class Aves; order Passeriformes; family Passerellidae; genus Ammospiza; species Ammospiza caudacuta. The sequence continues at coordinate 13,099,141 of NC_080597.1, read as the reverse complement.
TCCTCTTGCTCTTCATTGGGAAAAAGGAGAAAAAAAAATATATTGCTGAAAACATATTGGGTTAAGAAGGCAAGAGATGAAATAGTTACACCTTATGGCCCCTGGAATGTCTGGATAAGTGGGTGTAGCATCAGACTGCAGGGGAATTCGGAGGCACGGCTTCTTCAGAGACTTCCCTGGGCGTGAGCTGGCTGGTCTGGTGGCAGAGGAGGTTGATGTTCTGGTGCTCCTCATTAGCCTGGGTGTTCACTAGCACCCCTTCCCCATTTCCCAGTCCCGGGGCCGCATGAGATAAAAGCTCCGTGGAGCGCCGGGGCCTTGGATCGGCCTGGCGAAATGCAGCCAGCCATTGTGAGTGTGGTTAATTCACACCGTGGCCACAGAAGACAAAATGGATCTTTGAGACAAATGTAGTGGTGGGGGCAAACCCATCAATCATGTGAATGCTGCTTTACAGTAATTCACAAGTGCAGCTTTTCTGTGCAGCGAGGGCTGGCCGGGCCCGATCAATCCCTTGGCTCCCAAATGGGTCTCAGCAGGCAGCAGCTTGCTCCTTGTGGGTTTGTATGTACATGAAAGCCCACTTTATATTAACTCTGTGGAATAGTATTTTTCCCCCTCTCTCTAAACCCCTTAGCACTAATTCAGTGTAATTATACTCACTGAATGCAGTACTGACAGCCCCACTCCTCCCCCTTTCCTGTCAGGATATTTGTCTAAAAATCTCTAGATGAAGAAAATCCAAAACAACGATGGGATTCTTTGTTCTGGCCTTCTGCAGAGGTTTTTATTATTTTAATGTAACCCAGTGGTCATGCTTTCAAGTATTTCCTTTAAAGTAAAAGATTGAAAACACGTTTTAATTTTTTTCTTTTAAAAATTAATAAAGAATTAGACTTTAGTCTATAAGGAAAATGTTAAATATTGCAAAAGTCATTACTAACGGAGCGTTGGAGTAATTATTAACAGTCTGAGGCTGCTGAGGACCTCTTTGTACCTTTCTGGAATCAGGGAAAGATGTCAGGAAAAGGCAGGGAGCCTCTTTCCACCTGTTCCTTTTTGTGTCTAAGTCTGTGTCGTAGGGTTGGGTGACATTTTCCCTGTCGTGTTTCAGTGCTGAAAATAATGATGCAAGTGGCTTAGCACAGCATGTTTTAGTCCCTTCCATCTCTGTAGGTATGAATGAAATCTATGTAGTGGAAATTTCTGGAAAGCAGTGATTAAAAAGGATTTTAGGGGGTCACAGGAAGCAGGAATTGGCAGATGAGCTCTGAATGTAGTGCTGTGGAGAAAAGTCTAAAACCAAATCTTAGGCATATGCCTGAGAGGGTCAGACCATGGTGATGATGGGGATACCAGGATAAGGCATCCTATGTTGGTGTCAACATTTTCAAAAGATGCAAAAGAAAAATATGAAAGGAAAGAAAAAACTCTTCAGCAAACTGGTGCCTGGAGAAAGTTTGTTCTGCAGCTTAAAGAGCTTAGTCTGCCTGACAAACTCAAGAAGAACAGATAACCACATTATAAATATCTCCTAGGGAAGAAAAATTACAAGTACTGAAGGCCTCTCTTAACTTGCTGGGGAAAGCTACGATAAGAAAAATTCAATTACAAACTAATTTACTATATTACAGTGTTGATGGTGCAAGGCAGGATGATAATTTCACAAAAGCTTTCCTTAGAAGGCAGTGGATCTCTCATCTTACAGAGTGTAAATGGCAAATGTGGAGTTGTGGATACCAGAAGATTGGTACAAGGAGCTAACTTGGGCCTTTTGCATAAGGACATCCATTTTGTCTTGACAGAAGAGTTTTTCTCAGCTTCTCAGGGGTGAAATGTGGGCAGGTCAGGGAAGCAGAAGTTGTGTTTTGAAAGATAGCAAATGTGTCCTGCTTTAGCAAGTAATTGAGTTCCCTTTTTAACTGTAATATGCAAATACTGTAATTTAGGTGCCAATTTGCTTCCTACAAAGGCTGTGACATGTTGCAAGTCACACCTCTTGTGTTGCCCTTTCTCATATCAATTTGTAGCTTGGCTCCTGTAAACCTAGAGAAATAGAGTCAAACATCATGTGGAAAGCAGAGGGAACAGAGAAACATGCATCATAGAAACTAAAAGGGCCATGATGGGAGATCAGCAAAGTGGAGTTGCTTACTCTTTCCTTTCTTGACATATTTTGGTTGTTGGTAGTTTTTTTCTGTTTTCTTTCTGTTTTTTCTCCTGCTTACCTTTTCTTTTTGAAGTGCTAGGTAAGTGCATGCTTTCCTTTCCAATCAAGAGTTATTTTCTTGACAGCAGACAGGCAGGCCTCAGCCCTTATTCCTGAAACCCAGGTCCTTGGGCACAGCAGGTCTCCATCCAGGCATTATCTTCCTCTCTTCAAATCTCACCCACATGAAGCCTCTTAGAAAGGTGAATCTGAATGAGGGAAAACATGCATTTTTGAGATAGGTGGATTGTGTTTTGGTGGGGTGGAGGAGGTGTCAGCTTTATAGGCTTCCTTTGCTCATGGGAACCCCACATGCTTTTCTGGCCATGTGGATAAGCCAGTTCCATTTCCAGAATCAAGGGGAATGCTGATTTTCCTCTCATTGAGAAGAACGAAGAAGCTTAGCAGCTTTGAACTCTAGTTCAATCTGAGTGCTGGCTATAGCTGTAATAAATTGATGGCTTTATTTAAGAAGATTCTGGAACATCAAATACCAAGCAGGATTTTCCCAAATGGGAAAATTTGTTTGTTCCTCTCTCTGAGAATATGGAACTGTGCCAGTCCTTAAATTGTGTAATACAGCTTGGGTGGGGAGGACAGGGGGCAAGAGAGCAGAAATTGTCAGAAATTGTGGAAGGTGGTTATACATCAGTTCCAGAGACCTTGGAGGGGCCTCTGCTCTCTTTGTCCTGCTTTGTTTCAGAGAAGGATCATTCTCCCCAGTGAGCATTGGGAGCCATTAGGACCCTTTTGTTTTCTCTATATGATTAATTTTGCCTGTTTTGATGGTTGTGTTGATCTAGTGGAGCTATCTGGTGATTCAACTTCAAGAGGCTGAAACTTAAGGCTGAAAACTTTGGATAGAAGTGCCAGGATTGGGCCAGCCTGGCTTCTGTGGAGCAGCAGGAATGTCATTTGGATTTCTAGAGGTGGTGAGATATTTATTCTCCAGCTTTACGCAGGTAGCTCCTCCTGTTGCTACAGACAGTGTTTTCAACAAGTTATGTTGTTTAGGCCAAGGGGTCTTAATTTTGAACTTTTTTCTGTGAGCAGTTGCCTCGGTAGGGAACTTGCTAGCACAGGAGAGGACATTTGTTCAAACAACACACACAATAAGTGTTACCTGAGCCAGATAACTACAGATAAGCCAGCAGCTTGATGAGATTAGAAGGGCAGCAGTAGATACCACAAACAGAGGCATAATACACCATGAGCTATTCAGATTATCTCCTAAAATCCTTAAACAGACTTTACTGAGCTGCGCCTGTTGAATTGTTCCCTCGTGGGACACCGTGTTTTGATTTGTATTGCTGACACAGAGGAACCATCCATGCTACCTTTTGAGTGATTGTGAGCTGCCAAAGAGAGTTCAAAGCCTGGAGCACACTGAACTGGAGAGGCAGCCAGGAGCTGGTTCTCTTGATGAACAGATGGTGACCCAGAAAGCTGTCTGCTCAGCAGTAAGCACTTAATGACATGCAGGTGTCCTTCATGTTTGGCGCTCTCAAGTTCTTAAATTTACTGTAGGAAGTTTCTTTGAAGACCAAATGAGGCTTCCCACCTCTATGGAGCCATTTGTGGCACAATTTGCTGCCTCCAAAATCTGTCTGTTGATGTTAAACAGATGTGCAGTGCAGAGCTGACCTGAGCTGCCCTGCAGCAGGAATCAACCAGAGACATCTTCATTCAGGGCAATTCAGAGCCTTAGCTTGAGGCCACCAGAGAGAAGAACATTTAGAGGGTAACTCTAAAATATTACTGATATCTGTTCTTAACAGTAACACGAGTTTTTTATGCCAGAGCTGTGTGTTTGCTCTGTGTGGAATAGCATCATCAACTTTTGCCATGCCCTGAATAAACAGTGAGGTTTTTTTTTTTTTTTTTTTTAGAACTAGCAAAAACCTTTCCTAAGTGATCTCTTCCTGTTTGCAAGCCAGCTTTGAATAGGCAGGGCTCCATGGAGGTGGGGAGAGAGGAAGAGGTCTGTGGGTCAGAGGCCTGGGGAAGATGAGACAAGGATATGAGGATATGAAGAACATCACTGCTCGGTTTCTTGGTCTCTTTCCTTTCCCCCTCAGCTGTGTTGCAGGGCTCTCTCCCTTTGGTCCTTGCAGCTTTTCCACCTTTGGAGAGCTGTTTCTCATGAAGGACAAGGCACAGAGGGGTAGCAGCAATTCTGCATTGTGCCTTCCGTGCTGGCATCCCTCTGCAGTGGGATGTGCCTCACCAGCTTTAATAGGCAATACCTGTGGTCTCAGCAAGCCTTTGTGTGTTTGGAGGGATTGAATCCCCAATGACAGGGCATGAAAAAATAATAAAAACACCACCTCAACAGTAGGCATTCTGCAGGTGAAAAGGAGTGGTACCTGTGCCTACTTCTGTTTTTGATAGATGTGTTTTGATAGCTATGGAAGAGAGATTTGGAAGCAATGGAGAATGCCAGCTTTAGTTTCAGTTAATTTGTATACAAGCTGCCGATTCTGTTTTTCTTTATTCAAAAAGCTTTGTGAAGATACTGGCTGCCTCTTACTGTGCTTCCCAGGCTGTATATTGTATATTCACTGAAGGGAGTGTTTCTGCTTGTGTGCCTGGATTTCCCTGCCTGAGAAATCCTCAGGGTAGCTCAGGCTGGGGCAGGGTGTGAGCCACCATGGAGGGTCATACAGATTAACCAAAGGCTGAAGTTTGAGTGTGAGCTCTGTGGCCAGCAGAGGTGCTAACATCATTCCCAGGAAGCTTGGCTTGGCATCCAGTTCCCTGAATTAACACTGAATCAAGTTTAATGATTCCTGCCTCTCGGGTGATACCTTTTCACTCGAATGCTAAAAAAGAGGAATTAAATAGTGGCAGAAGGATTGGAGGAATGAAAGAGAATCATGCCTGATTAGCTTTAGGAAGGAGGAAAAAGAATCTCATGGTTTGGAATGGTAATCACTCTGCAAGGGGCAGCTATCTCCTGGAGTTATCACTTAATCTCTAGGTAGGCTCTCTTCTGAGTTGTGCTTAATGGGTAAGCTTTGGACTGGCCTTCACTGAAAAGGAGAACTGCATTGTTATTTCTCTGTTGGGATAAGGCTGGAAGGCAGTCTTAGGTAAGAATTTGCCTTTTACTGAGATCTGCCCTTTACAGCTTTTCTCCCATAACCATTCCCAAAGGCCCTGCTGGCTTCTGCCTGATTTTTGGTATGCTTGAGATGAATTTTGACTGGTTATTCTGGGAAGTCATCAATTATGTAAATATCCTATTATAATCTATGACACTCTTATCTAATACCTTTGCAAAAGATTCTGGGTTTAGGGAGTCACTTGTCACAGCTTGTTGCCTTCCTTCTGTCCTGCTTATCTCTTTTTCAAGTGGTGCAGGCGAATTAAGCTCTTTGGAGCTGCTGCATTTCAGACTTTCCTTTCTGTCCCCCTCCCTTTCTGTCTGTCACTGGCATCAGCAAGCTCCCTCAGCTCTGTAAAACAGCATGCAGTAGCACATTTTCCTTCATCTGATGTTGGGATATGTGGTGTCCTTTGGCTGTGTTTGTAATTATTATTGTTTGATTCAGGTGCTCTGAAAAGAAGGAGCTCTTTGCAGTAGTAGTGAGGTTGTAAGAAATGGGGAAGTTGGAGGAATGCCCTGGAAAACTGGTGCTATGTCTGAGTGAATTAAGCTATTGCCTCCAGAGTGCTTTACTCCCTAGTGCTACAAATGGCTTTGGAATTTGATTGATAGCACACATGAAGACAAATCAATGTGATATGTGATGCAGAGGTGATGGGGAGGAAAGCAGGTGTATGCATCAGGAGAATGATGACTTCTCTCTAAAGCAGAGGATTTGCTGGACCAAATTTAAACACTAAAAACACAGCTTTGTTTGTAATTATATTTTTTCCTTTCCATGAGTGGTCCATCCTTCAGACTTTCACAGAGATTTCTCTTCAGGAATTTCTCCCTTCTCCCCTCTAATTTATGTGTTTTTCTGGTAATCCTGTGTTAAGAAATTCTATCTTGGGAAGGGGCTGAGGAAACCACCCCTGCTCCCCAAACCAGCATCATTCTTGGTGGAATCTGTAGTTTTTGCAAGTGAACTATGTTCCCTCACACCTCCTGTGCTTTTCTTTTTCAAATCACATAACTTCCTGCATGAGGTAACCTTTTCTATCTCAGGCTGTCTCTCTCCCTTGCCTGCTCTGCCTCTGGCTTGCTCTCTGGGTCCCTTGCTCAGTGATGAATGAGTTTCATTCATCTTTCTTTTGGGGGCTCTGTGAAAAGCTTTAGACTTTGCCTGCTCCCATTTTTTCGCTCAGCCATTCATTTCCATGGCGATGGAGAAAGGAGGGGGGCGGCAGAGTGGGTGGCAGTGGGGCCAGAGGTCAAGAGTGGCCACTCTCTGAATTAAAGCTTTGAATTCCATTAAAGGTGACACGTTGTAACCTGGAGTAACTCTCCAAGAGCTTGGCTGTCAAAGTCATCAAAGCAAAGGGAGAGGGAGGCAGCAGAAAGAGAGAGATCAGAGGAGGAGGAGGAAACCAAGAGCTTGGAGCTGCTGTCAGGATTACATCTGGTGACTTAATATAGGGGCAGTTCATTTGTGTTGCCATACACTGTGCTCCAAAATCTGCATGTGGATGGGGTGTGTGAGCTAGGGAGGATTCCCCTCATCCTTTGATCAACAAATGTAATCTGCTGGTTAAGTAAACAGCCCTTCTCCTCTGAGAAATGGGAGGGGGAAATTGAGTGGAGATAAGAATCCCAGCTACTTTGGCATTTCACTAGGTTATTTTTTAATCTCTTTCAAAGAGGTTCCAGGAGGACTTGGCCCACAAAGATGAGGGATGTTTTCTTTGCATCACACAAACAGTCCTTGAGTGAAAATCTGTGTCCCAGAAGACAGCATGTGAAACAGCAAAGTGTATCAAGCTGTTTCCAAACTTCCCAAGTTTAGGTGTTTTAAGCAAAATTATTTTGGAAACTCATAAATCCCTCTATTAAATAAAAAACCAACATAAAACAACAAAAGCCCAAAACCAAAATAAATCCTGCTGAATTTTGACATGTGCAGGTGTTTTTTCTGTGAAGGTTGGTTATGCAGGGGAGGAATTGGAAGGAGGCACCAGCACCTCACGCGTTGTGTGTGTTACATTCTGAATTCACATCCCCTCTTTGATTGCTCTCATCATGGTGGTAATCAGGTCTGTGTTAAGATTCCCCTTTTTCACACTTCTGTCTGATGAGCCAGTGGTTCAAAGTAGAATTTTCTGTTAGCTGCCAAGTGTTGCGGGATCTTGCTTATCACAGAATTTTTCACAGAATTTTCAAGACTGGAAGAGACCTATAAGATCATCTAGTCCAGCCGATGTTCTAACTGTTCAGCTAGATCATGGCAGCAAGTGCCACATCCAGTCTTTTTTTAAATTCTTCAAGGGATGATGACTCCACCACCTCACTGGGTAAATGATTCCAGTTTCTGACCACTCTTTCTGTGAAGTATTTCCTTCTTACTTCTAACTTACATCTAGCTTGACGCAACTTGAGACTGTGTCCTCTTGTTCTATCCGTTGTCGCCCGGAGAAAGAGACCGACCCCCAGCTCACTACAGCCACCCTTCAGGAAGTTGTAGAGAGTGATGAGGTCACCCCTTAGTCTCCTTTTCTCCAGGCTGAACAACCCCAGCTCCCTCAGTCGCTCTTCATATGGCTTGTGTTCCAAGCCCCTCACCAGTTTCGTTGCTCTCCTCTGGACACGCTCAAGTAACTCAACGTCCCTCTTAAAGTGAGGGGCCCAGAACTGGATACAGTACTCCAAGTGAGGCCTCACCAGTGCCGAGTACAGGGGAAGAATGACCTCTCTGCTCCTGCTGGCCACTCCATTTCTGATACTGGCCAGGATGGCATTGGCCCTCTTGGCTACCTGGGCACACTGCTGGCTCATATTCAATCGACTGTCAACCAGCACCCCCAGGTCCCTTTCCACCTGGGCACTATCCAGCCACTCCATCCCCAGCTTGTATCGGTACAGGGGATTATTATGGCCGAAGTGCAGGACTCGGCACTTGGACTTATTGAAGTTCATCCCATTTGATTCTGTCCATTTGTCCAGCCATTCCAAGTCTCTCTGGAGAGCCCTACACCCCTCTAGTTGATCTACACTCTTTCCCAATTTGGTATCATCAGCGAAACTACTAATAAAAGACTCTAAGCCCTCATCCATATCGTCAATAAAAATATTGAACAAAACTGGTCCCAACACAGAACCCTGAGGGACACCACTTGTGACTGGTCGCCAGCTAGATGTGACACCATTCACCAGCACTCTTTGGGCCCGGCCATCCAGCCAGTTTTGAACCCAGCAAAGGGTATTCCTATCCAGACCACGGCCAGCTAGCTTGTGTAGGAGTATGCTATGGGAAACAGTGTTGAAGGCCTTTCTGAAATCCAGAAAAACAACATCTACAGCCTTCCCTGCATCCACTAGCCGGGTTACCTGATCATAAAAAGTGATCAGGTTAGTTAGACATGATCTACCCCTCCTAAATCCGTGCTGGCTAGGTCTGATACCCTGGCCATCCTGCAAGTCTTGCATGATGGCACGTAATATGAACTGTTCCATTATTTTGCCAGGTATAGATGTCAGACTGACTGGTCTATAATTGCCAGGGTCATCCTTTGCGCCCTTTTTGTGAATAGGTATCACATTGGCCAGCTTCCAGTCATCTGGAATCTCACCAGTAATCCACGACTGTTGGTAAATGATAGAGACTGGCTTTGCAATCTCACTCGCCAACTCTCTCATCACCCTGGGGTGGATCCCGTCTGGTCCCATAGATTTGTGAATGTCCAGGCATTTCAATAGTTCTATAACTGCCTCTTCCTGGATAATGTGGGGACCATTCTGTTCCCTAAAACCATCTACCAGTCCAGACGGACGGGAGTCTTGAGGGCAAGTTATCTTCTCATTAAAAACCGAGGTAAAATAGGCATTGAACACTTCTGCCTTCTCCTCGTCTGTAAATACTAAATTACCACCTGTGTCCATTAAGGAACAAAGGCTGGTCTTACCTTTTTTCCTACTATTAATATATTTATAAAAACATTTTTTGTTGTCCTTAACAGCAGTCGCTATCCTGAGTTCAAACTGGGCTTTGGCCTCCCTAATTTTTTTCCTGCAAACTCTAGCAGCCCTCTTGAATACATCCTTGGAGACCTGACCCTTTTTCCAACTCTGATACGTCCTCTTTTTATTCCTAAGCTCTTCCAAGATCTCCTTACCCAGCCAGGCTGGACGTTTGGCCCGTTGACTGATCTTTCGGGATACAGGAATGGTTTGTTCCTGCGCCTTCAAGATCTCTGCCTTGAAGTAAGCCCACCCTTCCTGAACTCCTTTATTTTTAAGGGCGGCTTCCCAAGGGACACTCTGAATTAATCTCTTAAACAGGCCAAAGTCCGCCCTCCGGAAATCCAATGTACGAGTTTTACTCGTGCTCCTCCTAATATCGCCAAGTATTGAAAACTCTATTATTTCATGATCACTCTGCCCTAAACGACCTCCAACCATCACATCCATATTGAGTTTCAGAATCTGTTATTCCTCCATCTCCAAGCTTTCCATTTCTTCCTGTATGATGACCTGAGCTAATATGAACTAGCAGGAAAACCTGCTGATTGTAGAGTGGGAAAAAAACTAACATGCTTGATTTCTTGAGTTTTCTGTAATAAATGAAAATGCAGATGTTTGGTGCTAAACTCCTTGATTGAGGAACCTGCTTGGAAACCTTGCCCCCAGCATTGTGTTTCTCAGCTTGCTAAATCTGCCTAGATCCCAGACTGAGCAATGCTGTTCTTGCCAGCTCTGAGTGTGCTGCTGTCAAAAACTGTGCTGAGTGATCAGCAACAAAAGTTTATAAAAGTCTCTCTGTACTCTGAACCATACATGATAGGAGACTTCAGCATCCAGGTCAAGTTGGGATGTCTGGAAAGACTCAGTTCCTTCTCATTTGGATACTTGACACTTTGTGGAAAGGTTTTCCTTGTAATTATGGTTTCTCTGCTTGTTTTGCTGCTCACTGAGCATCCCTGAGCTTCCCTGTGGGCCTGTAATGAACGGCTTAACCTGTTAAAGGTAGAGGAGGATGCTGAGGTTTTTATTTTGCTAGAAAGGTGGATTTATTTTGCTGGAGGCTGTTAGAGTTCTTGACTAAAAGTCAACTGTGACAGGCTCTTGCTGTTGTGTTTTTTTTATTATTATGCATCCCTTCGTATACAAAAGTGAATTCTGGAATCTTGTAAATAATAATCTTAATGATTCTTTTTTATTTTCCAAGCCTGTATTTTCATGGAGTTTTTCTACTGATGTGTGATACATAAGACAGGAGTAGCCAGTAATTGGTCTAGTAATGTAGCATATTATTTTTTAACCTTAGGCCCTTCTTCACTTGTTTAAAAAGCAATAATGAAGGACTTGTAGCAAAAGCAGCACTGGATTTTTCAGACTAATTTGCACAAACCCTGCATCTTTGCAATGGAGTAAAAGTAAGAATTGAGGCTGTATATAGTAACTACAGGAGGTAAAAAATGAGGTGCTAGGAAAGTTATTAGTAAAGTGTGACATTCATGGGCATTTTTTGCTTGTTTGTTTTGGGGGCTAGGGAAGATAGGGAAGGAGTAGCTTGATTTGCCAGAAATAGTCTAAACTGACAAGCAAAGGCAGAATGGAGGCTTACATTACAGAGTGAGTGAGAGTCCTACCAGTCAAAGGTAACTCTAGAGATGTTAAAACTCCTGTAATGAGGGAGAGAATAATCTGTAATATTCATTATTCCCTGCTAAAGGAGAGACTGCTGAGAGAAAGAGCTCTAACTTTGGAGAAATGCTGGAGCTCATAAAGGCAGCTAGAGCAGGCAGGGAAAGAAAGGATCAAAACTGCAACAGCAACCCCTGGTTCAGAGGTATGCAAACTCAGGCCAGGGGGACCCCAGAAATAGGCCAGAGACAAAGTGAATGGAGAATAAAGGCATAGGAGGACTTTTTACATGAGAAGTAGAAGGAGGCAGAGCAGGGAGTGAGAGTGTGGAGTTTCTTTGTTAATAAGGAAGATATTGGCCTAGTTTAGCGCACTCAGACTCTGTTTGGCAGCACATAAGAGGGGAGCTGCTGTTGTGTTTGTGATTGTGGCATTTGATGGGAGGTGTCCCTGCACCTGCAGGATGGGGAGTTTGGTGCAGCATCACCTCAGAGAAAGGGTGCTGTGAGCTGCCTCAGGTGCTGCAGTTGCACCAATTGTACTGGCCAGTGAAGCAGGGCTGTTCTCTTTTTCTTCTTAAGAGATTTGTGTCCTATTTTAATCTGCTTTTGTTGGTGAGATGTTTGTTTGGAGCAAATCTGCTCCAGCAGGATTTTAGGTTCTGTTATTCCTCTATTCCACTCACCTGAAACAAACAAAAACTAAGACAATCGACAGAAAGCATAGAAATTTGATTTGCTGCAGAGATTGCATTAATCTATTCTGCTATCTTTGATCCTTCTTTTCCAGGTACACTTTCCTTCATGTGACAGTCTCATAGTTTCACCCTCAAGGGCGTTGCCTTGCTCAGTCTTATTAAATTTCTTTGTATTTTCATATCTGCTTGGAAAGCATTCTTCCCCTCTGTGTAGCAAACCCACTTGTTAATGTTGGCTCTGCCTTGAAAGGCTATGCTTATAGGAAGTTGGCTTAATTGTGTTCTGTCTGAGGAGTGAGAGTACTCTGCCTTGCATAAGCTGTATTAGGACTGATTGGGTAAAGCACAAGCAGTTTTCTTTCCTGTCAAGCCATTTTGAGGATCAAAATGCAGGAATACAGCATTTTGCAAGCTGTAGCAATCATGCCTTCCTTTAAGAGCTGTGTCTTGCTGAAGAGCAGACATGGCAGAACATTAAATCACAGGACTTTTGCCTCCCTACCTGGCTGGATGCTGACTGTAAAACTTGTTAGCATGGATGAGGTGAGGAGAAGGGCATGTACTGTGTGTTATCTTAAAAGAGAAGGGGACAAGTGGTACTGAAGTAGCTTTTTGTTTGTAGGAACTAAGAGTAGCAACATTGCCACTTCAGCTGTGTCTCAGCCATGTGCAGCCTCTGACAATTCTGATAAAGTCCTGTATCTGTAGGAACAATGTTCTTGCTCCTTCAAAGAGACCTAATTGCTGTGAGGACAGCCTGGAGCCTGCAGGGAAATTGGTCCTCTGCTGGTGGTTTGTACCAAAGTAACACTTTGGACTGCAAAGATTTCTAGGCATCCTCTGTGTCTTCTTTGGTCACGGAGCCAGGAAGCCAAAGTAGCCTAATAATGGCTGAAATTGGTAGGAAGCCACCTAAATCAGAATTGTCTTTGCTTTGGAGGCAAGTCCATACCTCCAGTAAATGCAGAGAAATGGTTTGATGATTTGTGCAGTCTGGGTGGTGTGAAGAGGTCCTGATCACATGAACTGTTCAAATACAGCTTCCCTGATACCTGTGAGCATGAATTGCTGCCAGGAAAGCTGGTAAGAGTGCCTTGGAATGGTCTGCTGCCAACTGGCCCCTGAAATGGCATGAACTCCTGGGATGGTTTTGTTCCTTCCTGCCCCCAGTCTCCAGGCATTTTCACTAAAGAGTCCTGCTTTTTATTTCTAAGGTTATTTCTGGGTCAGTGAAGATGAAGATATAATCCTTGAGCCTTGTGAGGTAGTTACCTTAATCATCCAACCTTCTTCTGGCAGAAAGCTGCTTACAACAAGCCTGTGCTGTGGCAGGGAGAGAGGTGGAGGGAGAGGAAATAGGGTGGCCTGGATCACAGATCTGGAAATAGATACTGGAAATCCCACTCTTCTGACGTAGAACTCCCATGGTTAAATCCCCTGACAGCCTCTGGCTTATGTAAATGTTTATATGAGGGGAAATCAAATTACTCCAATCTTCCAGCGGTTGAAAGTCTGACATCTACGGGTAATTGCTTTTCACTTAAATTCTATAAGGTTTAGTAGTAACAGTTATTAAATTCTCTGTTTCCATGCTTTGAAATCTTACAGGGTGCTTTTTTTTAAAGTCTAAAACTTAGTAAGTTCCAGTGTAATTAAGCTGTCATCATCTTGGGATGAGAAGAGAATTTTCAGAAGGATTTCTTTTTTCTCCATTTTCTTTGTTGAGTTTCAGGGCACACAAACTAATTGCCTGCTCTCAGGTGAGCTACTACCTCAGTTCCAGTGTGCTCATCCTGGCTGGCTGGGCTGAGCTTCATGTTCAGAGACTTTCTGTATCAGCCTTCCTCCTCAATTCACAGCCTGCTTGTCCCTGTGTCTCCTGGCCCATCCCATTCCTGACTGTCATTTGCTTCCAAGTCCTTTCTTGTACCATCTGTTTTAGGCCTTGGCCATCTGTGTGACACAGTCCTCTACCCTGAAAGGGTTCAGAGTCTTTTCCTTGAGTGACAGAGTTGGGACTGATTCCTGTGCTCAGTGTATCTAACATACAGCTTTTGGGAACTGTTTCTCATAAGGTGAATATGCAATATCTGTGTGCTAGGACTTGACTCTAACTTCAGGAGTGAATAAGACTTCAGGTGACAGGTCATGTGAAAATGCAGTGATGTAGTATATTTGCTTTTTAAATATATATTTAGAAGAATTAGGGGATGAGGGATACAGACAAATGCAAATCCAAGTCCTTGTCCACCTCTCACTGGGTTCATTGTGCCTGAATCATGACTTTTCTCTTTTTCTGGAAAACTTCAAAACGGGCAAATGCTGACTCTGAAAAGATGAAGCAAATGATTGCTGCTCCTCTTTGGTTTGCGCTGTTGTAGTGGGAGGGCAGATCAATGGGGTGAATGAGGAGCTGGCTATCTGCCCTATCTGACCCATAAGGAAACATGGTCCTGGGGTAGAGCAGGGCTGGGGTAGAAGAAGCACTGGCTTTATTCCATCCTTTCCAAAGGCAGGCTGTGGTTACTGCCACTCCTGTCCGTGTGGTAGTGAGGATGTATTGCAGGCTGCTGTGCATGAGAGCATCACAGTAACCAGCAGTGCTGCTCTGGGAGTCTAGGAAGAGCATCAGACTAATTTTCTCATCACTTTTGGCTGATGTGATTAGCAGTCAAGGCTAATTACCTGCAGGAATGCTCCCGCTTGCCTCCCTGAATCCATACATGAGAAAGGTGGTGTTATGCTCCTTGGCAGTATAAGCTGTTCTTCCTCCTTTCTGTCATAGATGAAGATATAAATATTAATGAATTAAAAACAGGGTAATGCTTCATGCTCTTTCCTCAACTTGTCTTTTTTCTGTGTCGTTTTGTTTCTCCTATTGCTAGAACAAGGAATGACTGGAATGTTCTCAGATGCAATCTCATATGCATATATCCATTATGCAAACAGATACAGGTTCTCTTTTTGCAGCAAAATGTAAAAGTAGAGAAGAACCAGCAGGTCTCAGTCTCACAAAGTACCCAGAAGGGAAAACCTGAGATGGAAAGGCTGGATTTTGGTGTTTGAAGCCTTGCCTCCTGTTCTGGCACTCATCACTGAAGGTGCCTTCGGCCTTAGTGAGCTAATTGGTCAGGAGTTAGGGATTGAGAATCATTAAGATTGATGATGCCCAGGGAGAATGAAGGGTGTATGGCTGAGATCCTTAAAAGCCTGCTGACTGCGTGGTGGCTTGGCTGCTGGAGATTATGTGGCTGCAGTAATGCAAAAAGTTAATGAGGTAAGTTAGCCCCTAATGAGCCTTGTGAAGCCAGAGATTTCCAATATTCCAGCTACTCAGGGTGGAGCTGGGCTGCAGTGATTTTTAGCTGTATTTAAACTTCACTGCCATCTGGGAAGTTATCAGCACTTGCTGAGCACTGAGCAGAGGTGTAAAAGATGCACATTTTGTGAATCCAAGTATCTCACACACCAGTCCCTTAGGACTGAATAGGCAAGCACTTGCCTGATTAACCCTATCAGCAGAGGAAGTTGCCAGAAAAAATAATGGAGTTTGTGAGATCCACACATTCATTAAAGGCAGCAAGTTCTCTTAATGTGGGTTTTTACTTTCTAAAGCATGCAGCCTTACAGACATGAACATGTGATCTTGCAGTTTTAAATTTGACAAAAGATCCAATGCTGAGTCCATTTATTGTTTTGGGCTTTGCTTTGTTTTGGCTTGTTTTTTTAAAGATTATTATTATTTTTATTTTTGTAGAAACTGAGGTGGGAAGGGACAATGAATGTATGAAATTTTCCAGTACTTTAAGCTTTGTCTGTAAATGAAACAGTTTTTGGCTCTGCTTTCTTTTGGCATGTGACGAACAATAACAAAAAGCATAATTTTCAGAAAGTTTTGACAGTGGAAGGTTGTTCCTTGCCCTTCTGTCAGCATTACTCTTTAATTTTCCAAATTTCATCAGGATTTATGGTGCCACAAGGTCTGAGTTGGATGTAAGTCTTTCTGTTTCTGCTTGGACTGTGCTACCTTACTCATGCCTTATTGCAGCTGTAACTTGAACTCAATCCTCAGAGGTATTTTCTCTGATAGGGACTAAAAGTCAGTCTCAGGAAAGCTTAAATATATTGTTTCTTTCAGGCAAGATATTTTGAAAACTACACTGGACTTTTTCTACCTTCTTGTTGGCAGTAATTTCCAAATGCAATCATTTGGTATAATTAAAAAGAGAACAAAGTATTTTTTCCCCCTTTTCCTATTGGCAACATTTAACTCAAAGGGAGGCTGCATGTTGCCAGAGTCCTCCCACTCCTGTCCTGTCCTGCAGGGACTCTGCATATTGCTTTGGAGTGTGCCAGGACCTTTTGGGACACCCACACTCTGGGAGAGAAAGGAAGATCAGCCATTTGATGGTTTTCCTGCATTGATTTTCTGACATTGCTATGAAAACTATCAGGGATGTACTTTCACTATTATATTTGTGGCCATCTAAAGCCTTTAAAAATATTTTTTTTTTTCTCTCATGGTTGTTCAGGACAGGGAAGTGGTCACATGAAGAATTTTCACATTCTGGTATATCATCACCACCAAGCATTTTCCAGTATAAAGCATAAATGGCTACTGTTGAGGAAAAAAAGGTCAATTAATCAAAAATACAATCAGTCATGAAGTACAGTATGCCCAAAGATCAAGAACAGTCTTAAGTAAAGTTTGTCTTTGTAACTTATGTTTTAAGCAGCAATCTGTTTGGGTTTGTTTTTTAGTTTTTTGGTTTTTTCATTTGAATGGTTATGCTTTAGGATGTAAAGTAGGGACTAAACCCGAGTGTGACACAGAAAATTTTACATACAGTGCCTTGGACCTTGGATCGCTTTCCTGAAATATTTGCATTGTGATTTATTCCCTCAGTCTTAAACTGGAGCAATCATCTGCATCACTGGCCATAGTGACCACTGAGAGTTCCAAAACAATTGATAATAACTGGTACTGTTTTGGAGTTGTTGCATGTTTAGGTGTCTCCCATCATTACAAGAAGGATTTTATGGTTTGGCATGTTGCCCAGTCATTGGTTCAAGGTGAGTATAAAACATTAATGGATCATTTTCCTATTCATTTGAATGAGGATAGATAATTTAACAAAACACACAAAGCAGTGAAAAATTGGGCTGATGCTGTTCTTTAATGTCTTCCTGGTCCATAAAAGTCTGTTTTGGCATCTAGGTAGACTTTGTAGTTAAGAATTGATTTCTAGATAATGTGAGCCTTATCACCTTTCTTTTTTACTATGTATATAATTCTTATCTTCCATCTGTCACCCTTTCAGTACATTCTTAGCAACTTCACCTAATGCTTTGATGTGTACCAATGCAGACCTTTAATCAGTGTTAAATTTTCTACTTTGCACAGTTTGTAAACTGAAATTACTGGATTATCAAACCTTGACCTGTGTTGCTAAGTTATTTCTAGAGATCAAACAATGTAGGCTTTGTTTTTTTTCATTTCATGTGGCTGGGGTTGAGAATTTTTAAATTAGACCCCAGCCATTGCTCTTGGCATGGCAGTACAGGGAGGAAAAAAAAGAAGCAGGAAAAGGCCAAAGTGCAGTTTGATACTTTGGAAATGCAGCACAATGAAAAGGTGAAATGTTATGGTGGCAGAATTTAATTAGCTGTGAGATAAGAGAAAACAAATCATGACATTTATTTTTAGGAAGAAGCCTCCCACAGAGAACTGTGAATACCTTGCAGGGAGAAACAGGCGGAAAGGGGCTGTTCAGAGTGCAGATATTCTCATTAAGCAATGAAGCAAGAAAGTATCTTTGGAAACGGAAGTTTTTATTGTTGTTGTTGTTATCACTATTAACAATGCCACCCATGAAGAAGAGTGGGTTTCTCCCACAGCCACTAGTGACATCCTGAGAAATCCTGGGGATATTAGGGAATCCTAAAAAAACAGTCAGCTGCTTTTGCAGACTAGGTATTCCAAAGAGAATATACTGCCTTTTTGGTGAAAGAAGGAAAATAAGTCAAATGGTAAATTGAGATTGAAATGAGAGAGTAAGGTAGAGTGAAAAGGGGAAAGAATGGTGGGAAAATCAAAGTTAAAAGAAACTAAATAAAGGATCACTAAAGAAGTGCAAGGGTAGACTCTGGAAATTAGTATAAATGGAAAAGAGCTTTCTTTTTGCACTTCCTTTCTGTCTGAAACAGTATTTTGCTAACTCTCAGCTTCCTGTATATTAGTCTGAATTAGCAGATGTCCTGATTCTCTGGATGGGGTCCCATTCTGTACAGCATCAAGCTACAGGATGCAAAAGGCCCTGCTGTGTCTTTTAGATGATCAGCAAGAATAATAGCTGAGGAAATACAGAAATGGGATTTGTTGTCTTTATCTAGGTCATATGAGTATAATTAACCCATTGCAGACAGCAGTGTTCAAATAAGTATTTTCACATATAGGTGTGCTTGTATACTTGTATATGTGTGTGCATTTGGTTGATTATACCAAAAAGTCAATTAGACAGGGAATAGTCAGAAAATGATAGATGATGAAAAGCAGGAACTGACAAAACAATTTGCTTTATATCATTGTGTAGCATCCAGTTTGCTCTCTGTCATGGTTTAACCCCAGCTGGCAGTTAAGTACCATGCAGCCAGCTCACCTTTTTCTCTTGTTGGAATGGGAGGATAATTGGGAAGAAGGTAAGATCCATGGGTTTGAGATAAAAACAGTTTAAGAACTGAAAGAGAATATAATACTTATAACAATAATAATAGTTGTAATGAAAAGGGAGACAGCACAAAAGAGAGAAACAAAGAAATAAAACCCCAAGTAAAGCACATAACAATAGTTCCCCACCCACTGACTGATGCCCAGACAATCCCTGGGCAGGGACAGGCTCCTCCTGGCCAATTTCTCCCAATTTTATATACTGAGCATGATGTTCTCTATGGTATGGGATAGCTCTTCACTCAGCTGGGGTCAGCTGTCCTGTTTGTGTCCCCTCACAACCTCTTGTGCACCTCCAGCCTGCTGGCTGGCAGGGAATGAGAAGCTGAGAAGTCCTTGACTTAGTATAAACACCACTTTGCAACAAGTAAGCATCAATGTTTGATCAACATTATTTGCATATTAAACCCAAAAAGCAGCACTGTACCAGGTACTAGGAAGAAAATTATCCTACTCAAAAGCAGGAGATCCTTCCTCATTCTTGTCAAGTTGGTAGAAGTTGCATATAGCAGGGATGCTGTGTGTTGGGTAACACCCTGTTGGATGTGACAGTCATGTGTGACTGACCACTCTTGTAGGTACCAGAATTCAGCCAGAGTTCACCTACAATTCAGTTTTGGCTTGTTTAGATAGTGCAGAGTAACTTGCACACAGATACACGATATCTGGGCTCTGGGGGATGCATAATTGTGGCTGTTGCTGTGCTGGGGAAGGGCTGAATAAGTCAACACCGCCCATTATCTGAAGCACTGCTGGCCCAGTGGGGAAAAAAATACTTAGGAAGAAACATTCTTTCACTATTTCATTCCTTATTTGGTGGCAGGATATTCCCCTATGGTAATTAGTACAGTGTTGGTTTAAAAATCATCCTCTCTAGCTCAGCCAGAGGCACCTTTTGCACGAGCAGACAGCTTAAAATCCAGCAGAGGGCAATGCTGTATTGCACCTATACAGCTACTGTAAATGAATCTACCTCGAGGACCCTTGAGTTATCTTCCCTAATGAGAAATCATGCATTTAATTCGTGGCAGATTATACCGGCCTTGTGGTTGGGATTTTGCAATAAAGTCCTGAGGTGTTTCTGGAAAAATCACTCCCACTGGAGGGTAGGTGTGTTGGCAGTATAAGGATGGACTGATTACATTGCAGGTTTGAGCTGTGTAGAGATAAACTGCTAAAGACTTGTCATAACTTTTCACTAAAACTATCAAGAGTTAACATCTCTCACCTTTTCTTCTTTCCCTCCTCAGTACCTGCCCATTAACTTCAGCTACTGCAGTTTTATTAAGGCCTTTTGCCTCCACCAGTATTTCTTGCAGATTCGCAAAAATGAAAAATGACAAAACTCAGTAGTTAAAATAGACTGTGTTCTTGGGAGACTCATTGAAATGGAATTTCTTTTTTACAGATATTGTAAAAACCATGCATACTGTGACACTTTTCTGCTTATTAAACCTCTGGGAAGAAATTAAAAACAAAGGATCAATGGGAAGTGCCATTTAGAGTTACAAATACATTCAGCTCTCTAATCCCTCATGAAGCGTATAAAGAGCAGTGGAAAGCTTACAAGGTCTGGTGCATTTCTAGACTGCTTCAATTTCAGAGGTTTATATGACACTGATTTCGTTTGAGGTGGATGGCACTCCTGTTGTTTCAGGACTCTTGTGTGTGTAATTCTGCTCTAGCTGAAGAATCCATAGCCTTTAGGAGCTCTTTGCTCTGACAAGGGTCCCTGGGCCCAGAGAGGAGCCCATGAAATTGGTCTTTCAGTCACACACTAACTTGTCTTTATTGCCACTCTGGAGGCTCACAGTAGTAGCACAGTCCCTGGAAAGCTGCTTTTGCCATGCTAGTCTCCAGATTCCTCAGTCAGCAGTAGCGGTAAAGAGTTTCAGTTAAGTTTATGGGAACAGAAACAAAAAGTGTTCACAAGGGATTCTGTCTTGAGTAAAGCATCTCTTTGAGAAACCTTGTGTACTTTTCCTATCCTCCCAGGTCAGGCAGTTCTCTGGAGTAACCTGCAGAGAGGCTTGAAGCACCAATGGAGAAGGATTTCACTTTAGATGTCCAAAATGTGTTTGTGTTTTTATCACACTTTGCATTTTTTCCCTGTTTCTAACTCCAAAAGTCATCAGTGAATTCCAAATCTTGCAAGCCAGTTTGTTCTAGGGCACTAGCCATGCTTATTAGGATGCAGGGCAGAGAATCCATTTTCTGTGGTTTGCATATTTGATTATAATTGCAGAGAGCAAAGGAGAGGAGAGGGTGGAGGGGGTGAGGATTTGTTTCACTGGTGCTTACCTCTAGGGTGGTAAGGATGGTGTGATATTGAGGGAGGATATATTGGAAGGGAAGGAACACAGTAATGCCTTGCTAATTTGAACCATGGATGATGCACCTTTTTGCATTTAAATATTTTGTTTTGGAGGATCCAACTAGCACAAAGAGAACTTGCTGGGGAGGAGCAGATTCCCCCCTTGCTTTGTCTGAGAGATTCATGCTGCTTTTCATGTCCTGGGCAAGCACCACAGAGAGACATCCAGCCTGGGACCAGCAAAACTCTGTGATTGATGGTTTATACACCATTATTGTAAAGAACAGAAAATCAAGAAGAAATTAAATTTTATGTGGTTTAGGGGAGTGGATTACCTGAGGGAGGTAGTTGTGAGTTTTTCAGTGACAAACTTTGCAGTCTGGGAATTCTAACTAATCTCCAGACAAAATATTTTTCTTAATTGATCTGTGCAGAAGTGAAGATGACCTAAAATTCCAAGTCTGGAGCCAGTCCCCTCACAAATTCAGTGTGTGTGTGTGTGGTTCCCTGAGTGAGACAGACTGCCTGCTGCTCTCCAGGAGAGCTGGGTTCCTGGATCAGAGCTGTAAATCCCATGCTGTCCAGATGAGTGTCTCGAGCTACCTCCTCAGTAGGCACCGAAGCCCTGGAGCAGCCAAGCTGTGTCCCAGGAGGAGGAGCTGTCTCAGGTGCTGTCCCCAGGCTGTACCTACCCCAGTGAGGGCTTCAAGGTGCTTTTGGGTTTTGGGTCCTGTCTGTCCCCACCAAATCTAGCCCCAGGAACAGGTGTTGGAAACTGATGAGAAAAAGATATTTATTTGTGTAGTAAACAACATAGACACAAATGCTATAGATACAAAGGAGGGTGAAGGTGAAAAGACTGCCATGGCATTTCTCTTCAGCGAGAACTAAAGCCTCCAAGTGTTGTTTATAAAACAAGCCTCAATATCCAGCTTTTCTCAAGTCTTTAAGAGTGCAAATATAGCTTGCAGCCAATGAAATTTCATTGTCTCTGCTCTGTGGCCAAGTAAGGGTTTTAATTATATATTTTTTTAAGGACATTGGGACTGGGTCTTTGAATACTGAGTCCCGGCTGAGCATGAATTCAAATGACTGAGGCCTAAGCCCCTGATAATAAGGGTTTATTAAGGAAGCACTAACAGAGCTGAACTGGAGTGGACTGAATGGCTGAACCGAAATAATGGGATGTTTGTGGCAACCAGAAAATGATTGTTTATTGGCATAATCCCAGGATAAACTTCTGCCAAGAGCACAGGGTCTTTCCTTGCCAAGTTCTTCATATGGGGAAATACAGTACTGAATTTCTGCACGTATTAGCAGTGCAGAAGACTGGGAGGAGAAGTGGCAGTCTGCATGAGGAAGGGAAAAAATTGTCCATCCCAAATGGTGTAAACACTGTGATCCCTAGAGCTCCACTCAGCAGCAGGCTCTGAAGAGACCACCTGGGTTTCAGCTTTAGGAACATGGTCTGAAAAACATGGGTTTGGCTATGGAGTTTTACCACTTGAATCTCTTAAGTATCCCCGCATGCATCATGCAGAGAGCAGAAAAATTTGGAACTTTTTCCTAAAAATCCTGCCTCTATGATTGTTGAAGTGCTTACAAGCAGTTTCTTTCACTCATGACAAAGGGGACTGTTTTGCAACTCTGCTGGGAGATGCATTCTGAAGAAAAATTCTGTTGAATAACACTTGGCAAATATTTTATTCACTGAGAAATGCAGTTACACAGTGTAGCTACTCATGACTGCCGGTTAAGTTTAAAAGTTTTTGGAATATCTGCTGTTCATACAAGGAAGAAGAGAGGCTGCTCTATATCATACTGCCTTGCCCTTTTCTAGCAGTCTTTTGAATATGATATTTAGTGAGGGAGTCTTGATTCACATCACCTCTCTGTTGGGCTGGGAAATATTTTTCTTTTCAGCCCAAAACTGGCATATATGGATGCCATAAATATTGTCCTATGAGGCACTTCATAGTGGTAGTTTCCCATATCTCCTGTGCTAAACATGTGGTATAAAATACTTTAATATTCCCTAGGGCATAATAATCTCACCTTCCAGGAAAATACCTTGGAGGCCACCAGAAATATCTGTGGTATAAAACAAGTTCTCTATATGGGTGATTGAGGTTCCTGCCTGAAAAATCCCTGAGATGTAGCTGGGGCTATTTTGAGGAGAAGGAAACAGTAATCAAAACTACAGCTATTAATTACAGAAGACAGATATTCCAAGCTTTAAAATTTTATTTTTAAATTAAGCATAGCCATAAATGATTTTTCTCTTTCTTTTACTTTCTGCTGGCAAATTAGCACGAAGTTTGTGTGACTAACTGATTGTTAAAAGTGCCAAAGGGTTCTCCAAGAGCTTCATTAAGAGACTGGTTGCTGAAAACCAGTCTAGTTTGGAAACATGTGGAAAATTATATTGTCTAGGGAAAAAAAATCAATCAGTAGATCATCGAGAAATCTGAGCTTTTCTCAGCCTGTATTTTTTTTCCTCTTTTTTACTTTTAGTTATTACTGCATTTGGATATGTAGCATAGATGCAACTTTAAAAAATTACATTATTTATATGATAATAAGAACTCAATTTGAATGAAACTTGCCTTTCAGCAATATTTCAACATCCTCCAGGCTGTAGCCTCCCTTTGGAGGTTAAAAATGCCAACTTCTTCCTTCCTAAATGCAGCCCTATCTTTCTGGCATCTGCTGGCTGATTCTGTAATACTGTAATACACTATATCATTAGTATGACTTGTATCACACAAGTCTGTGCAGAATCTGGACATCATTAAAAAAAAAAAAAGGAAACAAAAATTAACTAAAATATCTCTTTAGCCATTATGGTTTGGAAAGAAAACTCTGTAGAAAGCTTTTCATGTGTCACCTGTTGAATTTTTATTTATGCGAGTCTTGAGTAAACTGGAAAGTGGTTCTGGGGTCATTTGGTTATTCTCACCTTGCTATTAACTCTCTCCACCAAAGATAGTGGTCTTAAATGTCACTGTTTAATACTTTTTTTCTTTCTTTTTCAAGTATTTAGTTCTCCTGTTTGGACTCTCAAGCTAACAATGGGTCTGGTTCTCCCCCTGTTAGCTGCCAAAGTCTCCAATTGTCTCCCTCAGATTTTCTGTCTCCTACTTGCACATTGAATACTGAGATCTGTGGCAGATGCAAAATGAAGCCAATGGGAACAGTGTGAAATGTGTATTTGCCTGTCCACATGTTAAGAAGAGTTTCACCTTTGTTGTGCTGCAAATTTTACATTAGCAAGAAATTTCAGTTTTCTGATTAGTGTTGTATGATCTTCCCATCAAAGAATTTGTTAAATACATAACAGCATAGATAACTCCTCCAGTTTTTTCCCCTTATGGTGTTGTTTTATGTTCTCCCAATGCTAGAAATTATTCTTAGTATCAGAGACATAGATGGAATAGAATGTGTGTCTGGTTTTGGAAGAACATGACTTCCCTTAGGAGCTCTCACCTTCCAGTGGTTTGGTAAATGCTACCTTCCAGTTTAGAGAGAGGACATTTTATTTTATATTTTCTCTAATATTTTGTTTAATTTAATTTAATTTTATTTGTTTAAAAAGGGTTGTGTTAGTAGTCTTGAGAGAACTCTGGAACCTAAAGCAGCCATGAGGTGCAGAAGAGCTGATAAGGACATTCTCTTTAAAAATGTGTGCACAAGGGTAAAGGAACAAAGAGGAAGGGAGCTTTTCTGTGATTGGGGAAGATGAGACTTGGAAGGGTAATTGAAAGGATAGAGTGAAATGGTTTAGAGCAGAGATGTCAGATGACAAGAATTTTTCATTTGAATGGAGTTTCCTAATTTTTCCACAACTTTTAACCAGATAAGGATGATAACAGAGAAGACAAATCAGCCATGAAGTGGCTGTGTTCCCACCCTACTTGGGTAGATGAAAATACACTTTTAAAGAATTGAATGTATTTTGACCTGTTGCATTGCTGGAGTGTAGCTGAGGCACAGTGTCCTTTCAATAATAATCCAGACTGCAGCCTTACTCTGTAGCTACCAAAATTTGGTGCAAGTATGCAGCTCTGTATTGACTTCCAAAATAGAAAGGTTTGCATAGAAAGTAACAAAAAAGCTCAACTGTTCAAAAGCCAAAAAGGCTGCACTGAAGTCTTATCTCAGGTAAGTTGCATGCTGTACAACTTCATCCTCTATCATCTGAAATGATATAGCTACAATGTCATTTGACATTTTTTAGCGTGGTTAGAAAAATGAAACTTATTCCAGTAAGGTGAGAGACTGGCCAGGGACAACTCTGTTTTCCTGGGCGTATTTGAAAGTGGGATTTTCTGTCTAGGATGTTTCCCTCATTGAGGTGAGAGACTATTTTCTCTTAAAAAAGTTCTCTCTGTCACACACATCTTTTGGATAATTACAAGCAAGTCGATTTATGTCTATAAACCTCAGTTTCTGTTCTAACAAGTGGTGTTGATTGTACTTTCCTTCCTTCCACTGGCTTGCTTGTTTCTAGGACACAAGAAATCTCCATGGATGGAGGCACTACCTTGTGGTGCTGACACCACCAGTGAACATCCTGAAGCTGCTTCACTGCAGCTGTGAGAAGGTTGTTCCTTTCTAGCCCTGATAAGGTCATGGTGAGCTTTGGCCTGTCTCCAATAACTGAAAAGGAAGTGGCAGGGCATCCCAACTCATTTTTGCTACTATTAAATTACATGACGAATGATCTTTCATGAATTTGAGGAAGGGTCCATCTTAGTTGCTAAAATTGCACTGGGATAAGTGAGATAAGTGAGGCAGTTCCTGAAGTTCTAGCCAAGTGGGAAGGGCTGTGAGGTACCTGACAGGAGGTTGTGGCGAGGTCAGGGTCAGTCTCTTTTCCCAAGTAACAGGTGATAGGATGAGCAGAAATGGCCTCAAGTTGCACCAGAGGAGGTTTAGATTGAATATTACAAAATATTTCTTCTCTGAAGGGGCTGTCAAGCCCTGGAAGAGGCTGCCCAGGGATGTGGTTGAGTCGTCATCCCTGTAACATGAAGATGTGGCACTGAGAGTCATGGATTAGTGGTGGTCTTGGCAGTCTAGATTGAGGGTTGAACTTGATGATTTTAAAGGTGTTTCCAACCTAAAATATTCAATGTTTCTGAGAATCAATTGCAGAACATAAGGTCTGGGCTTTTGGCTTTATTTGCTGACTGGTGTCACACTGGAGGGCATTTGTGCCTTGGAGGTGCTGTTTGCTGACTGGCAGAGATGAGAACATGCCACACAGCTGCTGCCTCTTCTCACTGCTTCTGGAAGAGAAGGATTTAAATACACATTCTAGCCCTGTGTCACAACAGGGACACAGGCTAGATAGACATAGATTTCATTTCATGTAGCCTTTATTTAAGTTTATTTAATTTTTTCCTAATTCATTTTTGCATGGCTGTCCCAATGCCCTGATGTTTGTCACTTGAAGCAAAGAGACAATTTCTCTGGAAAAAAAAAAGTATAAATAGAGTCCCTTGGGAAGATTAATAGAGAGCATTGGTGAGAGGCTCTGTGCTTTCAGGTTAGATAGTTTTCTGACTGTACTGCATATTTTGGAATGTCATCTGAAGGGACAAACAGCAAAGAAGGCAGAGTCATATTGAATAAATGAAATAAAATGGGTAATTTTCTTTATGGGTATGGCCTATTTCCCAGAGCCTGATATGAAGATTAAAAAAAACCCAGACAAACAAACTAGTAAAAATTCTCCAAACTGACAGGCATCTCGGGCAAATCAAAACTCAAACATTTGCCAAAATTTGTTTAATTTTGAGGAAAGGTAGTTATCAAAGATAAGGGGTTCTGCTGAGTTTGGCAGCTTTCCTTTAGCAGCCTGCTGAGCCAGTGGGAATTTCACAGAGTTCCTGCTGCTCTCCTCTGCTTGAGGGAGTCTGGCTACCCTGCTCAAAACCTGGAACCATGGAGACATGAGATGCAGGAAAGTGGAGCAAGCTGCAGCTGATGCTGGCTAATAAAATTATCCCCTCTTCACATAATCATTTTTATTATGGGTTTCTCAGTGTTCTTTTAAGGGAGGCAAGTGCTGTTATCCCTGTTCCATAGATGCAGAAGTGAGGATAGTGACAGATGCTGTGATTTGCCTGCTGCCATTGAGCTGAAAATGTCTTCATTGGGGCAGAGGGAGAAAATGAAAATAAAAATACAGTGGAGGCATCTGTTTGGCTTGTACAGTACAGCTGTTCATTATGCAAATCATGTCACAGCTTAAACAGCTCTCAAACCATGATTTATTCACAATGGTGGTGTGACCACTGGGACTGTGGTGACATCAAAGTATATCTGCACATGGTTTGTATCCTCACAGTATCAGTAATAATCTTTGGCTCTGGACCCAGTTACAAAAATTACTCCTTGATTGCTCCTTTTTTTTCCCCTTCCTGACTGTGATACCCACAGGGCGTTGTTACAACTGCAATGGACAGGAAAATGGGGCGTCATAAGCTTGCTCTGTTCCAATAAATGAATTTTTATGAGTAAAGAAAACTTTCTTTTGGATAGACAGGGAGAGTGAGAGACTCTTTTCTACATTCTGTTCAGCAAGTTAATGGGAAAATGCCCTTCCTTTTTCTAACATTTTTCAGAAGGTACCCAAATTAATCTCTGGTTGATGAAAACACATTAGGTAGTCAAGGAGGTGTCAGCAATATTATTTATATCAGAAGGCTCTCTGTAACAGTATTTATTTCCCCTTTTCTGGTCTTGTAGTGTCATGGTAGTGCAGTAGTTGGGATCTGGTCACTTACCAGAGTTTGAAAAACCATGAAAAAATTCTTTGCATTTTAACAGTCTCAGCCAACCAGAGGATCATTAGGAAGAGAAAAACCACTGGTAGTTTGAGGTGTGAAAAGAGGCAGAGAGAATAACTACTAAGAGCCTGTTTTCATTCTGCTGTCATCAAGGAAGTACATCTTTGGCACCTTGGGAGAGCAGAGGTGAAAGGGAATAGAGAGAGAGGATTTAGCAGTCGCTGTGGTACTCCTGACCACAGCATGAGGAGAGAAACATTGATGCAGAGCATGCACAGGAGAGTTCAGCCAGAAACTTGGCCTCTCTGTCACTGAAACAAAAACCTTTGGATGGAATGGAGATGCTGTGCTCTTCCTGGTGAGCAGGTCCAGGAGTGTCTAATCTTTAGTCCTGGAGAAATGAAAGTCTAAGAAACCCACTGTGATTTTGTCGATACTGAGATGGCAGCTGTGATTGTTGTGGGAAGGGCAGGGAGGGGAAAAATTGCAGTAACAAGTGGCTTAAAATGTCCTTTTCAGTTAAGATTTGGAAATATAGTAGAATGAACTGAAATATGAGTCGGTTTGGGTTTTTGTTTTGTTTCTCCAGCCTTACTGCAGTGGAGCAGTAGGAGTGGGAGGTCAATAGTTGGAGAACTGTATTAGTTATCAATTCAGGCTTGCTCAGACCCACAAAGAGCAAAAGAGAGAAAGAAAATGTGTGGGTTGTGGATGAGAACAAAATAAGAGCTCAAGGAATGAGAGGAAATTGGTTTCAACAGCAATGTCCATTTCAAAAATCTCATTTCTAAGACAATTTTTGAAGTCCAGGGCTAAGAAAATTATCTCTGTACGGTCACTGGGGACCAGCAGAAAAAATAGCAACCATCCCTTTTGCATTAAAGGCATGTAATGCTTTTTTTGAAAGCACAGCATGTTTTTTCATCTCTTTACAGACATGGCTGGTTTCTTAACATCAGTTTATGACACTGAATGGGTTTTTTTTTTGTTGTTGCTAGGTTGTTAGTTGGGTATTTTCTCTATTATTACTGTTTGGAAATATTGGATGTGTTCCCTACCCTTTCTGAAAAATAAAATCACTTTTTAAAGATCTCATGGCGGAGGTCTGGAAAAAGAGAAGCATAACATTTTTAATCCCCTTGGAAGTTTTGACCATTTCCACTCGGGTTTTTAATTCTTTGGCCTTTTAATCAAGGTGCTGCCTGTTGTGTTTGTTTAGCACTATGTTTCCACTTACTACACTTTTCCTTTGAGGAAGAAGCTATTTGCTACCATTATGTCTTGTTCACAACCATACTGCATGAATGGTAAATTTTGACCCCTGAAAATGCCACCTTTTGTAAATTATTAATTATTCTTTGATCAGATAAATGGAGTAGTAGGGTCCTCTGTATAGCTTGCATAAAATTATTTACATATTTTTTTTTTTTTAATGGAAGGGAATGTAGTTGTATAGTAGTGAGCTTATAAAAACACACATAAATTTGTTTTAATTAATAAGAATGCTTTCAAAGGCTTACTATCCTGTAGAAACCAATGCTCTCCCATGGAACATTTTGGAAAAATGAAAGAAATCGTTCACCTGTATTTGTTTGTACCATCCATTTTCTTGAGTCTTGCATCAGTCTAAATTATGCTCAGCATTTAAAGGCACAACTCATGTACCTAGGGGTGTCTATTATCAACTTGAACTATTCATTTGTGTCTGGGGAATTAGAAATATAAAATATCCACAGTATGTGTATTTGCCTTAGCCTGATGTGAGAGACAAATATGCAATCAGCTAAGCAAATATCAAAGACTAGGGGAGCTGTTATCCACAAATGAACTAATTAATTTATTTACTTGAACAAAACTAGATGAGATGTGTGAATAGATAGGTCTTGTTTTTTAGTAATTTTCTTCAGGCATGTAACTCTTGGTTCCCTGCTTCTTTTTATGGCATTGGCATAGTTCCCTCGCCTCATTGCTCATTTTTCTGGCCCTTAATAATGTCCCTGTTGAAAAGAGACTATAGAATTGGTTACATGTTGAAAAATGTTGTCCCTGAGTTGCACACTGCAATTTTTGAAATGAAGTGTTTGACTTGGGCTTATCAGAGGGGTTGTGCTATGATTTTTTTTTTCTTTTTAGCTAACTGTTTAATTCTTGCTTGTTCTTATGGCACTCTGTGCTGTGGCTGAGCATAAATGCTAGTTTAAAAAAAAATACAGAAGGTTTGCCGAATATAATTTCAGCCTTCTAGAGCTTTCTCACGTCTCCCTGGCTGTTGTGTAGCCACAAACATAGTTACACTCAATTTTATGTTTTTCAAATTTGCCGCTGTACTGCAGAATAAATTGCTGCTTACCCAACTCTTTCCAGCTCACCTTGAAGCAATTGCCTCTCCCCTGCCAGCCGCTGCTTGCCAGGTTTTCCTCTCCTGGGTGGAGGGAGAGCATTGCTGGAGCTGCTTCCATGTGTAGTGGTCCCTCTCTCTACCCCCAAGTGGAAGCAAGGTAGAGGAAGGAAAGAAGAAAAGCTGAATAGTAGCTTCTAGTTGAATTTCTCTAATTAATTCTCTTATTTTCCCAGACAGGGTGACCAGTCAGCTGCACTGGGTTGTGTGTTTTGAAATGGGGACGTGAAGGCTGTTGTTGGGGTGCTGGCTCTGCTCCAGGGCCAAAGTGCAAGGAGCTTATTTTCTGTTTCCTACATGGCATTGAACTGTCTTGTTAGCACACAGGTTCAGAGTACTGGCAACCAGTGTTTGGAGTTGGTGATGGAGCTGCTGAATTTTCATTGCTGTGGGCCAAGGGGATACCAAGCCTTCTCAGAAAAGTCAAAGAAGTATGAGAAATGAGCACACAGGTTTTGCTTTGGGCAGAAATGCAGTGGCTGAAGGTCTCTGAATTAATATGGGGGAGTGTTTATACACTGACCAACCCACTCACCCCTACCTACCCAAGTATAAAATATAATTTCATTAATTACTTTGTCAAAAGAAGAAAACTCAGTGTTTCGTCATTTTCATAGTAGATTTTCTTTAACAAAATCATTCTGAAAGATCACTACTGCTATAAATGAGATTAAGATATGTTTTTTCAGCCAGAGAGAGACCATTTGACTGAACAGTCAGTTATTATAATTAAAGATTCTTTCTTTCTTTAAATCTTGGCTCAGTCTTGGACTTGGATCACTAAGGCTGTAGTAATAGTTTTAAATGAACACAGCATTTCTTTGGTCCGTGAAGGTGTGATAAAATGATGGAGACTCAAGATTTTGAGCTCTGAGAAGAGTTTGGTGAGCTTTACCCTAAAAAAAAGTATACAGAGAAATATATGTGATGTCTATGTCTGCTTTTCAAACTCAGGAAAGGAAAAGTAAGGGAAATAAAGATTTTGCATTGGATAAAGGAATGACACTACAATGGCAGGGTAGACAAAGCGAAGAACTAAATTAGATTATAAACCACAGTAGTCAGGATGGAAAGATGGAAAGCAGTTAAGGAGAAGTTGGAACCTTAAACACATTTGGGTGAGAACAGAGAGAAATATCAGGTGTGGGTGGCCTGGGAAATTAGTTAGAGAAGCTGGAAAGAGGTGTAATAGTTGCCAATGAAAATTATTGGGCTAGCCCCCACACACTCTGTAGTGGTAGTCATGACTGGTTAACAGAACTTGAAGGTCTAGAAAAGGCTCCAAAAATAGAGAAACCACAGCAGAGGAAATATAGCTGGAAATTAATGATATGCACTAAATGAATTAATAAAAGCAAGCTATTGGTATACTTGTTTTGTTCAGCCTGGAGAAGAAACTGGGGGGAGACCTCACTGTGGTCTTCAGTGTAGGGGCAGGTACTGAGACAACATACCACATGTATGTTCCCTCTCATGATCAGGGACAGGAGTCAACAAAACAGCCTCAAGCTGGTTGGAAGAGGTTTAGTTTGGATAATCAGGAAGAAGTTTTTTCCTCAGAGGGTGGTTGGGCACTGAACAGGCTCCCCAGGGAAGCAGTATCAGCACCAAGCCTGAGACAGCTCAGGAAGAGTTTGGAGGATGTTCTTGGGCACACAGTGTCATTCTTGGGGTGTCCTGTGCAGGGCCAGGAGGATTTTGATGGTCCTGATGGGTCTTTCCCAACTCAGCACTCTGTGATTCTGTGATACATAAGGCAGAATGTCAATCTTATCTTGGTGGAGTATGGAAAAGCATCTTCTAGCTTCGTGTCTCCCAAAGTTGGATGTGGATGACTTTCATTAGAAGCCCTTGTGTGATTATGCACAGGTAAAATAGAAGGAGATCTTTCGTAACAGAAAGATTTATCTTTCACAACTTAAATTAGAAGGTAAAAAGTGCTAATACTAATAGGCGCTAAAATGCGTTGATGTGATTTCTTTACCACCTAATATAGAACTCTGAAAAGTTGAGCTATTTTAGAATTTGATTCAGTATGATCTTATATCTCATCTTAAAGTGTATCCCTAAAAATACCCATTTTTATTGAGTGTTAGCAAGCTGATTTGCTCTAAGTTGCATAGGAGCATGAATATAGATCTGATTAAAGTTTTAAATTTTAAAAGTTGGCTTTTGTGAAATTAAGTAAACTGGTGATGTGTGTTGGACTGATGCAAATTTTTTCATAAAGGACTGATTAACATTTATTTGTATCAAGCCTAGAAATAAACTTGAAATTTGTTTCAAGAAAACAAATTTCAATTTTATTCTTGCTCTGCTTATTCAATTTCAATTTTATTTCTGCTCTACAGCTTTTTATTGAAAAAAATCAGCCCACTGAAATGCTGTTATGAGCTTGCAGAAATTTAATAAAAATGGCAGTGATCACCCTATAAAGTAGTGTCTTGGAAGTCCTGACACAGAAGATTGCCGAGATTCACCAAAAACTAAGCTATCTTAAATCTTGCAAGGGCAACGAAGAGCAAATCTAAATTTTTAATTTTATTTCCCTACTAGTACAAATAAAGACAACAAAGGAAATGTGTATGAGTGTGAGGGAAGAGGGAACATGTTACAGCTGGGAGATTATGGCTCATAAAGGTCTGGCTCCAGAGGCATGCTGGCTTTTGCCTCAGTTCTCCATGTGGGAGCTCAGGTGGGACATAGGGGCATGCAATGGGTGGTGAATGAGATCAAGACCCGGAGAAACAAAAGATTCTTCAAGTGTTTCTGTGGTAAAACTCCCAAGAGCTAACTGTTCCTAATTTCCCTTTTACAGAGAAAGCTTTGTGTTTCCATCTCTGACCACTGTAAAAAATGGCATGTTACATTTCAGATTCATTAAGACCATTAAACCATGGATCAAATTTTATTTCCTGATGTTGCACAACTGCAGTTCAGCAAATAAAATATTTACATTTAAGAAGAGGGAAAGAAGCAGATCCAGGTAGCTGCAGCCATCTGCCCTCAATGGACTGCAAAGTACAGCACATTTTGAATAGGAGAATAATTAAAGAACTGGAATTAAATATTAAGTTTCATTAAACACGGCATGTGTTTACTGAAAGGAGATTGATGTCCCAAACTAGCTCATTTAAAAACTGATTTTGTAGATGTGACTTATCTGGTGCTAATCAAACTGTAATTTATTAAAGTATTTGTTGTGGGACTTGATGGGAAATTATTCATTCGAGCAGGAAAAAAGAAGGATTAATGCAAAAGTTAGTTCTGAAGTGGACAGGGAGTTTAAAGAGGACTCAAGTTGAGCAGTGCTTTGAAGAAAAATAATGGGTTGCAAGAACTTCTTAAGTTTGCACCTGGGATGCTTTTTTATTTGTGGTCATGGGATGAAAATAATAGTGTGTGAAGCTGGGAATCATAGCTCAAAATATTGTTTACTGCAAAAGAGGAACCATACCTTTTTATATAGTTATATTAAGCCAAAGATTTATTGTTAATATAATGTAAATCTTAATGGTTTAATCCAAGGATTGTTATTAGTGCGGATGTAATTATTGCAGAAAAAGATTATATATCTATGCAGGTGTTATAATAATGTTAACAACAATGCCACCACCAGTTAAATTGTTATAAATACACTTAGATTCAACTGCTTTTCCTGATGTTTTGCTGACCCTTCCCCAGCTCTTCTTAGCCCTCAGGTTGGTGATTTCATGGTGTGGGTGGTAGAGATGGTTTTAGTGACCTGTCATCCTCTGGGATCCTTGTTCAGGATGATATTCATGTTTTCCTTGCTCTAGGATGAACCTGGGGTTGTTTTTCTTAATGTTTTCTAGCATGCTTTGATACCTTTCTCTCTCTTTATTGTTCCGCAGTCTTGTTATATCCAAACTTCCCTAGAGATTACACCTTTTAGGTACATTGGAAACTATTTCTGCTTTCTCTTTCTTAGCCCTATATCTTTTATATATTTTTTAGGAAAAAAAAAATCCACCAAAAGAATAATAAAGTACTGGAATTCTCTTCCCAGGGGAGTGGTAGAATCACCATCTCTGGATGTGTTTAAAAAAAAGATTGGACATGGCACTCGGTGCTATAGTCTAGTTGAGGTGTTAGGGCATAGGTTACACTCAATGACCTTAGAGGTCTCTTCCAACCTCATTATTCTGTGATTCTGTGTGATACCCAGTTTTGCCCAGGTCCATGTCTGAATTTCTTTATCTGACCTTGGGGCAGTTGTTTATAGCAAGTGTTTGTGTCT
This sequence comes from Ammospiza caudacuta, assembly GCF_027887145.1. Lineage (NCBI taxonomy): Eukaryota > Metazoa > Chordata > Aves > Passeriformes > Passerellidae > Ammospiza > Ammospiza caudacuta. The sequence goes on along the minus strand of NC_080597.1, from coordinate 13,065,010 downwards.
CTGTTGATAAGCTGGTGCCCCATCTCATGTCTTCCACATATGTATTCCTCTGCACTGTATCCTGTCTCCACTTCTCAAGGCCTTTGCTAACATACCAGCCCTGCATTTCTTTATAAGATATTATCATAATAGAGTCACAAAACCTGTGTGGCTCCATACAGTGACAAAGAAAAGTAAATCAAATCAGCCACAGCTGGTTGGTCAATTAGAAGAAATGCTGTTGCAGCTAAAGCAAATGTGACAAAGCTGTGGACAGGCCAAGGAATGTTCAGAAAGGGCAAATCCCATCAAACCTTGGTCCAGAGCCCTGGCAAACTCACTCCAAAGCCCATGGACCATCATTAGCAATGGCAGTACCTTCAGTCTTGCTCTAGATGCAGCTTAGCAATATCATCAACACAGCTGGTGTTTGGCACGTTATACTGAAAAAGCTGGAGGGTATGGGCAGGTTGTTATAATAATGTGAGAAGACCTGATTGTTCAGAGTAGTAGATTGCACTCATATGGACTAATAATGAAATATTTGCTTCTATAATCTGGGACCTTGCCGGTTGCTTTGGAAAGAACAGATGAAGAGAAGGACTTGTGCATAAAAGTTGTTAACAGCAAAAAAAGCCACCTGTAAAAGGCATATGTGATCCTGGGATGTGTTGCTTTTGCCAGCTTCAGTCAGGCTAGGAAAAATAAACTCTTGCTCACCAACAGAGCTTCATCCAAAGTTGTCTGCTTTGTTTGGAATGTGTGTGTTCAGCAAAGACTTGTTCAGATTCAGGAGTACCTGGGTGTGAGTTAATTGTCTAAGTGCAGATTGAGTCACTCTGGTAAGCTTGACTTCCTCTAGCAGAGATCCAGAGGTCTAAGAAAAACAACATGGAAATGCCTGTGCTGCTTTGGGCTTCCCACTTCAGTGGGATTGTAAAATCAGGTTGGGGGTAGTGTGGGATTTAGAGTGGAAGGCTCAAGCTCTGCTCAAAAAGTCCCTTAAACTGCAGCCATGGAGTGGTTTCTGTCTGATTTCTCTTTCTGAGGCTCAACATGTAATTGAAACGATGGAGGATGGATGGATGGATGGATGGAGGGATGGATGGATGGATGGATGGATGGATGGATGGATGGATGGATGGATGGATGGATGGTTGATTAAGCCATTAATTCTTTGATTGCCTGCCATTTTAAAATTTTCCTTTCACTTTTTACTCCCAAGCAGAGATTGACTGTGAAATCAACTGTAAGCCTGAAGTAATTCCTGTGCCTTATTGTTGCTGCAAGAAGCTGCTTGCTGTGGTTTATCTCAACTGGTCTTCAATTCTCCCTTCATTTTACACTTCATGCTTTTTTAACACTCTCTGGTTTAGTGTTTAACTCTCTTTAACCACTTTTCTCTTCTCTCTTTCCTGTTTTGGTGCTCTTTGTGTGATTGCTCACTTTCTTTTCTTCATGTTGTTCCAATTTCCTATTTAAACTGTTCTAAGCTCTCTTTCTCTCTCTTTACCTTTTCTCTCTTTGGAGGTTTCCTGTAGCAGCCCACATCTCAAAAATCTCCTTTCTTTCACTTTCATCTTTGTCTTTCTTTGGTTGTAAGTACCCCTGCCATTTGTTTAAATGCTGCCTCCTTGCTCTGTTTAGGGGCTGTCATACAGGATTTTAGAGATGCTTTCCTCTCATGGCACATGATTTACTTGTTACCCGTGGTGTAGCCAGAGGGCTCATTACAAAAATCAAAATATCCAGGAGGAGTCCATTTTGTCTATGGTGTAACACTTTTTATGTCATTTAACCAGTTATAGCAGTTCTTTAAATCAGTGGTTGAACCAAAAATGTTATCAAAGAATCTAATAAAAAGGAAGAACTGTCACCTTTGAATTTTGAAAAAGTAAACCAAAAAATACAAAGTTATTGTCAGTAGAATATATTGTTTGAAGAAGCAAGTCTGGTCTGGTGAGTTTTTATCTTAATCTATCTTTTAACTGCCAACTAAAATATTTGCAAGAAAAACTGAACATTGGACTCACATACTTGCTGATAGATGGCATTTTCTAGCCTTTTGGAAAAAACCCTACTATTTTGTGAGTACTACATGTGGGCTGCTTGTAATATTGTGAGAGCACCCACCTTTGCTGTTTACCATTGCAAAACAGTTAAATGGTTACATCGTATTCAAGGTGTTGGTGTGGTGTGAGGCAGTCTCTCCATTTCTACAACATGGCTTTTCACTTGGGGGTAGAGGAAAGACACTTCAGGAAGCAACCTGGGTCTCCGCAGAGAGACAGAATATCTGTATCTCTGCAGGTTTAGTGTTTGCATTAGACATTTGGCAACTGTTTTGGCTGTAGGGGAGTCTTGAGTCTTAGGAAAACATGCTATATTAAGGCTCTGTGGGGTTTTGTTTATAGGGCTTCTGGAATGTTTCAGACTCCAAAACCTAACTATTTTCCCCATCTGTTTTTCTGAAAAGAATGTCAGCCTGATTTAAATTTGAGTCCCTTTCAATTTAATATGAGGCAGCTTCCCTAGTAACAATCATCCATGACTCCCAGTGACTGGGGAGCCTCTGGGGTGTGTGTGACCCCATCCCAGGTCCCTGGGGTGGGCAGCAGGGATGTAGGGGGCAGCCCCAAAACTGTGACCACCTCTTGTATTTGGTGGCATTCTGCAGAGTGAAACCTCTAGTGCTGCCTTTGCTTCAGCTTCTGACAGGCAGCAGTGACTTGAGATATGAGAGTGTTTGTGTCTCCTGCTAAATGTGCTTCCATGAAATTAACTCTCTCCCTCAACAAAGGACTCTGGGAAGGTGATTGGAAGAGATGAAGTGAGAAGACAAATAATAGTAAAAATGGGGTGCTAGGGGATGTGCAGTGTTACTGGTGGGGAAGCTCCCCCTAAGGAAAGGGACAAGGGACTGAGTGTGGAGTTTCATTTTTAAATACTATGTATGGCAAATGTATTTGAATCATAGAATGGTTTGGACTGCAAGGGACCTTGAGGATCATTTAATTCCAACCCCCTGCCATGGGCAGAGACATTTTTTTACTACACCACTTGCTCAGCAGTCCATCCAACTTAGCCTTGAACACTTCCAGGGATGAGGCCTCCACAACTTCCTTGGATAACCTGTTCCAGTGCCTCACCATGGTCACAGTAAAGATATTTTTCCTAATATCTAATCTAACCCTACTCTCAATTTGAATTCATTCCTCTTTGTTCTGTCACTACATGCCCCTCTCTTCATCTTTCTCAGGAGCTCCCTTCAGGTCCTGGAAGGCTGCAATTAGGTCACCCCATCCTTCTCTTTTTCAGGCTGCACAAACACAATTCTCTCAGCTTTTCCTTATTAAAGAGGTGCTCATTTGATTATGAAAAAAGCAATTTGAAGTAAGCTGAGCTAAAAGGCAGGTTGCATATTTAGTTTTTAATTGCTTATTTAATATATTTATTTCATTTGTTTTATTAATTTCCTCTGAAACATGAGAGGCCTGAGTGGAAACATGCAGCAGAAGAAAAGGAAAAACAAAGCCAAGCTCTCTGGCAACTCACGTGCTCTACTCTGGGCTCTGAGTTTGCTGGAAACAATGGTGGTGCTTTCTTCTTCTTCATGGGAAATGATACTTTCTGTTGAAGTAAATGAAACTGGTCCTAATTACAGCTCTTTCAGACATTTGAATACCAGGCCTCTTGCAGTCTTCAAATGAACTTTATTTCAACACAGCTATTAAGTTGTCTCATCTGACTTCTAGAGTGATATTAAAGCCAGATACTTTAAAGTCTCCATGTTTGGGATTCCTCTCCTGTTTTCGTTGTCAGTTATAATTATGTTGCATTTGACCAAGAGGTTGCCAGCAGAGAATACTGAGGAGTGCCGAATTAAATTTCAAATACATTTTGTTCTTTGTTCATGTTGAAAAATACTTCTCCGCGGCTGCTGTGCTCAGCAGAATGAGATCAGGCTGCCATTAAACTCTCTGTAAGTATCAGTCTAGCTGAGTTTTAAAAACTTAGTGCCACTGTTACCCCTCCTCTGAAGGCTGGTGTTACATGAACATCATGGGTCCTGGTTTGAAGAAAAACAAAACAAAACAAATTGGAAAAACCTTCCTTTCATCCAAGCAATGTCTAGTCCACTATCTTGGTTCCTGGCTGCCTACTGGACAGATGTCTCTAGGAAAGGGGGGAGGTTTCTTATTTTTAAATTATCTATTGAAGATCCTGTGTTCTGTTAAACAGTGCCAAAATGAGACAATGAAAATTATAGAAGCGGGAAAGGGAAAGCTCAGAATGACTTTTGGTGACTGATGCTTCAATCCCAAGCAAATGTATTTAATACCTTTTTGTATTTGAATATTTTCTTCCCAAATCCAGATTTCAGGTTTATTAGCATGCTGTGGATAGCCTCTAGCAGCATGTGCAAGTCCTGTCTCTGTGCCTACTTTGCATTTCAAACAATTAGCCTAATTTATATTATGAAGAGACACTAATTGGAGGAGAAGGAAGAAGTATGTAGCAACATGCCAATGACAATTAAGATAATGCATCACATATCACCTATATAAGTTTTTGTGAAAGAAGCTCTTTTCAGATGTCACCTAAGCCTAATAGGAACTTCAACCCTTGCAAGGTGGAGAGTAGAGTGTTCCCTACTTCATATGAATTGGTAAACTGAAAAATGAAGTGTACGTTTTACTTATTTTTACACAGCCAGAGGTCAGAAAAGAAGAGAGGAGTTCCAGACCTGTCAGGATCCTTGTTTCTCTAACAGGTTTCTAGAAGACAAGCAATAGTTACAGAACTTCCCATGGCAAAACTCCTCCAGTAACATCAGTGCTGTAGATCAGCGATTTGGTTACACAGGCTGGAAAATAGTTAAAAATCTCTGTATTCTCTCTGCAGTGGAGCTAATTGCCCATTCTGACAATAGCTAATTATCTGCTTGTATCCTGTGATCCTGAAGCAGAGCTTCCCAAAAATGCTTTAGTTGGAGTCCCACTTTTTACAGTCTCATTGACCATTTTTTTTCCTCTCTGTCATTGATCTGCAGAATGCAGCAGCAACAGCAGCAACGTCGAATGTTCACTGCTGCCCTCCTGGCACTCGTTTTCCTTCTGGCAGCTGTGAGTACCACTGAGGCTGGCAAGAAAGAGAAACCAGGTAAGGTCCAGTCTGATTCAGAGTTAATCCCCAAGATAGGTTGCATGCGTGTGAGAATGTCAAATGCTTCTGGTTTTGTTATGAAATCAGGTCATTTGTTAGCCTTTTGACATCAAGGTAGGATTTTTGGCCATGACATGCTGTTCTGTGTTAAATAGGGAGGCAGAAAGGAGTTTCCATGTCAAGTGGCAGCTTGACAGCCCCAGAGACTGGAGTCTGTGGTTTATCACACAGTGGATAGTGCAAAGCAGCTTAAAATGTGCTGTGTGAGTAGTTTCATGCTTGACTTAGGGGGAACCAAACAGGAGTGATGAAAGAGCAGTTATGTCACTTGCTCAGTGTTATATATGACAGTGCTACACTAATGCTGTGTGATGTGGAAATCCTCTGACAAAGAATTGTACTAACTTGCTGTTGCACAGACAGCCAGACATCCAGCAGTAGTTGCTTTCTGTCAGTGATGAACTCAGACCTCATTATAAGAGAAACTGGCCCAGGGTGGAAAATTCATATCTGTCAAACTCAGTTTGACATTTTTTAAAGAACGTATTTTTTGCTATTTTTCTTAAGGTCTTATTATTTTCAGGCAACCTATATACCACATATTATGAACTGTGAGTCCATCAAAATTAGTGTTCCCAGTAAAAAAATGAACTTTTTAACCAATTTGGCCTTGCGTAAATATGAGAAAATGGTAGCATAAACATGCAAGACCTAGAAGAAAAAAAAATTTATGTATTTACAGTTACTTGTGATGATTTAGGGACCTAAGTAATTATTTTTGTGAATCCTTGGGTTTGATAACATTGCTATCTTTTCTCATGAGACTTGTGCTTAAGGATCTAAATAAAATCCTTACTTTTTTCCTTGAGCAACAAACCCACGTGAATTAACAGCACTTCGAGTACACTTCTCCACGTAGCTCCTTTGCCTTTGAAGTATGCTATGATAAAATGCGACATGGTATAGCAAATCAAAGGTTTGCATCCCACAGCTGTTTCCTGAAGGTGCTCAAATCCTGTGATTTCAGCACATACATTTCTCATTGTTTAGTGTACAGTGCTTCAGCTGGAACTGAGGATATTTGCATGCCACCAGCTACTGGAGACAGAGCTTTCTGAGTGAGGTCCATTCTGCATGTTTTGGTCAGTGATCCCTGTGGGTTGTTAGATTTCTGAAGATGAGAATCCACTTGAGAATATCTGAATGGACTAGCAAACATGGCAGTGGGACTGAGTTTGAATGATCATCCTGACCTGTCTCTGCAGAATCGTGAAGAGGATGTCAGACCTTTAGCTTTTAAAAGCATTGTGTTACGAATGTCTTCCTTGCTCACCCTTCCAGGTGCTGTGACTTTGGTTAAGTTTAGGGAATTTCTCTGTATTCTTTGGGTACTGAGAACTTCTCTTGCTTGGTTTCTTGTCTCCATGCAGAGAAGAAGGCGAAGAAATCTGACTGTGGGGAATGGCAGTGGAGTGTGTGCGTGCCCACCAGCGGTGACTGCGGCCTGGGGACACGCGAGGGCACCCGCACTGGGGCTGAGTGCAAACAAACCACCAAGACTCAGAAGTGTAAGATTCCCTGCAACTGGAAGAAGCAATTTGGAGGTCAGTATCCCTCTCTTAAGGGATTTACATTGGTTTTTATTTTGAGTATGGAGCAGCAAGCCTGTTTTTTCTGCTTGGGGAAGGCGTTAGTCCTGCATTTCGGGTTTGTCAGAGCTAGAACATGCAGGCCATCAGAAGGCAGCTTCCTCAGAGTTCCTCTGCAGAGAGTCCCTATAACTTACTCATTACACACTCTGCCTTCCTGCATGCTGGAATCTGCCCTCTGTGCTGTTCAGCCCTGTTTAGGGCAGCAGTGCAAGTTCACAGCTGTGAACCTCTGCGATGGCTCTCACAGACTTTACAATGTGTGATGTGGAGTGTGGGGGGCTGGCTCCCCATGTGTTCAGTAAAAGGAGAGAGTGAAAACCAGTGTATTTTTATCATTCCAGACCAGTGTATTTAATTTTTACCATTCAGTTCAGAAGGTTTTTATGTACCAGTTTGGGAAGATATGTCAGATCTGTCCTGGACAAGATGTCTATCCAAAACTCAAATTTGATTTCTCTTTCAAACTTGGCTTTTCTTTCTAGTAAACAGCTTGGCACGATTTTGAAATTATTGTGACCTTACCAACACAATCAGTGCTGCAGTTTTGGACTTGAGAAGTTTATGGCTGCACATACATTCTAGAAACTGTTCAAGCTTTATTTGGTAACCTCTAGTGTCACACAAATGGAGAAACAGACATATGGACTGTAAACGACATTTCAAACGGCTGTTTCTTTCTTTTTTGTTGTTGCTGTTCATATTCATAGCTGAATGGATTTCTCTTTCTATGCCAAAAAATGCAATTTCCATGCAAAAGCAAGAGGATTAAATTTTAAAGCACTGGAGAGGAGGGGAGACTGCAATTACCACCACAAATAATCTTTAAAGTTTTCTTGGGATTCTTTTCTTCAGTTGCACATCTTTTTGTCTGTAAGCACCAGCTGCCTGTGGTAGCCTATTAGACTCACAACATTTTTGTTTTCACGCTCAGTCATTGTGTTTTAAGTTTTGCCTTTTTTCCCTTGCTGCAGCGGAGTGCAAGTACCAGTTCCAGGCCTGGGGAGAATGTGACTTGAACACGGCCCTGAAGACTCGGACCGGGAACCTAAAGAGAGCCCTCCATAACGCTGACTGCCAGAAGACTGTCACAATCTCAAAGCCCTGCGGGAAGCTCACCAAACCCAAACCTCAAGGTAAATTCCATTTGCTGAAAGCTGCATGAGAGCTCACTTAAATCACTGGGTTTGTGGTGTCCTGCTTGCTTCAGTGGGAGCTCAGTTGTACAGGATATTGCACTCCTATGGCCTTTCCTCAGCTCTGCACTGCTCCTGTCTGTCAGGGCTCAGGCAGGGAATATTCCTGAGTTGCACAGTCAAGGCTGTCTCACACTTGAGAAGTAAGCTGAGGATTAGAGCTCTCATTTTAACTTTAGACCACCTGTACTGTTAGCAGTTTGCGTACACAAGTAGACTTCCAGAGTAAAAATTCTTTTTGTAACTCACTCATTGATGGGAACAGAATAGTAATTATAACATGAAAAAATATCCCTTGAAAAAGACATCTTTTATATAGGTTTTGTTTGGTATTGAATAATGACTAGTTGAAAAAAGGACTGCTTTCCTTCTGGACAAGGAACATTGAAAGGATATTCTTCTCACTGCACACTGAAATATGAAAATATTGTGCACCCTTGGGGCTGTTTATTCTTTATTCAAACATAGCAGGAATAACAGTACAGAATGTATATATCTTATTTAAATGTGACTGACAGTATAATTCCTGGTACACAGAAAGACATATGCCCTGCATTTGTGTTTCCAGGTGGCCCTTAGAAAAACTTATTTTCTTTCTAATCATTAAAGCCTTTTAATGTACTCTTTTGTTGGAAGAGCAGGTGTTATGTGTATAGGATGATTTATAGTGGGAGCTAAAACTGTGAGATCTTGTTTGAGATACAAAAGCAATATGTTTTAAGTAGATTATAAAAGCTATGCTACCTTGACATTTGTTTACTTAAAACAAGCAGGGTTTGACACATTCCAGGCTCTGAATACTTGGATGGCAATACAAATAAATGTGATTAAGTGTGACAGGTGCACCTGGGACAAGCAATTTTCAAATTGTGGGCTGTGGTGTGCCATGGATCAGACGAGTACCTGCAGGTGGCCTGCTCTGCTTGAGCAACCAGAGAAGCTGCAGGCACTTTGTGTGTGTGTGTGTGTGTGTGTATGCATGCATCCATCTATCCATGTGACTGGTTTTCCTTGCACACCATCCATGAGTCCAGACAAGTCCAGAACCTGTGCAGACAGTGACAGGCTGTGGAGCAGCAAAGTTACAACTAGATTTTCAGAGACCACCTGAGTTGGTTGAGCTGGTGACAACAAACATCATTTAGGGGTTGAAGTGATTGGATGGGAATGCAGGAAGGGCTTTGAGATGTGTGATTTTATTGTTTAGCAGTTTGGGGGGCAGGATTTTTTTTTCATGTTTTTGCTGTTTTCTTTATTTCACTAAGTTTCCATGCCTAAGTGGCCTTTGGGAGTTTAGTGAATGAGGCTTCCTATTGTGCTGCCAGAAGGCATCTTCTGCCCCTGGAGCTTCTGCCACTGAGTCATATATCTATATCCTGTCAGTGGCTGTCAGAGCAGGGGGAGAGGGCCACAAAGCAGAGCATTGATGCAGCATTGTTTTGTGAGAGCTGCGCTCTTGGGTGGTACAGGCTCATTTTCAAGTTGCAGCTTTAAAGGAGAGCTTGAGAAATTGCTGGATTGGAGTCAACTTTAACTGATTCTGGAGTTTAGGAGTGAGTTATAGCTGAGACTGGAAATTGGATTGGGACTGACTGCAGCAACCAGTTATGGGGTTTGACTTAATTACGAAACCTGGCTTTATTTGATTTGAAGGAATGCAAAAAGAGAAATAGGTACAAATGTGGGTTTTTAATCATAATAACTGTGGGCAGTTCTGCTCTCCTGATCTGCATTAGAAATCTTCCTGCATGCCACCTGCTCACTCATCTGCTGTTGGCATTAGTAGGAGCAGCAGGCATGGGAGTCACACACACACAGCCTGCCTGGGCTCAGAGCTAAGCCCATATTGCAGATCTGTGGGTATAACTACATGGGAGCTACACTGGGCAGTGTGCTGGCACCAGGAGGAGGAACTAGAGGAAGAAATTAGGTCAAGCAGGTTAGTACTGTGTGAGGAGTTTTGCCCCACTGAACTTTATTTCTGAGTTAAAAATCAGAGTGCTGGAATGAGAGTATTTGGTTTCTTCCTGAGGTGAAGGAAATGACAGGTTGGAGGTAAGTCCAAACTCACAACTAAGAAAAAGGAAAATATTTAAACTGCATTCAGTCTGTAGCTAGAGTCCTAATGAATTTTCTTATTTGGAAATGGGAAGAACTGGATTATGGCCTGAGCACTTCAAATGGTCTGAAGTTACATGTTAGGCTTCTTTTTCACCCGGAACTTTGCATCAGTGCCTCAAGAGCGTAACAAAGGAAGCCCATGATGCTTTATTTGGAAGCAGCAGGTCCTTTTCTGGAGTGTGGTCTGTACAGATATCCAGCTAGATCTGTGGGTGCTGATCAAGGGCTGGGATTCCTACTGGGATTGCCTGGCTGAGCAGGGCAGGGGATGCTGGCATTTGGGTGCTCTGGCAGCAGAGCAGTGAGCCAGGGGCTCAGCAGTTCAGGAATCTGTTTTACTGTGAATAGTGGCCTCTCTGACTGGTCTTTGCTTCAAGAGGTTCACCAGTGAATGCCTCTCTGACAGCAACAGGCTGAGAGCACCAAAAGCAGACAGAAAATATTGCACTGAAAAATACTGGTATATTCAGAAAAAAGGTGTTGTTTTCCTGATTTTCCTGACTAACCCCTTTCCAGTGCGGTGAAATTTTTATTCCATTAGGTTGTATTTGTAACCTCTCCATTATATCCATTTTCCTTTTGGTTTCATACTGTAAATGAGGTCTGTAAAAGCCCCTGCTTAGCTTCTCCAATCAATGGTACTATTATACACCATCTTTTAATTTTTTGTCGCTTGCCATCTTTTAAAGCTTATGACTTCAGTATTTATTGGTGTAAGAATTTATCCACTATAAGAATACACATTATTTGACTTACCTAAATTCCTTCTATTATTGCAAAAGAGTTTTTATTATGGAGAGACTGGAATGTAAACAGTATTCCAAGCATGTCCTTTACAGAGGACACCCGCTTTATTGTTCATGTTGTTCACCCACTTATTGTTCATTGTGTTTATTGTTCATCACACCCACTAAATTAGCTAAATAGAATTTTAATTTTGATCACTGCTAGCATGGGGAGTATCTGAGACCTTAAAAATTCTCCCTAATTTAAAAACAAATTAATTAATGTGGTTATTTAAGAACTCTAGGAATTTTTTGGGTAAGACAGGTTATCTTGTCTAGGCATGACCAATGAAGCATTGTGCATCAAATTTCACCTGACACATTTCCTTCCTTCATGGGATGTGGTGTCTGAAGTTCCTCCTCACCTTCTCTGCTCTTTGAGGAAAATGTCACTTGATGGATTTAAGTGTAGGTGCTGCTCTGCTGTTGCTTATCCACCTTTCCAGCCCATCAACATATGGCAGCTGTGCTGACAGGATGAGTCTCCCTCCTCTCACTTAACAATTTCAAAAACTACTGCTGTTCATAGGAGTTGAATCTCTTCTTAACAGAAAGGAAAATCATACCTGCAAAAAAACCCTCAGGGTTTATAATTTTACAGATTTGTTGATAAAATATAGTTTGGTTTTCCATGGCTTTTATGATCTCTGACAAAACTTGTGCCAAGTTAAAGCAGGAGATGCTCATAAGCTTTGGGAATCAATTCTTTCTTCATAAACTACTAAGTTAAGTGTTTTTATGGATTTCTTTTATCTTTGGTAAGCACCCACAGAAAAGCTTAAAACCTTTTTAAGCATTCTCCATTATTTTGAAAACGAAAAAATTAAATATTTTCTTCTTAGCAATTGCTCTATGTCAGTACTTTCTACTTCTTAGCAGCTGTTTTATGGATTACAACTTTTTTTAAGGATGAGAGCAGATGATGAACCAGGAATTTTAACCTTACTTTGCTTCCTGACAAGCTCTTTTCTCCATAGCTTTGCTCACATGTTCTCAGAGTGGAAGACAGTAGCTTGGTTAAAGTGTAGGTAACACAGGATGAAAAACATCTTCTTGAATACTGTGCATTTAGGCAGACAGATTGTCAGCAATGTGATAGGGATGTCCCAGGCACCACGGTTTGTGGTGTATTTAGTCCACAAATGAGGTCATGAGAAAGCATGTCACGAAGTCTGGAAAGGAGGAAAGGATGATTTTCATCAAAAAATCCCAGTGGAGGCAGGCACCTCTTCTCTAGCACACACAGTTGCATATTCTAATCAGTGTCTGCAAGGCTGGGGATGTTGAAGGCGTCCCTAAACTGTCCTGACAGATGTGACAGACTCAGGCACTTGTGTCGAGTGGCTGCGCTAATGGCCAGCTTGTGCTGAGGAGCACAAAGTGCTTCCGACATCCTCCATCTGGCCAGCTCCACACCCACCCAGGCTTGATTGATGCTTGTTCAGGTTCCAGCCAGCCAGAAAGCAGAAGAATGGAGGATTGTCAGGATTCAGGAAACGTTTGGCTTGAACTGCTAAGAGAGGAGGAATTTCTTTTCATTGGGCTGGGTTGCCTGATGGGCTTTATTTCTTCCTACACTCTTTTGGTCACTCTCATTCTTTCTCTCTCCCTCCCCATAACTGTTGTACTTTCAGATATTTATTCTTCTGATTAAGATAAAATTAAATAGAATCAGCAGTTTGCCTGCCCTTTCTGCAATGTACCCTTCATGTTTTTTGAATGATGCACCTTTCTAATAACTTTTTTGCCTGGCTGTATTTAGCTCTTTTTAATAAATTTCCCTTCCCAACTCTTTATCAATTTACAGTACATCACATCTATGAGTTACTTTGTCATGGCTCAGCTCAGTCCTTGGCACACAGGAAAAATATGTGCTAAGGTTGGCAAATATTAACACTGCTCATAGCACTGTTGTCTTTAGTAATTGGGGTGCCAACCAAAGATCACATCCTTCAATATGCAGTGTTTGGAAAGATTTCCCACATAAAGGCAAGACCTAACTGAGCTGTTACTGGCTGTAATCTCTTCTGTACAATTCAGATCAGGTTTAGCATTTGAGAGCGTTGCAAGATGACAGTACAGTTCCCTGTGCTTGGCACAGTGTGCATGCTACTGCATGGAGGAAATGACTGCACTCTGTATTTTTAATAATTTCATACAATTTGAAGAGTTTTACTTCAGAGTTGAGTGAAGTATAAATAATCTGCCCTACCTTGTTTCTTTTATCTGTATATCTTTACAGGCAGCAATTAGCTAATCCTGCTATCACTCCTTGGAGCTCAGCAAGTCTAATTAGAAGAAAAGTAGTAATTGAAAGTAAGAAAGGCTAAAGGATTTCTCAGATTGACTAAGAATGATTGGCTGGTCCAGGCATGTAGCTAGTAGCTGCTGCTCCCTTTTATCATGCAAATAAAATTATCAGGAGCTGCTGATCACTTCTACCATGTAAATAAAATTATCAGAATGTGACAATTGACTTCAAGGTGAGTGTCTGAACTGCAGTCTTTAGTCGGGGTCCTTGGTTTTATGTCAGTCATCTCAGTGGACTCCCATCAATGTTAAACACCATTTTACATTGGGTCTTCTTAGGAAGCTTCTTGTCAAGCCATAGAGATGGACTTGTGTTAATGAACAGGTGTATGCCTGTCTTTACTTTGCTGGCAGGAACAGAAAACAGCCTCTGGATTTTTGAGCACTCCAGTGGCAGATTCCTACCTGTTGGGGGAACATCTTACTTGCAGTGTGCTGCCAGAGCAGACTGACCAGCTTTGGCAGGATGGCTTGGCTGCTGGTTGTTGCAAGGAGCTGACAGTGGTGTGTGAGTGACTTGCTTTCCTGAGCCATTTGTTCCTCAGACAAACTGGGTACTGCACTGATGAAACTGCACCACTTCGTTTTGCATGTTGGACAAACTGCATTTTCTGGGGTGCCCTCCCTCAGCTTTGCCTTTGTTCAGCAGCACAAAGCAGCAGGAGGGGACACAGACTTGTTGGGAGGAAATGACTTGTTAGGGCTGTGATTTTGTATTGTTTGAAAGATGCTGGTGTCTCCTGTTTTGGCTTCACAGTCATGCTGCATCTCCCTCTGTAGGTTTTAGAATTCCCCAGCTTTAATGTAACTCATTAGTCGTGCAGGCATGCAGCTAGTGTAATAATTAGTATTACAGGAGGCAGAATAATAGAATCTGCTCAAACTAATTAGTTATAAAAACGAGGGATTTTCTCATATTAGGAAACAGCTGTGATAGTTAAAGAAAAACCTGCAAGGTAAAAATTGGGAGATTTTTTGCTTGTTCTAAAGGGTGAGACAGGTTTACTGAAAAATGGCCCCTGGCACTGACCGGGAGCCTGTAGAGGAATACAGTGATCTGAGCTCTGTGGGACAGGACACTGGAGTGTGTGCCCAGTGGGAAAAGCATAGCTGGCTGGTATTATTGTTGCTATCATCATGATTATTTGTATTGCATGAGTGCCCAGAGGCCCCAGCTGAAAAAGGGTGCCATTGTGCTAAGCACTGCATAAACATTGTGAGAGGCAGTTTTACCATGAATAATTTATGCCTTATGGCGCTGGGAAATGTGAAAACCAAGAGAAGAAACAGTGGTCCAGAGGGGAGAGACTATGCACTAAATGTTTGGTTTTGCTTCCCAGTGCTAGTCTGAGGACAAGGCTCGTGTTTCAAGGTGAAGTAAAACTCACTGGGAAGTTTAGGCTCTGAGACATGACTCTGTCATTTGGCTCCTTGCTGCTGTGACAGGAGGAAATATGATGTTTCTCAATTTCAGTGGGAATGAGAATAAGCTGTATGAGAAAAAGAACACACAATGGTGCTTACACTGTGGACCAGCCTCAAGCTGCTTATAAACTGCCAGTGCAGCCCATGACTAATAAAGTTTGGATGTCTTTAAATGGTTGCTTTTCTGCTCCCATTTCCTTATGTTTCTTGGAGGCTTTGTGCTGTAGTTTCCCCTGAGATTGCTTTTGTACCTGTGAAGAATTTTACTGTTTGGATAAATAATTTGAATGCCTTGTCAGATCATAGCATAATATCAATCTGATTGACACAGCCCTAATTCCAGGGAGAAGAAAATGCATGTAGGAGAGGGAGAGAAGATATATATATTTTTTAACTAAATATTTTGCAATTTTTACTTGTTCTGCAGCTTTCATAGGTGTTTTTGGAAAGAAAAACTCTGGGGTGTTTCATGGAAACCTTAATCTCCATGTTTTTCTGACCCCCTGGTTTGCATTTCAGATCATTTTTTCTTTTTCTATGCTGCCCCAAAAGATGAAAAACTGAATTTGATAAATTCTCATTTAACACTGTTGTACCTGCAGGAGTTTCTTCTAGGTTTTAATGCAGACCTTTGTGGGTGAAAGTTTAAATAGCCTTGTGTGTCAATTCTGTTATGTGCTCATTGCCTCCCTTTTTTGGCTTGTAAGAGCAGCCCTGCCTCCTTGGCATTAGTCAGTGCCCTTGAGCCATGAAAAGGCCTGAAGCTATGGGATCTGCTGTGATAAAAGGTATGCCATCAGCAAATGCTCACCCTCATTGCTGTTCCCAGCAGTGACACAGAGAGGAAGTCCTGTTCCTTCCATTCTGTTCTTTTCCTTTTCTATTTCTTCACTTCCTTTCCTTTCATGCTCTCTTCCCCTGATTTTTTTTTTATCCCTCCATCTCATTTTCCACATTGCCATCTCTATCTTTCCTTCTGTCTGTGCTCACTGCCAGACTTTTGCAGGTGACTCTGCAGAGTGGGGAGCACTGATCAAAGCCAACCCCATGTCCTGTGCCCCAAGGGCAGAGCTCATCTGGGGCAGAGGCAGAAAGCACAGCTGAGAAGGGCAGTGTCTGGTTTTCAAGAGCTAACTGAATAAAATAAGTTCTCTATTGACATTATACCATAAATAACTTTCTCTATAGGTATATACTGAAGTCCCAATGGATTATTAAAGCTTTCTGTCTCTAGCAGTCTCCTGCAGACATGTGAATGCAGCGAGTAAACCCTTAATGTGTCAGCCTGTGCCTGCACCTGTCCTGCTGGCATTGAGAGGGATCTTGTGTGCAGCATAGACAGGGAGGGGGCTGAAGAGCCAGCTGGGACTGTGTCCCTCTCATGCTGAGCTCAGAACATGATGAAGAGCACTGAGAAAGTCCCTGCCCTACAGAAGCAGCAGTGTGGATGTTCCCAAGGCTGGTGAGGAGCCAACTGGAAGAGCAAAGTGAGCTACTTCTGAAAGCGTTAGCCAGACCCCTGTAGCAGGCTCCAGCTGCAAAACAGCCTTGGTTTGAAAAGTTATCCATTGCAATCTTCTGAATCTTAAGATCTAACATCTTAAGGGCTAACATAGATGTAAAGAAAATGAGATGGAACTTTCATGTTCTTTGCCTTCAGGCTATTAGGCCATTGAACAAAATCAGGAGTTGTGTGTGTCTTTGTGGTCTTTTGAGTGCCTCTGCATAGGCAGCTCTGAAACTTTTTTTCCCCAAATATTTGAAGGAAGAAAATCATCAAAGGGAAACCTTTCTGATGAAAATCCTTGGTTTCAGCAAATTATCTCTTAAATAAAAGCTCCCTGTAATTCCTGACTAGTTTAAGTTGGGATGTTAAAGGAAAGAGTTTAAAGGTCTTAGATCAGTATGTCAGATTCAAGAAGTGGCTTCTGACTTTCTAAGATAACTTCAGAGTTTTGTGGCTCATTTTAGAACAAATTGGATTATTTTTCCTCTACATCTATTTCTTCTTGCAATTCTAATGAGAAAGAAAAAGTATTGACACATTTTCTGTGAGTGGTGACTTGGTTCCATTCCTTTGTCAGCTATGTTAGTTTTTGTTATAAGCATAAATCTGACTATTCCCCATTCCTAACACACTTTGCACTTTCTGACTTAAATGGGGCAGTTGCAGCCTTTAGGTCTAAATCAAGTCATTCTTGTGTTCAACTGGAAACAAATGAAAGTCTATCCAAAACAAAACTTTAGCAAAGTGAGAAGCAGAACAAAACCTGATGGAGGGGAGGGAGCACAGGAGTGAACAAATTGAGGAGCACAGTTAGCTAAAGAAAGCTGGTAAGGAGCACAGGTTAAAATATAAGAGATGCAATCAATTTTAATCTGTTAATGAAGTAAAAGTTACATCAGGGTCATTGACTGGAGAGGTGCCTTCTGCTGCTGTTCAGCTGGTGGATTATTGCTTTTTTCCTCCATCCAGTAGAAGTCTGTTTCTCAAAGAGGCTTTTCAGAAGAATGCATTAGGGAGCAAGTTGCTATCATAATATAGATTTTCCTTCTTAAACCATTTGGAATACATAAATGCTGTATGTAGTACAGGAAAAAAGGAAGAAAAGGATTTAGATGGCCATGAAAAGTTCTCTTCCTCTACAAGAAAAAGAAATACTATGTTTAAAGGGTTTTCAGAAATCCAGGTACTTTTAAAGTCCTGGAAATCACAAAACATTACAATTTCTGTTCCTAGACAGGAGTGTGAATCTCTGAGATTTTTTCCCCAAAATCTTGGATTATACCAAAGCTAAGATTTTCCATTCCACAGGGACAGGCATTTCATCCCCAAAATTCCGAAGATCCCTGCACACCATGGCACCATTACCCTTTAGCACATAGAAACCTGGTGCTTTGGAAAATTTGCTCCAATTGAGAGGTAGAGAGGCCTTTCTAAAACATGCCTTCCTCTGAGCTTGGTAAGACTGAGTGAGTGCTAGGCCCTGGGAAGATTGTATCCTGAAAATCTGATGTGGAACTTCTTTACTCTAACCTTCTATCAGTACAGTTTTTGCAATTTAATATGATTTATATTACTTTTGGGGACACTGCTTGACTTTTATGCACAGAAGTTCAGCAGTGCCATGAGTGAATTGTTACCTTCTTTTCAACAAACGAAAATTAAGACCTGCAAATCTTGGCTTACAAAGCTTGACTTCCATTAAAATGTAATTACCTCTCTTTTGTGCCTTATACATTAAGAGTGGCTTCAAATGGTGTGTGGCTCCTGCTCAACTGAATTACTTTCATTTGCTGCTTGCATAGTAAGAATGAGATTCTGGAATAAAGATGACTGTTTAAAGAGGACTGCTGCAATCCCAAATTGCATAGAGAAAGTTCTGCTAATCAGATTAACTTGTTTACTCGCTAAGAACCTGACTGGAATTTTTGTTACTGATCGTCTTGGGCCCACAGAAAGTGGGTCCAGTGCTAATTCATGGCCAGTTTTTAATCCTGTGAATAATTCCAAGTCTTGTGACTATTAGTAGGGTTATTCTGGTGATGAAGGATTAGATAATCCAGTGCCTGTGTATTGACACAGTTTGTTCCTGCAGGGCTGTTTGGTTTTGATCTTGCTGGAAGTGCCCCCCTTGTTACAGGGGGCAGCAGAGTGGCTATGCAATGTTTGGGTGTTACACACTGCAGGGACTACCAGGCATTTGGAATTTTCTCTCTGCATGAGCTCTGCTCCAGAGTATTTAGCCTGAATGAGCAGGTCCCTGAACTGACCAAAATCTGCTCTTTTGAAATCCAGGATTTTCATCCTTCTTTTTGCTTTGCTTCTGCCTCTCTGGACCCTGAATTCTGCCATAAATAGCTCATAAAGATACCACCAACTGGTGTCTGGCACAAGTGGGCCACCCAACTTGAAAGCAAATAGGGCAGTGAGTAGATTTAGATTCAAGTTCTGTGTGGGCTGGTGTGAACCTGAGTTTCATCTGGTTAAGTGTTTTTACCATAGTGTCTCTCTATATTTTTGGTAGTGCTTGTCTGCAGCAAACACATTCCCTGGAGGCAAAGGACAGCTGGTGCACAGCTCTGTGACTCTGCAGTCAGTGGGGGGGGTGAGGAGAAGGAGGCTTCTGTAGGCCCAAAGCTCCTGAAAATGGCAGGGTTCAGCTCAGAATAGTCCCTGCTCACTGGGCAGCTTTTCCTGCTCCCCTCTCGTCAGGACCCAGGACATCCATCCCTCTGGCTGTCCTGAGCAGCCAATACCCCTGCCAGGGGTCTCAGAGACTCTGGCACAGAGCCCAAGATGCCTGTGGGTTTGATTGTGACCATGGAGCAAGTTACCAACCTTAGATGAAGATCTGCAAGTCATGACAAATTAAGTAGAAGGATAGCGAATTTATCACAAGGTGAAAAAGTAGATTGTGGGGTTTTTAGAATGGGGATTCAGGGGGGCAAGATGAAGGCATCTGGGAACGTCCAGCCTTTCTCCTTCTTCTTCTTGGCCTCCATCTTCTGCTGTCATGTTGGCACTTTAAGATTGGTTTAGCTCACTGTCTAACATAGGTGATAGGTATTGGAAAGTGATTGTAAACATTGTACACATAGTTTTTCGTATAAAGACATGACACCACCCCAGGGGCAGGCAGAATGCCTCTGTCTGTCCTGCTGAGCAGACCTCGGCAGGACAGGAGAAAGAATTTTACAGATAAAATACAATAAACAACCTTGAGACCGAGAAATGAAGAGCCCTGGCTCCTTCTTCAAGCACTGGGGCTGGGAAAAGAGACTTTAGAACTTTTCTCGGGGTCACTTTGACCAGCTAGAAATCTCGACACCCTCTGGCTCAGTGCTGAGTGTTGCTGGGGTCCCACTGCTTTGAAGTGCCAGTGAGATGAGGAATCAGCTTTGTGCTTCTCCATCAGACAGGCTGTCTCAGTGGGCTCTGCTTAGGCACTGTAGTTTCTGATGGGACCACAGTAAGATTCCTGGTAGGAAATGGCTGAACTGAAACTCTTAACATCCACTCTGTGCTAACCTGAATTGAATTTTGATCATTTTCATGTATGGAACAGGAAACTGAAGGGGTCTGTTGAACAGTGTGCCTAGGGGATCTTCCCCTAACTTAACTGGCAAATGCTGGAGTTTGGGACTGATGAGCTGGCGGATAACTCTCATTGTTTGAACTTGTCAGCCTTTTGAGCATGGTGATTTCAGTCATTCCTGGTTACTCTGGGGAGGGAAGCACTGGCAGGGTGATCAGGATGATGTGGTTCCCAGCGTGGCTGTGACCCAGCAGCTGTCATAGAAGTGGAAATTGTAGCATAGGGTGAACAGAGGTGAGGACAATAAAAGCCTGAATGACACAAATGCAAAGAGTATGAAGAGAAATGAAAAAACATGAGCCAAGTGCATCTTAAAGCAACTTTATACATTGTTAGCCATGGACATACCATAGCCTGATCATAATCAAAACAGGAACAGTGTGGCTGTGAACAGACTTGTGCATGAGCATATGAACATCAACATTTTAAGAGGTCAGCACATGGGTGTTGGTGTCTGTGGTGGGAATTATAAAAGAGCCTAAGGGCTGGGAAATATTTGAGCAGTTTCCTTTTTTTTTTTTTTGTTAATGTTCTCACAATTGTGTGTATGCATGTCATTTCATGGAGCAAATATGCTGTGCATCAATCCAGATTACCTGTCTGAAAGACAGAAGCTGTGGTGGTGTGAGTGCTTTTAATGAGGGAGGAATTCCATCTGGCTCATGAGTTTTACTCTGCTGAGGCCCAAAGCAGAGTCTCTTGTCTTTGGAGGTAGATGGGTTTGGCAGTTTGGATGATGTGCAAATTACCACAAGGCAGACAAGGGGGAAGAACTGAGGAAGGAAGAAATGTGGATCCACAGGCATTAAGTGCAAATGGATAAACAGTGGGTTGTCTGGTACCTCAGGTCAAGTGAGGATGGTGCATTCATGTGACTGCAGACCACTGTCTTCTCCTGGACTCGTCTGCAGAGTCCTGCTGGCAGTCTGCCTGCATTTATATGTCTCCTTTGCTCTTAGTAAATGTAGTTCAAGTCTGCATAGTGCCCTGCTGCTTCTGCTGGGTCTAAATAAACGTTGCAGATTCCAGTGCCAATCTGATTGATAAAATGCCACTGTTCTTTCAGAGAAAGTGGTGTTGTGTGGGGAATAAAAAGTATGAGGGAGAGTGCAGTCAATGCAAAATTCAGGAGAGTCAGTCTTACAGAGAGGCAAAATTAGAGGAAGTGGAGATTGTGGGTGAAAGAGATTGAGGGGGGATACAGGAAATGTGCAGGGGTGGAGGGAAAGCTGTAGCTGAAAGCGAATTAGATACTAAGTCAATGAAAGATTACTTTTTCTAATGACAGGTTATGAAATAGTGTCAGTTTCTGTGAATAACTCCAGACTACAGACATTTAGACACACGTGCAAGCGCACAAACACATGCAAAAGCAGGGGGAAAATTTAGTTTTCAAATAAAAAAAAATACTACTTCTTTTAAATTATCTCTTTGAAATTATTATCCCTTTGAAATTTAAGCAAAGTTTTTAAGGGAAAGAGATTTTAGAGCAGGTTATATGCACAAACAAGTATTTTATTTTGCTTTGGCTAAAGGATTATGGGAAGTAATTTTTGTTTTGTTATAACAGCTGAAGAAAAAAATGTTGGTTTGAAACACTAGGAAAAAGGAAAAACAACCATCAGAGAAATGTGGTAGCCTAAATTTGCCTTCTGCTGGAGGTACCTGGCCCTATCCATACCTGAAAGAAGTTGGTGTTGTTGCCTTTGATTTAAAGAAAACAAGCGGTTTTTACCACAACTTGTGATTCCTAGACTATGTTATGTAAATGAGTCAGAGGGGAAAGAATCATATTTAAAAATAACAATTTCACCTTAAGGGCTAAGTGCTTTTCTTCTCATTCAAGGTGATAGTTGTTATTTAACCAGAGGTGGTGTTCCTGGCAACAAGGTTGACAGAGTTCAAGAGGTGCTTGGACAGCCCTCTCAGGAAACATGGTGTGATTTTTTTGGGTGGTCCTGTGCAGGGCCAGGAGTTTGACTCAGTGATCCTTCTGGATCCCTTCTAACTCAGTGTATTCTATGATTCCATGATAGTTTTGCTTGGTTTGGTTAATGATATCTGGGTTTAGGCAATTCTGGGTCTGTTTGCTTGATGTTCTGGTTGCAGGAATGCTGCTTCACAGAAGCTTTGCTTGCATCCCTCTGCGGTACCTGTTGTGCTGTTTTGTGCTGGTATCAACAGGGATTTGGGCAGTTTCCTTTGTTCCTTTTTTTTCATGTTCCCAGTGAACGCTCTATTTTCCCTATTATAAGGCTACATGTGACATAAGAGTACCTAATCCTCTTAATTAGTTTTAATTTCCAAGGTCCCTCTGTGAATTTCCTTTACCTGTCGAACACCGCGCTACCCTAGAGTACAGCGAAAACTACTGCAGTTGGTAGCACAACACACAAATTTTCACTTGTGACTTCCCATCCTTCCCTTATGAATCCCAAATTAATTAGAGAAGCAGGTGCTCCTTTTTCCTTTGCTCATCCCATCAGTCTCAGCTGGCTGGACAGGCCCTGCTCCCAGGGCCTCAGGCCTATGGTAAAAGCAAGGTAATCCTGACGATGGGGAGAAAATGACAAGGAGGACTCTGTAATATCAGAAGGTTAATTAATTACTTTATTATATTATTTTATACTATATTATACTACATTTAAACTGAATCTGCACAAGCACTCAACTGCCCAGAATCTCATGACTCTCTGCTGACCGACAGTCTGGACACACACTTGGCCCTCATCGGCCAAGGAAACAAAACTCCATCACTCTGGGTAAACAATCTCCATATTGCATTCTACTTTGGCACAACACAGGAGCAGCAAATGAGATAAGAATTGTTTGGATCATTCTTTTTTCTGCTTCTTTTACTGCTTCAGAGGTTGTGAATCCCACACAGGCCGTGCTCCCGAGCGCACATAGGTGTCTGTCCCAGGGGAACGGGGAAAGGTTGGCAGTGGAGGAGCTGGAGAAACAAGAGAGCTTTTTCCTCCTGCTCTGGAGCTGCTCACACATTCAGAGAAAGCCAAAGGCTCACAATGAGACAGAAAGGAAGCAGGGGAAGGGTATATGTGTGGGTAGTGTGTGCAGTGCTTTCTTCCAGCTCTCCACTGAGCCGTGACCCGGTTTCTCCAGGAGATGCCTGCTGTTTTCTTATTTTCCAAGCAAGTTCCTGAGACAATGCTTTGCATGCCAAACAGGGTCAGCCATCAGATAGGGAGGGTTCTGAACAGAACATGCAACTCCCTCTCCATCTTGTCTACTGCCTCGACCTTTCCTGTTATTTTTCTTCTTTTCCTTCTCTTTTCCCTTTCTTTGTTCAAAGTGAGGAGACAATTCTTATGTGCATGAAGAAAAAAAAAAAGGGAAACTTCCACAGATGCTAAATGAAATTTATTGCAGTGCTTGCTAGACGCTAATTTTTTTATTGTTTTTATATCTTGACAGAATCCAAGAAGAAGAAAAAGGAAGGCAAGAAACAAGAGAAGATGCTGGATTAATGGAGTCAACTCGGGCAATGTGAGAAAGGGACATCAGCAAACATGATCAGTTAACAGTTTCATTTATACCTAGGCATCTTATCCTAAAATTATTTATAGCTTAATGGTACCATAGAAGGAAAAAAGCAAACACAGAAAAAAATCCTTTTTTTTTTTATATTACTTTAGCATTTTTAATGTATAACCCTAACAACAATTTTTAGAGGCCTGTAATAAAGGACTCCAAACTCATTTAGAAAAGTATGTCTATTGTATATTGAAAATGTAGAGGTTTTTAATTTTTTTTTTTCTAGAGTCTTGCCATAGGTCTCAGTCTGGTAATCAGTGCATGCAAACAGAACCTGAGCCTGTGTGGGGCTCTGCTGAAGCCAGTGGTACCCTGTGTGAACATAGCACTCTGGCTACATGCATTTCTATTTAAGATTAGGACTTTATATCTTAAAAATTGAGGCCTGTTTCTTAATATCTCATTACATCTGCATAACTGTATGAAACTGTTTGTTTAAGGAAAGGATGGGGGCATTTTGTTGAGTATTTACAAGTATACGATTTTCTTGGATGTGTGCTTAACGTTCATTCCAAAATGTCACCATCTACAGGTAAAAACCAGTAACACTCCTTTCCTCATCCATATTTTGAATGTTGGCAGTAAATCTAAAATCTTTCAACAACTGGACATAAAAGAGTCCTAATTTTTCATTATTTTCTAGCAATGATTTTTCAAAGTGGAATGATGACAAAACTTTTCACTTTTCAGCATATCAGTGTTGGTGGATGGTGTGGTCCATTTCACCTATCAAAGCTGAAAAATGCTGTATTTTATTTGTTAATTTTGACAGAAGGGTGAAAATAATTTTCATAAAAGATCTAGTTGAAATTGTTGTGATTCTGCCTAACCCAGCTCTGTTTTGTATCAGTGGCAATATTCCTGTTAATCTTAATTATAGCTGGTTAAAAAATAGTATGTCTGGTGGTAAATAAAAGGAGAAATCAGTTTGAAAACCACCAGAGGTAGTTCATATATTTGACCAAAAAAGGGACAAATTATGGGACTTGAAACCAATAGGAATGAAATAATTTTTCGTTTATCTTTCAGTAAAACAAAAGGGAAATACAAAAACAGTATCTTTTGCTTTCTTACATTTTTATATAAGCAAAAGACTTGGGAAAAGCTCAGTCAACATAAAATTAGTTGTGATTTTTGTAATATAGTCTGCAGGGGGAAAAAAGAGAAAAATTGCAACCAGCTGTTTTTCAGTTTGTTCAGTTTTACCTAATTAAAATGATTCTGAATCCTGTGTGAAGTCACAAAGTAGAAAAAGGATCTGACAAATGGCTGGTCTGTCTCAAAGTAAAGGGTTGTTTAATGAACTGACAACAAGCAGACCAAAATTTTTAGAGGAAAACATAAGGGATTTCATTACCCAGGTTAAGTTCAAAATTATTGCTTTGGACTTTTAAATCTTAAAATTCAGCAGCAAGAAATAAGCTTTGCCATTTGTGTGGGCTGCAGGCTGGTCAAGAGGAACAGACTCCCCTGTACTCCTGCATGGTACCCACTGACTTCAGTGAAGCTGCAGCAGGCTGTGTTCACCTGAGTAAATCACATTTCTCTCTTGGGATTAGCTTGTAGACAAGCAGAGAGTCTTTTTCTTTCCATACTAACATCACTCCCCTTTATTTTGAGAAAGAATTGTAACAATTGTAGAGCTTGCCCTCTTTTTTTCTCACGCAGAGGGTACAGCTGATCTGGACTCACGGTGAGGCAACTCCTTCCGTTCCCAAACACTCCTGAAGCCTCCTAGCCAGGGCTGCACATAGCTTAAGGTAGACTAGCCTCACAATTCTTTCCCAGACTCCTTGGGTGTGTTTTGCAGTCTGTGTTGATGTCATTGTTATTTTGACCATGCTGTTAGACATACCTGAGTCTGTGGGATAGTTAAAAATGTCCCCCACACGTGGTGGAGGTGCAGTGACCAAATCTAAAATCATAAAGGCTCATATTTAGGTGGTTCTGGGTGCTATTTGGTTTGTTCATGGTCTAATCAGGTCTACCTGTGCTTGTGCCTCAGACTTAAGCTAATGGTTTGGTAGGTCTGGTTGAAAGCAAAGGGAGAAGGAAACTTTTTTTCACTCACCAAAGGTTTGTCTGTCTACATGCTGCATCAGTTCACTTGAAGTGGCTCAACTTTGAGTGCCAACACTGTTGCACCATTGTCTCACACTGGTTAATCTAGTCCATGTTTCACAGGGAGCTGGCAGGAATTGGGAATGATGTTGAGACCAACACTTTGATTGTCGTTTAACAAAATTTAGATCTGACTTCTTATTTCCACCTCCGTGAGTATAAAGAAAATAAATTCCCCTGTGTTTCCTGTGATGCCTCATGGTCCTTTCGTTTAACTGCCCATCTGGCTTGTTAAAGGAACATTCCTAATAGATTTTGAAGCAAGCTAGTCAGGTTCCTGTGGTGGCATAGGGCCTTCATGGAGAGAGTTTACAGAAAACAAAGAAACAAAATAAAAAATATCATGTTAGGACCAGAAGAAAATTCAGCAAAGGGTGTGAAATAGGAGAACATTTCTTATGCACAATCCGCATATGTTCAGATCTATATTGGCATCCTATTGTTGACAGCAATTAGAGTAATAGTTCATAAATTTAGAATGAAGAAAATTTCCAATAAGCCAGAACAAAACATTAACTGGAAAGTCCAGCTATGCAGGAGATGATAAAGTAATTTATGGCAGAACACAGAGGAAGATTGAATGGGTCAGTCAGGTCAGCTCTGAAAGGAGGCTCCCAGTACCTGGAAGGAGCCCTTGTTTCACTAGTGACGTTATCAGGAAAGCAAAAGGCAAGATTCTGAACAAAACCTCTTCCCACTCATCCTGATAATTTTCTACTTCAGTCATTCTGAAACTTCCCCATATTTGCTTTCTAATCTTCTGCCCTCCCTGCTTTGGGAGGACAGGCTGGTCTGACAGTGCTGTGGGAGCAGCTACTTGAGATGAAAAACGTGTTTACCCTCTTGGTGCTATCCTATTACAATGAAAAATTACTTAGCATAGATGTGTTGCTTACCTAGTTTAACGGACAGAAATTTGTTTCATGAATGTCCCTCTCAAGGAGTGGTTTGCATCTTCATTTGCTACAGCTGTAATGGAGTATGGGGAGGTGATAAAAAAACCCCAAATGACAGCCTTATTCTGAGTGCTCAGATCTATTATAAAAGAGATGGGTGAGTTGCTGAACATCAGCTGTGGATGAATCTGCATCCAGATTCTGGATTCCAGTGAGTCTAAACCTGAATATATTTGGGTATATCTCCCTTCTCTTTCTCTAACTAAGCTGAGGCAATGCTGCTTTCAGCTAGGCGTGTCTATATCTTGATTTAAAACAGTATTTGAGGATTGGGACATTTTCTGACTTAGACATGTCTTCTGACAGAAATGCCCAGGTCAGCCTGGCCTATTTAACAGTCTGTTAAGTGCAGCAAAACTTCTGGACAAGGCTCCAGGAAGGGAAAATGTTTGTTGTAAATGCAGGTAGATACAAAATTGTAATTTACTGATTTTCATCTTCTAATTCCATAATGACATTCTGGGCTGAACTGCTTTTCAAAGGAGAAAAGTTAGAAGAAATGAAAGAATAACAATTATAAAATGTATAAACAGGCAGCTTTGGAGAGTTGGTTAAGAGACAGGAAATCAGGAGCATTTTATACAAATTTCTGTTGCCTGTTCCTTGCATGCAAAAGGCAGAACTACAGGTTGGCACATTTGTTTTTATGCTTTCCTTGATTTGTGCCTTAGTAAAAACAAATCAAATGTAAAGTGTTACAGAGAAGTAAAGTCCCACTTCAGCCTCAAAAGAAAGTGTTCAAGTGGAGACAAAGTCAAAAGAAGACAACAGTATACAGGCTAATGTCAATGCTGAGGGTGGGACAATAACCTAATTTTCCCTCAAGTCTAGGAACTGCAGCAACATTAACAATGTAAACTCACTACTTTTGTAAAGCAATATATTGGTGAGGTGGACACCATTTTGATATCCCACAGCAGTGGGATTTCATGTCTCCACATGAAAAATGTCTCGCAAATCATCCTGAGGAGAAACAGTACGTCAGTGGGGATGGGTGTCTTGTATTCTGTCCATTTTAATTCTCTAGGACAGCACTTCTCTGAAGTTGAGACTGAGTTCTCTCCTTTGCTGCGGCAGATTATACCTGTTGCCTGCCTTCCCACACTTAGTCATAACTTTGATAGCATTTATTCTGTCAATTCTGCTAAGACACTCCTCAGTAAAACTTCTGGGGATGTTGATGATCTCTCCTCATCCTTGAGACTATATTCTTCATTTCTTCCTGGATTGTTGCAAAACAGCCCCAGGAAGCCCATACCACAAATTTTCTCCAACTGTGTCCTTCTGAAATTAAAAGACACAAAAGTAAAAGTAGCAACTTTTTAATCACTGTATGACAATGAACAAGGAAGTATGATAATGAGCACAGAGAGTCCCTGGATTTGCTGGGAGGATGGATTGCTGGTAAAACTTTCCTCATAACTTGACCTTGTTGTGGCTTCCCAGGGGACAGAAATGATCAAATGATCATCTCAAAAATTAGAGACATTGATGCAGGAGTGTCTGTCTTCAAACAAAAAAGCACAAAATCCAGAAAACCACTTCAACTAGCTAAATAGTGGCAAGCAGCGGTATCCTTTACTACTATCCTCTTTTATCACCAAATTATTGTGGTGCATAGAGTTTCAGGGATAGTGAAAGATTTGCCTGAGCAGGTGTGGAGCAAGGAGAGAGCCTCTTCCCCCCATGGTGTTTGCATTTGGAGAAGATGTAGGTAGTCTCATTCATAGCAGCATCAAACTTTGCTTTTGGATCAAAACTAAACAATGCTGAAATCAAATAATTTTCCTAATGGCCTCTTTCTGCCACTCTTCACAAATGGCTGTCTGTTTTGTGGCCTCATCACTCTGAACTGAGCAAGAATCTGGGAAAGCATGAGAATTCAGCTACGTTCAACTATTATTTTCTCATTGGTGGGGTTTTACAATCCTTTAGCCCTTTCTGCAGTTTGCCATTTAAATTTTGATGTCATGGAGTCCCAGATGGCTAAAGAAATCTGTAAGTATCTCCTAGCCTTTAAACCACTTGGCTTTGAGTGAGTTGTATATGTAAAAGCTGTGCCTACAGATTTGAGTCCTTTCTTAAATAAACAGTGATAACAAAAAAAAAAAAAAAAAAAAACAAAAAAACAAAACCACAAACCAACAAAAAACCCACAACAAAACTGAAAACGTCCAGGGAGTGGATTTATTGATGAGTTGAAAATGGAGGTGTACAAGTATTCCCATTGTGTTGAAAGTTAAAGACTGTACAAAACCTGTAACCCTGAAGGCAGTGATGGAAAGCTAGGAAAATGAGAAGCCTCTACAGGGCTGTTTTACCCACAGCCAATTTCGTTCAATTAATTTTGCTGTTTGAACTCCCTTCTCTATTCCATCTGGCAACAAGACATTATTTAGCTTTTCTTATTAGATCATTCATTGCACTCCCCATGTTAGAATCATGTATTTCATCTAGACTTTTATAGCTGGAGGAAATGGCTGTGACAGTCCAGAGTGTGTTGTGGCTGCTGAGGTGGCCTGAAGCAGAGACAGGCTGCAGCTTGGAGCCAGAATCCACCTAACGCAGATGTCAGCATCAGACACAAAAGCTCTCTAAATACATACACACTGCACATATATATATACACACTATATGTACATTCATACATGGGAGAAAACTCTGGAAAGGTGCATGCATAACTCTAAATGTGAATCACAACTGGTGCTGCCACATTTTCGGGCTGTGGTTGAAAAGAAAGAGCTTTTTGTCCTGTGCTGTTGTTTAAGTGAGGATACACGAGTAGGATGAAGACCTAGATTTCTTCCCACTTGCCAGCACTTCAGTTTAAGGATAGCTGTGTCCAAGGGAAATGCAAAACACATGCCAGTGTAATGGCCAAAAGGACTTAATGTCACAGTGATGTTCTCTTCTGTCACACCAAGTACACACAAGGGCTTTGTTCAAAGTGGACGAACTGCTTCATTTAAGTGTGAACTTATACACACAGACAGGAAAAGTATTTTTCTCTGCCAATAAAAAGTGAGGAAAATGGGTAAAATAAGATGGAAAAATAAAAGTAAGAGAGAAATCATATTAATTCTTGTAGTTTGAGTGGTAAACTGAAAGGAGAAATGAAAGTCAAAATAACAAAGCCTGAATATCATATTCAATGGATTTCTAATTCTGTATATATCTATTAAACCAGTGCTATATGATATCTTCTTATGGGTTACTTTCTTTTCCTGTTCCTTTTCCTTTTTTTTCCAGTTTGTATATTGATTTTGTAAGCTAGCAGTGTGATACCTTTTCAATTTTTTAAAACTTGTATGAAAGCCATATATCCATATTGTAGAATGAAAGCATTAATCCTGTAACATCCCTTGATGTTTCCCTTAGCTCTGTGGGATTTTGGGGGGCTCTAGTGAATGTATATGTTTACCAATTGTATCAGCGTAATTTACTTGCTCTTAGTGGCGATAAAGAATTAAATAAACTAATACACAGACACATGGTGTTCTCATTTGGTTGTGGAAACTGTTTCTGGAGTTTCTTAAAATAATTCTAAATATTTAATGGTATCTCTTTATTAGTTTTTGTTCGCTGTAGGTGTGGCTTGTCACACAAACGATCTGTAAATTCAGAAAAAGTTTTAGTCTGTAAAAGAGGTCTGCCAGAAAGTGAATCTAGTGGGAAACATTTCTTTGGTTTGTGCCCACTAAAGCCTGTCTGTCCCAATTTCCTGGCACTTTTCAGTTCTTTTAAGCAGCTTGTTTCAGTATACAGTTATTTCAACCTGTGTGATAGTGACACAATGATGGCTTACAGATGAAGAGTTTGATTTATTTAAAAATTATGCTATCAGGTAAGCAGTGGTAAACCCTCATTCCCAGATTTGTCATGCTCAGCTGTTTTACTTTAATAGTCACTTTAATATGTGTTGGTGTGTGTTTGTTGAGAGGTGATTAAGACTCAAGAGTAGAACAAAGAAGCCACATTCCAATTTCTCTGGGTGTTTTTTTCTGTGTCCAACTATTAGTTAAAATCTTAGAATAATTAATTAATTACTCCATGAAAACTATTCCATCAGTCACTGCCAAAAGAGGGACATGCTTCCCATTTTTTACAAGACAAGGAGATTGATATAGGCTTCTAAAATTGTTTGGAAGAAAATTAAGTATTGTAAGTGTGTCAAGTCATGGTTAGCTTCCCTAAGCTCCATCATGCTGGAGACACAGTTCTGGATTTCTCATGTCCTCCCCACCTCTGTCCTCAGGTACTGACTGAGCTGTGAACATGGAACAGAGCTTTTACACCCGTTCTTTTTGGTTGGGTTGCTTTCCTGGTCTTAGCACCTTTTTGGTTTGTTATGTGTGGAGTGGATGAGTGGAGAGGACTTCATGCAGAGACCCAAGTTCTGCTCCACTTTTTGCTCCAAGCTTTTGGGAATGGTGCTTCAGTAGGTGGGTCTGGATGGAAGGAGGACCGCCAGAGGTGAGTGGGGTGAGATGTCTGCAGGCAAGTATCTGCTAGCAGCACAAAGCCTCCTTGAGGCCTTTAAGACCCCAGAGCTAATCTGGTGCACTACCACAGCCGAAGTTCAAAGCCTTTTTGCACTTCATCATCCCTCTGTCCTTGCACAGGATAGACTTGTAATTAAAACTCAAATGCCTGATAGTCGCCCTCACACAGACACAGAGACGCACTCACTTCATCCCTTGCCTTGTAGATGATGCAGCAGCACCTGATTTTCACTGAGAACAGGGAATTTGCAAAATGAACTCCTCATGTTCAGGATGAAATCTTCTCACAAAGTAGTAATCCAGGTTTTTGTCCATTATTATCTTTAATGGTGATATGGGAACTTGCCTACATGAGATTGTCTCTATTTTTCTTAGTTAGCTAGTACTAATTGTCTCCAGTGAAACCCAAATGGAAGGAAAAAAAACCCTGTAATCTTGTAGTAAAGCACAATTCTGTTGTAAAATCTTCACTGGGAGCATTTCTGAAGAAAGATTATTACATTTTTGGTCAAATGAGTTTTGACATTAAATACAAATACGCATACACACAGAGACTATCTTTTACAGAAAAATATCTCCATCTTTACTGGGTACCCCAAGTTACAGAAGGCTTTGTTGCTACACAGTCATCACTGAAATTATTGTCTCCATTGGCAAAGAATGTTTTTTGTTTGTGTTTATTTAGTCTCTGCTTTCTTAGTTAACACTTTTCGTTTGCTGCTTTACACCATTTCTACCACAGGAGCAAAAGATGAAATCTTGGATCTGAAAAGGTCAGTAAAAATTTTTTTTTTGTTCTGCTCAGTACATAAAACCTTGCAATACCAAAACACACCCAAAAAATCTGTCTTGAAAAGATTGTTTTCAATTAATCAACAACTATTTAAGAGTTTTTATTACTGGTGTTTATTACTGGAATTTCTGGAGGCAGAGTAAGAGAAAAGTGTTTAATGTTGGGAATGCAGGAAAAGTAAAGATCTTTCCGTAATGATAATTAACTTGCATCCCCTTGCATTTTGAGATACAGATTTTTTCCCCCCAGTATACAATTTTAAAACCCTACTATTCCTAATAAAAGCATTCTGCACCAGTATAATTATGTGGGGGCTTTCTGGCTGAAAGCTTTTTTTATTCCATTGATTTTTAAAATTTTTATGACTCATTACAATTCACTAGAGATGCTCATGGAATCTAGATGTTCAAGCTTGGTCAAGTGCACTGGGTGCTGCTCCAGGGTGCACAGTGGGGCTCAGCAGGGTGTAGTGGCTGCCTGGGGATGTGCTTGATGCAGTAGGAATCTCCAACTGGAAGGATGATCCAGCTTCCAATTCCTCCTCAAAGCATTTATGGTGGAGGTAGTAGCCAAAGAGATGTAACACAAGGCAATATTATCCCTATTGTTGTTTTCCCCTTCCTTTGTCTTCATTTCTTTCTTGCTTGTTTGCTTTCTTCCTTTCCTCCATTTTTTCCTTGGGCTTAGGACTCACACTGCTGACCTGGAATTCAGGGTTGAAGTGATTACCTGAGAAGAAACCTGTCCATGATGTCTGCAATCACATGGAGTCACTGTTGTAAATAGTCTTAAAACTTCTGTGGGGCTAGAAGATATGGGAAGAAATTCTGGGTTGAAATAGTTTTGAAAAGGGGGAATAGAATCCCTGGTGTAAAAATCAACGCAACAGAGAACTGGGTACATGTGTTAGAAAATGACACAAGAAAGGACACAGACTGGGGCACCGAAGAAACCTGTCCCAAAATAGGTTTGCCTGGGTGGTTGCTGCAACTGGCTGCAAGGTAAGCCAAGTATATCTGACATATAAAAATATATAGATCATATATAAATATATATATACACACATATATTTAGTATATCTGACAAGATATACTAATAAGAATTTATGTTGAATTCAGGACCTGATTTTGGATGTATTCCAAATGTGAACTGGCCCATTTTCAGCATGGGGAAATGTGTTGAGACTCATGATATAATATGCAAAGATCCTAAAATATGTAATATCTCAGTCCTGTAACAATTTACATGAGTGCAGTGCACGTAGTCCTACTGACTCAACAGGACACTTCCCAGTGGCAAAAGGGGTGGCAAGAGCAGGTCTCCATTTGTCCTTAGCTGGGAATGAAGTGCCATGTTTGTTCTCTTTGCTGCTGTTCTCCTTTGCTGACAGGGGTCCATCACACCCCCTGTATAACTGAGTGTCTCAGAGACAAAACATGCACTCCCTCTGATAAACACTGTTTGGTAAGTAGCTGAATTTGAACTGGGCCTGGGTTATCACAATTGCTGCTGGCTGCCTTATCAGGAGAGCTCCCTAAATAAGCTACTGCTCTATCTGCTCACATGCAAAGGAAAAAGACCAGTCAATTTTCTTTCAGTGCAGGGTGCCCTGCAACCTTTCACATAAGGGTCACAATAAACTGGTACAACAGAGTAAGAAAAAGGCAATGGAAAAGGCAGCTACCTTCCTACTTTGCAGCATTTATGCTACAGGTCTCTAGAGACTTCATCAAGGGAGATGAAAAACAGTCTAATCTTAAATCCAGAAAATTATTTTACTTGCTGTTGTTGTTAGCAGCAATTACAACAACGATGTAACAGCCACTATTGTGATTTATGCTGCAGTTTAGTGATACACTCTCAGTCAACACCTTTGATTCAGAGGCTTTCATGCAGTTTGGCAGTGCTCAGCACCCACCACCCCGGTGTGTGGGGGCAGAGGTTAATCTCAGAGGCTGTCCCTAAGATCCCTCTGTAGTCAATGGAGCACGACAAGTCCATTCAGAAGGGGATTCAGACTAGAGGGCTAGTTTAGCAAATCTGAAAGATGGCACAAAGGGCCTCTTTCCCTGCTAGATGCTGAGGGAGCTTAGGGAAATGAAGTGTATGAGGCTGACTGGAGTTTTGCTTGGTAGTTTCCCCTTCCAATAAGGTTGCAAGCTGCTGCACTGGAAGGCAGCACTTCAAAAGTGTTTAGGAATTTAAAAACTGAAGTGTCTTAATAGCTCTGAATACAGGGACCCAAATATGTATAAGACAAGTGGACTACAGCTGTGCATTACAGCAGTGAGTGAATTTATCTGAAGTCCCACTGCCAGATGGAAGGACTGCCCACACAGCACAGCTGAGAGTGGGACAGAGGTGACAGGAGAGCTCACTGCCTCCTCCCTGGTGTTGGTATGGAGAGGAGGGGAGACAAAGTCCCTGCTTTTGTTCCCTTTGCCCCAGCTGAGGGAGGCTGAGCAGTGCCCCTGGTGAGCTCCAGGCACTCTGTGTCACACACAGCAGGTGCCAGGGCAGCTCCTGTCCCGGGGAATGCGCGGCTGGGCCTGGATACCCCGCTCCTTTCACGGCCCTGCTGGGAACCAGGGCAAAGCCACATTTCTCAACAGCAGGCCAAGAATTCCTGGAAACAAGAGAGCACAGGAAGGGGCCATGGAGTGAGAATGGGGATGGTTTGGGAATAGCTCTGCAGGACCACTCCTAATCTGGCTTTTCCCGCTGACAGATTTAGGGCTTTGTCCCACAAGGGATCAGCATCTCCTGAGAGGCCTCAAACCAGCACCTGAACTGCTTTTCTCTGTCTAAACCTCATCTGGACACCTTTTAAATTCTTCAGTTGCAAGGGGCTACATAAACTTAACCACAATTATCCTGGCACCCACAGGCCCCTCTTGTGCACAGCCCAGTTCCTCACTTGCTCTGTGTTTGAGGCGGGTGAGCTGTCGCCAGCCCGATGCTCTTCCCCCTGCTCCCATATCAGCAGCTGCACTGACAGGAGCCCTCAGCCAAGTGCCTGGCGTGTGGGAGCCTCTGGCAGCACAAAATCACATATTTAGCTCTCTGTGCCAGTGCCAGCTGGGAGGTGTGAACGCCAGAGAGAGCAGGCCTGGGGCTGCAGCTGGCTGGCCGTGCTATTGATCCAGAGGGTCAGCCAGTGTCAGAGAGCCTTGGAAAAACAGAATCAAGCACAGAGAACCAGAGAATCATTGAGGCTAGAAAAGACCTTTTATATCATCAAATCCAACTGTTTAATCTGGAAATGCCACATCCATGAGTTGGAGCAGAAGACTTGGGGGTCTGAATTTGCCTTGTGCTTTTAATACTTAGAGTAGGTTTATGAAAAAGAGAGAGGGTGACTTTTGATACAGGCAGATAGTGATAGGTCAAGTGGGAATGATTCTAAACTAAAAGAAGCTGCCTTTAGACGTGCAAAGACACTTTGTACATATCCATGGAAAAAGAAACAACTGTATGTGTAAGAATCATATTTTTTGTATTGCCAACCAGCATGTAATTTAGGAACTACTAAACTGACATTCCTACAAGTCACAACTTTCTATTCACAAGAAAGTCTGGCATTGAACCACAGCCATGCTGTGGGAACAGAGCTGGACAGTTCATGGATGTGATGGTCATTTTCAGTCATTCCATGCCAGTGACAAAGAAGGGATAGCCACTATCTACACCAGAAAGTCAGCTTGAACTATGTGAGAAAAGGACAAAATGAGAAATTATGACTAAATAGAGGATAAGACAAAGGTAGCAGGTTCACAGTGAAGTGTGCAAAGAATACAAGCCACACGTAAACTGAACTTTTAAGCTTTGTTTACAGTTTGGAGGAGGTCTTGCCTGGCAAGTTGGAGAGATGACAGGATAAGTTTTCTTCCTACGTGTGTCTACTGCTTGCAGTGCACACCCTGGCTTCTTGCCAGGAAAAGAGAAGGCTTTTTTTCCTAGTCTGCCAGGTAGGCTTGCAAAACAGCACTCACAAAGTCAGGCAGACTGTGGCTCAAAGCAGTCAACAGCTCTGCATTGAGAGGTTCCAAAGGGCAGGAGGATGGATTGCAGGTACCTTTTGGCTTGGAATGAGAGGCTGAAATAAACTCTCTTGCTTAGTATCATTCATCACTGCAAACACCCAGCAAGATGTCAACATGTCATGCTCATATCTTGCCAAGAGCTTAGGGACTTTAGCTCACCTCTGTGGTGAGAGACCTCTGCCTGGGCCCTCTGCTCTCTGTCAAAGCACATTATGCCTTTTCAAGCTACTTGCTTCCTAATCTTCACCTCATTAGAAGGGCTGGCTCCAAAACACATATTTAACAGTCATGGGATGGAGCTAAAGGCTTTTCTCCATGCATTAGCTTTCTGTGTGTGAATTCTTTTAATTAGAACCTTCCATACTCCTTTTTAAATTGCTTGAATGTTGAAAATATTTAGAAAGAAATCTCAACTTCTTTTCTATGCAACTGAAAGCAAACAAAGTGAAGGAAGAGTTAGCACGAGCTGCTTTTTAAAAAACCTTGTCTGGAAGAGCCGTGAGCCCTGCTTTACATAGAAATCTTCCCTCTTAGCCCTCTGGGAAATGCCTGGGTTTGACCTAATCCTGAATATTCTTTACCCAGCTGCATCATCCCAGGGGCAGGATGCTCTGCAAGGAGGCATCATGTTTACAAGCAGCATTTGGAACAGCTTTTATCTCCATTTCCCCCCAAGAGTGGGCTGTAAAGAAATGAGGTGGGATGGTGAAGAGAAACACAGTTGATGTTGTCAGCCTCCACTCTTTGTGTTAATGATGCCCTGCAGAGTTCATTTTCTATCTGCCCAAGGTAGAGAATGCATTGGAGATGACTGTTTTACACTATGTTTATGCCAGTCAGACTTTTTAAAATATACATATTAAAATATTTAATTTACACATTTATATTTTTAATATTACATATTATATATGTAATATGTAATATTATAGAATATAATAATAAAGATATACATGGGTTATATAAATATGTAATATTTAAATATTAAATATTTATATAATCCATGTATATTTAATATACATTAATTTCAACATATAGCCTATATCTAAATATATTTTTACATGGCTTATATGTGACTTCTGTGGGTTCTCTGTTTAAAACCCAGTGTATGCTTAAGTTGTGGAACTGTTTCTATTCAGGTTGCCATTATGGTTTAAAATCTAAACAGGTTCAAATAATGATTGGACAAATTAATAGGAAAAATACCCCAAAACTTTCTGGACTGATAAACACAGAGCTGTGGTCTGTAATTTAAGAAACCTTGAAGAGGGAGCTGTTAAGTTGGCAGTAAAAATTAATTAGGAGTTCAGAGGTTGCCTTCTGTGCCTTGGATTTGTTCTTTCCCTTGATGCCACTGGTCCCTGTCTGCATTAAAAACTTGTAAGGCTTGCATGATGCTTGACCTCTAAAACTGCCTCACAGTACCAACCCCAACAAGGCAAAAAGTAGCAGATAAACCTAAAGTGTTGTGGAACAATAACCAGAAAAAGAGAAAGGGATGAGACCACAAAACTTTCTGGCCATGTAGAGGCAGCACACAGAGCTTGCTGCACTTCACCACCTACCTGTTTGTTTGCTCTCGTGTTTTCTGTAATGTTTCCAATGTTTAACTGTAATAATACTCATACTGCAGTGTCATACTGCAACTTCTATTAAACAGCATTTCCTTCTGTTTCCCTGCCAGCAATCTGGCGTCAGTGAGCACAGTGGAACAGAGCTCAAGGAGAGCAAAGAGAGCAGAGACCCCCAAGGGACTCAGCACTCAGAGGCACTCCAAGGAGCCTGGCAGTGTGTCCTGCTGTGCACACCATGAAGGTGAGTGTGGCATTCACATTTTCTGAAAAATTCCTTCACCCAGGATTTTTCTCCTGGGAAGCTAAGAAGCCTCAGAGAAAAAGGAAAACAATTTTATCTCATTTGCTTCTCCTGCGTTGTGCGAACATGTGGAATGTGTTTGGAGATTGTTTACCCACAGGTGATTGTTTCATTGGTGTGAGTTGTTTTGACTCATTGGCCAATTGAGGCCAAGCTGTGTCTGGACTCAGAAAGAGTCACGAGTTTTCATTATTATTTTTTTAGCCTTCTGTAAGTATCCTTTCTGTATTCTTTAGTACAGTTTAGTATAGCATTCTTTAATATAATATAGTATCATTAAATAATATATTAGACTTCTGAGAACATGGAGTCAGATTTATCATTCCTTCCTCCTGCCACGGGGGTCCCAGAAAATACAACAGGTGAGGGCTGCTGCCATCCTTTGATGTCTTCTACCCTCCTCTACTCTGGAACTCTGTCACAGAATTGAGCAAAGCCTGAAATGTCATGTACCAGTCCTATATAAATGCTTTTAAGCTGTCATATTTATCCTATACTCACTAATATATTTTAAATTAGCAAATAATTCTCACGCTTTTTTTTTTTTCCCATTTGGTCCCACTCTTCTATAAGTCTGTTGTTCCTGAACAGTTCCTACATGCTATTCTACATGGGTGCTTTCATTACTGGGAATTAATTGCAAGTATTTTCCTTCAGGGATTTGTTGTGTGACTTCTTGGTGGCTTTTCAGCTGTGCATTTGCAGTATGGCATGAACTAAGCCTCTGTCCCTAAGTGAGTCTGTGAAACTATTAGAAGTGCCTTTCTGGCAGAAATTATAACATTTTCAGATTCAAAAATTTACATAGATGAGCTATTTATTCTGACATTTTTTTGTCAGCAAACCACACTGCTGGGTTCTTTCCAGAGAGCTAACAGAAAAAGGGCATCTGTGCATTCAGAGGGAACCCACTTAAATTCTGAATTACTATTAGTGGAAGACATTTTACACTTGATTTAATGAGAGTTTTTTGTTTTATCTGAGACTCCCTGTCTTTTTGCTTTTGGCTAAATTTCCACTGAGCTACATGGAAGCCTGACAATCAGAGGAATTGAACCATCATGCCCTCATTTTCAACAGTTACAAAATTCTTTATTTGAAGCTGGGAAATTTCAGTAACAGGTGAACACCCCTGCACAGATAATTATTTTCTATATTCTGAAACATAAATGGGAAGGTTGTCTTTCTGCCAAGGGAATGTGCTTATCTATTTTTGTTGTCCTGTAGCGTAGTTGCAATTTGAACCTGTTTGTAAGGTACTGGGGTGCACTCTGAATGCAAACCAGCCATTGCTGATGGCTTGGTGTGTGAATCTTTCCAGGAAAATGAAAAAATCCAGGGGACTAGTAATAACTTGAAGCTTTTCTCTTCAGTTATGGCTAAAAATATACACAGTTGGCCTATGATGCAAGTGAACTCAACCAAAAGTCACATCATTAGCTTATAATGAAATTATCTGATCTTTACTTATTTCCTTCTTGAATACATCATTACTGACTTTTTTTTCATTGCTCCCTTTCTTTACATTTTCATGTAATTTTCAAGACAGAGTGAACTCCATGAATTGATCCCCTGTTACTGCTGTAGCTGTGAGAACACATTTCCAGCTTTTAGCTGTTTCTGCTGTTGGAGATGCCTCCTTTTGCAAACACAGGGGCACCAGGACATTCTGCTGTGATTTCCAAGGAATCCCAAGGGCTGACTGGCTCTCCCAGCACAGCCATCTTCTCCTCCACAGAAGAAAAAGACTAGAAAAGATCATTTACTAGAGAAGATATTTTGGTGCCAGACAGACTGTGCCTGTTGTGCAGGCACCAGACCTTTATTTTGATTTTCCAAAGGGTCCCTGCCACATGGTGCAGTGCTTTGCAGGGTAAACTTTTAGCTGGGACAACTTCATGGTTGCTTTTATCATTTCTGGTCCTCCCTAATCTGGCAGCACCTGTGGCTGAGCTCTTCTGTTGGCCACCCTCAGGAATTTCCTGCTGTCCTTGACATCAGGTGATGTGGTGACTTACATCTCATTTTTGCATCTGTCACAGTAATAGCCCTTGCCATCTTTACTGAAAAGTCAAGTGAAGATTGAAAGAGTGTGTTGGGGTAAAAGCAGGGCTGCAAGTCATTGTGTTGAGCTGATAAAACCTTAGGCAAGTGAGGGCAAATCTACCTTGCTATCATCCTAGGCATTTTGCTTTATTCAGTGTCCTTTTTCCATCCCAATGTCATTTGATTTGTCATTTATACCAGGGGATATAAAAAACATAAAAGCTTTCTCTGTATATATTTCTCCCCAAGCTCCATCATCTGTGAGCAGTTAGGTTGGAGACCAGACAGATTGCCCTGGGACACCAATTAATGCAGAGCATTTACGGACATTACATCACATTAAAACCAATTACACTTCCATTACACTCATCTACTTTACCCCTTCCTGTATATGTGCCTGTTGAATCCAGTCCATATTTAATTTGGGAATGGATTAGCT
Source organism: Ammospiza caudacuta (assembly GCF_027887145.1). NCBI lineage: Eukaryota > Metazoa > Chordata > Aves > Passeriformes > Passerellidae > Ammospiza > Ammospiza caudacuta. The sequence goes on along the minus strand of NC_080597.1, from coordinate 13,024,953 downwards.
AATGAGGTGGTAGAATCAGTTACCAGCCTGGCAGCAAGGCATCCATAAAACACTTTGTGATTTGGAAGTTTTCTCCAAAGAGCAGCAAAGTAAAAAGAAGCTGGAGAAGGGCCTTTTCATTAATCCAGCTTCCCCTAGGAATAGTCTGACCACAGTTCCCTCATGTGGTCAGTTTTGTTCTTTTTTTTTTCCTATTTCATGATGGTGTGTGGTGACTGAAAGAATGGTTACTGAGAAAAAGCATTTGTGCAATAACTCTTCAAGGATAGAGGAAAGGTTTATATCTGCACAAAAATGACACCAGAAAAACTTGCTTTAGTTAAATAGTAAATGTTCTGGGATCTAAGTGATGCTCAAGAAATATTCTGTCAGTGGAATTATTCTGGAATAATTCTAATTCTATATCTAATGCCCTGTTCTTGTAATTTTTACATGGGGGCAGACACAGCGGCTGCAGCATCCATAGTCAAGCAAACATGCTGTGCATGAAGCAGGTCATAGCTGGGAAAGAGACCACAGTGACAACTCAAAGTCACTGGGGACTTTTAGTACAAAATCTAATCTCAGAGATCTGAACAGGGAGAGGAACTGGGCATCTCCAGGGAGGAAGGGATACTCAGGGCTAACAGGGAGGGAACAGGAATGAGCCCAGCTCCAGGTAGGACAAAGAAAAGAGGGAAGGAAAAGGGTGGTGTGGGTTACATCAGCAGTATTTTATTTGCTGCTTAGTGTTATTCTTGCACGTTTTGGCCAGGCTGTTGTTGGTGCTTGGCTTTCTGAACAGTGACAACTGTTAGGTACAGCTGTATCTAAAATGCACAGTCAAGAGCATTTCTAAAATTGACAGCTGCTTTTAATGGCTTGTAGCTTTCAATCATGAAGGGAAGAGCAAACAAAACCTTTTTGCTCATAATGTTTACACAAGTCTCAAAGCAGGCTATTCTATCCTTTCCTACAGTCAAGATAAAAGAAACCAAACCAGACTGTCCAAAGAAGGGAAGAATGAAAGAGCTTTTTTATCCAAGCTTTTCCCTCCTGTTCTCCACCCCCCATTCTCTGCAACAAAAACTGATTGAATCATGGAAGATGGGGAATCCAGCATCACAGGGACATGCAGCACATCCACTTGCTTTATCAGGCAGCAGAACTGCCTTCTAGTCCCAGCTCCAGGCAGCCCTTTCAGAGCCCGGTCAGCAGCAACCTGGCTGAGCATGGCAGCTGCACAGGGCTGGGCTGGTCCCCGCTGTGTCCCCACTGCTTCTCATCCCCACTGCTTCACTCTGCTGCTCTGGGTGGCAGCAGGCAAGGGCTGTGCTTCTAAAGAGAGGTGAAGTTGTGTGCAGCCTCCCAGGTGAGGATTTAAAGAAGTGGTAGTCATAAAATGAAAAGATTGAAATTATAATCCTCACGCCAGCCATGAATCCAGAATGCACCAGGAGATGATGCAAAGAGGGAAATGAACCACCTTAGTGCAGAGTTCAGTCTTGTGCACTTTTCAGCACATGAAACCTTTATTTTTCTTTATAGATGGATACAGCTCACCAAGGGATGAGTATCTTCTGTTTCTGATTTAGTGTTTTTAGCTTTTCAGCTCTAACATACTGAATTTTTGTTTTATTTCCAAACAAAATGGGAAGGAGGAAATACATGTGAGTGGTGCTTCCTTGTAAACTAGGATTATATTTGTTTTGTACTTTGAAAATATCATATGGATAGCTGAGATAATTTTAATCATAGTATCTTATAGACTGGCCAAAGAATCATGCAGTTCTTCAGCTACATTATTGTATTGATTATTTTACTCTGTTTATAACAGCAAGGCTGCTCCTGGTACCTGAAGTACATGGCTTAGAGGTTACCTGAGAGATGTTATAGTCCATCCAGGTGTGAGCAGGCTCTAAGCAGTAGGTCACTGAATTACAGCGCAGTATCAGCCAAAAAAAGCAGTAATAAAAGCATTTGGCAGTAGGCATAGAAAGGAAAATGTGAGTTTTGGATGCTGCAAAGATTTTCTAAGGTGCTGAGGAAACAGCAGCCACAGCCATTAGCAACAATCTAAATACAAGTCTGTGTGAGAGATAAAAGAGAAGACAGCACAGAAGCTTCTGCTCTTATTAATCATTGTAGAGGTGGAGCAGGGAGAGCAGGGAATTCAGGCTCTGGTTTGTCAGATTTGAATGCATGGAGGAACTTGGAGCTGTACCAGTTTGGGAGGGCACCCTGCCACAGTGTGCCTCACATTTTGCCCTTCCAAGGTCATATTTAAAAAACTGTGCAGTGTGAATGCACTTGCTAGGAAGCCAATGAGATTTAAAAGCAGTCCAAAAACATTCAGGCTGCCTTCAGCCGTCTCAGAATGTCCAGTGTGCCCAGCCCATCACCAGGCAACTGGGGGGTACACAGAGCTTTTAAATGTGAGGCATTTTAGCACAGTCCAAAGATGCTGTCATGACACATGCCAGCAGTGATTCACTGCCTCTCAGCTGCCATGTGATTACCTCCCCCCATACATTCTCTCTAATTATTGCCTCCTTTTTTAAAAAAAATTATTGTGTTCTTATCTTTCCCATATAAAACCATCAACTTGTCAAAAAAGAGAGTACCTGGTAAAATTTTCCCTTTTTTTAACCTCGTCTGGCTTCTTTCAAACTGAGCTATGCAGAGCTCTAGTGCAGCCTGACAAGTCCTTACTGCTGAGATTGCACAGGCACTGGGGGAATGATGGTGGGAGGGAGCAGGGGAATTGCTCCTGTAAGGGTTTTGCTGCATTCTGCAGGGGCTCTCACAGACACATTCCAACTAAAATGGAGCAGAGAGAGGCACATTCAACAGGAAAGCAGTGTAGCCATAGAAAAATATAATGGTAAGTTGCATACTTCTGTGGAAAACCAGGGCACAGGGAATATTTCTCTGTCTGCTCTGGGGTGCCCTGATCCCCAGGGGAGCACTGACTTTGACCCTCATTCATGGAGAAAGTTTCCCAGACTTCAAGATAGACTGGAATTCACAAAAGTGTGAAATAGATTATAGAGAGTACTGCAGGTGAATCACTTGGTGAGAATTTTAGGTTTTGGGATTTTCAGTATATTGTGGATGGAAAAAGATGAAGGGCACAGGGTGTCATCCCGAGTTTCTTTTTCATGCTTCTTCTTCTTCCTTCTTCATGGGTTTGGGTGGCATTTTGTAATTAGGCAGAAAAGTCCACATTGCAGCTTTTTGGGATCAGTTATTGGGTTAAAAGGGAAAATAATCTAGGTGTCAGTTCTTAATTGGATAGTTTAGTCTTAAAAGATCTTGTAACAAGAGATTGTTGGCCATTTTGTGCCTTCTCATGAAAAGCTGCCAAACTCACAGTAATGAGACTGTTTCACTGATAAGAAATAATAAACACCTGAGTCTGAACATGAAATACCACCATCTCAAGTGCCTTCAACCCAGACCCAGAGATATTCATATACTTCAATGTAAGAAAAGCTGCTGATTTAAACAGCCCCAAAAGCGAAAACTTATTTTTGTAATGAGACTTGCCCCTGGAAAGGAAGTAGGAGGTCCTTGAATCATTCTTTGGAGTGTTTTATTTCGAGACAGAGGACTTACTTTACTGACTGAAACTGGATTGGAGGATTACAGTGCTACAAGCAGGCCATCTGTCCATAACTGTATTAGACATGATCATGTTCTTTTCTCCACCACTATTAATACCATGGCTCCAGTTGGCCTGCTTCTCTGCATCGTCTGCCTGATCTGCCTGGTAAACAGGAGCTACAAGAGACTGCTCTGTTCTGAGATAAAAATATTTTAACAAGTCTAAAAACTCCCCTTGCAGGGTGAGTGAAGGAAAGGGAGCTTCTCTCCTGTGCCATGCAAGATGCAAAGCCCTGGTAGCTGGAAACTTTTGTTGGTCAGTGCTCAGCAGCAGAACCAGACCTCTCTACACCAGAGATGTCATTGAGACATTCAGTGCATCAGGACAGCTCTAGATCAGGACAGTGCCTTCTCACTTTTACCTTTTCATATAACTTAGGCATTTCTCTGAAAAGATTTGGAGAGGCATTCTGGATTTGTTACTTTCTTGTGAAGGTTTCCATTTCCCTGCCAGGTGCAAATACAACTGCTGGCATATTTAGGATGAAAGATGGTGTTTTATGGGTTATGCAACCAAGGTGGGGAGCAGAGACATGATGAAAGAAGAGATCTGCAGAAAGCAACCTGCTTTTGTAACAGCAAAATTTCAGTTTATTTGCCTCTTTGGTTGTGACACCTTTTATTTTGTCAAAGGTAGAAAGCAATAAATAGCATTTAATCATCAGGATACCTGGGAGTACAAATGGACTGTGATTAAACTGGGACTTTCCTCTGCCACTATCTGGATCAGCAATTGAGTTTACAGCTGGAAAAATGTCTCTCCTTTTATATTTTTTTCTCAGTTGATACCTTTCTACATGGCAGATAGGAGCCAAGCTTATTTTCAGTAGTTGTCAAGCTCTGTTTCTTAAACAGCTGCTGTAGGAGCTCCTCTTTCCCCTAAGTTATAGCAGATTCACTCAGGAGCAGGAAATCACTCAGGAGCCATCTTGCTCCAGAGATTTTTTTGCAATTTTCTGGCAAATATTTACCCAGCCTTCATGTCACTGGGTGAACACCACTAGGAGAATTTGTTGTGGCTCCTCATCAGCTACAGTTTCTTCTCCTCAATTGGTGTCCAGATGAGCACTGCCTTCCCTTTCTTCTACATTCCCTAAGCTTGCCCCCAGCTCCTGAGCTCTGGTTTTCTTTTGTCAGGAGCTCAGAGCTCCTGGAGCTCTGGTGGCAGGGCAGACATTGCACAAGAACCAGTTCTTCCAGCAGCTTCTCAGAGCAAGGGACATTTCTCCCTTTTGCCTGGCCATTGCATTGAGACACTCTCATCACTTTAGGTCCTAAACTGTGAGATGCCCTGCAGTGCAGGTTGTCTTCACCCAGAGGAAGTGAGGTTTCAAAATAACAGCGCATGCAGTGACATTATAGAAAAAAAAAAAGAGAAAAATATAACATTCCTTGAGCATAATGGTATCATTTTGCCAATATCCTCTAACTCAATAAACAAACAACACAGCATTGATTCATAGCTAGTTGAAAAAAGAACAACAATTCTCACTAATAACATTTCTGGTTTCTGATTTGACAATAGCTGATGGCAGCTTTTATAGACCAATCTCTGCTGAGCACACACCTGCAAGGAAATGGACCTGTGAGTTCATGCATTACTGGGACTCAGCTCAGGAATCATTTGTACAAATTGATGGCAAAGGCCAAATCAAACACACAAAGCCTGCTCTGCATGGGCCTAGAGGAGGTAGATGAATTCTCCCTGCCCTTCAGCTGGAGTCCATGAGGTGCCCTGCTCCTCCAGCTGAGCCTGGAGTGAAAACAAATGTAAACCAACCCTTTGGCACAGCTGGTTTTGGTAGTGAATTCTTGCTTGCATGTGTAATTCCCACCTGAATAAATGCTCTTCACTGCAAGGGAGGATTGCTCAGCTTAGCACCACTCTGTGGGATGAGAGGAGGAAAAATGAGTGAAGACACCATATGTGGGGACAGTAAATATCTGTGCATTCCTGGTGCCAAGGAGAACTTCTCAGGTTCTCCTAGACTCCGACTTGCAAGGAAAAACATCATCCTGAGGAGAGAAACTTCCTGCTGGGTTTGCTCTTTGTGGAAAAATGCTTCTGTAATTCTATTTCTGATGGAAGATGTGTAGGGCTCAAGGGTAGTCAAAGCTTTATATTGAAGGCCAAATTTTAACAGAGAGGCTAAATTACTGTGATCACTTCATGCTTCTTCTCCCTCCAGGTGCTCACTGAGCCTTTTAACATAGCTTGAGTGGACATGTTTCACAAAAGGTATTTCAGGTTTAGTAAGCAACTAAACAACAGGAAAGGGAAAGGGGGAAATTTTTTTCCCCTGAAATTGTCAGGTGATTTATAACACTAGCATGTGTGAACCTAAATAAGCTTGATTAACAGCAGAGCAAACTGTTTTTCTGCATGCATCAGATTATTTGAATGGAGGAGCAATCTCAAGGGCTGTAGCTATTCCAGTTCTGTGGATTAACTGTTTATTAGTGCAAGGAGGGCAGATTATGCCATTGCTCTGAGCATGCAAGTGCAGAGTGGACAGCAATGGACCAGGGAAACATCAGATATTGTCTCACCAGAGGGACAGACAGTCCTTCCTCAGTGGTCCTGCAGAGTCACAGGCTAACATATAACGTGAGAAAAAGAGATTTTAAACTCCTAGGGGTTGTTAAAGAATGCATGGGAGCCTCTTGGTGGTAAAGCTATGTAAGTGTATCTTCTGATGGACTTTGGCACAGAAGAGGCTTGCTCTATTACGATCAACATGTTCCCTGACAATAAATCCTGGTCACTCACCAAGTTCTCATTCAGGCTTGAGGGACCTTTTTTTTTTTTAAGTTTTAATACACTCTTTCAGAAGAAAAAATGTATAAGTTTGTTTCTGGAGACATGTAAGTTTTCAATTCTATCGAAAGCAACTGCCCTCTTGTGGACCTCAAATATTCCTTTCCCTTGCCATGGCCAAACTGCAACAAAGATGTGAGTGATACTGCCCACTAAAGCTTTCTTGTCCTCAGGAAAAATATGTGAAAGGTAGGGTCAAGGAAAATGGAGATATCTTCTAACGCAATGCAATCCCCTGTGCTAAGTGCAAATAGCCTGCTGGATGCCTTTTCTAGAGGAGAAAAGAAGAAATAAGGAAAACTGCTCTAAAAAAACATTATGCTGTGCACAGCACTAGAGGTGGTTTGCTTTCTTTTTGGTCTGAGTGCAGACTAAGCCAGGTCCCCAGAAATCTACAGTTCCTCCAGCAGGAGATCATCAGCTGTCACTCACCTGCATTCTCCTGGTAGTGAAAACCAATTCCTTACACGTGTGTAGAAACCTATGGCTAAAGTAGGAGATGCTGCAAACTTTTGTTTTCACTTTCTGTGTCTGAGGTACCAAAATGTATGTTATGCATTGGGGAGGATAAATAAAATTGATATAGACAAATGAAAATGGCAAATGCTGTCTATTCTGCTCGTTCTCATCCACATTTTATTAGCCAGTTTATTGTTCTGCTGTCACTGATTCTTGTAAAGCATGTCTTTTTCTCTCTTCATTTTGCACTTCTCCTGAGTACATGTGCTGCAACAAGTAAGAACTCTTCAGCAGATGTTTCTGCTTTGGGGACTCTGGCTTTCCATACTTGGATGTTTCCTGAGAACTAGAAATCCTGACTGGGACATTTCATTTTTCTCACATGAGCTATGGGAGCTCAAATCAGTACTCTAATCAGTACTAATTCCTGTAGCTTGTATTAACATTAATTCCTCAACTTTGGGGACAGAACATACCCTTAGCAAATTTGCAATGATGCTAAACTGGGGGAATGCTTACCATGCTGAACAGCAAAGTTCCATTCCAAAGAAACTTGCCTGAGACAAACTCTTCTCAGCAGTGGCAAGTGGTATAAAAAGGGACAGAAATCACATGTTGCAGCTTGGCAGGCTCAGGTTGAACATTAGGAAAAACCTTGTGTGTGGGGGTCCCAGTTGTTGGTTTTTCTGGGTCTGGATTGAAGGCACTTGAGACAGTAATTCATGTTCAGACTCAAGTGTTGATTATTTCTTATCAGTGAAACAGTCTCATTACTGTGAGTTTGGCAGCTTTTCATGAGAAGGCACAAAATGGCCAACAATCTCTTGTTACAAGATCTTTTAAGACTAAACTATCCAATTAAGAACTGACACCTAGATTATTTTCCCTTTTAACCCAATAACTGATCCCAAAAAGCTGCAATGTGGACTTTTCTGCCTAATTACAAAATGCCACCCAAACCCCTGAAGAAGGAGGAAGAAGAAGCATGAAGAAGAAACCCAGGATGACACCCTGTGCCCTCCATCTTGCTTCCATCCACAACATACTGAAAATCCCAAAATCTAAATTTCTCCCCAAGTGATACACCTACACTACTCTCTAGAATCTATTCCACGCTTTTGTGAATTCCAGTCTATCTTGAAGTCTGGGAAACTTTCTCCATGAATGAGGGTCAAAGTCAGTGCTCCCCTGGGGGTCAGGGCACCCCAGAGCAGACAGAGAAATATTCCCTGTGCCCTGGTTTTCCACAGCTGTGAGGCTGGTGCTGCACTGGAACGGGTTACCCAGAGTGGTCAGGGACTCTCTGTCCTTGTCCTTGGAAGTTCCTGGGACTCAGCCAGGCAAAGGAACAGCTGATCTGATCTAGTGCTGGACACAACCCTGCCTCCTCTGTGGGACAGGAGCAGAGGCATCCAGAGATCCCTTCCAGCCAGCACTCCAATGCTGGTGTGAATTTGAGGGATGCAGTGAGCCAATCTAAAAGAATCCTGTAGCAGTCAAGCTTTAATTGAGCAGCCTACAGTTATGAAGCGTTACTGAGAAATGAGCCCAGTCTTCATGTACAATGGGAAATGTATTTTCCCAACTCATGCTACAAGTGTTTATAAAAGCTGCACCAGAGCACGAGTCCCTGGTGAGGGCAACTTTTCTTACTGGCTTTTGGCCCAGTTCTGGGAGACTTGTAGGACATGCCAACATGTAAGTACAAATTTTGTTTTAAGCCATTGCATCTATTTGTTGCTTGGTTAAACTCCAAAAATGTGTGCATCATTCTATAATGAATAATGAAGAGGATTTGAAAGTCCTTAGCTGGCTCCTGGTGTGGTGGTTGTTCTGTTCCTGAGTATCTCAGCTGTGTCTGACACTGGAGAATTAGGTCAGACAAACTGAATGTACATTTTTACATGATGTACTGAGCACATCTGTGTACCTTATTTAGGTTACTGGTTCATAGCATAGCATATCTGCATTCCAAGTGAAACTTCCATGGAAATACAAGCTGCTCCTATCTTATCCGTCCACTTCTTCCCAGAAGGAAAATCTCCCAACATCTGCAGAAGTGATAACTATTTCAGCTGGGAGTGTTTGCTGTTCCTTGTGAAATACACCCAAAACAGCTGAGGAGCATTTTAGAAAGTAAAGAGGCCTTGCAAGTAGTCCATGACATGCTTTAGCTCTTCACCAGATTCCTGTCTTGTTCCACTAAAGCCAAGAATGTTATCACTCTGGTTCATGCATTATTCATAGGACTCATTAGTTTGCTGTCATATGGCCAAAGTTATTTTTTATATCTTGTTTCAGTATGAGTGAAAAGTGTAGAACCTAAATTCAAAGCATGTTCCAGGCCTGTGGAAACCTTTTCTAAGGATCTTTTTTGAGTAACCTTGTACAAAACTTGAGGGAATGGCGTTATATATTGAGACATTCTCATTTGACTGCAGCATTCGGATAATAATTTGTAAGACTATGTGCTGTGTGAGTTTAAACATCTTGAAACTCAGATGCCTACTGCCCAGTTCAATGTACTTTTCCAGACTTGTTTCATGTTTCTCTACTTGTTTTCATAATTTTATGCTCATGTGCTTTTATGATACTGTTATTGCACACAGAGAATCATTGTACCCAGTGTGAAACAAGCCCTTATTATATTCAAACCTCATTATGTGACCACTATTTTCTAGTAAGTTTGAAAGGGTTGCAGGATGTCATTTGCAGCTAAGAGCAGGTAAGTTAATGAGTCTTTTACTTGGCAAAGGCTTCTTATCAGTAGGGAGATAAGAACTATAGTGAACATTACATGCAAACAAAAGGGAAGTTATGAGGTGCCACTGAAAGCTTGTATATTTGTTCCCTTTCAAAAATATTGTACTTTGAAGCTTCCTGATTTGAACTTTGTGTTCTAAATATGGAACTATTTATGTGTCTTATTAACTGAAAAATGTCCTGCAAATCCTTTAGCCAGCATCTTGTTGTCCAATATTGTGTCTTTAGTTTTCAACATTGACATTTGTTTAGGGTAATTTAGTTGGCATAATTTAATACAAATTACTTCATCCAGGGAAGTAAAAATAACAGCGTTCAAGTACTGTGACTTTTTGTTTGATCTTCACTCATGCTTTAATTTCCATATCACTTATGTGTTATAGGAAGCCAGAGACAGAATTAGTGTCAAGAAAAGCCAGAAATAAAACATTGCTCAAACATGCAAGATTCTCCTAGAGTCAGCTCATTCAGCCATTATACTAAATATAATTTGTACAAGGCTCTTTTTGTCCCATCATTTTATCCTGAAGCTGTGATTTAGTCAAACCAGAGAACGGAAAAGTACAACGTGCTATAATGGACTTGTGTAGCAAACGCTTGCTTGTGCCTTTTTTGAAGCTGTTACGTTGCCCTGTGTTCAGCCCACTGGGCAATGCATGGGGCTCACATGCTGCTTTGTAGCTCTGCCAGCTGCCCTGTGTGTGGTGATAGCAATCATTCCTGCCTCCTCTGCTCCCAAAACACCAGTGGCCCATTGGCAACAGGAGTAGAGTGTCTCAGCAGCCACCCCTCTGAAGGACTCCTGGCTGGGCCTCTCAGAGAGGCTGAGAACATTTAGAGTAGATGCAGTTTCTCACTTCTTTATGGTAACCCACTTTATGAAAGCTCCACAGGTTCTGAAAACAAGCTGTGCTTTAAACAGCAAGTAAGGATTTAAAGAAAAAATGTTTGGGCAGAGTGTTCCATTGGGTATTGCTGTTAATCTTTCTGCTCCTGGTCTTTTTATACAGGCATCATTGAATTAGTATAAAGCCATATGCATATAAAATTAGGAGGCTACTGTGTGGAATACATTTTTTCTCTAAACAATTACTTATTATTGACGTGACTACTTGATGCTGGAGATACCATTTAATGTGTGGCCAAGGATAAAAGACCCATAAGGATTATGCATGGTTTAGAAAGTGAGGCTGGAAGTGTGTTGTGTTTGTGAGGTCCCCTGGATGAGGTGAGAGATGAGGAATCTGACTCTATGTTGTCAGAAGGCTGATATTATTATATTATATTATATTATATTATATTATATTATATTATATTATATTATATTATATTATATTATATTAATTTATATTAATTTATATTAATTTATATTAATTTATATTATATTAATTTATATTAATTTATTATGCTATACTAAAACTAGACTAAAAGAAAGAGAGAGGATACAGACAGAAGCCTTAACAAGAATGATAATGAAAGCTCATGACTAACTCCTCAGAGTCTGATACAGCTGATGGTGATTGGTCATTAAGTTAAAACAATTCACATTGAACCATCAACATGCACCTCTTGGTAAACAATCTCCAGACCACATTCCAAAGCTGCCAAACACAGGAGAAGCGAATCAGATAACTATTATTTACATTTTTCTCTAAGACTTCTCAACTTCCCAGGAGAAGAAATCCTGGTGAAAGGATTTTTCCAGAAAATATCAGGGTGACAGAAGTGAGGATGATATTCAGCTCCAGATTGTAGACACCTGCACTAGGAATATAAAAGATAGATCTTGTGTGAGTTGGGTGCATGAGTATCCATCCTAATCTGAGGAGAATCAGTGTTTCATTTAGCTTTTTAATAAATATCTAACCAGCAGAAATTCTTTTAAGGTACTTGAATTGCACTGGCAGGTATGACACACAACACAAAGGAGTCCTGTGCTATTCAGCATATAAACGAAAGCTGGGAAAGATACCATAAGATAACTGAAAAAGCAGTGTGTGGACAAATGGAAAAGCCCTCCAGTGACTGTGTTGGGAGTTCAGACATCTGAACTACAGGTAAATCCATGCAGGTAGTACTTCAGACCTCTGAATTTGAGTGTCATGAATAATCTGAGTGACTGAAGAATAGTCTTCACTGTAGCTGAGGAGGGTATAAAGCCATTTTATGTATATGCCTAATGATACATTAAAAAAATTGTTCCAAATAGTTGGAGTTGTTATAGGTGAGTCTTTATTGATAGTTACAGTGATCCAAAATCTGATTTCATTATCTAACAGCTGTGTAAGTGTAGCCCTTCTGGGCAATGACAGAGCTCAGAGGGTCCATTCATAAAAGTCCTTAGCTTTTGTTCAGGGATGGACACCTTGGTGACTTACTAGGCTGTCCTGGCTCCTGTAGGAATAAGCCTAAGTAGTTGTAAGGTTTCTTTGGTCTCAGTAAGTTACAGAGTTGTCTTTGTAACTTCCCTGGGTGCAGACTCCCTTCAGAGAAGCAAGCTCCAAGGATGTAATTCCATCCTCCAGGTGTGTGCCCACACAAGAGCTGTTTCCCAGAGAACAATACCTGAAGGCAGTCTGTTGAAAAGCTGGTTTTCTCAGAAACTCTGAGTACTAGAAGAATCTTTTGTACTGGCAAGGTTTTCACTTCCAACTGTGCAAGAAACTCATGGATCTAGGCAAAACAGCAAAACATCTGAGTTTTTACCCTTGCACTGTGTTCTTTGGACTTAGTCCAGGTGCTTCAAGATCTCTGTAATTCCTCTTACACATCTTATACAGCCTATTTTTCTCCTCCCTGAGTATTGCCCTGTATATAAACTAAATTTCTTGTCAGCTGAAACTGGTGAATTGACTTCTGTGAGATTTTGTTCAGATACCACTAATCTTTTTAAAGAGGCATCTGAAAGACTTCTTACCTTTTGGATCCCAAAATATATTCCTACATAATTTTTCAGGGCTCTGAGCCTCCTTGCCATCATCTCCTGAACTGTTCATCACCTTTCTCTCTTGGTGTGACGGTGACATTCTGGTATTTGCATTGCTTAGTCAAAAGTTGTGCTCAGAGAGTAGATGAAAAAGCAATCCAGCAGATTCACAATGAGAAAGCACAGAGGGGGCACCAGGTAGAATTCAGCCTTTTCCCTGGTCCTAAGCTATATCTGCCCATTGAAAAATACTCTGTTATATCTCCAGCTTAAAGAAGCTTTCAGTATTACACTCATTTCATCAAAGCAATATTGATTTGCAGTAGCTGATGGCCTAGTTATGTTCAGATTTTTAGAAACAGCCCAGCAGACAAGTGCAATTAATATAAAAGATTATCAAATAAGCCCTATTTTTGGTTTATTCTATTACATATCTCACTGGTGTCAGAAATGCTTGTGTGGCTATCTTTAAGGGAATAATTCTTCCATTTCAATTTTGGTTTCTTCATTCTACCTGCTGGGTTATTAATTTTTTTTTTCCCATAAATGTTCCTTGCAGCAGAAGACCATGGCCTCTTGGGTGAAACATTCAATGGTCAGAAACTGCAATCTGGCCATTTTCAAGGGGGAATCAAATTACGCAGTTTGCTGTATAAAGCACAAACAAATTTTAGTCTGGTTGGCGCTTATCTATCTTTGCAAGTACATCACTTTGGAAAGAGACTTGCTCAGCTAATCTGTGGCTGTCATGGAAATGTGATTTTTCCTTCCTCTGAACCAATCCTGGGCACCTGGCAAGCTTGCTTGTGCACCCATGCATTCAAGTCTAGCAGTTTCCATGGAAACCCATCAAACTGTTGCACCAATTTTCTAACATGCTGCCGCCTCACAAACACAGGACAAGTTGTTTTGCGCAAAATTCCTCTATAATGCTGTTCTGTTTTCTCTCCAGAGACAATTCAGCAAGACTAAATGTTTATACATTTAGATGGCAAGAATTGCTTCTTATTGCAGGTAAACAAGATCACCTATGTGAGAGTGTTTCAGAATGCTTTCAGAAACTCACTGAAAAATACCTTTTAGGCCATGAAACACCCCACCTTTAGGTGAGAAAAATGAAAACTTTGTTTTTAAATGTAGGTTTATTTATACTCTGATTTCATTAATACACCACCTATGTCTCTGGTTCCCTTCTGGGAGGTTATTTGAATTCCTAACTCAAGAAGCCAGTTGCTTCTTTTGTGAGACTGCCATGCTAACTTTCAAGTTAGTTTCATAAAGTTAAAGGCGTTTAAGAACATGAACTCTGTGACAACAGGAAATGGGAGTCAGAGTTCCAAGAGGTCTTGTTCACTTTATGACTTAAGGCCCATCCACTGGCTAAAAAGAATCCATGGCTTTTTGATTTTGAATAATTCAAGCTGTATCCTAACATACCCAACAAACAAGTTTTCAGAAGAGCTTCAGAATCTCAGAGATACAGACTTGTCTGGTACTCTCTCATCTCTTTCCAAACATGTAGGTTTCAGATATGGTCCAACACATATATTCCTCCTAGGTTTTCTGCTTGAGTAAAACTCATGGCATGTACCCTCCCACCATGCAAGTCAACATCTATTTATTATTCAACTGGTAGAAAGTAAATACATGTCCTAACATTTTTTGATTCATACACTGCTCATTTTAAAAAATGATTCCTGAATCTTAGATGCTGCCAACTCCTATAATGAGGATTATGTCCTGATAATTTTTTACGTATCAAGCCTTTTTCTGCATTTGTTTCTTCCTTATGCAGTACTGTTTCATTAACATCAGCAGTTGGCCTTTATCTAAGCTGGAGAATCATCAAACATGATGATTTCATTGTTCCTCATTGTGGAACAGCAAAAAGTAGTTAATGGTACGTGTGAGATGAAGCTCAAAGAGGAGGTTCAAAATGAGGACAATTAGTTGGCAGGAGCCACAGAATTAATGGCCATCAAAATTTGCAAGAATGCTTTATCCACTGAATTTATATAATAGAGATCAGATGAAGTTGGTAGCTGAAGGGGCATAAACTGGATAAATGCCTATTTAGCCAGAAACATCTTTCAGCTGAGGAAACAGAATAGTGGATACCATAAAAGATTGAATGCACTTAATATTGGCTTGCTTAATGGAAAACTTTGCCCACGCTATTAGCTTTAATTTAATGCTAATTTGCCCATTTAATAACAATTGATATTAAACAGTTTCCTATTTAATGTTAATTGAAAATCACTGGTCTCCTTTTCCAGACAATATTTAACGTCACTTATTTCCACTAGTGACAAAAAAAATGCATTTTTATTGTGGTCTAAAAACTTTGCAGGAAATATAAAGTACAGAAGAAGCATAGATCAGTCAGTATAACTATACACTTTAATTTAATTGTACTATTATTTTAAAAATGACCATCAAAGCCCTAGACACATAATTAAATGCCACAAACCACGAAGGATACGTTGAGATGAGATTGCAGTGGCTGCAAACTGAGTCATATTGTGTTTGCTTCCTCTACCTTTTTTCCCTCATTTTTTTCTTTCTGGTTGACCATGAGCATAAAATGGTTGTGGTAAGGAAAGGAATTCTGGTTTGGCTGACACCTTTTCCAGATTAAATCATGCACTCACCTTCTGACTTTCCAGAGCAGGTGCCACTGGCCTGCCAACAAAAACTGATGGAGTAATGTCTCAGTTTACATTCTCTGTTTTGCTAGCTCTATGAATATACGTTGAAAAGATGGATCATGGATTCCAGACTGTCTGTGAACTCTAAAAAGATTCTCAGCGCTGTACAGCCTCTCCCTATGGGTATCTATGAGCTTTTTTTTAGGTCCAGAATGTAACTCCTTTTGGAAATTATGTTCTATTTCTACTGCAGGGGTGCTTGTATCACATGGAGCACGTGTGTAGACTGTTTATAAATATCTGTGTCACTTCCATCATGCATGTACATGCCCAGAGTAAACAGAATATGTAACATCTGAGGCTGGCATCAAAAGGTGAAATATTTCACATGCTATGTATGGTAAGTACTTTTGCATCATTATTTATAAGTGGCCTGTCAGTCTGGCTGTCTAATCTGCTGCTGATGTCAGGGTCTTTGCACCTACCTCAGTCTTGATATATTTCTTTGCTATCATTTTGTTTCTCAGGATTTGACTAATTGGGCACAAGTTCTCACAGTTTTTTTTTCTGTGCATTATCTTACTGGTTTATTTCAAAAAGTACAATGAGTCAATTATACTATTGCCTGTTTCCTACATGCTGGGAAAAAGCTCTAATTGCTTTCTGTCAGTTGACCCAGGCATGGCTATTTCCTAAGTAATTTCTCTTCTCCAGAATAATCTCCCACTGAGAATACTCCCTCCTTATTATAGGAATATGTATTTTGGAGGGTTGTAATTAATATCAGTGATGTTATTAATCTCCACAGCATTTTCTAACCTTTCAAACTAAAAAAAAAAAAAAAAGAAAAAGGACAAAAACATCATAATTTATAATGTTAAGGAATGAAACTATGTCCCACTCCTTCCCTGAGGGAAAATAGGTTTCCTGCACAATTCTCAATTCTTTCCCACAATGAATAGAGCCTGTAAGAGTCTTTTAAAAGCAAAGATTATTGTAGAGGAGTAGGAGGCAATACAGATGGCATTACTTTCCTCTGTGCCTCATTGCTCTAGCACATGGAAAATGAAGAATGAATTCAGAGGAATGGTAATAGGCCCATTTTGGACAGGAGCTGGCATGTCTGTTGTGAGCACCACTGACAGATCACCCTCTTTTCTGATTCTGGTTTGTGCTGACATGCAAACGTCCCTTTATCTGAATCAGTGTGAGGCATTGAACACTGAGCTATTGCTCTCCCACTGCTGGCATTGGTAATTCATCCTCTGCAGTGAAATTTGACAAGCATAAAATTTTGAAAAGGTCAAGTTTGGGGTCTCCTGAGGTTATTTTTGACCTTAGTTTTGACAGCAAATGAAGAAAATGAGTAGCTGTGTGCATTTTGCAAGTCCATTAAGCAAGTGAGGCCTGGCAAGTTGCTGTTATGGGTGGGATTAGGGATAGGCACCTTTCCATAGCTGATGGAAGCCAGAGCTGACATTAGAGTCTGGCAAGTACAGAAGGGCTGCACAGTGATGCACACAGCAACTGATTGTGGACAAATAGGGGCTTTCCAAAGTGGAAAGCCTACTGCTCTGAAACCATGAGACCATATCCTGGTAGGGTCTTTGATCTCTGAAGTGTCAGCGTTTCATAAAGAGGCACTAAGGCTTTAATGAGTTTTGTTGTATCTTCTTCTTCATGGTGACCTGAAATGCCTGAACTGCTGGTCTAACAACTGTGATGTCTTATCCAGCTGGAACAGGAAAATAATCCCCACTTCAAATGCGACTTTGCAGGGTCAGATTGGAAGGTTTAAGGAACTGTCCCATACCAACCTTTGCCATCTCCAAAGGCAACAGTAGGGAAACAAATACTCCTCCAGAGAGTAAATCTGTGGGCTTACTCATTTGTACCAGCAATAAATTACAGCTGTGGTGCTCCTACTAACACTAACAGGTGTGGTCCAAGAGGAGCCAGCCTCAGGGATGAAGTTGTACAATAAATATGTCAGAATCCATTTTCTGCATGCACCAGAAGAAGAAAGTCCAGTTAATTGAAACTTAGGTAAAATGTAAGAACTCTGTGCTAGGGAAGGATCATGTCTGGGAGACTAAGCACTCCTAAATTAAATTTATAGATGCGGATCCTCTTTGCCAGTTTTACCTTGTTGATGTTAGCCTTTACAGGATAGTTACAGAAAGGAAAGGAGGAATTAATGTAGCAGGAATACTGTGGACTTGGGATTAATGAGGGAGCAAGAGGAAAGTTCAACAGAGAATTTACAAAGCGGCTTTTGACAATTTAGAAGCACTTTTGGCTCTGGACAAATCAATATAAACAATATTTATTTATGCAATTGTACAGATTTTAAGTAGTGGCTTGATTTGCTTTCATAACTTTTTTTGGTTTTACTAAATCTCACCTTCAGGGAATAGAGGAGGGGTCACTTTAAGACCATTTCTCTCTTTCAGGTTTTGATTTAGTCTATTTAGAAAGGAAGATAAATCCTTTGCAATGAAAAAGAGAATGAGACAGGAAAAAACAGAACTGGATCAAGAGCTTGTACAGGCCCATAGGTGTGTCCGCTTGGATTTTTGCCAGTCAGAGACTTTCCAGCCCTATTCCCTTGCTGTCAGTTCTGCCTTGTGTCCCACCTCCACCTGAACAGTCAGCAGTTCTGGTTCCTCCTGTCTGCATCCCTGGCTCCAGCACAGCACTCCCAGGACAGGGAAATACCACATCTGCCTCTTGGCACAAGCTCTTCAGCCCAGTTTTTTGTCATGGCTAGCTAGTAGCAATGCATCTCCATGCTGTTGCAATAATAGCAAAAACTAATGAGGAAAGACAAGAAACTTCAGCCAGAGAGAACTGATTTCAGTTCCAAAAGGAAAAATAAATGGTGTTTGTTTGAAAAAAGTAATCTCAAGTCAATTCAGAAAGTGTTGGAATTGCAGGTAATATGGTGCTGTTTTGTTCCCTACTCAATTTCTGTTTTGGCTGTACAGTATGCCAGTTTATTTTTTATTTATAATTATTTTTAAACTCACAGCCAGCTAAGCTAAATGAGTTCATCCTTAGAAACAGGCTATTATTTATTATGAATTGTGCCAAGTAAGCTGCCCCAGCCTCAGGCATTTGTGCCTTTTAGTACCTTGTGGCCCACTGAGCATAGATATAAACCCTCACAGAGATACCTTAAAGCCATGTCCTGCTCTGCATGACCACAAAAGAAAGAAAGAAAGGAAGTGGCGGAATGAAGGAAGGAAGTGGCGGAAGGAAGGGGAAGGGGAAGGGGAAGGGGAAGGGGAAGGGGAAGGGGAAGGGGAAGGGGAAGGGAGGAAGGAAGGAAGGAAGGAAGGAAGGAAGGAAGGAAGGAAGGAAGGAAGGAAGGAAGGAAGGAAGGAAGGAAGGAAGGAAGGAAGGAAGGAAGGAAGGAAGGAAGGAAGGAAGGAAGGAAGGAAGGAAGGAAGGAAGGAAGGAAGGAAGGAAGGAAGGAAGGAAGGAAGGAAGGAAGGAAGGAAGGAAACTTTCATAGTAGCAAGAGACATGATAAAAAGAAAAGGACTGATATGATGAAAAGAAAAGAATTCATTTAGGGAAGAAAAATAGAAAAGAAAACAATAAAAGAAACAGTCTTAGGAGGTGAAATAAAACTTGAGTCTTGAGTTCTACCGCGACTATTTTATCCTTTGGAGGACTTCTTTCTCTGAGGGTGATCTGGTGATATCTACCTGTGCAAGGATCTTTGACAGTACACCTAAGGACCATGGGGGTGTTCAAGAGGATGGTTCAGAAAACAAGAGATGATTTGAGCAGTACTGGGTTTCAAAACAGATAGCACCTTGAGATGTTAATTAGGTTCATTTGGAAATATTGTGAAGAATACATAATTTTTTCTGTTAGAACCATGCCTTGAATGTGATTCTTGGTGAATTCTTCTGGTGCACAAGTTTTGGACTTAGCTGGGGCTGTTTGCAGTCACCTGTAGCCGCCACTCTTCCATTTGCTGACATTTTCACTCACTCTACAAGGCAGTGGGTAAATAAGCCTGTGAGATTTCTGCCTGACTTGTGGGCATGTGGATGTGCACTGTGCCATGAAAAGCTATGGAAATGATGCCAGTGATGTTAAAATGTTGTAAGTACATGGTGTAGCACTGTAGCTCTGAGGGTTTAAAGCAATACAACATCTGCTGGATGATTTCATTGTCACCAACAACTGTCAGTGACAGTGGGAGGTGGCAGAGAAAAACCATCAGTCTGATTTACACTGAATTCCTCTTGCAAATGTTCCTATCTGTTTCCAAACAATTATTAGTTCTTTGCATTAGAGGTGACAATATTTTCTCTTCTGTGAAGAAGAACACAGTGACTGCATCTTGTCTGCATTCCTTGTTCTGACAAAGGCAAAGTTTTAGAGAAGCCTCACTTGTCATTTTCCTTAAATTAATTGAATTTCTCTGGATCCTACATGGCATTGTCCTCCTGGGCTCCCCAGGCAAAAATTTCAGCACTCAGTTTTTCTTCAGCTGGAGATACTTTCTCACAAGATCCTTTGCTGAACCAAAGCTCAGCAGTTAGTTCTCCTATGTGTTGGAAATGATGTGTTGTCAATACCCTTGGGTTGGAATCACTTTCATGGGTCAATGTTTTAATATTAGAAGGCATTGGGAGAGGTAAGCCTGTTTAATGTAACTGTTTTGCAAAAGCTATTTAGTGTTGACACAGAGAAGCTATATTTTATTTAAAATTTTTGCAAAAACTTAATTTTTCACATTTTTTTAACATTCCAAAATTCCCTTTAAAGGGGCTTTGAAAGGCAAGCATTAAACTGGAAGAAAAATAACTTGCAATGGTAAAAACATGGGATTTTTTTCCCCCTTAGTATGGAAAATAAAACATGATAAAAAAATTGTCTTTTTAAAATCTGAGATAGGTGCATCAAGTAGTTCTCGACTGCCACTTTTTCAGTCTACAAAATTACTGATATTGATTGCAATTAGTATATTTGTACAGAGTATGGGGTGTGAGATACACAAATGTACTTATGAAATGGATGGATAGGGCTGCTGCTGTGCTGTTTTATTGACTTATCATATACATAAGGACCCACAAATGTGTGTGGGTCCTTATGTATATGATAAGTGCCAGATAGCAGGATCAAGGGCCAAACTAGAAATCGAAATCTTAGTTCTTTTTTAATCATAGGTCAAAACCCAATTTATTTCATACTAATCTTACAGATATTTACAATTAAAATAAATCTTGCCTTGTATGAAGCCATGTCCTCCTTTGACTGGATCTGAGCTTCTAGTGAAGAAAAATTACACTGAGCTTGTGTCACCTTGCAAGATGTTATCTTGGCATCAATTGCAGGGTCAAACAAGGGTTTATTGCAAGAAGAAGAAGAAGAAGAAGAAGAAGAAAAGAAGAAGGAGAAGGAGAAGGAGAAGGAGAAGGAGAAGGAGAAGGAGAAGGAGAAGGAGAAGGAGAAGGAGAAGGAGAAGGAGAAGGAGAAGAAGTAGTAGCTTTTACTACTGTCTGGGAGGTAAAATATTCCCATCACTCCAGGTTCCTTCAGGGGAGTGCTAGCCAGCATACATATGTTGTTCTCAGTTCTAAGTGGTGCAAAGACTGAAGGAAAAGCAAAACTGCTATGGGCCTCTATAATACACCTCAAACACACTGAAGCTCAGACAGATCTGCCAGTTTGAGAGTTGTATTATTGAATACTGAAAACCCCAAAATAATAAATAAAAAGTATTCTAGGAAAACAACATATTCTGTTCTGCAAAAAGAATCTTTGATTTTTTTCTGAACTCGAAGCTATCTAGTAACCTGAACATTTCAAATAGTATTTCTGAAAGACAATTCTTAAAATGTAAAGCATATTTTAAACCATTAATTAATTTCTACTGAATTGTGACATATTCTTCATTCTTGGAAAACGTGGCATTAAAAGTTATTATTCTTCCACAGAGAACATGCTTTTCCATAGAGAGATAATTCAGTCCTGAAAATCATGTGATCTGCATTGTGCTTTTGGCCAGACTAGACTGTCACAGCGGCACACTGGGATTATTTATGGATGTATCTATGAGGAAATGCTCACAGAAGAATCAGTCACTCATTTTTGTTGAAGAATTTTTATTGATGACTGGGCTTTATTTTAACTCTTTTTCCTTAGTGTGCCCCGAAATCAAATTCTAATTACCAACTTGTGGGGGTGAAGTGTAGAAAAGTCTGTCTTAATTTCCTCATGCAGATGTTTAGATGCAAGCTAGAGGGGTGGATGAGAGAGATGGGAAGCTGAGGGAAGGGCTCTCCCAGTCTCTTAGGTGCGATATTTTGTCATCAATGCCTCATGATGCTATGAAAAATGCTGGAAGCCTTGGCAGCTCCATCTGCAGTCACAACCACAAACAGCAGCACACATGTCTTGTTTAAAGGATGAGAGAATGCTTTTTGCTGCTGTTTCAGCTTTGGGTAAGTGTTTGTTTCTCTGTTCTCTGGATAAAGTGACTGCTGAAGGAAGTGAGAGAGAGGCTGCAAGCAGAGCAAGGACTAGGAAAGGAATGCAGTGTTTAGCAGCTTCAAATTCTGTTCCTGACACCACCAACAAATTGAAATAGTGCAAAATCCTTAGTGTTGGTCCTGCTCTCTCACATGCTACAGTTTGAGGAGAAGGGGCATTATCCAGCTTTTCTCCACTCTGTAAGCAAAGAGGCACTACGTCCTTTTCTTAGAAACAGTCTAAATTGGAAGGCACCCACAAGGATCATTGAGTCCTGCTCTTGGCTCTGCACTGGGCAACCCTACCTCCACACTTTGGCTGATTTATAAATGTTTATGTAGGCTGTAGAGAAGTTTCTGGCTTTTTTAGTTACTGCAAAGTGCACCCAGCATGGTCTAAAATTTTGCTTTTCATGTTGGAGATGAAAAAGATCAATACAATTCCTTTTATTTTTCCTATACCTCAAAATTTTGCCTCAACTACTACTCTTGAATGCTTGTAGTATTTTTGTTTGAGAAATCCTTGCAATGAAGTCATAATTTCTTTGTTAATGTTGATTTAAAGTCTTTTACAACCAGAGCAATTAAACTGTTGCTGTTTAGGGTGAATATATATGGCAGGAATTTATTTGTGCATATTCAGCAAGAGCTTGAGGATGAACCCAATGGAAAAATAAATAATGACAGTGTTCTGAAATCTCAAGTTGAAAAATGCTATGACTAAATTCATGATGATGCTGGTTCATATAATATCTCCTTTCTCTCCTGGAAAAAAAGCATTACATATTCACATTACATTATTTTTGCCTCCCCAGATGGCCCTTCTTAGGGAAATGGAAAATTTGCTTTTTCAAGAAATTATTGCAGGATTTCTGTTTTGTTTGTTTTTTCAAATTTTCAATGTTGTGGATAAAAGCAAAAATTCATACTCAGTGTTTCCATCTTTGAAATGCTGTATGGATAAATTTAGTGGCTACACATAAACTTGCTTTTTTTCCCCCTCACTCACCTACAACACTTTCTCCCCAAAAAAGGTTAATAATTTGAATTAATATGAAATTCCAAATAATATTTTCAAGTGTCTGTTGAACAAATATCTCTTTCAATGATTTGAACTAAACTTTAACTAAGAGAGTGAAGAAATAAAACAAGAAACTGTGAGAGGAAACAAATTAGCTATCCATCATCTGTATCAGTCTAGCTTTTATTAGAACTGTTTGAATTAATCTCTGCAATGACTTCAAATTTCTGATTTCATAAATTCTCTTAATGAGTCTTGGCACAATTACTGTGCTCCCTGATTGTGATCTCTTACAAGGTGTCAGGCCATGCCATTACACTGAGAGTGCATGTGGCAGAATTAGAGGGATGTGTCACAACATCCTAAATGCTGTCTGTCCCTCTGTCCTTGGAAATCCACTCCTGAAACAACTACAGTGGTGAAGAAAGGCTCTAACAGACCAAAGATGCTTCTGAAAAATCATCCTTGTATCCTGGTGGAGTGGTACCCACTGATCCTTAGATTCTGCATTGAGAAAAAAGTCTTGTCTCAATGGATGGGGAAATGACTTAATTTAGATGTCATGCAAGGAGGCCCTGAAGGTGAAGATGGATTTCAGCCACACTGTATGTTTTAACCTGATAATATTTAAATAATTCCACCTTGTTATCTCCTATATATCTCAAGGAAGTTGAAGTCCTCTGCGGCTCAATTGCAAGGCAAGAATGAATACAGTTCATTTGTCAAAGTGTCACTGACTGATTTTATAATAACCTGTATAGTAGCCACAAGTTTCAGATTTATTTCTCTGGTGTGACAGTGAAAGCAGTTTTATTGCAGCTAAATTGACACTGGAAACAAGCTCTGCCTTTCCCTTGCAGCATTCCTGTGGGCAGCAACCACAACAGGGCCATGGGAATCTTTGCAGGAAAATTTTAGTGCATGATAATAAACATTCATAAATTATCAGGTGCCACCAGTCAACCTGCTGGAAATGTAAGCCACAAAAAGACACCCACACTCAAACCCAGGGATCAGCCTGTGTCCACATTTAGGCACAAATACACAATATATAGGCACAGATAATATATATGCACAGATACAGAATATATAGGCGCACATACACAATATATAAGCACAGATAATATATATGCACAGATACACAATATATAGGCACACATACACAATATAGAGGCACACATACACAATATATAGGGACAGATACACAATATATAGGTCCAGATAATATATATGCACAGATACACAATATGTAGGCACAGATACACAATATATAGGCACACACACAATGTATAGGCACACATACACAATATATAGGCACACATGCACAATATATACAATATATAGGCACAGATACACAATATTTAGGCACAGAAACACAATTTTTAGGCACAAATACACAATATTTAGGCACAGATACGCAATTTTTAGGCACAAATACACAATATATAGGCACACATACACAATATATAGGCACACATGCACAATATATACAATATATAGGCACAGATACACAATATGTAGGTACAGATACACAATATATAGGCACACATGCACCATATATAGGTAGACATACACAAAATATAGGCACAGATACACTATATATACAATATATAGGCTCAGATACACAATATATAAGCCCAGATACACAATATATAGGCACACATAATATATAGACACACATACACAACATATAGGCACACACACAATATATAGGCACAGATAATACATAGGCACATATACACAATATATAGGCACATATACACGTGCTCCCAAGCTGTGTAAGGGCAAGCAAAGGTTTCCCTGTTTCACAGTAACTATAAATATATGAAATCTTATTACTTACTCACCTCCAGGATTTAATATCCACACAGGGAGGAGCAATGAGGCAAGTGCTGGACTTTATCATGTCAGTGTTATTAGGGGAAACTTGTTAACATTTAGAGAGGATTTGAAAGGGGGTTATAGCATTGTATGGATTTGGCAATATCCTAAGGAGAGAGGGAAAGTAAGGAAGAGTTCAGAGAGCCCTTTCCCAGCAGGCTCTTGTAATTTATGATCTCCAGGAATATAGAAGAATGGTGTGAATGAGCTGGGACATCTCAATGTCTTTCATTTCCCCCGTGGCATGTGCCATTCCCAAGACAAGTGTACCTGTAATTATTTCACTTGCTTTCGCACCAGGGTTGTTTATCAGGAAATATGTGTTTCCCATTCTTCCTGCAGTTAGTGGAAAGAAGATACTCCTATTGACTTTGTGACATTTAGCACACTCAGTTTAAAAGAGATGTTTTATTTTCTTTTCAAGTGCCTTCTTTGTTAGCTTCATACTTTTGAGACTATCCACAGAGTAACAGCATGATGATTGTTTTCTAACATCCTCTTGAAGTTTCATTAGATTTTGTTGGATCTTGTAATAAGCTGGGAGAAGTCTTTGGGACCCATGAGTATAAGTACATTTATTTTGTTAAACTTTATTTTCCTTTCCTCTGTTGCCTAGGGCTAATATTTGTTTTGTGTGACACTTTGTAAATGTATTAAAATACTGTGGACATACATAGAGGGAGGTGACTGCATTTAATCAGTGACTGACTGCATCCAAAGAACAGTATTTGAGTTCTCCTTCATACCACCAGTAAAGGAAAAAAGAAAGCTAGGGAAGAAGGTGGTGGTGGCTTCAATCTTTCAAATAAACCTGCAAAGGAATTATTGCTTCCATCAGCCTGTGTTGACAGAGTAGATGGGTTGTAGCAGCCCAGTCTCTGTCTTGTACTGGGGCAGAAAATGG
The DNA here is from genome assembly GCF_027887145.1 of Ammospiza caudacuta. Lineage (NCBI taxonomy): Eukaryota > Metazoa > Chordata > Aves > Passeriformes > Passerellidae > Ammospiza > Ammospiza caudacuta. The sequence continues at coordinate 12,999,394 of NC_080597.1, read as the reverse complement.
CCATGTCTGAAATGGAGGAATTGTGCAGGGCAGCCTGAGTAGCTCACACCTATGTGGTGTTTGGCTACAGAAAGTCATCTGCTCACAGTGCTTTCCTATGAAATGCCTGCATTTCCAATGGAAAATAGCTCAGGTTTATAATCTCAGTTTATCAGTTTCCCTCTCACAGGTGTGGAGAGAAAATGCAAGGCAAGGCAGAATCACGAACCATGCCTGGGATCCACAACATAAAATTAAACCATTGAATCAAAGTTTGTATGCCCCTACATTTCATTTCAGCCAGTAAGTTGAAAAAATATAGAAAAAATATTTCTTTACAGTAGCTTCTACCTTGCTGTTTGGGTTTTGTGATCAGAACAGAGCTGAGAACGCAAGGACAGGATCAAAGACCTTTTCTGCTTCTCACACTGCCTGTCGGTGAGGAGGTAGAGGAAGGTGGGTAGGATCACAGTGGGGACAGCTGACCATGGGAGAATATTCCATGCCATACGATGTTGTGTTTAGAAATTAAATCTGGGGGAAGAAATGAGGATGGGGTGTTCAGGGTGATGGTGTTACCTTCCCTAACTGCTTAGGTGTGAAGGAGCTCTGCTTTCCTGGCCATGGCTAAACACCTGCCTGCAGATGGGAAGTAGTGGATGAAGTCCTTAATTTGCTTTGTTTAGATGTGCAACTTTTGCTTTACCAAGTGAACTGTCTTTATCCCTGCCAACAAGGTTTCTCATTTTTACTCCTGGGATTTTTTCCCTATCCCACTTGGGGTGTGAGGCAGCAGCTGTGTGGGGCTGAGCTCTCCTCAAGGGTTAGCAGGCAGGAATCCTTTGTGGTGTGTGCCCATTGTAGTACCCCAGTACTTCTGCCAGTAAAATGTGAGTTTTTGGGCTTAGTGTTACTGTTTTGAAGCAGAATTTATTTACAGCAGTTCAAAAAGGACACAAAAAGTGCTTTTCAATATGTGGCAATAATAATTATATCTACCCAATATAGACTTAGGTGCATGTTCAGTCTAAAACAGAGGTAAATAACTCCTGTTTTTCCAGGGTATGAGTCCTTTTTGAGTGTGCTGGAGGAAACTGGAAGTTGAAGCATTCTCTGCCCTTACTCTGAATTACCTGGGGCTCTCAGCCCCACAATGTAAATGTATGTACCTTGCTGATTGACTGTCAGTTATTAATTGATAAAGAGCTGACTTCTTACCCAAAACTGAGCTTCTGAAATTTTCATGATTGATTAATGGAAGGGACCAAAGAAAAGCCAGCCAAGACCTGTGGGCTATTTGGAATTTGAATATGAATATTTTTTCATTCACAATTGAATTCACGCAATGCACTCTGCATGGAGAGCAAAATCACATGTTGTTCCTCCCCAAAATAGTTTTTACATGGTTTTTGTTTTTTGGTTGTGTAAACTTAGGACAATAAAAGCCCCAAGGGATCCTAGAGGGGACATGGCTTGGATACTTTGTGCTCACTAATTCCAAGTGAAATGTCATAGCTGCTGATTAGAAGCATTCACTGAGTTAGCAAGTTGTTTTAACAAGTTTGTGCTATTTCTGTCTGTGTTTTTCTCTTATTTGAAAATTCAAAGCCTCACTAAAGCAGAATATAAAGCATGATTTTAATGATTTGTAAATACATAGGAATATATGCTATTTGAGATATATCTTCCAGAGCAGAGTAGTTTTTGTTTATGTGTTGTTTTTTTCTTGCAGGATCCTGAAGATTTGCCAAGATGGCACATCAGACTGAGCAGACTTCTGGTCAAAGAGAATGTGTTCATTAGTAAAGCCATCAATCAATACTAAGCCTTTTGGTAAGTCCTTCTAAAGTGTAAGACCTTCTAAAGGGCAGTGTAGGAAATATGTGGAAATCATTATGGATGGAAGATAAAAATGGTGACAGTAATTTTACATAAATGGGACACAATAGTGGCCACTTATTGCCAGAATAACTTACTGTATTAGGAAGTTAAATAACTGGGACACTTTATGGACACAGGTCAGAAGAGTTTAATCTGTTCAAAAAGCAGCTGATCTAAATTTTATAACTTGCCTCAATTAAGATAAAAGAGTACTCTGATATTCTGCCACCTTAAATAAGATATTTATTCATATAAGTTTATGCAAATAATTAAAATAAAAGAAAGACCACCATGGAGAAAATGCTGTCCTTCCATTAATCCAATGCTCATTCAGCAGAGGAACAGATTCTCATCTTTTAATACATTAAAAATACCTTTGTGACTCCAGCTCAAGAATTTAAGTTGCTTGGGTAAGGTTTCTGCCCTAGTAAATTAAATTCTTTAGAAAGAATTTTTACATTTACATTGTATAATCTTTCATATCACATGCACTTTCCAGTGTAATTGTTGGCTGCAAACCCTTTATATCTCTGTGAGACAGGATATGGATGAGGTACTATTTACTTATTTAGTCACTGCATTGCAGTTTCAAACAAAAATTCTTTTTATCTCTTACAGTTGCTTGGGGTGGGTTACTTGAACTCTCTTGGTTCTCAGCTAATGTCAACACGTGGGAGAAACAGAACCTGTCTGGTTCATGCTTTTTTTTGCTCAGAAGTTAATTCTGCTGCGTGTGCAAGGAATGTGCAGGGCTGCCAAATGGATAACCCTGTGGAGACTGACATTACAGCTTGCTGTGGGGTGCTTGTGCCTGGGATGAAGCAAATTCCAGAGCAGCAGGGACCTGAACATCTCTGAGCACAATCTCTCTGATTTCACCGCGTGTCTCACAGAGTTCTGGCCTTTCATCCAATGCAGAATGAAAACAAGGTATTTTCTAAAAATGGAATCCCTGTTTGATATTAATCTACTCCCAACATATTCCACTGATCAGGAGAGCATTGCTGGAGGAAATGAACTACCTCAAGGCTGGATTCCACCCCCTCCTTAGCTCAGTCTGCCCAGTAATTTATGTAGTGCTTAGAAAGAGCAGCCAGACATTACTTTAAATGGAGGGAGACCTACACTTGTATTCCTACTTAAAATTCATCACATTTCTCCCTGAGCCATCACCTGCTTTCTGTGAAAGCTTGGAACAGGCTGTCTGAAGTAAACAGTGTTCATTGGCTCAGCTCAGCTGGAGTGCTGCTCTCCACAGACACCAGAACCACTGCAAGCTGCTCAGCTGCATGGCAGTGTATCCACTGCTCTGATGCCACCCCACCTTTCACAACATTGCCAGTATTTTACCCACCTTTTGTATTCAGCATGACTCACACAGTGTTCATTTTCTGCAGCTTGTCAATACCAGTTTTAGGGGTTGTTTGTAAAAGAGTCCAAAAGAAGTACCTCAGTAAAAAAAAGAAAAAAATAATCTCATTTTACATTTTAATCTGTTTTAGGAGCTGAAAATTGAGGAAAAAAGGGGATGGTAGACTTGAGTTTAACACACTTTGCTTTTTCCCAGAATATGATGCTAGCCTTTGAAGATTTTCTTCCTTTGGGGATTGTGTCTTCCCCCTTCCTCAGGAGCCTGGATCAGAGCTGTTTGCCCTTGAAGGCTGCTTCTGGTTAAGAGGAGTTGTCCTCCCACGCTCTCCAGAGCTGCTCCTGCTGAGGATGAGCGAATTAAAAAACCAAAAGCACTGTGAATGTCAGAAATATTATTTTCCTTGTGATAGTTTAATGAGGTTACAGCTTATGGTAATCAAGAAATTCCCCACTCTGCGAAAGAGAAGGGGTTTTTTGCTAATCTGCTGTGATGCTGATTGTTTTGCAGAAATGATGTTGTGCCTGTGCAGCTGCAGCCTCAGCCTGTTGCCCCTCACTGCTGGGTAGGGGGGTGCAGGGCTGGGCTTGTGAAAGGGGGGAGAGAAAGTCACCCCTGTTTGGTACAATCTGTACAGGTGTCTCTTATAGGCACTTCATCAAAGTTCTTCCCTCTGACCATCACCTCAGGGCAGGTACAGCTCTCTGTGTGTTCTCTTTGCATGTGCAGTGGGTTGTGAGACCAATAGCAAATCACCCCCCTTTGAAAGAAGCAATTCTATCTAGTGAAAATCTTCCTGTTGAAATAAAATTTTATGGGTATATTAGCTTTCTCCCTTAAATATTGCTTTCATTAAAGCAATCTGTTTTCCCTGGGAATTTTATTTGCATGTATTAAGAAACGTGTAAAGCCAAGAGACAGAGCTTTCACTACAGTTAAAAAGGAAGAGGGTTGAGAAGGCTGAATAGAAATATTTCAATTGTGAGATTTAAAAAAACAAATCCCAAATATCATCACTTTAAAATTGATCTCTAAAACTAACCAGGAACATATTTAAGAGAAAAGTTTAACAGTTTAACCAGTAGAGATTGAGATAGCCTGGATTAACCTGCAATCACAACCCTTGTGTACATTGGAAACACTGTCTTGTTTACTCACAGTGTGCTTTCCCATGCAGGGATAAACCTGCTCCTTCTGGCTGGGCTCTCTTGGCCCTGAAATTCTGTTGGCTTAGGGGAGATGAACAAAAGGCAGAGGAGAAAACACAGCTTGTTACTAGCTGGCAAAAATGAACTTTGGAGAAGGCTGCATTTCCAGGAAAAACTTTTTGGGTGTCTATAAGCAAAAAACACCCCAAACACTGAAAGTTACTGTCTTCTGAAATGGAGGGATAATTCAGGAGTCAGCAACACAATAAATGTTTCAGGGATTGCTCTCTTGAGGGATGGAGTTTGCTTTTTGGGAAAAGATGTGATGTGAGTAAGGCTCCTGTGCATTTAGAGACAAGTAGGAAAAAGGGACGCTGATGAGAGTCCTTCAAGCTGACAAATTACAAGTGTTCTACTGTGTCACAGAATCACAGAATATTCTGTGTTGAAAGGTACCCACAAGGTTCATCAAGCCCAGCTCTGCAGGGAATGGCCCACCCAGGAATCAATGCCACAACCTTGGTGCCGTTAGCACCATGCTCTGACAAAATGAGCCAGGGGGATTCTGTACTGAAAAGAGAAACTCCACAGAGACCTGCATGCACAAGGTGTAATCCTGCAATACTACTTGTGTACATCCTTGAAAAGCTGCACTGTATAGAGAGGAAATTGGGACTAGAATTTCACAAATAGAGATTTCCTTGTACACCCATGTGACCTGGGCTACAGTCACTTCACTGCTCCCTAACATTCTTCTGGGAAACTTGCTCTATATTAGGAACAAGTACTACACAAGTTGGACAATCATAAAAAAATCCACACCAAACTTCAAATGCTAATCTGTGCTTGAGACAAGTAAGAACCTGACTCTCATGTGATTTGGGGCATGCAACAGCTGAAAAATGCCTTTACCTAAAAGAATTGTTCAGAACTTAGTGTGCTATGTGCCTATAAGCACACATTCTTTCTCTGTCCCTCTTTCTATATGCCTGAGGCACAGTAATTATATCTGTGTTTTGGGAAAACATAGGCAAACCCTCCTTTCAGACATAAAAAATCTCCTGTCTGGACTGCTTTTTGTTTCTTGTCACAGAGAGAGGGAGAAGGCTGTGACTCCTTTCAAAACTGCCTGCCTGTGTGAGGAACTGAAACTGCAGGAGGAAAGAATGGTATTAATGCCAAGTTCCAGAGCAAAAGAGGACTTTAGAAGATGTGGGATGCTCCACATTTCTCAGAGGCCTGGTTTTCCTGAGTGGAAAAGATAAGAGGTAGGTGATTAAAAATAGAAATCTTCATGGCAATTTTGGGAGCTGCCTTTTGATATGCAGGTAAGGGCAAATCTCCCTGGGTCTCCCTGGGTTTCCTGGTGACATTCCTGATCCCCTTGCACAGTTCCCTCAGCCACAGCAGCTGTGGAAGCCTTGTCTCCAGCTGGAAGGATGAGGTGTGGGGGAACTTTCCAAAGCTGCACGTTGGTGATGGCACAGGGGGCTCAGCTGAACAGCTAACACATTTTTTGTTAATACTGCTAAATGCAAGGTTGTTCATCTAGGAATGAAAATTTTAGGCTTTACCTAAGATAAAAGCTGTGTTTAGAAATCATGATTGAGATAAAGGGCTGAAGGATCAGGGTGAATAATCTTTGCAACATGAGCTCTGAGCAAGACAAGAGCCTGAGCAGTCCTTGATTGTGCATATAAAGATCAGCCACAAGCAGAGCCACTGCTACCACCACATGCTCCAAGACTGGACACAGCTTTTAGAGCATGGCTGGTATTGGCTCAATCCCTTGTGTCACTGTGATATTTTATGAAAAATCCCTTTGCCAGGATCTTTTCTCCTGAGAAGCTGGGAAGCTTCAGCTTCTCCATGTTTTGCTACTTTGGAATGTGATGTGGAGAATTGTTTACCGAGCATGTGAATTGTTTTTAATTAATGGCCAATCACAGCCAGCTGTGTCAGACTCTCTGAGTCTGTCATGAGATTTTATCATTCTTTGCTAGCCTTCTGATGTTTCCTTTCTCTTTCTTTAGTATAGTTTTAGCATATAATTTTCTTTTAATATCATAATATCATATCATATCATATCATAATATATCAGCCTTCTGAAACATGGAGTCAAGATTCTCATCTCTTTCCTCGCCCTGGGGACCCTCAAACACTGCCACACCCTTGGATTACCAGAATTAAATATTTGAGATCCCTGCTTTGAACTTGGATGATTTGTACACATATCAGCCACGTTCCTAGAAAATATTTGAATTGTTGACCTAATTCTGAAGCAGTTTGGCTATCTCCTGTAAATCCATGTGTTTCCATGGAAAGCTTTGTTTTTCATTGAGAAAGGTGTTTCAAATAAAACAGGGTTCCCAGTCCGCTGTGTTTCCTATTTTTAAAAGCATATTGACAAACTGAGAAGTCTAGGAAAGAGCTACAAGGAGTACTGGAGTCCTGGAAAATCTTTTTTACAGTAAAATGTCTTTTTCGTTTATCTTTAAGGGTAAATGGTGCCTGCTCACTGTAGATAAGTGCCTATGAGAAGAGCAGATTTACTAGGAGACAACATTTTAACCTTCTGAAAGTATAAAAATCTACAAATGGCTCTCATGGCTGGGAGTTGAAGCTACTCAAATTCAGAACAGAAATCAATGGCAAATGTTTAAGCTAAGAATACTCAGTCACTGAAGCATCTTTAAGAGAAATTTATTATACCTGCCAGCAAAGCTGTCACTAAACCAGGATTATTTTTAAAATGTCTCAGGATTCAGCAGAAAGTTTTTCTATAAAACCAGTTGTAATTTAATTCAGGTGGAATTTCTGAACTTGCAGTAGGAATCTCTGGATGGTAACTCATGGTATCTCCTCTGCAGAAAGTCAGGGTAGATGACTATTGAAGTTAAGGTTTTGCAAATATTTTCTGCCTCATAAGGTAATCTAAAATTAATGATAATAAAAACTACTAGGTCAACAAAATGTTTTCTCACAAGATATTCTGTTAAAATCTACTGAAATGAAACAAGGCTTGTTTTTTTATTCCTTTCTTTAATTTTCCCACTTACTAAACTATAATGTAGGTAATTTTTCAAATATATTACTTTCTTTTTTACATTTTCCTTAAAATAGTTCATTATTGATTTAAATTTTTTACTTTCTTTTTTCGCCATGTATAATTTTTGAGAAAAAGTTGACAAATAGCTCTGCTTGACTCAAATATGTATTTTATTTATCCCACCACTAAAAGAAACTATGCCTTATCATCTGAGCTCAAATTTTTGTTAGGAATTTAAGAAAAGAATCTGAACTCACATTATGGTACATCTCCCCACACTGAAGGGCATGCAAGCCCTGGGTTGACATGTCTCTTTTTTTGCTTGAAGATTTGTTAAGTAGCAGTCTAAGTTCTAGAGAGATGACAGAAAAAAAGTTGTAGATTCTTGTTTATATGGATATTCAGTAGTTATGGTTAATAAAGAGTAGCAAATTGCCATGATAAAGGCAGATAAGTAGTTGATGAAGGCTAATTAATATCAGACCACCTCATTGCTAAATAGGGTTATAGCGGGCTAAAAGAGAACACAAATGCTGAATTTCACCAGTAGTAGTGATGATTTCAGCACAGGAAATAGATTATCCTGCACAGTTTCACTCTTTTTCTAGTGAGAAATTTATAATTTTATTAAAAGGGAGAATTTTATAATTTTATTTTAAGCTCCCCGTACTCATGAATGTTTCCACAGAGATGAAAGGCAAAGGTTATGAGAAGATTTTAACCATAAATATTGATGATTTGCTTTCAAAATATTTTTTTTCTTTGTTTCCTACTAAGCATGGCACAGATGAGGAAAGCTCCCAGGGATATGTAGAAGTTGTGCACCAAAAAACAGAGAGATGGCATTCTGGAGTGGCATCCCTCATGCTTTCTTACTGTGTGGTGAATCCAACACGCTGTTAAAAATGCAGTTCCTTGAACACTCCTTCACTTAGTGTAAAATGAGGAGCTTGCAAATGGATTAAGTTTCAAAGAAGGTTCAGTATGTGCTTTTGATTGTCTGAGTGTCTGTTTGAATCACTTAATTTCTACAAGAAATAGTGACAACTAAAAAATATCTCAGCTGGAGGACTGCAGTAATCACATTTTATTACTTTCTAAAATTTTCATGTTGGGACTTCAGAAGAGAAAAAGGGTTTATAATCCACCTTCATTTGTGTTGGCCTCTCATTACAGACAGTCCTAAAAAGGAACAGGTTTCCAATAACCCTGAAGCTTAGTTTCAAGGAAGATTCCTGCCTACAAGGAAATGGGCTCATGTTCAAATGCAGCCTCTTGCACAGTGAGAGCATCACCACTGGGATCTCCAGGATTTCAGAAGCCTGTGGCCCTGAGTACAAGGCAGAAATCTTTCCTGAAGGTGAAAGCTCAGAGGTAGAAGGAGTGGAAAGAGGAAGGGCAGGGCTGGAGAGGGTTGGGTGTGATTAAGAGCTCAATTTTTATTCAAGATATACTGCTGAGTGATTTATCATCTCAGCTCCCGGACCTATTTTTGTGTAATTCTGATTAGTCTGTGTTGTGTTGGTGGTCAGCTGTTGGATCAGGTTACAGAACTGCATTTGTGTCCTGGTTTCAGCCAAGGCAGAGTTCATTTCTTCTCCTTACAGTGCTGTGTTTTGGATTCTGAATGCCAGTGGTGCTGATAGCACATTGATGTTTTGGAGTTTTTGCTAAGTCATGTTTATGCTAAATCAAGGACTTTTTTTTCTCCTTTGTCATGCTCTGCTCATGAGGAGCTGCACAAGAGAAACTGGCAGGGAGCACAGGAGGGACAGGTGACCCAGAGTGACCAGAGGGATATTCCATACCACAGAATGCCATGCCCAGTGTATAAACTGGGGGGAGTTACTCAGGAGGGTGGCTGATCTGGGCTGGGGAAGGAGGGCAGCAAGGCTGGTGAGGGGCTTGGAAAACAAACACTGTGAGGAACTACTGAGGGAGCTGGGGGAGTTTAGCTGGAGAAGAAGAGATTCAGAGGTGACTTTATCACTCTTTACAATTTCCTGAAAGGAAGTTTGTCCTAGATTGCAGGGCAATGTGAATTCTATTTGCCATCTGTTAGAGGTGGGGCAGTTACCTTCTATTCATTGGGCAGTTTTCCTTATCTCTTCCATAAACCAATCCTCCCTCCAGGGAGATATCTTCTGTTAGGTTATGTAATTTTATCAGTCATGCAGTGACAGTCAATGGGCCATTGAGTGTCACTGCATGACGGATAAAATTACAGCATCCCATTGGGAGATGCTCCGCCCAGGGGGAGGAGCCAAGCATTCCTAATTGGATATAATCTGATATCTTGGGGCAGCAGTGCAGTTTCTCCACTGGATTTCCCAGAGGAGCAGCTGCCTCTTCCACTGGATCTTCAGAAGAAGACTCCACCCTTCTACAGGATCCCTGCTCCAACAGAACCACCCCTGACACTCCAGGAGCACTGCAGCCACAATTCCAATTGGACTGCTACCAACACCCTGACCCACAGGGTGTCAGGTTGTGTTCTGACTCTGTCAGTGTTGTTTTGATTTACTGCATTGTTTATTTTATTTTTTTTTCTTCCCTAATAAAGAACTGTTATTCCTGGTTCCATATTTTTGCCTGGGAGCCCCTTAATTTCAGATTTATAATAATTCAGAGGGAGGGGGTTTACATTTTCCATTTCAGGGGAGGCTCCCACCTTCCTTAACAGACGCCTGTCTTTCCAAACCGAGACAAGGTTGTGGTCAGGTGGGGTTGGTCTCTTTCTCCAGGCAGCATCTGACAGAACCAGAGGACACAATCCCAAGCTGCACCAAGAAAAATATAGGTTAGATATTAGGAGAAAGTTTTTTACAGAAAGAGCGATAAAGTTCTGGAATGGCCTGCCTGGAGAGGTGGTGGAGTCACCATCCCTGGATGTGTTTAAACGAGACTGGATGTGGCACTGGTGCCATGGTTTAGTTGAGATGTTGGGGCACGGGTTGGACTGAAAATCTCCCTTTGTAAGGAGCTGGGTGCCTTGGAGAGGAAGACCTGAGAGCTGCTTGCTGGAAAGGAGCTGGTGTTTTTTGGTTAACTGGAGGCAGTGAGGAATAAAAGAGGGCTTGAGAAGACTGAACCCTTTCCTCTAGTTTGTATTTCTAGGTACAATTTTTTCCAGCTTGCTGCCAGTTTCTTAGACTTGAAACAATACTTTAGTGGCCCAGGAATCTTTGTCTACCACTAGAAAGCCTTGGTTTATATCTCTGTCGTGTCCAAGAATGCTGAAATATCTATTTCCATTGAATTAATAAGAGCAGCAGATTCAGGAAAAATTTTGGCTTTGGTTTATTTTTTTTTTTTTTTTTTTTTTTGTGTTTGTTTTTTTTTTTGTTTCTTTGTTTGTTTTGTTTCTATGTGTGGGGTTTTTTTGTTCATTTGTTTTTGGAGTTTTTTGGTTTTTTGTTTTTTTCTTTTTTTATGCTCAACAGAGTGGCCACCTTTCAGTTTAGAGCACTGGTAAAGTAAAAAAAATAGGGGGAAAGTCAGTGCTCACAGTCATCCCTGGCAATATCTGAAGCCCCCACAGGCATCTTCTGCCACAGCTGAGCCTCCTAACAGCAGGTACCCAGCAGATAAGGAGTCATTCTTTTGTTCCACACTTGTAGTTCTTAAAAAGTAGGAAAAGTTCAGCCAGGAGATATGAGGAGGCCTTGCTGACAGCCCCTGCTGACTGCAGGACTGGGAGAAGAGCTGGGAAAAAAGTGAAAACTCATGTATAAGAACAGATGAATAATTGAAACAAAAGCAAAATATAATACAAATAATACCAGTTATAACAATGTGGCATTCACATTCTCCCGAAAAATCCCTTTGCCCAGGATTTTCTCCTGGGAAGCTGAGAAGCCTCAAAGAAAAATGAAAACAATAATTATCTGATTTGCTTCTCCTGTGTTTTGTTCCTTTGGAATGTATTTGGAGATTGTTCACCCACAGGTGATTGTTTCATTGGATTCTGCTGTGAGTTGTTTCCACTCATTGGCCAATCAATGCCAAGTTGTGTCAGGACTCTGGAGAGAGTAACAAGTTTTCATTATTTTTTTTTTTAGCCTTCTGTCTGTATCCTTTCTGTATTCTTTAGTATAGTTTAGTTTAGTATTCTTTAATATAATATAGCACCATAGAATAATAAATTAGCCTTACTGAGAACATGGAGTCAGATTCATCATTCCTTCCTGCCATGGGGCACCCTGCAAATAAACTAAATTATTAGCATATAACAATGCTAATAATTCTAGTGAAAAGGAGAGAGAGGGAAATAAAACCCAAGAAAGGCACAATTCAAGTGATCACCACCTGGTGCCTGGCCTGTCCCTGGGCATGGATGGCCACCCCTAGCCAGTTTGCCCCTAGTTCATGTACTGAGCAGGATGTTCTGAGCTGTGGAACATCCCTTTGGTTATTTTGGGTCAGCTCTCCTGGATTTGATCCCCTCCAGCTTTTCTGCACCTGCTTTCTGAAAAGTCCTCGAGTTTGGGTAAACACTACTTAGCAACAACTTAAACATCAATGTGTTAACAACCTTATTCTCATACTAAATCCAAATCACAGCTCCTGAGAAGAATATTAACTCTTTCCTGGCTGAAACCAGGATGGACATGCAGAACAATATTTGTTTATGAGTTTTTGAATCCCAGCAGATCTTGTGGATGAGCAGAGACCCTCCATGGTCAGCACTCTGCAGGCAGAGGCAGCTCTAGCAATGCAGCTGCAAGGCTTTAGGCACTGGGGATGTTTTACCAGCTCTCTACTTATTCCCCTACCTCTGCTCCTGTCACTGCACAGGGAGTCTTGCAAACCCAGAGTCCTTGCTCAGCTACCATGTAAGTTCTTCTTAGCTCATTTGTGTTTTCCTCTGACATTTTGTATGGCTGTTTCTGTGTCCTTATGGCTAAGAGCTTGGGTATGTGAGGAATGTTTTGTTGTCTTCCTGTGTTATAACTTTTGCTGAAACTTTTGGATTAATTGTTTCTTATGTCAGAAGAGTGGGCACAGGGGAAATGAGACTATTGCTGACTTCTGCTGAAGATGTTAGCTTACTTTGTCTCCTTGCTGTGGTCTAGTGACCTGAAGTCAATCTCCTTTCTCTTCTGCTTTGTTCACTACAATCTCAGTGTGAAGGATGTCATAAAGCCAGGATGGAAGTTGCTTTACACTACAGAACATAGCTAAAACTATGAAAAAACCCTTGTATGCTATTAGGAAAAACAACCAGGAAAAGAAGTCTTGTCTGGTTTTCTTTTCTGAACATAAATGTCATATCAACCCTTTTTTTGTTTGTTGGTTTGTTTTTTTCCACTGGTCTTAAAATCAGGTTTATTTCCGTTGTGTTGCTACAATTGCCTTTTCCACATAGACCAACAGCAAGCTGTTAAATTAAGCAGTGAAAATGGGATAGCTCACTCAAGTTTCCTCATATTTCCCTTGGAAAGCACCCAATATTTTGGAGCTTTTTGACCAGCAAACAGGATTTTCTCCTGGGAGCAAAGACACAGATAATGTTTTCTGTGCTTTGTTCTCCATGTTCCTTTCAGCTGTTCCAATTTCCTCTCCTATTCCCAAGGGCCACAGAGCAGCCAATGCAGGTAGCTGAGCACAGAGGGATCGGGGAATTTGGGGGTTCTGTGCAGCATCCATTCTGCAGCAGGCAGTGCCCATGAGGGGCCCCAACCCCACTGCAAATTCCTGATTAACACACAGCAGCATCTGACACCTGATGGCTTTGTGTGGGAGTTCCCAGTGAAACATCCTGATGTAATAACTTCTGCAATTGATGGCACCTCTTGGAGCCCTTCTGGTTGCTTTATTGATTGCAGGCTGGTGCTGAGAAAAACGCAGCTCGTGGGTGCTGGAGCTGTTTATTAGCCATTAATAACCACGTGGGTGGACAGCTGTGTTGTGCTGATCAATGCACTGAGCTCTGCTCCTGAGGCAGGGGTACAGAGGATTTGGCACCCAGGCTGTGCAGGGAGAGAGGAGAGTTCCCTTCTTGCCTACACACGTTCTTCTTGCCCTTGCTCGGCTGGCCTAAACTCTTACAGGAGTTGATCACTCCCAGGTGTTTGGAGAGGTGTTTGTGCCAGGCAGGAGAGACAGGCTGTGTGCTGATGCTGCACCACCTCCTCCCAGCTGAGGAATGGAACAGGACAAAAGCCCCTACACAGATTTTGTGTGCCTTTCACCGTTTCACTTTCAAATTTCTGAGGTTTAAAATAGCAGATTTTTCATTTGCTCTGCTCAAACCACACTCGCTGCACAATTACGTTGAATACAAATTTTAAATATTGAGAAATCTATTTGTACTGAGGAGACAGTAGTGGTTTATATTTCAGCTTCTGTGCTGATTTTGTGATATCTAGTATGTCAGCATCCTGGCCTTCAGGTTTTTCAGTTGCGCATCTGTGTATATGCTCATGAGGCAGACACACAAATGGTAGGGACATTGAAATAGTTTTCCAACTCATGGAAAACTAGGAAAATATTTTGTTTGTTTGTTCTAATCTTGGAACAAAAGCTTGTTTTTACAACTTTCCATGAAATGAGAAATCCTGAAAATGGCTTTCAATATTTTATGTTATACAGAGCATGAATTTCATTATTTATTACAGCATCATTTAGAAATGCATATAATAATCAAGCAAAACCATGACATACTCAAAGAATAAATGATGGAATTGTACTAGATTAAATTTTAATTTTGCTGAATTTTTCATTTCTAGTTTTGAATTGCTTTTCTGATGCTTATGTCACTACAAGTATAATACTACACCCACCCCCCCTCCCCTTGCCACTTTCACTCTAGAATAATTTACTGACAAATTTATGGGTGAGATGTATTCACAAATGGTCACTGGGCTTGTATTTGCTCTGAAGACTATTTTTGAATTTATTTTCAGATAAGCTACTGACCTGATGAAAAACAGCAGGAATTAAAGATAAAACTCATAATGCTCTTTCTATAAATTCAGCATTTCCTCTAGGTTCTTCCTTTAAGTGCTTTGCCTTGGGGCAGCAGTACCCACTGACGTTAACATATTTTGTTATCAACAGGTTGGGATCACTCCTAGCCATGGAGAAATTGGAGGTGGTTTCACTGGCCTGGAGATGAGGGGAACTTTATCTCATTAGAAGGTAATCAGCACTGTCTGGGCCCCTGAGGAATTACTGTTCCATGATCAGGTCCATAACCTGATAGACAGAAAGGCCCTTGGAGGAGGTTTCCTGGAATAACAGGCAAAAGGCAATAGAGCAGGAAATAGGGTGTGCAATGGAAATTACTTTAAACCAGAGAGTAAAAACCAGAGTCCCAAGGCTCCTCCTGGTAAGTTAACAGCCAAGGGTGTATTTTTTTAATTCAGTATATTTATTGCTTATCCATCACAGTCACAGCCTGTGTCCAGCATAACAGGAAGAGCAGTGGGAAATTGAATCCAGATCAGTTATTTTCCCCTTCTATAAAAAAGGCAAACTTAGAGAGGAAGGGGTGGATGGAAATGGAAAAAGTGCATGTAAACTACTGCCTGTCCCTTCCTTTGGGTGATTGTCACATTGGGCCTTTGCAATCAGGTTCTCAGTTCCCTTTGTAAGGCTCCTCTCACTTCAGGTTAGTATTCATGTGTGGTGATGTTATTGTGAAGTGGCTTTGGGGTGATGTTATTGTGAAGTGGCTTTCCTGGCACCTTCAATGGGGTGCATCCTGATAGGGAGTGATGGAGAGGAGAAAACGTGATGGGGATGTCAGATCCTGTTAACAGAGCAGTCCTGCTCTGCCCTTTCCAGCTCCACTGCACCAGGCTGGAGCTTTCTGCCTTATTGCTTTGTTCTCTTCTCATTAAATGCCTTTGAGAGGGATGAGAAGGGCAGGTCCATGCCAGCCATGACCATTGCACCCAGGGTAAGGAAAGAAGGCTGTTCTCCCATGCCCTCAGGAAACTTAGCACAAAGGTGGCTCTGCTGTGCTCAAGGACATGCAGAACTTGCTGCTGTAAGGACCAAATGCTCTCCCAGAATAAAAGACCATAAGACCATAAGAACCAATCAGTTTTATTTTCTCCCCATATAGTCTGCACCTTTGCATAATGTATTTCTCTTCTTTCCTCCCCATCTCATTTTTTCCCAGCATAACACCAGTTATTATAATTATTGTTACAGCTGCATCTACAAAACCTATGAAACCCTGGGGCTGTGCACACATGGACTGAGAAGCATCTTGTCTGATGTAGCTGTTCAAAAGAGGATTGTCTTAGCCTGTCACCCTGGCTCTCCCCATCATCAGTATAGGCAGAAAAAACTGTATCCAAAGAGGCCTTCAACCCATTTAAATAAGGTTCCTTAAATAAGGGAAAATTATGTTTCTACATTGCCCTTAGGAGGGTGTCCTAGTTTTGGCAGAAGAAGGGTGACGTGCCTCATCTTCAGTTCTTGCTGTGGCTTCACAGCTCTTTGCAAACACCATTGACTTTCACTTTCCAGCCCTTTCCACCCTGAACTGTGTCTGCCAAGGGATTGACACATATTTTAGCTTGTATCTTTTAGAGTACATATTCCTCTTTGCAGGGTGCCAGGCATTAGAGGAGCACCTCTGTAAGTGTTCATAAAAGCATAATCATGCTGATTGTGTGCTCTGGATTATGACCCAAGCATGCCCAGAACAAAAATCGTGGTCATTCTGTGACAGTGCTCACAGGGGTTCTTAGATGAGGCAAGAGACAAGAATGTTGACTCTGTGTTCAGAAGGCTTGAGTTATTATTTTATGGTATATATATTACATTATAACTATACTAAAAAGAAATAGAAGGAAAGATTTCATCAGAAGCTAGCTAAGCTAAGAGTAGAAAAGAAAAGAATGATGACAAAAGGCAGCTCTCTCAGACTCTGTCTGAGATAGCTCGATCCTTGATTGGCCATTAATTATAAACATCCAAGATGGGCCAGTCACAGATGGACCTGTTGCATTCCACAGCAGCAGATAACCACTGTTTACATTTTGTTGCTGAAACTTCTCATCTTCAGCAGGAAAAATCCTAAGAAAGGATTTGCACAAAAAGATGTCTGAGACATCATTCCTGTTCTCTATGCAATGCTATGGAAACCTGCTTATGTCTGTTCTAGCCTGGTGCATGCCTCTGGTTGGCCAATGCTCAAGGCTGTGCATAAGCCACAAAACTTATCCCTTTTTTTCCCTAGAGCATTTCAAACCCAGGAATTCCTTTGAAATCACAGAATAAGCTGAGTTGGAAGGGACCCTCAAGGATCATCGGGTCCAACTCCTGAGCTTGCACAGCACCATCCCCTAGAGCCACACCACGTACCCAAAAGTATTGTCCAAATGCTTCTTGAGCTCTGGAGGGCTGGTGCTGTGACCACTGCCCTGGGCAGCCTGTTCCAGTGCCCAATCACACTCTGGATGAAGAATATTTTCCTGATATCCAACCCAAACCTCCTCTGACACAACTTCATGCCATTCCCTTGGGTCTTGTCACTGCTCACCGCAGAGCAGAGATCAGTGTCTCCCCTTTTCTTCCCCTTATGAGGAAGTTGTAACTGCAGTGAGGTCTCCCCTCAGTCTCCTCTTGCTTTACCCACGCCTTCAAAAAAAAAAAAGATTACAAATCAGCATTTTACAGCAGGAAAAAACTTTCACTACAAAGTTCCCAACCAACTCCATTATTTTGAAGTTGTCTAGTTCATGTCTTCTCAGCATGAACAGAAGACTTCAACCCTCCCTTTTATAAAATGATGGTGACTTTTTTTCCATACAAGAAAATTACATTCCTTGTAATGGAAAATATACTGATTAAAACGCTTGGAAACTATTTGTTTCTCATTTTAGAAAGACAGCATAACAAAATCTGGGATTTGATCTCCATATTTGATAAGTCTTGTTTATAGTTTCTGTGGAACATCCTGAACATCCACTATTTTAATAACTAAGCCTGTAGACACCGAATTCTGCTCTCATCCTTATCTCTTGGCTACTGGCAGGAATGCTGAAGCCTAACCCTCCTGTTGAAAGATATTCAACCTTGGCAGAAGCTTAGCTCTTCCTACCCAAAATGACAACCCCAGAGTATCTTAATTTGTCCCAAATAGTGCAACTTTTACAGATTTTTTGCTCCCTTTTGCTCCTGGCACTGCTTGGTCTTCCCATCTGTAATGGGAGCTAAGGTAGGTCTGTGCTGGAGAGGTTTAACTGCTTTGACCTTGCTCCCTATTGTTTCATTAGGCTGCATTTTAGTAGGATGAATTTTGCAAAACCACAGATCCATTGTGTCTCTAGTTCCAGAAAATGATTTGGTGCAGCTGCCATTGGCAATGCTTCTGTTTATGAATATTGCTCCTGTTCCATATGGATTTAATAATCTCCGCTCAGCCCTGTTTATAAGTGTTTTTCAACTGCAGGCAAAATGATAGCAGTGGTTATGGGGGGAGTCAGGGAAAACCTTTGGTTCCTAAATGAAATTAATTAACTCCTCAAAACCAGAGTTTTTTGAGGCATTCCTTCTTATCTCTTTTCCCTCTTACATTGCTTTGCATTTTTAAGCCAAAGGCTTTGATTTCATAGTGATTTATTTAGCATCTTTAGCAAGCTGTTAATGAGAGAGAGAAGCCTGGAGAGGTAGGTGAGACTTGTCAGAGGCAGGAGAGGAAGAAAGGGACAGGGAGAGGGAGGAAGGACCAAAACAAGGAAGGAGAGGATGGCAAGACAGAACAAAGATTGAGAGCAGAAGGAAAGGGGTATTTTTGTCTCTCCAATTCTTGGATATCAGTCTTGCTGATTTTATTCTTCTCCCCCATTCTGTGTGTTGGCAGAAGTGAAGTTGGCAAGTTCCATGGAGAAGAAGGTGTCAATGTCCTAGTGCTGCCAAGTAGGTTCCCATGTCTAGATGGTGCATGCAATGCTTGGCAAAAGGCCAGAAACAGTGTAATGGATTTACTAAATAGCAGCATTTCTTTGTATTGATTTACTTAAGGTGCTCCCAGGACTCAGGGTGAAGTAGGTAGCTACACTTTACCTACATTTTTTCTGCTAAAAAATGGCCTCAAAGAGAAACACTTAATAAAGACACTCCTGGCCTGGTGGCCGTTATCTCAAAATGTCTCTCCAGAGGGGAAATGATGTACATTATTAAGTATTACATTAACTGCAAATATTACTGGCTGTACTTGAAGATTGAGGTGGTAATTTTTATTGTGCTGAGCATGCTTCTACTCTTTTAAAGCAAAAGGTAACTTTGCTCACAGCCTCGTGGTGAAACTGTGAGTGTGAGTGAATGGCTCAGGCAGGTAATCTGGCATATCCATGAATCTTTTCTACTGTGTACAATCAGTACTGGCAAAAAGAGTTTTCAAAATATGTGTGGGAAGACAAACAAAAGTTTAGCATCAGTGCTCTGAATTTACAGGTAGCCTTAGATATATGTTTCTGCAATGTGGATCTTAAATACGTGTATAAACAAGAAATGTGCATGCTGAATATAGTTGTACCTTGGGAAAACAGATTTCAGGTACCTGCTTGTGTCTCTGTTGTAATTCTTACAAATAAATGTCTTTTGACCATCAAGATCTACCCCTTAAAATTTTCCCACCTTGCAGCCTTTCAGTAGAGGCCCTGCTCTGCAGGGTTCAAGGGGGCTTAGATACAGGACAAGTACAAGTAAATAAATATAACAAATCAATTTATCTGATTTCTCTGAGACAAAGGCAGGTGGAAAACTGGCTTTTCTAATTTTCATTGTGGAAAGGTGCAGGTGAAGAGGGATGGTGAAATGGCTGAAGGTGAGCTTGGGCTGAAGAAACAGTAGAGCAAATGGCAGAGGCAGAAAGTCTTTGGCAGAGAGGCTGAGACAGGTTTAAAGTCCTGTAAAGCTGTAAACAGTGAAGATCCTCAAATTTTAGAAAGGGAAAATTAGGAAAAGGAGGCCAACATAGGGCACTTTATTAAAATGTCTTTTTTGGAGCAGATGGACAAAAGTATCCTGACACAGAGAGCTGATGCACCATGCCCAAGAGATCCCTTCAATCACTTGTCAAACTGATAGGCTGACTGTGCTCCAAAAACCAGATTTACCTGAGCAGCCAGAGTCCCCAGTCACCACTACCACTGCATCCCTTTTCTGCTTCTGAGCCCTGTCTGCTTCTGAAGTGGGGGTGAAACAGTGTCCTGGGACCCCGAGAAGCTGAATATGCACCTGATTTCTTTATTTCTTCTCCTAGATTATTTCTGAGCATGCCATGCAGACAGGTTTGCATTCATAAGGCAAAGGGAGCTCCACAAGTCCTTGGTTGTTAGTGGTGCCATCTCCCCTCAAAGTTAAATTTTATTTTTCTTGAATATAACAGGACAGCTACAAAAGAATCTTACTTATTCCTTTTCAATACTGGGATGACAGAAATATCTGGAGGAATGTTTTATTGGAGGTCCTTGTCAGAATGTTCAAGGGACATTGTGGTTAAAGTGACATCTTCTGAAGGAGGAACAAAGATGTGGACAAAACAAGAAAAGGTGAAGTTGTACTTGAGATCCTTCTTGAACTTCACATTTGCCAAGGAAGTCAGGGAAAATAAGCTTAGAATTTTTTTTTCCTGATTACTACAGACATTCTCAGCCTGTGGCTACTGTAGGAAAACCATTTTTCTCCATCTATCACCATTACATTTCACAGAGTAGCTCAGTCAGTAGAAAAATTAAATAAACAGAGATACCACATACAAACACATTTTTACTATTATAATTCTCTGTTTAATGCAATGCTTTAACTAGGAATACAACTCAGCAGAAGTACATACATATATATTGCATGTAATTTATTTGTCATTTCAAAATGTTTCAAACCCTCATAATCTTATTCCTTCATGGCTTGTTTTGATGAAATACCTTCTTTCTTCATCTTGTATAACAAATACTGCTGAATAACACAGACATTTTTCCTCCAAATGATCCACAACATTACATCCAAATTCCCAGTTAATATAACTTAATCAAACTTTGCTTCCACTGTATGAATGTTGTGTATAATATATGTATATCTATACAGCATATATAAATATATATCTATAATGTATATATAATCAAGTGGGTCAGCTTTACACAGCTAACCATAAACTTGTGCTTATCTTATTTATATGAGATCAAATGTACGGCATTAAGAATTTGACCAGTCCCCTACTTGTAGGATTCTCAATTCCTGGTTTTACCACATGATTTTGGAGATCACATACATGTAATGCATTCCTTCTTTCTTGCAGTAGTATTTTCTTTTGAAGAAAAGAATGCAGGTTTTAAATATATATATATATATATATTTATAAATGAATAACAAGTTTTTCATATTGTTAAGTTAAAAAAGATCTCAAGAAGAGATGAGGTTCTTCCTCATACATAGAGCTCAAAGCCTAATTTGACATTCATTGTAGATATATTTACATTATAAGCTTATCTGGATAGTATTACACATAATGTATTATTTTTTACACAGTCAAGATATGGTGTTGGTCATGTTAAAACACACTATGTAAAGGTATTTACAAATTGCTAGTCTCTAACTTACCAACCACCTCAGCTAAGTGGCACCAGAAATAAGGGATAGGACAGAAGGATGTCTGTTGATTGGCAGTCGTGGCACTCCCACCAGTGATTTTATTACTTTTGCTGCCACTGCTGCCAGGGTGTGCTTCAGGGAAGGGCTGTCTTTGGAGTAGAGTGGAGAGACAGAGTCTCCAGAGGGGCAGGAATCCCCCCCTGCTCCCTGAAGCCTCCATGAGCTGTGGGAAGCAGAAAGGCAATCCAGCTGTGACTTGCTTGTCCCTTCGCCAGTCAGAACACACCAACTTTGCTCCCCTTGTGCTCTCTCCAGTGCTGTCAGGTGAGTCAGCCCAGATATTGAACACTCAGTGTTTAATATCTTAAATTCTTAAATAAATTCTTCCTTCCAAGGGCACTGTAAGACAGGCTGTGATCGCACTGCCTCATGTACCACGCAGAGCTTCTTTTGCCAGAGTCGGAGCACTTTGGGACATCTCAGGGAATGGTTTCTGTGTGCTTCTTGGCAAGTATGATCCAGAAAAAAATTAAAAACAAAATAACAAAAAAAAAAAAAAAAAAAGAAAGAAAAAGAAAAGAAACTCACAGTGGAAAGACCAAGAAGAGTAGTTACTGAGTGGCACTCTTCAGGTAATGCAGAACTTTGGAAGGCATAAAGACACCAGAATTTATTTTCTTTTATTTGGTTATCACTGGAATGAAATGTGTTTAACAAATCTACCCAGTACTCTGAAACATGAGGCCTGGGAGGACTGATATGCTCATGTAACCCACTGGCTCCACAGTGCAGCAAAAGAGGCATTGCAAAAGAAGGGAATAAAAATATAGGAGAAATAATTGCATTGGTTGTGGTAGATGTTCAACTCAGCCTTGCTGTAATTACATTCTTAGGTTTGGGCTCTCAGTGAATACTCTGCCAGTAAGCTCATGAATGAAAGGGGATTCAGGGGAAGGCAGAGTGCCTTTCTGTGGCACAGAGCAGAAAATTATTCCGTGCATGTGGCAGGATGATATCCCACTATGAGCACATTCACTCTTGGACTTTGTCCACTGTTGTGCCTAACACAGAGATAGCACAACTGGGGAGCAAAGGAATTGATTTGGCTTTGTTTCACTGGAGGGTTTGTTTTACTTCCCATTTAAAACCTATGCAGAAAGGATTTATGGAAGTTGCCAGCCCACACAGTAGCTTGGGCTTCGGTGGAGGAGGATGTTGTGCTAGGGAAGGCAGTTTTTGGGTGGGGTTAGAGAGGTTAAATACCAGCATTCACAGTGCCTGAAAGGCAAGTGAAACTACAAGCCTGTAGCTGTAACACAGGTGACACTTGTTAAAGTAAGGAGGAAAGATTTGTGGTAGAACTGTGGCAGAAGAGGAAACACAGGCAGAGAAGAGAGGCCACAGAAAATTAAAGACCATCTCTGAGGTTCCTTCAAGGCAGGGTTCTCTACAAACTGTAAAAAAGAAAGATTCTTTATAAGTCTAGAGCACTTTGTAACATACATGAAAAAGGAATATTGTATAGAAATCATACCCTTGTAAGTGTCTGTAGTGAAAGAAAAGCTAACTTCTTTTAAGCCTCTCAATTTTTACCACTTGCACTGTCCCTCATCTGGGACTATTAAACTCCAAACTCACTGTTAGCAAACACTCCCCATGCACAGGGCCAGAGCTTGTTTTCCTGCCCTTTTTTTTAGTGTAAAACTTTAAATTCTTGCTCCCAAAAACTCCACAATTTGACAAAAAATAAAGACTTTTCCAAAGTATTTTTAGGGGAGAGAAAAAAATATCAGCATGGCTCTGCTCCACTCCTGTCCCCAAGCTGCATTCGTGTCAAGTTTCCAGCACATTGCTGTCAGGATGCTTTATTTGTCCAGTCCTGCTAGGCCACTGCCATGATTAATTTTGGGGCATAGAGTGGCAAGGAGAGATGCTGTCAGCAGAGGTGAAAAATTCAAAGTGTGCCACCCCAGCACCAAAGGAGAAAGTGGGAGCTGTGTGCTGAGGCAACACTCACTCATCCTTGGGAATATCCCATTCACAGGAATGAAGAACAGAGATCAAAATCAGTCAAAACTGGAGAAGGGGAAAGTGAGTTTGCTAGCAATTCCCATAGACAGATGGACACATTGAAATCCATAAGGAGATAAAGTTAAAAAAAAATAGCCCGCCTGCTCCTGTCCCTGGATGAGAGGCCAGGAGCTGCTGGGCCACTTCAAGGGTTTCTTCAGTGGTGTGTAGGCTGCTTTCACCACAGCCACACTCCTTGAAGGCACCTCTTCTTGTCAATATGTTTTTCTCCACCAGGAGAGTATAAAGCAGAGGGCTGATAGATTTAGCACTTTATTTTGTCCCCTTCATGCTTTGTGAATGCCAAACAACTGATCTCTCCGGGGTCCGCTTGAACACTCCCATTCCTGTGAGCTTTTGTACAGAAAAACAACAATGAAAGAAAGCAAGAAAAAGCAATCTGACCTATATAGATGTGTTTGTTGTCTTTGGACTGCCTTTCATCAGGCAACATTCAAATACTTTGCAATCTTTCAATAGATCCTATGATTCCTAATAAATCAAATGAAAATCTCAAAGAGAAAGAAGGCTGACAAGTTTTTCTTAGATTTTGTTCTCACTGGAAAACAGATTTTAAACATTGCTTCAGCTTTCTGGCTTCCTTATTCTTTTCCTTTTCCTTTTCCTTTTCCTTTTCCTTTTCCTTTTCCTTTTCCTTTTCCTTTTCCTTTTCCTTTTCCTTTTCCTTTTCCTTTTCCTTTTCCTTTTCCTTTTCCTTTCTTCTTTTCTTCCTTTGTCTTAGACCACAGACTTCCTTAATACTCAGAAAAGTTGCCCACTGGATTGATGCATCTCCAAGTTGTTGCTCTCTTCCTGGAGCATGAAGGTAGGGCTGTCCCATGACAACACAAATCACTCCCTGTGGGCTGCCTCTTTCCGGAAATAATGAAAGAGGAAGGAAAGGAGGGGGCGAGAAGTTCTAGCTGCAGTTTTTTGTTGTCAGTTATCATTTTTGGGATGTTTTTGCTTTTTCTTGTTGTTCTCATGCGTCACCTGCACAGTGTGCTGGGTTTCTATGTGAGACAGAAGTGGCCAGCACAGCACATGGTGTGGATGTGCTGCTGGGATCCTCTGGCCAGGCTGAAGGTGAAGATGAGGCAGCTCCATCAGCAGGGCCACCCTGGGGACCACAGGGTGCAGGTGACAGCCAGGGAAGCTGGGGTTACCCAGGGAGAGCTGCTCTTCAAGACTGACATCTACATCCTGCAGATCTGTCACTCGGGAGGGAAGTGAAACCTGGTGAACGTGGTTTGGGACACAAAGGAAAGACATGAAAGCTCAAAGGATATTCAAGAAGAAATTATTTTGCGTTTCTGGACCATTAGCACATTTTTGTCTTACTGAGCCACAACCACCTCAAGACCCAAGAGGTTCACAAAATCTGAGGGCACGTTCTGCCTCTACTCTGCCTTCAGGAGGGGTGACACAGTGAAATAAGTGTTGGCTCTGCACCTCCCAGCAGCTGGCAATGCACACTAGGCAGACAAGGCTCCATGCAATACCTTGAATATTGGTTGTTTATTTTTCATGTATATAAACCGTGTAGGGGTGTGTGTTTGCATGTTTGTATCCATACATAGTTGCACTATGTCATCTATTTTTACACTGTTTAATTGTCTGCAAATGTAAATGTACCATAAACTGTTACAGGGTGGAAACACAGAGGATTGTGTGTCCTACAAGCCTTTTAAATATACTATAACACAAATCAAAGCATCTTCTGAGATCAAAAGTGAGGGTGGTTCTAGGGAAAAGTGCTGGAAAACTTCTAAGTTATGTTTTTCCTTTGTTTGTATTTTTTTCATGAATGCTGGCCCCAAAATAATTTTCTTTCTGTGGTATTTTGAGTGTCATCACATGATGAAGGATTATAATTTCAATCTATCTGCCACACTTCTTAGCCTGTAGGAGTGTCCTTATCTGTTAGACTAATTCATTATGGACAAGTGATAGCTTCAAATGTGAGAATAAGGGATTTGCAGGTCTGCCAGAAAACCAGAGTTAAAAGATTAAGTGTGGCTATACAAACCATTATTTCCCAGTTTCAGTATCTGAACTATTGATGCCCACAGCACTTGCTGAAAGAAAGAAGCAAGTGTGTTTCTTTTATGAAACTTTTCCCAAGAAGTCAGATTTAGAAACTGAACATACTTGATTTTATTCTATCTTGGGATTTTATTTGGATTTTTCTAACACTCTAAAAGATTGAACAAGCTAGGAATGTGTAAGTCCTTCCTTTGACCTGATCAAGATAAAAAGTGAGTGAAGTTTTAAAAGGCAAGAAGTTTTAAAAGGCAAGCAGTGCTCATTTTGGCAAGCTTTGTCATGCAGTTATTCTTCCTTACAAGCAGGAGGATTAAAACAGTGATAGTAGATATGACTCAAGGCAAGTGAGGGTTGCAAAATTAGATCCCTGGCTGTATAGAGACAGTTATATTAGGATGAAATCACTAGGGGTATAAATTCAATGACTTCATATTAAGACATGTTAATCCGGAATTTAACATGGCCTTAATTTACTGCAGTTTAATCCTCCTCATTTTCACTTTCTGCTGGGAACTTGTGCTGCAAAACATGAAAATTGTCATGATACCAGAGTGCTTTGACACTGTCTTCCATTAAGCTTGTCAAATGTAAAACTTAATTCTGCAAGATTAATTTCTCTGTAATCTCAGAGGCTGCTATTTTGAGGTGCATTTTGGAATATTGCAGTTGTAGCATGAAATAACCAAATGAATTTGTGTCCTGTTTGGTGGGTGGTGTTCACTCAGAAAAGAGATCCTCAGGACACTGTCTATGCTCTTTTTGGATAAGAAAACATATAAATGTACCTTTGTTAGGGGCTGGAAGTTAGAGGTACTAAGAAGGAGGTAAATAAAATGTGCATGACTCCCAGACAATCACTGTTTTCAATAATCTGATACCCTCTGACCTGTCCACAAAATGTTTTGTTTTGCTACAGTAAATATCAAATATTGGAATAGTAAATTCTTTGTCAGGCAGAAATTATCCACATTTCACCTAGTGTAGCGTAGCAAAATATATTCTAACTTAATCCTTGCCAGACTCCATCAAGACTATTTTAATATATAATCACAGTTTTCCTGTCTGCTTTTTTATTAGTGTTACCCCTTGACTTACAGTCAAAATATGCCTCTCACGTAGTACAAGGCAATGTGACCAATATCTTTTCCAGAAAGCAAACATATTATGCAGGATTCACCCAGAAAGGAACCCAGTTTTACACTAAGGGCTTAGCAGAGCTTGATCCAGGTGGGTATGTCAGTCTATCTTATTTTTTACGTCAAAAAATTATTCATATAGTTATCTTTTAACAGGTCAAGAGCATGGTCATCTAATATTAACTATTCATTCTGTGAAGCCTCAACATACCTCTTAATCTGTACATCCAACTTTAAATGGATGTAGCTTTTCATTTTCTAGTGATAATCTTGTTTCTATTTTTCAGCTGAGACCCTTTGTTTGGCCACCATGGTGGCCGACTGGGTGAGACCTTTAAATTTACAGCTTCTTTTGATGTTCAGTCTTGCCCTGGACAAGTGAGGTGCAGAAAGGAAGAAAAGGCTGATGAAGGTAAAAGACAAATCCACAGGTTGATGTCATGTGACGAATAAAGTGAACAAAATAGTCTCAAAAGCTTTGGTTTACATGGATGCTGAAGAAGTCTTGGCATGTAGCAATCTGGACGAGACCAAGTCTTTTCACTTTGATCTTGACATGATGAAGTAGTCACAGAACAAAAGCCCCTGAGATGGGGCAAGCAGCAGACTTGTAACAATATACAATGATTACATGTTGTGCATAAGAACACTTTCAGAACTGATGTGGTTTTGGAAATGGTGGTGTCATAAACAACAGAAAAAACTTCCATCATGATTTACCTAACATTAAGCTTCTTACATGACAGTGGCAAAACAGCTTTAGACAACTTTGAGCTTTAGAAAATTTCTGCCATGATTGATTTTGATTATTCAATGATCTTCCAAACTCCTATGCCTCTTCCACACAGTTATTATTAAAATTTGTTTGGTTTTTTTTTTTTTTTTACCTGGATGAAGACATAATAAACACACAGGAAAAAACACAAGAAAAAGAGAATGAAAGAACAAGTATTTTACACAGAATGACCCAAAAATCATAGACTTTAAAGCCCTTCTGCAGAACACTCTCAGAAAGTAAGGAACTGTGCCTCCAGTTCACACACTTGAATAATTTCTCAAACATCCCCGTGTCCCAAAGATTTATTTTCATTTATTAAAAAATTTTTTTAAAGTGTAGTCCTCAGGGGTACAGCTGCTGCCCCTTATCAGTATTTCCACTAACATCCTGGATTGCGCATCCTGTAGAAGACCATAAAGTGCTGTAGCATCAAAGGGTTTTTTTTTTTAAATTTAATTTGGAACTTCTCCGCCCTTTTCATAACCATGTTCATTATCACTTTTACCTTGTAGCTCCTATATTCTTGTAATGACACATGAGAAGGTCCTTAAAGGTCTTCTTGAAGGTGGCGTTGCAGAGCGCGTAGCAGGCGGGGTTGACGGTGCTGTTGATGTAACAGAGCCAGTAACCCAGAGTCCACACGGTGCCGGGGATGCAGGATGTGCAGAAGCTGTTGATGAGCACCATCACATTGTATGGGGTCCAGGTGATGATGAAGGCCAGGAGGATGGCCAGAATCGTCCTTGTCACCTTTTTCTCTCTAGAAGGGGGTGGTTTCTTTTTGGCTGGCTGCTTTGTCATCTTGACGATCTTCCGGGCCACGCTGTTCTGCTTCTCCTCCCCGTTCGTGCCAACGATCTCTACGGTAGTGTTGGTAGGGGCACAGCAGTCCCCCTTTTGGGATTTGGTGACTATCCTGATGCATGTCAGCTTGGAGTTCTCTGCTTTGACATGGTCTTGGGAGGCAGAAGCCTGCCTGGCATCTTTGGTAGCTTCATCCTCTTTCAAGTTGGAAGCGACTGCACTGATGGAGGTGGAGTCGTTGGAGCTCTCCTTCTCCCCTTGAACACAGTTATTGGTCACAGTCTCTTCACTGGTTTTTCCATTCTGAATTTTGCTGTGCTCCAACCCATCCCCGCTGGTCGGGATATTATTATTGTTTGGTTTCACTATTTTACCTTGGACAAGGCTGGGGGAAACTGTTTCTTGGTTTTGGGCAGCTTCCTTTTTTCCTTTCTTTATCCGACTCTTACTGGCTCGGGAGATTTGCCAGTAAAGGACAGTCATGATGATAACGGGCAAGTAGAAGGCTGCAATGGCAGTGCCAAAAGTGACAGCAGGGTTGGAAAAAAACTGGATGTAGCAGTCCCCATCTGGGACAGTCCTTCCTCCCACAATGAACTGCCAGAAGAGAATTGCAGGAGCCCAGAGGATGAAGGACAGTACCCAGGCGGCTGCGATCATCATGCCGGCCATCTTCGTGGTCCGCTTCACGGGATACGTCAGGGGCTTGGTGACACAAAAGTACCTGTCAAAGCTGATAATGAGCAGGTTCATTACTGAGGCGTTGCTGACCACGTAGTCCAGAGCCAGCCAGAGGTCACACACCACGGGCCCCAAGGGCCAGTAGCCTATCACAGTGTACAGGGTGTACAGGTTCATGGAAAAGATGCCGATGATCAAGTCAGCGCAGGCCAGGCTGAACAGGAAATAATTGTTGACAGTCTGGAGGTGCCTGTTGACTTTGATGGACACCATGACCAGGATGTTCCCAATTATGGTGACTAGGCTGAGGGACCCTGCCACCAGGACGATGAACACCACCTCGACAGTTTTATAGCGGCTCTCCAAGGCCATCACATTTTCAGAGGAAGAGTTTATGTAAGTTGAGTTATTCATTTCGCTTCTGGTAACAAGATACCCACTTACAACTTAAGCCTGCAGAGGAAAGAAAAGAAAACAGATATAATCAGGAAGTTAGTCCCTTTGCCTTTAAGGAATGGATCCCAAAAAAACCAAGACTTGGCAAAAGTTTAAAGCTGGAAGATATATTCAGGAAAAGCCAGTCAACTTTGGCTAAACGAAACACAGTGTGCAGTTTAGGAATAATAGAACAATAGGCTAGCTCTAAATATGTGAGAAAGGCACACTTTTGGACTGAAAACTACATTAAGTTCTCAGATGTCTTTTTCTCTTTGTTATTTTTTAAAACTAATATTGACCTGAATATTTTGGAACTGAGCCTGCATATTATTTTCTTTCTTGCTAACAAAATAGTTCACTTTACTCATTTCAAATCCTATTCCAAATAAAAAGTCTGGACTGGAGGGTGTAACATTCTTATAACCCAAAGTGAACCTGTGATCTACTGAGGGGCAGATCATGGGAAGGAGATCTCTGTTTCTGTCTTTCTTTCATTTTTCACCTGGGCATGCTTCTGTGAGGTTTTATGGAATGGTTTTTTATCATATCTCCCCCCAGTTTTCTTACCCTGCAGTTTCTTTTTCAGGCAGCACTTACAAAGATTTTGTCACTTCATCAAACTAATTAGTTTGTCAATAAACAGTCTGTTGAACTTAACAAACTTCATAAACTCACCTTAGTTGATAATTTACCTATCTAGTTAGATTCATACATATTTGATTTCTATTTTTTTTTTCAATTTCAGTAAGATTAAAGTTTTTTTTTTTACTTACTTTTGAGTATTTGTACCTGGATAAGGGATTGTTGTTTGTTTGGGTTTTTTTTTATACATGGTATTATCTTTTGATGCTTGCTTGATTGCACTTTTCCCATTTTTTTTCAAATAACGACATTTTTAATCTGCATCACATACAGCTAAAGCAAAAAGTCTGAAATAGACAGCAGGGTAATGCTAAATAAAGAAACAGATAAAAATCAGTTCTGTTTACACATAGCAATTCTTTTTGTACCCCTTATACCCTAATGACAGTGCTCAATAAATAGTAATTAAATTGCTAGTGATACTTATTTGATAGAAGATTAAGAAAACAGTGCATGCTTTTGCCTCCAGGATATATTCTATCCTTTTGTGCATCCCCTGGAAGTCAATAGAATGCACTAGAATTGTACAGCATCTGAGTGCTCATTATTTATGAGCTGTGCTCAAAGGATTATTGAAGCATGAAGGCCAGATGTGACAGGGAAGTTTGAGTTTTTTCCTAATTACAATATTCTCCTGTTTTTCGCCCCACACATAAGGCATCACTTCTTTAAGGAGTCTCTGAACATGGTGGTGCAATCAAAGGAAAACAAAAAAATAATCTATGTATGGCTCCTCTATACACCAGGGATTATAAAATTCTGCTCTGGTCCCTCTGACTAACCTGCTGATGCACAGACATATGCAGTCCACGTCACTTCAAAGGAACAATGCATTTTACTGTCATTTCAGAACTGTGCTTTTTCTATTTTTTCACTTTTTTTTTCCAGATGCAAAAGAAAGAAGATGATGCAAAATGTCAGCACAGTGGCAAAACCCCTTCTGAACTCTGGGAAAAATAAGCAAGCCTGTCTCCGTGGAAAAGTCAAAATGCTAAACCAGGGTAAAAGGTTTTTTGTCTGAGGAAACATTGTAATCTTGAAATTTATACTTAGAGAAATACAACTGGCAGAGGGTGGGGTCATGCATTTGCCTTTGCTGTCAAAAACAGCTAAAATATTTTTTGCCATTTCTATGTTGAAGTGAATACATGAATAAATAGAGGAACATAAGGCTCGACAGACATTTATTTCTTGCTATCTATTTACAGGTACAACACTAAAATCCTTGAGATCAGGTTCAAGATAACAAAATGAGGAAGAGGAATGCTTTAGTTAAGTGTGTGCTTTGTACAGTAAGAATAGGCTGAGTGGAATGTAGCAGAATTTCTGTTCTGTGCAAAAACATTGATGGGACACCTCTAATATATAGGAGTGACATTTCAGCAATTCCCAGTCTGTTTTTCTCCCAAAGCTTCACAGCTGAGCAGCTGGTTACCCAGTTAGATGTGTAAGGCATCAATTTTTTGGACAAGCTAAGAATTTCTCCCAAGCAGAATTGTTTATGAACATTCTTAGCAGAATGCATTTTTTAATGAAGAGGAAAAATCATGCATAGAGATGTATTGATTTAAAAAAAATCAGCTGAAGAAGGTTCATGATCTGGTGCTCTGCAGCTACCTCTGGTGACAGAAAGTGAGTGGGGGAGCAAAATGGAAATGAGTGAGAGTGGATTAGAGATGAAAAAATTATGCTTTGTGATAAGGAAACAAGTGTTTCTCTGCAATATATTTTTGAAAAACTGCTCAGAAGTTCTATTTTCTTTCCATTGAATAACAAAATTAATTTAAAAAACTTGAAACTTGTGAAACCAAATTACCATTTCCCAGCTGACTTTATTCCTGAGTCTTTTCAGGTGAAATTTTTACCCACTTTCACTGGAAATACTGGCAATTCAGTAATAATTCTCCTGATTTTATGGGGAAATATGGGATGCAAGGAGATGGATGAAAGCTAAAAGCTAATCTTACTTGCTAGGAATAGCATTTCATTGTGTTAATATGAATGGAAGCAGAGCAAAGGAGTGTCTTTCCCTCTTTTTGCACAAAACTTTCCAGCCCTTAAGAAGGCTGGTAACTCTGGCTACAAATTACAAGGGCAGTCACAACTTTCTGAGGTACAAGGAAACATCTGCTGTAAAAACATCCAGTAAAATCTTCCCTTTGCCTGCATCAGTGTGATTGTAAAGTGAAGCATATTCTGCTGTGCATGTTGATGAAAGGATGTAGGGCTGGAGAGACAAATCTGATTTCCACTGACATACATGGTCACTCCTCAGAGTACTAAAATAACCCACACAGAGGCAGGGGTGTGCAAGCTCCCTAACCCAGGAGCCCCTGCAATGTTCTGGGCTCCCTCCTGCTGGCTCCAACATAGGTTAGTGTTGGAACCCAGTGTTGGAATTCCTCTGATTGTCCTGGAGGGCTCAAGCCCCTTGCTCAGGGCTCAGAGACCTTGGCACAGAGCCTCAAGACTCCTGTGCCTTTGATTTTGACCCATGGAGCAAATTACCACCTTTATATGAAGAATTACAAGTCAAGAAAGTTGAAGAAGAATAGTAGTTAGTCTGTCACAGGGTGAAAAATACATTTTGGGATTTTTAAAATGAGGGTTCAGGAGGCAAGATGGAGGGATTTGGGCATGTCCAGTCTTTCTCCTTCTTCTTCTTAGCCTCCATCTTTGGGGTGATGGTGGCCCTTTTGGATTGGTTTAAGGTAGAAACTCCCTGTCTAACATAGGTGATAGGTTATTGGGAAGTTATGGTAAATAATGTACATGTAGTTTTTAGTATAAAAAGATAACACTGCTTCAAGGGCGGGCAGTGTGCCATGTGCTGACCTGCCTGACAGACCTCAGCAGGCTGGAGAAAGACTGTATTAGATAAAAAATAATAAACAACCTTGAAAATGAGAACAGAAAAATCCTGACTCCTTCCTTGACTGCCAGGCTGGGAAAAGAGGCTTGTACATATCTCAGAGTCACTGTGAGCAGCAGAGATTCTGAGAGGTTGGCACCAGGTGCACAGAGAGGGCTCTGTTTCTCATCGCGGCTGCAGCACTGCCTGTGCACTGCTGCTGATTCTGTCCTGCCAGAGCCCATCTCCTGCTGCAGAGGCTGTTGTTATGGGAGCAGATGTTATTCATCAGGCAGACCTACCGGGCAGAGGCATTTTAAGGTAATATGACCTCCTGTGTGAGAAATACCAGATCTTATTCTTGAACAAACAGAGCTCTCCTCTGCAGGCCCATGGGTGTTTGTGTGAGTTGCACAATATGGCACTGGCTCCCATGGGCTACCATAATTTATCCTTCCATACTAAGTGCATTCTTGCTGAACAGAGAATACCCAGAAAAGGCAAGGAATGTCTCTTGTGACCTTAAAAGCAACCAAGATAATTTTCTGAAATATATTTCAAAATATATATGACTTTTTGGAGTGGAAACACCATAATCACTGCACAGAAAATGTACAAAGCCAAGAAGTCCATGTATAAAATGATTCATTGTTTGATATTTGAGATGTACTTAGGAAACATTCCCAGTGCAGTAGTTCCTCCCTCTAAAGAACTCACAGTACTGAAAATCATTCCCTTCTATTGACTGGACAACAGTTTAGGGCAGAGCTGGGGCATACTTAAGCATTGCATCCTGCTGAGTTGTGCTTCCCACTTACCCTGACAGGAACACATCCATTTGGTGCAGGCAAATTTTGTAGCAAACATTGTAATTTTAAATTTAAAATATATCTCCAACATCTGCCACAAAACAGACTACAGAAATGTTTGGTGTATTGAAAAAAAATGGCTGATACATCACGCCTGTCAGAGTTTGTTAGACAAACTCTTCTTCTGTATTGTGCGTTTTGACAAGTTAAATTTAACGAATTTGAATGTAAAGGATTTCATGTCTTTGAATTTTCTGAAACCATATAAAGGTCAAGACATGAAAGAGGCAACAAATGATCAGCACCTGAGAGTTATAGTTGTGATTTAAACAGGATTACCCAAGAATGTATGTGCATTGCCATTCTGAGGGCACATCTAAGCATCTAAGTCTCAAGCAGAAAAAATACACTTTTTTAACTTTCTTTTTTTGATCTAGTTCCTCTTCAGCCCCAACCTGTGCAAAATAGACTTGATATTGCTGTAGTAATAATGGAATGTTTTTTTCCTGGAATGATTTTTATCCTGAACTGAATTGATTTTGATTCTAAATTTCTTCTTGGTACGATTTTAAACTCACAGTGTGAAAAGAAAAAGAGAGAAACAAAATCCCTTAATCTGTAATAAATATCCTAGGTCTGTTAGTCAGAATTTATTGCAGACCTTAAGAGAGTATATGTATATATATATATATATATATATATATATATATATATATATAGTCTGGACTTTTGGTAAAAATGCATTTCAGAAAATACCCAAACACCTGAAGACTAAAATCTTCACCTAATGGATTATATTCTGTAATCCTTTTGAAACTAGAAATATCTTTGCTAAGTGTTTCTGTCTTGGTGTGGTGTGTTATTTTTTTTTCATTTTCATGCACTTTTGTTTATCTCAATCAACACATGTCCTACAAAAAAGTTATTGCGTGGGCCTGCTTGGTTTTTCTTTTCCCCATCTACTTAAGAAGGATACCTAAGGGGAAAATTAAAAATTTCTGCACAGATCTTGCAACAACAAGTAGATCAGAGCCAGAAAATATTTAAAAAAGCAAACCAACAGTGTGCCACAAACAACAACTGAAACAAGGCAAAAATGAAAATATTCCCCCAAAAGCAGCAGGGGACTGTACATGAGTAGGTGCCAATGCTGGCACCAAAATGCTGCCTCAGGGCACGTTTGGGTCTGAGGGTTTTTAAAGCTGTAAACTCCAACTTGCTCACTGCTGCTCTGGCAGGCTGAAACTGTAGAGAAGGGAATACAGAAAAACTATATAGAAGTAAATATACTGTCATGAGCCCAACTTGTTGATATTAAATATGACACAAGTAGAAGTTTAGACAGCGTAGTAAAATAATAAAACCAACCAAACAAACAATAATCTCTCTATTTTCAGGAAAAAAAATTAAAAAGGTAGTTTTTCCTCAAAGATCTGATTACAAAGTATTTCTAATATATTGGTACTGTTATTACTATTGCCCCTGTTCTGATAGTCACCCACTGGTACTAAGACACATGAAATATTACCTTTATGATAGTATAGCTTTGGCTGCAGATATGTTTTTGTTTTTTGGGACCTGTGTAATCAAGAGAGAATTTGCATTCTGTCTTTGGGCAGCTGATACAATTACAAGCTAAACTTTGCCTCCCACTGCACTGGGCAAATCTGAAAAATATGCTTCATATACATGGCTCAGTCTAACTGGTTTTGATCCACAAAAAGGGATTTTTACCTCCTGGACTAGAGAAGATATGTTCTCTAACAATAATGTGATAATGTGAGCACATGCCTCCTTATTTTTGCTAGGATTATAATATAAAACCTTGGTCCAAAACTAGTGAGAAAATAACCAATTCTCTTGGTGAAGTTATGAAAGGTTTTCCTCTCTGTTCTTGTGGAACCATGAGGTTTATCCAAAGGATAGAAGTGACTGAGTACAATGGTCCATGTGATTCCTTCTGAGGAATGTCATTCCTTGAGTCCCACCTGCAATCCTGTGCACCTCAGCTTGTCAGAGGTGCTTGCACAGTAGAGGGAGTTTTCAGAATGTCAATTGGACATTTCAGTATTACATTTCAGGCAAAGTAAATAGTTAGGGATGCTCTTGCTGTTGAAAGCTGGAAGAGAAGAGCATTTTGTATGTTTTGTTATGTTTTGTGGGTTTTTTTTTTCAGGTAAGATGTGAAATATTTGCTAAGATCAAAATACATTTATAATCCAGAGAAATCAGAGAGAAACAAAAATTATTCTTTGCAGTATGAAAGGCAAAATGGAAGCATCCCACAGCTTTCTCAAGAGGGCTGTTAAATGGATAGGATCTCCATCTAGAGGCACAGATAAGCAGCTGCCACATAAAACAGTCATTTCCAGAAGTAGAATGCCTTAAAAATATTTTAAAAACTTTTAAAACTCTCAGGCAGAAGAGACCCACATTTTATTGCCGTTTAAATTTTATTATAATTAATGAGAAAGGATATAATTTGATAAAAACCTGAAGCCATTACAGTTAAATATTCCTGGAGCAAGCAGTCTGGATGGAGAAGTATATGACCTGGGATAAGCTCTGTCAGTCAGAGCATGGTTCTGATAACACCACAGTTGTGGTTGTGATCCCTGGATGGACCATTCACTTAAGAGCTGCACTTGGTGATCCTTGTGGGTCCTTCCAAATCAGAATATTCTGTGATCCAGTTAGACTGAGGCAACCCATGCACAGAAACGTACTGAGGCCTGAATTTATCCACTGCAACCACCATTATCACCATTATTTAGTCACAATTTGGGGATGACCCAACTCAGAAAGTTGTTTCACAGAACACCATAAATGGGTTGGAAGAGTGGATGATGTCATCAAAAAATAAAAACTGGGGACTAGCTCATGCCACACACATTTCATCCGTGCACCTATACTGATTTCTGCAGGCAGAGGTTATGGGAGAGATAGAAAAGGGACATAAAAGTGAGGGATTTCAGGAAGTGGCTTCTTCTTTCTGCCTCGTGCTGCACCACTGCTGCTGGAAGTTCACTGAAGCTCCTCCCACCCATCAACCAAACCAGTTTTATCTGACTATAGCTATCTTCTTCAAGCGTTTTACTTAAAATAGTCATGCTAGAACTCAGACTAAACTTGTACTTATCCCCAGCCATGAGAAAGGTTATGTCAGCAGAAGAGTTATTGAAGTTTCTGTTCAGATTGAATTGAAGATCATTGGGTTCAAGGATATCTCTTCTGAAGGAAAAGAGAGAGTCAAATAGTCCCTCTGCAGCCCAGCACAAATTGGAGGCACAGAACTTCATTATCCTCAGATCACCTGTCACACCTGTGCTGTGAAACACAAAAACCTTATGAGAGCTCTTCAAAGTCCCTGACTGACAAGTGGTGAAGCTGGTGAAAGAGGAGAAGGATCAGAAAGCTGATTGAAACCAACTTAACATACAAGCAGACATAAAATTCCCAACCCAAACCAAAAACCAATGAACCAACCCCCTAGACAAAAAAACCCCCAAAAAACAACAACAACAACAAAAAGCAAAACAAAACAACAACAAAAAAAACCACCCAAACCAACCAACCAACCCACAAACAAAAACAAAAACAAAAACAAAAACAAAACCAACAACAACAAACAAAACACCCCTAAAACAAACAAAAAAATAAAAAAACAAACCTCAGGCTTTCTACTCTTTCCTAGTTTCTTTTTTTTCTTTTTTCTTTTTGCAAGAGCCTGTAGGAATATTGGTCATGAAAAACACCCCGGGAAACTGCAGTACAGTACAGGGAGGGTCTCTCAAGGAACCATGGATTAACCCTCTCAACCTGCCAGTGAGTCCAAAAATAAGGTTCCGTGATATTTCCGTGAATATCTGCAAATCCCTCCAAGACATAAGGAGTCCTTTTGGGATCATGAATAAACCCATGGAGACTCTCACTGTGTTCATCAGACAGAGTCAGAGTAGGGGGCTTCTGACAGGAATATTAACATATGAGAGCCCAAAGAGACTCTTACTGAAGCTGAAGAAAATCTTTCCTTTTCCCAAGGTTGTAAATGGTGTAAGTACCTGGCTTTGGCATGGGATTTTCTTATTCACTCACAAAGATCTATCAGATAATCCTCAAATCTGCTTTGGAAACGACCTTATTTTTTTAATTCAACAAATGCTTTTAATACTCCTTTGAATACCATCATGGTCAGTCTTATATGAAATTCTCAAGAGTCTGAAAATCTAGTCTGTTCTTCTGTGTCCATAAATTCTGGGGATTTTTACACATATTCCATTTTACTTAACAGCTTACCTAAGATGCAGATTAGGAGCACAGGAGAGAATGGTGACTCAGATATAATAGGGAACGGCTCAAATTCTTTGCAAGGATTTAAGCATATATTGAACAGAAGTTCAAACTTGTTTCTGAGAGGGCAGCTAATTTTTTTCTATGCCTGTATTGTTGCAGACTGTATTTTAAGCAGTGAAATACTGAAGGAACTTAATTAGGTCATTTCCTTAGCAGAAAGAAGTGATATCTAAATTTCCAAAAAGAATCTATATTTCCAAGCTCATTCTGCAGTCTGAGAAAAGGTTGAAAGATGGAAAGAGAAGCAATGCCTAACAAAATACTTACAAAAACATTTAAAAATCTAAAATAAAGTGTTTGCTATAGCTCATTATAAATATGTTGATCACAATCATGATTGTTTACTGTGGGTCTGCACAATCATCTCTCCTTTTGTGAACAGAGAACCTCAAGGATCACATAGTCCTTGCCAAAGAAAAGAGAGATTTATTTAGTAGTTTTTCATAGCTACTGTATCAGAGTAGGTCCCCCAAGTCTCTGTGCTGTATTTCACTATATGACTGCTACCAACTTTAATCACATAGACTATAGCTACAGATTAATTGTGTTTTGACTCTATTACAGGTTTAACAAATCTGTGTCTAAATCTGGCTCTGATGCATGGGTCCAGATATTGGTACTAACATGCTGCAGCTACCCTCAGCAAGGTAAAATACCTTAGCTTTGCATTAATTCACCAAGCCTCTGTTAAAAAATAATGTAATGTTTAGCAAGTTTAACTTAGTAATAGGAAACTGAGGGACTTGTCTCTGACCATGTGCCTTCTGTAAAAATTGTATTAATCATCACAGGGTCAGGTAGACTAAAATTTATAAGCAAATACTCTCAAGCTCTCTGCACGTTTTGGTTTTTAAAGAGATGTTGTAAAGTCTGTTTGCATCAGATTTTGACCACCCTTGAATATTGACCAAAATAAAATAATGGGAACATTTGAAACATAGGGTTTAAGAAAGGATAAACTGGATTATTTGAAGCCAAAAAAGTTAAAAACCTGAGGGGCATTTACTAGCACAGGATGGAGAAGAGCAGGCCATTACTCTTTGCACAGATCTCAAACTTCACAAATTCATATTGTCACTTTAGCAATGAAAAAAATTTCCACTGAGTGATGGTGATGAATGTATTTGATGTCCCTTGCACATTCCATTAAATTTCAAATATGAGTTTTTAATTAAAAGAGAGAAAGAGGTTGATTTTAAAATTCAGAGACCATGTCATTGTATTTCCCACATGGGAACCTCTTTTACATTGTGGCAGAAGCACCACGTCAGCTTCATCACAACTGTTGGTAGAATGACTTGCTGATAAATCAGCTCTTCTGCCATTTGTGGTGATGAGGATCTCAAACTCTTTTTATTACAGTCCTGAAATTCCAGTTATGCTGTGTATTACTCTCTGCCCTTCTTCGGCAGACTTATCTGTTACTGTCTGCAAGTTTCCTGTTTCTGCTTCTACATCTCAGACCACCTTTGCACAGCACACATGTTTAAGGAAAAAAGGAAAAAAAGGAAAAAAAGACTACTGACTAATGTATTTCATTTTCTGAGGTCTCACTTTACCTTATTCTTCTGCAGTGGTCCACTTCTTTGAACTTAATCCATCTTTGCATAACAACTCTTTAAATTGGGACTTAGTGGTAAAGCAAACTTACGGGAAGTAAAATTAAATAAGAATAGAATCTAGCAGTGTACCTAGGGAATAATCTCCTTCATCAATCTGCTGTGTCCTGAAGTGTCATGTTGGAGATTAAATCCCTCCCACTGTGCCAAGCAAGAGCAGCAGAACCACCCAGCATTGTTTGCTGCATTGCAACGTGCTCCCACACAGCACCCACCTGAAGAGCAGAATATACCTAGGGAAAGACACACAAGGATGTGGGGCAAGAGAAAATAATAAATGGGATGAATGTGACAAAGAAAAATGGGAACAAGACTGAGGCATGTATAATAAGTTGATTAGAAGAAGGAAAGAAAAAGACTTCTGCAAGGGCATTCACACAGGCTCTTCAAATCGTCACCCCTTAATGCCTGTTTTCAGTCAGAATTCCTCACTGACCTTAGTTTCAGTACCTCTCTGTATTATCCTGTGACAGCCCACACAGAGATAGGGTAACATTTCTTCAAGCCTCGCACTTTGAACAATATTGTGGAAACACTGAAGTGACTTGAAGTTCTGAAATCTCACCTCAATTGTCATTCAAATATTTAAGTTCTCAAATCCACTGCCATTAACTGAGACTTGGCCTACATAACTTCTTCAAAGAAGAGGATATAAAATGTTTTTTCCAAAAAGTTATAGTCTTTTTTCACAATCAGAAATTCCAGTGTATTTATTCTACTCAATTATTTCCTCATAAGCTGGTCACACCAACACAGCCACTGCCCAGAGGGGAATTGGATAACCCCGGTGGGGAGGTGGGATGAGGATGGGAGGTGATTTTCCCCTGCTGAAATCTGTGCCTCTGTGCCTCTCTGGAGTCAGAGGCTGCAGGAAGCCTCAGTGAGCCCACACTGATTTGCAGATGATGTGTTCCCCACTCATACACTCCTTGTGGAGCTCTTTGAGAGATCTGTGGCTCAAAGGCTCATTTCACAGCTCCTTGCTCTCAGTCACTCACCCTGTAAGCCTGTGACTTCAAAGGGACAGCTGAAAGGAAATGTTTGCAAGGAAAAGGAAAAAAAAAAAAGAAAAAAGATTGTCTGCTGGTCCCTTTTTTTCTGTTCATGATATAACAGGCTTATGATGTTTTGGTATAACTGCTTCTCAGTGGGTTATTTTTCCCTTCTTTCTATACAAAAACCACAAAAATCCCTGGCAGTGAGAAGGAAAACAGCTGTGTGTTGCTTTCATCTTAGAGTGGGCTTGTCAAAGAGGAGGCAAATGACTTTCCATTCTCTAGGCAAGCTCCTTGGGTCAAGCTGGACTGATGTCCAAGCCAGTGACCCCCAGTTTTCCAGCTTATCCCTTTCAGCAGCAGCACATGCTAAAGCACTGCTGCTCCCTGCTGCAGACCCAGTCACAGAGTAAACAGAAAAATCTCTGAGGGCTCCTGGTGCCCTTTCAGGCTGTGGGCAAAGCACTGTCATGACATTTTCTCGTTTTGTAGGGTAAATGAGGTTCACTCTAAATTCTATACTTTTTAAGGCTTTAAACATGTTACCTACAACATCAGTGTCCTCCACATAAATAGTCCTGAATGTTTCTCATGAAATTTCTAAAGCTTTCTTTTTGTTTGGGTTTGTTTTTTGCTTTTTTTTTAGTATGTATAAAACTATATTGAAGTAGGATTAGATTTTTTTCAGTTTTTAATTAGTTTGGATCTGTTTGTTGCTCTGCTCTTGATCTGTTGTGACATGCAATGCAATCCCATTGAATGTTCAAGGCACTGAGCAGCACCAAATAATTAAAATGCAGACACTCTTATTTGTAGAAAGAGATAGTGGAGGGATTTGCAGTCAGGTTAATGTTTAACCTCTTAATCTTTCTAATGTTAGGGTTGGAAAATGTAATTTTACATTTAATTATCTGCTTCAGTACATTTACTATTTTGTAAAAGCGCATTTAAAAATGTAAATTTTCTTCACAGAGATCTTTCATAATTTTGTATCCACTCATAATGATTCTGGTCCTCCTAAACAAATGCTATCCAACCCACCCTGCCACTGACATAGGCATTTATTCTCTTCCTAATTGTGTAAGTTTTGTATATCTCAGACCTTGTGATTCAAGGGATAGTGTGCTTTCTCCACAACCCCACCAAAAGCATTTCCATGACAGCACAGCTGCATTGCATCACCTTTGCAAAGAGGATCAAGCATCCAAGAGATGGAATTCACAATAATTTAATTACACCTGGTAAGAAGGAAAAATGGATCTTGTGATTTACTAAATTCATACCCCATACCTCCGCACAATCTCTTTATAATTGAACATAAGGACACAGTCCACAGCTATTTTCAAATACAGGTGTGGCAGAGAGATTAAGAGAGCTGAACTCTTACACTTTCTCTGGAAGAATCTCTTCTTGTTGCCCAGTAATCCTCACAGGTGAAGGGGGGCTGTCTCTCTACAACAGGCAGTGAGAATCTGATGCTATTTGTCTTGTGAAAACCAGAGTCAATATGACTTCAACTCCCATGTAAATACACATGGACTTCAAACACAAACAGAAATTTGTGTTTCAGGCATTCTAGCAAATTTTTCATGACCTGCAGCACATGACTTTTGATACTTTCTGTTCTTTCAGTACTGGGAAATGTTTGAGAGCAAGTAAATGGTGATGCATCTTATTCTGGTGTCTGGCTGAGAATAAAGATAATGTAGTGAAAAGAGAAAAAAAATCATGCATTTCCTAGCTTCTCTTTCTAAATCTTGTGATGCAGATTGTCTTCTGTGGTCAGGAAGTGGTTCATTCTACCTGCCTTTGTTAGGGTTAGGACAAAAATAAAGCTTTTGTAGTGAATTTGAATAAGTGTGCCAGAAGTTTTGGTTTTGCAAGGCTCTATGCAGGAAGTGACAAGAGACATTTGAGATTTTTCTCTGTCTGAAAAGAAAGTTCATGAAGCTGTTTTGAGACTTAGAAGCAAACTGACAAGGTAGTACTATTAATGATGGGGAATGTCAAGTAGTTTAGTGCTTCACCTTAGATATTTTTTTTCCTTTTGTCCTCCTATTTTTATTTGAGGAGGTGTTATATCACCAAGAATGACTGCAACCACTCCAGCAAACACAGAAGTTTGTTAGAGGTAATCACAATTCAAGTAATCATTTTTCCTGCTTCCTTAAAATGGGTCTGTTCTGCAACAGATAGAAAATCAAAAGCTCACAATGCCTTCAAAGCATAATCTCTCTTTCTCCATGTGTGTATGTATAGAATGCATTTTTATGCTCTGTTGTAGTTTTATTATTTCCTATCTTTTTAATTCTTTACTAATATATTTCTCAACATGCTTGATCTGCATTGCATTTTCTCCTCTTTATCTGTTTTTCTTGTCATTGTGTAAACAAGGGGTTTGGGCAGAACTGTGAATATTAGACAAAGGAAAATAAATCCAAAATGATCAAAATTATATGTGCTAATCAACAATAACCAGTGTTTCTGTCAGAAAGTGCATACCCACTGAATGTACAGTGTGTTTATGTCTCTCCTCTATATTGTTTGGGTTTGAGATTCACAGAATTAATCTGAGCTCCCTCTGTAGCTAACAGAGCTATCTATTCATGACAAAAATACTCAGATAATATTTGCTTGTGCTCGATTCACTTCATCTGCTCTGCACACAAGCTACTTTTCTGCAGGTTTAGAAATTAATTAAATATCGGGCTGCTCCTGAAAACAGCAATCACTGGGAGGATGTTAGAGAGTGTTCCTGGATTGAGCTGTGAAATTCCACACATCAGCACTGGCCCTGGAAGCCTGACTTCAGAGATTGCTGAGAGCAGGGCTCCACTGTACAAGCTGCATTACTCATCCACACTCCAATTTCAGAGCCTGAAATCTCATGGTAAATTGCTCTGAAAAAAAATCAATAGGTCAAAAGCCCTGTCTATGCCAATGGCAAAATTTCTGTTGCTTTTGGTAGGCTCATGACTTTTCTATGAAATAGG
Organism: Ammospiza caudacuta; assembly: GCF_027887145.1. NCBI lineage: Eukaryota > Metazoa > Chordata > Aves > Passeriformes > Passerellidae > Ammospiza > Ammospiza caudacuta. The sequence continues at coordinate 12,956,199 of NC_080597.1, read as the reverse complement.
CAAGGAACAGGATTGGTGTCTGGGGACTAGTCCTAGTTCATTGTTTTACTAGATCCAGAATCATATTCTGCTCTTCCCTGCTGTAAACTGTCCTGGGATCACCCTTGCTATTCATCACTTAGGAGAAAACTCTGCCTTCAATACCCATTTGTAACATTACGAGTGCCCAATCAAGCATTTCTTTTTTCTGAAGGACAATATTTCTCTTTTCTCTCCTTAGCACATGGTCATGCAAAACTATCTGGGGCTGTGACTGTTGCCAGTCATATATAGTCAATAACATGACTGTTATTGGCATATATATCTTAAAAAATTTTTGCAGAGAATAGCATTGGTTTCAGGTTTGGAACCTAATGAGCTTCTGATGTTCTGGAGCTGTAGATACACACCTCTGCTTTGCAGACTGCTTTTCCAGGTGTATTTGCTGGACAGTGCTCCCCTACTTTTAAGCACCTGCTGCAGTTCACCCATCCTGTTTATGCCCCCATGGATATTGTAAGTTCATAAAGTAACATGGAACCTTAACTGATAAAAGGTCTTGGTAAATGGCAGAGACTAGTAGAATCATCATAAAAAAGAGCTTAATAACTGTCATATGATGATTGTCATAATCAGCAGAACAATTGAGGAATAAAACACCTTCTTTTTCATTCACCTATTCTATGGAGGAGATGTGGCCAACAGGTTTTCTTTATAAATTGGAAATTCAAACTCTGGGAAAAGCTGCAGGGAGAAGAGCTACTGGGATGTCATGGGATGGGATGACAAAGACAAGGTCATCACAGTACAAACAGGAGGAGAGGAAGGAAATTATATGACTGCCATGGGCAAGTGTTCTGACTTTTTGTTCAAGGGAACAAAAAAAATAGACATAAGTCATCACCATTTTTACTCATGTCTTGTCCCTTAAGTGAATAAGACAAAGGAACAAATAAATAACAGCAAAACAAGTTGAACTCCCCCACATTTGTCCTCCCACCTCCTAAAAAAATTTCCTGTAGTAGAAACATTAATACAAGATCTTTAGTACAAGTACTGTTTTCTGTAGCACCTGTATGCCACTCCTGTGGTTTAAGGTAATGGAAAAACTTCAGGCAACTGAATATTTCCCCCTGCTGTAAAATCTCTGGGTGGCTTAGACCCAACATTTAAAAACACTTACAAATGTGAATAACCTCAAGATACCACAGGCGGCCACATCCAACAGTTAAACACAAAGGTCACTAATTAAAGCTCTCTCCGTGCAAAAGGAAAGCAAAAAGCAAAGCTCTATATATGTCTTCCTCTCAGAAGAAAATCAATGGAGACTACAGGAAATTTCTTAGACAACTGTTGGACGGAAGATTGGTTCTTGCAGTTCAGCCACTGAACGCACACAGAGTGACTGAAGTGGTGCAGGATTCCCTAGGGCAGCAAGGCTGGGGATAAGAATCACCACTGTGACAAACATGGTGTTTCCTCCTTCTACTCACATTGCTTTCTGCCCTGATCCTCCTAAGTTTTACCACTTCAGGGGCAGTGGCTCTTGACCATTGCTTTAGAGTATCTCCTTATTTCCCATAGAACAGAGAGTATGTCCAGGGATGACTGTGCCCAGCAGATCAGAAGTATCTTTAATATAGAGAATTTTAATTTTTTTAAAAATTCTTTTGTTCAGTAACTGATGCATCTTGGAGAGTAGCTTGAGAGCATTGATATGTCCGAGATCAATGACAAAGGATGTACTGTCAGACAGAGTGAAGCACGGGACCTGCGAGGGAAGGCTGAGGACAGTGAGAGTGTTTAGCCTGAGGAAGAGATGGCTGTGGTAGCAGCCTGCCAATACCTACAGGGAATGCCTAGTGAGAAGATGGAGCCAGTCTTTTTATAGTGGTGTTTAGTGGGAGGGTGAAAGAAAGAACACAAAAGGTTTTGATGACATTGAAAGGAAAAGAATTTCACTATGACGCCAGCAAAGCCATGGACGCAGATTTGTGTACAGGCTCCATCCTTGGAAGTTTTTCAAGACACAACAGATAAAACCCAAAGCAACCTTGTCTGAGCTCAGCACTGACCCTACTTTGAGTATGAAATTGGAGTGGAGACTTCCTGAGGCTGTATTCACATGAATTAATCTATGTTTCTGTGATTCTAGCATATGCCATGAAGTTTGAAGGTATTCTGGATCACAAAAGCAGGAATACAAATACCTTTGCATTTGTATATATAATATACAAATATATATATAATATAGAATCAGACATGATGAAAAAAACCCACATGATTGTGCAGAAAACAGCCTGTGAGAAAAGCACAATGGAGACAAAAAGGAACCAGCATCATGCAGGTGCTTGGCTTCTTAGTCAGAAGCATCTGATCTGCACCAGAATTAAATGCCCCAAAATTTGTCCAAAAGGAGTCACCTGCCTGCAGTTTGCAGTCTGCTGCTACCCAGGAGCTGAAGCTGAGGTGACCCAGGGAATCAGAAAGAGAGCCCCCTTGCCCTAATTTCTACATCTCTGAAATGCTGTTGACAACTAAATCGCCTTTGCAGCCAGTCTGAGAGAGACCCCGAGGATGAATGCAAGGGCCCACAGAGAACAGCTTAAGGAGTAAAGATCAGGTCTTAAAAATCTGTCCTGATTACAACACTTTCCTTCAGAAAGGTTTAATGAGAGCAAAGCTGTATGCTGGCAAAATTTCACCACAAGAGCTACTCCTCAGGTGGATACCTCAGCTCATTCCAAGGCAAAATCAGTGGAATCATTCACTTGTGCTTCACAGTGGATCTCAAGTGAATCAGGCTCCATGTTTGCCCCTACCCCTTATTTCTGTTCTTGCCTTATCACAAGTTCACATAGCTGTTGAAATGAATCACATGAGGAGATCCCAAGCCCTGCACTGTCTGCCAAACATGTGCTACCTTGTTCATAGGCAAGAGAAATGCCTGTTTTTGCAGCCCTGGCAGAACTGTGGAATAGCAGGATCACACAGCAGTAAGCCTTTCCATCTCCATTATGTGATACATATCTTTGGCCTCCCCTCCAAATTGCTTTAACTGGTGATGGTGGCAGCTGTCCGTCTCTGATCCCAAGCATGCAGGTCTGGAAGGAGCAGCTGCTTCCTCTCAGCATAATAACCCTGACATGAATGGAGTCTGCAATGATGATGCAGCTGAGATCCATTTTCCAGTGCAAAGGCTCGGCACAGAAGCATCAAGTGTGCCAACCACATACAGTTCATACTCAAAGAATGGCAGGAAGATAGCCAGACTCTTTGGGTCATCATTTCTGCTGTTAACTTGGAGGTTCTGTTGTTCATCCATTGTTGAAGAGGATGAGGGTACAGAGATTCAGTCCATTTAAAGAATAGTCAGTTCACTGATACTCCTTGAAGTTACCTCCATAATTAGTCCAGCTCTAATTACAACCCAGCCAGATCAGCATTCTCAGTTTTTTGACTGCCATTATAGTATCAGAAATATACTTTGCAAAATACTTGAGTATGAAAAATAAAAGTAGAAGGATGTGTTTTGGCAGAACTGTTACATTAGAAGTGATGATATTGCACATGATAACACACAGCTTTTGAAGGAACACGGTTTTGGCATAGAAACAATGACTTAGATTGAACTTTTCTACAATCAGTGTCCAGAAAAATGTGGGCACAGCACATCATACCTGACCTCAAAGGCATGTGTGGCACCCAGAAATGCTAATGTTTATGGCAGTCTATTTATCCATTCCAGTCTCTTGTCTGCCAATTTTTTTTCCTGCTCAAAGTTTATCTTGCAACTCAGAGCTCAAAGATCTACAGGTGATGTCTCACTCTCCTCAGGGCAATTCTGGGCTCAACAGGCAGGCCAAGACATTAGAGCTGGTCTATAACTTCATGGTTTTCCACAGCTCAAGGCATGGAGGACACCTGGAGGCTTCTTCACCTTTTCATTTTCTTGTCTGTTTACAGGCAATGAACCAGGCAAGCACTGGGGTTTTTTTTTAAGAACATTTTTACACAGAGCCTGTGCTTGCTGGGAAGTGGTGGGATTTTGGGGCACATCACTGATGGCAGGCATTTCCACATAAACACACAGAGCTTGGGCTAAGGGACAGCTACAACAATGCTCAAAGAGAAAGGAGAAAGCAGTGCCTAAGAAAGGAAAAAGGGAAGATAAGAGGATTCATTTTAATGCAGTGGAGCTGAGCTAAAACCTGGATCAAAGCCTTGAAATGATACCATGAAGTTGGTGGAAGCCTGGTAGAACTGGCCCAAATGAGACTGCTAAATAATAAGTGACTCACAATTCCCCCTCTCTTTCATCTTTATGTGCTGAAGGTAAGTGAATCCTTATTCCATTCTTACATTCAGTGAAACCATAAATAAGCAAGTTATTAGTATTATTACAGCCCCAGCTATAATAATAAAATCTGGCAAGGGCCTGAAAGGTTTTCAGTAGTTTCACCAAAAATAACAAGAACAAAAAATAAGCCCACCACCTCCAGCTGTCATCAAGCTCCTTATATTAAACTACTCTGGAAAGACATAATATTGCCAATTGTTATATATTATTGCCTCATGGATACCAGATAGACTGTGTCATCATAACCACCTCTCTTTTGCTTTAAAATTTCTGTCAGTGAATCCAGTGACAGAAAAACCCCCTGGAATATCTATACATTCTGACCCATTAATTCATCCTTTTCCCTAACTGCTTCTCTGATGCCATTTGAAATGAAAGTGCTGAAAATATTCCAAACACATTTTCTTCTCTAAAGATTTGATGCATACCACAGTGTTTTCCATCACTTGTATCCACTAAGCTGTGCTCTGTCTCTGTTCTGGCATTTGCTGTATACTCCCAAGAGATGAACCAAGATAAGTTATTTAAGTTTTGATGACTCTGCAGGGCTGCTTCCAAAGTGGCATTTTTTTCATGCTTATTTTTTTTTTCTACTTGGAGAAAGTGTCTTTCCTTCTGGAACAAATTTCTGAAAAACATTCTGCTGGGTATTTTCTTTTCCTGCTCATCTTTACCTCCAGTGTTGTAGACATTCAGGGAATTTAAGGGAGAGTTCTGAGACCTGAAGGGCTGTGGTGCTTAGAAGGTGTTGAAGAAAGGTCTTGTCAGAGGGTTACCCTTTGGCTACAGAGTAAGTCTCCCTACATTTGGCTGTTCCTTCTGAAAACACTCATGCAAACTTTCTAAAGGCTGTCTTGAATCCAGAAAAAAAATCTTCTTTATGACACTTAGATGATTTCATTCTTTCTTCGCATCATAGATAATTGAAATACCACTTTAAAGTATACTTTAAATGGAGAAGCTCAGAGCTTTAAAGAAAATCATAGTTATCACATGCCTTGCAAGAAATTGGGCATTATGATAACTATTCGAATCCTGGGAAAGAATTCAAAGTATGGGTGCCCAGAGGTGTATAATTTTTTAACTATTATTTTTTGATTTCCTGGCATATCTTATAATATTCAATAGAAAAATTACTAGATTTCTGCTAAGAATATTGGATAGGAATAAAAGAATATCCAGAATATACTGGATAGGAATAAAAGCCATGCCAGTATCAAGAGCCTTGTCATGTGTCAGCATCCAGTTCAGTTCCTGGCTTCTATTGGTGGTTACAGGTTTACTGATTAATTACTACAGAACAGTGAAGGAGAGAGTTTTCACACCTATAGCAGCTGATGTTTAACAAGGATACCTAAGTGAGCAGGCTCACCTTCAGCTCTTCAGTGAATGAGGATGGGGAAGTTCCTTCACAGTCATTTGGCTTTTCAGATCTCTGCAGAATCAGGCACCCAAATCTCTCTGCTCTCTCTTAGGCCCCAGCCCAAGCATCTCAACTGCAGCTGAGGGGAGTATGAACCCCATCCTGCCAAAGAATTGTGCCATTTATTCTTTGCTATCCAGTTTATTCTTAGGGAGTCTTTCAACATCTCATCCTTGTCTCATCTCTCCTCCACAAATTATTGTGCAACCTGACATGGAAAAAACAACAGCCAAGTATGTTATAACTGCAGTGAGGGGAGCATGGCAATAAAGTTGACCAGCCAGCCTCCCTCATGAGTTGCTTTTTATTGTGTTCTGCTGTCCTGTCATTCCCCTAATGCTGCCCATTCATCTTGTGCTGGGTTACAAACCTGCCTACACCCATGTTCTCTTGGGGCTGGAGGGATCCAGCTGTGCCCACTCATGGCAAATAAACTGTCTCACAAAAATAAAAGGGTTCCCCCACAATTTTTTTGCCTTTTTGTATCATTGCTATGGAATAGATGATTGCAACTGGACAGTGCACAAATCCCTCCTTGGAATATGTCAGACAGCTAGGCATCATTTATTTGAGATGCCAGGGCAATATCAGAGGGATTCAGGGTTGAGAATGAGAGATATGGTACAATCTAAGCAGTGTGTAGTGGCACTATAACTGAGGGAAAATACAGGGAAATGGAATTTACCTATGAGTAAACCAAGCAGTGTAAATTTGTTGGTACTTCTCTAGTGTAGTAACACTCACTGGGGAAGGAAAAAGCTGTTTGATGAGGTGAAGGGGGGAAAAAAGAAAAGAGAAAAAATCAAGCATGTTATTGTAGAAGATTATAGTGGTAATTTTTATGAAAGCAGCCGCTCAATTTCTCAGCCTGAGTCAAACTGAGACAAAAGGTCAGTGAATACAGTGATGGCAGTTCAGTATCTACTTCAATAAGCAGCAAAGTGACTTTGCCCTCTGCAATCTTTCAGCAGGAAGAAAGACTGCCTTGATTTTTTTTGCACTTAAAGAAAGTAAATCATGTCCACCTCTAGAAAGTTCAATAAACCTTTCTGGTTAACACATTTTAGAAACTCCAGTCAAACCATCTAGTTAATCTGAAATCCTCAAGCAGATGCTTTGACAACTCCACAATATTTATATCTTCTAATCCTGTCACTAGAGCAGGCAGAGACTTTTAGTGCTTCACTATAGAAATAGATTTCCTGCTTCTTGTTTTTCTGTTGAGTCATAAAAAAATCCCTGCTATAAAAGATCCATAACCAATTTACATCCATCTTTTAATATCCTGGTTCAATTATGGTTTTTATTAGCTCAAAAGTTACCTTAAATGCTGTGTATTTTCCAAGAAGTAGGTAATTAAAAAATAAACAATTTCACTGCAAGGGAAAGAAGAGCTTCATTCCAGTATTTACCACAAAGTAGTCTAGGGAACTGGTTCCAAGCTCTATAATGACTTCCCTGGGTTAAGATTTTTCTCTCTGAACATTTCAGGTAGAAAAGTCTTTTACCTCTTCTGTCTCTGCTAAGGTTAATTCAGCTGGCCTACTGATACATCAGAGACTGCCACTGTCTAGCTTGAAGAGAAAAAGGAGATGATGCAGTAATCACATGAAATGCACTCTGTGTCACATACAAGTTGAACTCAAAGCTTATTTTGCCCCATTCCTCTCAAATAGGGCACTTTATAGAAATTTGAAAGTCCACAGATGTGAATCTGGTACCAGGAGCTGGATTTTCACGTGCTGCACATGTGGCTGCAGAGCTCACTGCCACGAGAGTGGTTTGTGGTCTCACCGTCATTTAAACAGGACTGAAGGTGTGGATTCACAAAAAGTACATGTAAAACCTTCATAATACAAGTCTGCAAGACTATGTAGTCTTGCAGAGAGAGATGGCATTCTGTGGCTGGATTTCCACGACAATTTCTAAGCAGTACAACTTACACAGACTTTTTTTGTCTTTTTTTTTTTTCCTAGTTACAGCTATTACTGCTGTTTGTTTGGGAGCTTCCTAAATAGGTGATCAGATTTGAAGCTCTAATGCACACCAGCAGAGGAAGGATTAGAAACTCACTGGGCAAGCCCTGTGTTTTCATGGTCCAACCCTATTTGGCTATCACAAGGTGTACCTGACCATGCACATCTTTCAGCCTTTGTTAGACCTTTAGATCTCCCAAGTTTGGTGTTTTTTTTAAAAATAAAATGCGCTCCCATGTGCTCCAGGGACCCTCCTGCTCTGAGGATGAGCTTGGAGAAGATAATGTATTGGCTTTTGTATCTGAAGGTACTTACACTGACATAATTGCAATTATTAATACTGCTGACAGGATGTGCCCAATCTATAATTTGAGGTAATGTTTGGCAACTTGAGCAATACGAATCATGAATCATTCATTAAGTGAGCAATGCATTTAATGAGTTAGAATTAATTTTTAGATGTCCTCTGTCATTTTGTTGTGTAATTTAAGGTCACCAGCAGTATTTTTTGTATATCATAATTTCATTGAGGCTTATATGCAATCTCTACAGTGCAAATATATTATTTGCTTTAGTTCAAAATTTTTTTTGTTTAGGGGAAAATCTTTGGGAATGCTGCCTTCAGATCCTCTTTGGCTCTAAATTGGCACGGCTATATTGAAGTTAGCAGAGCCCTACCACTAAAAAAAAAAAAAAAAAGTGACATTGGGGCTTTGAGCAGGGATTTGTTTTCTTGTCAATATGTTTTCAGGCTGCCTACCACTCAACCAGGCACAAATACATTCAAATGAATTATATATTGGAAAGCAAGGCAACCTTGACAGGAGGGAGAGAAATGATGCATCTGACTCCATGGATATAAGAAGGCTAATTAATGACTTTTTTATATCATATTATTCTATACTATATGTCAATATATCTAAACTGAATCTGCCAAGCACCCAACTCAACTCAACTGCCCAGAATGTCGTGACTGTCAGCTGACAGTCCTGACACACACACACTCTTGGCCATGATAATCCAGGGAAACAAAACACCATCACTCTGAGTAAACAATCTCCATATTGCATTCTACTTTTGCACAAAGGCAGGCACAGCCAATGAGATAAGAATTGTTTTGATCATTGTTTTCTCTGCTTCCTTCAGTGCTTCTCTCAGGTTCAGAGAACGTGAATCCCACAGTTACAGTCTTTGTGATTGCTTCACCAAAAATCCTCAAAGGTTTTTGACCTTAGGACGTGGTACCATTGCACTGTGTCAGCCCAAAATGGAAGGGGTTTAGGCAGAGGAGCCCATCTTTTCTGAGATATAAGTAAAGCACCTTTTTCTGCACTGACTTAGGCTCCATTTTTCTTCCAGTATATCCTAATAAATAACTGAGAAATTTCCCCTCCTTTCTGCCCAGTTTTGAAGCTTACATTTTAGTTGTAGATGCTCTGTCTCTGGAGACAGCCATCCTCACACTCCATCACCAGAGGAATGAAGACAAAACACCAGCTTCCTGAGAGACCTCTGAGATGTCTTTAACTGCATAATAATTGATGTTTTTATGGAGTTCCAGATCATTTACTGATATTGAACACTTCAGTGGTTTAATCCTTCCTCACACAATGTGTAGACAAATAATAGCTTGATATCATTCATCATTCATGAAAGGCAGACAGAGCAGGCAAGCCAGCATGAAAATATTTTAATTATACTTTGTCAGAAGTATATCACAGGAGATGAGTGCTCTTCTTTCACCAGTTTCATTTGGAGAATTTTCCCAAGTCTAAATTTATTTGCTATTAATTGCACTTGGGTTCAGATGCTGTATTTCCAGAAGGCAAGAAGGAGGTGAGACAAGATAAGAACAAAAAGTAGCAGAACACTAAAGAACTTAGGAGAGCAATTTTTTGATTGAGACCAGGCTTGGAAAGGAAAAAACTTCCTAGAAAACAGCAAGTATAGAAAAGAGGATAGGACAAATCTCACATTTCACTAACTCTTTGCTATATGGAAGTTTAATATGGGCAATACTACAGAGTGCCACTGGACACAAATCAGCAGGGCCAATTCACTGCAGAAAATCTGCCCTTTGGTAGACGTTCTCCAGCACAGCGTGTGTTCTCCAGGCATTTCTCCCTAGCTTCCCAAACTATGTCCATAAAGTATAAGTATCTAGAAGTGTAAATGAATCACACGTGGGGTGGATAAGTAACACAGAAAACTGTCATTCTGATCAAATAAAATAAAAATAAAAAAGTTATGCCATAATTTTTTTTTCCTGAAGCTAAATCCAAGTTTACTAAGCCAGAGAGAATTTTAAAAAATATGTTTCAATAGTTTTGGGATTGAGCCCCTGGGAAACTCTGCAAGACAAAACAGGCTTAATGATCACTATACTGCTCAGCTTCTGCTTATGCAAGTATTATTATTTTTATGTTGTATGAAACAGTATTTGATAAAGGTTGTCAAAATTATTTTTTCTCCTGTGCAAAAGCAGTATTGCTTTTATGTATGACTGGTGTTCTGTTACTGGTGGATTATCTTCTAACAATATGACATGGTAGGAAATACATGAGAGCATCAAAGATAATAAAAAGGGGTAAAGCATATAAACAATTCTATTTTCTTTCTTGTCAGTGTTATCATAGCATCATAGACAGCAGAGTCCTCATAGTGCTGAGATAGTATGTATTGAAGGACTAAAAATAAGACACAAAGTGTTTATCTGGCTGGTTGTGAATGCAGAAAATGGTGAAAGATTTTTCTGTCACCCTGGTTGCCACTTGAATGTCTCAATAAATAAAGGAATTCCAAGATTTAAGATTTCTAGAATTTCCTCTATTCTGCTACCATTTAAAGCCAATAACATAGTGGTGAGGTCAGGGAAGCAGGACAGGGAATTGAAATTCCCATCCTAAAATCTCTACACATACTACCAAGGTAATGGGATCAAGCCCCAGGTTCCCACCCATACACCTTGTTTGACAGCAGCTCCAAAACTTAGGCATGTATCCAACATGTAATTCATACAAACACAAACACTTTTTTAGTCTTGCCGAGGTTTTAGTGTCAGTAAAATTTCCCTGCAGTGAGAAGCAACAATTCAATTAAATGTTGCATGAAACTATTGCTTTTCCCTTGCTGTACATTTGCTGACTATTAATGCATCCTGTGCTATTCAACTCAAGGTAGACAGACATATCTATTTAGCTCTATTTAGCCTTCTCAATGTAATTAATTTAATTTTTATAACTCTGTCATGATTGATATAACTATTTTCTTTGCCAAAAAAATTTCCTAGCGTCTTCAATTCCTTCTTACACTGAATGATCTAAAATGTCTCCCTCAGTGGGAGGAGGGAAGATGTTTCCTCAGTGTCTTTAGATCTTCATATTTCTGTATTTTTCTTTCTTAAAGACAAGATAATTGAAACAAAAGACAAGAGAGCTGAAACCACTGTGGATGAGACATTTAACTCTTCATTTTATTCACTTTCTCCCTCTTCAGTTTTATGTTTCTCATTAACAAGAGAGCCTTAATTGTTTTTTTTTTCTTTCCCTAAAATGGTTACTTTGATTTTAAAGCTGATGTTTGTACATGGATGCACCTGAGACTGCCCATTACATTTATCAACTCTGTACATAATGTAATTATTTAGGAGTACATTAGAGCCTTACATATTCTATCTTGACTAACCTAACCACTTCCATCAGCTAATTTTGCCAATTCTATATTTCCCTTTAGTCTATTGACTTAATTAGGGTGCTAATAATTGCAGCTAATTAAGAGCAAATATTGCAGGCAGTAATCCATTTATCTGTTCAATCTTATACTGAGGTTTGGCAGTCATTATTTCTGTTGCCTTACTGTCTCTTTGGGAATGCTTTTTCCTTGAGAGTGTGGGCTCTGAGAAGAGCTGAAGGATGGAGGTGAAGAGCCTTAAAGAACATAAACCAAGTCTTAACAGGACTTGGGGGTATTCAGGTACTTCAAAGCCTGCATGCTATAAAAACACACGTTGGTCTGAATAGCTTCTCAGTCAGAGAAATGTGGAAAATTGAATTGTCTCCCCATAGGAAATATTACTAATTTGTTTTCAGCCCACACTGATGAAATTTTGACATCTCAACTATTTGCACATAAAAGAAAGTGGGAAACAATCTCAGTGTGGAAATATTGGACTGCAAAATGTTTTCTTTCTTGACCAAAGAGAAGATTATTAATCTCAAAAGGCTGATGTTTTTGGCATTCAAAAATTTGTGCAATACTACTGACAACTGGATATATGAGTGTTGGGATTTATTTTGATTGAAATGTTTATTTGTAATGTTCTATTACTAATATTACTTGGAAAACATCCTGTTTTCTTTTGTGGTAGTGTCTTTTTTTTTTATCTTCTACATTTTTAAGGAAAATATTAATTCAAAAGATTTTAGGTAGCTTCTCCATTAACAAAAACAAAAACAAAACAAAAAAAAAAGACAAAAAAAAAAAAGAAGAAAGACGTAATTTTTGAGAGGACTCCTCTCTTTTGGTTGACTGAAGACAGAGAGAACACTCATGCAAGCACATGTATGAAAATGCCCTTCCTGGAATGTGCCAGAGGAGGGGCATTTTGAAGAAGTGTCCATTTAAAAAAGACACCACACGTTTCTGTATGAACTCAGAAATTCACTTGTTTTTATTTGATTATTTTGGGCCATAGATTATTTCTGACATGCTGGTCAACATATTTTCTTAATGTCTTCTATTTTTCATTTTCATGAAAACGTTTTTGATAAATTATGTGCTCTTTTATTTGCTGTAGTTGTTAATAAAATATGGAAGGAAATAGAAGAGAAAAGCTTGTTTATCTGGAAATGGAACCTAAAACCTAGTAGAAGGAAAATCCTCATTTTGATTTCAGGTAAACATCTGTGCAACTGGAATAACTTGATTTTTTTTTTTACAACTGCCACCAAAAGAGAAATTTGATTAAACTAAATGTTCAAGTTAGCTTGTTTTATTTTAATTATATTGGCTTATTTGGAAGAGAGAGCTCTGTGGCAAAAGGCATGCCACCTTTCAGATTTCCTGAGGGCTCCAACTCCTCTGTGCCACCATAGGCAGGGAGCCCATGGTGTTCCCACCCTCACTGCAGGCTTGGCCCTCAGGAGTCATTGGATAGAATCAGCCAAGTTAGACATAAATGCCTCTTCTGGATTTTGGGATGACATTAGAGGGGGCCAGGGTTTTGTCAGACATTGTCATGTGTGTTTTTTCTGCCTACAAACAATAGGTTTATATCCTATAAGTTGATGGCTGATAGCAGAGGCTAAATGTCTATGCATTTACAGAGTCTCATTGAATGGCACTGACCTTCTGCCTTCTACCTTTTCTGACAAAAATTTAATATTTTAATTAAACTTTTTTTACCTCCACCTCATTCTTTTTTTCTCCCCAAATTTGGCGTGCATGAACCCCTGCATTGCTTCATGCTGCCAGGCAACTTTCTCCTGGAAGTGATGAGTTTGTGCTGACATCAGTGGGACTGGCGCCAGATGGAGCACAGGAATATGGGTACCACAGTGCTGCCCTCCTGAGCCTTCTGAGAAAATGGAACTGGGTTTTGCATTTTTAGTGATTAAATATGAGGATGCCAGATGAGGGAAACTAAATCAGCAGTGAGTAGAGAATGTGGCCACAGAGTGAGCTACAATTAGTATTTTGTTTTTAATTTACTCCATATTCAGGCTGGAGCTACTATACTTTTAGAAGTTACCAAACTGCACAGAGAAATAACATAATGAAGACCTTTTATATTTTAAAATAACATTGGCCTTCCATTGACCTTTCAATCCTCTTGGGTTACCCAACTTCTTATTAGAAGTGTTCATCTGCCTTGCTTCTATCTCCCTTCATTGGTTGTGTAATTGGAAAAAGTCAGCCCAACTGCACTCCTGTGGTTTGCCTTTAGTTGCTCATACTGACAACTCTGTGGAATATTGCAATATATTGCAGTTTAGAAAATCACTCGTATACAATGGCCTTTCATAAATATCAATTTTGAAAGCTCTTCAGAAACTGTGTGGGGTAGATAGGTTAAAATTGATTTTGCAGTCAATCTAAGGGAGCTGGTGAAGGCTAGGGTAACCCATAATGAGTTAGAGGAATTTTAACAACTGTAGTGTAAACAGTTCTGTGCTAAGGTCTACCCAAGCAACACGACTTTGCATTTCAAAACATATTCCATGCTTGATTCCTACTCATCGTCTCTCATATCTTATTTTGTGAAATATGGAGCATTTTTCAATCAAACTAGACTTTTCAGTGAAAACTGGGTGAAATATAAGGTTGCAGTTTGATTTTCTGAAATATTTAACAGTTGTATTTTAAATGAAAGCAATAAGAACTAGAAATGAAGAGGTTCTGCCACAAGTTACAAGTGGCAGAAAAAAACTCACACTTTCACAGTTCAAGTCCTGGTACCTCGCTTCTTGCTATGTTAAGAGCAAACATATCTCTGGGTGCTTTGCCACTTGAGGAATGTTTTATTAGAATTAATTAAAATCTACAGATACTTAGGAGACCACTAATGTCCCTCCTCCTTCAAAATCAGAGCTGAATTCACAAATCTCTTTTTATTATGGTCCAAACTCAAGCTAAATTCTCCTCTGTGGGAATTTACTTGAAGAAAACACTGTAAATTTGCCATCTGTTGGATTAGACATCCACAATCACACATCCAGACTGCCTCATTGTCTCCTTCTTGCTCGCTTTCCTGCTGTTACTTTTTCAAATGCTAAAAAAGAAGATCTTATCCCAGAAATCCAGTAATATACCTGACGAGACAGATTCTCCTTTGAGGGCAAGTCCCTTTGGTTCTAATTCCCATGCAGGCTTGTTTTCCATCTCTTCTCCTGCTCTGGGACTGGGTGTGGGCATCCATTGTGTCTCTCCATGGTTTGTCTTTGCCTCACTTGTAAAACCTCGAGTGCTCTTCAGCAGAGGTGAGAGCTTTGGGCTCACTTTCCTGCTGAGCCACAGAGAAATTCTGAATATACAGAACCTGTCAACAGCAGGCACTGCAGGTTGAAAGTGTGTGCTTACAATCAGCTACTAAACCTGTAAAGGCTTCTAATTGAATTACTAAAACCACAAAAGGGAGGGCTGGCCTTTGTAACATAGTTCCCACCAAAGATGTTTTTCTGCTCCTAGGGCTTCACTTTTTGAATGTTTTCATTTTCCTGGCAGCAATTCTATTCTCTATTACTGCAGTTTCTCTTCAGTGGTTATTCAGATTAAGCAGTTTGAAAATGCTTTGCTGTTGAGCTCTGGAGTTTTCAGCTGTGCAAATGGTAGGGGATATTGAGAGAAGGGGAATCTCTGGAATCACTGAAAAGGTGCTGATACAGGGATCAGATCCTTTTCCTCAAAGCATCACTCTTCAACAATTGAACTGTGTTTTTTCAGGGACCATACTGGAAATAAATGTCTGCTGCTGCTATTCCCTACAGCCTGTGGCTACGGTGATTCCAGCATCCCAGCACTGCCTGCTGCTCCAGGCTCTGGGTACCTGCCAGGGCCAGGAGAGCTCTCGTGGCTCTCATGGTGCAAATCATCTCTGTGCCTGTGCATCTGACTCAGAACACAGATATTCAGATGCTCCTCCAGTCTGAATATTCAATCAGGTAGATTTAGGGCAGTCTCATCACAAAACACAGATATTTGGTTGAGCTAGGCCTATAAACCTTTCCCCCCACTTTCCTTCTGCCTTAGGATGAGAGGCCTAAGGGCTCATACATGACAGTTTCAAGGAACTCAAAATACAAGCTCAATGGGAGCACAAGAGAGTGTCAGTTATCATAAAATCCACAGGCAAATCTCCAGAAAATGTTTAACAGCAGATTTCAGGTAGGTGTCTGTCACAGACACATTTTATGAGAAATCCTTTCCTTAGGATTTTTTCTCCTGAGAAGCTGAGAAGCCTCAAGAACAAAATATACACAATGGTTATCTGGTGCTGTGAAATGCAACAAGTAGATCTGTGATTAGTCTCATGTTGGTTGTTTCTAATGAATGGCCAATCACAGTCAGCTGGCTCAAGCTCTCTGTCCGAGACACAAACTTTTATTATCATTCTTTCTTTTTCTATTCTTAGCTAGCCTTTTAATGAAATCCTTTCTTCTATTCATTTAGTATAGTTTTAATATAATATATATCATGAAATAATAAATCAAGCCTTCTGAAACATGGAGTCAGATCCTCATCTCTTCCCTCTTCCTCAGACCCCTGTGAACACCATCACAGGTGTCATCTGAATTTCCTATGAAAGTCAGTGTTTCTCTACAAGCACATTGCAGGGATGGCTCCTTATACACTTGCTGCTAATATTTTGGCTGCTGAAATCAGATTATTTGTCTTTGTGATGTTGTCAGCTGTCTAGGAGTGAAAAGTTGCACAATTGCAACTGGTACAGCCAGACAAGGGAATTCAGACACTTCTGCATCCTCTCACTGGGAGCAGGGATAAGAGAGGAGTAGGACACACCGTTCTAATGGTATTGCAGAAGATCACCCAACATCCAAATTCTGTGCTCTCTTTGCCTAAATCACCACAGAGAAGGGCTTTATATTGCATTTATCAATAACATCCACTGTGCCTTGTTCACACCTGTTTACACCCAGCTGAGACATTATATCTGCTGAGCTTTGGCTTTTGAGATCTATGGCAGAAAATTCAGTTGAAGGGTTACGTCAGCTCCATGTTTGGAGCTGTACCAAGGGGTAACATGGATTCTGGTCTTCAGCCATTCACTGATGCCATGCTTGGACATTTTTCCAACTCTACTGGTGAATAAAGCTCACTCAAGCTCTATGAATACACACACAGTAAGCACATACTAGCTTAACATTCAAAATCATGGCACACAGTAATGCATCACCTGAGAGGGTGCCAAACAACTGAATTACAGTCTCTTTGGTTTCCATTGCTGGTACTTGAACTTAAAACAAAGAGTAAATACTGCACATTTTTAAAGACCAAACTGAGATTAGCATAACAAAATTTAAAAAAAATTAATAATAGAATGGTTGAGGTTGGAAGGGACCTCTGAAGATCATCTTGTCTGCCTTCCCACTCAAGTAGGGTAATATAGAACACGTGACCTTTATGCAGCTTTAATCAACTTTTGTTTTGAAGTTTTTTGGTTGCATTTGCAGTAAATGACCCTTCAAGTGCTTAATTGAATTTAGATAAGCATCCAACAGCTCAAAATTCTCACTGAATATAAATTGAATTTCTCTGAAACTTGGTAAACAAACCCTACTGAACAATCTCATGAAAATCACTTATTTTGTCACACTGGAATAAAATGGAGTAGAAATTAATTTACTGGATTGATCTCCGTTTGTTTACCAGAATTTGAAAAGGAGCTGGCCTCATTCTTTAAACTATTCATGACTTCTTTATTTGTTATTTCTAAGAGTTCCTATTTATTCTGCTTTTGGGCTAATTTGATTAGAATAGTCCTTATGTCCCTCTCTTGATTTTCAAGTATGGATAAATAACAAAAGGAAAAAATCCCACATGAACCCAATCTTTTCATAATTGAAAGTTGAGCTTATGTTATTGAGAAGGAGTTGCAGTTCATTAATCTTCCCCTGTATTCACAACCACAACTTTCCCCAAGTTTCAATTACTTTCAGGTACCAGAGTTCATGGCCAAACAGTGATTGGAACAGAGAGATTAATCTGGGTCTCCAATGTATGTAGACAGCACACCTGCTCCAAATGTGGCACAGGGGGAGGAAAGGCACAGAAACCCACCCTGCCTGATAACTGCATGATTGTCCTGACCATCATCAAGTGTTATCAGCACTTCATAACCTAATGGGAAGCAACAAGGTGAGGAGCACAGGGTGCCTGTAGAAAATGGTATTAAACACATGAAAGACCAGGAGAGCGTAGAGTTTTCAACACTCTGCTTGTCTGAACTGATGGCAGCACTTTTTAAATCTGTTTCAGGACAGAACAGAACTTCCTTGCTTTGGGATCAGGGCCCCAGCAGTCCTGGAGTGTGTTCCTTTAAAATGTTCAGGGCAAAGTCACCAGCTCAGATAAAGCAGTATAACTGCATTGTGGCTTTAATTCAATTATGTCAGTCCCTGAGCATCTTGCCCTTGAATAGTTGAAGAAGGAAGCTCTTCCCTCTCAATGACTTTATCAACTAGATAAATAGGCTGGGAGAAAGGAAATATTACTGTCTGAATTAAAACTTAACTTATTATAGGGAAGTAATTAAGGGATAAAATCATAGAGGGCTACATTTTCTTTCTCACCAAGAAATCTCTGCAGCAGGGTAAGGGAAGACATCAGAACCTTACTGAAGGCTGCAGCATTTTAATTTCCATGGTCAGCCACAGACAATAAGTGTCTCAGAATAGCTTGTGCGCTTGCTGTCCCCTCAGAGGACTTTCTATGGCTGGAAGGCTGGCATAAAAGAGTTTTGTTGTCTGTGCTTCCTCCTTGAAGAGGAGAAGAAAGGTGACAGAAGCAGACTCCCATTACAGTTAATTTACCTTGAGAAACTCCCTTTGAGTATAAACAGTGAGGACACCAATCTATTTTTAAAGTGGTGTGAATTAAAATAAAAATAAGAAAATTTTGCTCATAACTTTTTCCAAAGGAAAGTTTAGAAAGCCCATGACAGAGTACATTTTGGAACTCAGGTTTGAGCATGGTTGTAGCTTTCCTGTTCATGAAATTGCCCTCTCTGCATATTTAATTTCTTTTATCTTTATTTCTGGTTAAGAGAACACCTGTCAACCTCTATAGTTAATAATATGTTACTAGAAGAATCCCATTACACATTTAGAGATTTCTTAGCCACTCCTGTATTTGTGCCCTAACATTCTTCAATGCAGCTTCCCTTTGATTTAAATCACAGGAAAATAAGTTTTGATCCCCTCTCCTTGCTCTTCCTATTGATCTTTTGGCTTGTTTATATCTGCTTATACTTAAACTCTATTAAATTTCCTCTGGACTTCTTTTATTTTGCCTTCTACTTCCAGTCAATGACTCTGTTATCAGAGGTGATTTTATGCACTGATAAAGGCATTCTTTACAGCTATCTGAAATACCTCCCTAGAACCAAGCTATATTTTGACTATCCCACTTCTTATACTTGATCCTGCATTTAATCACGTGCTTAAAGGATTGCAACCCATCCCAAAACAGATAAACTCTCTGAATTTCAGTTCACTTGCATCCATTTCTTGTGCACAGGGTCTCTATCTGGCATGATATGCCCCACTTCTCAGAAGGAAACCATTCTGTTTGGGGGCAGCTTTGATAATATTTTTACTGGTTTTTATTCTGTGTTGAAAGTGATCTAGGACCCTTTAAATATTCCTACAGAAGTGAAACTGCCAAAAAGCTATTAGGAGGCCAGGATACCTTTGATTCAGGAACCCTGCTAAGTATATTAACTATTTTTCCTCTATTATTCTCGCTGCTGACATTATGGAGCTATTATGTGACTCTGTGGAGTCACAGAGAAGAAGCATGGTGAATCACAAGGCATTACTCATTTTCAAATGTGGTCTGGTACAAGAACCGTCCCACCAGAACCCCTCACTGCAGTTTGCATGGAAAATGTTAGTAGCAACATCCCTGTCAGCATTCTTTGTCCAAGAAGGTAATTTGTCTTGCTATGAATTGCAGGTAGTCTTTACCTGACAGTAAATTTCAAAATATTTTGAATTTGCTCATTGCAAAAATAAACCAGCAATTTAGTTACCCAAAGTCAGGTGTTAGTGGTTCAAGAGCGTTACAGCTCCTTGAACACCTCTGCTGTATCAGAAACTAACTTTTTAAATGACCACACCATATAAAACAGCAAAGGAGAGAAGAGGAGGATGGGGAGGAAAACCTCTTTCCCACAGGAAAGCTATACCAGCTAAGCACAAGGACAAAATACCCAGACCCTGCCAGGGACCTAAAATTGTCAGGAGCTGGCTCTGAATTGGAATGGAGTGAAACAAGAATAGTTTTGTGTTCCAATTGCGTTCATGCAGACCGTTCCCACTGCAGGAAGGGGAGAGGATGTGTTCATCAAAATACGTTCATCAAAATATGTAGGAATCTTGTAAAAACTGAGGTTTGGACTTGTGGCATTCTGTGCAATCTGTTGTCAGGGATTTGGAAGCTGTAAAAGCAAAGCCCAGTGGGGCAGCCATGGGTGGCTGGTGCTCCTGGATAAGCTGGGGCATCCCTCTGGTGCCTTGTGCCAGCTGTTGGGCACTGCTGCTGCTGGAGCTGCTGGGCGGATACACCAGAGGAACCAGAGTGGGACATGATGCGTGGAACTCTCTGTCCAGCTTCTGTTTTGTGTTTGCAGGGAAGGGATCAGCTTTGCCAGTCTTCCCAGGTGGTCTATGGTGGAAGAAAGGTTCTTCCTGAAATGAATGTGACACCTGACTGCAGTGGTTGCTGTAAGAGAGAAGTCCTGCGGTCAGTAAGAAACTCATTGCCTCATTTAACCACTTGTGTCACTGGGAATGCCCGCTAAACTGCCATTCCTTGGGGGGAAATGAATAGCTGAGAAGGAAAATGGCCAAGCTCAACAGCACAAATGATATAATTGCAGAGCATGTTAAAGAGGCATTATTAAGTGAAGTGGGCTGGATGATTTACTTCGAATCTGCTCAGTGAAAATTTTACACTGAGAGACATGGGGCAGTGCCAAGGTTAATCATCTGCATGGCTTGTCCATGGCAAACACTCCCTGCATGGACATCTATCTGCTCTTTAGAACAGAGAAACCACAGAGCAAGAATGAGAGACCAAACCCTCTGTATCACATACCCAATACAAAAATATATTCTTTTACATTGCCACATGGTACTAATGAGACCACAAAGTTAACAGAGCATGAGGAGAACAGCACACCATCTCCTACATGGAGTTTGCACTTTAAAACACCTTGGGGCATGTCTTTAGATGTAAGAAAATTTGTAGAACCTAACTAACAGGTGTTTTATAAGTAAGAAGTTTCTGCATGATTACACTGCTTATTAAAGATGCAAAAGATTGAACTGCTCTTCCAGACTGTTTGATTTCTTAAGACAATTTGGCATCACTGTTTATGGCTGGTTTCATGTTTGTCAGGGAAAATACAATCAACACTTGCAAAAGTTTCTTGAATAATAAAATTCAGTACAATTCCAGAGATTTCATCTGGTCAAGAAGGGAAAATATATCAGCTGGATTCTTGACAGTGTTAGGGAAAAAGAAGAGTTATGCAGCCAGTTTCACAGAGACAAGCATGTTAATTCCATTGTTTATAGTAATTGTCAAATTCAGTTCTGGTTTATGAAGGCTTAAGCATTTGTAATTTATTAAGTGTCTGCAACAGTTAAGGTGTATTTTGCAGGTTATCTTCTCTTCAGAAAAATAATTGTATTAGTCACATTTCTGCACAATTGATATTCATACTATAAGAAATGCTATCTTACAATAAATGAAATATTTATAGTATTTTGAAATATTCATTGGTCATGAAGAACAGAAGAAGGCAAGAAGGGACAAAGACCTTGGATATTGCTATGACAGAATTACTGTATGCATTCAGAAAATATTTTGAAGTAATTTTAAGAGTTATTGCAGGTTTTATTTTAATATTCTAGATGTATATAAGAATTTATAACATTTTAATGTAAATTTCTTGTTTACAACAGTAAAAAATACAGTTTAGTTTTAAAATATATTTGAAAAACAAATAGCCATACAAAGCAGAGCATTGGAAGAAAATATCCCACTGAATTGGATTGAAAATACTGCTGTTTCTATTACTTTTGAAATATTCACCAAGATGCAGAATTCAGGACTTTGATAATGCAAATTCTAGAGTTTTCTTGGCATGTTAGGCCTGTGTGTTTGAAATTCCCTTCCAGAAAATACAAGGGTGAAAGAGAATTGTGAGGACGAAACACCTTCCCTGTGGGAAACAGAGCTCCCTGTGGAGCCTGTTTTTCCAAAAGAAATTATTCTCAGCTCTCATACCTTAAACACACATGGGCTGGTCAGGCAGGGAGAAGGTACACACTAAAAGCAAGGAAGCATTTGGGAATGGTTTGTTCTTTCAGCCTTTTGCTACAGAGGATGATAAATGAGTGACTCTGGGGACATTTAATGGTTAGGGATCCTTGGCTGTGTAATACACAGACTGAGACATAGCTGAACCCTGTTTAATGACATTTCTAGCAGTGGAGGGCTTGTTCCACACACTTTACCTTTGTACAATCCTCTCAGTTGCCAGTTTTTTCCCCAAAATCCTGGTGGCTAGCAGGGTTGGCACAGTTCAAGCAGGTTTCTGCTTGTAAATTCTAGCATAATTTTGGCTTTCTCCTTCCATATGAATTATACAGAGGGACTTCCTCCAGAATGTGGAGCTCTGCTGCCTTCACACATGAGCCTGATGGACACCTCTGCCCAAAGTCCTGCCCTGGGTGCTCTGCTGAAACAACACTATTTTTACATCAGGGTCATACTTTATATAAAGCTGATGAAATGAAATTATAGTTTAGGCTTCATTATAAGCAAACTGTTGATTCCTTTGTCCCTTTATGTGTCCCCAAAAGTCATGAAAGAAAACGTGGCTCTAACCAACATCAGCTCTCAAGAAAGCAAAGAATTTCCTTTCCAATGAGCAGTGATGCCTGGAAGAGGCAGCTCTTAGCCATGCCCTAGGAGATGTGTGGTGCCCAATCATATCTGAACTTAGTATTTCTGGTCACAGACCCCTTCCTCTGGAAACCTGTATGATTAAAGACCTAATTACATTGTTTTCCCTACCCTTAGTCTGTATGCCCCAATCTGACATTAGAAATCTCATTTGTTTAAGCAAATGAAAGATGTCCGTCCCAGCTAATTAAGATTTGGCAACACTGCAGCAGACATTTTTCAAAGAAAACATCACTCCTGTCTTCTTGCCAGAGGCAGGTGAATGTGAACTGAGTGACAACCTGACTGCTGATTCTGGCTTAAAAATTAAGAGTGTGTTGTGAGCCCCTACTGTGGAAGCACAGGGGACAAAATATCTTGGCAGTGACAAGCATTTTGCAAACTCTCTGCACCAGCAATGCCAATGTTTCAAGGCTGTATAAAATTCAAGAAAAAAGGTCACTAAGGAGCAGCTGATTGCAGAATTTGAATAGTGCTATTGTGAGAAACAGAATCTCACAAAAAAAGCTTACGTTTCTGTTTGAGAGTTTGTAAGTGATATTATAGTTGGCCATTTTTCTTCTCCTCTCTTGCCTGACAATAAATACAATGAAATTCTTTTAAATTCCATTATGATTTCCCTACCAGTTGTCTCAACCTTACTCTCTGCCAAGTCTGTTGGCAAAATTCCAATATACAACCGGGGAAATCCATCACTTATAGCAGCAGAAATCTTGGTAATGTCCACTCATAAATAGGTGTAATTGCAATTGATGAGGTGTGCTCAAGATGAGGACAGCTATCAAAAGTGCAGCACTAGAAACAGTGTGGTTATTTTAGGCAGGGGTTTTAACATCTTTTGTCCAGTCAAACCTAGTAGGAGTAGATAAATAAGTAGAAATTTGAAATTCAGGATCAGAAAACAAAAGGGACAGTCCTTCTGGTTTCATTAAATTACACAAGACAAGGAAATCTTTTGAGAGGGAGAGGGAAGGAAATGTTAACTATTATTAACTGAACTGTGAATTACCCCTCTTAAGAGCAGAAAAGTGGCAGGTCTGAGAAAGAAATCCTTTCAGAAAGTCCACACATGTTGAAGCATAGAATTTAGTTACAGTTTAATGCCCAGATATGTTTCAAAATGATACAGTACTAGGAAAGAAATAAAAACATCACTGAAGAAAAATGAATGGAAAATTATTCTGTAGGCCATCAGACTCTAAACTGTCCCTGTTATTTGCACTGGTGGAATGGTGCAGTAAAAAGCATCTAGATTTGGAAAGGAGGACAGGAACAAACAAACAAAAAACAAACCAAAAACCAGAGACTGAACAATGAGGGTAATTCAAAATTTAGGTTTCCAAAGCTGGTAGAGTCATTAATTGGGAATGGGAGAAAGGTGCAAATGAAG
Organism: Ammospiza caudacuta; assembly: GCF_027887145.1. NCBI lineage: Eukaryota > Metazoa > Chordata > Aves > Passeriformes > Passerellidae > Ammospiza > Ammospiza caudacuta. The sequence continues at coordinate 12,932,359 of NC_080597.1, read as the reverse complement.
AAGAAGAAGCAGAAGAAAGATGGGTATCTATGCTTTGTACAGGTTTTGTGTCACTGTTATCTGAACATTCACAACCTCACCATGAGATGAATTATTTCATCCAATCACACTCCTGAAAATTGAATAATGAAAACTTTCCTGGACAGTGGAAAGGAAAAAACAAAAACAAAAACAAAACAAACAAAAAAGCAAACAACCAAAAAAACCCCAACAACCCAACCAAAAAATCCCACAAAACCAAGGAAAACTAGTATAGCAAACTATTTATTGCCTTTTTGGGCTTTAAGTGATTAAATTTTGGCATTATAATGCATGGCTCAAATAAGCAGTTGGATGATAATTTACACCTGGTATTTTCTGTTGCGCTGAGTTCTACTGAGCTCAGTCTTCTGTGGAAGAATCAGCAAAGAATTTTTCTCCTCTGCTTTCTAGACCTTTTCCCCAACTCCGCCACCTACTAACACTCAGATTCCACATTTGTTCTCATTATTCCTGGGGGCACAGATGAAAAACCTTTCATGTTGTGAAGGCAGGGTGGAGGTGCCACAGCCTCTGAAAAAGCCTGTGAGGGTTGGCTGCCCTGGCCTTGCCTCCTGAGACCCTCGGTGTGGGCACCCTGCTCAGCGCCAGCTTTGTGCCTGGTCCTGCACCTCAACTGTGGGACATCCATGACATCCAGGAGGGGACAGGAGGGTCCCTTCCACTCTGGGGACATGGGGACGCAGTGCAGATAATTCAGAGATAATTCAGCTGTCTCTCAGCTTACTCCATGCCCATTTCTGAAATCTCTTAGGACTAAATTGCTGCCTGGGCTATCTGCTCCAATGGCCATGGAGTTGATGAAGCCCAAAGGGTTGTACGGAGGCTGAAGCATTTGCAGCTTATATGGAACTGGTTCCTATCCCAGATGGAACAGGAGAATTGGGAGTCAGATTATCCTTGACTTTGAAGATTGTCCCTGCATGCAGGTTTGAACCCTGCTGGTCATTTAGGTGCTGCTAAATAGGCAAAGTTGTCCTGCACTGACAATGCCTCTGCTGTGAAGCAGAGGACTTTGTTTCTCAGCATCATCAGCCCAACAACTTTCATCAGTCCTGAACAACCTTGAAGGAGAAGTGTAATTTCTGTATATTTTTTAAAAAAGATTGTTACCTTAAGGATATTAGAAGACAATCAGTGTCTGACTATAGTAATCATCTTTTACAGGAGAAATGACATGTCCCAATCAGACATCCTTTGGGGACACGACCTCTTTTATCAGCACACTTATTACAGTGGACCACTGGTCTTGGAGGCTGCCTAATGAATACAAATCTCCTTGCAAAGTAAAAACATTCCTGCTGAAAGCCTCAGTAAAAACATTCCTGTTGAAAGCCTTTGCAGTGCCTGGCGGGTTTGAGCACACACAGGTTTGCTCTCCTGCAGCAAGGAATTTTATATTTACATTTCTGGGGGTTTCTGTGTTTATTGTATTATTGTTTTATTATACTAAAACCCCACACCAGCATCCTGGGGTCCTTGCTGGGTGAAAATTAGGGACAGAGAGTGAAGTGTCTGGGGGGTCTCTGGGGTCTCAGAACTGAACTGCAATGAGTGGATCCCCAGTCGTGAGCAATGGCAGCTGAGAGATTTTTGTTCAACATTTTTATTGATGATATGGATGAGGGCTTAGAGTCTTTTATTAGTAAATTCGCTGATGACACTAAATTGGGAAAGAGTGTAGATCTGCTAGAGGGGTGTAGGGCTCTCCAGAGAGATTTGGAAAGGTTAGATGCATGGGCAGAATCAAACGGGATGAACTTCAATAAGTCCAAGTGCCGAGTCCTGCACTTCGGCCACAATAACCCCCTGCACCGATATAAGCTGGGGATGGAGTGGCTGGACAGTGCCCAGGTGGAAAGGGACCTGGGGGTGCTGGTTGACAGTCGATTGAATATGAGCCAGCAGTGTGCCCAGGTAGCCAAGAGGACCAATGCCATCCTGGCCAGTATCAGAAATGGAGTGGCCAGCAGGAGCAGAGAGGTCATTCTTCCCCTGTACTCGGCACTGGTGAGGCCTCACTTGGAGTATTGCATCCAGTTTAGGAGGGACATCGAGTTACTTGAGTGTGTCCAGAGGAGGGCAACGAGACTGGTGAGGGGCTTGGAGCACAAGCCATACGAAGAGTGACTGAGGGAGCTGGGGTTGTTCAGCCTGGAGAAAAGGAGACTCAGGGGCGACCTCATCACTCTCTACAACTTCCTGAAGGGTGGCTGTGGTGAGCTGGGGGTCGGTCTCTTTCTCCGGGCGATGACAGATAGAACAAGAGGACACAGTCTCAAGTTGCGTCAAGCGAGATGTAAGTTAGAATTAAGAAGCAAATATTTCACAGTAAGAGTGGTCAGATACTGGAATCATTTACCCAGTGAGGTGGTGGAGTCATCATCCCTTGAAGAATTCAGAAAAAGACTGGATGTGGCACTTGCTGCCATGATCTAGTGAACAGTCAGAACATCGACTGGACTTGATGATCTTATAGGTCTCTTCCAGTCTTGAACTTCTGTGATTCTGTGAGTCTGTGATTCTCCTATACAGCATGCTGGTCATTTCTAATCTGTGTGTAAAACCTCCTGTGAGAGCATCTGCTCCATCCACAGCACAGGACTGAGACCCTGGCAGGAAAGAATGAAGGCAGTGGGAAGTGTCTGAAGATAGAGGAGTAAAAAGAGGGATGGCAGAAGGAAGACCAAGGGAAAAAGGAGAAAAATGGGGAGACTGAAAGGTGAGAAAATGAAAGGCAAATGAGATGGTCTGAAGCTTTTACAGAAATGGCACAGGTTTTCCCTGCAGGATGTGTGCAGGGGTTGCAGTTGGTGCAGAATGGTAGAATTACCCCATGTTTGAGGCTTCAGAAGCTTTAGTTGGTTTCTGGACACACAATTGTTGGAAGCAACCTAAGACTGGTGAATATCCTTCTTCTTTTCATGTGTAATAAGAAAAGTTTGAGTCTGTTGACAAAGACCAATGATTTTTTTCTTTAGAATTTTTTCAAGTTAGCAAAAATTAAAGAAAAAATTGATGCTGCAGGCACATCATTAAATTCCAGAGCTCTGTCACCTATCTACTTTCATCAGATCACCATAAATTATACCTTAGGAAAGGTATACAGTGAACCTTGACAGAGCATATTGAGGGAAGCATGAAATAAAATTAAAAACCTGCTTTTCTCACAGTGCTTCAGGATGCTTCTGCTCATCCTAATACTTTTAAGCAAAACTCAGTGTAGCACTGTATGAATATCAGATAGTAGCTGGTAAGAGGAGACTGCCTGCTGCCCCCAGAGCACTTAGCAGTGTTGTGCTGTCTGTCTGTCTGTAAGTGATCTGAGCCAGCACATGGCACAGAAACACTGATTTTTTTTTCATTTTTTCATTTTTTTTTCATTTTTTTCTTTTTTTTTTTCTTTTTTTTCATTTTTTTTCATTTTTTCATCAATTATTCCAGGCTTGTTACACCGCCACCACAATGAGGTGCAGCCCCACGGTGCTATCACGTTGTTGTGCTTGGCCCTGAAAATAAACTCTCTGAAGGTTGCAGTTATAAATAGAGCTGGTACACTGCTTTATCACCTCCACAGCCTCAGCTGAGGGGTGAGCTCTGGGGCTGACTGCATGGTGACTGCTCTGAGTTATGTGCACCAACATCCTGGAGTTTCACTGCAAGATCACAATGAGTTTAATGAGTCCCTGAACCCTCGGTTCAGTTACTGCAGGAACTAGCAATAAATGCATAATAGGTAGATTTTTTTAATTTGCATCCCTATCATATGCTCTATCTGCATCTTAATTTTGCAGATAATGCTCTAGGAGACAGAATATCAAATTGCTTTCTAAAGCCATGTAATACTGTATTAAAGTATATAATGTAGATTTCTATGAATTGCTGCTATCCCCAGAAACTCCATCTGACTTAAACAGAAGCACAACTGTCTGTGAACTAAGAAAAAACAAGAGACTGCAAATAAAGATAACAGTTCTGTGATATGTCTGGTCTGGGGAGTGATATCCTCTAATGTGGCTACTGGGATGTCTGTTTGATTTAATTTTATTTAACATAATTTTTAATTCAAGAACATAAACAGCTTAGAAATGAAACAATATGAATCTATTTTAAGAAATAATGGAGCAGATGGAAAATAATACAAATCAACTTGAGCTCTGATTTGGGAAAGCACTTAAACAGGCACTCAGCAAAATTTTCAGAATGAAATATCAAATTTTAGGAATATTTCTGTATTACGGGTGGCAAGAATGTTGATGGAAGACATTGCACAGTGACACCTCTTTTTGTCATATGTCCTCATGAGTGCAGGAATGAGAGGAGGGGAAGAGATTTTTCCCCTTAGCTGCGAAATATGATGTGTAATTTGAATTGAAACTCATGATTAGTCTTAAATGTGTTTCAGACTTTAAATACAACTTAAGCTTAAGCTTTTTGTTCAAGGAGATATTTTTGTGAATTGAGTGTTCAGGAGATTTGGAACCAGAGCAGGAGTAAAGCTCTATCAAGAAAAATTGTCAGAGTATTAATTTACAATGAAACTGAGATGAATTATTATATTTAGAGAGGTTTGAGCAATAAGAAAAAATTATTAGGCAGTGTATTACACTGCAAGATGGATATCAAGGAACAGTATTAATTAGAAGTTTGTTTAGAAAGCTGATTTATCAACCAAAAAGCAGCAGCTGGCCTCCCACACCACTCTGCTGAGATCACAGCAAGGATGAACACATTTCCCTCAATGGGCCAGGTGGAGACAAACTACAGGAGGTTCCACAAAGCTGATAATCTTTCCCCAAAAAACATCCTGATCACCCACAAACTTTGCCAACGTTAATATGGAGTTATGAACGATAAGCAACTAGCACAAGAATAAGAATCTCAAGTGATCCAGTACACTGGAAAAAAAATTAAATCAGAAATAAAAATTTGATAAAGGCAAGAACAAAGTCCTACATGAAGGAAGTGGAAATTAGATGGACAAAAAATGGAGACTATTGTTCTTGTTGAAAAGATCTCCATATCAGTAGGATCTAATATGCAGTGTTGTTATGAAAAGATAAATATGATTATGGAACTTGCAAATCTGCAAGCTGAGGAAAATAATTATTTCAGCACCTTACTATAATGAGTATTCAGCTCGCATACTACATTCTGTTTCACACACCACTTTCAGAAATTCCCAGATGTATTATCAGGGGTCCAGGGCAGTAGAATTGAACTGAACAGACATCAAGATATCCTGCAATGGACTGAAAATTGGGAGAATTGGATTTTTTTCATTCTAGAGAAGTTTGAATTTCAGAAGGCTGTCTCAAAGCATGAGGAATTGCTCTCTACACTAGTAAGAAATAGCACAAGGAATAATTACATTGACCTGCAGAAAAAGAGATTTTGATTCCTAATTAGGTAAAGGTTCTAGCTAAAAAAGAGAGTTAAATGCTGCATCAGTGGAGTTTTGTAGCATCTCCATCCATGGAGGTCTTTAATATCAGGGTTTACAGACACCTATCAAGGATAATTAAGATATCCTCAGCACTGCTTCCATGGAGTAAGGCTAAAAGCATCACAGGCCCCTTTCTAGCACTTTCTGGTATAATTTTTGAAATGTCTGATCAGGACACCATTACAAGGCTTGTAGGATAATCCTGAAGAGAGGGCATGCACCAGTGGGTGGTTTGAGAGCTCTTTTCCATTTTTACTCTCTGTTATTTTCACCTTTACCTAATGGAGCTTGTTTGGCATTCTGAAGGATGGCCAGCACAGTCACACACAGTTTTAGTAAAGGGAATGTCTGTGAGTGCACAGAGCAGCAGCACCATTCTGTATCAGGGTGGGATAAGTTATATAAAAAATATTAATTCTTCCATATGAAGAAGGGGTACTCCCATATAACACCTGAATCTGCGGGAAGAAGCAAAGAGATCTCTTTCATAATTTTAGTGTAGCTATATAACACAATCTACGTGAGCCTCTCCTTCTTAAAAATTCTGGAAGAAGCTCAGAAAGAACAAATTGGAGCAATCGGTAGTAAAAGACTCCGATGTGTGGTGGTGGTGTTGGCTGTAAAATTAGGGAGAGGGGGGAAAAAATATTCCTGAGTGAGTGCAATTGAATTTTTGATCCATATTGACACAATTTGAGGAAGTTGCTTGCACCCACCTTCTAAAAGGTGAGCTAAATGACTTGCATTCTAATGGAAGAAGAATTCTCTGCACAGGGCTCCCTGTAGTTTCTGAGCTGCTGGAAATATTATGACTGTACCAAATTGTCCTTCTATTGACTGTAATGAGGCTGTGTCACGTAACAGTCGCTGAGACACTGACATTAGAGCTTGCTAAAGATAAAATGCCTTTTGACTTAATGGGAGTTCTATTTACAGTCATTTGTCTTTACATACAATCTAAAAATACAAGCATTTATCTATGTATGTTTTCTAAATCAAGTCACTTCATACTTCTGCTGGGCTCCCTTAATGATCCTGCCAAGATCAAAAAAAGAATTAAATGGGTCAAAGAATGCAAATAGTGGTGTAAAACTTCCTGCACAGGTCTTTGGTATCTGAAATCAGAATCCAGCTTCCAATACTTATAAATTGCTACAGGGCAGGACAACAAAGGTGAGTGACCTCAGAGTAAAGCAAACCTGCTCAGTATTTTTATTTTTTAGGATTCAGTCCTTTGCTGACAGAACATCTGCAAACATATTCAACTGGGCATTAGTTTCAAATATATGTCCATTTTGGAAAGGCTATCAGGAGAATTAGGAGTTCAAAGCGATCCTTCACAGCAGGACAGAAGCTGTTAGCCCCAGTAATTCCCAGTGAATGTACATTAAGAAAATGCATGGAACTGAACTACACTATAATGTAAAATCTGTCTGGCAACTCACCTGTTCTGGGGTGTGCAGAAGAACTAATTTTGTAGGCTTTAGTGGTTCTGAAGTATTTTATATTCCAGGAATTTAATTTTGAGATAACTTAAAACCATATAGAGAAAGAGAAATCTGAAGTCTTACCACTGATACAACTTGTGGCTGATTCAAGAAAATGGATAGATGGAAATGAAACTACACAATGGTACTTTCAAAACTGTACTCTGCAAAAGGGAGAGCATTATTCACTCCCTGGTTGTGTTACCTAGCATCAGAAAAAAAACAAAAAAAAACTGTAAACAAAACTAGAAATTCAAATTTAATTGCCTAAAATTCTGCTTGGATAGATTTTTTTTTAAATTAAAATGAGACCAAAGTAAAATATTTATATGGGGTTCAGTAATTTGGAATTACATTTTTCTGCTGGGAAAAGAAATTGTTTGACACATCAGAGAGATTTATACACAGGTAAATAAAAGAGTCATTGATAAAGAGTGCAGCATGTTATAGTCTTAAGAAATAATATGAGTTAGAAAAAGAAGGGAAAAAACCTTTAAATGAACAAAAACCCCCCACAAAACAACAAGAAAAAAACCAAAAACCTCACCAGATGCTGAGTTTTCACATTAAAAATTCCAGACACACAAAGAATATAAAGTTGGAAAGGAGGACTAAGATCATTGATAGCAGTAACTTTATGGAGCATTGGTTATCGACTTTTTTTCTGAAAATTATTTATTTATGAAACTTCAAGAATCAAGCTGTCTGGAGCTAAGACAGAACTCACTGTTTATTCAGTATCTAGTACAAGAGGAATTTTCATGGAAACACTGAATCCTCCTTCAGTGGCACCATTAATTAAATAGGAATTAGGCATGGCAATTTTGGGCATATCTTTATTTGTTAGAAAAAACCCTAATCTACAGAAGGAGCTTGTTCTGTACCTTACAACTAAGGCAGATCATTACAAATATTGTGCTGGGGGTTAGGGTATGTTCCAGGCACACGGTCCCAGATCATAGACATTTTCAAAAGCAGAGGCTGCTGAAATGATTGACAGTGTGCAAATGCATAACAAGTTCTTCACAGACACACCTGCTGACAAAAATGCTGCTGAAATCAATGGATCTGCTCCCAAGAACTTCCGCAGAAAAATCTGAAGTCTCAACAAAGTAGGCAGCAAGGGAGAAGAACAAGGAAAATTTCTTTTTCAGTACCAAGGGAAAGAGGCACCAGGTCTCTGTCCCTGGGGTATTTCACCCTTTGTTCCTTGTTCTTCATATTAATCAGAAGCTTTATATCAAGGGCTGTAGGAAGGTACCCCTTTCTGGTTGAAACAAAGGTTCATTGGGTTTGGAGGCTGGAAAGAGGAAACAACAGCAGAGCAGACTTCAGAGTGATTTTCCTCTCCTTCCATGGGACACTGCTTGCCTGATTTTAGTGTTCTGAAAGTTAGGATCCTTAACAAAGCTATTTAGGATCCTTCTACAGCAAAGAACATCACAGAGAAGGGAATCCAGAAGGAAATCTGCCCTCTCTTCATTATCCCCCTGGTAGAATGTAATTAAGTGTCACTTTACTACACAGGAATATTAGTCAGACCTGGTAGACTAGAAGGCCATCTTGTAACTGGATTTTGAAACCTAACTGGGAGGAATCCCCCATCCCATACTGAACTGGAATATCTCACTGGACTGAGTAAATTTCACTTGGGAAGCTTCAAGAAAAGACACATCATCAAAACTGTGCTATGGAATTCTCAGTGCCTACTAAGTAGTAAAGCTATTATTCATTTTCCTCCTATTATTCATTTTCATGCTTCTTTTTTGGCATTAGAAAGGGCTCTTAAAGCACATAGATTTCTTTGGCTATTGTTAGGTAAAATGTCAGTCCTCTAGCCTGTGATTAGAAAGCTTTCAAGCTAAAGGTGTTATTTCCTTCTTTCCATTACGTGTGTGAGACAGAGCCCACAGTTGGTGGAAATGAGCTGGAAGGGAGTTCTGAAAACAAAAGAGAGTAATAATGGGATTTTTTTTACCCTCACTGCAAAGATTGGTAGCAGCCACAAAAGCCACACTGTGAAAGTTCCTGGTAGGGTTCTGCTTCACGTTTGCTGCCTTGTGTAGATTTTTGTCATTTTAGCTCAGTGCACAAATAAAAAGTCAATCTGAGTGTCTACAAGGCCTGCAAAGCCAGCCTTGTGCCTAAACCCTCCTATAATAAAAGTGCAGTGACTAAGGCAGAGCTGACAATTCTGCTGACAGGGCACACAGCAGATCTGAGCACAGCTCATTCTTCAGATTGTAATGGCTCTGCATTGCTAACAATAGAAAATCTTGATCAGTAAACTAGGCAGAAGTCTTCAAGGACACATACATAATGGGCATCAAGAAGTGTCTGTTTCTCACTTTAGACTGAGGCTACATTAATTGGGTAGATTTGAGCTCTGCTGTTGCTTCACAGCACCATTAATGGCATTGTTCCACCACAGCCCATCAAAAGCCCCTGCTGAGGAGTGCCTCGTAATGAAGATCTTTGATGCAGAAAACAAGAAAGCTCATCCTGTTGCTTTCAAGAGGGCAGCAAGCAGTGTTGATGCAAGAATCCTGATATTAACTGGGAATTTAATGCAGCATCTCTCCTGTCTCCTGCCCTCAAAGAAGGAATCTGGGTCACAGGTGTTGTAATTAGGGGTAGGAAGGCACAAGCAGGATGGTCACAGTTTCTAGTCTCTGAACAGAAACAAAGCAGTGAGATGGCTACATCCTTCAAGCAACTATAATAAGAAAAGGAGAGCCATAATCCAACTAGTGAACAGGTTCTATTCATATTTAAAACTGGCTTTCACCTTACTAAATTCCTTCAGCAGATTGTTAATTTCCTTGTCCAATAAAATAATATTGATTGACAAGATGAATTTTTTCATCTGCATTTTTGTTGTTGTGTTTTTCTTTATGGGTTTGTTCTTTTTTTTTTTCCTCCCTTTTTGGTCTTTGTTGGTTTTTGTTTCTAAAAATGACAATAATAAAGTACTAGGAAGACTTCCCTTCCAGCCTAAAATCCTCTATAAATTGGATGCAAAATATAGTACTGCCAGATCCTGTAATTTTAATGCCTCATATGTTTGGGTTTTTTATTTTGTTTCTCTCCCTTAAAATCCCAGTTCTGTGAATCAGGTTATGATAGCATCCAGTATTTTGAAAGGAAGTAAGTTTCCATTTCTCAAAACATTCCAACATTTGGAAGGAATGGGGAACAACCCAAAGGCTTTGTTTTAAAAGATGCTTGTTGTGGAATGGTCTTCCTTGAGACTGATCTGGGGAGATTTACGGGGTTGAGGTGAAGATGATTCCATATTTGTTGTTTGTAGAAAGGAAGCACAAAGGAGCCCAATGAAACCTTAACACTAAAATAAAGGTTATTGCTGTCTACTGTCCTGTATATGAAGTGGCTTGGGAGGGAAAGACAGAAACCCCTGCTGTGCTGAGGTGAGACTTAGCTTGGGTGCTAGAAGGTGAGACTTCCTTCACTTGCCTCTACTCCTTTCTCTTTCCACGTGTAAATGACTAAAGAAGGAAAAGGAAAAAGGAAATTCCAGCTCATTCTGAGGTGCACTACACTGAATAGATTTACAAACCCCTCCCAGTGCAACATTAAACTGGATTAGTCTGATGGATTTTTTTTTGGAGCTTGTGATACCCAGATTCAAATAGGTGCTACATTGTTTATCCAGCCACACCAGGATGGGAAGCATGGATTTGTAACTCTTATGAAATCAGCAGGTTGAAAAGGACAAGTTGATTAGCCAGTTTGCAGTACACTTTACACTTAGTAAAATAAACACACCAGCTGGGACTAGCTACCCTGCTAGCAAACATCCATATGCTGCAAAATTTTATAAACAAAGAAAATTGGTCATGTTTTTTCACTTTGGTTCAAAATATAATCTACTTTTTAAGCGTGTTTGCATTTTGAAGAGAAGTTGCAATGAGACAGAGAGAGCAACTGAAGTTAAAGCTACAGCTACAAACGTGAATAAGCAGCTGTCATGGTGTGTTGCAGTTCAGCACCAATCACAGTCTAAAAATAAGAGCCATAAACATGGGGATAAAAGCCCTAAACCCATAAAACATGGTGAAGTTTCTTAAGGGAACCTGAGGGAATAGGAACATATTTTCTTTTTCAGAAGACAAGGGAAAAACAGGGACAATGAATACACCCTACTCTCTAAGGGCATGTCCAGACCTATCAGTATAGATGGTTTGGAGCCCCTTGGCCTCAGCAAAGTCCCTCTCTGCTCCAGGAGTTTTTTGAGGACAATGAAACATGCATTACTAGATTTGTTCTCAAAAACATCAGTGATCTCCGTGAGTATAATCCACTCACACAGCCAAAATTTAACATGCTACATCACAGAACCCTTTTGAATACGCAGGAGCATTCGTTTGCTCCTGATTCAAACTGGTTTTGCTTAGTAGCAATATCTGGTGACTCCTGACCACTTTGGAGTTCAAAAAGTTGTTTGAGGACAATGAAACATGCATTACTGGGTTTGTTTTCAAAAACATCAGTGATCTCCTTGAGTATAATCCACTCACACAGCCAAAATTTAACATGCTACATCACAGAACCCTTTTGAATACGCAGGAGCATTCGTTTGCTCCTGATTCAAACTGGTTTTGCTTAGTAGCAATATCTGGTGACTCCTGGGAGCTTTGGAGTTCAAAAAGTTTCTTTCATGACATTAAACAACCAGCACAGAAGTCACACCCCATGCGCTTTCTTGCTCTCTGTCTGCTGGAGGCAAATGGCCCTAGTGCAGATTGCTCTGAGAGGGCTGTTACCCCAGCCAGCTCAGCAGTGTGATAACAGGGCACTGGCAGTGAGTAATACACTGCCTCCCCTCTCCCTGATTGCCAGTTTTCTCAGTCATTACCAACAGCTCTAAGGGTTCAGGTAAAAGGATGAAAAAACATCCCCTCAGCTGTGGGTCCTGTATCAATTTATACACATGAAACAACAGAGAGCAAGGGAGCTAGTAATCCATGTAAGTCACGGCCATGTCACAATCAATACTGTATAATACAGGTGCATTGTTTGTCTCTCAAAGGCATTTTATCTCCCAAAGAACTCTTTCACTCTCTTAATCTCTTTTCCTTTCTTTTTTTCCCCAAGGAAAAGAGAAATGCCTTAAGGAAAGCAAAAGAGGTCTCTGAAAATCCCATCACTTTTAGATTGCGCGTCAGTGGCAGACCAGATATACTTAAATCACAGCTCAGTGAAGCATGCATAAGGATCCATCCTGCTTTACAGAGCTCTTGCTCATGCCTATTCTTTTGCAACCTCCTATTCTACCCTCAGTTAGAAATCCTGTACAGTAAACAGAAAATTTCTAAACAATTGGAAATCCTGTACAGTAAACAGTAAACAAAAAGTCCAGTAAGCAACAGCCTAAGCTTTACAACTGACAATTGCTGAGAGCAAAAATTCCTGGTTTGCAACAATCCAGTGCCAATATCTTGAAGAGCCTTGGTGCACTCAGGCAAAAAGTGAGTGACCCAACAGCCCCAAGATCTTCGATCTGAGCAGCTCCAAGGCAATTCTGCTCCAAGGTAATTCCCCTCTTCCAGAATGACAAGGCTTGGCTTTACCCAAGTGAACCACAGAGGATTCAGTATTGAATTACATCAATGTACATAAACACATACCATCATGCACAAGACATGATCCTCTATAGGTATGTCTACACTTCCAGGTCTAAATTGGGCTCAAAAAACAGATGTAAGGGTGCCATTCCCCATGACCTCAAAGCTTTCCATCCACACTGGCATTTGTAGCTCAAATTTCCAAGAAAAAGGAAAAAGCTGCCCCTCACATATGTGCTGATGCAGTGGGAGAGTAACATGCTCTGCCCAGCCACAGCCTGCTCTGCCTAGAACACTTCTTCAAGATTTGGGTTCATGCAGAGGTTGGGAATGGGCTCAGGCTGTCCTCTCTCAGAAGAATCATAAATAACCTGAATTCAGAGCTGCTACCACCACCACAGGTATTCATTGAGGATGGAAGGCATCCATCCACACGTGTTGGAGAATGGCCTCATACCCATGAATTTTTGATAGTGTAGGCATACCCCTTCAGAACATGCCTGGTCTCTTTGCTTTAGACAGTTACCCACTTACTACTTTAATGGTTTCACAGAGAACATCATCTGCCCGTTCACCTCTCCCTGTGACAAAGAATAGGTTTGCAGCATTCACAGCAAGAAGGAAGAAAATCCACTTTAGAAGTGTGCACATGCTCTCACTTGGTAACAGCCCCAAAATCTCCTTAGCTGTGCATCAGTATTGATCGTGCTTTAGTCCCCAGCAGAGAGAAGGTTTGCTCCATCTCCTCAGTGCCAGAAGGTTTTGGGTTTTCTCCACGGGGAATTTCCTCCAAAGTGAGTCAAACAGTGCAGCCAGAAGAGCTCCAGAGGCAGGCAGGGAAAACAACCACCAGGCTGAGAGGAGTTTATTGGCTTCCGCTGCTTATGAACAGCTCGACAGCATGGAGTCCTCCAGGTTGGTGTATCTCTATAACCTTGACCCACCTGGAGATCCATGGTGTCGAACCATGAACTCATGAAGACAGCACTGCTCCCAGTGTTCATCTTCATCCTCATCCTCAGTGTGTCCAACAGGGAATTGCTGAATCCTCTGCCAGTTCTTCTAGGACAGGCAAATTCCTTTGCTCCTTTTCAGCACCCCTTTCCCACCATTGTACAGTGTGATACGCATTGGAAGAGGTCACACACACCTTTCCTTTCAGCATTTGGAAAATGGCAGCCGCTCTACACATTCCATACTCAGTACCCTCTGTATCAACTAGAGCATCAAGGTGCAGACCTCCATCAGGAATTACAAAATCTGGGATTCCTTTCATGTCCTAACCATCTCTGAACAAGTCTTTTGGGTGGCTGCTTTGGTTTTGCAGCAATGCTGAAGAATGTGAGTAACAATGAGAAATATATTCTGGTCAACCAAGAAAGAGTAAAAAAAGGAGAATGACAGGGGAGCTTTGAAAAGTCCCCTGTATCAAGGTAGGACTACTTAAGGAAAAGAGATCATTCCTCAGTATTTCTCAAAGATGACCTGAATCTGAGTTGTGTTTCCAGTATCAAATCACATGCTGGTGTCCAAGGAAGAGTACATGTTATGGTGATCATGGTGATCTTAGAAATTCTCCTACCATTTCCAAGCACAGTGCCAATGTGCAAGCACAGTGTCATAAACTGTTCTTTATCTCCACTGACTCTGTATTTTGGTGCCTCTAATGAGACCTTGCTTGCAACTTATTATTTTCAAGCTTTCTGCCCTGCCCATTATTCTCCTACACTTTGGGTTTGATGTATAAGTAATAAATAGTCAGCGTGATGGCTATAGGACCTTTATGGAAAAGCATTAAGAAATCTCCTTTCTAAGAAGGTTTAGATAAATTAATTTTGCTTAAAGAGCAAATTTCAGCTGACTGCTTGACATTAATTAGCCTAGCTTTACAAAACTCCTGCAAGGTATTATATGAATTTTACAACATGCTATGCATTTTACAGATAGGTATGCTGAGGTTCACAGAAAAACTAAATGCCACATTATTATTTCATGCAAACAGCTGACCAGTGTGGTGATTAAATTATGTGGTGATGTATTCTTTAGCTTGCTTCACTGTGGAATGATAGCAGGACATTTTGAACAAATAGGTATCTATTTTGGAACTCATCTCTACTGATTTGTAACCTAGCTTTCTTAACTTTTCAGTGCCTATGCCAAAGCAATCTGTTTAAGCTGTGCTTGGATTTCCCTCCCCCCTTCCTTTTTTTTTTTTTTTTTTTGGACTGAATGATAATTACAAAAAAAAAGGAAACAATCACTCCAAAGGATAATTTCTGGAGACTTCATGTCCTGTAGATATCTCTGAGGCTATAAATACATGAATGGAGAAGCAGACCTTGAGAGCTAGACTTTGAATAAATTGTGCATCTGTACACAGAAAAGTGAACCACACAAGGAAAAGCAGGCACTAGAAAACCCCAGTACTTGTAGGTTGGCAGGTAGGTTTGCCATTCATTTTTCTGCCACCTAAATGATTTTTCTTTCTTTTCAGGGGGGAGAGGCTGCAATTATTCACTGCTGATATGCAATGACAGTACATCAGTACATGGCAGCATTTCTTGGCCAGAGAAGACACAAAGACAAGATTCCTGCATGCCCCACCACTCTGCACAGGGGAGAATCACACACAGCCACCTGACTATGCAAAAGCCTGATAACCCAGGAAAAGCTTAAGAATAGACCTTGCGCACATTTAGGCTCCTGTTCAACAGCACAGGAAAAGTTACTCTCTAATCTTCCCTTTTTCTAGAACCTTAAAAAAGGAACAAAAAAGCAGATCTAACATTTAATATTGATATATATGATACATTCTTAAAAACATATAAAGAGATGCCAATGACAATTCAGTTTTGAAAACTCCCCTGTATCAAGGAAGGACTATTTAAGGCAAAGAAATCATTTTGCTGCAGCTCACAGTTCATCCCTACAAAGATGTCTCACTGAACTGTCATGAAAGCATCTGAATTAAAGAAATTTTTGGTTTCTGCAATGGATGTGTTTGGTGTTTATTTTCTCCTGCAATGTATTGGCATGATTTTTTGCTCAAAGTACATGTGCTAGAGCTGAGGGGATTTAGGGATGTGTGTCTCTTCTTGCTGCTTTATCTTTACTTCAAATTGCAATGCTGTTCGTGCCATTAAACTTGGTTGCAGCAGAGATGCTGATGATGTCAATGCAGGGGCAAATAATGAGTATAACCAGAAAGGACAAATGAAATCTTAGTCTGCTTTCATGCACTTGCCAACAATCATTTCAATGCACAGTAAATATATGCACAGTAATTCAAATTATGTTGATGACATACACTTAGTTTATGGTGAATAGTACATTACTCCCTGAGTTGCTGTGGGGAAATACATGGGATTCCTGCTTAGTAAGACATTATTCCTCAAACAGCCCAGCTGGAATGTGTGAACTGCTGCTGAGTAAACCCACAGAAGTGTGCAAGACTGATAGGAAAACTAGCTCTTCTCAGAATGAAATAATGCTTCAAGATCTAACTGCAAGGAAAAAGAAAGTAAAAGACATAGAATCTGATACATAACTAAATTACAAGGCTGTGTTTCAGCAAGTTTTCTACAACTTAGCAGCAGCCCTTTGATCCCTTTACTGTGTAATGGCACTGCAGATTTCTTGTTTCCTGTTTCATTTCCATCAAACGTGAATCTGAATAAAGTTTTACTAAAGAAATTGTCACAAGAAGATCTTTAACATATAAGGATTGGGAGCTGCCAAAAGGTACTAAGGAAGGTGACAGGCAAATTAAATGTATATTCTGACCTTCCAGTGTCCTTTTCATTTTCCCTTCCCTCTTCTGCCTCCTTCCCTGCCCAGGTAGGGCTGTAAGCCCGTGCCTCAACCACGCTGCAGTGGTGACTGACAGCAATGATGCTAAAGCACTGTGGAAAGATTATTGATGTTGTGTTCTGTCAGTCTCCCTTATGATATTATCACTATAACAGCATATTTCACTGCACCACCATTAGGAACTTCCTGGCTGTCAACAACAGAGCAGACTGATAAGGGTGCCAAAAATAAAAAAAAAAAAAAAAAAAAAAAGAAAAAAGAAAAAAAAAGAAAAAGGAAAAGAAAGTTTGAAATGTTCTTTGTTGGCACAAAAATTATTTAGATTTTGTTTCTACTTCTGTCAAAGTTCCTGGCTGGGGATCTGCTCCAAGGTTTCTTTAATGTGCCTGATTATACATATATAATTATATTATATTCTTTAATATTATCAATATTACATTCTTTAATGTGCCTGCTGATCACTGTCCAGGTCCCATCCAAGCAGAATTTGACGCAACAGAGGAGGGGAGAAATCTCTTTTGCAGGTATCAAAAGATGACCTCATAGCTGTGATTTCTGCTTTCCTCAGAAAGCAAAGAGGAATTTTAACAGAGTCAATTCTTCCCAAAGCCCATGAATACTGTTAGAGGTTTTTTGGTTTGGAGTTCAAATTTGTTGTTAGAATACTACAAAATAATAAAATATTATTAATGTACAATATGTAAAATATTAGATCTCAGCTGTCTGTTACTGCAAAATCTTTCAATGATTGATTTAAAGGCACGTGAAAGACATTCCTCAAAGCAGATTTTCTTTTATTCCTCACTTTTTCCTTTAAACAGCTCTGGTTTGGGGCCTCTTTTAACATTACAAGGGCTGGATAAAACTACCTCTAGAGACCACTGGTATCACCAGCAGTAAATTACCAGCAATTGTGCTATTCTCTGAAATGATAATGAGCTGGATTAAAGCAGATAGAGAACTGCTACCCTAATACAACTTGGGTAATTAAATTTCAATATGTAGAATTCTATCTGGCATTGCAATGGGACACCATACTCCATTTCCTACCCTTTGATAGGTGTAATTCTGCTAAATACTCTGAAGCAGCTGGCATATTTCAGCCCAGAAGTGTGCTGAATATGATGCATTAGAGAGTTTTTAGTGTACTGGAGTTGAATCAATTGGTAATATATTTTATTACTCCCTTAAGGTGATAGATAACATGAAAATGCAAACCATTTCCAGTAGTACTTGATTATGGAGAATCTAGCATGATTTTTGGGAGTGTTGAGCTCTAACACTTCCAGTGGAAGGCTATGAAAGCAAAGAGATTCCCAAAATCTCAGTAAATCAGCCTCATGAGCTTCCCTAAAATGCTACAGAAGACTTTCCTGTAATTACTGCTAGTAACATGAGGGAATGCAGTAGAGAAAAGATGAAAGCTCTGGACAGTAATTTTTTATAATTATCAAGTGGAAGTTCCTGGGTAGAAGTTATAAGATGAAAGCCCTGCTAAGTCAAGGCTTTTTCTGCCTATGTAAAGTTACTAGTCTAAGGGAAATGTTAAAGAAATCAATTCATATTTGTATAAAATTTATGCCATGGTAGAATCTTTTCAATGTGAATTTGAGTCAAAAATTTCCACTAATTTTTTTAGAGGACTTGATCAAGACAGATACCTGTTTTATAAAGTTGCAGGCTTCTCTCAAGAATAAAAAAAATTGATATCTCTTAGCATCTCTGGGGAAGTTTGTCTGTGCTGCTTCATTTTAATTTAGAATAAGATGTTGTCTAATACTACTTGGCCACAAAGGTGTAAGATGAAATTTTATGACAACTAGGAGAGAAAGAAGATCTACTTTGACCCTTGTGGAAACAAGATTTCTCCCAATCCAACTGTTTGTGACCTGAGATTTCTAGATTTTTACCTAATGGGCAGAATTAATTTGATGTGAGCTGTGTGTTGTATACTATTGAACTAATGAATAGTTGCTGATGGATATGGTATCTGCAGGGCATTTCACTCTGCTGAGTCACATAGTTTTTTGCAGTATGTCAAAAATGAAATGATTCTTCTAAGGACCAGCATTTTTCTGAAGACAAACAAAGACCAACTTGCAGCTAAAATCTTTTTAAGAGACAGAACAATCCATCATTTCAGACATGATTTTGACATTAGCCAATATCTCAGCAACTGACCATGCAACCTGCCTGTCCCCAAGTACTGCCACGTGCCCTCTTCCATCCAAGAGTTATAATCAATACTGAAATGATGAACAGCTTGCTATAATTGCTTTAATTGCCTTATTAAACCCAGCAGCTCTCTGATACGTGCAGGAGGTGATTGTCCTGCTTTGCTTCAACTGGGCAGCCTCACCTCGAGTCCTGTGCGCAGTTGTGGGTGCCACAAAAAAATAAAGATAAAAAACTGTGAGAGAGCATCCAAAGGAGAGCACCAAAAATGATGAAGGGCATTGAGGGGGAGACATACAAAGAACAACTGAGGTCTCTTGGTGTGCTCAGCCTGGGGGGAAACTGAGAGAGACTGAGGGGAAACTCACTGCAGTTACAGCTTCCTCAAGAGGGGGAGAGGAGGGGCAGGCACTGATCTCTGCTCTGTGGTGACAATGACAGGACCCAAGGGAATGGCCTGAAGTTGTGTCAGGGAAGGGTTAAGTTGGATATTAGCAAAAGATGTTCCACCCAGAGGGTGGTTGGGTACTGAAAAAGCTCCCCAGAGAAGTTATCACAGCAAGAGTTCAAGAAGCATCTGGACGATGCTCTCAGGCACATGGGGTGATTTTTGGGGTGTCCCATGCAGGGCTAGTGTCGGAACCCAGGACATTCCTCTGGAGGCCCTGGAGGACTCGAGACCCTGGCAGGAGGCTCAGAGACCTTGGCACAGAGTCACAAACACCTGTGCCTTTGATTTTAACCCATGGAAACAATTACCAACTTTGTGTGAGGAGTTACAAGCCACAAGGGTTTGAATAGAATGATAGTGAATTTATCACAGGGTGAAAAAGTACATTTTTGGGGTTTTTAGAATGGGGGTTCAAGAAGCAGGATGAAGGAATCTGGGTGTGTCCTGTCTTTCTTCTCCTCCTTCTTGTCCTCCATCTTCTGCTGTGATGGTGGCACTTTTGGATTGGTTTAGGGTAGAGACAAACTATCTAACAGAGGTGATAGGTATTGGAAAATTATTGTAAATAAAGTACACGTAGTTAGTATAAAAAGATAATACCACCCTGAGGGCGGTCAGTGTGCCATGAACTGACCTGCCAGACAGGGTCAGAAAAAGAATGTAATAGATAAAAGAAAATAAACAACCTTGAAAACCAGAGCTAAGGAATCCCAACTTTTTCTTCAGTTACGGGTTTGGGAAAAAATCCTCTTTAATTCCTTGGGAGCCATTTCAGCAACAACAAACCCGAGAGACCAGGAGCTGGGCTTTGGTGATCCTTGTGGGTCCCTTCCAACTCAAGGATATTCTATGAGTCTATGATAACTCTGTGGCAGAAGCCAAGAGAAAACACACAAGTCTGAAAAAGTTTCATCTGCTCCAAGGTATGCAATAAAGAAATCACCATTTTGAAACACTTGCTCATGAAATGTGTCCATAAAAATGGAGAGGAGAATTTGAGTCCTGAAGAGTGTTGCTCAGGACAGTATGCTAAAACATTACCAGAATTACCTACAGGAATATCAGAGGCTTCAGTCATTAGAGAAATTTGCTTGAAAACTAAGAGACCACCATTTTTTCCACCTAAGAGACAATCTTACCCCAGTCCACAGGAGGTCATTCCCATCAGGGATTTAACTCAGACAACTCTTTGAAAAAGACTCCTACTGGCTGTATCATTATACATTGAAAACAAATAGCCTGCTGAGCTTTGCCTACAAAACCTTGCCTCTTTGATGAGTTTAACTTCTGCTGTGAGGAACATGGGATGTTTTAATCTTGATCAAATGGGCCAAGGAACACCTTGATGTCCCTGGCATTTTCAAAAGAGATTATCTTTCACATTCAGATTTTTAACTCCTTGCCAGCTCCCTCCTCAGTGTGCTAGTCATTTGCTAAATGCCAAAGAATGAACCATCTAAGCACTGAAAAATCTCAAGCACATCACAAGCCATTTCTTGCACTAAAAGGCTGAACTTCTATTCAAGATAGTCGTGGTATTTATACAAATTGCACTCTACCTCTTACAGTATTAAAAAATTAGCCTGGCAAAAGTGGCCTTTTTTCATACTGCTGCTTTATCACTGGGCTTTAGGCAGGGCATCAATCCTCACAAGTAGGGGATAATTTTCCACAGGAGTGTAACCCTGGTGTCAGAAAACCCAGTATTTTCACAAGGGTTCTGTTCTATTAAGAACTGAGCACAAGCTTTAATAGAAAGCAACATCTTGCCTGACGAGTGGCTTTAATAAGGCTTTGGTGTTTTATTTCTAATGTTACTTTTGGTGTGTGTTTGTTTGTTTGCTTGTTTGTGCAGGTTTGTGTGTTTGTGCAAAACTCATGATGCCAGAAGAAAACTGATGAGAGTGAAAGGTAAGAGAGCACTTCTCATTCTCTCGTGTCCCAGTCTTGTGTTTCTGCTGCAATGCCAAACTCAGGAAATTAGATAATCTTCAGGGAGACACTCTGCTTTGCCAATATCTGAAAGCTCCTAAACTCTGTAAGTCTGCTACACATCACTCATGACAGGTCACAAAGAGAAAGAGCACTGACCAAAGAGAGAGAACAATCTGAGGGGCAGCAGCATCACCCAGTAAAACACAAATGCTGCTTACTACACCATATATTACATGAAAAATGGATATACAGTGTATGATCTCTTCTCCTGTCACTGACACTGACCAAACTAAACAAAAAATCAGACATTTATCTTAAAGGAAAGTTGCTCTTTCAAAACAGAAATATCTCCAGCAGGATGTTCTCATTTTGAGATGGTCTTGCTTAGAGATCTAACTTTTTGGTTTGGTCTTTGGTTTTTTTTTCTTTTGGTTTTCCTACTCTGTAATAATTTTGTCTAAAAGCTAAAGGGGAAAGACAGGCAGGCAGAGAAATCTTGTATTAAAGGATAAACTGATTAAAATGAAGAAAACGAAATTACATTAAAGGGCTGTGATGTGTTGCAGGACAAAAAGAAAAAAACCACCACCAGGAGAATAAAACCCTGGAAGATGAGGGTTTATTACTTTTTGCTTTCAGAAAATGATGATTGCTCTTTGGACCAGTTGAAACATTGCTTTAGAAGAGCTGATTTTTCCCAGGTAAATGGAATGAAATCTGATTTTCTCTTTTACTACTGAAGCTCACAAGAAATATGGTATTTTTGGAACAGGCTGCTGTGCATATCGGAGGTAACTGGATAGAACAGCTCAGTAAAGCACACAAAATCAGGAAAAAAAAATTTAATTTAACTCAGGTCAGTGTGCACCAACATAAAAATCAGAGCAGATATCAATTGCTTCTGCTATTTCTTGTTAATTCTTTGAAGAACTGCACTGCACAGAACCAGTTAAGTAATACCAAGAAATAGTTTGCATCTTGTCAGAAAGCAGGTGGTAATTGACAGTAAGCATCCTCATGGTAATACCCTGGAGAAAGAGACTCTTTAAAGATATTTTGGTTATCCTTAATATTTTTGGGCTTTTTGCTACCCCAGACTTTAAGTAATTTTCCAGACTTCTTGCTTTAATAAAAGCAGAATAATGTGTCATATAGAAGTGATATTTACCAGCTGCCAGGTAATTTCCCAACACAGCTCAAAGCTGTTCTCCTCAGCTGAAGGCTTCCTGTAATTCTGTGTGGCTTTTCATATTGCCCACAAACTCCAGGTTTCTTGTGAGCTCTTTTCCTTTCCCAATTAAAAGACAGAACTACTTTCTAAGCAGTTTCAGGGTAAAGTGTAAGACTTGCTCCTGGATAAAAGGATGCCAGCTGCAAGCAGCCATAGATGACAAAAAGATTTCTATTCAAACATCAGCATTAACAAGGAAAAGTCTCCTTCTGAAGAATGCTACTGAGTTGGAGCAGCAAGCAGGGCTTTCCAATTAAAGATTTTACTTCTTCAAAGCCTTTCAGGAGTTTTTTCAGTAACACTTCAAGGAAATCCACACAGATATGAAAATAAGATACGAAAATAAGAAGAGAATAATAATAGTAGTAATAAGGAGAAAGATAAAAGAATAAGATGGTTTCTTTGTGGGTTTTTTTGCTGTCTTTGTTTATAAATATGTCTATAAATTATCTTCTAGTGTAGAAAAAAAAAGAAAATTGCAATTGTTAAAATTATAAAGAACAGAACTGTCTTTTTGTTTTTATTTCTAAAGCAGCCTGGGTTTTGAGAATAATTTATCTACCATCTTTACAGCTGAAAGATGCTTTTTTTAATATCAAGGGACTGTGACTGAGACAAAACCCACTCTCTGCCTGCTCTGCTGGGGTGACAGAGATGCTCAGAGAGGCACACACAAACACAAACAGGTGTGTGTTCTATATCCAGGGGTCTGGAAGCACCCTGGCTCCAGATCTCTGCTAAGGCAGCATGGCACAAGTGAGGCAGACACATGTGGCTCTCATGTCTGCCCCAGGCACAGGCTGCCCTTCAGGGCTCTTTATTAAGTGCCTCATGCAGGAGGCCTTTGAAGTCTCTCTGCAATTGCCAGTCTCTCCCAATTTAGTGTTCCTGGCGTTATTGAATTTGGGGGCACTGCTGGTAGGTGACAGTGCAGGTGTGAGGGTGCTGGGGGCAGGCAGGCAGAGGCTGTTTGTCTGCTCTTCATCTGCTGCCTCTGAAATAAAAAATTGCTCTAACTGGTAGCTGGCAGCATGGAGGAGACGCTGCTCTTACCCTCTTCCTGTATCCAGATATTCTTAAAAGAAATACAAATGCTGCAGCGTGGCTGGGGTCAACCTGCTCCAAGCACTGTGGAAATGAGAAATACCAGTGGGTTTGAGGCTGGGCTCTTTTTTGCCAGCATCTACCAATGGATATAATGGAAACTCACAGTAAAATGCACCAAGCTGGCAGGCAAGTTATAAATTATCCTGGGATAGATCTCTTTCAATCACTCTGCGTGACAGGAGCTGGAATCCCAAAGCCCTCCACGCTGGTAGAATAAAAGAGAGGCAGAAAATGAAAATTAAGTTGGTACTGTACCTTCTAGAGAATGCATTAAAAGTAAAATAAAAATCAAGCCCCGCATTTGTGAAGCAAATTCCAGCTACTTTAGTCGGTTTTAGAATTCCCTCTGTGACACTCAGAGCCTGCAAAGGATGGGAGGAGAAGATTGTGCCATCTCATTTACTCTGCAAATGTCTCTACAGATGAACATACAGGGAATTAGATATCAGGTGGGATGGTGGAAAAAGAAAGCAGAGGCAGGAAAAAAAAAACAGGAAAATCCCTGTGTATGAGTATTAAAACAAGCTCCTGAAACATGAAAAGGATGAATGGAAAAGGATCATACACCAGGAGTATAACAGAAACACAAAAGCAAAACAAAAAAAAAAAAAAACAGACAAACCCCCCCAGAAAATAAAAAAGCAAAAACCCCCAAAACTAGTGAATTAGGTAACATAATCAAACTCTTTGTGAACCCCAGCCAAAAATGTAATCTAGCTTAAGAAAAATGGGTAAGGAGGAAGACAGCTGGAGAAGAAATGACTGACAGCCAAACAGAGTTTAAAAGACAAACAAGAGTTTGGCTTAGAGCAGTGGGATGTATCCATCCCCAATCTATTTATCTGAAACAACTATCTTTGCTAACACTGTTCATTTCTCAGTCAACTGATCTGTCTGTGCTTTGCTGCAAGGGTACAGTGGTTATCTCAGATTGTCTTCTAAATCCATCCCTTCATCTTTAAATTGCATTCTCCGTGGAGCAAATATTGGGAACTATTGTGATGTTTTGTATTTATTTTCCTGTATATTTTCTATACAATAAAGATAAGACACACATTAGTGCTCACTTTAGCTCAGAACAGAGAGGCATAATTAATTGGTTTGGAATCGTGTTTAAAAAACTGTGTAAGCTAGATAATTTTACTGAGATGGAATTTTTTAAAAATATCTAGCCTAAAAAGAGTTTCCTCAGTGTTATTTACTGCAGTGCTATGGTCTGTCCTGTCCATGAATTTCCCAGGCTCCTCCAAGTCTCCATGTGGTAAAAGAAAGTGAACCAGGTGACAAATTGAAGGAATTGCCTGGTAATCAAAGCCCTGCCACAAACTGTGATCTCATTTCATCCCAAAAAAGCACTGATGTTTTATGGTGATATTGATAAAAAGGCAATCATCCTGTAGGACTTTCAACAGGAAAATATGGAACAAGGATTTCTTTCAAACTCATATTTAACTTGCTCTTTGCCTACTTTGCTCAAACATATGAGGAGCCCACAGCAGGCACAAAAAAAAAGTATTTCTGTTCAAAGTAGCAAATGAAGTCAGTTCTAAGAAATTCTCCTAGTGGCCTAGTCACAAAAAAAGAAAAATAAAAACCAACTAAAACCAACCAATAAAAAAAAATTTCAAAATTTAAATGGATCCAATCCAACCAGATACATATTCTATTCTCCTGTAGAAAAATAACAAATTTTTAGGTCACAAACTTGTCATGTAGTGGGCTACATCACTGTAGTTAAAAGTATATTTTTATAAAACAAACTACCATTGTCTCCTCAGGCTTATATCTCCTCATTCTCCTTTTCTCCACTAATTAGATTTGTCATTGTATTTGGTTTCTTCACATACACCTTGCACATTGCTGAGCTGGTACTTTGATCCCTCAAAACAATATTAACCAAAACATTCAGAAAGTTCTTAAAACTTTGTTTAAAAATGAAAGAAATTAAAGGCAAAGAGTTTCAACAAGCTGTGGAAACCTGAGAATATGGATTTGCATTTCTTTTTTTTGCATTCCTAATGAAGCAATTAGTAGTTTTTATTGTTTTGTTTATTTTTAATCTTGGCAGATGTTTTCCACTAGAATTTTAGCTAATAGAAAATCAAATATTTTACTGAGGAAACTTTAATAAATTTATTAAAGCAATAACTTTCTTGAGCTTCTGTAATTTTTGGCAGTCATTGCTTTTTATTACAAATAAATGGCAGGTACTGACAGTTGGAGCTGTTCTTTTTTTTAATCTTTCTTTCCCAATAGGTCTTTTCTTGTTCTTAAGTATAGGAAATTACTGAATCTGAAAAGAAATAAACCCTCTCTGCTCTAAAATACTGGTTTTCATTAGAGACAGCAGTAATTCTATAATATACATACTAATAAGGAAGTTCAATACATAAATAAATACTATAAAGACTGAAAATGAAAGAGTAAGACTGTTTAGAAAGAAGACTCAGTCAGAAATGGAAAGCTCCTCGCAAATATTGTGTCAGCTCAGAGTCTTAAAAATTCATTAAGGAATGTTAAGAGAAAGGGTAAAAAAATCACTAAAATGGTAATACTTCATTCTACATCTGGACTTTCAATAGAGAGAGTCATAGCTGAAATCTAACTCTTCAATTCCATGTAGACACTGAAAACACATCTCAGGTGAGAAACAGGTTCATGAAGCAAACCTGGTGATTTTTTATTTTTTTTTTTGTTCCTGTTATTGCAATGAGACTTCAGCTTAGCCTGGTCTGTTCAGGACAATTATCCAGCCAATGAAAGGTTAACCTAAAGCAGCACTGGGACATTCCTTTATTGTAAAATATGGAGTCAATGTTTTGTCTTCCACTGGCTGTGCGTCAAAATCCTGGCTAATGGGACTGGGGCACAAAACTTCAGCAGTAAAGAGCAGTGCCAGAGCATGACTATAACCCAACCAGACTGCTCTACAAACCCAACCAGACTGCTCACTGCCAGCTCTTACAGTGAGCCCACCTTGAATCCCTGCAGATTTTCTCATGCTTGTACAGGTGCCCTTCCATCCTGCATGTTTCAGAAATAACAGTTCCTGTGCTGTGCCATGGGCAGCCTTCCTGTGCAGAATTGCAGCACACAGGTGGGAAATCAGAGCTGGATCTCTCCTTCACTGTTTGGAGACAGACAATGAGAGCTCCTCATCCCCAGCTCAGCGCTCAAATCCTGCAGTAAACGCCTGTTACCCATCCAAATCTCCCAACTTCGTCTGAGGGACCACTTGTGAGAGTGGCAGTGTCCAAAGCGTCAGCAGGAGAAAGAAGAACACTCACTCAACCTCAAACTAAAATCACAGAGGCTGCTTTAGAGATGGCAGCCACTCAAAAAGTATAACCCCAAGCACTTGGCTGTTTGCAGAGCACAGGGAGGATAAGCCAGCCCATGAGTTTGTGAGCAAAGCTGCAAATGGGGCTCAAGTTACCTCCAAACACGACTTCTATAAAGCAAACCTGGGAATACTGTGCTGGCTGTGTAAATAGGAGGTCTAACTATTATAGATGTTGCTAAAAAAATCAGTTATTGTTTTACACATAAATCTTAAAATCAAAACTAATTCTTTATCCTAAAGAGATGGCTTTACCCCCATGGAAAAGTCAGTATGGAGCTCTGCTCTCAACACAAACACTTAGCAAAGAA
This sequence comes from Ammospiza caudacuta, assembly GCF_027887145.1. Classification (NCBI taxonomy): domain Eukaryota; kingdom Metazoa; phylum Chordata; class Aves; order Passeriformes; family Passerellidae; genus Ammospiza; species Ammospiza caudacuta. The sequence continues at coordinate 12,905,442 of NC_080597.1, read as the reverse complement.
AGATACAGCATTCAGGGAAGAAACTGTCTTTACCTGCCTTCTGCTCCAGGCATTTTTTTACTGCTCTCTTGAAATCTGAAAGTCCCAATGACATACTGCTGAAACCCAGAATTTCTGGGAATAAGATTTTTTTTTGATGGTTCCTTGGTTGTTTTTTTGTTTTTGTTTTTTTTTTTTTTTCTTTTAACTGGTAAGTAAATTAATGAATCAAATCTTTAAAAATTCAGTATTGCAGTATTTTGACCACTTGTATGATAAATGTCCAGACCTGATTAAGGAAGCAGTTTATGTTGATCACACTGCATGGAAACCCTATCACAGTTTATCCTGCCTTTTGATCTGCCTGAGTTCATTTCCCCTCAGTCCCACTGCAGCATGGACCTGTAAAAGATCCTCTGTAATTCTCAACCTCTCTGCTGCTGCTCTACAATAAAGATACCAAAAGTATAAAATCAGATTTTACTTGAAAAAATGTTGGCAAGTAAATATTAAATGTGATCACAGCAAGGAGATTTATAAAATAAGTGGATGGCTGGTATTTATTTCAGATCAAGATCTCCACCAGTCAGGAGCTGGGAAATAAAAACAGTTTGTGACAGGCAATAACCTGTAGTGATGGTAGAGCAGCCCTTGTAATGAAGCTGCAATCACTCTTCTGATCTCCTGCTGCCTTGTTTCCTTCTCTTCCTTCTTGAGGAACTGGCACTTCCAATCTGTTCTAATTCTCCTGATTCTAGCCTTTGATTTATGCTGCTCTGGCTATTGTACATCCTGTCAGAGGAAGGAGGAGTTCAGCCTTCGAGGTGGGAAGAGAGGCAGCAGTGACAGAGGGTGAGTAAGAACGGAGAATAATACCAGCCGTTAGACAATGCTGATGGGTGACGTACGAGCCTGCCTGGCTCTGTAATTATACATAATATTTTTCCTTCAGTCTTGGCTGATGTGAACAAATACAATGTACCACCACCCCCCAACACCCTGGGGGAAAGAAAAAAATAAAAGGAAAAAAGAAAGAAAGCGCCGTGTAAAATTATAGTCCAATAATAAGAGCATGGTGCTGAACTCAGGGTCAGGACATCTGGGTTCTGGCCCCTTGGCATCAGCATGAGACTAGACAGAACACATTTATTCTTCCCGCTGCCTTTGTTTACTCTGATGCATTGAAATAGATTTCTAGAAGCTCTGCTTTGCTAACAAAGTGCAACAAATGAAGAACAGACTCTTTAGAAGTGACGTCTCAAATAGAATTTATCTAACCCTGCCACTTATCACACTTGGCTGTCTATTTACAGGTCCCTGGGGCCCTGTGAGCCTCTCATGCTCTTTTTGGGCATTTTTTAATGGCTCTGAGACATTTTTGAAACATAAGAACTTCCAAGTAGGCAGACATCACTAATGCCCCTATTCAAAAGTACAGCAATCACAAGTTGACTTTTATATATATATATATATATATCTTTATACAGAAATAAATATATTATATATATATATAAACTACAATAAATTATGTATTAAATAAATAATACTATTATTCACTATAAAATAATAAAGTATATTAGTAATACAATATAATATAAAGTAATATAATAGCTATATTTAATTATTTGAAAATCAATTTCCTCAATAATCAACAGCCTTTTATTAAGTAGGATACCTCAGTAATCAATGTAAAATCAGGCACATGAGGTCTGATACCACTAGTAATTTTAATCATAGATACCACTAGTAATTTTAACCCTACTTGAGAGTGATGTCTATTTCCACATGCTTGACCAATTCTTCTTCTTAAAAATGCATTACATTTCTTAGTTCAGCAGCTGTCTATATTCTGCTGCTTAACAGTAAGAAAGTCACTGAGCAAAATATACTTTGCAAATATTTTCAAATGTGCTGCCCTGTATTTTCAGCATGTGTGAACACGTTTTCTGTGTAAAAGAGAAGATGCTAACAAATGTGGGTGAAAAGCTAATGAAAGATTTTGCAGTCTTTGCTCAGACTAGATACTATTTCATTCCTTTAGTATTTTGTGCCAGATCCAGGGACTATCACTCACAGTATGGAGCAGTTGATGTGAAAAACATTTCCGGGGTGTTTGTTCAGTGGTGAAATACAGCCCAAAGCAAATAAAAGAGCAGTTGCCTCAATCCTAAAATGAGCATAAGAGACAGCAGGTAGTATAAAAAAATGCAGTGCTAAAGCAGGAGAAATGTCATAAGACAGGAATCCCTTTGCTTGCTGTGCAAGTTTTTGCAAAGTTTTCAAGAAAAGAGATGATGGAGCAGCCAATGCTGAAGTGAAGGAGACCATGAGACAAAAATTAACTTCCCAGGGAAGCCAAGTCTATTTTAAGATCACACATTTTCCTTGGGACACACGTGGCCAACCAGGTTTACACTTTTGGAGTGGACTGAACTCTTGTGCCACTTTCAGGATGGAGGGAATCAGCAGAATTTCTGTCTTGTGTGGAAGCAGTCCTGGTGTATTCAAGGAAAACGTGCCCAAAGGGAGTTTCTGCTGCTACCCACCATGTAGACCTGGAGTTTAATGTCTCTTTAAAGGCACTTGCCTTTAAAAAGACAAGTGGATGATGCAGAATAATGCTAAACCATCACAGATCAGTGTTATGTTCACAGGTATTGAACCAAAAGATCCTCCTGCAAGGTGTGATCAAGAACAGGCTGAGGTATGGAGTCAGCCACCAGTGATTTGCAATAATTATCTGATGTGGGGAAAGGAACGATAAATACAACCCCTGCTGAACAGCCCATGCCTTTAGGTTTGTCCTTTCTCTAAGATATTTCTGGTTTGCCATCTCTCCCTTCAGCTGGAGCCCTCCCTAGAGCAAAAAGGAGCAGCTCTTGTCCAGCCTGTCCAGAGCACCTTCAGCTCCTTCCTCCAGATATCAGGCCATTCATTTAGAGGTGGGAAGCTGGTTCACATGTGTTAAGTGAGCAGTCACACGCAAAAAGTACCAAGTTCTCAATACTGAATGTGAAAAGCTTTAAAGAATGTCTTGGCCTTGACATAATAATTGAAACTATTAATCAGACTGTGAAGCTTAGCCAGCACACTTGCAGATGTACAATTTAAAATATAGGGGGGAAATATCCAGTGGACAAATTAATGACAATTAACAGATTGTTCAGCATAGGTCATTTTATTTTCAGTGATCTGAAAGCAAAAGAAAGCATCAGCTGTCTTATGAGACCAGTGACTGATGAGCCCCAGACTGAGGGGATCCCATCTTCACACACAGCCCTCTTGGAGGCTGTTGGGAAGACACAATTTCTCTCACAAGCCTTACAACTTTTTGTGTCCTGCCCTCTCTTCCTGAGGCTGAGAGGGCAGAGATAACAGCCGGACAACCCCTCACAAGGGACAGACTGCAAATTGCTCAAAACAGCCATATGATCCTGCAGTGAATGTGCAAAATCAAGAAAATCAGAGCTCTGTGTGTGAACGGGGCTGGATGGGTGATCATAACTCATTGACTCAAAGACTCAAACAGCAGACAAAGTCATTTTGTGACTGACAAGGCTGTGTCTTTGAAAAGAGTGATGAGAAGTGCATGTTGTAAGGAAGAGGAGTATGGAGGGTGGAGGAGTAAAAAGGAAACTGAACTGAAGAGTTCTCTCTTTTCAACCGGCTGGATGAAGACCAAAGAGAGAAAGTTTCCTCTCTCTTCTCCCAGTCCAAAACAGAGCAGTGCTTTGCATATAATAATATATCTTTAACTTTTTTTAATACAAATGTTGCTCTCTCAGTTAGATGTTTAATTAGAATAATAACAGATTATTAAAAGTAAATGTGGGACAGCTTTGGAAAAATCTATCCATAAAGGAAAGAAGTGTTTGATTTTCAGATTATTTCTCCAATTAATCCTTTCATTCCTCACTGTGGAAGATAACATAATCATCAATGTATAAATAGTGATAAGAGCAACGGCATGTACTCTGTTGTGGAGGGGTTCTTACAGAATTTTTTTTCTTTTAGCCTTGAGGGACTGTAGGTAGTCATTTCAGCAAGCAGCAAAAGAAAAAAAAAATTAGATATTGTACCAAAATCCAGGTATATCTGAGCTGAGGGAGCTGGTTCTGCTCCTGCACCATTCAGCCTGCAGGATGCACCCTAGCCCAAATGACAATTTCCTACAGGAACACAAATAGCTCTGTCATTGTTTTATTAATTTACCTGAGAATGCTTATCTAAGCAAAGATCAGCTCTCATTTTCCTCACTGTGCAATTCAATTCAGAGTTTAAGGAATGGTGGGAGATCAGGCAACGCGCAGTCCTCCTCCCTTTTCCCTGCTGAGACATGCCCACCACTTTAAAGCAAAGACAGCGATGTTCTCACTTTCTGGCTAATCGATTCCACCTCTAAAAAGGACCGACACCTTAGCAGCACTGAGGGGTGGCTGGAAACACACCTTGCCTCCTCCCAGAGCAGAGTTCATCTGAGCTGCTGTCTTTTAGCACCTCTGCTCCTGCTTTCATGAACAGCCACCGAGCCGCAGCTTGTCCAGCCCCGGTGCCAGGGAGAACGCGCTGCCAGCTGACAGGGCTGCATTCGGCTCCTTCTGAGCACCCAGGGCGGCTCACTGCAGAGCAGCAAGAGCTAATTAGCACACACGCTAATCCTCTCGCATCATGGCAGGGGACACAGGCTGAGCGAGAGACAGCAGCCTTCACAATCCCTGTGTCTGTGCTCGCTCGGTGATGCTCTGTGTCCAGCGTGCTGTGAAAGCAGCTGGGCTGTGCACAGCCTGAACCCCACCAAAGCCCACCTGTTAGAGAGGAAAGTTAAAGAAGACTGGGGGGGAGGGAGCTGGCATGACGACCACAGGCTTCTAGGTGGCCTCTACAAAACTATTTATTACCCAGGAAAGGGTGATAATTACTCCTTAAGGCGGCAGTGCAGGAACTGGCTTCGTGGCAGAGCACAGGAGGTTGGAGAGATGAGGGTTTTAGCACAACAAAAATATTTTGCTGTGATCCCTAACAATTAGTAGACCTTCCAAATAAGCAAGTGATTCCTCTTTATTAAGTTATCATCTCTATGTTTTCAGTTGCAAAAAAATTTCTTCTTTTCTGGTTGTTGTGCTTTTAGTTTTGTTCCTTTGTTAAAGAAGCAGTAATGTACAGTAAATAAAATGTTGATCTGGAGCTATTCATGTGAAATAAATAAATTATTAAAGAAAAAAAGAATGACAGCTCTCCTGGGCTTTTTGCCTTGTTCTTTTTGTTGTATTACATTAACACCACTGCCAGAGGGTTAAGAAATATGTTTAACCACAGCTTCCTCATGCCTTGAAGGAAAGGGCTGAAGACCTTTTTGTTTGTTCCATCTCCTCAAACTGGAATGAAAGTGAAATTGAGAACTTTTCACCTGCTAAGGTGTGCAATCAGAAGTCTCTGAGCCTCCCAGCTGACTCAACCCGAACATATCCAAAGAATATCAGAAAATGCAGAGGATGCATTTTTCCTTTGCTGTAGGTATTTGTTATGCTGTCATCCTTAGCACTAAATCAAGGCACCTTCAGCTGGTCCTGCCCACTGACCTGCACTGAGAAAACTTGAGGTTCCCACTCTTGAACTGTGGAGAAGAGAAAGGTGCAGAGAGGGCAAGGGGCTCATTCTCATTCAAGTCATAGCATCACAGAACATGCTGATGGCCAGAAGATCCCTCTTGAGAGAGAGTGCCCAGCCTGCCTGTGCCCCAGGAAAAGGTGATTCAGACAGTCTGCAGTGGGACCGACTCTTTAGAAACCACACTTTTTGTCCACAGCAGCCAGAGCCAATGACTCTCCTGTCACAGACATCTTTTATGAAAAATCCTTCCCTTAGGATTTTTCCTCCTGAGAAGCTGAGAGGCCTCAGGAACAAAATGCAAACAATGATTATCTGCTGCTGTGGAATGCAACAGGTGCATCCGTGATTGGCCCATGTTGGTTGTTTCTAATTAATGGCCAATCACAGTCAGCTGGCTCAGACTCTCTGTCTGAGCCACAAGCCTTTGTTATCATTCCTTCCTTTTCTATTCTTAGCTAGCCTTCTGATGAAATCCTTTCTTCTATTCTTTTAGTATAGTTTTAATGTAATATATATCATGAAATAATAAATCAAGCTTTCTGAAACATGGAGTCAACATTCTCATCTCTTCCCTCAACCTGAGACCCCTGTGAACACCATCACACTCTCCCTGAAGAGCAGCACATTTGATATCTGGGCTCCCACTGTATCCCCAAAGTGGGTAAATAAAACTGCTGCTGCTGGTTTGTGGGGCTAAGTGCTTTCTCTTTGCAGCTTTGCACCTGCCTTTCCCTCAGGGAAACCTTCCAAAGTGTCTTGTAGTAGTTTTAGTTAGAACCTGGCCAAGAAGGACAAAAAATTTCTGGTGAGCAAAAAAAATAAAGCAGGTTAAGCATTGTCCAAAGAGGGCTCACCTGATGATTCTGGCTGCAAAAGCAACTCTCCCTAAGCCAGAGTTCCCACATTTCTCTCTCAGAAGTGTGTGGCAGCAAAAGGAGCAGGCACACAGTGGTTCCACCACCCCAGCATAAATTGGGATACCATCCCATGTGTATCTGCCTGTGCCAGCAGCGCCAGGGCTCAGTGGAAAGGTTCTTACTCTCCAAAGGCCTATTGGATAATTTGCAGATGGAATAAAAAGCAACTGAGTATTTGAAAGATAATATATCATTCATTTCTTTCTATGGATGCCCAAATTTAGGTATGTTTAAGGGCAAGTTTAGTGCTGACTGTTCCAGAAATGCTGCCAAACACTTTAAAAATCTAAACAGGAAGAGCAGACAAAGCTTGTGGGAATGAAAATGTTATTTTATTATATTTCCATGTTAGAAGCTGAGGTACAGGAGGTTACTGAGCTTGTCCAAGGCCATGTCAGCAACCTGTGGTGAAACCAGGAGCTCAACCTTTGTCACTACCTTTTGAAAGTACTAAAAAGAAAATGACTCCTCATTTTTTTAGCTATGTGTCATTTCCACACCCTACTTTGATTTTTAAGAGGAATTGAAGACAATAATGTGGAATATTAATTGTCAAATCTGTCTTTCAGAAAGGATGGCAGTGCCTGACTTACCTGGGCTTTTTTAAACCTGATATTTTGCATTTCCCTGTGCTTCAAAGTAGGAGATGAACAGTCTCACTCTTTGCTAAAGAAACAGAGAAATAGTTACAGGCTTTCTTCAGACAAAACATAACAAAAGCTTTTGTTCAGCTGCTTTCTTTTTTCTTTCCTTACTTTTTTTTCCCAATTGTGTACTTTTGGGATTTTTCCCCTTTACTGAAGCACATAGCAAAATAATTAATAACAGTAGGATATTTCTTGCAGGAAAGTGCTTCTGATGTCAAAACCTTTCAGTAAAAATCCCTACATTTACTCTCAGTGGATCAGATTGTGGAAATGACTAGCAGACATCAAACAGACATTTTTAATGAGAATTTAACAGTGAGCCCTTCATGTATTCTTCTAGTGGCAATTGAGTGTGCTGGCTATCATAAATGTCAAAAACTGAAAGGTAACTTATTTTACCTTCCTTCTTCCCCACTTTTCTTCATATTTAAGAGCCTTCTATGTTTGGCTAAAGGAAGAGGCTTCACAACCAAGATTCCCTGTTTAAATTCTCAGTGTTAGGGCTCAAGGTCATACTGAGAAGGCGTGACTTTGCCAGGTTAAATATAGCACTTTGGTGGTGGCCTCTCCTTTCCTGTCACTCATGCTCTGACAGCTTTCATCAGCTGAATATACACTGCTAGAAAAGTGAAATTATGTGGGTGAAAGAGGCCAGTAATGGATCAGGGGATCAGTTTGAGCATGGAAAAGCAACAGCAGAGAAAACATCTCTCTTTTACTTCTCACCGAGGTCTGGAGCAAGTGCAGCTTCAGTACATTTTTGTTGGAGGGACACTGAACATTTTTGCTTCTCCTCCTTTCCTGAACAGAAACTTTCCCACTAAGCATCTCCTAAAGGCTCAATTTTCCAACACTCCAGTGCAAAGAAAAGCCCTGTGTATGGAGCCTGACCCTTTTTTTCCATTTGGCAGCACCACAGCTGAACTTCACTATCTGACAATCTGCGGGAAGCAAATCCCTACAACCCTGTCATGGGACCAGGAGGAATTATTGTCCCTGCCTCAGGATGCCAAGCCAAAGCCTACCCAAGGTAACAAGAGTTGGTCTCTGACCTCAGCAGGCTTTGTGTCAGGCCACAGGAATGTGTCAAAAGTCATGCAGCAGGTGGGTGGCATGGTCAGGAGCTTATCTGTGATCAGCTTGGTCTCGGTCCAGTGTGCTAAGTGAAAAAATATCCTCGCTGCTTCGAGGCTGATGCTTGCACAAAGCACTAGCACCCTTATTCCAGGAAATGTCTGGGGTATTCAAAGGGTTGTTATGGAGAGAGATCAAAGAGGTACGAAACTCTAATAAAATGGTATGAAAGTCTAATAAAATTGTAACCATCAGTGAATCCAGCCACCTGTGTGTTGGTAAGTCAATTGGTACAAATAGATCAAAAAAACCCATCAATTCCTAAGTGATTTTTAGAATAAGTGAAGAACATAAGAGCAGGTGCTCTGAACTAAATTGCTGAAGACATGATACAGTGAAAATACTGAAAAATAATAAACTTATTACTGCATTAAGAGCCCAAGACAAACTGCTTATGATTAGTGAACCGCTTAAAAAGTATTGAAGGCAGAAGTAAATGAAATTAAATATAAAATAGAACCAAAGAGAAAGTAAAATCCATGGATTCAAAACAACAGAGAGTTTCTAATTCAGTAAGGTCACGTGGAAAGCAAACTGGAAGGTAAGACAGGAAAAAAGTTATTGAGAAATGTGAAGGTCCAAGAACTGCTTGAGCCAAGCAACCACATCTGTGGAAATGACACTTCATGTCTGGTGAAACCCATGGCTAAGGGAGGGAGTTAAAATAAAACACAAACAAAATGTCAGCTGTAAATGAAGAGGACCGAGGATGCACAAACTGACAAGAGCTGGTGGGGTGCGTGCAGAGAGGGGAACTGCAGGACATTTCTCAAAGCTCTTAAATTCACCCAGTTCAGGAGGGAAGCAGCAGGACCTTCTGCACATCAAGGGACTATTTGTGAAAATGACACTTTTCACAAATAGTGCGTGTCACTATTTCGCCATGAATTATTTGGAATTATTCATGAGGAACAGGACTTTGCAGAGGTACTGAATTTTTTTTTTTGGTTAAATCTTCTCTGCAAATGATGCTGTGCTGATATCCATGTTAGACCTATTTTTTTTTCAAGACAAGAAAGCACATGAGCTGTCAGAACATAAAACTCTGAAAGGGGAAACATTGGAACAAATTGATAAACAAAACAGCAGCATATCAAAAGGACCTCATGGCTATATATGCAAGGGTTTGGAAAGCACTTGAAATTGAAGTGGCTGTGCTGATAGCAAAAATATGCAAGTTGTTGCTGGAGTCAGATACGCTGCAGAAGGACAGGAGGGTAGCAACAAGCATTCCTAGCTTTAGGACAGGCACAGGATTAATCTTAGGTATTATATACTGAAAAGCCTCATTCTACTTCCACCTTAATTGACTGAAACTAACAGAAACTAGATTTACATATAGGAGAGGATAAAAAATAATCATAGATTTTTTTAAAAAAATGTTGTCTGATATATGTTTTTTGAAGCATTAAGTTAAAAGACCAAGAAAACCAACCTAACAAGTCTACATATATAGGTATTTCTATATTGCATTAAATTCTTTGACAGATTTGTGATAGAATAGGTAAATTATTACTACAAGCTGGAAGCTGGTTAAGAAAGACAAAACAGAAGCTACACATGAATGATTTTTCACAGCAAAATATTAACAGTCAAGTTGTCCAAGAACTTAAGAACTTCTTTACTGAAATTATTGCTCTTAGAAAAAGAGAATGAGGATTAAAATATTTCATAGTATGTTAATTAAGTTGGGAGAACCTAACATTTGGGCAGCTAATGGAAATTAATATTGGCTGAGGCAGAACAGTCACAGGTAGCGTGAAATATTTGGAAGCCTCTCTGGATTCTAAGCCTGCTGTGACCACTCTTTTTGGCATTACGGTGAACAACCATATTCTGCTCTATTACAGCAGTTGTCAGAAAAAAGAAAAGCCCAAGCCAAAACTTTCATTGGCACGGGAGGAGTAAGAAGTCTTAAAATGGAAATTACTTTATTTTTCTTTTCTTCTCTCATGGGGGATTAAATGAGTGGCACCTATACAATGAACTGGCTGTTCCAGTTGGTCTTTTCACTTAACATAACAGAGAGGTATCGATTACACTGAAAAACAACTAATTTAAATAGATCAAAGGTTGTCTGGAATATGATTTTCCAAGGAAAATATTTAATTAACCTACTGAATTCCCTGCTACATGCTGTCACTAAGGTACTGAGCTCACTGGGAGGCACAACCGGATTAGTTGCTTATCTGGCCAGTGAGTACATCTGCAGCTTGTCTAAAATCTCTAGAGGTCAATTTATCTAAAATCTCAAGAGGTTTCCACCTGGGGAGGGAGATGAGTAGATCTTTTTGTCATTTGGAAAAGATCTCTGGGTAGAGAGCAAACCCAAGCTGATGGGTATAAAACCTTTTACCTGAGGGCAGTGCAGATATCTAGGGCAGCATTCACTACACCTGCCTTTTGTAACCAACATTGATAAAAACACTCTACAGGATGAGACAAAACACCTGTCTGATCCAATGCTGTAATCATTATGTTCTAATGTTCTGTAAGTGGATGACTGATGCCTTTTTGAATAGGAAAATAATGAGCAATGAGAACAAATAACACAAATTCTCTTAATTATTCATGCTAACATTCATGAAAGTTTTGAAATGTGTGAATATTTTCATTAATAAATCATTGGTCACTGGCTTGCTTTAAAGGATTTCAGAAATAATAGCGGAATAAGCTTGTTGCCATTACTCATGAACAAAGTTATGAACAATTTTCAATATATGACTGCTCTGTTTTCTAATTGACTGAGCATGAGACAGATGAGTTTAAAATAGACATTAGTAATTCATCGCAAAGCTGAGAGAAAATTTCTTGGGACTCTATGAAAAATGCAATGGTCTATATCAGAAACTTAATTTTTCCCCATGCATCATTTTTGTTAATTTTTGTTTCTCACAAGGTGGAACAGATTATAAAAGAGAAGGATCTAATCTTCATGTTTGCAGATCATCCTATCTGCGCAGAACCAAAGATACTTCATATATATATATATATATGTATATATATATATATATATATATATATATATATGTATACTTCATATATATATACTTCATATACTCTGACTATCTGAAAATCCTGAGCCAGAGAAATCACTAAGCAAGAAAATTCTTTTAAATTACTAGGTTTATTTTATCACCTTGGTTTCCAACACTAATTTCAACAACGATTCAGAAGAAAGACCTTTGGAGATATTTTTGTCTCATATTACCTCTCTCAGAAAAAGCCAAAAAACCCAAAACAAAACCAAACACCAAACCATAAAACACAAGCAACCAAAATCAAAGAAAACATGCCCACAGTTTACTCAGAGCTTTTCTAAGAGCTTGAGGGAAATCCTGGGAAATGCTGATTTACAGAATTTCTCACCTATTTATGTTGTGGCTTCTCACAGAGATCTTTATTGCCATCACTGCAAGAGGTGCCCCATGCTATTCCCAACGCCCATTCTCACATTGCATTTCCCTTTCAGCAGAGTCTGATGAAACAGAGCTGTTCCATGAGCAGTTGTCAAAACACTGGCATATTCTAATTACAATACTTGCTATGTTTCTGTGAAAGTCAAATTTTGAGCTCAATTGCACCGGAATAAAGCAGACGCGATTAAAATCACTGGAGGCGCCCCTGATTTGAAAGAATGTAATTAAGATCAAAATCTAGCCCATGGAGTCTCAGGAAATACTGGAATGACGGGAATCAAAGAATCATCTTGTCAAACAGAAAACATGCAGAAGACTCTGAACAAAGCAGCTGGCCCCAAATGTGGTTTCATTTAACCTGTATCATATCCTTAAAAACAAATACATGAGGCACGTGGACTACTGAAATCCCATTGCACATCTTAGTGGCATTGGCAAGCATTCTCTAGGTGGTGCTTGATGGAAATGAAATGAAACTCACTTCACCCTATCCTATCCTCCTGGAACTTCAAATTGTGCTACATGAGAGATATTCTTTGGAAGATCTGCTGATGTATGGGGAATAGATGGTTTTAGACATAGGTAATAATGTAGATTATAAGGCAGACAGGCAGTCCAAAATGACAGACAGCTCCACAGCCTAAAGCATTTATACACAGCAGCAAGATCAGGGTGTATGGGAAAAGGAGGCAGCCCTTTAATGCAACTTTAGGAGTGGTCTCAACTTTTAATTCTGCCCACTTCAATCAGGGAAGTGTAGGAAGGTGGTGGGATAAGTCAGCAAGGGATCCCTCCTTGATTTAATGTGGAGAGCTAGGGAATGCAATCTGCTGGGCACAGGTGCTTGGCAGTCAGCTGGTGGGATGTGGACAAGCAAGTAGGGAACTCTATTTCTTGGGCAGCTCTGACACAGGAAAAGCTGTGGAGACCCTGGCAAAACTGAAATCTACCTTTGCCAAAATACAGAAACTGGAGAATATGGGTAGGTGGTGTGTGCGGAGTCTCATTTAGCCACAGGAGTTCTCTGCTCTTTCTGCAGCCCTGTTCTTAGAGATGGGAATCTCTAGGATGGATCTAACAGGGCTTGAAATGCTACCCCACGATTTAATGCTACCATACATTAAATGCCAGCATACAATTTTAGCGTTTTAAGATTTGAGGCTACAAGCGTTTGTGGAAAAGTTATCTCTGTCAATCATATGAGCTGCATCTAAACCCCTTCAGCTTTCCTTAGCCTGATTATTGTTGCCTATCCCATCCACCCACCTAAACAGCCAGTAGGAGGTCAGGACAGCAGTTTCACGAGTGAGTAATCCTCTTCTGTGCCTTCAAATCGCTCAGAATTAGCTGAGAGTTGCTTCAAGCTGCAAAGCTCAAAGCCAGAGAGATCCAAAATTTCCGAAAAAATGGTCAGACAAAATTTGCGAAAAAACGGTCTGAGCTTCCCAGCTTCAATTTCTTCCCACTTTTTACTCCACAGTTTAACCCACCCAAGGCATAATCTCCGAGTGGCCAAACCAGAATCAGCTGAATCAGCTGAACACTAGCTGCCCTTCTTTTTCAGCTTGGGATTTAGAAGATCTGACTGGAAACAGACGCTGGATATAATAGAAGAATTTCCTTTTCTCACACCACTTGCTTGTCTCCCTGGGCTGTGAAGCCTCACATTCCCTGGTTCCCGGGATGCTCCTCCTCGCTTGCCTCTGGCACTAGAGGGCGCGGGGATCTGGGCTCCGGGATGGAAATAAAACTCTCCGCGGCTCCCCGCTTTGCCTTAAACTGAACTCAACTTTCAAAGAGGTCCTGATTTCACAGAAAGGGAATTGGCTTCATTATTACTGGCTTGTCTGAGTTCCCCGTGCTGCATTGCTATGGAAACAGGACCAGAAAATACATCTTGTGCATGTAGGTCATGATATTAGTGGAGAAGGGAAAGCTGGGTGAACGGGTGAGTGGGTTACAGGAGTGAAGTGGGACAGAGCAACCTCCTGGGATTATATTAACAACAGTGAGGGATTTCATAGTAGGTGTCCTCAAAAGGCTTTTGAATGAAACACCAAACAGGCTGCAAGCATTTTGAGTAGGCTGAGAACCACGACACACACACACAGGGATTCAGCCCAGAGGTGACAACCAAAGTGGCAGTGGGCACTGGGCTGAACACCTAGGAGGGGAAAAAAAAAAGTTTTGTTTATAGATTCTGTTATTAACTGATGGCCTCAGTTTCCTCCTTTCAGTGTCTGTGTCTCCATCCTGGACGATGAAGGCACTGCTAGAGTGCTGTGCCTTCCATCTCCTCGGGACACCCTTGATCACACATGGTCCAGGTCTCCCTGAGCTCGGCCCAGATGCAGAGTTACAACCATTAGGGTAGAGGAAAATCAAAATCCTGGGTTTGGATGGGAGAAAAGCATGACCTGTCCTTTTTATCATTTTGCCCTCCATCCAAAACAAGCTGGAGACATCCTAGACCCCCCATCCCCATATACTGTGCCTTGTTCCCAAGTGGACTACAATGCAGAAATCAGAGTGCTGAGGGAGGGATTGGAGGGGGCAGCTCAACGGGGCACAACAAACCAGTGAGATTACTGCTCTTCTCACTCTCCTGGTGCAAAACCAAACAGTCCAGGCTCCTGCAGAGGGGAAATTCAACCAAACTTACACTCCAAGAGATGCTAAAGGAAGGAGCAAGTGTATTCTGTGTAGCTTAGAGGGGTTATAGATGAATCACTGAGAGCAGCCGGTGTCATAAACCACACAATAAAAGCTGGTGTGTATTCAGACAGGGGTTGTGATTGCAAGTGATGCAATACCATAAAGGCAGACAGCATGCATACTTCTGCTCTCCTGTATTAACCTTCCTTATCCTTTTTTATAGTTTGTGGATTTGCTTTATCCCCCAAATAGCTGCAAGAACAGGCTGTCAAGCAGAGGTTAGACCTTCTTTTTTTGTCCTTGCCTTTTCCCTTCTGCAAAGAGAATATCTTCCTTCAGGGACAAGGACAAGCCAATGTGCCAACACACTGGTTGACACATAAAAATGGGAATAGCTGTCATTCTGGCTAGATTTGCAACATGAATTTCCAGCTGGAAATAAAGCCATCTCCTTGTCCTGGGAGGAATTTTAGCAAATCAAAACAGTAAGAATAGACAATCCTACAGGGGTGGGAGGAATTGTCCCTTGTTCTTCACCCAGCAAAGGGGTAAGGACTCACTCCTGGGCTGGTGGGGATGAGTTACAAGCCCCCAGAGCTGGCAGCGGGCACAGCCATTCTCCAGGAGCTCCTGGCATCAGGGCCCTGGGCCTGGGCTGCCCTGCCGGGGAGAGCAGAGGAGCTCCCAGCCCACCTTTCCCCATGGTGCTGGGGCAGCCACGGGGCAGCCTGGTGGGAAGGCGCAAAGCCAGGAGAAGTGCCCTGGCTGGAGAGATGGCCAGGATCGGCTTTAGCCCAAGAAGAAGCAGGAAGCACTTTGTCCCTTCAGAGCCCCCGATACAGCCTTATTGTGGGGCTGCACCAGCACCTCGATGCCCCAGGGCTGTTTCTAGAGGAAATTTTTCTCCCACAGCTTGATCGGAGTTCCCTCTCAGTGTCAGCTCGCTCCTTCTGGCCCTAAGCACCCCATGGTGGCGGCGAAAGGAAAGGGAGCCCGGAGGCACGGCCGGGACCGGGACAGGGGGACGAGCCAGCCCCGGCCCCGGAGCATCCTCTCCGGCATCACCCTGCCTCCTGCTCCGGGGAGCGAAGCCCAGGGAAGGATATGGGGAAGCGGGGCCGGAAATGAACCGGGGAAAGCCCAGACCCTCCCCACCTCCGAGCCCGCTCCCCTCCTCGAGCAGGACACGGGAGATGAGGCAGCGGCAGCGGGAGCTGCTCCGGGCGCAGCGGGGATTCTGCGGGCGAGGGAAGAGACGGAACAGCGGCAGCTCCCTCCCGGTACCCCGCATCCTCCCTGGTCCCGCAGGGCAGGGATCCCCGCATCCTCCCTGGTCCAGCAGGGCAGGGATCCCCGCATCCCTCCTGGTCCAGCAGGGCAGGGATCCCCGCATCCCTCCTGGTCCAGCAGGGCAGGGATCCCGATCCCGATCCCCATCCCGCCCGTCCCGTCCGGCAGCGAGCTCCCACCGCGGGCAGGCTCCGCTCCCCGGGGACGGCTCCGCTCCCGCTCCCGCTCCCGGTGACATTTTGCAGGAGTCGCCGGCAAAGATGTCACAGCGGGATTTGGGAGCGGTAGCCCGGCAGATGAACCTGTGTCGGAATGTGGCTTTTGTAATAAAACCCCCTGTGTATGGCGCTTTCTCTACTATGTCTCTCCCGCTATACCATGACAGGCTCGGTTCTGGGATTAATATCGCAACTGAAACTCGACAGGCAAGGGCTCTGTGCTGGGGACAATCGCTTTGCCTAATCTCCTCTCGCTGCTTTTCGCCGCTGGCCCGCTCAGCCGTGACCCATTCAGCAAAAGTTTCCCTATGGTCTGCTCTGCTTCTTCTGCCAGGAAGCAAAAGCTCGTTTCTTAGACATTATTTCCTTGGCGGGAGCTTTCCTATGACAGCAGCGGATGAAATCCTAGGTGCGGCGAGGAAGGGGCGGAGGGTGGAGGACGTGAAAGAAAAGCCAAGAGGAAAAAAAAAAAAAAAGACAAAAAAAAAGAAGATGGAAAGAAAAAAGAAAAAAAGGAGAGAGAGGAAACGTCAGTAAAAAGCGAATCTTTCCTACCTGTGATCCAATTAGCAGGAGTTGCATCTCATCTCATCCCGCTGCAAGCGGCTCGCTGGAGCGGCGGCGGCGGCAGAGGCGTGCGGGCTGCGCGCCGTCAGCGCCCGCAGCCAGCGGCTTTATCTTCCTCTTCCATATCTTCCACCAGGAGCCAGGGGGGCTGGGCTGGGGGAAACACAGAGCGCTCGGCACCGTGATAGTGCGGGGAAAGGATAACAGGTTGGGAGCTTTAAACGAGAGGCGGCATTGTCCGGGCTGATGGAGTTTTGCCTCCTGCTCCCTCTCGCCCTCCCACACCCACAGGCACACACATATACAAGCACACCCTCGGGAGTCGCTGCTTCAGTTCAGCCAAGCTGAGCTTTAAAAAAAAAAGAACAACAACAAAAAAAAATTTAAAAAACCCAGAGCAATAGTGCTATCGAACCTGACTTAAAGGTTTAGACAAAACTGGAGTTATTAAAAACAGGTTGAGCCGGGACTCATGAGTGAGCCGGTGATAATTCACACTTCCCCAGAGCTGGTGGGGAAATGAGGATGAGCGAGGGAAGCTGTGCCTAGGTGAGCATCCCGGGTGTGTGTCCCTGCCGGCTGCCGCGGCTGTGCTGCCCACCCCGAGGGTGCGCGGGCGTGTGCGATGTGTGCGAGCGCCAAGTGGGCTCGATTAGCTGCAATGGGAAGGCAATTTCTGCGGAGAACATTTACAATTTTCCTTCAATATGACAGGATTAGTTGCTGTTGAAGGCTCTCCTCCAATAAGATCGCACTGCTCTCTGATTTGGTGGCTTTGCTGAATAGAAATTACTGGTTCTTGTTATCTCTCAACACACTCTCCTGTCTTCCTCATCAGGCACTCCCCTCTTTCTCATCATAAGTCTTTATCTACAATTTGCACATCAGAACCACTTTTTTGTTTTTTCAATTACCTTCTCCCCATCTTTCCCTGCAATACTGTCCTCTTTATTTCAGATTATTTTTTCTTTTCTTATTTTCTTCCTTTTTCCCCAACTCCTTGATAGCTGTAAGTGTAAAAGCAATGTATGGGACGAAAAAGAGTGAAAGCATCTTGCTTTTAGATTATTGCAGTCATCGGAGGCTCCGCACATTGTGGAAAAATGTTGTTACACTAAATCCAGTTCAGTTTCTTAAACTGATTGTTGTTCTGAAATTTTCATGGGGAGACGCTTCCTTTGAACAATGACAAATAAATTAGGGAAAACAGATACATTCTGAGAGCAAGAGTTAATTCTCACAGGGTGTAAAGAATTTCTCTTTAACTAACAGTCACTAGGCTAAGAAGTATTCATTTTGTATGAGAAAACTTGCCACTTCTGTGGATGTAATCTAGATATAAAAATCTTTATGTTTTCTTTGTTTTTATTTGCCTCTCTCCTGGACCAGAACTGATTTGTGTTCTGAAGTTTACTTTTTCCCTTGGGATAGGGCTGTCGGAGTGGGAGGCAGGAGAGCGGAACCCATCTCATCTGTTGTCCAAAGAATAGCAGGGGGGAAGTGCTAAGTGCAGAAAAGAGAAGTGGACTTTATGAAGGCAATAATCCAAGCTTTTGGCTGCTGCCTCCCCTGCCCCATCTATTGTCTTGAAAGGCTGAAGGAGCTACAGCCCAAACACTCCCCCCCTCTCCACTCCAACCTCTACTCATCCAGATATTTCCTGGCCTCAAGAAGAGAGCTGCAGGCAGAGAGCTGTCTACACGACTCACATACATGTAGCTGTTGCTCCTGGAAGGGTCTTAGGGGTAGATTTACCCCAAGGAGGGTGATATGCCTTCAGGGTAGGGCTACTGCCTGGAAGGGTACAAAGCCAGGCTGGATGGGGCTTTGAGCAATCTGTTCTAGTGGAAGATGTCCCTGCCCATAGCAGTGGGGTTGGAACTAAATGATCTTTTTTGTTCCTTACTGCCAATTAAATTTGGAGATGGAGAGCTCTGAATTTTGGAGGTAGTTATACAAGTACAGTGTAGGTACAGTAAGCAAGGCTGTGTTTCTCTACCTGAAAGCACTTTCACATGATTTAAGGGCTGGATTACTTATAGCTCTTCAGGAAAATCAAGGCACGTGGGACCTGACTTCTGCCCCTTGGTTTCTCAGTTTCACAGAAAATTTTTCCTGGACTTCACAGCAGAGTTGGAAGACACCTATCCAAGTACTTGGACGATAATTTGGTATTGGATATTTGGTATTGGATATTTGATTTTGATATTTGGAGGCGGGAAGCATGCCATAAGCATGCTGCAGCCCCATGGGATTTATTGCTGTCTTCACTTCAAGTGCCAGGGCAGGGACAGCCACCTCCACAGTCTGGGTGTCCCTTCCTTTGCCAGACAGAGCCTCAGCCCCGGCCGCCCCTGCACCTCCCACGGCTTGTCTCTGAGCCCTTGGCACTTAACACACTTTAACATTCGCTAATCAGGATGATCAGCAGCCTCAAAAGTCACAACGCCTGCTTCTTCTTCCCGTTATTATTATCATTATTGTTGTTCTTTCCCTCCCAGCGAGTGTTTGATTGTGCGCGTTGATTTCTGGAGATTTAATTAGAGTTCAGCGGCTGCGAGCACGACTCAGCCCTTCCCACAGCGGGAGCAGGGAGCGGGCGGCGTCGCTGCCCTGGGCTGACCCCGGCGGTGTTGGGGACTCCCCGGGCTGGCTCCCTGCGCTGTAGAACAGGACAGAGGTGCGGGGATGGCTCCAGCAGCACGGCTGGAGTGAAGGCAGGCGGTGGCCGTGCCCAGCTGCAGGGGGCTCCCCAGTGCCGCTGCTCAGCGCCGTCGCGGACCGCTGCAGGGACATCCCCCGCCCTGCCAGCATCTCGCTTCCTCGCAAGGGTGATCTCCCAAGGAAATAAAAGCGCTGTCCTGGAAACCCCTGGAGTGTGACCCTCACCTCCTCCGTGCCTTGTCAGCGGAGATTCCCCCCAGGCACCGACAGGCGTGAGAGCAGCGCTGCCTTCCCGAGCCCGGCTCTCGATGAGCCTCGGCAGGTACATCGTGGTGGCACCCGGTGACTCCGTGGTAATTGGCGCCTTTGAAGTTTGACAGAGCATCCGTCATTACCGGCTCTCCTCTTTATGGATCTACGTGCTAGACACGCCTCCTGAGGGGGGAAAAATGCCGCTTCTGAGATTAAAACACATCCTTTTACCCCGATTCCCCCCATTCCCCAGCCGCTCCAAACGCCCCTCGGCCGCGGCTCCTGCAAGAAGAGGGAGGGCGAGGGAGCCGAGCAATTTACAGTGCTCTAAACCGCAGTGGGGTTAAACTCTTCCTAGAACCCCAGAACAAAGCACTCAGCCTTTGGCTGGGAGGAAACAAAAATAAGGCTGGTGAGGAAGCGAATGTTTGCTCATGCTGAACTTCCCCTCCCGCAGAGGGACGGGGAGTCGCTCCCGGGGAGCACAGGCGGAGGCAGCAGCTTTGAGCGAGGCTATTCCATGGGAAACCGCATCCAGAGATGCACAGTGATCTCTAGTGAGACGTTTTGCTCGGGGCTCTCCTTGGTTTTGGCTACACGTGTCTCAAATGGCTCCTTCTCCCGGCGTGGAGCTGCCTCCTTGGGGTTTGCTCCGGCAGGATGGGTCCCCTGTCGCCATGGGTAGCTCGGGTGGAGAGGGAGGTGTCCCCAGCAGCCACTTCCAAAGGGAGCTTTTCTATTGTATTCCTAGGGTGAGCTCCCTCTCTGATTGAGCTCTCATCTCAGCTGGGGGTCACAGAGATACCTGCAGAAACTCAAGGTTCCCTCAAGAGAACTACCAAAGGGCCAGGCGGGTGATCCCCATGCTCCCACAGCTCCTATTTCCCCCTTCCCAGCTGGGGGAATGCTGCTTTATCCCATTGCCACAAGGCTGGTGTTAGAGAGGGTATGAGAAAAGGGCAGACTATAACTTCCCTCTTACTCCCAGAGTCTTTCATGTCCACCTAGAGCCAGGGCTGCTTCCTGCTTGCCAAATTTCCTAGGAGGAGGAAAACAGGGGAGTGCACACTTAGATGTGCAAATGGCCAGTGGATGGTGATCTGATTGTTCAGCTCCTTCCCAGTATGTTCTCCATGGTTTAGATGACTGGCTTCCCAGCCAGCACACAGCTTTCTTGGGAGACTGACAGAGCAAGGCCAGGGAACAGCCAAAATGCTTGATTTTCCTTCAGAGGTGTGGTCCTCTCCCTGGTGTCTGCTGGAGGTGGACATGTCACCTCCCAGGGGAAAGAAGTGGCTCTGAGACCCATGTGTATTCAGAGCATCTCTTTCCTGTGAGGTTTTACCAGCAGTTCTAGGCAGGGAACAGGACTGGGGAGAGCAGGATGAAACCCTCATTTCTCTGTGCAAGAAAACTCCAGGCAAACTCCAGATTCTTAGTGCAAATAGTGAAAGGCCCTTGGACTTTTACATTTATTTACTCCCAGCCTTGCAGTGGATAGCTGGGTTTAGTGCAAGGGGGAGGCAGTTGCCTGAAAGATGATGGGAAAATGCTGTGAAAGTGGGACAATGGAACCGCAAATCATCCTGACAGTGTGGAACACTGAAAGAAGAAAGAAAGGAACAAATTCAAACTGAGACAAAGGCAAGCCAGACTATGTGAAAATAAATTCCTAATAGACACAAATATGAGGAAATTAAATTAGTTAAATAAACGGATGGCCAAATCTTTAACCGAAAATTATGTGTAATCTCTCAGCTATGTGAAATGAGGCAGTGAATTTCTAGGAGTGTTGTAAAGCATAGTTAGATCTGCCAGGGTAGGCAGTGAAGCATTGACACGTGGTAGCTGGGATCTCACTAGTGCCAGGGAACTAACAACATCTTGGTTTCTTCTCAGTTCAAACTTTAGAGTCCTCCAGAACAGCTGGAAAGGAGGGATGTTGCTTTCACCTACCAGCTACATTAAACTGCCTTGTTAATACAAAATCATCAAGCTTTTCTTTTCCATTTTCCCTGAACAACGATACTCTTTTTGTTTTGCGTCCCCTTTGAGTCTCAAAGCCCGACATACTGTGAATTATTCAAATCAGATGAAAATGGATGCAGTGGAAATTCCCAACAGGCTTAGATGGGGCTCAGGGTCTGATTCTAAGAGCCAAACTGATCCTCTCTCTTGTGGAGCAGCTAGGTGGCGAACTGGAAAATCAAATCTGCTCTTTTATTAAGGATAAGCACAGTATCTGGAGAGCATTCTGCTAGGCACAGCAAAACTGATGGAGCACTCTTTAATATAAGCATGCACGTAGTTATCATCCTAGCAATAAACCCCTATCAACTGCAGATCTTCACTGCAGTTTTTGTTGGTTAGGTTTTTTGTTTTTAGGGGGTTTTTTGTTTGTTTTGTGTAGTAATAATTATTCCTTGCAAATGCTGCAGTGAGCCAGGTGGGCAGATCTGAAACGAGTTGCAGAACAAGCTGCAAAATATATCTGCTGAGAATCAGTGTCAACTTTGTATGGATTTGAGAAGACAGCGACTGATAATCATGATATAGCATATGTTCAAGGTTACCAGACTGTATACTTCAGATTGCATACAGAAATGTTTGCTTCAGGAAAAAGAAAACAAGAAAGAAGTATTTTGCCTAAATTTATGTGATATAGGAGTTAATAAATATCAACAATGGGATAAGCACGGATATGATTTTGTTTTTAACATGGTAAGTTTTAGAGCTGCGGCACAAAGCTCTTAAAAGGCAAAGAGTTACATAAAATTCTCTCTGAATTGTTTACAGGTGTGTGGAGTGGGTTTTCTGCCTCATAAAAGCTTTACTTGACGTTGACCATAGAAAACCAGACCCTGTTTGATCTGGACCACAGGGGTTCATATCCTGAAGAGTCTCCAATGGGGAGAAAATGGGAAAACCCTGAAGAGGACGGAGGAGTCGGGAGCCTCCGCCTGCAGCACCCTGGAGAGCGGCACCGGCGTGCCCGATTCCGGTGTCCGTGTGTCCCTGCGCCCGTGAGTCTGTGCACACACACACACACACACACACACACACACACACACTAAAGTCCATACTTAGGAACTTTTCCCCCACACATCCCCCTTTGCACAAACGCCCCTTGCTCCTATTCGTGCTTGCTGCTGTTCAGGCAAACTCAACCAATGATCAGCTGCACGTCCCTTGAGGTCGCATCTCCAGCTATGAACCCCACGTTGCCTGGAGGATGACTCCCTGCAGGAAGCTGGACAAGGGTGTTTCTGTGCTTCTCACATACCCATGAGCTGGAGCCAGTGGCTGGAAATAAGGAAGAGTTCATTGTGCCTTTGAGAGTGAACAAGAACCCCAGAATGGGGAGGTTTGGAAGAAGGCACCAGAGGACACCAAGTCCAACCTCCCAGTGTCCCCTCAAGCATGTTAGTCAGGACTGCATTCAGATGGTTCCTGAATATTTCAGGGGAAGTTCAAACACACAGAAGAACACAGTAACCTGAAGTTCAGCGCTAGGAAAACTCCTTTTCTAGTATGTTCCTAAGTGTAGATTTAAGTAAATAGTGGTGTTACTGCAAAAGAGGAATTTTTCTGCAGAGAGCCTCAGTTACTGGAAACCTGCCCACTTCACTCATGTTGTACACAAGGATGATGTGTGGACACAGGAAAGCAGGTGTCAGGCTGGCCATGCACTTCTTTTAATTTTAATTAGCTGGGAAAAAGACCAAGAAGTATTTCAAACACAATTTTTTCTCAGAGCAGCCAGACCGTTGGCAGCTTTATGTGTGCTCCAGTGACTCCAAAGAGGCACCAGGGACTGTTTGTTTGATGAAGAGGTTTAAGGAGGGTCACAGTTCAGGGGGAAATTTTTTCCCCCAGTATTACTTTACAAACAGACCCAATATCCCATCTTCCCTGGGCATGAAGTCAAGGGTTCTGTCTGCTTTTTAAGCACTCAAGCCCACATAGGAAGATGTCCTGCAGTGTAACTCTATAGCTACCTCCCCTTTGAACTTCTGATTCTGCCACACATCTGATACTGATAACTGCTCACCCAAGCACACACAGGGAATGAAATTATCTGAAGCTCATGTGATGCACATAAATCCAGGATTCTTAAAATAGGAGATCCTGAAAAGTTTTTAGTAAGCTAAAGCTTACTCCAGCAAAAAGCTTAGATCCACCCTAAAAAAAAAATACAAAGAGGAAAATAAATTCAGTTGCTTTTGGGGAGAGGGTACTGGAAACTTTACCTTCTAGGTTCCTTTTGAACATTTTTCTATGAGCTTCTTCTTTTCTCCTTCTGAAAATGTTGTGTTTTGTGCCTTTTGTCACTTACTGCAGCACTGATGCTTGCAGAAGAAAGACATTGCCTGACTAAATGGCTTAACTTCATGTTGGTCACACTCAGCTGGGATGAGAATTCAAGCAATAATAGCAAAACCTTTTCAGCCATTTTAATAAAACCAAGCATTAACAGTGCTGGACAGCACCTTCTCCTCAGTGTCCAGCGAGTTGCTGATTTGAACCAGAGTGAAAGTAGCTTTGTAGCTTTATTTCTTTCTGTGTTATGGGGCAGACATCACTCCTTATGCTCAGGAATAACATGACATTATTACATTATTTTAGCCTTTTCCCTTCTCCCACTGGCGGTGATGGGAGTGACACCCTCACCAAGGGTTTGCACCGCACAGTGCCAGGAGTCCTGCAGTGTCAGAGGTGTTTCTGCAAGGAGGCACAATATTTTATAAGTATCTGTTCTATGGATCAGATAAAGCTCCATGTTGTTGTGCCTGCTCTGTTTTCAACCCCTGAACCACTGCACTCCAGTGTCCTCTGCAGATATGGCCTTAAAACACATCTTCCATTTGTTTACCTTACTCTTTAACCTGAGTTTCATGTTCTTTTTTTTCTACATTCTTCACTTCTTCTACTTCACAGCTTGAATTTCTCTTGAAGTTTTTTTACCTTTGTCTCAGGCTCACAGCATGAGTAAAGGAAAGAATTTCGAATCTGCAGGCTGGCAAATGTAGCCAAACTTTCTCCAGTGATGGCCAGATTCAGGTATTTCTGCAGAAAGAGCCAAGCAGTTTAACACTTAGACATGACAAAATCTGCCTCCTCCTAAAAGGCTCCTCCAAATCACAGAGAATTATGGTTGCATAAATTCTCCTGCATGTTATTTTTTGTCTCTTCTCCTGTTTATCTTAGCATGAAATTCTGTAACTTTGGATATTGCTAATACATTTAGAAATACCCTGTTCTTTGAACCTTGGGAAGTTTTCAGACACAAGGTCATCCTTGGCTTTGAGAAATACCGTATAAGTACATGTTCTACACTTCAAAGGTCTGTAAAAAAAGTATTTTCTTATATGGGTTTTGAAGTTGATACCTGGTACCTCAGCTGATGGCCCCACAATGTTTTGGTTTTTTGTCTGAAGTGGCAAAACTAGTGATTTCCCATCTTGTAAAAGCAAATTCCCAGATTGGAATGATTCATTGTATCTTTATTTTTTCTGTATTTTTTCTCATGTCCCTACTCACTAAGGGTTAGAATTCCAGTTTTTTTCTTCACCCTCTGTTCAGCCAAGTGTCTGTGTTTTTTCTTTCTTCATGGCAATTATTTTCCCCTTTTCTGTTCCCCTTTTACAGCATCTTTCTTGAGACAAGTTCATTTTATTGAAAATACTATTCTGGATGAAACCACACCACTTAGATAGATGGTCTATATAACATCTGTATAATGTTCCAATATGATTGCCCAATATTATTTCATAAATCAGCATAAACCTTGTTGCTTAACATCCTTCTGTCTTATTTACTTAGCTAAGCTCTGAACACACCTTTGTTTAATCTGTTTTGTTTTATACTTGCGTCACTGGTATGTTTAACTGAAAAACTTAAAAATACAACAGCATATGTTTTATTCTTCTTCAGCATCTACTGCTTTTTATATTTCAACACTGAGCTTTAATTGTGTTGTTGTTCAGCCACCAAATTTTTTTAACTTCCTTCACTTTTTCTATTGCTTCCTTCACTTTTTCTATTGCTTCCATCCCAAAACCCATTCTCAATTCACTGCACTCTTCTGAACTGCTACTGGAGTCCCTTTGTCAGAACCAATTTGCAAACTCATTTATTACTAAAGTTTGAGTGCTCAGTTCCCACTCTCACTTCCTTTATCATTCCCATCATTCCTATCTTATCTGCCTATTCTTTGAAAGCGAATAAAACTGCAACCAAATGGAGCTGCTTAGACTTCCCCTCCTTTCTACTTCCAGCAGTTGTGCTGACTCACATCACCTGTGCACCTACAGCTTCTCAACCTTCAGCTTGTAAATCAAAATAAGATTAGTAACAGCTACCTTCACATAAACCTTAATTCAATTTTTTATTCTTAAATACTTTTTCTTGTGCAGCTTTGAACTGTGGCCAGTATTGCCATTCCATTAAAGTTAAAAGTCCTGCCATATTTTTTATCTCCTCAACTTCATTACCAACACAAAAAGAACTTCAATATATTCCCAAGCATCCTGGAGAATTTACTTGTGTATTTTTGCTGAAAACTACTCCCACCTAGAAAGAGTGAAATGTGTCTATGAAACACGGCAATAAGAAACCATTCTTTGCCTCTTTCTATGGCTTTAGGTTATTTCTTGTCAATAGGATATATTTAATTATGACAATACTAATAAAAAAACAGTAACAAAATTTTCTGATTCACTTTGACTCAACAAACACAACATTTAAAGACTCTCTGTCAGTATTTCTATATTGTAATGTTTACAATTACCTGTTTGCACATTCCTCTGCATTAAGTTTTTGGTTGAATTTATTTGCTTTGGAAGGAACAGACTCTCATGAGGAAAGACATGACAATAGTTTTGTAGCTCAAGCTGGTATTAAATCAAGTATAAGCAGCCTTTCTAATAAGCTTTTAAATTAGAAGGAGAAAGCTCTCAGATGAAATTCTACCCTGCTGCAGTGATTATTAAGAGCAATGAATCATGTGGGGTCAAGCTCAGCCAGCAAACTAAATTAGTTTTGGAGCACTTTTAGAATGTGTCTTGCAGTCACATTTTTAATACTTAATACTGTTTGGTGATCCAGCAAGACTGTAGATCACAGCATGTGGCAATCTTACACAGGAACAGAGATTTGTATCCATGGCTGTCTGATTCTCTTGTGAATCCTTAGAATGAGAAATAGCTGAAAATCCCCTTCCTTTCATGCATTTTTTTCACATTTCAAGTCATCAGTGTGGACTTCTGCTAGGTCAAACATTATTTAAACAAACAGTACTTTCATAAAACCATGTTTTCTGCCAGAAATACTAACTTATTTAAAATTTTACTCTTCTTCACTGTACCACACATTTCAACAACTGAATAACATTTATTAAGACAGGTTCCTTCTGCATTACATACAGAGACAACAGATGATGCAGTGAAACTCTGTATATGCCTTTTAAGAGGAAGAAAGTATGTATTTTCTTCCAGAGTGAATAGATAGACCCTTTTTGACATTAATGACAAACATGGTAAATTTAGTTGCATTCAATTATTCCACTTGAACTATTAGCATTTCAATGTTTTTTAGAACCTTTAGAAGTCACTCTCTGGTACAAACTTAATAAGCTGCTGAGACTGTTAATATTCTGTTCCTGATTTGCCTCCTCAAGAAAAGATATTCCTGAGTACCTGAACTGTCAAACCCAGTAGAGTGTATTTGTAAAGATTATGCTTAGGATTGCAGCTGAATTTGTGCACAGAAACTGGCCCAAGTAAAAAGGCTACCACTGTAAACCATTACAGAAGATCTTTTCATGCCTATTTCCATATGCAAGATAAACCTTGATATTGATATCTTTTGTAAAATGGTGCCATCAGAATTATTATTCTGATAGTTCATGAAAATAGTTCATGAGAATGCCTGAGTGCTCAGTGTTCTGCACAAAAGTGTTGGTTTAAAGGACCTGAATGTGATGTTATGTTCTCACCTGGACCTCATGGAGTAAAGAATAAGCTCAGGAGTCAGAGTTATTGCTTTGATACTCACTTGAAGCCACATTTCAGAACAGTTCCTTCAAGTGCAGGTTATACAGCTCTTGTGCTCCAAACAGAACTGCTGAATACCTACTCTGTGTGTGGCTGTTGGGCAGAGCAGCTGCTACTGAGAATCTGGGCTTTGCTTTGTCAAGTTAGCTGCTTAAAACCTGAAGAACTTAGGAAAAATACAAACTAAAATCTCTCTTGGCTTCCTTTTCTCATTTGAGAATTCACTCCAGTGATTATCCCCCTGAAAGGAGTGGTCTGAGGCATTACTAACTGAGGTTTTCATGTGGAAAAGATGCCATAGCACAAATTATTAAGAGAGGAGCAGGGAGGCACATATCTATTTCATGTAATGGGTGGGCTATTTGTTCCTCCTTCTCATGTCTCTGGTTCAACAAAGCTAAAATTTACATGGCCAAATATTCATAAAATAACATTAGATTCATGTTCATGATTAATATTTCATCTCTGTACAGCTGTTCCATTGATTTAGGATCCTTTCACTGTACCAGTAAGCAGAAATAGATCATGTTGTTTATACAGTTCTTTAAAATGAAAGAAAAATACATCAGAAAATGTCATTTTTTTAATGTGTTAGCTGTGGTAGTGTGAGATTTTGTTTATTCCTCTTTTTTAAAGCACATTTTACAGAATTTTTGTTGTTTTCTAATGGTCCTTTCTGTCAGAGATTTCCACCTCTGATATACACTGAGCTTGATTTTATAGAAAGAAAATGGCAATACCAGAAAAAACTTCCTTATATCAATCCCAGGATTTTTGTACAAGTTTTTACCTGAGCTGAGCCCAAACAAAACATGCTGGAGAACAAGGACCAAAATCTTTCCAATTTCAGGCAATAATAATATACAGGGAAACAGTAACAGAACAAAAACTCTCTTTCATCATCCCAAGCAATCCTCTGGGTCTCTGAAGGATAAGCAACCAGATCTAGCCCTGCAAAATGAACTGGTTTGTTAACTTGCAGTCTCCAGAGCTTGGACCTAAGCCCTTGAGTCTTCTTGCAGAAGTTTAAGACTTTGGATGACTAAAAGATGGTTCAGTCATCAGGCAAGGGCAGCAACTGAATTATGGGTCCAGGCAAAGGATGACCCTTGGAACTCAGTCTTTCTGGATCTTTGTACACCACTAGATTAAGTTTCATCCTCTGTGTGTGTCATGAGCAAGAAGATTTGGGACTTCTTGCTGACTAGTTTCTACCATAATAATAATAATAATAATAATAATAATAATAATAATAATATTGGATTGGTCTGTGATAAAGTTGGTTTTCCTTAAAGCAGCTTGTATAGCAGCTTGTATAGTTTTTGCTGAGCAGTGCTGACACAGAATCCAGGCCTTTTCTACCTTTTATTCTGAGCAACAATTTGGGAGAGAACATGGCCTGGACCGTTGACCCCAGTTCATCAAAAAATATTCCAATATTCCATAAGATGCTGTGTTGTGCTCAGTAATAAATACCGTGGCAGAGGAAGTTTGCCAGGATTGACATTGCTTGGGGACAGACTGAGAATCTGTCGGATGGTTGTGAGTTATTGGATTTTTTTGCCCCACTTGCTTATATTGTTAGGTTTTGGCTTCTTGGGTGGTTGGTTTTTTGGTTGGTAGGAAGGGTGAGATAGTGGCTCTGTGGTGCTAAACTAACTGCTAGGAGAAAACCATAACACTGGCCAGCCATAGTTTTTTGGCCAGCCAATGTGATGCAGAAATCCCAAGTTTTAGATGTCTGCTAATGCATTTTAGACCATTGAGCTCTGGTTGTCCACACTTTAGGCAGGATATCTGAATTGTTTTTTTTTTCTTTTTCATAGAAGGGATAATCAAGAGGAAATTTGCTGCATTCACAAATTCCCATTTGTTTACTTGCTTTTCCTTCTTTTTTTTTTTTTTTTTTTTAAACACAGGAGCTTCTTTTCTTATGTTTAAAATCTGGCAAAACTAAATTTAAGATTAAAAAGGTACTTGTCCATGATGTCTGATTCAAAAACTAACATGAACTACAGGTTATCATTTCCTTTGAGAAAATGTTTAAATGTAAATACAACAGATGCCACTTGAGGTTGCCCTGTGTGTGGCAGCTCGTGGAAAAATGGCTGCATAGGGAGTCTCATGTAGATGAATTCACAAAAGACTATGGAAGTTGTGTGTGCCCTTACTGTGGAAATTAAAACCAGCTGGAGAAGGCCAATTTCATTTTGTGGCACCCATCAACGTTTCACAAGTGGTTGTTGTTGCTCCCTGTGAAGAGGAGAACTCTGAAAAAAGTCTTTTATTTCTCAGAGAAGTGTCAGAACATCAACTTGTGATTCTATGAAGTCAGCCTTAGAGGAGCAGGGCAGGAGAGAGGTTTTTTCTCCATAACCAGTAGACACCAGGGAGATTTCTGTTGCCAAAACAATCTGCCTTAAAAACACCAAATAAAATCCAATAAAATGCTTCAATAAAATAGAAAAAATATTCTTCCTACAACATTTCCATTAGATCTAAATGGTAGACTCTGGCAATTTAGAAGATTGAAAATAAGGGCTGAAGAACTGAAGAGCTTTAATAATTCTAATCATTTACTACCCTCAGACATATATATATAAAAGAATTAGATGTATTAGTACTTCAGAATTTGACATGTAAGAAAGTATAGCTCAGAGCTGGCAGTCCAATTCTGCCACAGACAATAAATCAAGAGGGTGTTCTCAGATGTGACTTATGTAATGAAGTATGAATTGCTTAGCCACAACACCCCTGTGAAAGATAAATATTTGTCTTCACAAAATCATACAAATACTGCCCATTGCATGTTCCCTTGAATGGTGTAATCAGACTCACTACCACAAAATGAAAATATAAACCTTTGTTAATGCCTCCCAGGGTATAGGAAATGAATGCCCAAAACACAGACACACACACACGAAGGAGAAGGAAAAATACAAACAAATCCAAAGAAGAGTTTATATTTTTATGTAATTTATTTCTTAAAGAAAATACCACCCAAACTAAATGTGAAGTAAGTTGCCTTCTTATTTTACAGTGATCAGCTCATTGGCATCTTTTGAGTTTGGTTCTGACCACAGAGCAGGTTCAGCTCCTCTGACACTGTGTGGTGAGCAAGGAGGTGGGGTTGCTTCAACATCAGAAGGATGTGGACCTGTTGGAGGCCAGACAAGAGCCACGAGGGTGGTCAGAAAGCTGGAGCACCTCTCCCATGCTGACAGGATGAGAAAATTGGGATTTTTCAACCTGGAGAAGGGAGGGCTCCAAGGAGACCTTAGGGCGCCTTACAGCACCCAAAGGGGCCCTACAGGAAAGCTGGAGAGGGAAATTTTACAAGGTCACCTAGTGATAGGACAGGGGTGATGGCTTCAAACCAACAGAGGTAGGTTTAGATTAGATATGAGAAAGAAATTCTTCTCTGTGAGCATTGTGAGACTCTGGTATAGGTTTCCCAGAGAAGCTGCAGATGTTTCATCTCTGTAAATGTCCCAGGCCAGGTTGGATGGGGCTTTGAGCAACTTGGCCTAGTGGAAGGTATCCCTGCTCATGACAGGGGAATTGGATTTAGATGACCTTTCAGATCCCTTCCAGCACAGAGTTTCTGTGATTCTGTGGTTCTGTATGATTCCTATAGACATGACTCAGAGAAACTGATTATTCTGGGATTAACCCACAGTACAGGGCAACAAGCACTTGCAGTGATTTGCAGTGATTAAGGATTCTGTTCTTTCCTTTAAGTATTTAGGGGGCAGAGGCAGAGCTTGCCACTGCTTTCCAACAGAGACAACCAATTTGAGGACATGTCAAACCTACCCAGTCTGCTCTTCCTGTTGTACAATTACTTTTTGCCTCTCTGAGTTACATCCTTGTTAATAGGCAGTCCCATTACAATGGCTCCCTCTCATCCTCAGTGAAAGCAGCAAGAAACAATCACCCCTTGTTTTTACCAGGTTCAGCCCAGCTCTGAGACAGCAGCAGCAGAGCTATTGTTATGTTCTCTACCAGATCTATTTATACACAGGCATGTGGAACATTTTCCCTGCACTGATACTTGTCTGCTCAAGGGTTATGTTTTGCTTTTCACATTATTAATAAAACCAATAAGAGAAGTAATAACAATAAAACAACAATAGCAATAATATTAATAATAATAATTCTATCCCAACAGCGTCTGCACTTTCAGTAAATTTCTGTTGCATCCTTTTTTCCCCAGTTTCCTTGTTACTTGTCTTTTTTCCATATACTGCCAGCTGCCCAATGACTGTAAGATCCTAGAGCAAAAGTTCTCAAAATTTTGTCTTTAATATACCCTGAAAAATAATCCTAATAGAGCTGCAAATATAAACCAGTGAGTACAGATTTATTTTTGTTAGCTACATTTCCTGCCTTCCCTAGAAACAGCCAAAGTACCTCCAGGGGGTGGTGGACAAAGCACTGGAAAACAGAGATATAAAAGGTGAGTTTCCTGTACCTTGAGGTTAGAGTTAAGCAAAATTTCAGGTGTTCTCTGCAGAGTTTTAGGGTTTGAGAAAGCTCCTCTGTACCATGGAGGTAAGGATGTGGTAGCAAGATGTACCTTGTGGGAGAGAGTTGATGGAATCTGACATGCAACAAAAAGAGAGAGAAACAGTATTTTTAGACTAAGGACAATAACAGGTCTTTTTTAATCTGACAGGGCCAGATCTCAAGGTAGACAATATACAATAACAGTATATGGAATTATTCTTTATTTGAAGAGCACAGGGTACCTTTGGGACTCAGCTCTTTCAGCAAAACTATATTTTCCTTTATTATTTTTTGTTCAGAAAATGCAGTGAAAGTTGCACAAATAAGTGTACAGAGTTTTAAATGGTTTTAAGATCAGACCTGGTTGATCAATATAGCATATAATAATTTTTTCATTTATATATTTCAAATTTACATTACTCAATAGAATATCAGTGACAATAGTAGCTAAGAAATAATTCAGTGATTATGCCACTCTCAGAAAATGGCTTTTTGACATGGTGGAATAGATTTATGGAAAAGACAGTGCTTATTGTTCCTATTTCAGCATATGTCTGAATATAAAAAATATGATACCTTTTTTTCGGAGAGAGTTCAGACTTTAAGATTTAGTATGTCTACAACTCAGTAGAAATTAAAAATTAGGTTTTTAGACAGACTCAATTTTTGTTTATACCTGTAATAATATTTAGATAAATAATTTCAGGCATTTTTAATAATGTCTTTAGAGAGGAAAAATGTATGCATTAAGGGATCCTTGGATTAAATCCTTGTGGAATCTCTATATGAACATACATATTTATGTTTAGTTGCCTGTATAAGAAAGCATAGATTGTTTTGAGCTGCAACAAAAAATTAATTTTATGGTCTAAGGTTTTATGTAGTTTTTCTGACTGATAAACCAGTTTCTCTCCCTGCCTGTAACTGTGTTAGATATCTCCAGGTGTGTTAGATATCTCCAGATTTATTTTCTTTGTGTTATAATCAAATATGCTAAAAAACTACTGCTTTACACTTCAGTTACTTTAGCAACTTAGGTGAATGAAGGAGATAGATTAAAAAAAATCCTAAAAACATTGTTCCTTCATCTGCCAGCAGAGTCCTCCCCACTGATTTTTTTAGGCAGCTCAGAAAACCCAGGGCAAGCCCATCTTTATCTGGTAGAAAGACCTCAGTCACTGGAATGGTAATGGATTTGGGTTGGTTTGGATTACCTATTGCTTATCTCTCATTGACTGCACAGAAGAGAAGGAAAAAAAAAAAAACAGGAAAAAATAATATTCTATAGAACACTCATTCTTGAGTGTCTAGATTAAAAGAGTGCTTACTTGTATTTAGTGAGCACTAACTCTATTCTTGCTTTTAGCTAAAAACCAAAGGTTTTGGTCTCTGAGCCAAAAATCACTGTCAAGAATTGGGCTACTGAAGAAGAAGGTGGTTTCCACATCTCAGGTTGTCACCGTGATATTTTAAGAAAAATCCCTTTGCCAGGATTTCTTCTCCTGGGAAGATGAGAAACCTCAGCCTCTCCATGTTTTGCTGCTCTGGAATGTGTCCTGGAGATTGTTTATCCAAACATGTGAATTGTTTTTAATTAATGGCAAATCACAGCCAGCTGTGTCAGACTTTCTGAGTCTGTCATGAGTTTTTATTATTCATTTCTTTCTAGCCTCCTGATGTATCTTTCCTCTATTCTTTTTAGTATAGTTTTAGTATAGGAATGGAATGGAATAGGATAGAATGGAATAGGATAGGATAGGATAGGATAGGATAGGATAGAATAGAATAGAATAGAATAGAATAGAATAGAATAGAATAGAATAGAATAGAATAGAATAATAAATCAGCCTTCTGAGAACTTGGAGTAAAATTCTCATCTCTCACCTCGTCCTGGGGGCCCAACACCACAACATCAGGTTTCCTCCTTGCTTTCATTTCTCTTCTCCTGCCAAAGCTGGAAGTGTGCTATTAAACAGAGCAGCTTGATCTACTGCCTTCTTCTGTTTTAGCAGGGGCTCTAAAAATGCTGAATTGTGAACAGTGATTTCTGAGGTCCAGAGATCTGGTCCTTTAGTCAGCTACAAGTTCTGGAGGGCTGCAGCTCCCATCTGCACCTCCTGGGTGGAAGCTCTGCCACTGGCAAGGGGGAGTGGGCTCAAACCTGCCAAGGGAAGAATGCTCCAGCCCACACCCCCTGAGCAGCTCTAGGTTGTGGGGCAGGCACAACAGACTCAGTTTGGAAACTCAGATATACCTGAAACCCATGCTGCTAAACCCTTCTCTGGCAGTGCTTGAGAAAATTGTATCATGAGGCACAATTTGAGTGTTTGACCCTCACCATACATCCCACACCAGTCCAGAACTCTCTGCCTTTGCCCACAACAGACCAGAGGCCTTCAGGAGCTTTCTAGGACTCAGGAATTGCAATCATGACCAGGTGTAGAGAAACTTATTATGGTCTCTTCCCTGGGAGGAATGTGTTTTAATTTCATGGAGCTAGAGGGGTCCTAACTAATCTCTGCTTTACTTAATTAAATGTGCTAGTAGAAATTTCCATGCCACCTCTTGAGGAAACAACAGGAGGGAATTTGAAAGAGGATGTTGGTTAAAATGAGTAAAGATGTTATACACACCTCTTCTGCCTGCCTAATTACTCGTGACATGAACACACACAGCTGTGACTAGGATGCACCAGAACAAACTGCTCTGTAAATTCACAGCAGCTTCCTGTGTATTCCAGAAAACACATAAGGACCTGCAGAAAATGCAAAGTGTCAGTGGTCTCTTGGCAACTCTCTGTTAAGTAAACTCATATGAGGACTGTAATAGACAATAAAAGCATTCACTTACAAAAGGTTTTCATTCCTTCTAAGATGTTGGATTCTTATCTCCTGAGGGATTAATTTGTTAGAGGCAGATACTGAATGTTCCCAAGGCCTCTTTGGGAATTCTCTGCTGAGTGTGAAGCTTCTGCAGCTTGTGCTGAAGTGAAGATCAATTCAAGAAGCTTGTAGCTAGGTATCTGAGGAAACATGTTGGTTCATTTTCTTCTGCCTTTAAAAACAGAGTCAGAATTAAAATAAGATCAAGCAATTTTATTATAAGGGAATAAACATAAATCTGTGGAGCATAATTTCTCTGCCAATTACACTGGTTTTGCACCAGGGCAGCTACATGCATTTCAAGGTAATTATTCTCATTTAGTGAAAGGAGAACCATGGCCTGTGGTCTAAGAAGAGAAGATTGTAATAAATTCTGGATACTTGTCATAGACAGTATTTTTGTAGGTTCAAAGAAATTCCCAAGATACATCTGATTCCATTTGAGCTTCTTAACTCCTCCTGGTTACTTCAATTTGCAAGAAGATTTTTGCAAACACCTTTATGAAGGCTCATGAAAATAATAACTGTCATGCAGACTGAGTGATTGAAGTAAAGAAAACTCTGAAGAAGAACAGATGTTTAAAGTTTTATTAAAAAAAGAAAATTTATATACTGTTGAATATGTCATTCTGGTATCATCTCCAAACGTTATCAGAGATATTTGCATGGTGCCAGGGACAAAATCCTCTTGTACTTGCTGCCATAGCATTACTTTGTACATGGAGAGAAGAACAGGTTCCACAGTGCAGAAAGTTATTTGCAAAAGAGGTGATTCCTGCCCACTTCAAAACATACCCAAAAAAAACCCCTGAATAAATGGTGTATTCTATTCCGAGAAAAAGGCAAAAAAAAGAGAGCATGCTTTGGTAAAAAGTAATTTAAAAGAATATTATATTTTCCCTTCCTTGCTTCCTTTGTGTGTGTGTTTTGCAGGCAAGAAGGAAATTCGCCATACAGCAATAATATGACAAACTTGTAATATTTAATAAATAATCTGGGGTCAGAGGGCCAAGTCCTCTATCAATATGACTTGCAAAAGTACAATTGATTTATACAGAGTGGTGTTCTCAATGAGACTCATGGAAAAGATCCTTCAGTTTTTGCAAGGTTTGCAGCAAAAGATTACTTTCAGTTCACTTACCTTCTTATTCCTTTGTTTCAGGTAGATATAGATTGGAACTTTATAAACCCAGCCTTTTTATTTTTAATCCCACAGTGTTGCTCATACAGGAGAACTTAAAATTTATGCAACCTTTTCAGCAAGTTTCACTGTGTTCAGTCTTCTTTGTTCAGAAAAACACTGCAAACTTTTCATGGAATTTGACTCACATTTTCAGAGCAATAAACCTACCTAGAAAACCAGGTGAATACATTCCTTAGAAAAAACCTACCCAGAAAACCAGGTGAATACATTCCTTAGAAAAAAAGACAGCATCATGCTGGGACTTTAAGTTTTTTACTTTAAGTCATACTTGAGATTTCTAGAGAGACTTTCCATTAAAAATATTATTTTACACTCATGCATATGCTGAGAAAAGCTGGTCAAAAATACTCATTGTACACATGTAACAAGTGTCTGCTAGTCACAGCTCTCAGCACATAGTTTCTAGCGGTAAACTTCAGCATATGGCAGTTCCACACACAGTTGCCTTTATTTACATGTTGTTTTTGGCTTGCAGTGGGGGAATAGTTACATCACATGACAAGGTTTCTGCTCCCCAGTTGAATTAGTGAACATTTTACAACCAGCAAAAGATGTGAAGTATATCAGAAATCAGACTGAATGCTTCTGTTTGCACAGAAAGATCCCAGCTCACCTGTTTGGATGGGTATGAAATGCACCAAGGACAAGAAGAGCAAACATGACTGAACTCTCTATTTCTAATAAATGGTTCAAATAATTGGGAGGGTGCTTAGACAGCCTACAGCCAGAGCTGCACAGAACAGCAAAACCAAGCTGAGAGCCCTAGAAAGAGCCTCCCTGGAAAGAGCTCCCATCTTGCACTTGTTGAAACAGGAGTCACTTACAGCACAGCTTCTTCACAAGTGTCAGAGCTTTCCATGGGAAAAGTGGGTTTGTTGCCACTGTTGAGGGGAACAGAAACACATGGTCATTTTAATGAAGTAGCAGGTAAGCCTTTGAGAAATGTTTTGGAGAGGCCAGGAAAATGCTGTGGAAAAGCTTGAGGTTGAGTAACACCAATACTTCTGAATTGATGGGAGAGCCCTTGTGATGGTCAGGTTAGAGAAGTCACATGCAAGGAAGAGACCTCAGTGTTGTTGGAATTGTGTGCTATTCCATAGTTAATGAAGACCATGAGATTTCCATCTTTTATTAATTTTAAAGCTCAGTTGAGAGCTAAGAAGGAAAAATATTTCTTATAGGAGTCTGAGTCAAAACCCCAGATCAACATCATCCTGAGGCAGATCTGGTTCTAGAGCCAAATGCTGCTGCCTGGGCTCAGTGCCAGGGATGTGGTGGTGACTCATGAGCAGCCTGTCCAGGGCAAATGAAGGCTTCCTGGAGGTGTGAGCATATTGACTAAAAGCCCAGTAGTGCCAATGGAAATACTCCCTACCAGGAGCTTTAAATCAAGCTGTTAAAACTGGATTCCTGGGGATATTATTAAACTCCATTATACATCTTGGACTCCTGAAGAAGTGTAGCCACTTGATGAATCACTGAAATTTCTGATAGAAACATCTCATCTGGTACTGATCCTGCCAATTTCTATCTATTTTAAGTTCCAGAAACCAATTACAATGCAAAATGTTATAAACTGAGCAGGTATCTCAGACATGTCAGTGTTGCCGTAATAAGTTTTTCTGACAATTTACATTTATTTTTAAAAATTTCCTCTGTTATTGAAGAGGTTGAAGCAAGGATCCATGGCATCAGGAAGGCAGAAAGCATTTGCAGAAACAGTCAACTTTGCTATTGCTATTTGGGATAGAAAAGACACATCCATATCACCTTCATCTTCTGACAAGTAAATAAGTCAACAGAAAAAGTGTCTAAGAGAAAACAGTTAGCAATTAATCACATGCCTCAGAGACCTCAGATTCCAAATGTAGACACAATGGCATTGAAAGTTGAATTTATAGAAGCAAATAATTAAATATGCAAATTATTAAGTTTATAATTGAAAAATCAAAGTTCCAACATCAGCAAAATATGGGAAAAAAGTAGTTGCCTCTGCTTTGAAGTCTAGGCAACTTTACTGGATGGGCTGCAAAGAAATTAACACAAAAATACTTTGAAGGACCTATTTATTGCTGAGTGATGCTGTGGATCAAAAAAATCTTCTGTAAATGTACATGAAAATGTTAAAGTATGTAAAAATTTTATGAAATTAGGAGGTGAAGATAAGAGTGAAGAAGGACATGACTGTACGAGCTCCTTCTGAAATGTTTGTTTATTTACTCTGATAAGAAGGAGCATCCCTGAGCCCAGTATAAAGGAATAGAGAGAATTTTTTAATCAAATGCTCTACTTGCACTTTGTGACACCTTTTTTTCTAGATTTCCCCTCTGAAAAAAACAGCCATATTTTTTGAATAAGTTTGGTGTTTCTTGGAAAGATTGAGAAAAGTGTAAGAGTAGGTTTTGATGTTTTTTGGTTTTGATAAATGTCCCAATTTGAAAGGAAAAGAACCTCTTAAATTTCAAAGGCATAGAAATATTTCCCAAAAAACCTGATTCTGAGAAGAGATTAAAATTACTTCTAATTTAAAAATTTAAATTGACATAGCTATAACTACTTTTAATAAAACATCTTGGAAGCACACATGGCTGAAATGTGAGGTATCTATTAGGAGCAATAAGAGCAAGTAATTGATTTCTATGACTTCATAAGGATTTATTACCCTTGAATAAATTTGTTAATAGCTTATTAAAAACAATATAAGAGAACGGGACCTTAATGGTAAAATACAGCAAATGAAATATTCAGATTGCAAATTAAATGAGAACACAAAATGAGGCAAATCTTCAGAGAGCATGAATTAGTCAGAGTCCATTTAAGTCAGGGGAGATGGAGCAGTTAATGCCAGCTGACCATTGCAGCTCCACAAACTTCAATCTGTTGTCCTCTCATTAACAGTGGTGCAGCCAGTGATCTTAATGCACTGGACTGTGCAAAGCCTTTGAATAGTAAAAAACCACATTATTCTTCTGGCTCATAAATGGAATTTGGAGGTGTAAAGAGGTTAAATGATTTGCAAAGGTCACAGGACAGATAAGTGGCAGAGCCAGGAATAGATCTGGCATGTCATGACTTCTTGCAGTAACCAAAGGACCATCTGGCTTGTCAGAATAAATCCACATTTAATTAGGTGATGTTCTAAGGGCAAACAAAAATGCCAGCATAGGTTAAATGTCATCTAATAATTTGTCCTCACAGCAGTTCATCTGTAACAAGCCATTGTGAAGCCCTATTTCTAATCTGTTGCATCATAACTTCTGCTACATGACTGTTAAAAAAATCTTTCATTTTTGTCCTCAAATGCAAATTCAGAAGATGTAGTGCTGATTAGGCTGTGTTTTGTCTGGAGATATAAGCAAGGAAATTTCTTGATTTATTCCATGCAACATTGAATACAAATATCACATCAGTGCTCTTACTACTCCTTTATTAATTACATGTGTTAACCCACTGCAGAAAGAAATCCCACCTGGTTTTATTGAAGGCAGTTCTCCTAAACTGAAATTCAGTTTGGGTCCACCTTAGCAGCAGTCCAGCACTGAGTGGAGTGAGGAGACCTCTCACCTGTAACAAATGGGGCAGCTCAGCCACATCAGAACCCAGGACTGGCCAAGGCACTGGCATGTCTCTCACTTACTTTGGCTCAGTTTGTGTTTCACCTAAATGTCCTAAATTCCTTAACACCAGTCTTTCTTTCCCTTCTGTTTCCCTACTTGTGGCCTCCCTAGCAGCACTAGATACAGCCAATGGGGCTGTTTTCCCCACCCTTGGCTGCAGACAAAAATTTCATAGTGGGATGACTCTTAACACCTTCACATTAATACAATAAATGTCAGAGCATGTTTTACCCAGATGTTCTCTTTGGCCGCAATTTAATATTTTCACATTTTATTCCTACACCCTCATTTCTAGAAATGTTGCTTTGATGAGTGAAGTTTTTAAATTTTTTTTTTTTTTAAAGTTTTCCTGAGCATCTCATAACATCTCATTTACCTGCAGAACATAAAGTGGCCATGAAGTATTCTGCAATGTTAACAGGGGAGGAAAGGCAGTACATAAGAAACAGGGAGCAGAGCTTTAGACCTTGTAATTCACTTCCAGTAACCCCAACTTGCAATGACTTGCCTCAGCTCAGGACTCAGAACCTTCAACAACAACTGGGCTATGGTCTGAGATGACCTTTCTCCTTTTATTGTAAATATTTGAATAAAAATATGCCATTTCTCAGGGAAAGGAGAGAACTGCAGACTCTTCTGTTGAAGCTAGCTATCATTAGCTATGCCAATCATATCCTGTTCCAGAGATAATTACCAGAGTGTGAGAATGTACCTGTAATCATAAGGCAAATTAAACATATAAATAAGCTTCATGCAGGTAATTGCAAGCAAAACGAAAAGAAATAAAAAAATAAAGAAGGTATGAGAGAAACAGAAAGGCAAAATGAAAATGGAGATTCAGGGAAATAATTTTATGAAAGACTTTCAAGTTCTACTTTAACTGATGACTGATATTCATATCTATGCAATTCATGAAAAAAGAATTGGAAAAGAAATTAAAAGAATAAATTTAAGATATACATAAAAGTTATTCTGCCTAACTACCTTTGCTGTTGCTTTGTAATTATCCAGCTGGGTTGTTCAGTTGACCAGAAGGACAAGATTCATTCCCAAGTTTCATGTCCACTTGGCACCTCCTTCCTTTCTGCAAAACCTTTGCCAATGTATTAAAGGCCTGACACTGCTGTGGCCAGTAATGTGACTCTCCTGTTTTTAGCTGACACTCTGGACATAAAAGCTGCCAGGTGGCTTTTGTACTCTGGAGATTTGGCACCTCCACCATGCTCTTCAAACGTGGCCTTAGGAAGAAGGAAGAGATTTGCACTCCTCACATTTCCTCAGTGATGCTGGTGTATCTGCAAGCAGACAGATCTCACTGCAGAGCCTCCTGCTGCACTCTTCTTTCTCTGTCCCCAGGAGTGTGACCATGAACTTTGATTCTCCAAGGCCATAAGCCCCTGAGAATTACATTAAATAATCTTTTCCATTTTCTTTTGGTGAGCTCTGTTTCAAAGTTTCATTCCTTCTTTCAGGTGTCTTGGACAGCATTGCTTTCAGACTCCATCAATCACCCACATTTAACTCCATGAAGTTATCACTGCTCAGTTATTAAGAGCTGCATACTTCAGACTTAGATAAAATTTCTGGGAAATTTTTGAGAAGGGAAGTGAAAAGACAGAAAAGAAAAAGAGAAGAGATGACAATAGTACAAGCTCATCTTAACAGACTATCAATAATTCAATGCAAGTTTATTTTTCATCGCTCCTTTCATGTAAACACTTCTCCTAAAATGCTTTACAAAATAAATAATACAAGACCATAGATATTATACTGTATAAATTACAGCCCAACAGAAGCAGAAAGATACTGCCTGCAGAACATATTAAAGAGAGAGAAAGGCCAATGACAGAGAAGAGAGTGGAAGGAATTAAGAGGTGCAGGCAGAGGAATGAGGAGAGGTTTGCAGATGAGATAAGGGATGGAGAGTTAATGAGGCAGAGATGTACTGGAAGGCTGCTGCAGATGGCAAGAGACTGTGCAGAGGGTCAGAGGAAGCTGGAATTAAACCAGTGGAGGAAGGAGGGGGATTGACAAATGCAAGGCCTGGAAGTGTGCACTGAGAGGGCAGGGATGAATGGGATGCTCAGGGATTTCCCTGGAAATGAGGGGTTGTGAACTGGCGGGTTTGGTATGACAAGTACAAGATAGTAGGCAGTATTTTCCTTGCTGCTAAGATGCAGAAAAGCCTGGGATAGGCTGTGTCATCAAGGCAAAGAAACTTGGAATTTTACAGGAGAGGAAGAATAAATTAAAATGGTCTATTTTCAGATATAACTTATTTATTAAGTCCCGGTGCAGTTTTCATAGGGATAGGATCAGGTGATAATAAATTCCCCTCACATCTTGGAGCCCACCCACCTGAGGTGGTTTTTCAAATTCCCTTGCTCCACTGGCTGTGCCCCTGACCTACCCCTGCCAGTGGTTCCTCTATGAGAACATCCTCTCCAGCCAGCAGTAAATTGATATTCTGGAAATATTTTAGAAATGGCTCCATTGTAGCATCTGCACTTTTGAGTGCAAACATGTTGAAAGTACAAATTTAGCTGTGCACTTGAGACTTGTGCTCACAAATATGATTGGGATCCTCAAACTGATTTTGTTCAATGCTAGGTTCTGCCTCTGTCAAGTCAGGGAATATTAGAGGTTTTGCAATTTCATTTTCTACCCCGACTACTCATAATCCCTAAAACCTACATTTTGTCTTTTAACACTTTCAGTTGAAGATTTGATGCCACCTTAGTTCTAAAGGTCATGATGGAGTTATATCTGAAAATGGAAGGATATTTTAGTCTTGTGATCAAAGGGTCTATGTTTGAGCCTCAGGCCTTATGAGATTTTTTTTTCCAGAAGTAGTGAAGGGCAAATATTCCTATGTCACTTCCTTCATTCCAAACTCCCAAATTCTACATGAAGTAATTTCTGTGCAAAAGAACAGCTTGAGAAGAATTTAAAAACAAATTTATTTATCTAACCAAATATTTTCAGAAATAGAATGACTTCTCCAAGAGCTGATTTGTGGGCCAGTTTGAGGCTCTATAAAAGTCATTAATGTTAAACCAACTGGCTTTAAATTAAGCCTCTGATTTTGCTCAAAAGAGAAAAAATCTATTATGGACTTAGGAAATTGTTGATTAAATATTCCTTTGATCTTCCCAAAATTTCAGACAAAAAAACAAAACAAGACTAACTAATCAACATATTTGTTTTTCTCCAGAGGTTTCAGAGATCACTCATATGTCCTTCTCAGACCAAAGTAAATGCAAGATAAGGAATCGTGCCAAAATGTGCTGAAAGCAGATTCAAGTAAGCAAAAGAAGCTAAATTCCAACTGATCTGCAGAAGCCCCCATGATATTGGGTACAGATAATCTGCACCAAAACGCTTTGTTTTGTAAGAGAAGTTAATTTTAATGAGATTTTAGCTAAAATCATAAATCAGTAATTGCTGAGCCTTCTATTTGTCAAGTAATTTTGCTAACAATTGTAGTCATACTCCAGTAAAATTAATTTTGAAAATGCTGGCCAAAGTGTTCTATTTTCAAGATCTGTAGCCCTACTTTCTGCCTTCTCCTGTTCATGTTGCTATTGTCCATATTTTGGGCAATTAATTTTGTTTCCCAACAATACCTAAAAGTTACATGTAGTATGTCACTGACTGAGCTGCAATTTAATGAAGACAGTAGTGATATCAGTTAATTTTATCTAAGAAAGAAAAGTATCAAAAAAATTACCTAGTTGCTTTGGTGATATTTTTTTCAATTTTTTTAAGCCAACTTTATAGAGTACATATCGGATGCAGAACTCCTGCATGTACAGGGAAATATTTTAGTTACTATAAAGGTGAAAATACTTTAGTTACTATAAAGGTGCAAATGTATCCACCAGGCAGATGTCAGAGAATGTTTGCATTGCAAAACTTCAACTGTGTTTCAATTGCTGTTTTTTGGTTGGTTTTTTTTTTTTAATGACCCTAATGTGCATCACAGGATATACATATTTTTCAGCTTCACTGTTCGTATGAAATAATTAGACACAAAAAATCACAGGATCAACTAGGCTGGGAAATACCTTTGAGATTATGGAGCCAAGTCTATGACCTAACACCACCTTGTCACCCAGACAATGGCACTGAGTGCCACATTCAGTCTTTACTCAAACACCTCAGGGACAGTGACTCCAAATAACAGCAAGCTCAAATTTTCATCCCTGCAGACAGGAACCTGGCAAGAGCTATGAGTTTTGCAAGGTTCCTTAAACACCATGTGGCTTGGTTTGTCAAAGCCAATGGGGATAAAAAGCAAATGGAAGAAAGCAAAGTGATCCCCAGAAGATGTTTGACTACCAGCTCTCAAGTTTTAGACCAGCAAGATTTCTGATCAAGATGTTGTCAGTTTTCTGATAACTGTTTGCAACATAAATATACATTAATTAAAATACATTTGTATCTAAATGAAGCAAATTGCCTTTTTCAGAAAAGAAAGCTATGAAGGTTCTGATAGGTAACTTGATTTGGCACACAAAAACTAGCTAACCTGTGTGCCTGGTATAGCACTAGAAGGTTTTGAAGTATTGTCTAGTGCAGAGAACAGAGTACTCAGCCTTTGAAAAGCTTTTTTCCACTAATTAGTGGAATTAGGGCTATTATGTGCCAACCAAGCCCATACAGAATTGTTTTGTTCTTATTTTTCTAGCCTGAGTGCATTAAGTTTAGGAAGAATACAAACCTACCTGCCTTCCTTCCTTGTGAATGACAGTCCAGCAAAAATCAATGAATGGCTCTCAAACTAGGGTGCAAACAAACAGGTGGTGTACCTGCTGTTTCTTGGGGATTACTCAAGCCCCTGGATTGTTCTGCCTCTCTCCCCCATTTCCCACTTTCAGGAAGCTTAGCACTTATTGGACTGCTGTATGAGTGATTAACTATCAGCTGAAGAAAAAGAAAAATCCTTGCAAACTAACAAGAAAGAGAAACCTTTGAGTCTGGAGAGTTTTTTCTGCAGGATTAGTGGGTTGAATTAGATGAGAAAAGTTCTACCAAAGATGCAAAAAGCAGAATTCTATACATTTATTCAAGAATAGGTGAGGGAGGAAGACATTTA
Organism: Ammospiza caudacuta; assembly: GCF_027887145.1. Lineage (NCBI taxonomy): Eukaryota > Metazoa > Chordata > Aves > Passeriformes > Passerellidae > Ammospiza > Ammospiza caudacuta. The sequence continues at coordinate 12,860,726 of NC_080597.1, read as the reverse complement.
TATGGAGGTTGAATTTTAATTTATTTCTTTATCATGTAATTCCTCTCATTCACAAACCACACTGATTAAACACTGACCTTGGTAGCTGAGTAGCTTCAGTTTTGAAAATCCTTCAAGGACAGAAGCAGAAGAGTTGCTGCTAGCAGACCCAAAGATCTTCCTGGATCCAGTCTGCAACAAGGTTTGCATGGCCATATACCAGATCTGCGATTTATTTTTTTAGTGCAAAGTCAATCCTGTTTGGGTCATTCACAGCAGAGCACATCGACCTGAAAATAAAGAGCAGGAAGATGAGAGCAGCTAATCTATGTCATCTACAGTCTCCACATGATTGGGCTGACTCAGAAGTGACACATTTTTGACTCAAGAATGGAATAGTTACATTATTTATGAAAACACAGTTAAACCAAGCCAGTGTGTGTCACCAGCCCTACCTGCACAGGATTCAGCTGTGAGGAACCTGTCTGACTGCACCATCCTCAGCAGCAGCAGCTCTCACCATGCTTCAGGGCAGGGACAAGACTGGGAGAAGAACAGCTTGAAGGACCAGAATGAATTCCAGCTCCAATCCCACATTCCTGTCCATTAAAAGCAAATATTCAACTTTAAAAATGCAAATAAAGATATGAAAGGAGACCAAACAAAAGTAGTAGCATCAACAGCTTCTCATAGCCCTTTATAGCTCTCTGGAGTGATTACATCCTATTTACTTCCCCTTCTTGAAGCTCTGTTACTGTATTCTAGCCATAGGGGGGGAAAAAAGCCTCTTTAATTATTCCTCAATGCTTTTTTCCAGCCAGGCCCTGTGTCCTGGATTGAAATAAATGTTAATGGCTTTTGAGACTCCAGTATAGATATATTTTTTAATTGATGTCTCCTCTTCCTCCTGCTGACCCAATTCTCATTTTCATTAAATTCAAAAACACATTGATGATCCACTCAGATCTGATAAATTATTTTAGCTCCTTTCTGCAATAAGTAAATTTAATAGTGGTTTGCTGGCACAATTTAATTACTGGCACAAATATTTGAAATTTGTGAACAACAGCTGAGCTGCAGTGACAGAAAACAGGTGTTCTGGTGGCTGTGAGGATCCTAGCAGCAAGCAAACTAAGAAAATGCAGGCTCCTGGGTGGACTCATTACTACAGTTTTTGTTTGAAACTCTTCCTTACCCACCAGTTTTAATCTTTATTCCACCTGTCAGGACAGTTGCCATTACAGACTTCCTCTGTGGGACTGTTTTTAATTATAGACTTAAGAATTTGCCAGGCTGGGAAAGAAGGAATGGAACAAACGCAGAAGAGGTGTTTGGAATGACTATAAAATTATTTGAGATGCTGGAATTTTTTTGGAAGTTTTTACCTGTGGGCCTCACTGCTGCAGCAAAGAGGCAGGGAATTCTATAGCTCAAAAAGAGGAGGCAGGTCAGGTTGGCAGAGAGAAGGCAGTAAAGTTCATTAGATGTCATACTGTGCTGTTTTTTAGGGTTTTGCTTCTTGCCAGAGATGAACTTGCTGGGCTGGTAGCCAATGAGTAATCCCTGCATCCTGTGGTGGGAAATGGGATGTCTGCAGAGCCTCCCAGCTGTGAGCACTGTGCCTGCATGTGGCTGTGCTCACAGCTAGCTCACAAGCTCAGGTCTGGGGATTTTTGGAGTTTGAGGAAATGGGATTGAGCTCAACTGCTGACACTATGCTCTGGGCCCAAGAAGCAAAAACATTCATAATTGTCCACCTGCTTTTTCCTGGACAATTTGCTATGGATCACATCTCTCAAGGTGAGAAATATTCAAACACAAGTCCTGCAGGAATCTTAGGAAACACCTTACTTGTCATCAATGCCAGGCAGAAGCAGGAGCACTCCATCCCTCAGAGTCTTCCTCATGAAGTTTGCTACCTACTGCAACAATCTACTTCACTTGGAGGAGGAAACAAGCTCAGTAAAATAATTCCTTTTATTCTGGTGTACACTTTAGAGAAATTTTCACTGTATTACTATCATTAGATTCATAACTGTGGTCTGGCATGAATTGGTAATGGAAGTTTTCTAAATAGAGGGCAACCTGATCTCTGCTCTGAGCAGCAAAAGACAAAAGGGGAATTCAGAAACACAAAGAAGGGAAAACTGCAGCAGCCTTGAGTCAGTGAGAAAAACTGACAAATATGCCAGAGTCAGTTTGTTGTTTCCTGTTGCTCAGTTGAAAGCTCATAGACAATTTTAAGGAATTTTGCAGACAGGTGATCATAAGGAAGGAGATTTGAAGAATCAGTTAGGAGGTCCTGTGGTTTTTAGATAAATTTCTGCTCCCTTTAGTTTGTTACTTAGAATGTTTAGTTTGTTACTTAGAATGGTTGTCCTGAATCTGGATTACACAGGCATACCATGATGACTACTGGTTGGAATGGAATAATAATCAGGAAAAAAAAAGATCCTTGATATTCTTAAAAATAAAATTCTTGCCACAAACTCTCTGTACCTGAAAAAGCTGATGGGGCATTTCCAGTAGTTTGTGTTCCATTCAGAGTTGCTGTTGAAGGGGAAATGTCCTTGCTTGAGGAGATATTATACATCAAAGTCGTGATTCAAAACAGTCAAGATGAAGAGGTAATCAAGGGTGCTAATGGTCACAGTGAGGTGTGATAAATCTGGACAAAAGTGGTGATTGTGGGCAATAAATCCAACAACCTGCTGGGCATGGCACAGAGCCATCTGAGACAGGCTGATTGCCAGTAGTTTTGAAGGGGAGCATAAAATGAAGCATCCTCCAAGTTAATAACACTCACATAATGAATATTACTTTTTATTAAAGCACTAGGTCTATGGCCAATGCAAAATTAGTTTGCCTGAGTGCATGAGCACATGTGCTCAGAAGGGGATCTTGAGAGAGGCAAGCAGGATGATGAACACACCTGCAGATGTTATTTTGCCTTCTTTTGGCTTCTCCAGTCCTTGTTCAGCAGCTGCATTCTCAGAAGGCTGTTTGCTCCTGAAACTGTGGTGTCTCATCAAGATTAGGCAGTTCTGCTGTGTTGGAAGTGCATGGAATCTGGCCATATTAGGATTAAATCCCAGGACAGAGGAGGTTCTGGGTCCTGCACTGTGACCCCTGCAGCACTACAGGTGGACTTCCGGATCTTAAAGGTTTTTTCAACATAAATGATTCTGTGATTTTCCAGGTGGTAGCTGGAGAACTTTCTATTCTTTCTCTTCTTAGGGAAGAACGCTGTCAGGAAGGGAAATCCCAGAAATTCTGGCTGGGGAGCTGGTTGTCCTTTCTCAGTCCTGCCTCACATTGAGCTCTCTGCTGGGGATGAGGGATGAGGAACAGCCTCAGGGCTGAACAGCCTTAGAGGTGACAGGATCAAGCAATTCCCTTTGAAACCATATTTGAGGATCTCTGCAGGTAGACAGATATTGCTGTAATGTATTTGGAAGTGGGGGAAGCTTTTTCAAAGAAGAGTCAGAAAATTACACCTGTGTCTGTGGAATAATAACACAAGACCAACACATGGTGCTCTTAAGTGATGCTCTGTGGCATCTAAAGCTTAGTTTCTCTTTGAACAAGAGTAAATACAGCTTACTGCAAGAAGGAAATTTCCAGCAATTGATTATCAAGAATTGGTAATAACAGTGTTGGTTTTCTTTTTTCTGCCACCAACCACATAGATTGATTCTTACAATAAAACCAGTACTTAGAAAGCTGAATTAGATATCAGATGAAGTAAACCCCTTGAGAAACTGTATTTTGACAATTCATCATAGGAGGTTGTTAAGTTAGTCCTGTGTTTGATTTTTTCTCTTGGTTTCTTTTTTTGGTGTTTGTTTGGGATTTTTTGGTTTTGTTTGTTTGTTTGTTTGGGTTTTTTCCTTACTTACAGAATAGGGGGTTTTTTTTGACATCCCCAGTTGGAACTAGGAAGGCTGCTTCAGGATCCTCACTAGGCATTCCCTTTAGCAGCATACCCTAGGATCTCACAGCTGGCCTGTCTCTGCAGTATTGCCCAGGGTGGATGCAGGAGTTGTTACCACCAGAATGCTGTCAAAGCAGAGAGTCTCCACATGAGAGGTAACTTTCAATCCTGTGATGTCTCTTTCAAGTCTCAGTGTTTCCAAATTAACATCACTGTGCCCTAGTGTACTTGTGCATTTTGCTTGCACCCATTTTAACCAGTCCCTCTGTGTCTAACACTACTTAAGCTTTCATTTTCTCAGCTCAGTTGAACAGAAGATGGTCAGAAGATGAAGAGGTCTGGCTCCACAGGTAAGATAATTTGCTATGCAGAAAACACAAGAAACCATTAGCTGTTCCATTAGCTAGTGTCAGTTCTGCAACAGAAAAAATGGGTAAAACTTATTCAGTATTTTTAATTAATCTTTCTTTCTCTTGCTGGAAAAAAGCCTTGTGTATTGAAACAGAAGTTTTTTGGAGGAAAGGAACTACTTGTTCTGATAGAACTTTTCTCATAAAGCTTTTGCAGACCTAGGGCACATTGCAGATCAGCCCAAGTTCAGGTGCGAGGGCTGGTTCAGCAAGCTGTGGAGCACAGCATTTCCCAGTCCTGTCTCAGGAGGATGCTTTGGCTGGGAATTGCACCGTGGGAGGCACCTGAGAGCAGTGATCCCAGAGGGAAGGATGTTCAGTATGCTCACCTAAAAGTTGCAGAGATGCTGGCTCCTGACTTCTCTCTGTTGCAAGAGTAGGGTGCCTTTTTCTCAGCCTGCTTAGTTGTTTTCTTCCCCCTTCAAGAGAAAAAAAAACCAACCAACCAACCAACCAAAGACCAAACTAGCCTTCACATTCTTAGTTTTTCCTAGGAAAGAGGAACTTTAAAATATGTGTTAATGAAAATTCATTTCCTATTTAGTTTTGGATAGTATCAGTGGTCACTTAGATGAGCTCAGATTGAAGGACAGTTTCCTTTTTTTGCAGTTTATCAGCTGTGCTTATAAGTCAGAAGCTGTTTTGAGGGCTGCAAACATATACATTTTAAACTGCAGGGGAAGGATTTCCCTTTTGTTTATGTAAACAGAGTAGAGCAGAACTGAAGCTTATGAGCACAACAGACACAAAAAATATTTAAATGAAGGAAAGGAGATGTTTCAGCCAAAAAGAAATTATCCTGGTGTAGCTACTACATACATGCAAGTATAAATATATCTGGACCATGGCTTTTCTTATTAGATTTAGCAATCAAAATCCTATCTTGGGTGTTTGATAAAATAAAGCTACAGAAGACATTCATGGGAGTGAGAAGGAATAGGTATGTAGAGCTTGTCCTCCTGGGAAGAGAACAAGGATTCCCCTTCTTCTCTTCTCCCCTGCCCTCCTGTCCTGTGCTGAAGCCTGAGTTTTTAAAGCTGGAATCCTAAACCTCAGCCACTGATCATGTGTTGGACCCACAGCAGGGAATGCCAAAGGAATTCTCAGAAACTGCCAGAGTGCAACTCTTGGAGCTCCTCATGGTTGGTACTGATGTCAAATAGTCAATTGTGCAGCAACATTTCCGGCATTTAGTTCCTGTGCAATTTCTACATTTGGCTTTTTCTTATTTCCAAGGGATTCTTTCTTGTACTGTCCATATGCACTGTCACGTCAGTTAAGGTGTCTGGGATGAATATTTCAGAGATGGTGTTTTCAAAAACTATGAAAAAGTTGAGGTTGGGCATTAAGAGATGTTCTCTTTGCAGGTAGTACAGTCCAAGTTCTTGATTAACCATGTTTGAAGTTTTACTGAAGGCATTGGAATCACAGGAAAGGTGGAGGAAAGGAAAACAATAAGTTGCCAAGGGAAACTATTCTGCAAACCTAGATGTAAATGTTCTTTCCTGGTACACTCATTTTTCTGTTTACTGGACAGTCTTCCAAGATTATTGTTGGTACCAAGAGAAAAATGAAGTGACATTTCAGCTGCTAATTTCACAAGCTGCTTCAGCATTTTTACCTTGTCAAAAAAGATTCTAGTGTGCCATCACAATTGATATTTACATCAGCAAAAATACTTTTTTAAAAAATGGTAAATTTTTAGTTTTGTTTTTCAGAGCTGAATCTTCTTTGGAAATAATTTTTTTTTTAGAATGTAGAAAGTCCTATATTTTTGAAAAGGATTAACTGTCTCAAAAAAAAATCATAAGAAATGCTTTCTTCATAATATATGCATTTGGACTATGACTTCTTCAGCTAGAGAAACCCACAGGATGAAGTGTCCATTACTGTCCTTGCAAACAAAGTGACAGTGAGAAGACAAAGATGTAGCTTCCATTGTAATGTCTAAAACACAATGACCTGCAGGAAAATTTTCTGCTGTTGGTAGTTAGGAACAATCATCACACTCACGACAACACAATTATTCATATGTATGCACACAAACCAAGGAAAAATCTGCATAGTCTGTGCAGAAAAAACATACATTAACTTCATATCAGATGAGGAGTGGGCTAAATAGTAGCCAAATGTGTGCTGGAGAGCAAGCTCTTCTAGACAGAGACGAGTAGATTAGACCCATCCTCTAAAGCACATCTGAAAAATCTTCCTTTTTGATCCTTTGGATAAATTCTATAGCTTATCATGGCAATGAAATAATTTTGAATTGAACTGAATTGAGGAATGAATGAACCATTGGTCTCCAGCCAGCTCCCAGTGTGCAGGTGTCCTCTTCAAATAAAACCTCACTACAAGGTTTTGGCATAATTTCATGTTCTCTTGTGCAAGTACAACCTGCCAACAGAAACCAGCTTATTTCCTCCAGGACTTTGATTTTAGCTGAAGGAGATTAAAGCAAATATATATAGCAAAAAATTCTGCTTCAAGGCACAAAGGTATTATTGATTTCAGTCTGCTCTGACTCACATCCCACTGAAATCAGTTGTGCCCTTCTGTTTTCTTCAGAGTGGTTTGCAGTGTCCACCCTCAGACAGAGCCTCTGACACTCTAACAATGCTTGCTTTTCAGAGAGCTACTCACCTGAGCATCCAGACAGGCAGGGTGAAAGGAACATCTGAAACAGCTACAGCAGGTCAGTCCTGATAAAATAATTAATGGAAACAATGTCTTTAGAGAAGCAGAATTTCCAAAGCACTCCCAGGTGTGGTCTGACCTTCCCACATGGATGACTGCAACATTAGACATAGATGAAATGCTTATGGAGTGATTGTTGACAATGTTTCATGGGACATAGAGATAATCAGCACATTTACTATTCAGAGCTATAGGCACCATTTCTACTAGTGACAATATTAGTTTACAGAGTGAAAAAGGGGTTTTTTTTAAATAAAAAAATTATAACACTGTCTTTAGATGCTGCTCCAGAAGGAAAGTCAGCTACTCTAAAAGGGGAAGTCTGCTAATAATCTGTATTCCTCCTTCCCAATAAAACAATTCTAAAATTAACAGTAAAGTAACATAAAAGAACAGAATAAAGTTCTAATCCACATTTCAACTATAAACAAAAACAAAATTAAAAGCTCAAAATGGATATGACATGCTTTAAACGCCCTAATGAGATGTAACAATGGGCTGTATGAATTACAGAAATCAAATAAAAAAATAATAATTTCAAGAATTTGCAGCTGATGGTTGTCAGAGGTTCTGAAGCAGGAATGGGAAGTTTTCTTACATTAGCATCATTTGAAAAATTCTGCATGGAGACTTCTGAGGACCTGTAGTACTGACAGCAAATATATTTGGAAGTAAACAACCAGGCATCGATGGGAGTCTCAAAGGTTATCACCAAATTCACCAAACACCACTAAGCTACAAATGGCCCTGCTTGAACCAAATCCTCTTCTGCTTACTCTTCATTCAGGGAGGAACATTTCCACTGCCTTCAGAGATTATTTAGTAGTTATTCTGGTATGAGTGGAGTTTGAATTGGGCTGCTTTTGAAGGGAAGCCCCAGTTCCACCATCCCTAGACACAACACAGCTGTGGTGATCTCATGAGAAGAACTTTACATTCTGTGGAAACAGCAAGCAGCAGCCCCACTGTGAGTGTGCTGACACCCACATTCATTCTGCCATCAATCTTTCAGTTCTGACACACCCAGGCATTTTCTCTTTAAGATAACATCATAGACTTTGGCTGTCTACACTCAAAATAAAATAAATATCAAGTAGCAACCCTGCTGTGTTTGCTAAGTCATTTTCAGGCGTCTGATAAATATTGGTTATTTGTACTTGCCACAGCCAGTGTTTCAGGTATCTGAATTGATTTCAAGCAGTCAGTGAGAGGAAGCAGCTACTGGAGCAGAGCCAAAGCCCAAACTTTACTGAAAGTACCCAGGGAGAGACATTGAAGGGAAGCAGGACTGGAGGCCAATGGTACTGTACAACATCTCTCTTTTCATCATTACTGATGAGTCCCTGCTTATCAATGATAAGGTACTTTTTATTTTAAAGCAAAACTTTTGCTTGTAAAAGTGCTTATTCTTCTCAATTTTTGCACAGCTACAAGTAGACTAATTTACACTTACCTGCTACCAATGCATAATTCAAATCTGTGGTTTCTTTACTGACAGCTCATAACCAAAACCCAAGGCTTGGAGGAAGGCTAAAAGACATTGTGGCAGTCTTGTGGTATCTGAAAAACAACTGTCAACTGTCATTGTTTGAGCCTAACTTGAAATTAAGCACCATGAACTGCTCACTGAACCCTCCCTCCCAGAAACCAGTAATGATGAAAAGATGAGATTTCTGGAGTTAGACTTGAAGTAAATAGGTTCAGGACAGCCCATCCAAAGGCATTACTTTGCAGGTAGTATGAAGCAGCACTTGCCTGGAGGGGCTGGCAGGAATCACGACAGAGTTTGCACAAGTTTCAGATTAGGGTTTTCATCAGTGGAAGCAAGAAGCAGCTTGACTGAAGGTTCAGAAGCATTGGAATTATGATTCCTCAATGCTGATTTGAGCATGACTGCGCAATACAGACATTTATTTTTATATGCAGCATGGAAAAAAGATCCAGGAGAATATCAAACTATCCAAGACCACATAAAGAAGGAACTTGTTTCAGACAAAGAAGGCAAGCACCTCTCATTTTATAGAAGGAATAAAGGAGACAAAGAGAAGCCAAATAGTTAATTTAGCAAGTGAATAGAAGCAATTTCCCCTTGGGTCATATTGGTGCATTAGCAAGCCAATAAATAGATATTCATCCCTATTTATGCACCTTTTCCAATCCAGGATAAGAACTGCAGAAGATATTTGCAATCTGAGCATGAGGCAAGCTGTAGGCAAAGCCTGAGCAGGCAAAGTTCATCATTCCAGAGGCAAAGCAGTGTAAAGCAGGAGGTGTGCAATACACAGGATAGAGGAGAGTAAGGGCAAAACTTGGATTATCCATTGAGGCAAGTCGGTAAAATTACCTGCCTACTCAGATTTTCCTCACATATTCAGTTTTTCCATCCCAATAGCAAAAAAAAATATTACAGTAAATAAATAATAACCAATTTTGGAGTATCTTTTCAGTGCACTTGGCATTCTTTGAGGATAGGTAAATTAAAGCTTGTAGGTTGGGGACATAGTCACACAGGACCCCTAAGTACCTACCATAGCTACTTTTCTATTAATTGGTGTCTTAATTACCAAATATAATTTTCTCGTCTTTTGACAAGCAAGATGCCTGCACTGACTAAATGATACATTTTTTACAGAAAGTTTCAGATGTGTTGGTGACATAGTGAGCTGATGAGAGAGGGTTTGTTGTTCCTGTTCCCTCCCAGCCCAGACAAGAGAAGGGCTCGTGTTGCCTTGTTGCAATAAATCTGGCTGCCTCAACTCCCCTGGGAAGCCAGCTGGCAGCAAGGTGCTTCCCAGAGAAAGGCAGGGAAGGAGAGGGGATGCTGCTCTGGGAAGGTTTCCAGAAGGAAAGGTGGGGGAATATAAATAGGAGGGGAAAAAACAAAAGGAATTTTAAAAAAAGAGAAGCAAATAAGATTCGTCTTCTTTCTAATGAGAAGAGCAAGGCATGAGGCAGAATTCCCTGAAAATGATGAGTGTGTGGGTACTCCTAACTCTGTTATTTTAATGGCTTGGATCCTGAGCAGACTGCACTAATGCATTGATACTACAGACAAACAGGGAAACATTTACTTAATGGCTCATGGATTAATTGAGCTCCAGACAGGCCTGGACAGTGGTCAGCAAACTTCCAGTGCATCACCTACCAGCAGTATCTTTTCCTCAAGACCCTTGGAAATGGCAGTGTGCAGCTGAAAGCAGGATTTTCCTTCTCTGGGAACTGCTGGGATGCATGGGAATGCATAACATGGGGGGGGAATGGCAGACAGTAATGAGCAAGACAGAAAAAATGGTTATTTATCTAAAGACAGTGTGTCATCCTGACTCACCGATGATTTAAAATACTTGGATTCTGTTTAAAGGCTACTTTACTCTTCTCTAAATCACTTCCTTTAACACATTTCTTTGTATTTGTTGGGGTTTTTTTTTCCTTTTTTTCCTTTTATTTTTACTCAGAGAAGCAGGTCACTTGAGCTCTAAGTTAAGCCATAATGAATCCAGTAGCAGCCAAATCATCAGAAAACTACCTCTGACACATAACTTTTCTGGTGTGGCAAAAATTATAAGGCTAAACCTGGAAATTATTTTCTATTTTTCCTCACTTTACCAGGCACATTCAGTCAGCTATAGTCATATTCCTGTCTAGCCTATGAACTTGGAGAAATGTAATGAGACAATTATTTAGGACATGATTTAGTTTTAGTTACTAATACTGCCTGTACCAATATCAGATTTCTCTCCCTTACCTACCAATCCTCATGGAAATTGCAGGCACAAAGTCATAAATTGCTGTGCATTAATTTCCACCTTGACTGCATTGTGTATTGTTACCCTGAAACAGAAGTTGATATAAAAAAGCCCATGTTGTATGGGAATATAAAAGCATAAGTAATACTTCTATCATGTAAATGTAATTACTGTAAGGTTCTGTAAGGTTCCACCTGCACATTTAACACACCTGTGTTAATTACCCTGCTCAACAGCAGAAACTAAGGAGTTTGTCAGTGTACTGAAATACAGACAGACAAATAGCTGTGGAAGAAGAAAAAATAATTAAAGTGGGGAGGGAAACTAGCCAGAGAAAGCTCCTTTGTCACTTTTTAAAGGTGACAGAAACTGAGGTCATAAACCCATACTCCAGAGACATGAGAAGATATCCCAGCACAGGGCATTCCCAGCTGTCCCTGCCTTCGTGTCATAGTTGTACCAACACAATTGTGTGTTTATATGAAAACCAGAACACAGAATGGATTTGTATTTAAAATAACACCCCAAAAAACCCAAACAAAACAAGCTCAAACAGATCTATATCTATCTATATCTACATCTATATCTATCTATATCAATGTCTATATCCATCTATCATATATTTCTCCCATAAAGACTCCTGTTTTCCTATTTATTAAGAACAAGTCTACCCTATATGAACAGACTGTGCCAAGTTAATTCATGTCTTTCTTCCCACAGCTGACTTGGGAGCCTCAAGTCAGGTTCTGCTTTTGTCAGTGTTTGGGTACAAACCTGCCTGTGTGTTCTGATCCAGACCAAATCCGTGCCACAGCCTGGTCTGATGTGGTGATGGAAACATGGCTTAAGCTTAGAATGGAGGGAAAATTGAGAGGGGAAGATTGACAGAGGAGGAAGAGAGGTTTCAACTCTACATACCCCAGAGATAATCAGTAATGAGCAACATGTGCTTGGGGGATCATTTAGATTTTTAAGGCCTCACTGTCTTGCACAGGAGAGCTGGTTGGACTGTGAGTAGTGTAAAAAATCATTATATAGGAAAGTTAACTGCTGATGGGATAGAGACTTTCAATGATGACACACTTTCCTTTAACAAGGTATTTCCCACTGATGAATCCTAAACTGAGAAAAACATTTTAAATTCATCCCAAAGAGTTGAGTTTCTGAGTGTAGTTGCCAGGGTCATCATGACTTTTAACACATAAACAATGGCAACTTCCACACTCAAAAATTACAGAGGAGATTTTTACTTTTGTATTAGAGAAAGATGGAAAGAGATGAGCCAGTTCCAAATCTCAAACACACTCTCTGCTTTTCTGTCATAATTCTCCTATCCAAAGATACCTTTGCCAGAGACAGGTGTTGTGCTAAAATGCACAACTGTTCTTTTTATTTACATGTGCAGCTGCTAACACCTTTGGTGCCAGGTTTGAACATACAAATGCAAAATTCAGAGGTTTTAATTATGTCCCAATGTTTTAAAGCAGGCTTTTTATAAGGTCATGTATTCTTGAAATATACCACAGACTGGTAGCTGAGGCAGGGACTGGGAAGGTGCTCAAAAGATATATTGCTCTGGAAAGAGTCACTGGAGATATGGAAGAGTATCTGTATCCAGTGGAAATATCCACTGGAGAGCTGATGTTTTTCCATTCTACTCAGGACTGGAATGGACCAGCTCAAAATGCCCACTCCTGCTCTATTCAAAATGCACTCATTTGGTAAGTAGCAAACTGAAATGAAGGAATTCCATGTTCTCTGCCCGGATCTCAGGAATTGTGCAGGAATGATTCACATCTGTTGGGAATCAAGCTGCTTTGATAATGCTGTAGTTATTAATTGTTGCAGTGTTGTGGGTCCTAGGATGAGATGAGAGATGAATCTGACTCTATATTTCTTAGAAGGCTTATGTTTATATTATATTATATTATATTATATTATATTATATTATATTATATTATATTATAATTATATTATAATTATAATTATATTGAAATTATATCCTAAAACTATACTAAAGAAAGAGAAAGGAGACATCAAAAGGCTAGAAAGGAATGATAATAAAAACTTATGACTGACTCAAAGAGTCTGATACAGCTGGCTGTGATTGACCATTAATTAAAAACAATTCACATGCTGGGTAAACAATTCTCCAAATCACATTCCAAAAGAGCAAAACATGGAGAAGCTGAGGCTTCCTAGCTTCTCAGGAGAAGAAATCCTGGCAAAGGGATTTTTCATGAAACATGACACTGACATAATGCTTTTATCCCACTCATTGTAATGGCCTCAAGTCATTGTCTGCCACTGGAGTCAGAGATGTCCAGGCTTGGTAGAAACTCATCATCTTCATATCTCACTCAAACTTTCTTTTCTCTTATCCTCTCATATTTTGCCTGGCACAATAAAGCTTCAGTAATCCTGTATGTCTCACATTTGGAGCGACAAGATGGCAGATGGTGATGGGACAAAAAAAAACGAAGAAATATTTGAAATCCTCTTTATTCCTATCTGAAGGAAGCTCAGGACTTCCCTAATTGAGGAGTTAGAACAGAAGTTTTCTGAAACACATGAAGAAACAGTGTGATAAATAACTTCTAAGCACTGAAAAAATGTTTTCCTCATAGGGCTTCTTTGCAAAGGAACACAAAGAAAATTTCATATTGTCAACTCAGTCTCCAACGAAAAGGTTTTCAAAATCTTCCTGTTTTGGAAAAAGCCTTTCTAAGTCCCAGAGGAACTAAAGGAAGCTCATGAAAAGTAAGGATTTGCAACTTTTTAGTCTGAGGTTTTATGAAGTGGGTGGAAAGATGGGCAGCAATGCTTAACCCTTTTCTTTTAAATCCTTGGCTGCTCAGAGGAAAATTACTTTCACCTGCCTCATCCCTCTTCATGTTTGTTACTCCTTTTTTTTGCAATATAATAAGAATTATCTGCTTCAGAAATATTCAGGCTGCACCAAGGAAAAGCTTTTTTTTTTTTTTTTAATGTGTGTTGAAGTCTCTTACCAAAGGTCAAATATGCAGATTGTTGGTGAAATGTGGTTGTCAACATTTCAAATATTTACAACAAATCCTGCAGTTCCTCTGGCTTAGAGATGTGATTAAATAAAGGCAAGAACAACTAAGGGCTTCAAGTTTTAGCCTACCAATTTTTTCCTGCTGCATCATTTTCCATTTGGACTCAGCAAGAGCAAAATTGCCTATTGATTAGTAGATATCCACTATAGAGGATTCAATAGGTGCTTTTGCATATGCTGAGTCCTAAAGGCAGAAAACTGAGCTAACAAAAAAATAAATTAACACTGCCTTTCCCTACAGAACCTTCCACAGCTTTCTCCAGAGAAATTGCTTTCTGAACATTGAACAGCTCTGAATTCCACTAGGAAAATAAAAGCACCCAAGATGGGCACATTATAAATTATATTGAATTATTTAAAAAGTTGTGAGATTGTGGGTTGTTTGTCTTGCAACACCTTCTTGTGACACCAGCCAGTATCAGGCATCTCTGGACTAAGAAATGTTTCGGAAAGAAAAAGAGAATTATGGCCTTCAATTACTTTAAACTGAAATAGAAGTGACAGGAAAAAAGATGACTAAAAGAAGTCTCCTTACCACCCTTTAAAGACAGGGCGCTGAAGTGAAGGGCTACAGAGTAACTTGGTTTAGACTACAGGGAAAAATTTAAAGGATTATAAAAACCCAAAACATTGGTTGTGCATTAAAAAGGAATTATTTTTTTTTCACTCCCATTGCAAAGTAAATATCAAGAAATACAGGGAATAAAAGATAAAGCAATTTCAGACAGTCCCTTAAGGGTCTAGAATACCATTAATAAATTTAAATGAATATAGTTTATATTGGTTGCATTTAGTGAACATTACCACTCTTCAGTTCACAAATATTCTGTATTTGAGAGCTGCATAATAATGTATTTTTTCAAAAGATTGCTATGAATCTGTTGATCAACAATCATTTTGTGAAAAAGACACTTAGGATACAAAATTTGATAAATGAATGCACTAATTTTGTTCAAATCTGTAGCTTAGTTTAGTTTTTCCTTCTTTTGGCTGTGACATGAAGCACACTTGGATGTTGTGATTTGTGTCCAAAACTATGTCAGCACCTGCTGCTGGAAATACCAACTAATACATCCAAATACAAATGCATCTGAATACAAATACAAAATACATCCAAATCTTTTATAGTTTGTTAGAGAAACACAAAGCTACTTGTGCTTGAATAACCCCTGACCTAAGCAAGTAGGACATAACTCCAGCAAGACATCCCTTTTCATGTAATTGCTCTTTGGGTTTGTATTTTCTTTTTTTTTTTTTATAAACTTTTATTTTTGTTTCAAATGTTTCATCCTGTCAGAAAAAAATTTTTTTTTGCATTTGTTCTCATACAACATACGTCAAACTAGACATTTCCAGTGTAATCGCCTATTTGAATAGGTAAAACACAAACATGGGATAACTACCTAGGAAAAACAAAACCCTGGCCACATTCACTAGCTCCTTTTATGGTCTTCAGAGATCCTTCATTTTATAATTATTTTTGTAATTTTATAATCACAAAGGCATTCAGTTTGATGGTGGTGTGATGGTCTAGGATACCACAGAGATCCTTGGAAACTATGAACAAAAATTAATCTCAGGAAAGCAAGGTGAAATGCATACTTCATTCAAAACACATATGAGAGAGAAAGGGCATGAGGTGAGAGAAATGAGCATGGGATGGGAAACGAGCAGGGGGAAAAGAGAGAAAGGAGGATGAGTAAGAAGTGAGGGGAAAAAACCAAGAGCTTATCCCTGACAATGAAGAGAAGCAGATGGAGAAGTTGTGTTTTAACTGTCCACATCTCTGTGGGAGACTACTGGGATGGGTTGGCAAAATGATAACCATATACTAATCAGTTTCAATTAATGAAGAATCTCATTCAATTGCACCAATTTCTTTCCACAGCACTGGACTCCTGTTGTTTCAATGCATGGATATTTGTCTCTCTTGTAGAAAATAAAATGTTTATAAAACAGAGAGCAGGTTGTTGTTAATCCCTTAATGGAGATAGACACTTTATTTTAATACTTCAGAATGGCTACAGGCCTCATGAGTGTCTTAGCATAAAAAGAAAAAATCATGTGAAGCATTTCGTAACCACTCCCTGTCTACTATTGATAGAAATGAAGGCTTTGGGAGAGCTGTTAATGTCTCTAACACAAAATTGCAGTCTTTGCACAGGGAAGAGGAAGATACCATAGCTCAAGCCTTCAGACACTAAATTGTTTTACAGCACACCTGAAAGTACATGATAATTTCATTTTATTCTGGTAATTACACACAGATCTTTTCTTTACATTGTTTTATTTTTAGGATCATAACTAAAACTCCTCCCTTCATGGAGTGGACCCTTTCGAAGGCAGGATTCTTCAGTCTTGAAATAAGTTGCAATCTACACAGATTTAATGAAAATCATCAACTTCCTAATTTATTTCCTACTATTTTAAATAGGCCTTATTCAGAGTTCATGGCCATTCATGGCTTGCATAATTTATCTGCAATGTAGACAGGAGACTGCAGCAGAACACAAGGGATCAATCAGCACAGCAGAACCTTGATTGTTCTCAAAAACACAAAAATGTAATAAGTGCAAGTCTCTTAGTGTTTGCTGGGCAAAAGGGATGAAAATGTTTGATGGCACAAACATAAAAAAAAATCTTGTAAAGTTGTCTGCCCCAGGCAGCCCATGGAGGTATGCACTCAGGTAAGAAACCCGATATGCACTCAGGTAAGACACAAAATAGAGTGGGGAAAGACAACAGCTACTGATGGTTACACACTGTAAAGGCACAGGGAATTTGTCAATTTGTAGAACATTGTCTGGGAATTATTCTTCCTCTACAGGGCTGCTAAATTCCAGCCTCAGTGCTTCCTTGCAAGACGTGACAAGAGTGCAGAGAGCAAATATTTCATTTAGTGATAGCAGAAGTCATAAAAAGCTTCAGGGAGACTGAAACGATAATGGTGACCTGACTCCACAGGGAGGAGACAGGAAAGAAGAACAAAATGTGCACTATGCAGGAGAAATCATCTCACAAAAAACCAGAAACAGGAGATAAAGTGTATTTCTGAACTCAGCTTTGCCTGTGTGGTGGTGCTTTTAGTCAGTCTGCCTTGTTCTCCATACTGCCAGACTCAATATTCATTCTCAGAAAACCACTGTAGTGAATACCCTGGTCACCCATGCACAGAAAATGTGAACATTTAGTGCACAGCCCATACTGGAAAAAATGAGAAAGAGAAATATAGACAGGTAAGTGGTGTTTCCGTCCTTATTGCCGTTCTGAGGAAAGTTTCTGCGCCTCTTAGATAACAAGGAAGCTTCAAATTGGGGAGTGTTGTTCTTTGAGGGAATATTAGCTTCAGTTTGTGGCTAAAATTACATGGGGTACCTAAATAATATCAGGCACTATCTATGCATTGTTCTAGAACCATTGTTCTGTAGAACCAAAAACCCCTTTTGATGGGTTAACTTCTGATGAGCACAGGTAATGTGAATCACTCTGCATAACCACAACTTAATAACAGGCTGAATAACGGAGAAATAATTGTTTCTGACTTCCAGATACATCAAGGGTCTTTCCATTTTGCAATTGCCCTAACAACACTGATGTCCAGGTACCTATGGCCTCTGTAGCTCATCAGGTCTGGTAGTTCTCTCATATAATATAGTCAATTTTCATCTGTGAAAGTCCATTATAAATGCTAAGAGAGAGTGTTGTTTTAGCAATCTAGAGAACACATACTATAATATTATTCTTTGTAACCAGCTTGACAGATTCACCCTCATATCCAATATTCAACATTTAAAAGTAAACAGAGTTTAGAATTTGGGTATTTTCTCCATGGATCTATTTGCTAAATAATTCTGAAAAAATGAAAATCAGAGTTTAAAGTCTCAAGTCCTGTCCTCAGTTTCCTATTTGTGCTTTCCTTATGCACCTCTCCTTTAATACAGAAGAGTAATTACTGTGAATTAAGGATATGAG
This sequence comes from Ammospiza caudacuta, assembly GCF_027887145.1. Taxonomy (NCBI): domain Eukaryota; kingdom Metazoa; phylum Chordata; class Aves; order Passeriformes; family Passerellidae; genus Ammospiza; species Ammospiza caudacuta. The sequence goes on along the minus strand of NC_080597.1, from coordinate 12,842,912 downwards.
GACAACGATAAGAATCTATCCCAGCACATATGAGTTCATTTTGGCATCCAAATTCTTACATAACATTACAATTATTTTTTATTTGTGTTTGGACACCTGTCCCCTTTCCTTATTATTCCAGCATAAGAAAATAATGCAAATTCAGAGACAGTGAAGTTCTTCAAGTAATTTGTCTTCAGTGATGATGTACGAGTACTGAGATGCTAATTTACCAATATATGATGCACTACAGGACATTTTCTTTGTCTAACCAAGTAGTGTGAACTAACATTTGAAGGCCTCTGAGACGTTATAAGGCTAGACATAAGATTTTCTAACAGAGTGAACTGAGAGATCATTAAAGATATGGATGAAAATACACAGAAAATAAAGAGAAAGGGAAGGGGTAATGAGATAGAAAAGCAATCTGGCAAGAACTACCAGGCTGATGAGAAAGGAGAGTGGAGATTCATGCAGAAGTTATGCTCAGAACTGCAAGTGGAGATGAACCAAATGAATTTGATGCCAGGTTCAGAAGAAAGCAATAGTGTGGAGATACAGTGACAGGCTAGGAAGGATTTCCAAAGGTTAGCAGCCACCAGTTTGGTGATAGACTGGAAAGTATTAGAAAAGGTACTCTCATAGAAAGAGAGGCTGCTCCATACACTTTAATCTCTCAAAGCACTATTCCTCTGACCAGCAGGACACTTCCATCTTTTCCCAGACTCCTGGTGATGATTTCCACAACCTCCCTAGAACTTCAGTGTAAAAGCCCTTCTAATATTAATAACAGGGCACCACCTCCTTAGACCCAGCCCTACCCTCAGAAAGCTCCTGAAAGATGTTCCTTTCCCTTTTAAACATGGCACCTGCACCTTGCCAGGTGTGTAGTTCATACATTTGGCTCCAGGCTTTTCTCTGTCCAGATTCTAAATTGCTTTTGGAGCTGAGTTAGGTATAAACTAAACATAAACTGATACAAACAGAAAGTACTTTATGGGATTTGCTGTAACTCTTGTCTACTGTGGGAATTAGGAGGACTAGGTAGAGGTAACTTGATGAAACATGTATGAGAGATTATTTTAGTGGGAGTTGAAGAGGGATGTGCTTTCAGCTATGCTGCAGTGAAAGAACTAGCTGAACTTAGTGACTTGATTTATGAGCTGTAGCTAAAGTAAGACTCATAGAGAAGAAAAAGAGATATTTTTTAGTCCAGGTGGGAAGGATATGAATGTTGGTACTGACAGCTAAGTGCAAAATTTTTTTAACAAAAATAAGCTCAGCCTTTGTGCCTTTCTGGACCTGGACCGTTCTCACATGGCTAATGAATCCTTACAGCCTTTGCTTTAGGTTGTTTGCAATGAATTCATCTGAGCAGAATGATGGAATCTCCCTCAAGTTCCTTCAAACAGAAGCATCTTGAAAGTAGTGTTTGTATTAATCCCTCAAGTGCTTTCTCTCCCTCTTGCTGTCATTCCATTAAATGAAGAGGCCACACGACATCTCTGTACTTGATGTCTCTGTGGAGCATGCAAGTGTCCTGTTAGAGCCAAATCAGTACTTCTCATCTGCAAATTAAGAGCACACTGAAAGTTTCTTCAAACTATTTCTTCAAAAATCTGCATTCTTCAGAAAAAAAAACCAAAAGGAATGAAATTTTAAATATCAAAATAATTTAGAAGATGTTTACTCTGGATTTTTTTAAGCACTGAGGCTAAAGGCTCACAGAAAACATTGTGTTCAAGACTCCAGAGAGTATTTCTGCTGTTATCAGAGAGATTTGCAATGTGGTTACAACAACAGATTCTTATTAAAGAATGTAACTCCATTGCATAGAAAAGATGATCTTTGACCCCACTGAATGTATTGCCTAAGCAAATAGAGTGAGGCAATACTCCCTTTTAAAAGAGAAGGAAGAAAGCCAAGGAGAGATTCAAGATCCAGTTTTTAAAGGGAGCCAACAGGATGTGGTTGCCCTGCTCTCAGATGATTTCTGATGACTTGGGTGCAGAACCTGTCCCTCCCACAGCTTGATCTGTGCCTGCAATTGGAGCCTCTCATACCTTTTCTGTTGCCCACAATGATCAAAGTGGGCTGCAAAAGCATGTGAACATGCTGACAGTCATCTATTTGCGTCAAACTTTGATTTCAACATAACTGAAATCAATGATAAAACACGAAGGTCATGACTAGAAAGTGTATGAGAGAAGACAACCAATATCAAGACAGGGTCTTCAGCTTCCTTCTTTCAAAGTGGACTGCTGTGTTTGGATGATGGACAGTAGGGTGTCTCAAATGTGCAGTTTGGTTTTAATATTTTTCCTGTGAAATCCTAACTCACTAAAGGTTATATAAGCCTGTGTCTTCTGATCTTAGAAGACACATCAATTTTTTACCTAATGAAGTTTTTTTCACCATTTTTAGTAAGAATTCTTAATGTATCAGATAATATGATTTTGACATGAATGTTAAACTACTTATGTCTTACTGAAGTATACATACCATGAAGGTCACAGGCTGACCTGGACAACAAAGATGGGAAACTCTTAATGCAGCTGTTTGTCATTTATACTCCTTGTAACATGGTGAGGAATCTTTGGATCTCATCTAGAGATGATACTCATCTAGAGAATGCTAGTTGTCCTAAGGCTGGTATAAATGACAGTGGAAAGATATTTACCTGGATGTGGGGGTCCCATTCAAGTCAAAAATTATTTGGAAGTTTTAAAATGCCAAGGTCTGTATCATCACTGTACACATCTTTTAAAAATGGAAAGCTGGTGCTACCTACTTTTTGTTAATAGTCAAAAATAACTTCTTCTTCAACCAAACTAGTTAAAATGTGCTGAAAATAGGCATATGACTTGTGATGCACAATGGACTTTGGAGACCATATTTCTAGTGGTAGGATTTTAGGGTTTTGAGGGGTAATTAAAATCTTCATGTCTTTCTTCTAGTGGCCAAAGTCACTTCACCTTCTCCATGGAATTTATCATCTTTTGTTGTGTTTCCCTGAGTACTGCATCTACCCATTGATTGAAATAGAGCAGGTTCCAGAACCACAGAGTCATGCTGGAGGAAAGAGAAGCTAAAAAGTCTTGATCCACTGCATTACTATAAAAGTTGTGAGAATAGAGAGATTTGGTCCTGTACTAGAACAGGAAATATTATTTCTTGTGGAAATAATTAAAATAAAAGAGAGACACTTTTTATAATTTGAAAACCACTCTGCTAGATGCTTTTAATTCCTCTGTATTCAGGCTCTTTCTTCTTGCCCCTAAACTGGAAACTGTATTTTTCCTTCAAGATAGTTATGTTGCAATGTCAGGAATACTAACAACTAATAATCTTCGATGTCATTGTTGTTTGGTTTTTTCCTATTCGAACTCTGGGTGAATTTCAACAATTCCCTCCATCTCCTCAGGTTCCTGGATTTTATATCTGCAGAATTACCTTAACTTCCTACATCAAGTGCTTTGAGATCTATGCAGGAAAAGCACTTTGCAAGATCGAGTTGCCATGATTGCAGAAATCCAAGCACAATTACTTTCAGGGACTATGAGCTATAACAAAGTAAAAAGAGCTCAAGGGTACTCAAGTTGGGTACTAATCCAACTTGTAAATAGAACAGTCAACAGAGCCAAATACTCTGTGTCCAAGGGGAAAAAAAAGCCCAGATCATTGCCCTCTCCAGCACAAGATCATTATTATTTGTTCTGCAATACAATTGCCTCAGACACTGTGGTTGGCCTTCATTGTATGAGACAAACAATACAAGAAGTGCATTGAAGCACAAGCTGGCAAGCTGCACCGCCCTGTATGAACCATGAGGTAAATAATGCCAGTCTTTGCAGAACAGTAACTTACGTGGGACTGGAGTGGAGAAAAGGGAGAAGTGAGAAGAGTTAACAAGAAAAAGAGCTGTGCCTACCAAATACCAATAGAAATGGAAAAGGTGCAGTAATCACCTTGAACTGCAAAATGGCTTTTGCAAGGATGTTTACTGATATTCTTCCTGTAGAATAATGCAGCCATACTGTTTGCAAAGTCTGTGAGTTCAGGTGGGTGAAATATGGTGCACCTCTCTGCCTTTTATTTTTTTACTCAACATTAGCAAAATATAATGTGCAAAGAGCAGATCCAGCAATGGTGTATTTTGCCCACTTTTTTTCTCTTTTAAGATTTTTTATGGATGCTGGACTGCTGCCTTTGGCCATGGAAAGAATAACCAATACTTTAAAAAAGAGATTTTTTTACAATGTTATTGAATTGGCTTTGAACACAGACATATTTCTAGGTGATATACTAAGAAGACGACATTGAAGGTAGAACTGAAGGAGTAGATGATCAGACTTTATTTTTGGGGATGGAACAGGAATTCCTCCACTACCAGTTTAATATTTGTTTTACAGAAGAAGCTCTTTAACATGACCCCCTACAAAAGGTGAGGATTATGAGAGAACCTTTTCTGAGGAATAACATAGAAATTATTTTTTTAAAAGTTGAAGAGAATTTCTTCCAGAAAGGTTTTTCTTCTTCTGTGTTCAAGTGCAGTCATTTTCCAGGGTGCACACAATCATATCCTCTATGAGCAAAGCCAGCGTGATTTTTTGGAGGGCTTGTGTCTCAAGAGCCTCTAATATTGAGCCATCCTAAGAACCTTGGGACAACTGGTCAAGGGATCTGAAACAAAAGTTGCGCTCCCTTCTGTCCTGCCTGTTGCAGGGAATAATGGGGCAAGAAACAGAAAAATCATGCAGATGAACATCTGGTTTAAAGCCTGATGTTACAAGCAGATATTTTTTGGTTTTTGATCATGGGATAGTTTATACAACATGAACTCTAATTTCATTTGGAAATCTCCATGTTAGAAGAGATGAAATTAGGCCAACAAGGAGTGATCTGAACCAACTTCAGGCTGTGCCTATCTTCACATGTCCTGGCCCCCTTCCCAGTTGTGAATGTTTTATGGAGTCCAGGGTCTATAGTGAAGATTGAAAGCTCATGGCAGAATTTCCCTGTGGGATTTCTGTAAAACATCTCTTTATGGGACAGAATTATATCAGTGTGGGGCCAAATAAAGATACAATTTAGAAACACTAAGGGCTGCCCTTTATCCAACCTATTGTCAGAAAGTCACCATGGGAAGAAAAGAAGCCCTCTTAAGGAAATGAATGAGAAAGAAGTTGGGTCCATTAGCAACACCAGAATATGTACAGGCACTTGTGTCCATTGAGATAAGACATTTTAGAAAAGCCTGCTCTAGGAAGTATATTCATAATGAACAGATAACAGAGACTTAGAGTCACAGGATTTCATCTCAGTATGAAAGAGGCCATGAGCTACTGCATAAAAGAGTCTTGGAGGGCATGAATAATGTAAAGCTTGTGAAAGGATTAAACCAGAGAGGTAAGAACCCACTCCTGCCCTGATAGTTCTCTTGTCAACGTTTCCTCTTGCTATACAAGTAGATATATACAGCTGAATTCCTGGTCTTGCTTTGGACCTTGATATTGCTGTAAGAAAACATCAAAAAAGGCTCATGCTGAGTCAAACTGTACTGCACAATTAATGTGCAGGCATGTACAGGCCATGCAGAAGAATTCAGGTGAATTGAGAGAAAACAATGAGCACAGATTCAAGCTCAAGGTTGCAGTGAGGATGGCCAGTGCAAAAAAGATCACCCAATGAGAAAAGGACCTTGCTGAACTTAACTGATGAGACCCATCAGCATCCCAGTTTGAAAGATAAAAGATTGCTCTATAAGAAGTAGTAGAATCCATCAGTGAAGAAAAGCAGCTGACTGGAAACAGCTAAGAACCATAATGCTCTTGGCTTCATTTTCCTTTTCAAATGTCCACCCCACAGAAACTTCTTCTACTGCTTCAGATAAAAAGGGGGAGACAAAAGTGATCACAGATTTGAAGTTTGATAAATGTAAAGATCTATTTAAATACAATGAATGTTTCTCTTGTTTTGTAGTCCTGTTTCTACTCTTGGTACAGTTGAATAGTGCTGTTTGTCATTCACCACTCAGATTTATGCTATCACATGGTTATGTCCAGCAGAAAACTGAAAGCAGAGCACTCAAAACTTAATAATGGGACTGAGGGCTTCAGGGGTCCACGCTGCAGTGCAAAAAGGCAAAGACAAAGCTGACTGATCTGCATACACAAATGAAGACTCCCTAGATTTCAGTACAGTACTGACAGGAGTTCAGCTAATACACTTAGTTCAGTAGCTCATCATTTCTTGTTGATGAACTGGAAGCTACTGCACACATGGGGCTGAGAGACAGTGGGCCAACCAACAAGCATGGCAGATATGCTGTGTTCTGTTTCCCTTTTTCTCCTCAGCACTGCATCATTGGAAGCAGTGGATGTGTACAAACAAGTGAAGCTGGGCAGAAAACAGATGTTTTCCACACAATCAGCTCACAAATAATGAGACTGCTCCCATGCATGCTGTTAGCCCTCCCCCCCCCCCCTGCTATTTTCTGTGGAGTGCAATGAGAGAGATACAATGGAGGGAAGACAAATGTTTCTGCTTCTGCAGAAGTGCAAAAAATTCCACTCCAAGCAAGGAAGTCTTTCTACAAATTCAGAAAGTTTCAGGATGGGTCAAAGGAGCAAAACAGCATATAAAATATTTTACTCACACCTGCCAAGCAGTTATCACAGCTATAAAGAATATATTTTTTTTTTGTTTCTGTGAAGAACAGTTGGTAAGCAGAAGATATTGATCAAATATTGAGCAAATATGTGCATCCAAACTATTCTCCTCTTTCTCCTCAGGTTGTTTCAGAACAGATTCTCACTAAGCTCTTCAGCATGACACATCAGCAGTGCTCCAAGCTGTGGTGACATGGCAAGGAACATCTGTTACAAGTCCTGACAACCTCTCCTATATACTTCTAGTTAATTACAGTGTTAATTCTAAAGGAGGTCTTTCTCTTTACTTTTTTTTAAGATTTTTTTAAATGAGATATTACTTATTACCCTCAAGATATACAAAGATAAATGGATTCTTAAAAATCTATACTGTCTCATCTCATCAGGGGGAGGCTATAAACAATCCATATACCTTTGGCTGGTGTAATTTCCTCCTGAAGATTGATGTGTTTCTCCAGTGCAGCTCAAGACCATACAGCAGGCTACAGTCTGCCTTTTCAGGCTGCATACAAGGAAAAATTGTCTCCAATACAAAGTTATTATACAGATTCCAGGCCCAGACTGATTTTCTTCTCATGGTAATCAAAACAGTTGACAAGCTCCTGCCACCAAAGACATTTTCATTTACATTCTTCTGGTCATTAGGAAGGTGATAATAACAATGCTTGCACACATGAATGACATGTTCATTAGAGGATAGTAGAAGAATTATTCCTCTGCAGGATAGAACTTGGAAAAGTGTGAAGGGTGAGGTCTTAGCAGACTCTTGGTAATTGGATCCCTACTGGTGAATTGGAAGAAAATTTAACATGAAGCAGGACAAAATAAACTGAGGTTGTATTGGCAAAGAATTACCCTACTGGAATAGAAAGTGTTGGTGGCATAGACTACCTTAAAAGAGACTGAAATTTTGTGCCAATGAAGTAATCTTTCTCTTTCAGAAAATGTGCTAACACCTGGTTCTCAGCAAATGTTTTATCTAGGGCTCCCTTTTTGTACTGCTGGAGACTTTCAGGGCAGCCTTTAGTTCTGGAGGCTTCAATTTTAGAAAAGTAAAATGTAGGAGACAAATACTACCTTCTTTAAGGTTTAAAAGAAAGTCAGTGTGTTAATCATTGTGCCAGGCTGACAATTTTTCTGCAACTTTAAAGCCTGAGAAAGAAAAATTTCACTTATCTTCGCAGCTAGGTATTTCCTTTGGGTGTATTGAAGCAGGAAGAGCATAAGGCAATATTGGTTTTTGCACAAATTCACTGTCTTTAGGATTTAAATTCATGCCAAAAGTGGGTGCCTTTGCTTTTCCTCAAAGATGAAGCAGAAGAAACATGAGTAAAATGAGAATCAAGCTATGCAGATACAAGTAACAGCAAAATGCTTCATGATTCTTTCAGAATTTCCATTTACTAAGAATCAGAATGTTTTAAAATTCAGCTTTTGTGTCACAGAAATAATAACTTAAAACCTAGGTTTCATTAATAATCAAACCTAAGACAGTCTTAGGAGTTAAGTAATTCTGCAGGGTTTTTGGATTACTCCCACAAGCAGGTCCCTTGTCTCCACAGTGACTTCTCTGCAGTTCTTCCTTCCCTAGGATTTGTTAAGCCAACACTGAGTGCAGCTGATAGCAGAGCTTAGGCAGGATCCCAGCCTGCACATCTGCTGCTACCCCACAGCTAAAGGCACCACACAAAGCATCCAGTGTCAGACCCCAAACACCACTAAAGGACAGACCAAACCTTGGAACAAGAACAGATCATCAGCAAAACTTGCCACTTCAGTATTTATGAGGCTGAAAAGCAGCACTTTATGCTAGTGAGCAGACCAAACACAAATTGCTGAATTGCAGCTGGAATGGACCAGTAATGAGGCTGTGGTTTCACTGTGGGACAGGGATCCCCACTGTCCCATGTGCTGGTCACTCACCATGCTCTCATCATCTTAAGTGGTTTAGGGAGCAAAACCAACCTTCATCCTCTTATGCTGGATGGACACAAATGGCTCTGGATTGTCTCTGCCACCAAATTAAAATGCTCAAATTAAAATTTCATTGTGGAAAGGGCACTGTGTTTGCCCAAAGAAGGAATATGTTTTGTATATACAGCACCAAAGTTGTGGTCTGATTCTTTGCCATCCAAATGAATCTGCTTGAACAGGCTCAAATTAGGACTGCATGAAAGGCTATACGGAAAATAGTTTTGTCAGAAATAGCTTTGTCAGTTTAAAGAAATTCCTATTGGGAAAATAATAGAAGTTTAGTTGAGTATTTTCACCAGGAGATGATAAGGAAATAATTCTGTTTCCAGTGCCTGATAGGGCTGCATCATGAACAATTCACAATGCATGAAGGAGAAGAAAAGAGGCACAAGAGCCAAGACAAACTTGACTGAAAGGCTGGACTAACATCAGTATGCAAGTAAATGCTACCCCTTGCTGCTTGAATGTTCTGTTGCACTTTTTTGTTGTTGTTGTTGTGATTTGGAGAAGGAAAAAAAACCCAGCCAACATTGTTGGAATTTTCTTCAGTACTAATCAGGGTGCAGATTTCTGGGACAAAATGAATAACATTATGTGGCTTTGCCTGAGACTGCCTCAAAATGTACTTTTTTCACCAGACCTCATTTTTCCAGGCACAGACATCTAAAGGCTGTGCAGCAGGCAAAGAAATAACATCACAAAGGGAGCACCCTTTTACTTTCTCTTTGTCCTAGCAGAGAATGCACATAAGGTTTGTCGCCTTACCAAAGGGGACATCATGCTCTTGCTCAGCAGAAATGTCACTGGATTTTGTGTCTTTCTCCAAGGGTCCTTTTCCTGAGTCTCAGTTATTTCTACTGGATTTGTGAGGAGTGCCAGAGCCACGCAGTGACCACAAAGGTTAATACAGCAAAGTCTCTGTGGCATCAGCCCCTGAACTCCCCCTAAGCATGGGCTCATTTCAGAGACCTGTCTGCCGTAGATGTAGAGGTTATGAAGGGAGGACAGGTCAGTCAGTCCTTCCATGTCCATTCTGAGTGAGACCAGACAGGGCTTGGCTGTACAAAAACAGCTCTGATTGTCCCTGTTTCTCCAATGTGCCAGAGGAGGAGCAAAGTTTATGCTACAGAATAACCTCACTGTTAAATTCTGAGCCAGACGGAGAGGAGCAGATTGCTGGCTGCCCTGCAGACCTGCATGCTTCTCTTGGAATTTCAGACTATATTGCTAGCTTTTGTACAATAAAGACTATTTGCTCAAATGACCACATCCTCTCTTTACCGATTAATTGACAAAATATGAGAAGAACGAAGAATTAATACTTTTGGCAACTAGCTCATATTTGGCTCTGTGTAGAAGACAGAAACTTGAAAAAAATTCCCCTTTATTTAATTCTTAATGTTCTGGGAAAATTCAATACTTAGCACCTATTAGTGTGCAAATAAATGACCACCCTCTTCTTCTCTCTGAGCCTTGCAATCATACAGAAGTACACAATTTACTCTCATGTATGCTCTTAGAGTGAGTGAAGGTATAGTGAATAAACTAGGAAACAACCACTGCTGTGCTTAGTAAGTAATGTAAAACATTACCAGAGTGTATGCAATCATTCATTAGTGATTCAAATAGCAAGAGCAGAACTACATTTTCATGAAATTTGCTGACAGTGGCACAGTGGGAAGTACTAACCTTGCTAAGGTTTGGCATATTGTATAAAACAGTGCTTGGCCTTTTTAATAGAAACGAAGTGAAATGCAACGTGCAAGGCCAGATGCAGAAGGGCTTGGTACCAAGAATTTCTGCTGCAAGCTGGGTCTCACCATTGGACCTAAGAGAAGAGAGGAACCTTGAAACTTGATTTGATGAAGGCCTGACTACTCCAATGTCAGGTAGCACAGAGAGGAAATGCAGCCTGCAAATAGTGAATGCAGAGAGTGTTTGCTGAGGAAGCTTCACAGAGAAAGTGCTGATGACACAGTGCAGAACAAGTTTGGTCACCTGCCCAGAAAGGTTCAGTATGAAGTTTGTGGGATGAGCAGAAGAAAAGTTTTATTCTGTCAGAATAAACACAGAGAGCTCAGATTTTAACCTTATCAGACTGGAAGGTGACAAAGGATATGACTACTCATTTTAAGTGTAGTGTGTACTAAAAGAAAAGGAAAAAGGGAAAGTCATTTGAACTAAAGAAATATGCTAGCACAAAAACTGATCAGGATAAATCACTCACAAATACATCCAGTTTTCCTTTTAAAGGGTTAAGCACAAGAGCGATGAGCTTCAGGAACAATATTCCTGTTCGTGCAGGCAAACACTTTATTCTTTCAGAAGTAAAGACAATAATTCTGGCTCCAGCTGCCTGGCCAGGAGGGACAGGAATTCTAGAGCCAGTCTGAAATGGATGACTGAGGTTTCACTTTGGCTCCACAACCTTTCACAGCAAGCACTAAACACTGTCTGTGGCAGCAATGCTACCTCTGGATTCACAGCCCTACACAGGTGATCAGTGGCTGCAGGGCTGAAATTAGGACTGCATGAAAGGTCCTTCCAACATAATCCAAATAAATGTGTGCACATGACTGAATTTCTCTCCTTTGCAGGAACACATGATACAAAGTTTATACTGATTCTTTGTTTGGATGTCAGCTGTGGAAGAAGCTGCTTTACTTGGTATAGCATAACATTAGAATGTCATAGAATGTGCCTAGTAAAAATCATAATCTCAGGTACAAATTAATGAGCAAATTTCAATTACTGGTGCTAATTCACAGCAGTAGAATATTATGTCCTGTCATTGTCTTCGATTCAACACCACAAGAAGCCCTAAACAAGAATTTGCTGCACTGCTTAATTCTGGTCTGACTCTCCTGGAAACAGCCTGGTCACTGCTGCAACCTAAAGAAGCCAAACACAGGTGAATATTCAGCTGTGCTTACCTTTACACTTTCTGATGCCCATGATTCTAGTTCAGAACAACTGGTGGCATTTTTGCCTGGAAAGTTCTTAATTAGAAGAGCTTTAATTAATGATTGTTGTGGATAAAGAACAAAGGGCAAATTATGCCTGACAATTTGGTGGCTTTCTATGATGGAGTTACAGCATTGATGGACAAGGAAAGAGCAATTGCCAGACTATCAGGACCTAGGGTGCACAGGGTCTTATGTACCCTAAGTGTCTTTCTATTCACAATCTATTTTTGGGGGGGGTAATGTAAAAAACAAAAATTACTTTTCTTACCAAGAATAAAAGGAAGTTGTTCAATAGCAAATAATTGCAAGCTGACTCAGCTTGAGAACGAGGTTTTTATGGTAGCTTGACCCCAAAATAGTGCCCTTTCTTTAGCAAGGGGATATAGTCATGCATGAAGCATTTCCGTTTGAAGCAAAACAAGAAAATGTACATCTAAAAAGTCTCCTTCAAAAACATTTATTTCTGATCATGAAGAACATCTTTGTGCTATTTAAATCAGTATCAGGATTTCTGAATTGCTTATATTGCACAATTACTGTTTGAAAACTTTTGTGCTTGGATGACATCCAAGTTGTTTATTCACAGTGTGACACTAATTTAGGCAAAGAATTGAACAAAAAGTAGCACTATCTAGAGTATTCCTATTGGACTGCCAGATGCTCTTTTTAAAAATTATCTGGAAATTATATTCTAATCCTTTAAATACTGTGCTTTGTAATGCAAAACTGTGAATTCAGATGGTGTTTCACTAGGTCTTCAATGACAAACAGCCATTGACATTCACACAGACCTGCTTTACAGATAAATTCAAGGAGAGAAAATAAGAGAAGAATAATCCCATAAGGTTTTCCTTCCAAAGTCAGTCCTAAACACATCATCATAAGAAGAAATGGAAAAATGTACTGCACTGTATAATATTTTGTGGCAGCTACTCTTAAAGGAATGCAGCTCTGCTCTCTTACATGTTCTAATGTGAAAATCTCAAACCTCTGAACCATTTACCAGTACTACACAGACCTTCTCATACCTACTAAAAGAATTTTGTCTTTTTACATTTAACTTCACAACTTCTATGTGGCTTACTGCTTCCCAAAGATTAGGATCATCTATTTGGATGTTTTCTCTCATTTCTCTGCATGTTAAATTCTTGTTCCAGTGTTTGATTCTGAATAGTTGTTGTTTAGTTATTCCAGAGAGATATTTTGCTTTCTTCCAAACTTATTTTAAATATAACTTCATTCTCCAGGGAAGTCAGTGTCATCATATTGCATTTTATTTCAGTATGAATACAGCAACAATTAAGCATACACCAAAATTGTTACTTAAAATGTGATTATAGCAAGCAGAGGCATTGTAGAAACCAGCATCATCCCACTCAATGTACTGGCTCCCTCTGTGGTTCTTTGAATTTCATTTGGGGTTTTTTTAGTGATAACTGTAATGATGATTTTACTACTGTTATCATTGCAGAGCCAACACAGCCATGGAAGGCTGAGCTGGATTCAGTTTTGCTTCACACATCATTAATAAACCTGACAGCTCAGATCTGATTGCAGGACTTCTATTTCTGATGATGGAAAAAGAATGCAGTTCAATTTTCCACAGTGGTTTGGATTTTCAACACCAGCATTTAGAAACATTAGGGTTGGGTATGTAAAATCAGCAATGTTGACATAGAAGACTTTGAGAAAAGAAACACTTGTGAAGAGCAACACTTTTCAGTTTCTTTTGTCCTTAATCAATTAAGAAAGTTTTTTAATAAACCCTTGTATGGGTTGGATCACTATTTTTAGGTAGGAATTGGGACAGAACTGATCAGATATGTCAAAGGTGGGAAGATGGAGAGACTCCAGCTGACAAGTCATTTATGTAATTTCTGGCTTGTTGTGTGGAATCCATGGGAAACCCAGAGTTTTGGCATTACAAGCCACTGTCAGGTCTCTCAGATACATTACCAGTGCTCTTTCATTATTAGGTGTGTGAAAGGGTACTGGGAATCAAATAAAAAGGCTCACATTGTATCTTTAGCTAAGGGACAGGAGGAGCGTGGCAGGGAAAAATGAAGGGCAAGCTACTGCAGAAGGTGTAAGAGTTTATGAAAATGTAGATTTGTGATCACAGTGGAGGATGCAAAGGGATGAGGAATCAACACAGAAGTAACCCTCTTCATTTAACTTGAATCCTTACAGATGAAAAAGCACTCCCACAGCAGTCTCCTGACACTAAACAGCACCACATGACAAAGATCATTACATACAGAGCTCCCAAATATTTCAAGAAAAGGGAGTTATTAAGCCATGCTTTGAATCTTTCAGGCTGTAAACACCCTTCAGAGATACCCCCTTTGAGACACCATTCCCTGACACCTGTAATGAAACAAGGGTCCAAACAATGAGCTAGACTTCAAGGAAAGGACACAGGAAGGACACACTGTCCTGGCAGAGTTAAGCTTTGCTGGGATACACTTCTAGCCTAAGGGAGAAAACCTTGCCTCTCAACTAAGATTGCAGTGAAGTCATAAACAACATGTTTTATGGTTTTATCTCTTCATAAACAAGTAATTGCTGTAAATAGGTGTTTAACTCTCACCTGAACCAATGATCTCGTTTATACCCTCTCAGGTAATAATATTGAGATTAATATATTAATATTACCTCTCAGGCAATAAATTAAGAACCTGGCTTAAACCTGACTCTGTGGACAGTGTGTCTGCCCAGGCCAGACTGATGTCCTGAGGATTTGGGCTTCAAGTGCCTCAGGGAATGAGAGCAGAAATAGGAGATTCCTGTCCTTTGCCTTGCTGGAGAAGATACAGCAGTGCTATAGACCATCCTGCACACCACTTGCCCTGGCAGGCAACACCCAGCCCCTCTTTGGCAAGCAGTGTGAGGGGCTGGAAATGGCTGATGGTGTGGGGAGAACATGAGCTAAAATAAACACAAGGCAGAGAGAGATTATGGGAGGAATTTTCCTGGGGAATTAACCACCCATCTTCCAAGCCACCTCACTAATTAATTACTCCCATAACTACAGAATGCTTTAATCCTTTCTCCTCTACCCCCAAACTCCATTTCTTTCTGTCAGTCATTTTCCCAAAGCAGCCTTGGCAATGCCATTAATTGGTAACAAATTAAAGCAGCTACAGCACAAAGAGCACCTGAGGACCATACTAAGTACATTCAGCTGAATTTTAAACCAGGCAGCAGGGACAACTTTCTATGCTTGCACAACAGACAGCAGTACAAACTTCAAATAAAAAGTTTAAAAGAAGCTGCTGCAGGGATTTGCAATTTGTGGCACTATAAAGACAACTCAGATTTCAGGTGGGGAATTGATGTTGTGCTTGTCACAGAAAGAATGAATTTCTGAAATAATTTAAGCAGATACAAATATTTGAATAAACTGAAGATAAGCCAGAATTCAGCCACTGCTGCTTAGTATGCATTTCAGAGCAATAAAACTCACAAATCTCAAATTATCATGTTAAGGAAAGTTAGGAATCTAGTGGTGGATACAGCTGCATTTCAAGCTCTAGCATAATGAGCAGAGATAAGCCACAAAATTCCAGGTTAATTTTGGGGTTACTGATGGTTTCCCAGTAGTCTGTGTCTTAATGAAGAAGTGCAAAACAATGTGAACAGAAAATCATTGGCTTATAGCACGGAAAATTCTGGGTATAGCACTACAATTTCACAGAAATAGGTGCGCTTAGTTTCTGAATTGGCTGTATTAGTGAGTCAGGCTTGTCTCTTTTCACCTTGACTTCAATAATATCTGCAGTTATTGTTGGTATTTCTAAAAGACAAGCTTATTTGTCTCCAGCCCTTAGGGGCTGAAGAAGTGCAGACTCACCAATTAAAGGCTTTTAACAGCTGGATGCTTCCTAGCTGCTTAGCAGAAACATTAACTACTTAAAAAGAAAAAAAAAAATCCTCACCAGTCTGAAGAGGGCTACATCTCTCCAAAACAAAGGACGAGAGACCTGTTGAAAGCAAAGAAAAAGAAACAATTTTGATTATACATTGTTCTTCCTTCAGACAGCCAGGACAATTAACCTTTTCTGACAAAAATGCGTGGCATCACTTTTCCCAGTGCCGAATGCTCCCAGGGGGAGATGGTGAGACTGTGCTCATGGCCCATCTCCTCACACTGCTCCAGATGCTCTCCAGCACCCAGAAGGCCTGGGCTGGTGCTCACCCTGACTGTCACGGGGTGCTGTGTGACAGAGGTGCCCATCCTGACTAGGGCAGCTCATGGATGACACCTGCTTCCCTCCTGCTGCTCCAAGAGATGCTCCTGTAACAATCCCCAGGCAGCTGAGCTTGTGGCACCTTCCAAGCTGCCTGAAACTCTGTCCTTCACACGTTCTTTATTGCTGACTTCTACCCAGTCCCACCACAGTGCCTGGCAAGACTCTGGAGCAGATTCTCCTGGAAACTATCCTAAGGCACTATCCTATGAAAACTAAAACTATCCTATGAAAAATAAAGACACAATTTGTGATAGCCATCATGGCTTCACTACGGGCAAATCACACCTGAATAATTTGGTGGCTTTCTTTGATGAGGTCACACCATTGATGGATAAGGGAAGAGCAATTGACAGATTACCTGGGCTGGGGCAAAAATGTCTCATGCATCTGGGTCTCTCAGTTGGAGAGAGAAAGACTGGATGGATGGACAAGGAATGGATGGTCACACTCAAAGACTTGTGTTCAAGGCCTCCCTGTCTGGGTGGAGAGCAGTGGTGAGTGGTGCCCCCATTGTACCAGAATAGGTGTCACAGACAACTTTTATGGAAAATCCTTTCCTTAGGATTTTTCCTCCTGAGAAGATGAGAGGCATCAGGAACAATCATTATCTGCTGCTGTGGAATGCAACAGGTGTATCTTTGATTGGCCCATGTTAGGTGTTTCTAATTAATGGTCAATGTGTCCTAGCCACAAACCTTAGTTATCATTCCTTCCTATTCTATTCTTAGCTAGCCTTCTGATGAAACCTTTTCTTCTATTCTTTTAGTATAGTTTTAATGTTATATATATAATAAAATAATAAATCAAGCCTTCTGAAATATGGAGTCAAATCTTCATCTCTTACCTCATCCAAGAACCCCTGTGAAAACCATCACAAATAGGTACCAGAAATATTGGTTAGCAGAGAAACAGATGCATTTGCAGCCTGATTTAGACTGGGAAATATATTCTAGCTAATCTCTGCTTAACTATTCTGCCTGCATTATTTCTGGCCTGATAATAATGATAAACTCTTTCCTGATTAATATTCTAACTTCTTAAATATGTAAAAGCTACCTAATTTTTTGACTGCTGCATACCTAAGCCAATTACCATATGTTAATTAAAGGATTTGTCATCAACTAGCATTTCTAATGTTTCCCTCTATAACATGCTTGCAAGTACATGTCATAGGAGGTCTTTTTTCCCCTGCTCCATTTTAAATAAATATTTTAAACTATTCCCTGTTTGCTTTTCCAGAAGAACACTCTGATCTCTGTGATCAAAGTTAAATCATTATATGAAAACTCCATGGTTCCTCTTCAGTTGACTTTTTTCCCAGTCATCTGCGCTCTGATCTCTAAAAGAGTATTTCCATTTTGCTGTAAGCACAAACATCATCATAGGATCAGGTTGTATGAATGTGAATAAATGTCTGAAGTTATGCACCACTGCCTCTAATAAAGTGAATTATGCACAGAGAATGAAACTCACATTTTTATCTGATGCTATCAGCACTTAATGTTCATTACACAAAACAGAATAAAGTTGTCCTTAGTTTTTATCTGTCTGTTGCTAAATTATCTTGCGATAGACTTAATGTTAAAGAATTTTGACTATTTAGACCTTAGTTAACCATTGATTCTTAATTGCAAAAGCATGAGACTAAAAAATGACCCAGCAAAGTCACAATAACCCTTGCAGAAGATTCTGTTACATATAAAAGTAATAAAAAGACTGAAAAGGCATTGGTGTAGGGCCCAAGTAACCATGTGCAAGAGGCAAATATGTTAATTTTCAGCTGCATATGTTAAATGAATGCTGCGTTCTCTGGTTTCTGGGCTCTACTAAAGGACTCAAGCTTCAACAAAGACAATGCATGCTCTGCACCTTGGCTCTGTGTTTGGTTTCATGCCTGCAGGGAAGGACAGAGGGAAAAGGTACATGTGGGCTACAATTAAAGATTTTGGTTAGAGAATGCTGTAGGTAGCCATTGCCACAAGGAGAGCACTCAGACTGCCCTCTGTGCCAGCACTGGTACAGGAAAGAGAGTGACTCTTGTTAAAACTACTGTGTAGAAAAGATTATTCTATGCTCTTGTATTGTATTTGCAGAGAATGCCCCAACGAAGGCAAGAATGATGAATCTGACTCCATGTTCTCTGAAGGCAAATTTATTACTTTATTACACCATTTTATATTAAAGAATACTATATTAAACTATACTAGAGAATACAGAAAAGAGACTGAATACTAAAGAGATAATAATGCAAACTTATTACTCTCTCCAGAGTCCCAACATAGCTTGGCCCCAGTTGGCCAAAGAGTCAAAACAACTCACAGCAGAATCCAATGAAACAATCAATTGTGGGTAAACAATCTCCAAACACATTCCACATGTGACACAACACAGGAGAAGCAAATGAGATAAGAATTGTTTTCCTTTTCTCTGAGGCATCTCAGCTTCCCACAAGAAAAATCCTGGGAAGGGATTTTTCCAGAGAACGTGAATGCCACACTCTTGAACGCATTTCACAGGCATTTCCTTATTCTGATTTATATTATTTAAGATGGGACATATCAAGATGCTTCTAACTAAATATTTCATATTTCAAGTGAAGAGCAAAATATGCTCCATGCAAAATCAAACACATAAAACAGCTGAAAGGAGTTTTTCTTTTTTCAGACCATGCACCAGGATAATTGGCTTTTTAACCTCCACCTTTCATATGATAGACTTCTTGAATGCTCATTTTGTTAGAGCAAACTTTCTGGAATAAGCTGAAGAATTAATGTGTTTCCACTGGAAACATCAGTATTTGCTGAGCAATTGCTATCTGGACAGGTTGGATTTTTATTTGAATTCAGAAGTCTAAATAGATTTTTGAATTCAAATGGCTATAAATCATTGCAAAAAGTACTTAAAAGGGATTTAATAGTGTACATACTCTGTGTATAAAAGGGAATGTCTGCTCATCAAAAAAAATTACAGGGAAAAATAAATCTTAGAACTAACACTGCTGAGTCAAGGAGTAAAATAAACCATGACATGGCACTTGAAACCTTTGACTGTTGATGTCATGCAACACATCACTATGTCCAAGAGCTGTACAGCAGCAGAGGGAGCAGACTCTGTGCTGACAACAGAGTAACCACCTCAGAGTTGTGCTGTCTTGAGAAATATAATTTCTTCCTTCCTTCTAAAATTGAATAAAATAATGTTTCACTACTCTTTGTATTTAGTCTAAGTTCCCAACCACCTGTGTTCATTACGGAAAGAGACAAGAATAATCATACATGACCTTTCAGAAGGGCAACAAAAATAACTTTTTTTAAACAACCAAATAGCTGTGTGACAATAAATTACAGCACAACAAGAACCATATGTTAAAGGGAAAATATTCTCCTAGCAACAGAATGGGAAAGGTGCCTATTAGGGGATCACTCAACAACAAAAGAGGTCTGGATCTTAATACCATGGATATAAAAGGGAGGTGGAAGTATTTTGTGAGATTTGCTTCAGATGAGGAAGGGGAATGCAAAAATAAAGGATAGCAAAAAAGAAGCCACTGAATTTTAAATTTTGCTTCCATTCATTCATCTTAAATAGGAAAGTTTACGATTTCTTTCCAGTTTCCCTTTGTTTCAGACACTTTCAGGACACTTGGGTCCTCTGAGGTCATGGAAATCCTAGAGATGACCACATCCATCTGGTGAGTAAAGCAATTTCTAGGAACTGACATTGTGGTGACCAAACATAGGAACAGCTCAGGAAATGGCAATTTTGAGAATTGAACATAACCTAGAAGACTTTTCTTACCCTTTTTTTTGTTATGTTTTGTTTTTGTGCAGACTTGAATGTACCAATTAAAAAAAAAAAGAAAAGAAATATCAACCTAAGTTTCACTTCTCTCTCCTTGTACATCTCATAACAATTTGGCCAGCTGGAGGTAAAAATAAAGAGATTTTTCTAACTGTCAGCTCTACAAATAACCTGGGGCTTAAAAGCCCAGCTGCTTTTTGTCTAGCTTGTTCATTATCACGAGTAATAGTCTGCGTTCCATTAAACTTGTACAATCCCAAACTGTCTGTTTGTTATTGAAGGTAGACTCTACCCTCATCACTCAAAATTAGTTAAAAATTTTCTTGAAGGCAGGTTTATTAGGATAAAAATTCAGCTCCTTTCCCCATATTTGGGTTCTGTTAACTTTTGGCTTTAAAACATAGCTTAGAATGCACAACAAGTAATGTATTTGTAAATCAAGAAACCATAGCTGCAATTTTTCAGAGCTGTTTTGTGGCCTTAAGCTAAGTGTAGAGATATATTGCAGTGAGATGATCTTCTCTTTTGTACCAGCATTACACTGCTTTCATTTTCCTTAGAAAATGAAGTAACATGTCCTGTCAAGCTGTTTTCTAACACAAATCCATTATTATTCTATTCATAACTAATGACAGATGCCAGCAATAGAAGCCTGGTTCATTCATCATGTGTATTTTCTTTTTGGCTGTGCACCTGCACATGGGTTACTGTCAGGGCACTCAAGAACTCCTACTGTGCTTTTGATGCTAAATTATATGTCTCAGCAATGATTCCAGTTTTCAGGGTTCATGGATGTAAAATATCTCTTAACCCCAAAGGAAAATAGATTGCTGAGAACTGCTGCTCTGCTGCACATGGCAGAGAGCACTCACCAAGGTAGGATCAAAAACAAGGGACTTTATCTCTGCAGCCCCATGGGGTAAAGATTATGCCAGAAAAGTGCACTAAGAGGTTCACAGGAGCAATAGTAAGGCTGCACACATGTGTTAATTAAGGAAAAGTTGTAATTAAAAAGAAAAAAAGAAAGCAACAAACCCCCAGAGTCTTCAAAATAAAACCCAGTGCATCTCTGTTAAAGTTTTCCCTTCAGTATATCATGTCTGCCACTCCAGACTAACTAATTACTTTTTAAAGAAGGAGGGAATGAGTTTCTATAATGGATGAGGATTTTAGGACTTCTGTAGCAGTTAAACATCTCTAGCATTTATATGTAGCGTCTTAAATGCTTGAAGAAAAACACCAGTCATGGTGTTTTCAATTCTAAAGCCAGTCATGTTAAGATGGAAAAGTTCATTGAAGCCTTTATAGCAAAGACAAGAGTTTTGATTCTGGTTCATCTGCAAATGTGTCGAATTTTTTAGTACTTAAGAACAACAGAGAGAGTCAAGCCAAAGGCCTATTGAGCCCCCTAAAATGTCTCCAGCTCTGTCTAGCCATGGATAGTGAAGGAAAATCCTAAGAGCAGAGCAAACAAACCATGTTTCTTTTCATCAACTACCCCAGAACCAATAATATGTACTTCAAAACCCTTCTAAGGCAGAAGTACTACCTCTGGGTTTAACGACACTTTGTGAGTTGAAAGGTGATGAAAATAATTTTATAATGTTGGTGGAACTTGCCTTCTGATAATTTCAACTGATGGCCTCTCATCTGTGTTACCAAAACCAGTGAGTAATGGTTCCCCACTTATCTCCTTGCCACTGATAATTTCACAGCCCCATAGTCTGCTCTTGTTAATTATCTCTTCTTTTTATGCAGATGAGCCCTAGTTTATTTCATATCCCTCAACTGGAAAGCATGAATAACTTTGATCATTCTTACCACTACTCACTACTCTCTGCACCTTTTCTAGTCTTCTGCATCAATTCTTCAAGATGCTAAAAGAAAAAATTCTTTGTCTGTTCTTGATTTGGACTCTCTGGATTAATATTGTGACACAAAAGTTTTCTGCTTTGTTTTCCTGGGTTATTTAGTAATGACTTTTCTTTACTCATGACTGAGTAAAGAAGACGTGAAGAGCTGAAAGAAAATTATCAGCTATGGCACTGGGAAGATTTTTTTTTTTTATATATAGGCATTTTGGTATCAATCAGCACATACTTAGTATTTAGGACAGATTTTTTCTGTCTGCATTATTCTATACCCATCTGCACCATTTTTTTCCTGCCATTTCTTTTCCCAATCACTTAATACTTTGAAGTTATTCTGTTACTCCAAGTAGCCCTTTTATCACCTCATGTAATTTTATGTCATCAGAATTTGGCACCTCATTCTGTACTTGCTTTACCAGATAAAGCTGCAAGTGAGGAGCAGCACTCATTGCTGAGGTAACCTTGCTCTCCCTGGTACCACAGATCTCAAGACAGAATTAGACTGCCACAGGGACTTTTCCTGTTCATCTGAAGTGCAGGTGAACTTCTCTGCAGAAAGAGAAGGATGGGAGAGATACACCTAATCTACAGATCTCCTCAATTAGCTAACTGGAACTATTAGCTGCAGCTGATTATTGTGTTTCATATTTGCATCATAAGTTTTATAAACAGTGCTAATTTGCTGCCTAATGAGTCTGTAAGATTTGTGCTGGATGATGTTGATGATGTGAGGTTCAGTGCATTTGTTTCCTTCCTATTTGTAAGTTTTGGAATTCTGCTGCTGCTGTTAAATGTAGTAGTGATCAGAGGAGACTGAGTAGTTACTGCCAGTAATTTCTGCAGAGAATTTTAGAACAATCTTGATATGCCCCATAACCATTCCTGGCGTGTGTTCAGTACTGCAATACTGAACAGCCTGATGCCATTTTACTCTAGGCACTGGACATAAATATTATTTATGTCTTGCTTGGAATTTGACAGAGCAACCTGACTAGCTGAGGCTGGACTTCCAAATGATTCTCACTTGTCCACATTGTTAGTTTTCCCTGTGAACCCTCATCCTGCAGGGCTGCATTCAGAGGAGAGTTTTATTGCCAGCCAGGGCCTATGTACAAATCACAAACAGGATGGGACTGCTAGGAAGCTGCCTTGAGCTGTTTTATTTTCCAGCATCAGCCTCATTACATGGTTATAACAACGGGAAGATGCCATATCAGATCACATCCCAGGCAGCAGACAAAGAACTTAATGTTACAACTTATAAAGTAAGTTTTTTGACCAATCTCATAAAGCAAAAGCATATTGATAGCAGTTCTATCCAATCACCATAAGCACACATACCTTTGGTTAAAACAATGCTTGCTTATTTTGAATACAATATGGCTTGTAAGCCTTAAAACACAATGCACAGAGCTCCATTATTAAGCTTAGAACTTCCTAACATCTTGCTAGATAAACTTTTCTGTAGCTTAGAGAGTTATTCTAGACAAGCGGTAATACACAGACCATTGTTCTATTTGTCCTTACTTTTCTACTTCTTACATAATTTTTCTGCTGACCAATCTCATGGCTACTGCTTAGCCCCAATCACAGTTCTGCTGTCTCTGAGGCCTGCCTTTTGCAGCTTTCCCAAAACCCTCTGATTTTAAGGATACCCACAAGTTCAAGGAACTTGAGTCCATCAGGTGATCCACTGTACTCAGAGATGACACTGCAGACCATGGCAGAGCCAAGAGTAGGTTGAAGACAGCAGGACCACAGCTGGTACCTGCTTTCCAATTTAGAAATCACCATCTGTCAATGTCCCTAAAGTCAAAAAGTAGTTCTTTCATAGAAGCAGCAGCTCACAAAAAATATCTTCATTTTATTTCTTTGGTCTTGATAGAAAGAAGGTTATTATTTCCATCCAGTAGGTGAAGTTTCCTGTCTTTTCCAGCTCTAATGTCAAAGACATATAGTTACTTCACAGGAAATGTTAGACAATTTTTAGATAATTTTAAATATTTGGAATATATTTATTCTTTGGGTCAAAAAATCTTGACAGGTGCATCATTTTTGGAAAATCTGATCATGCATTCAATTTTTATTTGTTATAGTCACATGAAGTAGCTCTGTATTATGCTGAGCTGTAAGGCAGTGGTCATCAAGGACTTGTCCATATTGTTTGACTGCTTTTTTAGCCTTCCAAAAATCAACTTAATAGTGCAAAAACCAAGTATTCAAACATATTCTGGCCTCCTCTTTGCACTGCTGTGAGGGCTACAACACAATACTGTATGCAAATGCAGTTTTTCCATCTACCTCAAAGCCTCTCTTCAGCTACAATTGGATTAAATACTATTTTTCAGGCCAAGTAATCTCCTGACTTTTTGTTGTATCCAGTGACAGAGGCAGGGACAGTTGCAGAAAATGAAATAATCTTATTACTTGTTCTTGGCAGGATTTTGCTGTCCTAAAACAATGTTGATGTTTTAATAATTACTTCTATTGTGCTCACATCTGATTGGCTTAAGTTTTGTAGGGTCAAATTAGAAAATTCAATTTCTGAAGAATTTAAAATAAAAAAAAATTTAAAAAAGGAAAAACCAAGGACAGGGGAAAAAAAAGGCAAGATGAAAAGATGAGCATCAGTTGCTCACTATTGCTTCTTATTACACACCTATGTGTTTATATACAGATGGTAGATTATTTAACAGGGACAGAATGGGGCCATATTTCCTGAACATTTCAGTTTGGTTGTTCAGGTTGAAACCACTCCTTCTCAGCCCCCTCACCCCAATCAAAACTAAACTAACCAGTGAGATTCCTGGACTAGAGGGAGGTTACATGGGAGTCAAGTCTATTCTGAGCAGGAAAGGCTCAGGATAGTAACCTTCTGCCTTGGGGTAGGTTAACAATAAGAGGGATTTCTGTCCTCCCTTCCCTAAGGTGTATGGATAGAAAGGAAAAATAGAACCAAAAGCCAAGCTTTTCATTATGCAGATAATTGACTATTCTAAAATCCTAAACACAGTTTGCAGAATTTTCATCCTTGAAAGTTTGAGATCTAATTCAATCAAGCTTTGAACAAGTTGCTCTGACTACTAAGCTCAACTAGAGACCACCCCACATCCCTTCCCATCAGAATTATCCTGTGGGAAGCTACACAAGACATTTATAAGTTGCATTTGCCACCTGACTTAAGTGTTCATGACCAAAATTTGTAGAAACATTTTGAATCTTTCCTGTTCTGCAGGGCTAAGAGTGCCAACCTTAAGACACTAAAAAAAACCCAACAAATAAACCCTCACCAAAACCCAAACAAAACATCAAATGTTAAACTCCTATTCTCAGGTCAGGCCTAGAAATTGAGAGTACTCTTTATCATTTGCAAATATTTAGCCTAGTGAAATGATAAATACTTATAGCTGCACATTCAAGGCTTTTTCTAATTATATTACCGAGATTAAAACAGAAAAGTACACAGTAATAAGCAGATATCAGTTACTACTGCTGGAAATGCTTCCTGCTTTTTATACCAACATTAAAAAATTACCAGACTGATGAAGAGAGAAGGATTAGCTGTTTGTTTTATGTAGCTGTCTTCTGTGAAAATTAGCCCCACCTTTGCATTGTCTAAAAACATAGCATGCCTTTCAGCTTCTTGAAAGAAAAATAACTACATCACTCTAGGACAGGCTTCTTCTCCTCTATTACCACTTTCTCACATACATTATCATCCCCAAAACATATCCCTATTTAATTAAACAATAGCTTGATGCTTGGTTAAACTGCTTCATGGGACATACCCTTACTTTTTGGGGAGCAGTATAAAAAGCTTGCCCTCACTAGCAACTCCTTAAAATTATCTCCTCCCAAATTTACTGATGCAAATCATTTGAGGAAATAGCCTTGGCAAAAATCCTGTCCAACAAAACCAGCTGACTATGGCTGCCTTTACTGTCTAAAGCAAAAGTTATTTATAAGCCATTTTAAATAGGAAATAGCAAGAAGAAACCCACCAGTCATGAAAAGCATCAGCTCAAATATTCAGAGGGTATCCACCACACTCAGCTACAGCCATTGATTTTTCCCTGATTTATATCAGTTGCAAGTCTGGTTCAGCCCCTGTGAGCAGCTGCTTCTAATCTGCTTTAATACCATCCACATTGAACTGCTTATTGTTATTGGTTTTAGGGCAATACAAAGAAAGAGAGGGTTTGGATATAGCCATGGCTGTTGTTTATTGCCTGGTTATTAAACTGTGCTGATTTTGGCTGGGCACACTTAGTTACCAGCTGGGGTTAGACCACAACATAAGTTTATAGGGGTTTTCATTGGATTTTTGAGAAGTAGGGGTACATTAGTCTAGCAATGATCTTTTAACTAGAAAGATTAACCAAATGATAAACCAAAGCATATAGTGTTTTTAAATCTCAGGGACCAGTTAAGAATAGCAAATGTTGTTCTGAAAGGACATAAAAGTTTTATTATGGTTACCAAACTATCAGTAAGGTTATCCACTGGCAGAAACCCAGGAGTATTGCACATGCACACACACATATCCCTTTGGGATAGAGGGCAGGGGTATGAAGTTTTTCTCATGTTTCAGAACAGACTTGGGTTTACAAAACCTAATGTTATAATGGTACTGTAGACAGAAGACAAAAAAAATTGCTATATGATCAGCTTCTCTGCACAGGAAGGAGACTCAAGGCTGCTTCCTGAGAAACTTGGAAGAGTTATCTTTTGGAAGCTACCAGGGAAGGTGAGAGGGAAATAAATGTGTGGCCAAAAATTCAGGTAGTAATATCTTTTCTTCTACCACAATAAAAAAATATAATCCAAAACTCCAAGTCGCTGATCATGCCCTTTGACATGTTTTTCAGGTGATGGTAGGGGTAAGCAAGTGGACTCAGTAGCTAACATTTTAAAAGTGTTTAGCTTTGCTTAGAAACTGTGGCTACAAATCCCAGGACCACTCACAATCTGCAAAGACTTCCCTCTTTCAGTCATGTATAAATATGTATATGAAGTTTCATTCCTCTCTTCCTTAACCCTGTGTCAAATTTTCCTTGTAAATATGGCTTGTTCTGGGAGTGTTTACTAATTACAGATTAAAAACTGCTGGCTTTGCCTGAGTGTTTTTGCCCACATTATTGAAAGGCAATTAGGATTTTCTTTCTCTTTGCAAATCAAAACCAAAATGCCTGGGGTTTATGTGGAAGAACTGCTGCTCTTTCAGCACATTCGTAGAGGAAAGTACTTTTGGAGGCCCAGAGGATGGAAATGTGCTGACTTCACAGCCCATCAGACAGGACTCACTGCAGTAACTCCACCTCCACACCTTGGTGTCTCTCCCACGCAGCTCCACAGCAGCAGCTGCTGCAGACTCAGCCAGATAGCACAGGGAGAGTTGCACACACCTCAGTGAGCAGGGGCTCCAAAAAGTTAAACACTACAGACTGGGTTTTGATTTTGAAGCTGAGGTTTTGTCATCATTGTAAGGCACCACATTGTAAGCTGCAAGTAAAAACAAAAGGCTGGATCTGTCCAGATCTGTCTGCATAGAGCCTGAGAAGGGAACAAGATTTGCATGAAATTAAACTAAATAGCAGGGAGATGGATTCCTTTTCTGCTGATGGCAGGTCTCCTTCAAAATTGTGAATTGCCAGTTTAAAGGGAGGCATTACTTTATTACTGCTTCTCTTTTGCAAACAAATGTCATCTGCAGAGGAGAAGATGGACTGGAGGGGCAGACAAGGCATATATGAATAATATTGCAGTGTGGGATGGTCTAAACAGTTCAGAGTCATCCTGTGAAGTCATTCCCAAGTGTAAGAACTTTTCATTAACAAAGAGTACATTTTAAGGTTACATACAATTTTTCCATTTATGGCATTAGGGAATTTCATTTCTTTATCCATTGCTCTGAACCATTATCACACCAAAGAATGCAAAATCCTTAGATTTCAATTACTGCATATTCTGGAAAATTAAAAAAAAAAAAAAAAGGTTGCATATCTAGTTTCTATAAATTTAGGGTGACAGCTAAAAAAGCAGTTGAGTGGTCTGAGTCAGTAGAAATTGTTACCATCTAAATAAAACAGATGCATTCATTTGTGTCCACAGCCAGGAAACACTACCCATATTTTTTTGCTGTTCATGTCCAAGCAATGCCTTTTTTGTTGTTGTTCAAGCAGCTTGGATCATCTCTTTTCCACCACAGAAAAAGACAGAGGTTTCTGTGTGCTAGTAGGAATGCCCAGAGATTTGCAGACAGAGAGGAATTCACCCAAAAGTTATATTTATCCAGGTTCCACCTGCAGGCAAGCTAGGAGTGTAGGTATATCCTGAAGACAGTGGGTTGTCAGCCCATGATTCTTGTCTCCCTCCATTGGTTATATGTGAGGAATTTGTGGGGAATTTTGAAGGAATTTGAGATGGTATCTCTGAGTTGCTTTAGATGATATGATTTATTTTTCCCATCTTCTATATAGGCAGGAAGGGTCAATTCTCACATCTTCACTGCATGGCTCAGAAGGCCACAAGACCTCTAGTTACAAGACCTTTTAAGGATTTATTGACCAATAAAACACTTCTAGCAAGAATATTTATGCTTTTTACCCAATCCTTAAATATTTAGTGTTATGGACTCATGCTACAGTGTAAACTTTCTTAGCCACTCATATTATGACACACAAACCTCCAGCACTGCATTCTAAACTCCTTGTTTACCTTCAAAACGATTTTGATTTTTATTTCTTAAACTACAAAACTCTAAACTTTACTTAGTTTAACATGCCTCTGCTTTAAACTATAAATCCATATTCTTGCTTCTAGAACCTAAATTTGTAACCCTTTTCCAAGGTCTCAGATCAAACCTGTGTTTAATTCTAAGCTTTGACTTACAGGCCCAAAGTTCTGAGAGTTCCCTGCATTTTGGATTCCAACGGTTATAAAAAGAATTTAAACACCTCAGATAACTTTCAAATGTCTGAAAGCAAGTGAGATGAATCCCCATCTCAGATATGCCTTGGATCCATTTGTTCATTTATGATATTAAGATGTTTCCTGTTATGCACAAAAGCCTCTTTTTTATTTTTTTTTCTCCCTATCTGTTATCCTGAAAAAAGTATTTTTCCTCATAGAAGAGCCATTCTATGTGTAAGGAGCAATTAGAATAGGCCTTTAAAATACAGGTTGAATTTTCTGGAGAAAGCTTGCGGAAACCATTAAAACAGTTTCATTTGCCTACTCACACATACACACAAAAGCTTTCAGAAAGGATAATTATTCTCTTTTGAAAAGTTTAGGGCAGTTTTTCATTCCATCATTTTTTTTTTCATAACCTTTACCTGCAGATTTTCTCAGAGAACATTATTAAGAAATCAAGTCTAATGGTTATGGATATTTTCCCTCCTGCTAATCACTTTCAATAATCATTTTAAGAATCTTAATTTTTAATGGAGTAACACTTTTCATAAGGCTTGAAAAATAATAGGAATACGTTCAACTTTTTGCTAAATATTTAATTGAAAAAATCAGTGCGCCTTTCAAGATAAAAGTGTTTTGTTCCAAAGATCCAGCCAACTCTAGTCAATTATTTTTCTTAAGTTTCATGCCTGCAACACTCAGAATAAATGTCTTACAGCTTTTTTAATAAAGGAGATGGAATTATTCTTGTTAATTTACTGATTTTATTAAGAAGCAGATGAACTTTTAAAACTGAAGAGAAAATGGGCTTGCAGGAAAACTGAGAGATAAATACACTCCTGGGTATGTAGTGATACTTTTACTCCATCACTCCCCACTTCACCATACCAACTGAATTACACCACTGTTGCTCCTACAGCCATGCATTAAAAATATGGTTGATCAGCAAATGCCATTTCTTCTGAACACAGTTTGGACTCTAAGGGGACCTTAAAAACTTTAGAGTTAGATTAAGTCTTACCTTTTGTCTTCTTTGGTGGAAGGACTAAGTGACTTTTCTTTTAAAATATTTTTTTTCTCAATTGTTTGAACAGACTAAGTGCTTTGGGCCAAGTTTACAGAGGTTTTGTTGGTTTGGTTTATTGTTTGTTTAGTTGTTTGGGGTTTTTTAATATCTAAAAGCAGTCGTTCTAAACCTGCCACTTAGACTTGCATATGAACACCATTGTGTGTTTATTAGGTCTATGGTCCTGAGAGGGGTTTCTTGAGTTTGCAGTAGGATTGTTCTGTCACCATTTTATTAAAAAGTCTACAGAACTGTGGGGATAATATTTTCTATTCCATCCATATGCTACAGCCTGCCTGGAGCAGGGATGGTCTCCTCCAACAGAGGATGAGATGCAGTGCCCATGCACCGTCTTCTGCTGTCACCAGCAGTAATAGCAGCTGTAATTAATAGCAACAATAACAATAACACATCACTGCTGTGTAGAGAGTGCAGGCAGGCTGGGTTTTCTTGTACTGCTGTTAATATAAAAATATTTAGATAGATTTGTTTTAGAAACATGGATTTAAGTTTCTCAGTCCAAACAAAGTTGTTTGGAACTTGTGTGGGAAGAACACGATGTACTGGCCCTCTTTAGAAGCAAGCAAACAATAAGCCTCTTGCTGCACTGCCACAAGACATATTTATTATTTATTCAATTTCTTTGCCCAGTTTATTTTTCAACACCAATTAAAAGCTTATTCCTGCATCTGAGTCCAAAATACCTTGGGCTTCTGCCATTCTGGGTATTCATCATGCTTTGTCTGCCTCTTTGTTCTGCAAAAAGTACTATCAGCCCATGCTGTTCATTGCAAATATTGAATCAAGACATCATCAGGTTATTTATTTTTTTCAATTGTTTCCTTTTGTTGAGAAGGTGAACGAAAACAGCCAGCATTATAAACAGTGAGGCCTTTTTGCCTAATAAAATAAATCTCTATATAGTCAGAAAAAGTTAAATGAAGATAGAGCGTTGTCAATTCTCTGATTCACTAGGTTGCTCCAAGAATTTTTTATAAATATACTGTACTGTAACTGCATTTCAGATGCTGGAAATTTGTGACTGGCTCTCTTTCTCCAGCCACTGTTAATTCTGCTTGGCACAGAGGGTTTTATCTTCATCTGGGTATCAGTCTGTCTGCCTCTAGAAAACATGCATTAGGGACACAGTCCTGTGACCTCAGGTGAATTCACCATGGAAGAAGTCAAGAGAAAAGGGATACAGGATGGAAGAAAGGACATCAAGAGGTCCATCAAAATGTCCATTATTATGTCACGTCACTTAATGTGGTCAGTCTTCCTGCCTGACATGACATGACCACCACTAGGCTCTCTTCTAGAACAAATTCCACAACTTTGTCTTTGAGCTCACAAGACTACTGTGATGATCACTAGTCAGGGCTGAAACACTTCTCTGCAGAAACAACAGGGACTATTGACATATTTTAATGCAGATCCAAATAAAAATAAAATAAACAAAATCTGGATCAAAACTGACTGATTATCTTCCTAAGGGGCAAAACTCAGCCCACAGACTAGATAGTGAAGGGTAGAGTTCCACAGCTGAATTGTCAGAGAGCTAAAAACTTGGCACAGCATCCTGCAGAAGCATAACAGCTCCCATATTCATTATATAATTACAGTTACTGATTAATACTCATCCAAGGCTCAGCTGGCTCTTCCACAACTGCTGTAGGAATGCTCTCTCTGGAGAGAGAGCCCTCTTGATGCCAAGGTGAGTTCCCCATACAAATAAAGCAGAAAGCAAAGACTGAGGCTGAGAGTGGAACAAGGAAACCTGATAGAGGATGTTCTCTCCACCAAATATAGCATGGAAAAACATTATTTTTCAGTGGCTGCAACTGATTGACAGTGCTGGCAGGAGGTACTAAATGAACCTGTGCAAGATCAGAAAAGGATTTACCTGTGCCTGTGCCACTGGAAGACTGTCTGTGCTTTTTCAGGGGAACTACTCTGGATCTGAGCTAGGACATCAGAATCTCTCTCTCTAGGGGCAAGACAGAAATTTGCTTTTGTCCATTAACCTCAACAGTTCCCTGCAGCTGCCCAGCTTGCAAGGCCCCAGCTACTCCAGCTTATAACCATGGGTCTGCCTCCACCCTTCTGCAAGGGAACACATCCTCTTCTGTAGGGAAAGCAAGGCAGGGGTAGCTGACACTGAGTAAGAGGTGTGCTATGTCATTCACATTCTCTGAAAAAATCCCTTTGCCCAGGATTTTTCTCCTGGGAAGCTGAGATGCCTCAGAGAAAAGGAAAACAATTCTTTCATTTGCTTCTCCTGCGTTGTGCTCATGTGGAATGTGTTTGGAGATTGTTTACCCACAGGTGATTGTTCCATTGGATTCTGGTGTGAGTTGTTTTGACTCTTTGGCCAATCAGTGCCAACTGTGTTGGGACTCTGGAAAGAGTCACGAGTTTTCATTATTATCTTTTTAGCATTCAGTAAGTATCCTTTCTGTATTCTTTAGTATAGTTTAGTATAGTATTCTTTAATATAATATAGTATAATGAAGTAATAAATTAACCTTCTGAGAACATGGAGTCAGATTCATCATTCCTGTCCTCATCAGGGCACCTTGCAAATACAATAGTATGTAGTTCAAATCTCTTTCCTTTGCTGAATTCTTGTTCTAACTTCTAACTTTCAGTTTTGTACTTGAATACTGGAAGCCCATCATTTATATGTCATTTCTCTATGACACTTCAACTTGGGGGTAATGGAGTGGAATTGACTTTGAAAAGCAGTAGAGGATTTTGAGAATGCAAACATTTACCAACTCTGCTGAGGAAGAGCAAGGCTAGAAAACAAAAAAGAGGGAAGGGCTACATATAAGACATGATTGTAAAATTAAAATTGTATTGATTTCCTAGCATTTCTAGAAGAAAGGGACATTGAATGCCACTTGGTTTAAATCCTGTTGTCTATGAGAATACACAGAATGGAGAAAGTTTGTCATGCATTCTTCAAGCTCTCAGTTTTCTGCCTGGCAGATGTGTAGCACACAGGCCTTTTCTGCATCTCCTTTGGAATAACTGAGTATCTATGAGACTGGAAGGAGATCAGTACAGTGAAAATGGCAAGAGGATACAGTAAATGGGAAATGGAACTTTGCAGTTAGAAGTGCTTTGTGAACCATTTTGGTACCTCCCCTGATTTCAGGACAGATTTTTGTTAACGAGTTCTTCTTAACAGGGGTTGCAGATAGTTATAGATTTGAAAACTGGCTGCCATGGAGACAAGCTTATCAAGCTCCCCTAGCAAGATTCTGTCCCTTTTTACACTGTTGGTGCTGAGGACGACAGTTTCTACATCCTGACTTGTTGTTTCCTTCAGTCAGGTTTGTGTCTCTCAGGGTGTCAGGACTGTTTACCGTTGGAGATTACAAAGAACCATCTTTTCCTTCCTCACTCCCTTTCAGTCAACATTTGGGCAGCACAAATAAAGTTCCCAGGAGCCCCTGAAACACTGAGAACACAGGGCACCAGGAAAATTGCACACTGGTGTGACAAGGTAAAATCTGAGACATAAAGGCTTTTGAAGAAAAAAAATACAACAAGCAAACCCAAACACTGTGATTGCATACACCTGCCTGTAAAAGCTGTAACACTGTGATTTCTAAGACTGCAAAACTTCATTTGTTTGTGTATTTTCGCAAGAAGGTAATTTTTTTCCTGACACAGAGACGTGGTAGGGGAAAGATTGTTTATAAAATCTTGTGACCTCTAAAGAAAATTACCCTCGGTCACAGTAGGGGTGCTGCCAATGCTCAGACTCTCTTTGAGAATCTCCAGATATACAGGATACACGGAGGCTCTTGTCAAACTCTCTTTAATTTGCTGCTCTGTGTAGCCTGCCCCCATCTCCAGCACAGTCCTGTATAGGCACAGTGACACAAGGCCAACCCAGGAGCACTGACAGCCCAAATGAGACCTCATTGTTGCACTCAGGAAGAACAGGGAGTCTTACTTCACCACAAAATCTGACTTCTCTTACAGGTGTGCTGGCCCAGAAGGGAATTGGCATTGCACTAGTAGGCTGCACCCTTCCTTTCTGCTGGAAGGAATTATTCAGCCATCATCAGTATGCTCTGCTCTGTAATTTCTATGAAAGCTTCTATGGCACTAGGGTCACACAGAGCAACTGGAATCCACGAGACAGCAAAGACACCAGGCACAGGTCAGGAGCTCAGTTTGCCACTTGGGAGTTTCTTCATAGATTTTTGTTTGCTACTGGCTTAAGATAAATCTCTCTGAAAGCTCTTCAGTGTCAAAGTAAACTGGAAAAAGGTCAAGAAGAGCTTTGATTCTGCTACTTTCTCCATTCAAGTTTGCTTTCCTCACAGCCCTGATTAGTGTGTCATTTTCTTTCTCCATATCCTTCTTTCCCTTGAAAAAGCCCTTCTTAAGTGTCCCTAGACAATGTGCTGGTATGACTGATCTGAGAGCTCTGTATTAGAGATTCAGACACTATTTCCAAGCAGGCTGGTGCATTCACACAGAGGACAAGGCTCAGTTCTGGACTTTGCTTAGCGGGTTTAAGTCCAGAGTTTGGTGCACTTCACCATTCCAAAGTTTTCTTCCAAACAGAAACCTTCCTTAAGCTCATGGAGGACTGTCAAGCTTTTGGCATCACTTGCTCTACTATTCCTGTTATCTTCCCTATATAGGTAAAATTCTGGTTCATGGTAGGAATAAGGAATTGGATGTTGGCTGTTTGTGGGTGTGAGCAATGTCTGTAATATCCACGACAAAATTTCTGGGAAGTGAGAGTGTTAACCTGTGATAAATCTGTCAGTGGTTTGGCAACTTAAAATCTCAGTCATGTGGTAACAATTAAAGAATTTTCTTTGCCCATATGGAGCAATGATCCACCAGTCCTAAGGTATTAGATGCCACTGTCTGGACTCCAGCAAAAAAAAATGGGAAGAAATCACCTAGAGAACCTTACCAGGACTGCATTGTGATCTGCTGTTAATGGTCTGGCCCCTTAACTCACTCTCCAACATTGCTCAGGTTTCAGGAACTTTGCAGGGACTTATTTGCCTCATCCACTGCCTTCATCCTCTCTTCCCCAGCTAAAGTGGGGCCACCCTTTCCCATGCAGACACCATGGTAAAAATGAAGATACCTGGGCTCTCCACTGCTTTGTGTTGGCATCACCCCAAAGATTTCAGGAAAGCTTAAATGATTTTTATGGGTCCAAGTAATTTAAATCATTAAAGAATGATAGCCACCACCTAAACCCATGATTTAATACCAAAACCAACTTTTGCTGGCATTCATTAGTTACTGGAGCAAACAATTTTAATTTAAAGCAAAAAAAGATGATGGAGGAGTAGGTCAAAAACAGGAACATAGAAATAGCAACAAAAAGAGACCAAAGATATAGTTAATGTCACCAGGACAAGCCAAGTATCAGCTGTCTATGCACGAAGATAATCAGGGTTTATAGTGCAGAGGTGAGTCTGTGTGGGATTAGGTTTAGGCTATTTCATCAATTACATAGCCATAAGCTATAATAAAAAATAATGATAATACTTTGCACTTGAACAGTGCTTCCATCATCAGATCTCATCTAGAAGTACTTCAGAAACATTAATTGAGCTACCTGCCCCTGTGAAGTACATATTAGATTATTACTATTATTATTGTTATTGTTATTGTTATTGTTATTATTATTATATCAGTTTTTAAGTGGACAAAGAAGTTACTCACCCAAGGTCACCTCCATCATGTTTATAAGGTCTGTCAGCTGACAGTCATCTGAGATGCTGTTTCCAGGCTGAAAGAAGGGATAGGGTGATCTGGGGATGATAAAATGATAACCGCTTGTCTCATATTTGTACTATGATTCCACAATTTTAAGACTGGTGTATCCATATAATGATGTAGATTCATTAATGCCTAATTTGATCTAAGTTACAAATTTTATTTTTTTTCATTCACAAAACCTACAGAAACTGAATATCTGTGAGTTCTTTACTCCCTTGCTAAATTTATTTTGAAACTGGCCAATGTACTCAAACACCATAGGAAGGAGCAAAAAGAATCATAATGCTACCACAGGTTTGTTTTCCTATGTCTTTCACTTTTGTGCTTATCACCTGAAGACAACTGGACTATTAAAAAGTTGTCATTTACATTACAGGTAAATTTACATTTCAGGTAAAACATGAGGGTTTTTTTTAAGTGGAGTTTCAGGCACTAAAGTTATACAGTGAAGTGATTGCTGTTTGATAAACCATGAATTGCCCAGCTCACTTTCTCCTTTCAAGACAGCCCATTACAGGCTTTCCTTAGAGGTTAAAGATATTGCTTTTATAGAAGTCAAAACACCTAAGGGACACAGGTTACAAGAGACATCACTGGCACAAGAATAACAGAGAGCAGCTTTGTGTCACAGGGGGTGACCACTGAGATCCTTGGCAAACCCAGATATTTTAAAGCATTTTATACCAGGAGATCTCAAAGCGACATGAAAAAGGAAAAAGTTTGGTTCTTTTTTCCATGTTTGGAGAGTGGGAAAGCCAAGACACAGAGCAGTGAGGTGAGCTGCCTTTCACCTTTCACAGCTCAGAAGTGGGGTCCTCAGACATCAAGGTGTGCATCTTGTATTGCACAAGGTGTAAATTCCTGTGTATTCCTCTGTAAAAATAAGTTTCCTTCACTATGCTTCTGAATTTGCTAGAATCTGTGGATGTGCCTTTCAAGAGACAGATTTGAAGAAGCTCTTGTATTGTAGCAGAATTAAAGTGAATGAAAATGATATTACACTTGTTAAACCCATATCCTATCTTATTCATCTGTTGTCTCTGCCATGTCTAAACCCAAAAACAAACATCTTCAGCTCCCTGTTTTGGTGATACGATGCTCTGTGATGTAAGGCTCTCTCTTCTGGAGAGTTCCTCTATGGATTACACCTGCAAGAGATTTAAAAGCCCACAGAAGCTTTGGGGCTTATGATCTCCCTGCTGTGTCTTTGAAGGAGGGATGGAATCAATAGGTTTTCAAAAGAGCAACAGCCTGCTAAGTGGCTGTGGCATACACAGCAGTATTGGATATAGGTAAAATGACACTCTGCATCTCTCCACCTCTTTGAGTTGTGTCAGATAAAGCTGCTTGCATTAGGTCTGTACATAGTTACTTCTTGTCACTCTGCAAATTTGGAAATTGAAGATGAGGCCTGGCATAAGTGAGAACAGATCTAAATATTTTATGGGTCCTGATGGGTTCTTAAGTATGCACAACACCTGCTCCACAGCACAAAGTGACCTAATGTCTGCAGACAGTGATGAAGAACAAAGACACCTTCTCTCACTCCTCCAGGAGAATGGCAAATATGGTTAAGCAGGGAAAAAGCAGTGAAACACTGCCTTGACCACTGCAGCCAACCTGGAATTTGAGCTGGGCTGACTCCAGACCAGGAGTACATTCTCTTTCCTTATCATCTGGCCTGCTTTAGAGCTCATTTGCTCGAGAACCACTAAGCTGAACTGCGAGCTCTTTTCTCCTTTTCTCCTCTCTCTTGTGACAAATAGATTGCAGCAAAGAGTGAGGAAAAAGCTCACAACACCTTGCTCTTTGCAGGAGCCATCAGCTCCAAGCAATCTCTGTCCATTTCCTCTGGCCACAGACCTATTCACTCTCAGTTTCCAGTCCTGTTGCTGGGGAAAGAATGATTCTATAATTAGTTTCCTCAGTAGCATTAAAGCTGGTACTTCACACAGGAACACGACAGGAAGGGATAAACAAGCTCACAGTCACAAACTGATTGATGGGAGACTTTTACTGGCCCACACTGAAGAGATTTAAGGCCTCATTTAAAGGCGTTTGAATGCATTTAAAGTTTTTCATCAATGTCACTGGGGGGTTTGTATTAGCTCTCTGACAAGTGAGATATGTGTAGGATTTTACAGGAAAACTATTGGGTTTTTCCCCTCCAATTGAGAAAGTTCCTGTTTTCTTCTTGGCCATAAAAAATATCTGTTAGCTGCTTGTTTGTGTGTGCCCAGCCAACTGGTTTTTTTGACCTCTGTGATTGTTGTTCATACAGATGTGCCTGACACAAAGCATAAACTTAGTTTTTTATTTTCTCTTCAAACTTCATGAACTTATAACTGTAATGAGTATCTGCTTAAATAAAAGAAAGATTAAATATGTTTGTTAAATGTGGTGAATACCCTTGGATGCCAAAATTAATTATGTGTTGAAAATGTAGCTGTTTGAAATTGTACTAATATGAGGCATTCCGAATAAACTAAAACCCCCTGGGCTTTGAGGTTTCTACCTCTGCAATAAAAGACAGAGAATTTAGCTACAAACTTACACAGCCCAGAATGTATTCAGAAAGACAACTTTAGATTAAATAGTGACAGACTTTGCTAATTCCCTGTCTGTACTGAAAAATACTATACATGCATGTGTTTTTACAGATTTTTGAAATGCAGGATAGAGTCCAAGGGGGTTTGGATTAGACCTCTCTGACAGGCACATCACAACTACTCAGTATCCCTTGCCCCTGTCTCTGGCTCCCCACTGTTCTGCAACTGGGTCAATCCTCTTCAGTGATAAAGTAACTCCTGAACAGAAAGCACTTGGGATACAGAGGATGAAATAGCCTCTGATAGAATTTTTTTTCAAATTGTCTTCTTACTACACAAAGCCATTTCTATTCATTTTAATCAACAATAGCTAAAACACAACAGGACAAAATAGAATAGCACAAAATTGTCTATACAATAGCAGGAACAGTTATTTAACTTCAGGAAATTTTATTCTGACCTAATGATATCATAAATGCCACAAAAATACTCCAATTAGTATTAAAAAAGATATAAAGAAGAAACTGTTTCATAAACAATTTTTTTTCTCACTCTTAAGCTATTAGATTAATATATATAATTTAAGGAAATATAACCACTAAAATATATTAGGTAAGATACATTGTCTTACTTTGCTCCCTTTATATTCCTTCATGTCAACCCAGAAAGCAGAAATTTGACTGGTTTCATTTTCCATGTGAATTTAAACAATTCACATGAGATTCAACCAGCACAGTCCCTGCAAGGAAATATTCTGCTTAGGAAATGCCTCTCTTGCAGGAGGAAAGGGGATGAAAAGGAACCTGTGTTGTGGCAAAAGAGATGTTTTGGATCCTCCTGTGCCTGTGGGGGTGGGCTGCATTTTGTGGACTGAAAGTGGAATTTCTGGATGTGAAATTCAAACCAGGCAGTTTGCATCAAACCCACTCTGCTACTCCAAAGAAGAGCAACAGTGGATGAAGCTGTGGTGGATTATCTGAAAATGAGGAGAGAGAACTGCTTCAGCATACAGCACCTTAAATCTCCCTAAGCTACATGGATATCACACTTATATACAGTTAAATGTCCTTTTGGTGTTTAAGAGCATCTTCCAATCAGGTACCTTTAGCTCAACACCCAACCTCTTGTACTTCCCTTCTTTATCCCTCTTGGATAAAAATCTGGGGTGAATTTTCCCCAAGGGCTTTAAATAAAACCATGACAGGAGCTGCTGAATAGCTGTGGGATATAGAAGCCAGCTCTTTTCAGAAATTCCAGGTAGGACTGAAAGCATCTTGGTGAAGGTATTCTTTCTCATTATGTGTTTGCACAGTGCCTGACATACAGAGAACAGCCCCCCACAAAACTTTTACTGAAAGTTTTTAAAGTACAGTTGAAGAAAATTGCTGAAAAAATAGGAAAAAAACCCTCAAACCAATATTATGGATTATTAAAAATAGCTTTTTCACAGTCTAGTACTTCAAATTCAGCGCTGCTTTTCTATCCCAAATTACCTGCTTGCTTGTTTTGTAAGAAAAGTTGACATTTTCAGCTGCAGAGGAATGAATTCTGAGGAGTTTCAATTCTATGGTTTACTATAAATTAAAACAGCATAAGAATAATTTACAAGGAATAGAGTCTATCTGCAGGTTGTTGTTATTCTATAGTTTTCCTTAGACAGGCAAGCTGTCAGTTATTAATATTTTGCAAATAATAATATTTTGCTCTCATTTTTGCTACAAAACTGGAATTCTCTGTTCTATTTTACCAGGAAGTAACAATAATAATAACACTCATAACAACTTGCCTCACAATTTAAGCCACTATTAATTCTCACTGTCTTTTTGAAAGAGTGAAAGAAATGGAAGTATTTTCAATTTTTCCTGCAGAAATTAGCCCATTCTTTAAGTTTTTATCTGTCATAAAGCACCTGCATACACTATTCCTAGTGATTGTATGAGTTGGTGAGTACTGGAATATGCCCATGTGCTTGCCTGCACATTGTTCACATCCATCTGCCTTGTCATGCATACATAGGTAAATACTTTTATCAGAGCTCTCTGCATGAAATGATAATTTCTGGACAGTTATGATTATTGAAAAGGAAAAACTAAGGATCCCATCTCATTATGGTGGGAGAAATGTCTCTAAATATCAAATCCAAAAGAGTCCTGCAATATCAGGCAGTGTTATAAAAACCCCAGGTGATTTGAAAAGAAAGATGGCTGATAATTCTTACTGCTAAAAATTCTTACTACTGAGTTATTTCTTCAAGTCTCACTAATTAATATGAAAGAAAGTCACATGGGCACACCAAATGCTTATTTATAGGTATAAAATGCTTTCATGTTAAGACAAAACTAATCTGAATTTCCTTAAACATGTCTTATTATCTAGGTCTCAGATAAAAATGAAGTCAAATTCACAGATTCTGAATCTGTCCTCATGAGTTTAAATTTAAGGTAATATCTTCAGCTTACATGTAGTTGTTGCAAAAAAACTGAAAGCAGCTCCCTCCTCTCTATGTAAAAAATCTGTTATCTTTGGAATTAATCTCACTGCCTGTATAGAATTAATCCTATCTAGTTTCACTAAGCCTTTGTATATGTATTTATATGATGATACCTGCTTTTTTCAGGCATCAGGGGATTGCTTGTAGAATTAATTCCCTGGCAGACTTTACAGCAGTGTATAATGTAAAGCTGTTTAGTAAGCTACAGTGTGATATTCATTTACTGGAGGCTCAAACACAGCGATGCTGTGTTACAGAAATGCAACACTGCTATGCTAGAAAAATGGCACTGATCTTACCCATACTCTGCATTCTGCTTCCAAATCTTGCAAGCTCCCAAATAAGCTAGTAAGTGAAAATGGTGGCTTGAAGGTATTATGGAAAATGAAGCTGGAAAAACAAGGAAAACTGAAATGAAACCTCTCTCAGATGAAATAGGATAACATTTTTATGATATTCATTGGTAGTTCTTGAGCCAGAATATACTCAGGCATATTGGGTTGCTTGCCCAGAATTTAGTTGTTAACAAACACATTTGGGAGATAATGACTACAAATCCACCATTGTGCATATGCTGTGTGATTGTCTTATACTTTTCGGGAGAAAAGTTATTAGAAGAATTACACTGACTGTGGGCAGTCAATTTTAGGAGGTTTTGTCATGCACAGTGTTTGCCATTTACATCCATAAGAGCAAATAGAAATTGCTCCAGAGGGTAAAAATTGCAGCCAAAAATATATATAAACAGGAAAAATAAACCAACCACTGAATTGTACATGAACTCAGTGTTTTGTTGGGTATCATCAAATGTTAAAAACCAAGGCAAATAAAAAGACACACAAACAAAAGTATCCTCTTTTATTAGGAAAGGGAATACCATGGTTTTACTTCTAATTCCCTGTTGAGATTCATTATCTGGCAGAGGATAGGGACTGCAGTAGCTTTGTTAACCATTTGTCATTTAGACAGTCCTGTGTATTATATAGGAGAGAAGCAAAGTCAGACAGAGTTATTTTAATCTTGTGGGGTTGTCTATGTTTAGACAACTTCTGTCTGTGCTTTGTAGCCTCTTTGTGATGTGTCACCTGACCTCTCATTCTGAAATAACTTTTCATGGGTTTTTATTTAACAGAGTCATTTTATCATTGACATTTCTTTTTTCACTGAGCTACAACCTAAGTGCCACACAGTCAAAAATGTCCACTGGGAAAGATCCAAAGCAGGAGGCTGGAGCACATCATCAGGCAGGACTGAGCTGCCTTGGAGGTGCTACTTTGTGGTGAACTTGGAAAAGTAATTACTACAATATTTAATTCTACTTGAAGGCAATGTCATGCAGGTGAGGACTTAACACGCTCTGGGTGTGAAAGCTTTTAGAGTCAGACTTCACACGAGTGTTGGTATTTCTGACCTTTGGGCAAGTTCTTTCCTTCTCCTTCCCTCCTGCAGAAATATGCAGAATGTAGCTCTCACTCAACTTTTCTGTCCTTCAAAAATGCTTCATCTTCATCACTCTTTTATGATTCTGGAGTATGCTCCTACTGAGATCTCTCCAGGAATTAGATATACCAGGACAGAATCATCAGCTGAGGATAAAGCACCATGTGTTTAGAACAGAAATTGCACTTTATATGTACCTTCCTACTCTGTTGTAAAGTCTTGAACTACAGTCTATTGGAAACTTTTGTGACTCTCTGTAGCTTCAATGGAAGATAATGCTTTCAGTATAATTAAATAAATATCCCAAATGTATCAATCTGGTCTATAACGCCTGATCTGAAATCTCACCAATCTGCTTGAAGCTGCCTGGCATTTCTGGTTTTGATCCAAGCTGGGAATACCAAGATAACTGATTTTATCATTGTGAAAAGACTTCAAGGCTGTGAGTATGCATTTATAAATGAGTATACATATTCATGTATGCATGCAAAAAATAGGATTAAAAGGGAAAAGATAGTCAGTTACATGTTGCACTAGCAGTGTGTAAAAGTTCTAGGACAGAGTCCAATTTATCCAAAGAAATTCAGTAGTGCTACATTCAAACTTATTTTAAACTTGAACTTTTCTGCTCTTTACCATGGGGACATGCATGGGTAATAGCTTCTCAGATAATCAAATTCAAACTATCATATTAAATTAACCAAAAATTAATAACCAGAATGCCCCAGAAGTGGATTATAAGGAGCAACGTGTAAAGAACACTGAAATGAAGGGGAGACTGAGCAGAATTAAGGAACAAAGAGAAGATAAGTTAAAAAATAACAAATTGGTGCTTTTTATGCACAGCTCACAGCAATCTCTATCTTGTGGTTTAAGGCTGAAATCAATTTATCTATATTTGGACATGCCTTGCAGTGCCAAGGGGAGCCAGGAGCACAGGGGATCTATAAACACTTGCACAATAATTAACACCAGCCTGGCTAGCACAGCCCAGGCAGCCCTGGTCCAGCATGAAATCTGCCCATCAGCAAGCCCTGGGAAAGATTCCATCATCAGGGAGAGCACACTGTGATGTGCATCTTTTCCCTTCTGGGTTGTGCAGTGTCCCAAGCAAAGTTGGTGTGCCAATGCAGAAATTTAGAAGTTCCATCCAAGTGCCTGGCAGAGGCCAAAGAAAGGCTTGTGAATAAGAAAATAAAGAAGCTGTGTACTTAAATCCATGCATTTTTAGAGCAGTATTGCTACCATGAGCGGAATAACCAAGAGGTTTGAAATGGCAGAGCTCTGTGTGTTTCTGGCTACATGATTTAATGGTGTGCTGAGCATCACTAAGACTCACTGAAAGCCAAACAAACATCAACTGAGTCTTGGGTGGGATAAATTCCCAGGTTCCCAGCAGGGCTAGGGAAGTGGTAATTCCTCTGTTCTTGGCAATGCTGAGGCCACACCCCTGTGTTAAGTTAAGCAAGAAAGAGCTTGAGATGCTGGAGCATGTCTGGAGAATGGCAATGGAGCTGGTGAAGGGCCTGGAGAACAAACAACCTATGATGAGTGGTTGAGGGATCTGGAGGTGTTTAACCTGGAGAAAAGGACACTTAGGGGACACCATATCTCTCTCTACAACCACCTAAGAGGAGGTTTTCATGAGGTGGGAGTCAGTCTCTTCTCTTAAATTACAAGAGACAGGACAAGTAAGGACCAAGAAAACCTCCAAAAGGTGATTTTTTTCCTATGTTAGAAAAAACATTTATGATGACAAAGCTAGCTGAAATAAAACCTGTTGGGACCCAGGACATTCCTCTGGCTGCCCTGGATGACTCAAGAGCCTGGCAAGGGGCTCAGAGACCTTGGCACGGAGTCAAAAACACCCGTGCCTTCAATTTTAGTCCATGGAAAAAATTACCAACTTTGTGAGAAGGTTTACAAGCCACAAGAGTTTGAGTAGAATGATAGTGAGTTTATCACAGCGTGAAAAAGTAGAATTTTGGGGTTTTAGAATGGGGGTTCAAGAAGCAATATGGAGGAATCTGCGTGTGTCCTGTCCCTCTTCTCCTTCTTCTTGTCCTC
Source organism: Ammospiza caudacuta (assembly GCF_027887145.1). NCBI lineage: Eukaryota > Metazoa > Chordata > Aves > Passeriformes > Passerellidae > Ammospiza > Ammospiza caudacuta. The sequence continues at coordinate 12,799,097 of NC_080597.1, read as the reverse complement.
CATCTTCTTCTGGGATGGTGGCACTTTTGGACTGGTTTAGGGTAGAGACAGACTGTCTAACATAGGTGATCGGTATTGGGAAATTATTGTAAATAAAGTACACATAATTCTTAGTATAAAAAGTTAACGCCACCACAAGGGCAGGCACTGTGCCACAGCCCAACCTGCTGGACAGATCTCAGCAGGTCAGAGAAAGAATGTAATAGATAAGAAAAAATAAACAACCTTGAAAGGCAAAACCGACAAATCTCGACATCTTTGGTCACGAGGCTGGAAAAAAAAAAGACTTTCTAATACCTCAGGGGTCATCTCAGCCACAGAAACCCAAGAAAAACCCTAATTTGGGAAAGCATCTGGTGACATGCTCTTGTCCTATTGAAAGCATTAGGGCTTAAGTTAGTGCAGAAAAATAAGTCTATGTTTAAAAATGTTGAAAAAAAGAGGTGCTTAAATCTTGAAAGAAAGATGCATTCCAGGATTATGGACTTTGATGATTGAGTGGATATTTGTTTAAGTAACATAACAGCTTAACATAGGGACAACAGCTTTCTTGATAGCAAAGTCTTACATTTATCTGTTTATGCCATGGAAATTAAACTGCCCAAAGTAGAACACCAGAATTCAAGGAGGTATTGAGTTGAATCACATTCTCCCAAGGGGAAAAAAAAAGTCAAACCACAGCTTTCTACTTGTGAGGGACACAAGTTACTACGTTTTCCAACAGCATTTGACTGTCACTGTCTTACAAGTTACAAGCAATTAGATTAAACTAACACAGATTACCCTTATGACTGAGTACATGCACTAAATATGGATGTGTCAAGACAGCTGTTCTTCAGTAATGTAGTCACTTCTTTTGGCACCCAGAGCATGAGTATACATCTCTTTATGAGAGGTAAAAATTTGTCTCAGACTAAGTTTCAAATGTTTCTCTGATGGAAAACCTCTTTCCGGCTGGTTTTGCTGTTTGAAGAATAGATACCTGTTTTCCAGAAAGATAATTTGAAATTTGCAGCTGACAAAATTCAGATTAGTATATTAATTTGAAAGCTCTATCATTGCTTTTCTTGTACTGGAGGAGACATCGATGATGCATTCTGTCATATTTGGTTTTTTAAATTTATTTGGCTTTTCAAGCAACTTATTTGAAAAATCCTAACATAAGTATATTTAAAAGCATTTTTACAACTTTTGAATGCATTTTGAAGGAAAATTCCCAAATGTATCTTCTTACATGTTAAAGAGGAGAGTATTTGACACATTTACCACAAAAACACTTCTAAAAAGTGCTTATTCTCACTAACTTCAAGCACTTTTCTATTAACACAAAAGTGTGGAATCATATATTCAAGGGGATTAGGATTTTAAGTAAAAATTGTTATTATCAGAATATTTACAGTAAATTTAAAAATTAAATTAAATTTAAAAAGTAACAGCTGGAAAAGAAGATCCAAATGCTGCAAGCAAAACCAGCTGCCTCCTGTACCATTCTAAGAGCAAGTCAAATATGGGATAGAGCTGTTAACCGCAGTGAGAATATCTATCCCACTGGTCTGTTAAATATATTTCCTGGAAATGCATGTACTTATTTCATGCTTGGAAAGATACATAAAATCTCATAAAAGTGCAATGAGGGGATAAATAACCAAAAAGGTGTTGTGACAGGAAGTCTGTAGATAAATGATTAACCAAGCAAGATATCTGCTTGTGTAGCAAGGGGAAGAATAGGAAGGCTTTTTTTGTTCAAGAGGTGCTTTGAGAAAGCAAGGGTGGAAAAGGAGCTTATGGTGAGGAAAAAATCACTGACAGGCAAAAAAGGGAAAGTAAGGGAACAAGGAGTGGCATTCCCAGTACTGCTCCTCTGAAGAGCACTTTAGGAAATGTCACTCTTGTCCACAGCCAATTCCAGATGTTCAAAGCAGAAAGAGAAAGAAAATGCAAGCTAGCTAGGCAGAAACCAAGCTCTGGTGGTCTTTTACATTAGCTTTCTTTAGCACAAAGATGCTTCATGATTCAGTTATGTAAATGGGGTTTCTGTAGAAAGGATGTATAATATAATCATTTTGGAACTGTAAGCATCCAACTTTCCTCCATTACAGAAAATCACTGCCTGGTGCTGCCAGTCCCTCCCTCACTTGCCATGATCATCACAGATGTGGATGATCTATTCAGTAGCACTTCAAAAATAGGGTAGTTGGAAAAGTTATGGGTTGTTTTCCTTAATAGTGAAACGCACACCATTTTCCTTTCAAGCACAGACACATATGTGGCACTGTCTTTAGGGGAATGAAGGGGTGAGCATTGTTTGACAATGATCTATCAAAAACAGATTCACAGAGTCTACCAAACATTATTTTTTCCAGTTTTAGACTAGATTTTTAATCCCAGAGCTCTAGGGTCAAATGGGATCTGGAAAGAGAAGAAAGTCCGTTTCTTGTCTGCTTCAGCACCAAAAGTTACTGTTGTGGCAATAGGAAAGACTTTTATTATACTCTAGTTCCTGAGGGGATCCACAGTCAAGGAACATTACCTTAGCCCTTGTGAAGCTCATTTGATCTATAAAGAGCTTTATAAACATAACTCACCCTAATCAGAAGCTGGCAATGAACTGCAATCACTTCTGCACTACCTACAAGAAACTCTGATGCTGTGAGTTTAGTGAGAATATCCAGATCTCCTCTGGAAATCTGTTCTAAAACTGAGACAAGGATCAGAGACCTGATATGCCACCTAAAACTGCATCAAGCTACTGATAGGTCAGTTACCTCTAATTTCCACTGCATTCAAAACAGGGATAGAAAACCTCAAAACTCAGGTTTCAAACAGATCTTCCTATTTCTAGAAGACCCTTTAATCAAGCTAACTTTGATTGTTGGATAGTTGTACTCCAGGCATGATTTGATCAAAGAAGTGAAGCTACTTCAATATGTTTAATAGAAATGAACAATTAACTACTTAAATTAAATTCATTAGTACTAGGAAAAAAACCTCTCTATGGAACTCATAGATTATACCCTGGGGGAACATAAGAGTGATTTGTAGGAGAAGATTTGATTATGCCAACTCCACTTTATTTGTCCCCTGCCTTTCTGGGTCATGGTGCAACTGATTTCTAACAATTAAACATTTTAAAAACTTTTTCTACCTGTGGAAAAGTGATTTCTTTCTTTGAGGCCTTAGGTTCTTCCTGTAGTGGAATAATGAAATATATCTGAAGTATATTTGGGACGCTTGAGGTGCCCTTGATCCACATAACTGAGAAAGCACCAAGAGGATGGAGGTGCCATCCAGAAACAAACAAAGCTCCATTCAGTAAATATTGGTCCATCTCTGTGGGAATATTTTAATTCCAGGAGATTCAAGACCAGTAACTCCCAACTACTTAATACATTTCTATCTCATGATGGAACTTTGTGACACAGAGCAGGTGTCAGGCAATGAAATTCTGAATGTTTTTTCAGGGCTGTATGGTACAAAGAAAGGTTTAGACAGTTGAAGAGCCGAGTAGGTTCAAAAGTCATACCTCCCACTCACACACCCTGGGGCAGTGGTATTTTGTTATTTATCTATACCAGAAGATTGCTATATATTGATTGGATATTTTCTGTATGTCCAGTCTCTCCCTGTGTCAAACAAAATCCCATGGGTGAATGTCCATGTACATTGCAAAGATTCATACACCTTTACTCAGATTCCTGGACTGCACAAGTGGGGGAAGCTTTCTCAAAGTTACTCTTTGAAATAAATATTCAGTCTCTATAATTTCTGTGGCCAGACCAAGTTTGTGGATCTGAGCTCTCCTTTCAGAAAGCACAAAGGAATAAGAGGTGGCATCCCTTTAGTCCTTCCTTGAGTTTATTACATCCATTATATTTCCCTACAGCACATCAGTCTCTCTTTTTATTCTGACTTGTGTTTGCCTCCTTTTGTACTTTATATTGATCACATCATTAAGCCCTCAGATCTTCCACAACAAGGAGTATATTCCACTAAAGGCAACAGTAGAACATCTGCTTACTGTAATTGTGCAGATTCTCTCCCTATACACTAGAACCTCAGTGCCTTTTCTAAATGATTGCATAATTTCCCTTTATTTTGTTCCTGTGCTGTGGGACCATGCCTGCCACCATGTAACATGCTGGGGATTTTACACTGGGAGTGACTGCTGAGAGTCAGTGCCAGAAAAGATATGACAATGAGAATCTAAATATACAGTACAGAGTAATTGCTCCCAAGGTGACTGTAAATCTGGGCCAGGGAACATAGTCTTGAAAGGTACTACTCACATTTATGAAATAGCAGCTGTAAATTATCATAGTCTCTTTCACTTCAGAAAAGCTATGACAATTCATACCAGCTCTAGGAGTATCCCTAAATTCATGAAGAAAATTTAATATTCATACTTCAACACATTTAATGAAACAAGAGAGTTAGCACATTTATATAGAAGTGCAATTCAGAAAGCCACGTTAAAAGAGAAATGTCTAATGTATGTAAAAAGGCATGACTGTATATATTTGAATATAAATCTTCCCCCTAGGATTTCATGAGGAAATACAATGTACAAGGCATTTAAATTTGCTGTTTAATATTTCATGGAGGGCGTAACCTGAACTGTACACATCCTGGCTTTTCTGGGATGAAAACACAGAAACTTTTAAAATTGGGTGCAGGTTTTGTTCAATCTGTTTTGTTCAATAAGCATTGCTCAGTTCATAGCAGCAGCGTGGAGAAATTGGCAGATTAGCCTTGAATTGATACAGTAAACCCAAATAAATCTGCCAGGCTTTTTTCTTCTTCCCTTTAGCATGCCCAGCCCAGGCTGAGGCAGGCACACACAGACAGAGCAGCCTGTGGCGTGCTGCACCAGGCAGGGCTGTGAAGCTTGAAAAGGTTGATTGGAGCAAAAGCTCCGATAATCACGCTTTCATCTCAACACCCTGGCAGGCCTGCAGAGGAAAAGGAGGGCTGTGTGCAGGAGGTCAAGAGTGGTTAATATTGGGACAGGCTAAATGACACCTCTTAAACAGCTGCTGTTGTGCTTCGGAGAGTGATGCTGCAGACATGTCAGCGGCGGCAGACACGTAAAGCACATTTTGGAAAGCAGGGTTTTAGTGCTGTAGCAAGGGAAGACAGATGAATAGCCAACAGAGCCAGACTTTGAAAGCCATACTCAGCCTCAAAAACCTGCTTTGGTTTTTCAGGAAAGCCATCTAGTAGGGATTATAAGATAAAAGCTCAATTCATTTAAGTCAACAAAATTTCTTCTCCGTAAAAATGGAAATGTCACACTTATGACTTGAAAGAATAACTGAAACTGGCTGAATCCTGGATCAAGTTTGCACAATGTTTAGCATGAGAGTTTTCTGATCACTACAAGCTTTGTTTCAATTTTCTTCAGATTTCCACAAGACAGTTTATCCTGATTATGTGAATATGTTAAAATTCAGTATAGTTTATCTATGGATAAAAATGCTATTTGAATATGTGATAGCCAGCTGCATGTGTTTTATTTGCTTGTTAATCCCAAAGCAACAAATATGTTTAAATAAATACAGGAAGAGAAAGAGTGGAAACAATCAGCACCTTTTGTTTGACAGTAACAAAGGAAATGTCAGGCCAAAGAATTAGTCTTTTCCAGAAATTTATAAGCATCTGAAAAGAAGAGCTTGTAATGAATGTGCTTCCTCAACCAGAACAAGCACACTGTGACTGCAAAGCTATCATAATGCAACACAGTGTACCAGTGGGAAATAAACACACATCAAGAAATCTTATTATTTCTATGAGTGTGCTTCAACGTGAGCAATTCTAATGAGTACAACAGCAACTGCCTCCCTGCAGTTACTCTGCAGGTGTTCTTCTCACTCACAGTGCAGTGGGACCCTGGCTTTGTCAAACTTCTTTGGGCCCAGAAGATATTTGAAGCAGATACACCCCTGAAATTTCTCTTCTTAGTTTACAAATCTAGAGGTCACTTCTGTCACACCTTTCATCCACTCCAGCAAGGATTTACATGGAGCTACAGTATTGACAATGCCTTTTTATCTCTGCCACACATTTTGGGGTTTGGGTAAAGTGCATTGCTTTCTTTTGCTCTTTATTTCCTTGAATGTTGCCAGTAACTCTAGTTTCCCATCCAGCATGTAAATCCCATCTAATTCTAATGAAGTCAGTGGTTAGGATTACTACTAAGATAGCCAAATTTTTCTTTCTGGGCCAGTCCAATGTTTTAAACAGTTCCATGTCATTTCTTATGCAATGGGAACAATTTGGACCATCCTGAAGAGAAACAGTTATTTCTAGGGCTGCATCTTTCAGACAAGAAACTTTCAAACTCATAAAACCATATGTGGATGCAACCTATCATTTTATTCTGTTTCATAAGCTATACTTAGCTCTCTGAAAAAAGTATTAGGAACAGGTTGTCAGTTGCAGTAAATAATTAGTAGTTCAGTTACAGCCAAAGAAGTTTTTGTGATTTATGATCAAAAAGATCTGACCTACAGCAGAGTACAGTGGTTATCTCTCCAATGTAAGAAGAGAACTCTTCTCATACCTCATGTATTTTATGTCTTCTAAAGAGTTTTATTTCCACACAGAGAGTATCCTGCTTCCCTGATACTGATGATTTTATTCATTAAGTATTCTCATATTAATACCTTTCTTGATTTAATTAACTTTTATGGATATTTTCTTTCAACTTCTATGCTTTTCTATTATGAAAACTACAAAGTGCTTTAATTTTCTCTAATTTAGAATGGCTACATATTGCTCAGCAGATCAAAATTCAAGGAGTGCATAGTAAAATTAAAATTGTCTCAAAGCTGTTCAAAAGCTATCTCCATTATTTAGGAGATAGACAATAAAACCAAATACGCAGTAGATTCTTACTTAAAAGTGACCCATAAAACCAATGGATTTTAGGAGGATCAGAGTTCAGGATCCTTCACAATCTCCTTTGCCATTTGGTCTCCCAAACAAGCCTGACTTTTGAAGTGAGCCCTGAGATAACTCCCTCTTGCCTTTATGCCTTGATGCCTGCACCACAGATTGCAAGTGTGCTGTCACAAATACTGAAATCAACAACTTATGTTCTCATAAAGGAGGGTCAAGATCATCTCATTTCAGTTTTGAGATTTTAACATCTTTTGGACCTGTGCCCTGAAATAAAATCAATAGAAAATGAAGCCACCTGGCTTGCACTCAGCACCTGCAGATGAAACATGTTGTAAGTGGCTCTCAAATACCTGTCACCACTTCAGCTGTGAGGGACTGTGGGGACAGGACAGGCTGGAGAGTGCAGCTGTGACTGTGGAGGACATCACTGCTCTCAAATCAAAAACACAGAAGGACAAATGACATCAGCATGTCTGCAAAACTCTTGGTTCTGCCTCAAAACTCCTCTGAGACATTTTAATTTGCTCCAGGGATATTTGATTTGGTTTTGAGTTGGGTTTCAGTCTGCTCAGAATTAAGCTAAGTATTGTGATGGAGTTGAGAGATCGTGTAACCTACATGGTTCCAGGTAATAAAAAAAAGGAAAAAAAAAAGATGGATTAGTGCACTTCATGCACTGTGCCAGTATTCCCACAAGCTTTGTAAAGTAATGAGTTTGATGCTTGAATAGGCTCTGAAGGCAAACCATTGTTTGGTTTATCTTCCACTCTTTTAAAAACTTGTCTTAGAATCTTTAATTTCCATCTAGGCAATGGAATCTGTTTGTAGGAAACCAAACAGATCCTTACTTTAATATGTCCACTGAACAACTTGCCATCTGACAGTGCAGCAGCTACCCCTACCACCCCCAGCACTGCACTGCACTGTCAGCACCAGGCACAGGCCCTTTCATCTCATCTGGGATGGTTTCAGCCAAGAGCAAAAGTGGGAGCACCACACAGTGTACTGACCTTGTGCTATTCTGGTTTCATCTCCATTAGCACCAACAGCAGTACTTGCTCTTTGTAAATTTTCAGTTCAAAAAGAATTGTAGATTAAAACCTTTTGTTCTCAAATTGTTGGTAGCGACAGCTCAGAAGAGCTTCACTGTTTGGGAGCTAATTGTCTTAAGTTCTTCCTCAAAATTCAACACAACTTGCTGATTCATCTTTCATCTAGAAATTCCAGTATCAGCTTTATCACAGCCTTACTAATACTTTTGATAATAGGTACTCAGTTTTATTCCAATTTATTGCATAAAATTTAAAACCCCAGTAATGGGAAAGGAAGGGGTTCTGATTTGACCAGAAGAGCTGAAAATGCATTTGTATCCCTGATACTGTCTCAGAGAATCAAGATACTGTGCCACATTCCACTTTGAACAAGGTCTAGAGGAAGCTTCTGAAATACACAGTTCAGGGGATCTGTGAGAAATTGCAAAGTTTCTCAGTTTCCAGAGCTTTGTCCCAGAAGCACAATAGGGATTTGCAGCAATTTCTCTGAAAGTAATTAAACATCTAAATATCCTTAACTTTTTACTCATGTATTGCTGCAAAAATTTCTGTCCTTTTGCACTGTTGTTTAGCTCTGCAACCTCACCAAACAGAGCTGGCTGCTGACACACAGAGTCCCTAGCATTTTGTAAGACCCAGATTTACCAGCATTTTTCTATTGCTTCACATAAGGGGTCTTACCAGTGGCCACTGTTTCTCTGCCTCATTCAAGCTGGGTTTTGTGCACCAAAGTCACACAAGGACCCTGTAAGGATTAGGGGGTTTGGTCATTAATGAAAGCATAAGACTTATTCTAACAGCAAAAGTAAAAAAGTAAAATAAGTGCAGATATTACCCCTTCTTATAGGTTTTTCTTGCTCTTCTTTTTTTTTTTTTTTTTTTTTTTTTTTTTTTTTTTTTTTTTTTTTTTTTGGTCAGAGAAGGTGTCTCTTCCGTTTCTGCTAGATATCTTCTGGTACTGCATGGCTCTTATAACTTTATGATAAGGTGTTCCTGAGGTTACATCCTAATTTTATTTGCCATGCGTCACCCAGAGGTCAAGATAGGTATACATGATAAGATGGTTAAAGAAAAGGATTTCTTGAAAAACACTCAGTAACTTTGAGTGCAATTAAGAAGTAAAATAAGAAGCATGATGAAGAATGACAGTTGTAGTGATAACAGTAATGTCAACAGAAAGAAATAAAAGAGCCAATCTTGACTACAGATAATTTGTGTGACTGACAGGTAGATTTATTTGTTTGTCCTTATTTGTTCATTCCCTTTCAAACTTACTTTTGGAACCAAAGAATGACAATAAACAGAGCTCCTGTGGTGCCAGAGACCAGAACCACATTTAAACCAATTAACTATAGATATGAAAAATAATATACATATCAAAAGAAAATGTTGAAATTTAAATTATTACTTCCCTTTTTCCTCTTGAAGGGTAATTGAGCCTCTGCTGAAACAAGACTATGAATGCTCCTTAAGTGGAATTTTCCCTTTTCCCCAAATTTATCAATTATATATTTTGGAAAAGCCCAAGCAGGATATTATGCTGAGCAGACAAATTCAGAGGATTCTCAGTCCTCCTTCCAAGACCTCCTAATTGTTGAAAGAATCCAAGTGAGCTACCAGGAGATGAAACTGAAATTCTTTAAGATTTTATCCATTACACTTTGTCACTTCAATCAATTAGAATAGCAATGCTATTCAGACTCTGAGCATTCCCACACTTATTTTTCCATGTTCTGTACCTGAAAAAGAATACAGTGAATCAACTGGTGCCTCACAAGCACCCAAAGAAGGAATATCTCAGGTGGCTTGTAATGTCTATTATTTTTTACATGTTTTCTTTCAGTACTTGCCCTTTTTGCAACACTGTTAACTGGCATTAAGGTTGAGTTCTCCATACCCCAGGTTAATTAAACATCATTTTCCAATCACTCATTCCCCACTCTGTGTTTTGGCACACAATTACTCCTAAGAGCAGGTGGTAGTATTTGTCTCTCATGAATCACAATTTTTCTCCAATTAGGCAAAAACATTCTGTATTTTTCCCCTCTGTGCTCACAGGTCTCCCTAATCTGTTGTCCTCCTCCAATTCACATGCTCTATGCCATCACTCTGCATGTGAAGAAAGACAGGGATAAGTGTCAGGTTCAGGAGAGATTTCTGCAGACACTTACTTGGTAATCGCTCTGCAAGTGCAGTTCCACATGAACTTTCAAACTTGCCTGCACTCTGGACTCTGCCTGAAATCCCTCCCTGACTGAAAGGTACCTCTTCCTGCTCCTCTAAACAAAACCCTGTACCTTGTCATATTAAGTTATGGCTCTTTTTCTCCTCACCACTCACTCCTGACAGACATGTGGGCCATCAGCCTTGTTTCTTATGACCTAAATGCTTTTGAATCCAGGTACACTTAGATGAAAATGATTCTGTAAGGTCACAGAGAGAGTCAATGTCACCACTGAGAGAAATTTAGAAAAGCCCAGATATTGTTCTGCTCTCAGACCACAGCTTTCTCAATGCCTTGATTAAAGTGAGAGTTTTCAGGAGTTATATGAGGGATTAAAGACTGCTTGTTAGGTGGTGCTGGGCTGAACACAGACTGTATAATGAGCAAAGAGAGAAGAACAAGTTTACTGAGCTTGGGCATTCAGCCCAGTGTTGAAGGATTGAACTCCAAATTTTGATTTTTTTTTTCCTAATATATATCCCAAACTAATCAAAGCAAAAACTAACTACACCTGGAAGCAGAGTTTTGTCTTGCAGGATCAAGATGTAGAAGTAATTGGCAAAGGCTTGTACAAGCCAAAAAATAAATCCAGAGAGACCTTTCACAGAAAACTCCTTGAGATCAGGAATGATGTGAAAATTCTGTACTTCAAGACCAGATATCATAAAAGCATCAGAACGTATTGATCAAGCATGGTGGGGAGGAAAAAATGAAACATGCCAACCCCTTCCCTGGAGGGGATTTTAGTGACAGTTCCTGTCTAGACACCTTGAGAACTATTCTGGTGGCCAGACACAGGCCCTCATGCCCCCTTGGACATGGGATGCTGTTGGAGACACATCCACGTGGGTCACAGACTGCCAAAACCAGTGTGAGACCTGCTTTCTAGAGCCCAGAGATCCTACTCAGGCACTGAGATCCCCTTCTCTGCTTCAGAAGTGGTTATAGCCTGAATTGTTCTGATTAATGCTGGAACACATGAGGCTGTTTGCCCAAACCTTGTGAATAAGCAAAACTTGGCAAAAGGTTTGCAAAATACAAGATGGTTATGAAATTTTGCTTAAACGAACTTTTTGATTTATTGTCTTTCCAGAGGGATTTAAAAGTCCTTACATTCCTTCATCAGGAATCACTAACATGAGGAAAAACAACCAGTAACAAAAGTTCAAAGAAGAATTTGTCTTAACACAGGCACACACAAATGTTTTATGTTAATAAAAATTAATTGCGAGGACTTTATTTTTGGTGAGTTTTAACAAGATTCAAATCTCATGTATTTTATCTGTCATCAAAATCAGATTCAGGTTTTGTTTGTTATGACATAGAAGTCATCCTGTTCTCTATTTTTTTTTCCAGGCCAGTCCTTCTATCTGTAATAAAGAAGCAGACATTGCACTCAAGCTTTGAATTTGCTGTAACTACAACAATCTGTAAGAGCAGTTCTCAGAGCAACTGTCAGTACAAAGTATATCTTTGCCTTTTGTTGTATAATAGAGGAGGATGAAAAAAAAAAAGAAGGGTGGATATACTTGTACACTGAAGTTGACATGAAAAAGGGAAAGTCAACAGTAATAAAACCATACCCTGTGGAAAAAATGCTGGTTCTTTTCTAGTTGAGCCATATTTTCACTTCAACATTTGGCCTCTTTGGAATGAGTAGGATTTTTTTTTTCTTCTGCAGCTGCTTTATCTGCCCTCCACTCAATCTGTGCTGAAGATGCCCATGTGAGGAAGAGGGAAGAAGTGGCAGTAATTTGTTAATCAGAATTTGCTTGCAGAGCAGTTTCTTATGCCTGCATTTGCTACAGAGAGCTATTAAAATTTTCTCTTTTACTCCAAGTTTCTAGGACTAACTTGAACAAAAACCAAGTACTGCATGCACCAGTGAACTGCACTGTGTCATTAGCAAGCATTGGCTTTCTAGTTGCACGAAATAACCTCAGAAGAAAGTATGCAATTGGATTACTACTTTGAAATAGGAACCACACCAAAAAGCAACCAAGGAAAATGAGAAGTCACCATATTTTAGTATAAGCAATTAATAGCTGTACGTATTCTTTTAGTGCAATGGGAAATACAAATAAAGGGTTATGATTTGTGGGCTTCCACCTACAGAAAGCACTTCAGTGCATCAGTCCTCACATCTGTAACTGAGGCATCATTTACAGCAAGCAGCTATTCACATGATTAAAGAACTATTCACTGCTAGGAACATGTGTGTGCTCATAATAAGCTTGAATGCTCTCCTCACTGGAGGTTCCTCTTTGTATTTTAAACAGTGAATCCACATACAAAGCATAAAAAAAGCACAAGAAATTACATACCCTTTCTAATCACCCTTGCTCATGCACTCATTACTTCCCAGTGGTAATTACTAGCTGTAGCATCAAGAAAGGATTGTGATCATACCTGTGAATTAATTTCAAAAGGCAGGTATTAATTAGAAAGCATGATGGTAAGTCTATTTATACATACATGCTGGGACTGGACAGTTTGCAATGATGGGACAGGGAACCATAAACCAATAACGAGCAAGCTTAGCTTCTTTCAAATAGTCATAATTTCATTGTTACTAAAATGTAAATATAAGATTCCCAGCTGTTGGAAGTCAACGGAATTACTGCAATTTACACCAGTCAAGCATATGGATCTATATATACAGTTAAATACACCCTTCCTGAATAACAATAGTCATTTCCCTGCAAACTCTGCAATGTCTGGCAATTAGAGCAAGAGACCATGAGTCAGACCTCCTGAGAGTTATTCTGAGCTGAGCTGGCACTGCAATCCCCAGCCTGTGAGTTTGGGAGGATAGATTTCAGAAGCTCTGAACACCCACAACCATAACTGTAGCCAAAAAGGTGTGAGCACCTGTGGGAAAATCACATCTTCAGTCACCTACAATTTGTTGGTTTCTGTAAGTCCTATTTCCATTGTTTTCTGCCCTCTCTGGTTCACAGGTTCTCTGGTTAGGGTTTTTCCATGTAATTCATTCAAACTTAATGACTTAGTCTCATACAACAACAGAAAACAGAACAAACTGCCCAGAGAAGTTGTGGAATCCTCTTCACTGAGACCAAAGGACCATCTGGACACAATTCTAGGCAATGTGTTCTAGAATGAATGAATTAAACAGAGTAGATATTACTGCAGGAAGAGTTCCCTTAACAGAATACAACTGTTGTGTCCCTGTGAAGAGCAGCAGGAATTTAGCAAACATGCATCATTTATTACCAGAGCTTCAGCACTAAATGCTGTTTCAAAAAAGGCAGTCAAGACTATGCTCCTTAGAACTGGTTTTGAGAAAGTAATTTCCCCCCCAAAAAGGTTCCATCTAAGCAGTTCTGAGCAGACACCTAGATGGATCAGTTGGAAAATCACTACATCTTGCCAGTGAGATTCTGCATTGACATTTCAAGGGACTTAAATCTATAGTTGGGCTTCATTTCATAAGCAGTAGATAGCAAGCACTGATTTGCTTAGATAATTATGAAACATTTGTCAAGTAACTGAAATATTGACTTGTTCAGAGACAGTTTTCTGTGTCTACCTTTGGAGGCTTGCAATGCTGCATCTGGGTCACAAGCTGCTGAGTATCTGGTAGAGGGAGGAAAATAGTGTGTCTGGCAATTTCAAGAATCTGCTGCAGAAATAATCACAATAAAAGAGTCCTAAACATATTCTGTGACAAAATTTACTCTCTGACCTATTCCCTAATAGCCTAATAACTTTCTCTGCAAGAGCTTTCTTGTTTAAATTGCTAGCTGATGAATATAGTGCAATTGGAGAGATTCCACAGATGCCTTTGAGGGGAATTTTTTTCAGCATGTGAAAATGTAGTGAGATCAAGTAAGGGGGGCAGCAAGACTTCCCAGACTTGATTTCTACCCCAGGCTCTGCCAACAAGTTATTTTCTGTCTAGCTCAGGATATTTATATTTCTCACCTTATCCAGCTTCTTCTAATCCACAGCCCTAATGCTCTCAGAGGTACTTTGTGGGGTTTAGAGAATGTCAGTAAAAGTCAGAGATGCTGATAGTGAAAGACAGATCTTGCAGTTTGGATGCACTCAAATGTGGGGCCTGGGCAGTGGCCAGTGTCCAGGGGAAGGCAGTGTGCCAGCACAACCAGGTGTCACCTTCTCATAGGATAAACACTGAAAGTGTGAACATGAGCATTAAGTCCATCTTGGCTCACAGGTTTTTGATTTTCAATATCCAGGAGGTTGAAGATAGGTCACCGGAATTTTTATTCTCAGCAGCACCAAATTTCAGCTCAGCCCAAGTTTCTGTGACCTCCAGGTGCTCCCAGGCTCCTGTTCCTTTCCCTTTCATCCCCATATGCTGCTGAATTACAGTGGGTTAATAAATTGCCATGTGTCAGCCAAAGCAAAGGTCCTGATTTTCCACACAGTCTTAGCCTGGGGTGAATATGAAGTAATCCAATTTACTCTTTAAAAGTAAAGCTTTTTTTTTTCAAAATTTGCTGGTTTTCTTTATTGCTTACTCCAGGTTCCTGGAAAGACTGAGTTCTAAGCATGATTTTGTTTTTACAATGTAAAAGACACGGGTAACAAGAAAAGCTCTTTACTGCACAGGGGTTTGGGAAAACCATTTTCCCTTTGCTGTGGAATGACCAGGGTATTTTCCTGCTCCAGGTTCTAGGGAAAGGGTGAAACCATAGAGTCAGTATGCCCTTTTCCCTCTCATCTGCTTGGAGACAGTGCACTCCCACCAAAAAAAAAGAAATGCAAAGATGTTTAACATGCTTTTTACTTTACTGAAAACCAAACCATCATGACTTTGCAGCTCTTAGATCAGAGCAAGTAGTTAGTAAAAGCAAAAAAGAACAATGACAGATTTAGAGAACTATGTGGTATCTGACCTTTCAGTGACATCTTTGTAAAACACTGTCTGCTAAAAATCTCTTGGGAAATAATCTTCCAGATTAGCTGCTTTGAATCTGAGCTTGTAGTTCAAGTACAAGCATAAAATATGTTTCAGACAATGGCAGTGGTAGTTGGAATGTTATCCTGTGCACTGCACTCTCTGTTCTCAGGTTGTAGAGAAACAGAAGGAGCAATTCCACATCAGGCAGTCTGGAGGGAGGCTTGAAAAGGTGCTGCAAATGCAGACTTCATTCACAGATATAAGGCAAGTGACCAGGCAGTTTCCACTAATCTTTTCTATAATAATTTCTGAAAAATGATACAAATCCCCAAATGTCTACATGATAGATAGGTCAGTGTCAGGATTGGTTTTAGTAGTTCTGTTTACATGTGTAAGGTTAAGCACACCCAGCACACAGCCTGTTCAGTCCCTTTGCTGTATCAAGCTGGGCCTTTCCCACCACTTTATTCAGTGACTGAATTTCTCCTAGAAACACAGTTTTGCCAATGAAACAAATTCTTTAGTTTCTATTTAAGGGAAAAATCAGAAAGTTGTTACCTCACCCCCATAGCCTGTACACCATGAACAGCTCTACAACAGCAGTTCCCACATTTTTTAACCTTTCTGATCATGAGAGATGTGTCAGCCACACTTAGTAGCACTCATAAGAAAGCACCTAGGGATTAATACAGCCAGCAGTTGCAGGACTAGAGATTTAAAAACAGTTGCATCATGTAGATTTTGGCACAAGGGGACATAGGTCATTCCTTTGTAATTTTTTTAAGCTATAAACCACCTGATGTGCCCACAGCTGTTGCTCTGAACACTATCAATATTTATAAAGCAGTGCTCAGAACTGCAGCCATGAGCTCTCCCATTACAGAGACACCTTTCCCCATAGCCTGTACACCATGAACAGCTCTACAACAGCAACTCCCAAATTTTTCTACCTTTCTGATCATGAGAGATGTGTCAGCCACACTTATAAGAAAACACCTAGGGATTGATACAGCCAGCAGTTGCAGGAGTGGAGTTTCAAAAACAGTTGCATCATGTAGTAGATTTTGGTACCAGGGGACATAGGTCATTCCTTTGTTAACTTTTTGAAGCTATAAGACACATGATGTGCCCACAGCTGTTGCTCTGAACACTATCAATATTTATAAAGCAGTGCTCACAACTGCAACCATGAGCTCTCCCATTACAGAGACATCTCTCCCTTATTTGCCTGTGAGTTTTAACACAGCTCTCCAAAATACCAAGATCCTCGCTGCGTAACAACAGCAGCTCTTTTCCTTTCAGTATGTCAAATCTCAGCTTCTTCACATCCCTGCTCTCCCCCAGCAGCAGCCCAAGCAGGCAGCATTAATGAGCCAGTCAATTGCACAAAGGTGACCATACCTGTCTGCAAATCCTGCCAGCAATTGCCTCCTGGAACTGAAGAACAGCACTTGGTAGAGAGGAATTAAAAAATATAAAATTAAAAAGATCCCCATAGCTAGTCATGATATGAAGGATGGAGCTGAATGATGAGAGACCCAAAATCATTGAAGGGATTTTCTCCATGCAGTGAGTGGTTATGCAGTTCAGCTGCTGCTCATTGTATTGGAAACAGCTGTCATAATATTATGTTCTCTTCAAAAGTACATAATAATTAAAACATTTTGGCAATTAGGAGATTCAGCTAGAGGCAGTAAACCAGGTGATCTGTACTGCAATTAGAACTGAAAAAGGTAGTGTTCTTTGCTCCTTTTATGCAAAGCAATTATCAGAAATTACTCAGTATTTTGCTTTCCCAGCTAAACAGATTGTACAATAAAATTACCTACTGGTGCAGGGGGGTTCTAGCCCCATCAAGGAGGGATTTAGATGTTATTTTTCAAAACTTAAAGGAAATGTGATGGGCATACTCAGCCAATTTAAAACAGAGGATTTTTTCTGCTGAAGCTAATAAAGCATTATAAACATTCACCAGAAAATGATTTTTTTTCAGTGGGTGCAAGCTGAAAGTTTGCTGGATTAGAATGGGCACATGAAATTTGCAAAGATGCAGATGACTGCAAAAGTGAGGAGCAGCGTAGAATAAACACTTAAGGGAAGTTTAAAAATAATGCTCTTATATGGCTTATCTCTGTCCACTGCAAAATGATTTACCTGTAACCATTTTTGGAGGTCTTAAATACAACTGTAAAACAATTTCTAAAACCCATTGGAAGCAAAGCTTCTGAGACACTGACCAATAACAAGATTTATCTTAAAATCTTTTCCAAACAGTAACTTTTTAACTGCTTGATCTCAGAGTATTGGAGTATTAGTGATAACAGAAGCTGCAAAAAAGTTATCTTTATCCTAAAGTTGAATTATAAAATGTTCCTAGAAATGAAGCCCCAAGAAAATCTCAAATTGTATTAGATAATGAAAAACAGCAAAATATGGATTAGAAAATGAAAAATAGTAGTAGAATACTTACATTAAAAAATGTAGAAGTCATTTTCAAAGAAAATAAAACACCTCAAAATGCTGTCTCTATGTCAATATTCTAGAGAATATAGTATGGCTTATCAGATGGAAAGAGAAAATTGGAAAAATCTTCTCAGTATCAGGGCTATCATAAGTGCTTTACAACCATCTAGGAAGGCTTGTCACCTGTGAGTTGAAAGGTCATGTTTAAAACTGAATTCTATGTTTTTCTTCATGTTTAAAACTGAATTCCATACTTTTCTGAAGCTGCATGACCAAACAGACATCAGGATTCCAAAACTGGAGGTGAATGACAAGATGGGAGACATTGCTAACATCCAGGAGGATGGAATTCAAATTCAGAATTAGCTGGAGATTTTAGTTTAAAATTAACATAAATATTCAAGAGGTACTAATGCATGAGTGGAAATGGGGAAAGTCTGTTTAGACAGAAAAAAAATCAATACAGGGCTTATATGGAAGCCTGAACTGGAGTCAACAAAGCAATGTTGTGCTAGAAAAGGAATCATTATCCTGAGATGCACAAATAAAAAGTAAATTATGAGCTCCTGGCAGTGCTGCAGAGATTTCAGCAAGAATATGATGCTCTCTTTGGGGTATTGTTGCTAAAAAAGCTGTAGACAAACTGGGGGAGACTGACAGATCTCATAAGGAGTTCAGCAGCCACAGCCTGTGAGGAAAACCAGAAGGATCCTGTGTGTTTGACTGAGGAAACAGCAGAATTCTGAGGCAGGTGGGAAAGAAAACTATCTTTAAATCTACAAAGGTTGCTATAAAGTTGTGTGTGATTGATTTGTTGCCTTTATCCACTTGAAAATGTATTTGCTGTAGAGAAGAAAACCTGGAAGCAAACCCTTGCTGAAAACAGATTCTTCTTTCATTTGGAAGTTTATATGGCAGAAAAGTTGAGACAGAGCAAGCAGAGAAAACATTATTAAAAGCACTGAAAAGCAGAGAAACATTATTAAAGTTTTTAATCTGCATTCCTCTTATTCCTTCATATATTTCAGTGAGAATTTTCACTAAAAATCAAAATTTGAAATAAAAATTTAACCCCTGAACTATCTTTTATCTCAATTAGAGCTCTATGAAGTCAGAATAAAACTAAAAAGATTAACCAGATGTCAAAACATTCATTGGTCAAAAGACTTAGCACTGTTGCCCTGTCACGCTAAAAATTATAATTTCCCTCCAGTCTCACTGAGGCAGATAAAAATAGAAAGTGTGAGGGTAGGAGGAGCATAAGGGAATCCAACTTTTGCCTCTAGGTTTTGAAAATAAATGAGAGAAGTAGCTAGTTTCTATTATTAGTCACTCAAGTCTGCCAAAGGCAAAATTTTAGCAGACTTTGTATCAGTGGAAAATCCATTTATAACTTGCTTTGATTTCTGTTCCATTTCCACACTAGGACAAGAAAATGATAAGCTGTAGCCACATCATAAATTCAAAAATTTGTGGGAATTCCTGTAACAAATTGCCACCTATTTGAAGATATGTTGTTTTGCTCATTTGGGCTTCTCAGACTTTCAAATACCGTTGTGGAATAAATAGAAAACCATTTCTCCAGCCCATTATTTAAGTATCTTAAGAAAATCACGGAGTTGGGGAAGGCAAACTTTAATCTTGCATCCCATTTATGCAAGTAATTGAGGCTTTGCTCTGGCACATTCCACATCCTGGACTGCTCTGATGTTTCTCTGTGAAAGTGCTAAAGATGAGGGAGGATATAGGCATGATACAGGATTGGAACACAGAGTCAGTCAGGGAGCAGACAGGCAGGATTTACAGAGAGAAAACCTGTTTTGAAGTCCACACCACTGCATTTCTTCCCCTTTTTTTATTTGTATAGGGAATAAACATTCTTCTATTTTGTAACATTCTGTAGAAGAAAGAGAATATCTTTGCAGGGATAATGTTTCTTTCAACAAAATTGTTTTTATGCAGAAGCCTAAACACACAATTATAGTAACATTTAGACTGTAAAAGCATTTTTATTTCGTCAAAGCACTGTGCAAACATCAGTAATAAACCTCACATGTCTTTAAAACAGACAAGTACTGTCAGCTCTATTTAATAGACAGTGCAGTGAAAGCACAATAAAAGTTGCTTGCTGAAACTTACACAGTGAAATAGTGGAAGAAATGGGGTTACATATGAAGACTTTTTCTTTTTTCCTTTGAGTAACTCACAGAGCTTCCAAAGGAAACGGTGTGTTTAACCCTTAGCGACAGCATTCAGGCTCAGCAGTCCCAGCAGTATTCTGCAACAAAAAATATCTTTACTTTTGGGGTTGCTGAGGAATGTAAGGCCCCTCTGCCTGGAAAAGTGGGGAGGTTGCTGTAGGAAAAGCATGGGCAATTCCAGCCTGTCATCTTTTGTGTTTAAGCACAGAAAGTCACATTTCCTGTGAGCACCCCCAAACACTGAGCAGTGGGTGCATTGTGAGAGGAATTGCTGCTATGTTGGTGGCAAAGAGAAGCTCTCCCACGTCCTGTTGTGCATGGATGATGTGGCAGTGTTTGAATAAATTATTTACAAGCTATATGGTAAACTCAGTGCTTTCTCCAGCATCTGGGCTCAATTCCAGTTCTGCTGTGAGGGTGAAGAAGAATTACCTCTGACACCCCCTGAACCAAACTGCAGGCAGTGATGGGCTAATCCATGTAAGACATGCCCATTGTGCAATATCTACTGTAAGCCTCAGGGCTGCACAAGCATCTGCATGGAGGGAGCTGGATGATGAGGGGAAATTTTCCCTTTTCTAATCTTCATTTGAAATAATACAGCTGTTTGGTTGAGAGTAAAGATACCTTAAACAGCATATTTGCTGATGATTTGCACAGAATCACCAATACTGTGAAGACCATAATGTATTTTCAAAGGTTTTATAAAAACTGTCATTTCTTTTCTGCAGTAATTTCTGAAATGTGACTTCTGCATAGGACAGAAACACCCTGCTGGAATGAGCAGTTTAGCTATTTATCCTGTCAGGACCAAACAGAGATCTGAAAAGCCAGTGGCTTCAGAGCAGCTCCCTAGAAGGATTTCTGAAGGAGATAAACATGAGAGCTCTGTGGCTGCAGGATCCTCAGGTGTGAGGGGCTGAAGAGCAGAGTCTTAAGAGAGATATAAAAATGAGTCCACTGACAAGCAACAGCTGTCATTAAAAATCTTCCAGACAAATCTGGTAAAGTTTTAAAGTTACTTTGTAATTCTTTTCTTGCTTAACAGTCTTGTGTAGAAAATAGTTTTAGTGCTGTGAAATGGAAACACAGGATCCTTTTAGAAAATAGACTTTATAGGTTTCTTTAATGCCAGCAATATTCTCAATTCACCTGATTTCCACTAGAAGTTTATTTTCTAGCAGGTTCCTCTTGACAGAAAAGGCTTTAATATCAAACCTAAAAAGTAAATAGTCTCAGTAAAAATGGGTCAGCATTTCCTGACAGACTGCTTTTTGTCAGAAAACTCTGACATGATTAAATTAAAATCCTGTGTAAGAATGTGACAATTTCAATGAAAGTGTCCTCAGGAAAGGATTTCTCTGTTTGAAGGTAATGTTTCTAGTAACAAATCAAAGAGTGAGAGACTTGAGATTTAACTGCCAACGTTCTACTGTTTAGACTGTTCTCAAATTTTGGTGAATAATTTTCCAGACCTGCAGTTCTCCTCCCCACTGACAAAACAAGAATACATAGTCCCCCTTTTGGTCACTTTTGGGGAAGCACTTATGTTTTAACAAATAGTTTAACATTCCTTGGTTTGGAGAAAGCCTGGTTTTGTATCTCAGAGAATGGGGCATAGTAGGACTACTGTGGATCTGGTTTCCTGGTCTGATTCATGACAGTGAACCTAAAGTTTTCCTTTTAATTTTTTTCAAAATTTATTTAATTCAGGGGAAATAAAATTCTGCCTGCTGCCAGCACTATAAAGAGAGCTGCATGATGAACTGAGGTGCAGCTTATCTGATGTACCAACCAGGAGAAAAGGTGACTTTTTTCTGAATTCCATCCCTTTTTTGCCTTTTCATGCCTAAATATCTTGCTAGCCATCTGCCTATGATGACACCAGTAAATGGACATAAATGAGGACTGACTACTGAGAGTAGGAACTCTTAATGAAGCACTAGCACTCATACAATTCATTTTGTGACATTAGTTGAGTGTCCCTTGCATAACACTAATGAACCATAGAGAGTTGCTTTTCCACAACTCCATAGCTGAATTTAGCTTCTGAACAGAGTTGGTTTTGCAAGATTGCCTCTGGACTTCTGGATGATAAAGCACATCAGTGCATATATCTTCCTCAGCTAGGCAATTTTCCCTGCTCCTAGTATCACATGTCACAAAATCTTAGCAGCAGCTATCACTTATGAGATTAAAAGATGGAGTACATATGGATATAACTTCTGCTGACTACAGGAACTTGTATACGGTGTTAAAGCTTCTTGAATTTAATGATTTTGTAGGTGCACAACCCCTACTGGCAGTGCCTAAATAATGATACAAATGGCTTTCAATTCTCTGGGAAAAGCTTGTGTAGCATCTCTTTATCCTACAGACTTTTAAAAGACATCCTGCTACAGCATCCTAACAGAAAGCAGCATAAAGCCTTATTGTAAAAGACAGAAATGAGTGGTGGTTTATTTTGATACCTTCAATAAAAGGCACTAAACAGGAGCAGAAACCTGTGTCTCTGCAGGATGCATTAGCACAGCATCTGCTTGCTCACTGACTGCCTTGCCAGTCTGCTGGCTGTGAGGCAGGTTGGTGTCACATCTTTAGTGTGAAGGGAGAGAACTGAAGAAGTCATAAGCATGGGAAACCATTTAAGAGCTGAAGCCAAAGCCCTTTTCTCTGGAAAGGTGTGACTCCAGAATTACCTTCACACTTAAATTTGGTCAGACTGTGCCTACACTTTACCTGGCAGTGATGGTTGTTGCTTCCTTCCCTGGAGAGAGGAGGTAGGCAGGGTTTGAGCCCACAGGGAGAGTTTGGCACCACTGACACACAGGGATCCAAAGAGAGGGAGTATTTTATCCTTGTTCCTCAGTGGCAGAGGCAGGAAGCTCTGCAGAGCAGCACTAGCTGTCAGTGTCAGGCACATGCACACTCCCCTCTCACCCTGGTTGTACAGGGAACACAAGTTCTGCAGGCCTTGCCCAGGTCTCAAAGCAAAGCTTCAGAGCCAGTGATGGAGGCTCTCATCACTTACACCGCACAAATGCTTTTGCTACTCTTCATCCTGCAGCATAACTGTTGATGCTGAACATTTTATCAAGAAGTATTTTCCTTTTCAGATTTTATATGTGTGTTGGTCTTACTCTGGGTTTTGGGTAAATGTGGGATGCAATCTTTAAGATGCTCTGACAGATACATGGACCACTGGGGCCTGTCTGGGCATGAGGTCCATGCTGCATCTCTCCGACTGGTCCTGAATATCAGCATTTCTTTACTCACCCAGGTCTGAGAAATAGCTTTGCCTAAAAACATTTTTTGTTTAAAATTACTTGAGAGGTACAAGGGCACTGCTCCTTCTAGTTTATTATTCACTTCCCTATAAGATTTTTGCTGGATTTTCTTAGTCTACAGCATGATACATGTATTGCACACTCACAAAGCCACGTCATCAGAGTTTTTTAGCAGCAAGGCCTTAGTGGCAATGTCAAGTTTTTCCAGAGTATATGCTTATGTGGGTTTAAAAATGCAGGGGCAGGAAAGCAAATCACAATCTGCAAATCTGACCTCCTCCTGACACAGGCTGTTGGATTGCTCTATATTAATTCCCACTTCACATCCACTAGCTGTCCTTGAGCTAGAATATCTCTTTGAGAGAAAAATCAAACACTCCTATATACATTTTCAGTGGTGCAGAATGTATTACCTGCCTGGATACATAGCTACAGTGACTGAATGATTCTGCTGTTAAAAATCCCACTTTTGCTCTTGCCTGAAGCTTCCTTGTTATAATGTAGAGGAAGAAGATATTCCTTGCTTTTGGATGAAGCATATCAAGAAAGAAAAGTAATAAAAATCCCAAATTGCTACTGATTTTGATCTCTTCCCCAAATATATAGATTGTAAACAACTCACCCATAACTGCTGTTTTTTTGTGATCAAAATAGATTAAACTCTCAAAGACATGCATCTAACTCATTATTTTTCTCAATCTTTTCTGAACCTTCTCCAGCTGCTAAATTCCCATTTTAAAGGACAGGTTATAAGATGTGGTACTCCAATATCAGGCACTTCAGTGCTGATTACAAGAGAAATATAAGTCCTCCTACTCAGCACTTTCTCAGTTGCATATTTAAAAGTGATGGTAACCATTTTGACCACTCCTGTTACATTGGGAACTATAATTCTCTACTGTAAACCTCAAATCTTAATCAGTGTTTCCTATAATAAGATCTATTCTTCTGCAATTATGTTTTGTATCCTGATTTTATGACATGCATGATTTTATAATTAGATATTCTAAGAAATTCTTTCAAGCTTATGACAGAAGATTAACTTATTTAAATATGAGAAAAAAATTTAAATGTGCTCAGCTATGAGCCAAGCCCTATGGGATCACAGTAGAGACAGCAGCTCAGCAACATTTCCTGTTTCTAATAATATTTTAGAACTACTATTAAAGCAGTTTTGGTTCATTTACAATGTAATCTGTTGATTTCATGTTATTTCAATTATTAATCAGGAAGCCATCAGATACCAAGGTAAAAGTTTTCCTTCTACCTGGGTGTATACATCAACAATTTTGATTTTGCTGTCTAACTTCATAGCGTTGTCCAAACATTTCCAGTTAGTTTGAATATTTTCTTCTGTAAACTCTTTAATTTCTTTATTAATTAGGATCCTTTACTAGACATTCCATTATTTATTCCATTGATTCCTATCAAACTGAGGAGATGTATAATTAATATGTCATGCCTATTCTTTTTCAATAATTGCACAATGTCATCCCACTGCCCACCACTACTGAAAATACCTCTGTGCTGTAAGGGCTGCTGAAAACCCCTGGCAATGGTGATGACACTGGATCAACAGAAATGATGGCCATGCATGAGGAAATGGGAGATACAGTAAAGTGTAGAAAACTCTTTACCACTTTTTGACAGTTTTTCTATGACTCCCTAATGTTTTCTGTTAATTTCTGTGCTGTATCTTCTTTCTTTGTTTCTTTCTTTTGGTAAGGCAATGGTACAGTTTTGCTATCCCAACAGAATTTTATCATTTTTTACTTTATTTTTTTTGTTTTAATTTAGAAAAGAGATCCTTTGTAGGGTCTTCATTCTAGAGCCTATATTCCCTTGGATTCTTTTCCTCTCTATTTGCTGCATCAATTTCTATGCTCTTTCTATTTTCTTCCCTTCTTTGATGGTTTTATACAAAAGTCTGTCTGCCTCTGATCCCTTTATTTTCCTTTTCACATTCCATGCTTTGTTGCCTTGTTCAGTCTTTCATTATCTTTCCAAATAAACAGTTCATTCTGAGGTTTCTGTTCAAGGAAAGCTAATAAGTTCATTGTCTGATTTTTCCCTTCCTCATCATTATCATTCTAAGTAGTACATTTTCATGTTTTTTTCACCCTTTTTCAATAATTTTTGATACATTACCTTTCTCTAAGACACTGGTTTGAATTGTGCTGGATTTGAAGGGACCCATCAGGATCACTGAGCCCAACAACTGGCCCAAGAAATTCCTGCCATGTGTCTGAGAGAATTGTCCAAACATTTACTGACCTCTGTCACTCTTGGTGCTGTGATCGCCTCCCTGGGGAGCCTCTACCAGTGTCCAACCACCCTCTGGGAGAAGAACTTTTCCTTGATATCCAACCTGAACCAACTCCAGCTCAGCCTGATGCTGTTTCTGAGTGGTGTCACAGATCAGGAGAGTGAAGAGGTCGGTTCCTGCCTCGCCTCTCCTCTCCTCTCCTCTCCTCTCCTCTCCTCTCCTCTCCTCTCCTCTCCTCTCCTCTCCTCTCCTCTCCTCTCCTCTCCTCTCCTCTCCTCTCCTCTCCTCTCCTCTCCTCTCCTCTCCTCTCCTCTCCTCTCCTCTCCTCTCCTCTCCTCTCCTCTCCTCTCCTCTCCTCTTCCCCTCACAAGGCGTTGCAGGCTGCCATGAGGTCTCCCCTCCATCTCCTCAGGCTGAACACACCAAATGATCTCCCCAGCTCCTCACAGGCTTCCCCCTGCAGACTCTTCAGCATCCTCATGCTCTCCTCTGGACATTCTCTAATAGTTTTATGTCTTTCTTATATTGTGGCACCCAGAACTGCCCCCAGCACTCGGGGTGAGGCCGCCTCAGAGCAGAGCAGAGCAGAGTGGGACAAACCCCTCTCTTGCTCAGCTGGCCATGCTGTGCTATATCTGTTGCAATAATTTGAAGAATTAATGTCCTGGGGTTTTAAGACATGTGTGTATTCTATTTGCCATCTGTTAAAAGTGAGGAAGTTATCTTCTGTTAATTGGGCAGTTTTCTTTATCTCTTCCACAACCCATCCTCCCTCCCTCCTGTTAATGGGCCACTGAATTTCACTGCATGACTGATAAAATTCCATCATCCCATTGGGAGATGCTCCACCCATGGGGAGGAGGAGCCAAGCATTCCTACCTGGATAGAATCTGAGATTTGGTACAACAGAGACAGCCTTTTCCTGCTGGATATCCAGAGGAAGATCAGGCCCATCTACACCACCACGGGGCCTTCAGGGGAAAACTCCATCCTTCTACAGTGATCTGTTGGACCACTGCTCCAACAGAACCACAACTGTCCTTCCAGGAGGACAGCAGTCACCATTTAATGAGACTGATACCAATACCCTGGGTGCAGGTCATATTCTGACTCTGTCAGTGTTTTGCTTTGTTTGTCCTATTGCATTTGTATTTTTAGTTTTCCTAGTAAAGAACTGTTATTCCTATTCCCATATCTTTCCCTGACAGCTTTTTAATTTCAAAAATTATAATAATTCAGAGGCAGGGTGGGGAGGGTTACATTTTCCATTTCAGGGAGGTTCCTGCCTTCCTTAAGCAGACACCTGTCTTTTTCAAACTAAGACACTTAGTCATTTGAACCTATTGGTTTATTGCTTTATTTTATTTGTGCTATAAATGTGGTTATTATATGATTCACCTCTAAGTGCCTTAAATAAATGCAGGTATTATCTGAGTAATATGGTGAATTATGTCTATATCTGCTCACTCATAATAAAATACATTAAAAGATGGACAGACTGTCTTCATCCCATCAAACTGAAGAGAGATTCATGTGCTCTGTGAGCATACCTAATCTTAAGTAAGTAATCTCCAGCTCAAGTGAGGGTCCTCATAGTCTTGGGTAAGTGATCTGCGAGTCACATAGGTCTCTTTGAAGATTAATCCCCACAAGAGATACTGTAAGCAAATCACCTAATGCTGAGGTCATGGCTGCAAGGAGAGCAGCCCAGTGAAATGCTCATTTTTCAGACCCTGCTCATAGTCAATTTTACTAATGCTCTTCCTGTTAAAATTACCATGTCAAGTAACTTGAAATGGTGAAAAATCCAGCCAACCTGAATCATTAGTCCTGCCTGTAAAATCAGTCAGATTTGTTTTCTGCACACTTGTGGGTGCACAGATCTGGTGTCATCACCTCCTTCTGCTCCATCATGGCACTGAAAAGCTGTACTGTCATTGTACACCCACAGGAAAAGTGGCAGCCAGATAAACATATGCCCTGTTCTCTGCTATTGCTTATGTAAAGTGGATCTGATGGCAAAATGGGAAAAAGCTATTTGCTCCACTGTCTAATCAGGAAACTGCTCTTTTAATGAATGTATTGTTCAGCTCAGAGTGCTTCTATTGAAGTGAATTTCCTATCCCCACGAACACTGTCGCTCATCATGCAAATCAAATGGTGTTTTCTTTAACCTCTTCCAGTTATAAAATACCAGTGCTTGTCAAATGCAAAGATAAATTACCTTGTCTTGCCTCTGCTCTTATTTATAGAATAAGGCAGTGAGTTATTGTGGCACTAAGGACTACCAGCTCTCTGTTGCACACCAGTGTCATATCTCTGCGTGGCAGGTTAAACTAGATCTTTAGGTGGAAATAAAGTAAAATGCCAATTTGCTTCAAAATTTTCAAGAATGAGACACCTCATGTAAAGAAAAGTTTGGAGTATCTGGAAGGACAGAAATCTCTAATGGGATGGAGATTCTCAGCCTGAGTTTAGGTGTTTCAATAAATGGGATAAATCAGTCTGGAGCTGCATCTGTCCATGCAGATTGCTGAGCAACACTTACTTTTGGTGCAGCAGAGATTAAGTGGGGCAGGCATTTACCCAATTTTGAACTCTCACAGTCTCTTTGAACAGAGGTGCAAGCAGACAAATATTCTCATGGGTGCTACTCTGCTCCTACACAGATAGTTGAGGGATGAAAATGGTCAAGTGAAAGGACAGAACTGCAGCAGCCAAAACACTGTTTTGCTTTTAGGAAATATTCTCCATTGCCACTGCAAAAAGAAGAAAAAAAAAGTTTTGATTCAAAGTCCGTGAAGTTCTTGAGTGTATTTTTAATTTAATATAAATTTCAGAATTTCAGAACAGCCTCAGTGGTGGTTTTCATGCATCAAATCAAGAACATGAGCTCCTCAATATATAGTGGATTTGCACATTCTCCTGTACAATATTAAGAACCTTCTGTTCTGAATAAAGTAAACATAATTTAAATTTGCATCTTTCTAGCAGAATAAAAATATGTATCATCCTTCTTACATTTGTAGGTTGGGACATTCTTGGAAGAGGCACAAGTCTCTTTAAATATTTAACAAGCTCTTGAAACACATTATGTGATGCTGTAAATTAATATTTGTCTTTAAATCCCTTTCCTATGGAAGGGGAAACCTACCAGAAATTCAGAAAACACTGACAGACCACACAGCAAAGCACTACTCCATCAAAGAATTCATTAAGGACTAACAGAGAAACTATCACAGGAAGTGCAGCCTCCAGTTTCCAAGCTGGAATAAGATGTACAAAAAGGAGTAAAGTATGTGGGAATAAGCTCTGAGCTGCCTAAAAGCAAGGTGGGTATAACAAATTAGTCCGTGTGCACCATGCAGCTACAGAAATGTGAGATAAGGCTGGTGGGTGATGAAGAGCTTTCAGGTCATTGAATGATTGCTTGTGCTTAAACTCCTACCATGGGAAATGACCTGGCAAGAGTTACAGCAGACATTTGTAATCCCATTCTTTGGTAGCCTGGTTAGATGTTGCAGAATGGATAAAATCTGATGGAGAAACGTTTGTTTTGCCTTAGTCCCATGATAATATTATAGATGTGGTTTTATTCTTCATTTGAGGAGATTTGTCAAAGGCATTTCCTTTCCTTCTGTGGGCTGACAAAACCCTTACGTGCCATGGGTTCCCTTTGACTCCAATGGAAAAATGCCATGGAGTGACTGGACACCCACACACAGGTCCCCAGACTTACTCCTATGTCTCACTTCCAGCTGCTGCTCTTGCCCAAGAACATTCCCTGGTGGAAAGATGCTGCCTTAAAGCTCCTGCATCACAGATGAATGGCAAAACAAGACCCTACAGAAATGGTCTCCTTGTTGCCAACCAAATATTGCACATGAATAAACCACTTTGAAACACAACAAAACGACCAGGAGAGGTACTGAGGTCAGACCACGGCTTGAAAGGCCCCTTCCATGGGGTAGAAATACAATGAAGGACAGAGACTAGGATTGCAGTTCACCATATCCAGGCTGAATGTCTGATATAAACTTTTACAAACTCTGTTTCTCAGTCCACTTTCCAGCCTTTGAGCCAGTGAAAATTTCAGGGTGAAAATTTCGTCAGAGCCAGCAGGTTTTAAAGAAAAATGTCTGCTTTTTGAAAAGCTTTAGAGACTAGGTCTTCACAGACAAGTAAAAGTAGAGTCTGTATTCAGTCCTGATGCCATGAAAGACTGCACTTACATGACTGTTAAGTAATCAAATTAATGCAGCTCTGAAATGCAGAAGAACCTTGCAGGAAAAGAAAAGGAAAAGATAGAGATATACAAGCACAGAAGATAATTTTAGTATCTACAAGAATGAGCACCAGAAAATTAAAGCCAGAAACAACAGCTGGCTTGAAACTTAAATTTGAGAACTTGACACCTTGCTTTATTCTGCTGTCTCTAAATTAAGTGTCAGAATTAAGTAGCTATCCATTAAAAGGAGATGATGTTTTGTAATAATTATGTCTCCAACTGCCCTGGGTGTGTTAGAAGGAGAGCTAACTAAACTGGCCATCAGAGTTTGCTCTTTACCAGACATTACTCACTACAGCTTTCAAATTGTACGCCTTTGTCATGGGTTTTGGGCTTGCCATATATATCAGAAGTAGCTGAAAGCAAAATATCCCCAGGTCTCTAAAGTGGTGGTTTTCTTCTCTCTAAATTTGAATCTGGAGCCAATGACTTTATGGAAACAGCCACTTTGACTTTTAGATCAGGAATGGATGATATCCATCTCAACTCATCTCAAAGGAATTACATTGGGGGAATTCTTGCTATTGCTAGGACCAAGTTAATTGTAGGAATTTCTCCTAAATTAGATTAAGAACTTTCAAAAATGAATGTACTGAACCAAACATTTAGAAGGGGAGAGAAGGCAGATAGGGAATGACAATGATTTACATCTATATTACAGAATCTATCATGATCCAGTTCATCCATCTTGTGCATTATATTATACTCCAAGTCTACTCAGAGTGCTGTTCCTGATTGTGGAAAACACAGAATGTTTTAAAATACTGCACAACTTCCAGTTTCATGGCACCTGCCTATGCCACGGGGTATTCATCAGAAGCAGGGGAAATCACAGTCACCAAGTTCCTATATAATTCCTTTTCTTGTATTTTTGTTTTATTTCTTGCTTCCCTATGTTTTGTAATGCAAAGTGGGATCCAAAGGAAGTGTGGGAGAGAACAAGGTCAATCTGGATCACTCCAAAAGGATGCACAAGTACTGGAGTACTTCAGGGTATAGATAAGTATCAGGAAGGAGAAAGTAATCCCTCCACTGCTTCTTTGAGCTTTAGCAAATCTGACAATATCAGCTCTGAGGCTTCTTTGCATGGCAGTGATACTTTAAGGACACAAATACTTTGTGTAAAACTTGGAGGTCATTCCAAGGTCTTTCTTCAGATATGATGGACCTGATTTTAACCACATTTCCACATTTAATGCTATGATGAGTTTGTTGTTTATATTAACCATTCTGAAAAAAAAAAAGGAGAGAGATAATCTCTGTGACTAAACCATATCCCAGAATAGTATTTGTAAAGTAATGAGATCACTGTTTTCCTGACTCATCTCAGATAAATGGGCTGCTGGAGAGAAGAGTCTATGCTGCACCCCAACCAGTCAAGCTTCATCTGCAGTGATTCAGACTTCAGATAATTAGCTTGGTGTAATTATTTCAGGAATCCCCACACTGGGGCTGTTCAAGATGACAAGTTAACTACCTGAGCCTGACAGGCAGGATCACCAGAAGCTGCAATCCTCCAACAGCACATGTAACTCTGTCCTATGAACTACAAAACACTCAGCACCAGGCTGGGATGGAAGCACTCTCACTGCTCCCTCTGTCATCCTGCCCTGGAATAACTCTTTTTTAAGCACTTGCATGGACAATATGGAAAGGAAAGTTATAAAATATTTTGCCTGTGCCAGCACTCTAGCTTTTGTAGCAGCATTCAACCCATGTGGAGCTCAGTGTTCAGTCTCATGAATAAGTCTTCATAATAACATTTTCTGAGCCTCTCCAATGTACTTAGTGCATGTTTAAGAGGAAGGGACTTAGGAAGGAGAGGAAATGTCTATTTCCATCACTGTCAGATTGTTCACACCTCATGACATTGATATCAAGTTTCAAGAACAGATCACAAACCTCCAATGGGTCAATATATTTCAAATTATGTAAGGCTAAGATTCATCTTTGAAAATAATTTCAACTTTAACATATTACATGTTCTGCCTGAAGTTAAGGGGGAAAAAAGATTTCATCTTGCTTTGTCTCAGCTTATTCATAGCCAAAAAGGAGAGATAATTCTTACATTCTTCCAAAAACCAGAAATATTTCCAAGAGCATCTAAGCTGCAAAGAAAATGAGGCCATTGTGGGTTAAGCTCTTAGGCTACAAAGGAACTCTAAAAATTTATGGCATAGATTTAAGTTTATGGTTTTCAAGCCTATCAGTATTTACTGAATGGAAAAGCTATGAAGTGCTAAATGATAATTTACTTTTTTTCCCCCCTTTGTGAATGATGTTTTCTGTTTACTAAATGTCATAGAAACAGAGCATCTGTGATGCTGAGGACAGCTGTCATTGTATTCTGTCCTATGAGAGAGAGGCCTAAAACCCAGAATTCAGAGGAGCTTTGGGGAGAGATGGAATTGTAGCCTCTGCAGCCTCCAGGCTGGCAAATTTTTTTTTTTTTTTTTGTGTTTATCTAAAGAAAGATGCAGGAGGTATATGGGAAATATAAAGTAAAAAGTTCTGTGTAAGATTAGAAAGATAAAAAATTATCTCTCCCAAGTGATCAGGAAAAGCAGTCAAGGGGCCTTTGCCCTGCACAAAGGCAGAAAGCTGATAAACAGAAACATCTGTAATATGTATTTGAAAAGAAGAGGTTAAAGATCTCTCAGATAAAACACCAAGAAATATTTCTTGTACATTCTGAGTCAAATGGAAGGTACAGTTTTTAAGGAGAAGGTGGGCTCATCTCATGCAAGATTAGAAGATTAGAAGATTAGCTTCTACAAAAATTTTCCATATTTACTGAGGATAAAATACTTCCACTTTCATGATGTAGCTGAAGGCTCTCTGAAGTGGGATGGAACTGAGGAACACTTGGTGACACAAAGAAAGCTTTTCCTGAATTCAGGTATGGCTCAGGTCACTCCTGTGGCAGGTGCACAGCTCTTTGCAGACCAGGGTTCCTTCCACACAGTTCTTGGCTGTGGTCCCAATACCTGCTCCTTGACAGCAAATCAGGATTTACAGGGGACTGTTTGAAGGGCAAGGAGAGCATGGAGAAATGCCTTTGTGGCTGTTGAGAATGAGGGGAAAATGACAAATGTCTTAGCACTACTCCAAGGAAAATTTTTGTATGGTCGGTTCAGCAAGGTGGCAAAAGAATAGCTGAGGTACCCACCTAAAATCCTACACCTGTGTGTGGGGGAACATCTGATTGTCTGCCATGATGAACAGTAGCAGTCCATCCAGGCATCTTTAACAGAAATAAAATTCATTATCTAGTCAAGGAGTCCTTTGGCCCTCCAGGGTATGAGAGCTTACTGATGCGCCTAAATGAGATAAAAAACCTTCTAACCTAGAGCATAGCCTGTAAAGGATGGTGGCACAGAGTTCAGACTGAGAATAAAGGCCTGGAGCCCAAATAGTCATATGGATCTGCTTGTAAAATCTTCTAGTGACTACAGGAAAACCTCCAGAAAGTGATATGTCATCAACAGGACACAGTGTTGTTCAATATTTTTTTCCAGACTGACTTTTATCCAGGACATTTCTCCTGAGCCTTCCAGAGATTTGTTGGAGAAAATTAAAAAAAAAATCTGACTATAAATATTCATCAGTCTGTTATCAGTTTAATATGCTTAAAATCTTCATGGAGTACTTAGAGGAGGACAGCTACTGTGCTAGAATGTTTTTAAGAAAGAAAATGTTGAAGCTCAGGAAGATGAATAGTGCCATGACATTTCTGTGGCTAAATAACTGATCTGGAGGGGGTATGCTTTCATTTTTCTGCTCAGATACTTAAAGTCAGCTACTCCTAAATGAAGCTTTCACTAGATTTTTTTTTTCCCAAAGTCTGTGAAAAAATAGAACCAATTATGTGTTTGAGTGCTTTGTAATCTATAGGTGGAAGAAAAATTTGGAAGAAACTAATTCCATTAACTGTTCTAAATTAATCTTTCTTTTCCTCCCAATGGGCTGATTCTTATTTAGTAGTTTTTTAGCCAGATGTTTATACTGTGACTCAAGACTAGAAGGAAGAGATAAAGAAACTTCAGGAGACAACCATCTAAAGTGGAAACAAGAATAAGAATGAAAAGAGATTATATGATTTATAATATTTTGGAAACTTCTTCAGGAGAGATAGATACATCTACAAACACGAACAGAGTTAAATTGAGTTTTTTTTCACTCCTGTTTTGTGCTCTGTTTTGTCTAGTCATTATTTTAAGTTCTGTTTTCTGTCAGTTTGTAAGTGTAGATATTAATATTTCCAGTCCTTTGGATTTCTGAGATGTTCAGAGGAGGCTGAACTGAGCTTGAACTTGGGTTCACATTTTTCAGATGCAAGAAGTTCCAAAGATGTGTGGGGTAGTGGTAATACAGTGACTGCATCAGCCAAAGTCCCTCAATCTGCCCTCTTAGAAAGTCTGTGTGCATCCTGGCCTTAAGATGCTTATTCATTGAGGGAAAAATATTATTGCCATGGCCAGAACATCAGGTTTCACTCTTATATTTGTTTTTTTCCTGAGTCTTTTGGTGTTTTCTTTTTCCTAATGAAATAGCCACTATATCAAGTTTATCTTCAGCATTAATCAGGGTACTTTTCATAGCCTTACATGAAGTAAAAATTTTGGACCATACATTTTAAAGAAAATTACATTTGATATATACTTAATGTGGAGTGGGTTTCTAAAAAGTGCAAGGAACAATGTTTGTGGAAACGAGTTTCATCACTCTAACCATGCAAATGAGTTTTGTCTCTGGGGAAAAAAACAAAACAAAAAAACCCCAAAAACTCTTTAAGAAGAAGCTTCATCATTCATTCACATTTGTTTTTTTATCTCACTAAAGCTGCTCAGGTTACTGAAGCAAAGCAGAACTTCTGATTAGCAAATCCAAATTATTACAAAAATAATAAAAATTAAATCTTTAAAGTACGCCTTCAGCACAGAGTTTATCATGCTTTATTTAAAACATATATCATAAAGTGACAGAGGCAGTAGTGCCTGATTGGTCATGACATGAAGCTCCCAGCTGCACAAAACATTTTGGTAGGCTGGCTGCCTCCCTCTGATTAGACCTGACAGATTATTAGAATAGTAGTACTTGATGGACCATGAGAATAGGAACTGACATACAATTTCAGTATTCACTATTGCTTCCTTCAGTAAAGAACATCACTATCTATTGATGCTTGATTTTATTAGGTTTTTTTTCTCTTTTCCAGGCATCTTTTTTTCTTCTTTCTTTTTGGTTTTAGTGTGTTTTTTTTTTTTTTTTTTTTTTTTATTTAGTGGGTTTGGGGGTTTTTTTTGTTTTGTTTTGTTTTTGCTGGGGTTTTGTTTGTTTGGTTGGTTGCTGGTTTTGGTTTTTAGGGATTTTTTGGTTGGGTTGGGTTTGTTTGGGTTGGGTTTGGTTTGGTTGGGTTGGGTTTGGCTTGGTTTGGTTGGGTTGGGTTTGGTTGGGTTTGGTTTGGTTTCATTTGGTTTGGTTTGGTTTGGTTGCCTTTGGCTGGGTTTGGTTTGGTTTGGTTTGGTTTGGTTTGGTTTGGTTTGGTTTGGTTTGGTTTGGTTTGGTTTGGTTTGGTTTGGTTTGGTTTAGTTTGGTTTGGTTGGGTTTGGTCGGGTTTGATTGAATTTGGTTTGGTTTTGTTTGGTTTGCTCTCTGGTGCTCCCTCTTAGCAAGCTGATAGCTGACAAGGTAATATCTCAATCATGAGTATCACTATGAGATGTAGAGAAGCACTGAACCCCATCCCATTTTCTGTGCTTCACCTATCAGGTTCATTTTGTACCTACTGCAAAGAACAAAATTAGCTGAAATGCAAAAGGAGATTAATAACAATAACAGCAGAGACTTATTTTGTTGTGTGTGAGAACACTGGGAGGTCTGACAGGTATTAAGACTTCATTTCCATTCACTGATAACGAAATAGATGCATGGAGCCTTTGGAACAAATGGTACATTTTTATAGATGTGAGAAAACATCAAATAGAGCAGTGTGCGTGTATCCTTTATGCTCTAACCAGCCTTTTTTCATTTATCCAACACACACCACAGACCCCTTGGCAATTAGGGGAATGCTGGCTCTTTAGAATTATGATTCTGATTACAGGGCACTGAAGAAGATGTTATCTGTGCACCCTCCACATTGTTTACCTTCCATCCCTTGCAGGCTGTTTATGGATTTTTCTTCCCAACATCTCCTCTCACAGTGCCAACTCCAAGTTTCTTCCAAGTGATACACCTTCCTGTAGAGTAGGCTGTTGGTGATCATTACTGTAAAAATGGCTTCACACTCCCTATCATCATTCCTATTTCCTTCCTTAACCACAACTTATCTGCTAAAGGGAAGCAAAATACTCTTTTGCATAGCTAAGGGTCAAGCAGTGTGCAGAAAGAAATTGGATGTTATAAGGCAGTGGTTATACCATAAAACAGAAGGACAAATGGATTCAGGTTTAAACATCCTGCATTCCATTTTAAGTCATGAATTTCTCACTGCAATGAAAATTTTCTGATGTGCTTTTATGTGCTGCATTTCTCTGTGTAGGATGTTATGCTCTGGATGGGCATATTTAAATTTTATCTTATTTTATAGCTACAATAAATGAAATGTTAAATCACTGGAGATAAATGCTTCCTATCTTCCTCTCTTTTTTTTTAAAGAGTAGCACTTAACTTTGGCTTTACAGATTCCCAAGTACAACCATGACTGCAAAAATTGGAAATGCACAAAAAAATGCATGAGTGGCATAAACATTCTGTTATCTCAGATATTCATGCATACTGGTTCCACTTATCAAAAATAAAACAACTTAAATGTGAGGCAAGGGATGGATTAGGTGACTTCCCTAACTAATTTTCTATAATTTGAAAACCTCACACTATCACAGTCTGTATTGTGCACCACAGGACTGTATCTTTTGTACACAAGTATTTTGTCTGTACGGCTTATATGGCTCACTGTTGAGCTGAAACTCTTCTTCTCCCACCTTTACCGCACCTTAAGAGCTTAATCTGAGAAGAACTTAATTTGAGAAGAGCTCCAGGGCAAAAATGAGGTATAACAGATTAGAACACTGAGAAAATCTCTCACCATATTTAATTTCACTTCCAATTTTGGGCAGTGTTCTCCTATGTTAAAATGGTCCTCTGGCTTAAACTAGCCCCAAATATGTTTTGGGAAACCAAAGCACAAACATCACAATTAATGATCACAATTATGTAAAAACCAGTTCCGCATTCAAGTTGAAAATTTTAATGGGACAGAAGCATTTGCCATCAGAAGATAGGTATAAATGTGTTCTTTACAAACACCACTCCCTTGGTGGTTTCACACCTATTGTCTCACAAGAGCAATGATGTTGTTTAGTGCCTAATTAAACCATCCACTCCCACCATCTTTTAACTTTAGGAGTTGCAACACCGTCTCCTTCAAAGGAAGATTGTGGAATCAAAGCTGTCATGGTGCAGATCAATGCAAATTTATCTGTGTAGCCTGGGGAGGCAACAGTTCAGCCTTTAATTTGTGTATCAGTCTTCTCCATGACTGGGTGCATTTCAAAGACAAACCATTTGTCCCTGTCCAAGGAAACCTGCAGAACCTCTTTAGTATTTCTACCAGCCCTGCTAGACAGGCCAGCTCCTTCCAGGGCAGCTGTGCTTGCCTCAGATTGCAGTGGTATTTGTGATGTAGCTCAGGTATATCAGTATTTGTGATATACTGCAGGTATACCAGTATTTGTGATGTACCTCAATTATATCAGTTTTCCTGAGGTTCTGTTTTGCTACATCCTGTCCTAACAGGATCAGCAAAGGAGAATCTCTTTCATCACTAATGATAATCAGCGGTACACGAAAAACGCATGATGTGGAGATAAAAGATAAAAATACAAGCACCAAAGAACATGGCACCTTCATGATTGAGAATATTATCCTAATGGTACTTTTAGTCTGATTTCTGGGCATTGGCTCAGTGGGGGCATGTCATAGAAACATTTGATGAAAAAATCCTTTCCTTGGGATTTTTCCTCCTGAGAAGCGGAGAGGCCTCAGGAACAAAATGCAAACAATGATTATCTGCTGCTGTGGAATGCAACAGGTGCATCTGTGATTGGTCTCATGTGGTTGTTTCTAATGAATGGCCAATCACAGTCAGCTGGCTTGGACTCTCTGTCCGAGCCACAAGCTTTTGTTATCATTCTTTCCTATTCCATTCTTAGCTAGCCTTCTGATGAAATCCTTTCTTCTATTCTTTTAGTATAGTTTTAATATATATATATATATCATAAAATAATAAATCAAGCCTTCTGAAACATGGAGTCAGATCCTCATCTCTTCCCCAACCTGAGACCCCTGTGAACACCATCACAGGGGCAAAATGGCAGATCAATCACTTAAAGGAAAGCAGTCTGTGACAGATCTGGCGATCTGTGCCCTGCAGTGCTCAGAGGTCTCAGGTTGGGCATGGCTGTTATCACCTGAGAGTTTAAACACTCTGCAAGGTCTATGGCAGATTCATCCCTAAAATTACTGTACTCAGAAGTTCTGGGTTGTTGTAATTAAATAGTAAAAATAAAGAGAAAGAAGTGGGAAGTTACAAGCTCTGATTTTCAAGATATGGAAAGTCACTCTATGTTAATATTCCCATCATCATAATAACATATTGGCTCAGTGATGTAGCAGTGATTAGTTAATATCTGTGCAGCTCTTCAGATTTGAAAATCCTTATTCATCACTCTGTTCCAGCAGTTTTATGAGTTGGTCCTAAAAATCACTGCCAAATGCTATAAAAGTGATCGATCTCACTATTAAAGCATCAATATTCTTCCTGCAATCACTCACAAAGGATGAATATCCAGAAAAATTTTAGAATCAAAATAGCAATAGGGTGGATAAATTATTAAGAGATGCTGACAATGACATTCTCCTATTAATTAATAAGATATTTCTAGGGACTTTCAATTGTCTCCCTAAGTAAGCTCCACTTTCAGCTGATGCTAAGACCTTGTTATGGAATGGTTGATCTTTTGAAATGTGCCATTAAAATATTCCAGTTTTCATAGATGATATATTTATCCTTTGGGAAAAAAAAATTAGAAAATTATTTTTATGCCTTTTTTTTTTTTTGTCTTTTAAGCAAAGAAGTCTGAGGCTGAGAAAAGAAAGAAAAGAAGGATGAGGCAAGTTCATATAATGTTAACTGTAAATCAGCTGTCACCACTCCTTATAACACCAGAGAAGTCTTTGAGGTGCTACTGCAGTCTCAGATCTGGATGGCTCCAATTAAAATTCCTACTGTTTAAAAGGAGACTAAGGAGACCAAAAGTGGATGGATGTGTCCATGTCACCTGCACTGGGACATGAGCAAAGCACACATTACCCAGTGCCTTGGCCACAGAAGTGAGGAAGGAGTGTACTTGGAGCCTGCAGCATTTATTTTCTTCAAGCTTGATGAAGCCTGCTTCAACCAACAAAAAACCAATTCATTTTCTTAAGAGACCCTGCCTCTGGAAGGATGGTGTGCAGGGACATAGATGGAGAAGATTTCACTCCTGTTAGAAACAAGCAGCTCTCCTAACAAAAAACCTAATTTTGACTCTGACTCCTGCAATTTTAGCACACAGTTACAGGAGACATGGAGATGGAGGAGGAGGAAAGGATAGGCTTCTAATGCAAGCCTAAATACAACAGCAACAAAGAAACAGCTGCTCAGGAGGTGACCATGAGAAGACCTCATTAAGGCCTGTCACCACTGAAAGGGTTTGTTTATATTCTCCATTTAATTTTACATCTAAGAGCCACATGGTAAAAAAATAAACTATTCCATGTGACTGCTTTGTGCAGTGCATGCTCAACTTTTCATATATTTTATTTCTTTGTTGGGAAGTGATAACACAGTCATTGATTAATGTGAATTGCTGCAAGTAGTATTTTAAAAAAAGGAAGAAGGCTTGTATATGTTTCAAAGTGCTATGGAAATGAATGTATTAAAAATCTTTTCCCTTTATTTTAAGAGAAGCTATGGCAAAGGATATAATATATTACCCTGTAACTCTGAAAGTAATTTTCAACACACCACCTACACTAAAAGTATTAATAACTTCCCTAAGGTGCGTGTCATGCAGAACACAGATAAATGTTATTGCTGTTTTCAATTTTTAAGGCTTTTTAGACTTATTGCCTGAAATGTTTGTTTCTTATTTTCATGTCATTAATTTTGCATGTTTCTCACTGTCAGTGTATACCAGGTTCAGACTCCAAAACATTCTGAAGAATTTCTAAAGAATAGAATAGAATTTGCTAGTGGAAGTTTACTTGAATCTTCAACTAATACATGCTTTGGTTATAAAATAAATCTAGATTGTCTTCTAGAGAACACCTCCAAACCACAGAGTAAGAAAATGAAGAATTTATAACCTCAGTTAAATGTTGCTGACATTGAACAATGAAAATTATGTAACACTCTTAATAATTAAAATATGTTGTTTGTTTGCATTTTGAATGAATTAGACCAATCACTGCTGATTTCCCTATGAACAGATATTAATAGATAACTAAAGAGTACAAATTCCTAGTGTAGCAAAACTACCTGTCCTCATGATCCCATGGATGTTAAAACCAGAATTAGATTTCATCTTTGAATCTTTCACTGTTCTATGAATAAATTTCCCTACCTGGCCGTTCTCAGGATGAGTCTTTCACTAGGAGAAACTTCCTTTCTGACTGGGATGAATTCTTAGCTTTCTGGTAATTACATTGATCAATTTTTTTTTCTTCTCTTTCTGAATATTCTGCACTGGAATTGGGAGTGGCCTGGTCCTTAATTTACTTCTCTG
Source organism: Ammospiza caudacuta (assembly GCF_027887145.1). Classification (NCBI taxonomy): domain Eukaryota; kingdom Metazoa; phylum Chordata; class Aves; order Passeriformes; family Passerellidae; genus Ammospiza; species Ammospiza caudacuta. The sequence continues at coordinate 12,758,696 of NC_080597.1, read as the reverse complement.
CTGCCTGAGTTAATCCAGCCTCCTGGAAATCTTAAACTTCATCACTGATCTCATCCACTCCTTAACCATCACATTATTGACCAGAGGCTCACTTAAGTGTGGAAGATACAATTTCCATATAAATTAACCTGAAGTGCTTCAGTAACACTTTTAGTGCTATTTAACTCTAACAATGTTTAATATGAGTAAAAATAAAAATAAAATTGGTGTCCTGCTCATGTGATTCCTTACAAAGAAGAAAAGAAAGAAAATCTTTTGGATTGCCTTACCATCTTAGACACTGGCACAATTACACAACATGAAGAAACAAACGAAAACCCCCTGATTAATAGCACAAATGATGGTATTTCTACTATGGTTTGCACATCAAATGAGGTCATATTTTCTTCAAGAACTTGAAACATCTGGATGTTGCATAAGAGCATGTGCAAGTTCAATTTCACATGGAAGAATGAGAAAAATGTATGCAAAAATGGAACAGTGCAGTGAAAAATGATCAAGCAGCTCACTAGATTGAGGATGCTGATAGAACAGAAAACACTTCCCAGGCATTTGAGGCTCCTAGACCCATTCTACTTCCACAGCTTGTGTGAACCAGTCTAACTTTCTTTGCAAGCCCATTCTCAAGACTTCCAAAAATTCATCAGCTGAAGACCAAAGAATCAAATTTGCTCAGCAGCAGCTTGGCAAAGGTTATAAAATAACACTTCAAGCTGGGGCAAAATCAAGCTGATAAATGGAAACATAGAAGTATAGAAGTAGACTAGAAGTATAGATGCAAGTTTGCTAAATCAGGTTTCTTCACCACAGTTTGTAACACTGTCAGGCTTGTTTGAGGTACCTTTCCTCCCAGGTCAGATAAACTACTCTCAGACAAGCCTGCAGTAGCTGAGGTCCATTTGCTCTTTCTGATGAATATCTCTGAACATTTCTGCAATAAGGCTGGCCTGTTTTCCTTGCCAAAATTCCTTCCTCTGCACTCCACTCTAGGATGACACATGGTATCATTGTTGCTCTTTGCCAGCTTCAGTTGCATTGCAGCTAAGAGCTGCAATGTGCTGATATTATTAATATAATAAATTATAGAATTACATGATGAAGTGGTTTAATTTCCCCCTTTGATCCCCTTCTCTCAACCCTGCCCTATGCCCCACCCTAACCCTCTACCATCTGAAACCTCTTAATGACTTCAAAGAGCTGCATAACAAGGTGGATTTTTTTCCTTCATAGCATGTTACCCCTCTCTGCCCCAGATCAGAGGCCTTATTGGAGGTCCCTTTCCATGTCATTTGGAAAATGTGTAAATAGTCTCCTAATACCCTTCACTGAGAAGGTCAAAACAGCTCACATCACAGCAGATGAGCTAAGCTGTTAGAATCAGGCTCTCAGAAATCAACCAAACCTGAGACCACTTTCTATTGAATATTCAAGTGGACTTCATCTATGACATATTATCTTCCTTGACCCTCAGAGTCCTCTTCTGCATCCACTGCGCAGAGCACTAGCATGCCATGTCAGCTTTAAAGACTACATAACTCACACCCACCTGACACTGCCACAGAGTGATGAAAGTGGATCTGGGTGTGAATTAAAACAATGAACCCGAGCTTCAGGTAATTTGACACTAGAATTGCTGAAATCAATATTTGAATGTTATTTAAGCTTAATTTTGTATTAAATATAAAGAAATACAGAGTCTGATTCACTTCAGAGAGGATGACACTATTTTCAGAGACATGGCCCCTGAGCCAGAGTTACAAAAAATTAATACATATCCCCAGCTGAAATATTTCAGCATCTAGGCCATATTTATTCTCTCTTGTACAACGCGTAATATGCACTTTTAGTCACAGATATTCCCTTGATTTCAGAAGGTTTCAGTTGAATGGTTGGGGCGAGGTACAGCAACTAGAGGGGAGGTATTTGTTTGGCAGCACTCTCCTTCAGACATGAACAGTCTGATCCTTTGGAACACCTGGCTGCATTTGCAAAGGTGATGAATGCCCACAAGTCTACCTGAACACTGCCCACAGATCCTCTGTAAAAATCAAACAAATAGTAGATATTTGACAGCTCAGGAGCTGCAAGAAATTAGCTGGTACTAAATGCGCATACAGTTACAAAGAGAAAGCCCAAGAGCATAACTATTATTTGATTATGACAACCAAAAAGCTAAAGTTAAATTTCACCTTGCACCCTGCTGAACTTTATTTTGCAAAACCTATTCTCTGAAGGGCCTAGTTTTTTGGGGTTTTTTTTTTTTGATTCTTGCCAAATGTGAAAGCAGTCAGAATTGTCAGCTTTTAGAGCAAGAAGAAAATCTCTTCCATTCTTGTGGGTGTTTGAGGTAGAGATAAGCAGTTATTGTTGCTCATATTAATCTTTAACCATGGCTGTGGGCATGAGAGGAGATGTAGATCCTAATTTGTTTTTATGCTGTGTCCATAAATATATTTTAAAATCATACTATTGGTGCCCTTTTATTACTTTTTCATAGTAATGTAAGTCAAACCAGATAAAGAATAGGCAGTGGTTTGGACCATTTGTCCACAGAAAAAAATAAAAGCCACCAAGCCTTGTGTGAGTTATCTGGCCATGTCATCTGGAAAGAAAGGATGGTTTCTGCTCATGTCTTTGTCCCTTCTTTGACTCCCATGTCAGGCAGACTGAAGGTGTAAAAAAATTTACCTTTTCTCAGCAAGAGTTTCAGGGCAACATAGAAGAGTATTGTTTTCCTCTCCTACTATAAGAACACTGTAAATCACAATTCTCAGTAATAAAAAGAAATTATGGCTCCTATTTTTGATGTCTATGAAGAAAATCCCAGAGAGAGGATCAGGCTGGTGTCTACATGGGTAATCTAGCCTGATAAATATCAGAGGAGAACCCCTCAAGGATGGATGCCAAAAAGGAGGTTTCAGAAAGCACATGGAATTTTATTTAACATTTATGTACATTTAGATCAGGAGAACAATTTCAAAGGAATATACTGGAATAAGGAATAAATTCTGCCTTCCATGCACAGTTTCATTCACCTTGAAGACAGCTGCCTGTCCAAATTTCCCAAGGATTGGGTCTGGACCTGTTCCAAGTGATAACTGTTAAAGCAGGAGGCTAGCACTAGACTGAGCATCCTTATTGTTGTTATTATCCAACCCCTCAAAGCCACTGGGATACACAGATAAGAAGCTGGCATGAATGAATCACTGAAGGAAAATTACAAGTCAAAGAAGAAATTGCATTTCAGACTCGTTGACTTTCCTTCTGGCTGAATGAAAAACACTACACCAGCAGGCATGAGCAGCATGGAAAATGCTGTTAATTTAGCAACACCAACATTTGCTTTGTAAAGAGGCCCTGTGGCCTCCCATGCATGGCTGAGCCCCCTCAGCTGCCCTTTGCTGAGCTTTGGATTTGTCCTGTGCTGCAGGCTCTCAGCTTCCACAATAACACAGCACCAGAGTCAGAATTAAACTTTGGCTTTGGCTGGATTAAAAGCAAACATACAGATGACACAGCTTATATCACCTTTTGTAAAAAGCCAGGAAAATCCTGCAGATGACCTGCCTGGAGGGAGAAGGGCTGCTGTTGCACACAAAAATCGCTCCAAGCAGTCACACATCTCACTGGGCACAGCAAAGGTGCAATCCATGGATTTGAGAGGATGGGTGATGTGAGCTGCTCCTGCTGGCTACAAACCTTCCATCTATTTGTGGAACAGACATTCCACATTACTGTGTCAGCAAGAGGGGACAGTTCAGCCACTTAGCCAGTAGCTGTTTCTCTTCAGATAAAGTGTCTGAGTCCAGGTCTATCCTGTCATTATTTTTGCACAGCTCCATCTCTTTTCTCTCATCTAATCCAAACTATTGAAATGATAAAGACATATCACTGCTGGCAATAATCATCTCAGCTTGGATTGGTTTTGGAGCTTTTTTGTTCCTTCTTTTCTTCCCCCTTTAGGACCACCTGCTTGATTTTATTGTTCTCTAACAAAATAGAGTTTTAAAGAGATTGCAGGACCCCTGCATGGCCAGATAATTTTAATTTTCTTCAAATTAATAACCAGGTCCAGAGAGTACAATTAGGAATTAAAATTGTGGCAAAAGAAATATTCCTGATTGCATAATTTTTTTGTTAAATAACTGAGAAGAAATAGGCAACATAATTATTAGAAAGCAGCTGGAGTATTGGTTTTGCTTTGCATCTACTACCACCAGGAACCATTGCCTGTGCTGTGGGACTTGGAGTGGTATGGCACCATTCTCCTTGGTGATCTGGTCAAAAACAGCTGTAGGATTTCTTTTGAAGAGAGTAACTTATATTCTATGTTACAAGGTTGACATTGACCTAATTCAGCTCTTGATTTAGGGATGTGATACATACAAGGAAGGGAAGTCTGAGTCATCTGTAGGCTGTCACCTACTCTTTGCTCATGTAGACACAAGGGACTGACTAGGAAAAGGAAAATGATCTCTTAAATATATGTTTACAGGTATATTATCCTTATTTTCAGGTGGTTTTTTTGTATTATATACATACTGTACTGTAGTCTGATTTGTTTGGGTGATTGAATTTTTGGTATTCAGCTGCCGAATCCCAGCCAACTGAGATGTGCTCACTAAATTCACATAAGAAATATCTGTGATTTTTATCTATTAAATCTGTTATTTACCTGCTCAGATGCAGCAGGAGAATGAAATTCACTCCCCTGGGCAGAAAGCTTTTCTATCTCTCCTCAGCTCCGCTTTTGATGCCCACCTGACCACAGCACTCTCTCAGCCCATGGATAAAACCTCCAGGATATCAGCAACAGGGGTTCCCATCACCCTTGGGGTAGGAACCTCTCAGATGCCTGGTCCTGGGCTAGCTGCAGACACCTGCCCGGGGCTCACAATTAGGATGGGCATCCTTGCAAAATGACAGAGCAGATTTTGGCTCCTTCCACCTGATGTTCAGAGGTAGGAGAAGGATTAAACAGCAAAAAGACCTGGTTTCCTATCTGATATTTCCTGGCTGTAGCAGTTGGAGCACATTATATTCCAAAAGCTTCTCTAATTTAGGCTCAATTTGTTTGTTATTGCAGTGGATGAAAAAGGACACCCATTTGCACTTGACTAACAGTTTAGCTTCTTCTCCTCATATAGATACTAATTACTATTATTTTCTCCCACATATTGTGATCTTTTATGGGACATATTAACCCAAACACTTTATCTTTTTATGCTTTGGTATATTTCTTTTTCAAATCTTATCTAGAAGTCAATGAACCTGAAGGACATACTCCAGTGGAGAATATCAGAATTCTCCCAGGACAGCTTTATTGTAATTATTATTAGTACTGAGTATTTGGGTGCTTTATTCTGCTTAATACTATATTAATTTAAATTGTGCTGTTATGTGCCATACCTTGAACATCAAATAAGAGAAATGAGTTATTAAAAGAGAATACTCACTTCTGTTATTTGAATTGTAAGCCATTTTGTAAGAAAAACACCCTGTGACAGCTATGTAGACTTTGATCTTTTCTGAAGTGTCCATTTCAGAACTTAGCCTGGGTTGAACACACAGTCTATTCAATCAGACTGAATTATTTGGGCTTCTCTGCCCAGGGCAGAAGACTGAGTTGCTCTGTTCTTGCTTTAGAAATGACTTGGCTTCTTGATGTACTCAAGCCAGCGAGCCAAGGGTGAGTTGAGCAGGTTCACCAGCTCCTATTTTCACTCTGATCTGATTAACAGAAGAGGGAAAGGAGAAGCAATCCCTGATATTTCTCACTGACTAGGAGATGTATATCTGTTTTGTAGCTGAAAACATATGTTTTTTTGCTGTGCTTATCTTTTTTGTGATATAGGTGAAAAATCAAATGAGGATTTTTCTCCTATCTGTTTTAGATTCATATGTTTCTCAGCTCTGTGCCTCCCACCAATTTCCACAGATGAAACCTGATCAGCCTACATGAAATTTAACAAGAGCAAATGCCAGATTCTGCACCTGGGATAGCAGGCATAAGTATAAATTGGGAAAGGGGTGCCTGGAGAACAGCCCTGCAGAAAGGAATCTGGGGATGCTGGTAGATGGCAAATTTAATCTGAGTTAGCAGTGAGCCCTGGCAGCCAAGGGGGCAAAGCTCATTGTGGGTGTCAGACCACATCATGCTTGTCAGTGTTTCAGAGGCATTTGGGCAATGCCTTAAAAAATATTCTTTAATTTTTGGTCAGTCCTGAAGTGGTCAGGCAGATGGATCATAGTTGTAGGTCCCTTATAATTGAAATAGTCCATTCTATTCCATTCCATTTTATGTCCTGAGTTTAGTATGGATGGGCTACCTGAGTCTAACTCTACTGAAGGCATAATGAGTCTCTATTGATTTTTAACTGGACTTTATTAGAATATGAATTCTATTAGGAAGCATCTCACAGGGTTTTGCTTTTTTAAAGTCACTACCATAACCTATTACTTAATTGAACCTGTCACAATATATACTCATGTCATAAAAGCCCTTCGGTAGGTTTTTGTTTGTTTCAAAAATAGTTCAAAACCAGATGCCATGTAAACAAAAGTACTTATTCTACCATATAATTCTTATGTTTATTTCTACCAAAGGGAAGTCAAACTCAAATCTTGTGGCAAAGGTATTATACTACACATACATGAAAGAAAAATTGTCTTTTGAAAAGCTTAATATGAGCAGAAATTGATTCTGAAAGTAAGGATTTCCTTCAAGTTATATACTGGATTTTCTTTCTAATTTTGTACTAATTTAAAATGTAATTCTTCCAGCGAGGGAGAAGTCTGGGATATTTTATATGTAGCTTTTTCACACATGGATTAGTTTGTTAGTTTGATCTAGATTATAGTTTATCCATGTGACCAGCTTTTTGTTAGAGGTGTTTGTGCTTTCTCTGTCATGGTGACTTAAACATCCACCATACATTGCAGCAGCACATAGCACAAAATTCTTCACTGGTGATGAATGAAAAGAAGACTTTTTGTGTGGCAAATCAGAGCCATAAATCAGCCTGACTAGCTCTGATTATCACTCAGCTAGCTGACTGACAAACAGTGTCTCCAAGAAATAAAGGCTTTAGAAAATATAGTGCAAGTAGATAAAAAACTTATTCTTCCCAGTATCCCATGCACATTTTACTTTTGCTTTTCATATACACTAATAAATAATTAAGCCTTTAACCATATATTAGAGAAAGAGAGAACAAAAGAGAGAGGAGAGGAGAGGAGAGGAGAGGAGAGGAGAGGAGAGGAGAGGAGAGGAGAGGAGAGGAGAGGAGAGGAGAGGAGAGGAGAGGAGAGGAGAGGAGAGGAGAGGAGAGGAGAGGAGAGGAGAGGAGAGGAGAGGAGAGGAGAGGAGAGGAGAGGAGAGGAGAGGAGAGGAGAGGAGAGGAGAGGAGAGGAGAGGAGAGGAGAAAGGGGCTGAAGAAAGTGTCGGAAGGACGTGGCGGAAGGAAGGAAGTGTCGGAAGGAAGTGGCGGAAGTGGCGGAAGGAAGTGGCGGAAGGAAGTGGCGGAAGGAAGGAAGGAAGTGGCGGAAGGAAGGAAGTGGCGGAAGGAAGTGGCGGAAGGAAGGAAGGAAGTGGCGGAAGGAAGTGGCGGAAGGAAGTGGCGGAAGGAAGTGGCGGAAGGAAGGAAGTGGCGGAAGGAAGGAAGGAAGTGGCGGAAGTGGCGGAAGTGGCGGAAGTGGCGGAAGTGGCAGAAGGAAGGAAGGAAGGAAGGAAGGAAGGAAGGGGCGGAAGGAAGTGGCGGAAGGAAGGAAGGAAGTGGCGGAAGGAAGGAAGTGGCGGAAGGAAGGAAGGAAGTGGCGGAAGGAAGGAAGTGGCGGAAGGAAGTGGCGGAAGGAAGTGGCGGAAGGAAGGAAGGAAGTGGCGGAAGTGGCGGAAGTGGCGGAAGGAAGGAAGGAAGTGGCGGAAGGAAGGAAGTGGCGGAAGGAAGTGGCGGAAGGAAGTGGCGGAAGGAAGGAAGTGGCGGAAGGAAGGAAGGAAGGAAGGAAGGAAGTGGCGGAAGGAAGTGGCGGAAGGAAGTGGCGGAAGGAAGGAAGTGGCGGAAGGAAGGAAGTGGCGGAAGGAAGGAAGTGGCGGAAGGAAGGAAGGAAGGAAGTGGCGGAAGGAAGTGGCGGAAGGAAGGAAGTGGCGGAAGGAAGTGGCGGAAGGAAGTGGCGGAAGGAAGGAAGTGGCGGAAGGAAGTGGCGGAAGGAAGTGGCGGAAGGAAGTGGCGGAAGGAAGTGGCGGAAGGAAGTGGCGGAAGGAAGTGGCGGAAGGAAGTGGCGGAAGGAAGTGGCGGAAGGAAGGAAGGAAGGAAGGAAGGAAGGAAGGAAGGAAGGAAGGAAGGAAGGAATTGTTGAGGAAGCATTGTATTCTATTTTCCTTTTTTGAACTTCCTTCATGTTTTCTGTGGAGAAGATTTAGAAGCTCTCAAGAGAAAAAGAATTCAACTGCTTTGATTCAGATTTTACATGAAACATGTCCATGTTTAGCAGTACAAAGGGGAAGAATCAGCTCCTTACAGCAGCTCAGTACTGGATTCTAAAAGAACACAGTAATACTCCAGTCTGAGACACATTGGTGAATAATGAAAAAGCAAATGAAATCCAAGAAAGACAGAGTTTTCACACTGGTTAGCTATATGGGATTGCCAATAATCCAGGAAATGTTAAGGAAAATCAATGCTAAATGCCAAATTACACAGAAATTTCATGGCTTCTGCTCTTCGTTCTTGTCCACGGCAGTAAAACAAATCAGATATGGCAATACATAACCCTATTAACCATACCAGAGGAACTGTGGGCTCAATTATCTGCAGGGAGATTTCTTTTAATGAGGTGTTTCCTTTTCTGCCTATTAAATGTTTACAGCCTCTTAAAGTTGTAAAGTCTGAAGCAAGGGACATCAGTAGAAAATAAAATTATTCTCTAGTTCAATGCCTTGCCTAGTAACAGAGGCATAAAACACTGAAATGTGACTTCAGAAGGTAGAGGGGGAAATATGGCTCCATTTCTGCTGTACTGCTTTCTCCCAACACTACCCAGGGCTGGCTGCAGCCAGTAGGGGTTGCACAGTATTTCATGGCTCCCCTCAGCATGGATGGGGGCATGACTGCACTACAACTTGTTAAAGGGCAGATAAAGCTGCAAAAATTCAGATTAGCAGCTCAGGGACTGCACCTCTGAGATCTGCAAGAGCCAAACATTCAGATCCATCCATTCATATTGCCCATATTGTCCCATACTTTCATCTTCTCTCTACCAAACCATTTCAGGTCTGCTGAGTAGGACTGATCCTTATCCTTTAGGGAATCATCACCTTTCTGTCTCAAAACGGCTGAAATCTGCCAAGATCCCTCCTTTGGAACGTGGCCACTTCTGAGAGTTGTTTTTCATTTAAACTTAATGACAGGTGCTAAAGCTGCATTTGCATCAGTGAGAGAAGCTCTCTCATTCTCATGTGCTTGATCCTTAGGCAGCTGTCAGCAGTGGAGAACTCTCAGTGGGGATGTCAGAGGTACATCAGGAAGATGTTTCAACTCTTAAGATCTGATTCATGTCACTGGCTAAGTGAGAAGATCCTGAAGCCCATATTTGTAAAAGTCAAACAAATTAAAAAAAAAAAAGGTTTAACTTAAGAAAGTGAGAGGAGCTCTATAGAAATGTAGTATATGCAGAATGTATTTTGAAATTAAACAAAACATATAAGACATAAGAGATAACATGCAAGAGACGTAAGTCACTAAGCTGAGAGCATTATTTTTTTTGTTTTACTTTACTGCTGGGAGCAAGAAATCCCACTGGAGTATTGAACTCCATTAAAAAAATAAGTTTTCTGAAAAAATCTGGAAGACTGTTCAGTGAATTTATCAAGACTAATTATTTCTAATTAAGCAGCTAGACAAGAGCAAAAGATTGTGTACAAACACAGCTAGAGAAATATGTTGCTCTGATGTATGGACTGTGTGCATACAAGATGAGAAAATGTTAGAACTTAATAGGAATTATGTTGAGAAATTAAGGCTACAGTCAAATATTTAAGATAAACTACAGGCAGCAGTACAAAATATGTAGCTGAAGGGCAAATGGGGAGTCAGTTAACCACATAAGATGTAGATTGTACAGTTAAGTGCAACAAATATTCCAAATTCAGTTACATATGCAACAAAATTAGAATCCGTGGTATAAAAATTACTAGAAGCATATATTTCTGAGGAAACCAGGCACTAAAAAGAAAGAGAAGCAGTGAAAAATTGTGGGTAGATATGGCAAAAAATGGATGATAGGGTGTAAAAATCAAACAGTCCACAGAGGAGGTTGGACTTTTGATGGCATGGGTGCAAGAATCTAGAGCCAGCTGTTCTTGCAGATCCAAGCCCAGTGGGATGGCAGAGCCACCCCAAGGGACAGCCCAGGTCCTGTGGCTGGATGGTTTGGTGCTGGAGGTGGAACAAAGATGGACAGAATTGCTTTCTAAGTGAGGAAGAACAGGTGGTAGAATTGTATTGTAACCGCATCTGTGAGCTACTGAAATTATTTAAGAGTGATAAATAAAAGATTCATAATTGTCTATAATAATGTGCAAAATAACCCAATTGTAAATTGTTAACAGCAGTGTTATTCCATTATTTGAATAGGTTATTGGCTTTTTGATTTTTTTTCTTAGCAGCTAAATCAATAAACATTATTGACTCTTGTACCAATTGTGTTTGAGGGCAGCATTCTGAAGGGAGCGTTGGGCTGTGAGGTACCACTTACCCCATTATTCTCCTTTGCGCAGTGGATTCCTCAATTTTAGGAGAGGAAAGGAGCAGCCCTTCACACAATCTCACACTATTCCTATGTTGGAGCTCCAAATTCAGCTGTGTAACTTAACTGCAGGGAGGAGAAATCTGATTTCAGCATTCAGTCCAGTTGCAGGAGACCTGCTTTACCTCACTCCCTGGTGCCAGGCTGCTGTGCCTAAACCAAAAGTTTTGCAGCACTCAATGCAGATTTTTCTCTATATGTGGTCTGTGACACTCCAGTGAACACAACTTATGAGCTGCTGATAGGAAGAAATCTACCTGCATGGAACCATTGAATAGTTTTGAATTAGCATATATATTTAAACAGATTTTAAATTCAAAAGAGCAAATAAATTTAAATTTAAATTTTGTCACAATGTTATTTCCACTCTGTATTATCTCAGATGTTTGATTTTGGAATGACACAGTTACTTCCTCAGACTTGTTTTTAAAGACATCTTTGCAAAGAAATAAATAATTTTCATTTTCAATAGACTTGTCTCAAAAGTCAGCAAAGATGGGGAGGGGAAAGGGTGTATAATCTTTCTGTGGACATTTTCTGTGTGGGTTCTGTCATTTTGAAAGATGAGAAGAAAATTGATCCAACATTACTCACTCTAATTTTGGCAAATTCTAAATTATAGTTAGTGATTGTAGGAACTATCACTCAAAATGAAGATGGACATTTCATCTTTTTCTTTTCTGAATACTTTTCAAGTAATATGGGAACGATGGGCTTGAGCATCACCTCAGTTATAATCAGAATTTAAAAGTTCTTCAAAGTTAGTGTAAGGAAGAGCTCACTGCAAACAAGAATTCTCTGCAAAGAATTGTGAGTAATAGCATGTAAATTATTATTTAGAAAGCAAGATTAGTTCCTGGAAAAGGATTAAAACATTCTAAGAGCCACAGAATTGTCTGGCTTTTAAAAAATAGCATCCTTACAAGCTGGAGTTATTTTGTTACCATGTAATTTTAATTTCATTTGTATTTTCAGGCTGGGTCCTGGTATTGAAATAGATTATAGGAAGTTTCATAATGCTCATATTGCTTGGCAAAACTGCATCTCCCTGAATGGACATCTACAATGCTGCCTTTCAACATTTCATCAGCCTCCAAGAGCAAATGTGCAAACAAGGAGAAAATGGTTTTAAAAGCCTGTGAAGGCATTAATTCAAGTGTTTCTGAAATTAAAATAAGACTACTTTTATGTCTGATTATTGCCATTACTATTTTCACAGACTTCCTCATGATTTCCTACACATTTATTCTCTTTGGATCCAGCCCAACCTGCCATAGTTTGATATCTGCACTGAAAGTAAATGTATATTGTACTATCAGAAATAAAAGAGTCCAAAATATCCCAAGAGTATAAGTTTAGCCCTTAAAATGTCACCTGAAGTTCTCATAAAAAAAAAAATTAAATCATTCAATCCTTTTAGAATACATGTTCAAATAATTTCTTCCATTTATTTACTGCCTCCTCACACCTACATTAAATAGAGATTTACCAAAAATATTTTCACTTCTAGAACTCTGTGGAAGTGCAATTCTAACACACAGGTTTCTGGAGACATTGAGAGAGAATGGGGCACTGACTAAAGGTGAAACAGGCATTTCTTTCCCCATTCCACGTCTAGGTGTTTTTATCAGATTACAGCAACATTTCACATAATTTTCTCATGCTTAATTTTATCACAAAATCCTTTTATCTCCTGCTTTTAAGCCACTTCTGGTTTCCCTTTTTTTATTTCCCCCTTCCCTTTTAAATTATAACATTGATTTTTTCTTTCTGATTTATCATGCTTGCTCTCCCTCCTTCTTTGCCCTATTTTTGACCTGTTAGTTAAGGATCTGTATCTGAGTCTGGTTTACAGTACTGGTGGAATTATTGCTGTTGTGTAAATCTGAGTGCTGTGATAAACAAGTAGCAATTCATATTGCTCTTCCTACTCTTGCTGTGCTTTCCTGATAATGAAAAAAATCACTTTTGAAGCCCTTGAAGCCCCACTTATCATTTGCTAATGGGTACTCCGTAAATGAGAATTGGAAGATTTTTCAGTGTTGGAGCATAAAATAAAATATTTTATTCAGGTAATTCAAATATTCTCACAGCATCTTTTAATATTACTGTTGCTGATAATGGAAAGAACCCAAATATCATTCAGAGTTTTTTTACTTACTCTAGAGCTGGGCTTTCTTGTCAGAGGGATTTGTGGTTATGACTACTCATCTGAAATTTAAGAAGAGTTCTTTGAGATTCTCTAAATGGAAAAAATCTGTGGCTACGAGTACCTAAAATTGAGTAGCATACAGCTCTCAGCTGAAGAGCTGAAATTTGTCACAGCTTTGATGTCCTTTGTAAGGAAGTTTAGTTTAACTACCTGCCAAGTGAAAGTCAGACAAGTAGCACAATCTGACCTCATCTTGTTGGAAAACTTTGTCAATAATAACTAGAGAAAGAAGCAATCTAAAAAAGTAATTTAAAATTGCAATAAGGAAGTGCTGTATTATATAGACCTGTAGAAAATGACACCTCTTTTCTGCAGGAAATTTTCAAGAAGTTATTCATGCCAGGTTTTTTTCACCACATTTTCTTCTGTCTAGAATCAACATTTTTAAGCTCTTAGCCAGACAATTGACATAAGTTTCTGAGGAATTAGTTTGGCTGTCTTTGCTGCCATCAGTTTCTTTACCTACTTTTTCATTAAACAAAAATTACCCTTCTCTCTATAATTTATTTCATTTGCAAATTGTTTTACTGCATGGCAACTAATTTTAAAACTGTATTTAAAACAGTTCCTAAAACTTAAACTTATCAAAGCATTCCTGTTTCTACTGGTTTAATCACTTCTAAAGTTTCCAGATAATTTCATTCCATTTTCACTGCCTTATTCTGAATGATTAGCAATACTTCCTTTGTTTTGTGTCCTCTGTTTAAACTCTGGTGCAAGAAATCTTCCACTGAACTCAGTTCTTCAGAGCAATATTCACATTTTTTCACTAACAGCTGCCATTGGTTATGTAATTCTTTATCTGCTGTCAGTTCTCCAGCTTTGTAAATCCAAAATATTCCCATCCACATTCTGAGATTCACTGCTAATTTACTGGTGCCACCTTGTCCTTCTCCAATATCAGATGTCTCCAGCATTGCATCTGACAAACAGTTTCTGACACACCTGACAACACTCTTCAACAACTTGGATGTCTTTTGTTATATAAATGTGTCCAAGCACAAAAAAACCCCAAACCATATTGACTCTTCTATTCATGGAAACACAATTCCAGACTTTCTTTAGAGTTCATGACTAAAATGTTATTAACATGGTCGGAAACAGCAACAATTTAACTTGAATAACCAATCAGGAAGTGCAAATAATAAACAATGAATAATCACTAGTCAAAGTAAACAATAGGTGGAAAATTGAAAATTGAAACATGTTTACATAACTGAATTGGCTGAATTATTACCATTGACAAATTCTTTATCAAAATAGAAAACAGGAAATCATAGAAAGAACTAACTGCATCAAAGAAATTATTCCTAGAAAAATCCAGCTGTGAAAGTTACTGTTGACTATTGCTTTATAATGCCCATGGAGAAAATCTGAACTACTCACACATTCTTGGATTCTTTGGAAAAAACCTAAAACCCAGAAAGTGAATGTCATACCACATCTGATATCAGTTGCTATTCAGTGCACAGCATAAGTAGTAAATAAAATTGTTAAGATGAATCAAATGTAAATGAAATTTTTAGGATGCATAAAGAGTGAATAGGAAATGAGAACTGGGAAGTTCACAACACCACTGTGTAAATTGCTTGTGAGACATCACTTGACATTTTTCATTCAGTTTCACCATATCTCAGAAAAGATATTGCTGAAGGTGAAGGGTGGAAAGAGGATTGACAAAATATTATGCATAATGCATAATGAAAATACAGTGATTTCCACAGAAGGAGAGATTTGAAAGAATAGGTTTGCTCTGTTTAGTGAAGACTGAAAGTGGGCATTTCAGGAGACTAGCAGAAATTTCTAGTGAACATACAGAAAATGCAAAACAGATCTCCAGCACCTACTGTCCCCATATACCAAGAGGAAAGAGAGGGAGTTCAATAAAGCAATATACCAGCTGCAGCTGATCAATAAAAACACTTTTTACATAGCTATGGCTGAGGTACAGAGCCCAGTGACACAAAATAATTGCAAGAATAAACTTAGCAGTGTTTATAAAATCAATTGACCTTATGTTGATGTATAGGCTAAAGAAATACAGGAGGCATATAATCCCCATCCCTCAGCATGTGTATGGAGTGCCAGTTGAGAAGTAATAGCAAGACATTACTCAAACAGATCAGGGATGCATTCTCTATTATTTTATCTCTTCTGTGTTGGAAAAATGGGAAAGAATTTGACTTTCACTCTTACTTTGTCTGTCCAGCCCTATGGATACAATCCAGAACCAAATCAGGCGGATGACTGCAGGCAAGAAGTGAAGCAAGGGCTCAGGAGGAGATTGATTTCAATGAATCCCTTCCAATCCAATGGCAAGCTACACAGGTTGATATAAAGGCCCTGGGAAAACCAAATTTCTTTTACAAAAAAAAAAAAAAGAAAACCAAATTATTCCTATGACAAAAAGTCCATGTTATATAATTTGGATCTAGCAAATGGTTTCAGATATTTTTAGTCATCTCTGTTGTGCACAGTTACAGAACAAAAGTACAGGATAAGACTAGTTTGTCTTTAGCAACACAGCTTTTTTATCTAAGGGACAAAATATTTGTTGTCTTTAAAAAGTCACCTCAGATTTGATACATTCTCCTTGAAAAGGCATGGGTGGGATGCTTACTGCTGACAGTTTTTCCAACTTATGTCTTTTGCATATGTTTTCCAAATTATCTAGTTCTTTTTATGTTAGCACTATGACAATCTTTCCACTATATCCATTTCTTTGACAGGAAGAAAATTTTGATTTGACTTTGAAAGGCAATCACTTTCATTTCTTCCTTTTTCCCCCCCCTTATGGTTACTTGTCTGTATTCCAGAATTGCTTCTAACATGAAAACATCTATTGCATGTTGTATAACCTCCAGGTGATGCTTTAGATGATAATTCATAGACATCTAACAGATTTTACATGCAATATGAAACTAATATGCATATGTTTTGTTCCATTTATATATATCTAATTTTTAGAAAAAATACATTATCTGAAGAAGATAGTAGCCTTTTTTGCATAGACACACAGAGAACCCCTTCGGAACTTGACCCAAGACACTGATATCTATGTAAGAATTTCAATTTAATACAGCAAACCCCGACTGAGTCATGGTCCTGCTGGCTGAAGAAATAATTCTTCTAAGACTGACGGGTGCCAGAACCCAAATTTTAGTTCACTCTCTTACAGGGAAATTGCAGATCCTCTTAACTCTGTGACTGCTCCAAAAGGAACTGAACCCATTTGTTCTTTTCTTCACAAGGTCAAATTTCATGTTAAACCAGCAGTACTGTAAATTGACAAGGCAGGTTTTCAAAATGCAGTCAGTGTTTATGGTCCTCTCAAAATACCTGAAATTTCTGGAGGCTAATGCTGCCCAGTTAACAGCTGACATACACATCTTTGAAAGGTCTCTGTGTTCACTGGCCTGTTGCATTTTTCCAAATAAACAAAAAAAAAGTGAGAACTGAACCTCAAACATTTATTTCAAACTACATGTGACAGACCAGGAAAAACAGATACAGATATAGTGGCAACCAAAATGCAAATTAAGCTTCTAAAGAAAGGTTTATTTCTGAGATTTCTTTTGAAAAAATGAAAATATACACAGCACTAGTATTCAAATTCAAAATGAAACTTCTAGGTTCAGGATGAAGAAAGGCTTTTATGTTCATATTCTTAGTGTAAAACCATTCTTTTCTTTTGTGTTTCTTTTTTTTTTTTTGACTACAGATAAACAACACATTTGAGGTTAACTTGAAACAATTCTTCTTTTCTCCTCATCTTTCAGATTTGACAGTAAGCTGAAAAACCAATGATTTACACAGCTCTCCTCCATGACCTAGAGTGCTGTGATTCATCACTCCTCGCTCAAGTTTCATTAGCTGTTGTCTAAATGCTCATTATCTTTTGGAGATGCATATTTTATTCTTTGCTTCTTCTTCCTTAAGGGAAGAAATTATTTGCTCATTTATAGCACAGCCAAACAGTTGTATTAACAAGCCTTGCTGCATACCTGGAGCAAATCTTTCAAGAGCTAAGTAAACATGAAGGCAGAAAATAAATTATTCAGCGTGATCAAAAGTCTTAGGATTTCTTCCTTCTCATTTAAAATAATGTCTTCAATTATCAGTACTATGATCAGAAGTTCTGACTGTAGTAACATCTGCAAATTTTGAACACAGTCATTATTTCTTATCTTATAAAAATAACACAAAATCACATGGCTGCAACTTTCAGTAGAGCTAATTGGTTATGTTTGTTATTCTCTCTAGAACAGAAAACTTCATTTTTATTACAAAGACTGTTCTGGGAATTAATTTTCCTCTGACATTAGTAACTATTATTTTGAGATTGCTGTTATTATCAGTCTGAGATATTGCAGTTTAAGGGACTAGAAATTCTGTGCACTTTGCCTTGAAACCTCCCCTGAAATCCAACTGTGGGATGAAAGAGAAAGAAGCAGAGTTTGAAGCCTGTAGGTGTTGAGGAGGAAGCTGGAGGGAGGGTTATAACCAAAGTTTTGTTCTGCTTTGTGCCTTTCCTCACCAGAATTCCTGCCCCTGCACAGCAGAGCTCAAAGTGTGCCCATTTTGCCAATGAATTCCTTGAGAGGGAATGACAGAATTTTAGAGAGACAGCAGCTTGGACATATTCAGTCCCTTAATTTTAAAGGACATTAAAGAGGAAAGATCAAAGTGCCTAAATGGTGTTCACAGGGACATGGCAGTAGGGGTAGGGAGAAACTGCACATCAAAAACCATTTCCCTCACAAGCATCAGACAAATTGAGCAGGTTATGCAGAGCATCAGATCCATTTTTCCCCGTGTACCGTAAGCCACAGGTTGCTTATTAGCACAGGGTAACAAACTGAGCGTTGTAGTGGCACCTCCTAATCAAAAACTGCTGAGGGAAGAGAGAAAAGAGCTTAAGGGCACTGTCAGTGCCTGATGCACTCCCACAGCAGAGAGGGCCAGAGCCCCTCTGAAAGTGTGGCACTGACACCTTTCAAAACAAAACAGCCACACTGCATTTCAAAATAAAACATCTCCTTCTCCCCTCCAGTCCATTTCCTGGAGAAAGAAATCAATCTCACCAGCGGGTTACCCAAGGAGCCTGGAAATTGGCAAATTCCAAGCGATGTGTTTCATTTTGGCATTATCACAATTGTAACCATGGCATTTGCTGAATATTCCCATGGTCTGGTACCAAAAAAGTGCAAAGAACTATGAGCAGGTATAGTAAAATCAGGACAACCCTGACGATGGGGAGAAATGGCATCTGACTCCATGGATATCAGAAGGCTAATTAATTATTTTATTATACTATATTATTTTACATTATATTACACTATATTACACTGAATCTGCCAAGCACTCAACTGCCCAGAATCTCATGACTGTGAGCCAACAGTCTCAACACACACACACACACCTGGATTCAATTGGCCAATGAATCAAAACACTCACACCAGAATCCAATTACCAATTCCCTTCAGGTAAACAATCTGGCACAATGCATTCCACTTGTGAACAACAAGAGGAGCAGCAAAGGAGATAAGAATTGTTTTTTCTTTCTTTGAGGTTCAGAGAATGTGAATCCCAGAAATATCCTTGGGAAGTTGTGTCTTGTTTTTCTCTGTGAAGAGAAATGTGACTACAGGCAGGTATTAAATGTGCCTCTACGGTGTGTGCCATGGGAATATACCATCCTTGTAATTCGCTATGGATTAAAATTCTACATCTTTATTTGTGATGTTGTGTGGCTCCTTGATGACCTGTAAATGCAGCCAAAGTTTAGAGATGCTCCTCTGGATAGTACTTCATGTATTGCAAGATTTTCACACTACAGCTGATTCCAGAGAGATGTTAAAGCTTTGTGGGAGTGTAAGCATCATAATGAAACCAAGAACTGTGACAAAACAAAAAGAAAAAAAAAAAGAAGAAAAATAGTCTGAATGGGTGAACTAAGCCTGAAGAATTTTACCTGATTAAAATAAACTTCCTTCTGCTATTTGTGATGTTAATTCTTCCCATTACATATGTCCAATGTGGTCCTTTTTTTTTTACTAAACAAAGTTTCCTTATGTCATGTACAAAACGTATGGTATTATATATATTTTATTTTAACCCATTCTTTTAGCTCTCACTGAAGGTCACTCAGTGATTTTGCCAGATGTGCTGTAAGACTACAGCCTGATTTCCCCATAGCCCTGATATATCTTTCATGAACTTACATTATTAACTAGATTGTGAAATGTCCTCCAGACAGAACTCTGGTGCTGTGAACAAGTCAAGTCTATGATGATTCTCCTCCTAAGTTAGGTCAGGTCTGAGAAATCCTCTAACAGGGCTTCTCCCCATGCCATTGTCAACCAACCAGGTACCACAGGAAGTTTTACTGATCACACAGACAGTGAGAAATTTCTCTCTAAAAATGGTGCAAGACAAGCCAGCACAGGAACCACCTCTCACAGATGAGATATCAGTCAGGGAAAGACCTGAAAAAACCCAGTAATTCTGTTGCCAGGTCCTGGGCTGGTTCCCAGACTTTTCAATGCCATGCAGAATATTCATAGCAGAATTAAAAGCAGTTGCTTCTTACCTCTTTAACAGTGGGATGTTTTGGATGCCTTAGGACTCCTCAAAAATCAAAATCCTTTTCATGAGAGAAAAAGACTAACACTTGTGCACAATTTGCTGGTTCTCTGATTGACCATCATCAAGAAGAGCTCTGTGGTTTGGTGAAAAGTTCATTGAGATTGCTCACAAGGATGAAGGTACTTTCAATTGCTCCTCTTCCCTTGCCTGTTTGGATGTTTTCCATATACTGTGAGACACAGAGGAGGGAAAGGAAGAACAGCAAGGGGGAATCACAATTTCCAGCTCTTTTCTTCTGATACTGTTACTGAAATTCTGTTGCAATTATGTACCAGGAATAGAGGATGCTCTCACATTTTAGTTTAAAATGTTTATTTACTTGCTTTATATTTCAAGCTCCCAAACACTGGGATTTTTGTGGAGCAAAGATAAAGCTCAGCACTGGCTTTGGTTCACAGAGGACCCTGTCAGGTACCACACAGGATGCTTGCCAGCCCAAGGACTATTCTGCTGCCCAGCAAAAAGCATCTCCAAGAGAGTGGGGGAAAGATACAGTGAGATACAAGAGTAGATAGCCCCTGCTCCTAAAAACTCCTGAACTTTTGGCCTTGCTGTTTGGACTTAGGAAGGCAGAATATTCTCCATGTCTGTGTAAGCTCTGCTGTTTCTAGGTCCCATCCCACTGCAGTCCCCTGCAGCTTAATCCTAACCTGGCAGACAAATTTCCTTTACCTACAGAGAGATCCTTACTTGCAGAGCCAGTTGATGGGTGGGTGGGAAAGTGTCACAGGCATATTTTCTGAAAAATCCTTTAATTAGGATCTTTTCTCCTGAGAAGCTTCAGCTTCTCCATGTTTTGCTGCTTTGGAATGTGATTTGGAGAATTGTTTACCCAGCATGTGAATTGTTTTTACTTGATGACCAATGACAGCCAGCTGTGTCGAGGCTGTGAGCAGTTACAAGATTTTATTATCATTCCATTCCTTTCTTTGCTAGCTTTCTGATGAAATACTTTCTCTTTCTTTATTGTGATTTTAGTATATAATTGTCTTTTAATATATCATAAAATAATAAATCAGCCTTCTGAAACATGGAGTCAAGATTCTCATTTCTTCCCTGGTCCTGGGACCCTTGCAAACACCACCAGAGGAAAGTAAAATCATCTCCCAAAGAAATCATGGGCCAGTGTGGGTGTTACCAACAGAGGGGCTGATATTGCTGCATGGAAAACCAACTCATCTGCACAGCCTGTTCCTGAGAAGCACAGATCCAAGCCAAGGTGCTCATTTTCCCTTTCTGTGATGCTTTGTGGCTCCTGAAGTTCATTCCCCAGGGGGCAACCAGGGGCACCTTGGAGGATGTGGGATTGTGATTGCCTTGGACCTCTTGTGAGCGCAAGGCACCATATAGCTGCAAAATCCCACAGCTTAGCACAGATTCACTCAGTCCCTGCTGAAAGGCTTGACAGAGTGAGACAGGCACATGGCACTCAAGGCAGCATTGATTACAGCTTTACTGAACCCTTCTGTCCAGAGGCATCAGTCACTTCCACGAGACAACGTCACCCAAAGAGCTGTGCCCTGAGTGGTGACACCCTGAGCTCTGTCACTGCAGCCACGACACGTTCATGGCCACTTTCCCCTCATCAGTGCCTCTGCAGCCACGGGAGGCACTGTGCCTGTAATCCCCATTAAATAATAAGGCCTGACAGGCCAGGCACTGACAGCTAGTTATGGACACCCTGAGCAAGTCACAGGTCACAGGGCTGAAATCCAAATGGCATAAAGCACTCAGAAATCACACTGAGTCACTGCCCATGGTGAGGTGGGGATGGAGACTGCAGATACAAATAGGGAAACCAGTCCAACACAGGCATTTCCTGCCCATTACAGCATGGGTTTCACTCCAGCCATGGCTGGCAGCTTGGCTGAGAGCTGTGCTTGTGTTGTCACAGTGAGTGTCATTCAGGTTGACACTCACCTCTGCCATGGTATTTCTCTTCCTCTTTCAGGGGCTACAGGACTTATGCTCACTTTTACCTATTGAAAAAATTCAATCTCTCAACTAAATATTACCCTGGTTATGTAGAACCACGTGTTAACCTAGAACTCAAAGGTAAGGAGGGGCGATTTTATGTTGCACACATGAAAGGTAATGTTTTGCAACATAACTCAATGTTAAGCATGAGAAATTTAAAAGAAGACTATCAGCCCCTTCTGAAAAATTGAAAACTATTTTTAAAGTGAATTCAAGCTATCTACTCCAGAAATAGAGACACCTGAAATCCCTCCAGACCCCATGATTAAGTCCCTGGATATATCAAATGCATGCTTTGTTTGCCAGTAATGTTGGTGGGGATTAGGAAAACTATTAAGAAGAGGGTTGGAAAAATCCCTTTTCAACATAATGAAAACAAACATTTATATAATCAGCTCAAAGGAGAATAAGAAACTGTCTTCAAGCTTTACCAAGGTAGCAAGCTAACTGTTTTTTTGTATGATGGCATAGCAGCACTGCAAAATCATCTCACTATAATGAAATACTCTATAATTTGCATTATGGCTTAAGGCTTGACTGCCAACATAAGTTATGGAAAAGCAGAAATATAACATTTTCAGATGCCAGGCAGGGGTTTCTTAGTGAAGTTTTTATGGGATGAAAGATGCCCTTCCCAACGCCAGGCAGGGTCTGACCCTGAGCTTTCTGCTGTCCACAAACCACTTGGGAAGATCTCAACCTTTGGAAAGCCCTGGAATTTGAAGAGTCTGAAGACACCCAGTATAATTTTGTGTCTTTCAGCCTCTCCCAACACGCCTGCGACAGGACTGCTTGTGTTTGCAGCTCCTGCAGGCAGGCCACATCAGCCTTGGCAGCCTGGAGAGCCCCTGGGTGTCAGTGTGAGCCCCTGAGCTGCAGTCTCAGCCCGCCCAGGATGAAGGACAGCAGTGATCAGTGCACGCACCTTAGAATGAGTATGGGTAGGTTTTGCAGAGATATTCTGAGAAAGTTCTTCCCTTTACTGAAGGACTCAGGATTAGTGTAAATCCACCACTTTCCTAGGTTTCTTTTTTTTTCCTAAGCTTAAATTCTAACTAGTTCTTTGGGTACTACACCAGTGATGTATTTGGAGTCTGGAAAAGATTGTTTTCCTACCTTATCAGCAGAAGTTCATGCTGATGAAGTGACTTAACAGGGCAAACAGCTTGTGTGATCCCTTTTACCACTTCCCCACCCTCCTAGAAGAATCCTCCATCTCCAAGAATGGGGTTACAGCTGTGAATTCACCTTAGGTCCCACAAGCATGTTTTCACACATCTGAGTATTTCCCTAGGATCCCGTGGGTCATGGGCCGCAAATATGCACCCTTTACACACACAGCTTTCCATTCTGGATCAAATTGTGGCTGCATTCAGCTTGTTCTTGGACAAAAGTCACTCACACCTGGAGTGCTTCCATTTAGGTATATAAATATATTATCCTGTACCCTTAGTCCTGGCCCTTTTATAAATTTTCATTTTAAATAAAGCGTGAAAATTAGTGGTAAAGCAAAGCCCAGAAATATGGTTAAAATGGAGTTTCAAAATGTATCTTGACATGTGTGCAGTGATCATCACTTTCCCATATAATGAAATGATATTTCATCTTTTTCCTATCTTCTGGGAAGATTTTATGCAATTCACAACAGAAGCACTTGGAAGTGGGTAGATTTTCCCTTTTCAGATTGAACACCTTGCTTCAGTTGTCATAATATGCTTCTTTCCCACTTTGTTACTATTTTTTTCATCATCTCTTGAGTTTGAAAAACAAAATGACTTGCTTATAGAGGCAGGCAGCATTTTTCGGGAAAAAATACATTTTTTCCTGTTTGTTTAGCTGAGTTTGTAACTTTTTAACAGAATAAGTTAAAGTGAAATAAGATTTCACATCTAGAAAGAGCAGCCTTCTACAAGAACAAAACAAAAATAGAAATTGTCAATTAGTTGTAGGAAAAAAATATTATTTCATGGCTTTCTGCTTAGAAAATTTCAGGAAGTTAAAAAATCAGTTACAAGGCTAAAACGTGACGCTCACAAGCTTTTCAAGAAACACAGAATATAAAGTCATAAGAAAGAAATTCCAAGTATAATGCAAAGACTGAGAAATTCACAACTTATCTCAGTATTTTCCATGGCTGCTGAGTTCTTTTTTTTGTGATAATTGCCTGTGCTAGTGCCAGAGATCACTGCCATCTGTGGGAGATGGTTTCTCCACAGCTCAGTGTTCTCTTGTTTTTTCCCTGGTGGCACTTCCAGAGCGTGTGGTGTTCCTCCTGGATCTAGCTGGGTCCTTTCCTCTTTGCCTGGCTCAGGTCCTCAGGATCTAGGGAATGTTTGCTCCCCTCCTTTTAGCCCATTTTATTTTGATGAGGAATTTATTCTCTAGACCTTTCTGCCTGGTGTGTCCCTGCTCACTCTATGGTGCTGCATGGGTTGCAAGAAAGAAAATAAAAATCACAGAGAAATGGGACCTAGGTGCAGAGGCCAAAAGGGTGAGTTCCAAAGGAGGCTGGCAGCCAGAATTGTCTGGCTGAATTGTTGCTTTTTTTGTGTGTTTTTGTGTTTTGTTTCGAAGCAAAACACATTTGAGGGTGTGGACTATTGAAAGCCTCAGGTGCATGGTTTGTTTTGTTTGCTATATACAGTAAAACATGTGTTTACTGAATTTCAGCCATTTCACTCAATAATCCACACACTTTATTTGTTGTCTAAACATTTGTCTTAACTTCTCTATGACAGGAACATAATACTTGAAGGGTAACAGTGCTAACCCATCTGCAAGCACCAGGAAAAAACAAATCGTTTCAAAAATTAGGACGTGAAGTCAAAGGATGGCAGCAATATGATTCTGTATCTCTCATTAATATTAAATTACAAGTTCTCAAACACTGTAGACAGTGTCCTGATATAAAAAATAGACAGAACAGCAGCTATAAGAGAGACAACTTTGAGGGGATTGAATGGATTACAGTCCTATGGTAGATCTCTAAACTACATCTATTCCAGAATGGGATGGATTTGAAAGCTTGATGAAACAAGATCACATTCTCCAGATTCACAGACAGAAAAAAAATGCACTGTATGAAACAGCCAGATATCACAGAGAGAAATTTAGACAGGCTGGTAAGACACTGCCTAACTTTGATGGCAGTGTTCATCACCAAATTGTCCTTTCTGTAACTCAGTGCAGCTCTTCAGTAAATGCAGCTATTGCTCTTTTCCTCTGATATACACTGACCACACAAGAAATTGAGCAATCCAGC
The DNA here is from genome assembly GCF_027887145.1 of Ammospiza caudacuta. Classification (NCBI taxonomy): domain Eukaryota; kingdom Metazoa; phylum Chordata; class Aves; order Passeriformes; family Passerellidae; genus Ammospiza; species Ammospiza caudacuta. The sequence continues at coordinate 12,733,794 of NC_080597.1, read as the reverse complement.
ACAGCCTGTGTCCATGTTGGGTTAACAAGAAGAATCTCAGCGAGAATTCTGTGTCCCATTGTGTTCTGTAAATTACATGGTTTGTTACCAAGCTTTTTCAATACAGATTGCAAAAGAAAGGAATCACTCTGCCCAGAACTTGCTAAGCATCCAACTGAAAATGCAGTGTTATATGTTAAGAATGGAAATTAGGTGCACTTAAATAAATTAAACATATTGAAAAGAAAAATCAGAAGGAATAACATGCTAATAAGTCTCTGGCAATACAGTTGTACTTGACAAGGAATATTGATTACTGGGCTGTTTCACATTTGTGATGCACTAATGCACTGAGCACACATAGAAAAGTGACAGCTCTGTAGTAATTACATAGGAATTGTCAGTACATTCATTTGTGTTTGGGTGATTTCACTGCACTGGCATTTCTATAAATTATAACATGTCACCTTAGATATACACCAAAGTTAGAACATTTATCTTCCAACTAATCATAGAAACAAGAGCAAAAAGGTCCCTTAACAAGAATTTGGATAAAGGCCTTAATAAAAATTGCAATGCTGTAAGACTTCTGGCTGATTTTCTTTTCTTCCTTTTTTTTTTCTTTTAATAATCGAAGCTAGATTTAATTGTTCCCCAGTCATCTAGGGTGAATAGAAAACAACTGCAACTTTCTCCAAGTGTAAATATTTATGAGATCTAAACACTCAAATCTAGCCTGAAATAAACTCAATTATTTTCCAGAGACTATTAAATAGTCAACTAATACTTGCAGCTTGTACTCATGAAGTTATCTCTGCTGTCTGAGGCTGAACCTGCTGACCAAGAGAAAGACACACCAGATCCATCAAGTACCTGATTTAAGACCTCTTGATTAATCCTCATCACCAGTCACAGTCTGGAGCACACATTTTATCCAACGAATGTTACGAGCTACTAAATGACACAGCTGAATGAAGCACTTGCCTGTCAGAAGAGTGTTAATACAGTATTTGAAATTTATGAGTATCCTTATAGCTAAACGAATCTACTCAGATAATAATTATCAGGTCAATGCCTTTTTTACAGAAGTAATTGACATCTCTGTAAAAGCTAGAATTTGGGGGTTTTTACTTGTTTGTCTCTCTGTCTGGAGTGCAGGAAATAAAAAAAAAAAAAAAAAAAGAAAAAGGAAAAGCCATCATTTACACAAGCCAACAACATTCCCTTCCAGTAAAGAAAGCCAACCCTGTCCCTGCATTAGAAGGGGAACTGGAGAAGATGATCATCAGATATCCCCTCTAAACTTTGTGATTTTGTGCTTCAGTGAAAGAAAAGGCAAAGAGAGAGAGAGAGAAAAAGAAAGAATCAAAATCATTTACCCAATTCCAGCAGCCTGAAACATAAATCCTTGCTTCCCACTAAAATAAAAATACAAAATATATTAGGGTGAACTATTTAACTTTGGTTTTCCTTCTCTATTTGCTTCACAGTGCATTTTTGTAATTTTGAAATTTTGAAGTTTTATCACAGTTATAAACCTCTTAATTTTGATCAATAATGGGGTTTTCCCCATTTTGATCAATGTCATGGGGCCTTTTCCCCCCCAAATTAAATTGCTTTGTTAATGATCTTGAGGTTGTCCATGCTGTCTTGCCATTCTTTGTAAACTGTTACTTTAATAAAAGTAAAACTATAAAGCCCATGCCAATGATCTGGGCTTGAATTAAACATCTCTGATACTGAACCTTTTCCAGCTGAGCAGTAGAACAGACTGGAGTGGAAAACATGTTTATGAAAACTATGATTCCTTAGCTCAAAAAGAATCTTCTCAGTGGTGCATAAGTTGAAAAATCTGAAGATGTAACCTATCCTGCAATTTGTGATTCTATTCAGTATTTTTTTTAATAAATAAAGATAGGGAAGAGGTTCCTACCAAACTGTCCTTGTGAAATTTAAAAGCAGGACTCGAGACACTGCTTTCAAACATTAAACTTTACAGACATGTTAGATGTCTTTATATAGCAAGTATCTTAAACTGTTGCAAACTTGCATGAGGAAGCTGGAGCAGGGCTGCAGAATCACTGCTGCAGAAAATCTATATGTCACAGTTTACTCATAACTGGAAAGTAAAAGGACAGTTTTCTCTTCACAGGCTGGGGTTGCTGACAGTAACTGAGAAATACATTTGAGTGAAGCTGGCACACATGCTAAAAAGCATCAGTTCATATAAAACCCCCTAGTTTTTAGGGTTTTTTTCTGAATATGAGGTAGGATTTAAATTCAGCAATAGATAAACCTTCTTCAAAAGAATCTGGATTTTCAGTATGCTGCGAGGCCAAGGAGTTTACATGATTATGCAAACTCTCTCAAATTCTGCCATTTGCAAAATGAGGCTTGAAGGTAAATGGCACTATCAATGCACATCTGCCATGACAAACAATGTATATTTTATATATTGAACTGATGACATACCCGGGTTTCTTGATTAGAGAATATTTGGGGTTAGGTTTCTACTGTTTCTCTATTCTGGATAGGCCTAGAAGCACTGACTGAGCCCTGTTCATCATGATCAGTCTGGGCTCTTGTTTTGGGCTCTCTGACAAAAAAAGCAAGCAAAAATAAGGTATTAAAAGACAGGAAAATTCTGTGTACATTTGAGAATAAAGATCAGCAGCTACAGCTTTGGACAGTGGTTCAGACAAGTGTGTAGCTCATTCATTTCCAGCTGGTTCTGTATCTGATCCAGCTCACAGTAACTCAAGTGAGAAAATTTAAGACACAAATTGCTTGAGAGTTGTGTATAGCTTCACCTCTCCTCCTTACTTCTAACTTCAGTATTCTACTGGGAGCACCACAGTGAGATTATGGGCCAAAAAGTTGATATATTTATTTCTAAATGCCAATAACAAATCATACAGCATGACCCAGTGCAACGAAGGGAGGCAATTACTTTTGAAAGGGTGAAAAAAGGCTCTAATTTGTACTTTGCCAGCTATGAAATACTTTTAATAACTTCTTTCCCTGCTGGCCACCACTCCTTGTGTGTCACTCTGGGTTATCCCCGGAGTATGTTTATGTAACAGTCAATTGGCTCTAAAAGTCTGGTTTTTTTTTTTTTTCCTATTGGGTGAATTTGACAAGTTTGAGAATGGTTTAACTCCCCATTAACTGTTGCTAATTTACAAGAGAGCTCCTGCAGAAAACAAACAAACAAGCTCATAATTTGATGCAACATCAGTCTGGAACACCAAATAAAGTCATTAGGAACAGCACAACCATTGGGATTAGCAAACACAGGTGACTGGGGAGGAGGGGCAGTCAAGCAAACACCAGAGCTGTGTCATTCTCTGGGAGAGCCAGCATGATTCCCTGCAGTTATTAATCTTCCTGTGGGGTTCTGTGGTGTTGTGAGGGTCCCCAGGATGAGATGAGAGATGAGAATTTGACTCCATGTTCTCAGAAGGCTGATATATTATATTATATTATATTATATTATATTATATTATATTATATTATATTATATTATATTATATTGCTATACTAAAACTATACTAAACTATAGAGAAAGGATATATCAGAGGGCTAAAAAAGAATGAAAATGAAAGTTTATGATTGACTCCTCAGAGTCCAACACAGCTGGCTGTGATTGGTCATTAATTAAAAACAATTCACATTTGGATAAACAATCTCCAGACCACATTCCAAAGCAGCAAAACATGGAGAAGCTGAGGCTTCTTATCTTGGCAGGAGAAGAAATCCTGGTAAAGGGTTTTTTCAGAAAATATAATGGTGACAGGGCCCAGAAACAGGCTGTGAAAAAACTCATGCACAAAGGCAAATTTAAAGCTCAAGTTCACATTTGAGAATTTTGATGTGCAGTGAATAAAAAGACACTGTTCATTCTTTTTCTGACGTTGTCCATAAGGACAGAATTTGAGAGGGAACTGCACACAGCAAAGCCAGACAAGCTCTGCTAAGTGTCCCATTCAAGAGCCTGAAATTTGCAGCCACTCTGCATTACATGTTAAATCCTGCTGCAAACACAGACGGTGAAGATTGGTGGACAAGAAATTTGTATTAGATCCATTTTCACTCCTGGCATCCATCTCCAGCCTTTGGTGAGGCCAGCAAATTCCACTAGTCATAGAAAGTCCTTTTTCCCCTCTGTTTTTTAGTTAAAATGAAAATAACTAGAATGGAGAATTCCAAAAGACCATTATACGAGCACAGTTTGTAATTGATGTTCACTTGTTCTGTGGAAAACAGAAATATTTCTTCTATGTCATCATACTTTTAAATGCTACATTTAAGGCCCTAATGACTGATTAACACTTCATAGTATGAACTCCATTGCACAAACAAGGATGTCTTTATTTCAATAAACTTCTACTGTAAGCAAAGTGTGATTATAGCATATGCATAATTATTTGTAACCATTTAATTCCCGGTGTCTTTGAAAAAAAATTAATCAAGCTTAGTTCCTGAAGATGTGCAAGAAGCAAAAAGATGAAGATGCTGCACAGTACTTAGGTGGATCAGGACTGGCTGGCATCTGTCAGGTGCCAGGAAGCATTTTATGCTCCAGGGAAACCCTGCCACAAAAAAAAAAAACAAACCCAAAAACAAAACTCAAAAAAGTAAACAATGGATAGGATATATTTTAAAAGAACAGTTATGGAATGGAAGACTGAAAAGGCAGGGAAGGGGCTTCAGTGCAGTCTACAGAGACTATAAAAATTATTGTCACTTGGAGGACTTTATCACACAACCTTGTCAAAGATGTTTAAAATATCACTGTGCCACAGGACTAAGTAAAACCAAGGGGGAAGCAGGAGAACCAAAGCTCTCCTTTATAATCTTTTTTTTTTTTACAGTTTATTGGAGAAACAAACCTGTCAAATTACATCATTTGAAGTAATGTCAAATGTATCTGCCAATCCCAAGCAAAACATTTCTTGTCTTTTTTTCTTTGGGTGGGGGTGGGTGTTAAGTTTGAGTTTTCTTCTGGTTAAATGTCCTTTTATCCTTTTTACCTGTACTTTGAAAGAATCATTAGTTTGAAATGACAATTCAATAGATTTCCTTCTCAGCTTTTAACAGAAGGAAAGAGTAGCCTTCCTTCAAATATTTCTTTCTTTCTGCCCAGAGCTACTCAATACATTTGTTATGCTATTTGAATCAGTAATAATTCCTGTTGACCCGTTTGTATGGGGTAAGCAATTTGTACATCACAGCCTCACCAGCTGCATGGTACCCAGCAGACCCACAGGACAGGTTTTCAGCCCAGAAAAACAAAAGGCAGAGTTGTGCCTGTGTTTTCTTTGAAGTTTTCCTGCAGCAGGATGAAGCAGTGACTCCTTGATCATCCTCTCTATGCTGATAAACCTCTCTGGGGAGCTGGGCTGAGGTGATGCCAAAGGCAGCTCTCTCTGCCACATCAGCTCCCCAGGGTCATAATATGACAGGAAAGAGTTGAAGGACACTTAAAGCTGTCCTAACAATACCTACAATAGAGGAGGGTGTGTAAAAGTGGTTTAAATTCATCTTTGTTCTCTGTCATTAGTGCTGTGTTAGGCACAAATGGGCCAAACCCCAGAGTGCAGCCATCAACATCTGGCAGCCAAACCCTCTCACAGAGAGCTGCCTCTCTCCAGGGAGCACGAGTTGCATGTGCAGTACCTGGGATGCAGGCCTTTGCTTTTGATATGATATTTTTTTTCCACAGCAATGAGCTGGGAAATAACTATAGGTGATATAAACTACATGGGCAGGAATGTTATGACAAACAATTCCAGCCTGCAAATCAGAACACAAAAGGGAATGAAAAATAAATTTAATTCCATCTGTATAGGCATGCTCTGAATCGTCAGATACAGGGCAGAATTCAAAGTTTCTAGCAGGCTTCAGCTGCATATTTCCCAGTTATTACTCTATTAAAGCTTGTCTTATCACATGAGGATGTACTTTTATGTTGAAGCTATAAATAAAGCCATCATGAAATTCTCAGAGCAACCAGATTATTGCAGTAATGATAACCAGGATGCCATTTATTATCAAGTATATTGGCAAAGTCTCACACTTCAGTGATAAGGACACTTCAAGAAAGTACTTATTGCCTATTTATTTATGACATTAACAACTTAAGAGTCCCTAAAGATTAGAAAAAAATCAATTATTTGATTATTTAAGGACAGAAGTTGCATGAAAAGATCCTCTTAACTGCCTTCTACATAACACAATTCTATTACATCAGCCAATCACTCATGGAAGTGTGACAGCTTGCACTTGAAGACAAATTTCACTTCTGGGGACATTGGTGCAGTTTGACAGTGCTGCACTGCCCCAAATAGAGCTGGAGGTGCCACAGCCAGGGACAGCACCCTGCTCTGCCAGCCATGAGTCCTGATACAGAGCTCTGCGCACTCCTGGATGCAGGAACTTTCTTCTTGGAGAAGGAAAAAAAAAGGTCCAAAGAGCAACTAAACTTCCCCTTCAAGAACAATTTACATTTATCCTTTCTTTAAATTTATCCTTTCTTTAAATTTATCCTTTTTGGGAGCAGCATTGATTTAAAGTGGCATATTTTCTTGTCTGGGATCCTTAAGTGTTTCATGTGATGAAAAATATTCAAGGCAAACTTTCCCAGAAGTTCATTGTGGCATTATAAACTCCCCGTGTAATTAGATGCTGTGCAAGCAGTCACAGTCCCTGCCAGAAACAAGAGTGCTTTGATAGAAAATAAACAATAGTACAGGAGAGAGAGGTGAACAAAAGCCATTGCATTAACCCCTGTTTATTTATTTTGGGTATTTTACTTAAACAATTCTGTATACCTACATCAAAAAAACAAGAAATGGAAAAAAGAAAAATTAACCAGGAACACCATTTAGCATTCCAGCCATTGACATGGGTGATTTGTGATATATAGCAGATTTGAAGAGGGATGTGGAGGATAATGGTGTATCGTTGTGACATTTCCCAGCTCAATAACCCTCACTAAAAAAAATAAGCCTCAAAAGCTGCCTGTGAAGAAGGGCAGCACTGTTATTCCAACTTCATTAAGGGAAAATGAGTCACAGTGGGTTCAAGTTAAATACAGAGACAGAAGTCACACTAAACCCGTGTGCCTCAGCTTCAGAGTGAAGCCCACCTAGGTCCTGCTTCTTTCTTTTAATAGCACGGCCATGCTGGCTCTCTGAAGAGCCATGAATGCATTACAGAAATTGCCTTTCTTCTGTCACTGCATGGGCTGCCACAACAGGCTGAACGCACCAGGGATGATTCCAGGGAGCTGATTTCATAACCACACCATTCAGGGCTCAGGGAGATTCATCTCTATGCATGAATATGTGCTGGAAGGCATTTCCCCCACCACGTGGTCTCTGCTTCTGCCTCACAACACTGAATTCCCTCACAAAGATTAAATATGTGCATAAACACAGGTGAGTGAGGCTTTTAACTTTTCTGCTCTTCACCAGCTGTTCTTCCATTCCACTGAATTTTCTCTTACTGCATTTTTAGATTGACTATGAAAATGTGGGACATATCAAAAAAACCTCACAGATGCACACAGGAGTACAGAAGGATGAAAAAATAGGAAACAATCGAGGGACTGGCAGAGTTCACAGAAAGCACTCTCTCTGCTTCATAAGTTTGATTTGAATTATTATCACCTCAAAACCCTCAGTCAATGCCAGAATACAAAATTTGGACTACAGTTGATAAAAAAAAAACCTGTAGCTAGAAAGCAATTCTCCGTTTATTTCTTTGATTTTTGTGCTCAGCAAATTTACAAAAGGGATGTTCAGAAACAAAATGTTTCTTCTTTGGGCTAATTAAAGGGTAGGGCCATGGTGGTAATAATGAGAACTGGACTTCTGAGACTCTAGGAGAAACATTTTACACTGGCAGAGAACGTTGAACAGCTTTGAGACTGAAAATTGTGACAGAAATTATTGTCAGTTTAGAGAAAAGAAGAAATGGATCTGATGAATATTCTCAAGTCACTCTCACTGGTTCTAAGGCAAGACTGTGAAAGATCTCTAATCCCATTTTTTTACTTTATTTTTTCTTTAGATAAAAGGTCTCTTTGGCTCTTGGACAGTGAATATGAGGCTTATTAATTTTGTTTTGAATCATTAGGGCTAGCCATTCCTTTTCTGCATCAAAAAGGAGAATAAAGAGAAAGAAAGTAGTAGGGAGCTTTGCTTGCAATGTAACTACAAAAAGCAAATCCTCAGCTCATCCACTTGCCTGGGAGATGAAACTAAAGAGAATTTACCCTTAGGGAAAATTTCCTGCTCCAAGATGCTGAGATTCACATTTTCACCCCCAGAGCTGACCAGTACCAGCTGTCCTGAGTCAGCCAGCCTGCAAACACTCGACCTTGCCTGAGCACTGAGCTGTCCCTCCTGCCATCCCTGCCCCTGCCCCAGCAGGCAGTGTGAGTGCTGCCATTCTCTCTCTTCTTCTGGATCAAATTTTTCTGCAGAGTGTTGTAAATTCCTTGTGTCCAGCACTGCACTGAGTGTGTAGGAGCCCTGAAAGAGAGGAATAGTAGTAGTACAGGATTATTCTTGCACCAGGGTGAAAATGCCTCACCAAGGGAAGTATTGTGTGTAAGAAAGCACAAGAACACACTGAGACATTTTTCAACTAAATAAGAACAAAAGTAGAAGAGGAATTCAAAGCATGAGTGCAATTTCTTGGGACAGCCTAATACTTATCCCCATGCTGCATAAGGCAGATGCACCTTGTGCACTGCTGCAACATCCCCGAGCAGATATTTCCACAGCCACCTTAATTCTCAGCACTTTGCATAAACTAGGCGCTTCAGAAAAAGTTGGAAGGATCAAAATGATGAGGTGGATTTTTTAACACCATGCAAGTTATTTCTTAAATGCTTATAATTATGTATTTTTTAAAGGGGGGGGGGAGGTGAGAAAGGAATAATTAGAATATGACAAATTATTCATCAGTATCTCCCCACGCTAACGAGACAGTTCACAAGGCAGTTAATTATACCAGAATGATTAGTTCATCCATACTTCTGCTGACACATCTGTAACATGAAAATCAGGTTGTTCTGAAAAGTCTGATGCTGTTACTAGACTTCACCAAATAGTGTCTCAAAAACATTTCAATGTTTCATCTAAAGGATTTGCACAGCTTAAGTTAATTGGAGATAAGTTTATTCATCCAGACTTCTTTAATTTTCCACATTAGGCTTCTAAGGGATATTTCATATTTTTTATTATTTTTAATAAATGATGCAACACTGAAAATTAGTCACTTTCCTTAATCAGAGGAGAAAGTAGGTTACTGCTCTGCATCCCATAAAGCACAAGAGGAACCTCATTAAGGATCTGGTATTTGACATCATTCAGAGGCAGTGTTGTACATCACAAGAGTTGGATTTGATATTAAGTATTCCAAATGATGCTGCAACAGCTGATCTAGGGAATAAGAACTCATGTCCTGAGTCGAACTAATAATTCTGATTTTTCTTCAGCACCATCCATCACAAATATTTTTCCCCTGAGGCTGGCTCTCAGATCCCTCTGGAGCACAAGGTCACTGCACTTTGCCTTTCCCCTGTGCAGGGTCCTTGCTGCAATAACCCAGTTGGGAAGGAAACCTTGGGTGTCCATTCCATTCCCTCTGGAGGTCCAAGGTGAACAACTCTCAACCTTTCTCCACTGGCACTCACTGCTGCTGCCTTGGGCCTCTGTCACCGTCATATTTTCTGAAAAATCCTCTTTGCCCAGGATTCTTCTCCTGGGAAGCTAGGAAGCCTCAGAGAAAAATGAAAACAATAATTCTCTGATTTGCTTCTCCTGTGTTTTGCTGCTTTGGAATGTGGTTTGGATATTGTTTATCTAACAGGTGATTGTTTCATTGGTTTCATGTGAATTGTTTTTGACTTAATGAGCAATCATGGTCAGGCTGTGTTGGGACTCCGGAAGGAGTCATGAGTTCTCATTATTATCTTTTAAGCCTTCTGTCTGCATCCTTTCTGTATTATTTAGTATAGTTTAGTATAGCATTCTTTTATATAATATATATCATAAAATAATAAATTAGCCTTCTAAGAACATGGACTCAGATTCATTCATTCCTCCCAACATTGGGGGTCTCTGAAAATACCACAGGACTCCTTTTTTCCTTCCCTGAAGCTGAGACCAAGGGCACTCTCTTTGAAATGAACCTGACATCAGAGCAATAGCTGAAAATCACCCTCCACAGCTCCAAACCCCTGCTAGCATGCAAATCAACACTCTACAGACTGTCCTGAGCTTGAATTTTTATCCATTATAGGATCTTGTACTTCCTGCCATTTGCCATAGAAGCTCACATGATAAAAGACCCAGCTCTACTCTTCCTTGGCCAAACAAAAACACAACAAAAAATGAACCTTTTCCCTATCCAATGGCACAGGATGGAAAATCACAGATACAGAAAGGTCTTGTGGCTGTTGAAGTGAGTGGCTGCAGAGCAGCTTTGTGGCTGGAGGGAGGCAGGAGAGGCGATTACACTGAAATCAACGGATATTTTGACAAATTGCTTGCCAGATTTTTTATAAAACTCTTCAGAGTGTTGTGATTTGCCTGGGTCCATCCTTCCTGGACTGCAGGTGAAGTGAACAAATCAGGGTGATTTCTGTAGGCTGCAGTTAATGGCTGCAGTTAATAGCTTGTGATGTTGGTAGCTGGGACAGGAACTGCAATTAGTTTTATTAAAGGGAGAAAAGGCTTAAGGTAACAGAAGTTGGGAACACCAATACTAATTAATTCGACAGAATTAAATGGTGGTGTCATTAAAGAACCTGTGGTTTGAAATAAAAAGGATGAGGCTTTAGAGGGCTTTTTCTCAGTCACTTTGATCCCTCTTTCTTGTTTGGTTTTTTTTTTTTTGTGTGTGTTTTTTTTTTTTTTTTTTCTTTCTTTTGTTTTCTTTTGGTTTTTTTTTGTTTGTTTGGGGTTTTTTTCTGTTGTTTTTTTGTTTTTTTGTTTTTTTTTTTGGCTGGGAGCAATGCATCATGTAGAGAGAAATAAAAAGAACATACTATAAAGCACATCAGGCAGGGGTTTTGTGTTGCACCTGTGCTGTACCCCAGGAGATAAAGTCAGAACCAAGCTGAAGTCCTGTGTGCCCTGTGAAGGCTGGACAGTCCTGGGATCTTTGCTAAAAGCAAATGCCCTCAGGGCTGGGTGTCTCATGGGATGGAGCACAAGCTGCACTACAAGTAGGCATGAATCCACCCGTCTTGTGGGGCAGCATGGACTCTTCTGGTCAGGAAAAGGCTTCTGACTTGTATGATCCTGCAACCCTCCATTGCTTTTTCTCTTCCTCATAATTTCCACAGAATGCACACCACAGAAGCTTTCTGTATTCTGACAGGCAACCTCAGAGGTTTGGGGGAGAGCTACACCATCCCTATGATGGCTGGAGCAGGCCCTGGCTCTGTGGAGGGGTGCAGCTTTGGCTATCAGAACTCTTTCAAGCAAGCCTTTTTGTCATAGAAATTATTGCAAAGAGCAGTCCATGTAAAACTGAAGCCCTTTGCCTTCACAGAGTGACAGAGAACATCTTTAATTTCATCACTTGAGTGAAGAGCTGCTGCCCAAAGGCAGAACTGGCAGAACTTGGCTACAAATACTCCAAGAGTATTCACAGTCAGCTGCATTTGACATGTCGGGGTGGGGGAGAATCTGGTGCATCACTGCTTGAGGATGTGAATTGCTGATGCCCCACCAGAGGGTTATAAGGTGTGAAAAGCTGACAAAGTCCCACCAGAGAGCCCAGGAGCCTTCTCCAGTTGCCACAGTAGCCCAGGACACCCTGACATTGAGGAGAGCTGGGTTTCAAGGGCAGAGCACACAGTCTACCCCACAGGCACTAGGATTACATTCTGAAGGTAGATTGGAGTATTTCTAAGTGAATTTCAGCTGAGCTGCCTTGGAGCAGATAGGATCTAAAACAGACCAGAAGCCAGGAAGAAGCTGCAGGGAGATAAGTCCAGAAAGAGAAATATCTTTATTTCTTTATTGTAAACCTGAGTGGCAGTTTTGCCTGCTTGATTTGGAAATATCAGCCAGTCTAGGTGATAGAACTAAGGAGCAGAATCAAGTATCTGAGCTTTAGCAGTGTAATAGGGAAAACTTAATCTCCAAACTACCCTTGCTTTCTCATAAGTGAGCTATATTGTATTTTCAGTTTACAATGATCAGGGATTATCCTCCAAAATAAATAATAAAAGAGCAGCCCATATCTATGGCAAAAGTTAAAGTCTGAAGGGATAAATGGGAAACAATGACCTTGACTCTTCTTCTCAGAGGTTCAGACAAAAAAAAAAAAAAGAACACAAACAGAAAACCAGTGAAGTCAATAAAGTTCTCTCAGGAAAGATAAAGTAAGAAAGAAGAGAATCAGAGCTGAGAGGCTTCCTATTTCTTTTTCAGATATCACACTAGTTTTTCCTCTCTCCTTGTCCTTTCCTAGTTAGAATCCCTATTTTGCATGCAGAGCCAGGTCCATGATAAAATTCCTCCATCACATCCACTGACTACAGCCAGCCTGAGCCAGGGAAATGGATGGAAGGATTCAGCAGGACCACAGTGTGCTTAAATCCCTGCAAAAGGGAGAAAAAGGAGAGCTGATAGAACAAAATAATGATCACATCCTTCCTGTTAGATAACAACAGTTACCATTGGGGATGGAACACTCCCTTCTAGAATATAAATGCCATGGTAGTGCTATATCTTCAATGCTGTTTTTTTGTAATCATAATAAAAATAACAAAACCACTGTTTTCTTATTTTTCTTCACCTCCCTCTCCACATTTTCTTTATCTACTGGGAAAAATCAAATCAGATCACCTCATTCTGTGCCTGAAAACATCAGGTTTACTGCAACTTAGAAAGGTACTACCCTTCAAGTGAGTGCTGACATTCTGACATGTTCATAGTCCCAGCCACACTGGTTTAAACCCCATCTCAGCTTTCAGTCAGGATGTAAATCTGCAGGAAATATAAGTTTTCCCTCCCTTTCATTGTCTTCCAAGCAATTCCTTAATTGATTAACTATTTTTTGTTGCCCAGCTATTCTCTGAGTTCCAAAACACACACAGAGAAATCAACCATTTAAACCAACATCAGGCTTAACAAAATGATCCATTTCATCCTCTTGTAGAAGCCAATGAACCATTTTGAATTTATTGTGATGGAAAGACAGTGTCTTGCTTGCAATTAGGCTAATGAATATTTAGTCTCATGAGAAGATACTTTAAAATAATTATTTTCATGAGTAACTATTTTTTAAAATTAAAATATATATCTATGCACAATTTAGCTTTGATTACCTGGCATCTGAAAACACATTCTCAGAAGATGTTTCCAACTATTGTCTTACAAGAGGGAAAGAAGGAATTCCTGCTTAGGAGACAATTGAATTTTCATTTTGGAGCTTAAAATGAGACCTCAGCTTTAAGTACTTGTAACAATGTATAGCATTTATGAAATCACAATAATTATCAATAACAACTGAATATACAGAAGCTCAGCCCTGTGGGATTTCTACATCTATCCACACCTCCAGGACTATTTCACTTCAGTCAGATTTCTCCCACCCACAGGCACTAACCTTGATCCTTCTATTTGATTTCTGAATCTTGGCATATGCAATGGATCCTCAAAGTTTTCTTAATGATGCTTCCTGAGGTGACAGTATCAAATGCCCTTCGCTGTTCTGAGATTTTTCAGGACTTCCCTGACATCCAGATGTCCTTTTAATAAAGCTTTCTGCAACATCTCAGAACTCATAATCCTGTAGCCTTTAAATAACATCCCATCTAGCAGTACTTTGGTTTTAGGGGTGAAGAACAGGATATGCCTGTCACCCTGTCCTATCTCTTAATTGCTTTTTTACAGGATTTTGTTTTGCAGCTTGGCTGATCACAGTCTACATTTCCAAGGCATCTGGACGGGGTTTTTTTTAATCAAATACTTGTATACTTCTTTTTATCCACTCCTCTCTTGGGCATGCTCTTCTGCAGATGAAGAGCTACCTGAAGAGAGTTCAGCATCCTTGGCCATCACAAAGGTTTGATATTTTCCCAGAAGGCATTTGAAATGTGAAACAGCATTCATGTTGCAAAACAAGGAAGGATCCTTGCTGCCATGACCTGCTTTGCTGCTTTCAATATGTTAGGTGCCTTTTTGAGGATGATTCTGCCTCGCAGGAAATGGAAATTGATTCCATTTTATGCATAAATTTCATTGGTTTGTTTCCTTGCACAAACAAAGGAATATAATATTTTTCTCTCCAGTGAACCCAGAGCTTACTGGCTTTGCTGGATCTTCTTTCCCATGCCCAAAACAATTATTTTCTGAACTGTTCTTTTGTCTCAACGTTACAAGAACAGAAACTATCCTACATCCTGACCTGTGGCTGCATTGGGATCTTTGAGTCCCTTTCCTTCAATAGTTCCAGTGTTTTAGTTTTAAGAACATACTTGTTTGCCACGAAAACCAATTTTAACTCTAAAAAATGTTGGTTTTCATGTCCACTTCATTACCTATTGTTCTAAAAAAAAGGTTCTGGAAGTTACATGGCTTTTATTCATTCAAAGAGTGAGTTTCTGTGCTCTCTTCCATGGTAATTAACTATCTATCAAAACTACAAATCTGGCACCTTTATCTCTGCTGAGCTACACAGTGAGACATAAGAGAATGGCATAAAGTGAGTTCATTATCCTACATCCAATAAAAAATTGTTTTGGCCTAGTGACTATTTATGGTTAAGCAAAAGCTCCTTTTTATGAAGAATTAACTCTTAGAAGGCTAAAAAAGTTACCCTATATATGTTATCTCCCCTCAAAATCTAGACTTTTAGCAGGTCTGTTAAACTGTCAAATATGCAAACCTTGTGGGAGATGTGATTTCAGCTTGTTTTCATGAGCTCACAGCACTCTCCTGTTTTATCTCTATGAAGAGCAGAGTACTCCAATGCCAGTACCACAATTACACATTTAACAACCTCTGCTCAAGCTAACAGAAGGCTGCTCAAGAACAATTTATCATCAAAAATAAAGGTTGGTTTTTTGTCTTTGCTTTTGTTGTTTTTTTTTCTTGACTGTTACTACTTAAGGTCTGAAACCCTGGCTTAACCTTTCCCATTTCTCTTCTCTTCTTCCCATTTCTCTTCCCCATTACAAGAACATTTCAGCTCTGGTGGGAGTTTCAGCAGCTTCATTCAACACCTTGTTCCCCATCACCCACTCAGAGCCAAATCATCCCTTATCCATTGTCTGAGGGATAATTCATCAGCACCAGCTTCTGCTGTAGACCCGCTGGTTTGAAAATCCAGCTCCCTTGAGCAGTGTAATTCTCCACATAGAGGATGAGTCAATATTTTGCTACACATCTTTTTGGTCATTTCAGGGGAAATGTTCTTATTTAACAATTATACAATGCATTTGCTCTGCAAAATCATTTACAAAAACTGGCTGGAGATGTGTATACATTATCCCTGTTGTAGATAAAAAACCCCACAGAGATGGCATGTGCCCTATCTGGGATCACACTCAGCCCTGTACAAGCTGACAGAAAGGAGAAACTATTTTGTCCCCAGCATAAACTATTACAAGATGCTCAAGTTAGTTTTTACTCTCAGGGCAGTGAAATTATCCCACATCCTCAGTGATATATGTATTTGTTTTTGCTAGGCTACATAACCCCTGGATGCTCATCCCTAACTTTGTACTGCTCAGTTGTGGTATTTGCTGTGTCCCCAGGATGAAGGAGGAATTGAGAATCTGACTAGAAGGCCAATTTATTATTTTATGACATTATATTAAAGAATGCTAGACTTAACCTATACTAAAGAATAGAGAGAGTATGCAGACAGAAGGTTTAACAAGAATGATAATGAAAAATTCGGGACTGCTTCCAGAGCCCTGACACAGCTGGATCTTTATTGGTCATTAAGTTAAAACAATTCACATGAAACCAATCAAACAATGACCAGTGGGTAAACAATCTCCAGACCACATTCCAAAGCAGCAAACACAGGAGACGCAATCAGATAATTATTCTTTTCATTTATCCCTGAGGCTTCTCAGCTTCCCAGGAGAAGAAATCCTGGCAAAGAAATTTTTCAAGAAAATATGACAATGACACTCAGTTATGCCAGTTTCAGGTCTGTATGAAGTAGACTGGGGAATGGGCCATAAACCTTTTTTTTTCCTAATTTATTTGTTTCACTACCTTGCCAAAGAAAAATATTTGCACTCTGAGAAAGATTTGGACAGTGCTGGGAGAATGTGTAAGGTGCCAATTTCTCTGGAAGAAACATTTGTCATAGAATGTTAGTGTTGGAAAAGGCACCTAAGATTATTGAGCCCAACCAGAACATTAGGCTCAATCACAAAGAACATAACCAACACACAAGAAGAAAACCACTACTGAGGTTTACTAAAAACTGAAAAAAACCTGATTGTGACAACAGACCCCAAGTAAGTTCAGCAATATTCACCAATATACAATGGCATGCTCCCAGAAAGGGAACAGTTGTGCACATGAACAAATGTGTAATGCAGCACACTAATAGCATTTTGGGATGACAAAATGCTGACATTTGTGTGAGATTTGAGCATGTGTTGGCCTGTGGAAAACAAATGGGAATTACAATGGGAACACAATAGGAATTAAGCGAAAATTTTGATTTTTTAAGAGGAGGGTTGTAGCCATGATATTTTCTGAAAAATCCTTTCCTTAGGATTTTTCCTCCTGAGAAGCTGAGTGGCCTCAGGAACAAAATATAAACAATGATTATCCGCTGCTGTGGAATGCAACAGGTGCATCTGTGATTGGTCTCATGTGGTTGTTTCTAATTAATGGCCAATCACAGTCCAGCTGTCCGGACTGTCTCGGTCAGTCACAAGCCTTTGTTATCATTCCTTTTCTATTCTTAGCCCGCCTTCTAATGAAATCCTTTCTTCTATTCTTTTAATATAGTTTTAATATAATATATATTATAAAATAATAAGTCAAGCCTTCTGAAACATGGAGTCAACATTCTCATCTCTTCCCTCATCCTCGGACCCCTGCCAACGCTGTCGCAGAGGGTTGGTGTTTTCACCACCATTTCGTGTTTTCAAGTGAAGTTGAGATCACTTCAAGGGTAAAGAGCAAAAGAACTTGCTCCTTCCCCATAGCCCATACTGAAGTGCCAGGATTACCACCAGGGATGTTATTCTATCCATTACACATGCTCTGCACTTCCAGGGGATGGAGCACTGCTGAATCAGTTGTGCAGGATATCTGACAAAGCCAGTAACTGAGCCATTAATTGCCAAGATCTCTATGCAATTTTCTCTTTAGAGAAAACATTATACTCAGCCCCAAGCAGTGGGTCTCCTCCCTATAATTTACCATAAATCAGATGTGGACTTTCTTTTTTTTCTCCACCAAAATCACACACATTCAGGCTGCCTCCCTTTTCTTGACCAAGAAGATGTCTCTAAATGTGTATCTCCTGCAAGTTTGTTTATCTTACTCTGTCCAAGGCAACACTTTTTACAGGGAAGGCAAGGAACTTTCTGGTCCTCTCCCTTAAGAAAACTGGCAGGCCATTTGTCTTCATGCCAAAAAAGATTAGCACCCCAACAGGTTTGCCCTTGTCAATACCTCTCAGCACATATTTTTCTAAATAGATAAAATTAAGTTGAAAACTAAAAGTAAATACATTTTAATGTTTTTTTCTCTGCAGAGCTGTTAAGAAAATTAATCTAATTTTACAAATGGCTCTCATTTATTAATTAATTCATTATGTATAAAATAATGTTGAAATGGCACTAGTCAAGATCTTGCTCTCAAATCTAAACAACAGCAGAGACAAAAGGGTGTTTTTCCCCTATAATCCATCAGCATCATTACAGGAGCTCCAGTCTCTGCAGAAAAACAGGATAACTACTCAAGCAATTTTTTTTCCTATTTAGAAATTATCCTAAATCAACACATTCATTTTGGTCTCTTCACTCAGCTTATTTCTCAGTATTAACTACCATTGCAGTACACATTAGAAGGTGTGCAATATCTAGGATTATATTCTATTTGGAAGTTCTAGTCCCTGTTTTCCTAACTCTGTTTGTCAAAACTTTATTTTTCTATTTTGAGTAGTAAACACCAAAATTCTTCTTCAGCTGGATACTAATGTAAAAATGCCATTTAGAAGTTCACCTTGCTTTTCAAACCAGGCTATAGCAATGGCTCAGCCTTCATTACTTATATCATTCCAGTGTCTTCTCTCTCACCTAAAATCACAGATTTGCCAAGATACTCCTGCTTAAAAGGAAAAATAGAAGTCTAATACACTCAGATGGCATGCAGCCAATTCTGAGAATTTCCAGATGCCTCCAACTCCACAAGTGCACCTATAGCAGCACTGAAGATAATATCCAGTGTTACAAACCAAAGACCAGAAAGAACCATGGCATTATTTTTTGACTTAATGAAGGAATTCCAAGTATCTATGTAGCACAGAAGTTTTCCAAATTAAATCTTGCACTAATCCTCATCTACAGGTTTGGTTTTTTGTAAATGCCTACTGAAATCAGCAGGTGATCACACCGGATTTTGTTTATTTGGCCGCCAAATGATGGGTCTCTGGGTTCTCTCTGGGGAGCATTTCAGGCATTATGTGGCTGTACAGACAGAGCTCCCACAAAATGGCAAGGAAAGAATTCTTAATTTCAGCTCTGAAGTCACCAGAAAAAATTGTGAAGAATGAGATGAGAGCTACTGAATATTGCTTCCACACTTTGTGTGGGAATGTGGCTCTCTCTTCCTGCAAAAGCAACAACGAGAGGAGTTGCACATCTCCCAGCCCCACCACCCCCACGCTTTTCAGAGAGCAAACAGACACAACAGCACACAAACAAAAAGTGCTGTGTTGGTAAAGGCCATTTGGAAACCCACAGCAGCAGGTGACAGTGTGTAACTGGGGAGATTAATTGCTTCTCATGCTTCCAGAAAGTCCATTAAGAAATCTAATCTACAAAACGGGCTCTCCTACACACATTACTTTTCCATTAACATTCTGAGAGCAATTAGCAATCAGGCAAAACAGGTGATAGCATGTGCAACCCCTGTGAAGTAGTGAGACAGAGATTTCCATAATATTTTCACATTGAGGTAGAAGCAGGTAGCAACAAGAGGAGCAGCAGCAAGCACTTCATTTGTGTAGTCTGGTCAGGAGAGCTACAGGCAACAGTTTGAAAAAAATTGAACCTCTGTGTCTAAATAATATCTGAGTTTTACTGCATTAGATTTTCCCTCCTTGCCACTCTCCTTTTGCATGATATCAGTCTGTATTTTTCCTTTTCTGCCACCAATTCTCCTGTCCTTAACTACTTCTTTTAATCTTTTTGGTGTGTTTAGTGGTACTGCATTGATCAGCATATTTTTACTGTGCTCATGTCTATTGTACAGCCATTTGCCACCATTTGTGTTGGGAAGATATTCTTCCTTTCTCCTTCTGGGACTTTAATCCTTAATTTTTCCTCATTGGCCTACCCAAACTTATCTGAATCACACTCTGTGGGTGGTTTTTTCATCCTGTGAAACATCAGGGGAACACAGTGAGACCTTTTATCAGCAGAGAAAGGTAAAATAGTGCAGGATTGTATTTCTGGCTGAGAATTTTCCTTCAGAGAACTCTCTCTTGCTTCATCCCACTCTATTTTTGGCTCCATCCACCTCCTGTGCAGCATTTATTAGGTTGTCTGATCTGACCCTTTTTTCCAAGGTCTATAGCTTTGGCTGGCAACTGACTTGATATGGATAACAATTCCCTGGCACCTCTCTAGCATAATTATACATCATGAAATGCATTAAAGATTTTCATTTGGGGCAGCTCAGTCTCCACAACTATTAATGATTTGGCATCTCTTTGAAGCTTGTCGACAGGGCCACCAATTAGGGTGATGGTGGGGTTTGTGATTTGTATGTAACAACGGTCCAGCAAAAATTAGAAAGTCACCAGCAAGTTTGTTTATAGCAATGAAATCCAAGTGGGTTTTAGTCAATAGATCCATATCAAGGACTTGATTTAAAGACATTTAAATGAAAGCTTTGCATCCCACTTTCAATATCCATCAAGTATATCTTCTGTGTTGAGAATTTTTTTCCTTCACCCTTAATTTTCCCTCCCTTACCTGTTTCACTTTTAATTTTGTGTTCACCTGACCCAAAAACATTGTTATATTTCTTTAATCTGGCTTTTGCACCATTTTCATTTCTTTCTATCCTCTAGCACCCCTTTTCACACACTGGTGATTTAGTTGAATGTGATGGTGTTCGCAGGGGTCTCAGGATGAGGGAAGAGACGAGGATCTGACTCCATGTTTCAGAAGGCTTGATTTATTATTTTATGATATGTATTATATTAAAATTATACTAAAAGAATAGAAGAAAGGATTTCATCAGAAGGCTAGCTAAGAATAGAATCGCAAAGAATGATAACAAAGGCTTATGGTTCAGACTCTCTGTCCAAGCCAGCTGACTGTGATTGGCCATTAATTAGAAATAAGCAACATGGGCCAATCACAGATGCACCTGTTGCATTCCACAGCAGCAGATAATCAATGTTTGCATTTTGTTCCTGAGGCCTCTCAGCTTCTCAGGAGGAAAAAATCCTAAGGAAATGATTTTTCATAAAATGTGTCTGTGACAGTTGAAAATAAGGCAAATGGAATTAAGAGGCAGAACTTAGGTAAACTGAGGATTTTCAGGTCTAGACTATACGATCCTTTATTTCAGATGGTTCAGAAATAATACAGTTTATCCTACTGCAGTATTTAGTATGAATGAGACGGCCATCAATTCCTAGATAATTGCATTACTGAAAGGACAGCAAGCCCATGGAGCAGGTTACAGGAGAGAATATTAAAGCAAGGTGAGATTACTCATAGTACAATAGAATTACAGAGATGGAAAACACCTACACAACTCCCCAAGCCCCTCTAACTTGCCAAGCTTATGTTGTGTTCCATCAAAACAGTCTCAAATTCTTTGATGAGTCTAATTTGAGGGGTGCTGGTAGACATTCACCTCCCAGTTCTCAGGAATTGCTCTTTACGTCTGGGAGACCTCCTCTGCTTGTTGCTTTTGATGAACTAAGCATGGAGTCAGACAGCTGCACTTCCTTGAGCAGAAAAACTCGCACTGGCTGCCAAAACCAAAGTGATGGGCTCCTGAAAGAGGAGATGGTGAGTGTGAGAGGAAACCCCAGAGAATGGCACTGATTGAGTGCCCTGGCAGAGACACCTCTGCATTCCAGTCTGCAAACAGCAGACTCTGGAGGCAGCAGAAAGAGCCAGAAGAGCTGGTGGAGGTCCTGAACAAGATGTGCTTCTATGAACAGTGACACACCAGCAGAAATAAATGTGCCTGCAATAAATGCCTGCATTCTCAGGACTCAATTAGCACTAGCCATACTTAGTAAGGCAGGAATGCTTTTGAGAATAAGAGAGATGCTGAAACATCAGAATCTCAGGAAAGAACATGAAAGTTTTGCCTCTGGGTAAACTGAAAGAACTAGCTGGAAATGGAGAGGTAGTCTAGAAAGCAAAATAAGCAGTACAGATTAAACAGCATGTATCTCCTTGCCTGTAATTTACGTACAGGAGAAAACCGAGGAAGATGCTTGTTAGAATATGGTAAACCTTGTCCTCCATCTAACTAAGGAGAAAATAACTGATTATTATTACTATAAGCTATATATTATTTTCTTTCTTAAAGCTCCAGAAAGATTTTTCTATATTGAAAAATGCCATGTGCATTTTTAAGTAACACAGGACCATCTGCTGGAGTAATGTTGAAAGAAAGACAAGTAGGAAGAGGGATGAGAGCTGGAAAAAGCTTGCAGTAAAGATGATGTGTCCCATTCTTCAGGCACTCTAGTGAATGCTTTGTGCCCAGTGGATTTTCATTTCTGGCAGTGTGCAAAGCAAACACACCTTGGCAATACAAACTACACCAGAAACTCCACTTCATCATCTGATCCAAGCATCCCAGAAAATTAGATTTCAGACAGTAAAACTGCTAAAATGTAAATGGTAATGTCCCACCTTGTGGCTTAATTCTGAAATCTCATTGTTTGAGATTAAACTGGAGCTAGCCTTGGTGTCCAAGTGAGACACAACTGTGGAATTACCAGATTGATAAACTGGTTGGGACACAGTTATTCATTTCCATTATTAACATAACCTAGAGACTTTAGTGGTGCTTTACCTGACTTAAAGTCTGTAAGGTTGTCTCCTCTCTTGGATGTAATCAAAATTTAGTTGGACACAGGCCAGAGACACCACTCTGGTTAGTGATAGTCTGGGCAAGGGTCTTGGGCAGGAGATCTCCTGAATCCTATCCAACCTCAGCCATAAGTGGTGAAGAACAGCACCTGCTTTCAGCTGGGGATGTGTTTTTGGGCAGGACATCGAAATTAATGATGGTATTTACAGTATGAATGTGTATTAGATAAAGAATTAAGAATGCTTTGGCAAGAGGTAAAAGTTTCGCATTTAACGCAGGCAGGAGCAGGGTGGGGAGGGCAACCTCTTGAAGGAAAATTAGGATCTCTTCAATTAAGTTGCTGGTTGAATTTTGCCAGCAGACAAATTTGTTTCAGAAAATAGAGGGGTTGTTTGTTAATTAAGAGAGCAAATGTATTTCTATCATTATTATGTGTTATTACTTATGTAATTGTTATTTTGTTGCTGTTACATTTAATAATAATTTAATTTGTACATAGCACATTTTTTATACAATTATACACGTATTTATATAGTCACATAAAGTTATATGTAGATAGTTATAAATTACATTTATACTTAATAGATTTAATGAAAGCTAGATAATGTTATTATGTAACTGCTATTATTAAGTCTAATTACTATGTGTTGCTGGGACTTTTTGTTTAGGTTTTCTATCAAAACAGTATTCAGGTCAGCTGATCGAGAGGACTATGTAGGAAATTCCCCATCATATGTTGGGGTTTATAATGAGATTTCTGCAATGTCATACTGCTGTTCTACCTGAAAAATAGTTGGCTTTTCTTTAATGAACTTTGTCCTAGCTACTGTTCTATGCAGAGCATAGAGCAATATCTTTCCATGGAATATCTACACTCAAAAAAATATTTACCTTCTATCTAAGGTAAATGTTTCTTTATAAATTGGAATATTTTTCACTCCATGGAGTTGTTTGCCCTTTCCCAGAAATATTTATGCAGCACAATGAGAGTATTTACCCTGCAATTTAACCAGCAAATATTTGTAGGCCACCATCTTTTATGTCCACCACCTGCTCTTGAGGTATCTCATTGCCAAGTTATTTTATTTCTCAGTTTCTTTTCACTGTTTTTTATATTGTTTGCTTCAAGTTTTTCCGTGCCTATTCCTGACTCTCTTCTTCCCATTGATCTCATTTCTGGGAACATGGCACCAAGGAACAGGGTTAGGTTTCAATTCTCCTGAGGCAGAGAACAACAGAGGAGCACAATCACCAAATGGCTTGGGTTGGAAGGGACCTTAAAAATCACCCAACCCTCCAACCCCATGGATATGGGCATCTTCCACTATCCCAGGTTGCTCAGAGCTCCATCCAGCCTGGCTTTGAGCACTTCCAGGGATGGGGCAGCCACAGCTGCTCGGGCAGCCTGTGCCAGGGCCTCACCACCCCAAAGTAAAGAAGTTCTTTCCAACATCTAATCGAAAAACAACTCTCCTCAGGGGGAAGTCATTTCCCCTTGTTCTGTCACTCCAGACCCTTTAAAAAGCCCCTCTCCATCTTTCTTGTAGGCTCCCTTCGGAACTAATGAGGGCTCTCATTATTTCATCCCAAAGCCTTACCCTTTTGGTTTTTGGCCACAAACCCTCAAGCCAGGACTTCTCTTGTAGCACACAACAGGCTTTGGTACAATTTGGTTCCTGATATTTCCCAACCTCCTCTCCACACTAAGGGTCTGTAGGTTATTCTTCCAACTGAAGAGCTGTTAGAAATTATTTTCCTCTTCAGAAAATTTTCCTTTAATTTTCCTTTTTTAAAAAAATCTCTCACTTTATTACATTTATGTAGAGTAGAATCTTATGGTATAAATTGTGCTTCACTAAGGTTACTTCTTTGTTTCACCTGTATTTTAAAAATAATACCATCTTAATTTCTCTTTAAATATTCTTAAAATTTTTAAGCATTACATCCACTTCCTAAAAAATCAGGTAATACAATGAAAATTACAGGGAAGCACAAACTCACAGAAACTATAACCAATTATTTACAAATTAAGTTAATGAACACATTAAAACTTTGCTAGGCTGGGGCCCAAAATCCCTTTGTAGGGTCTTTTTTTTCTCAAAAAATGTTGTTCTAGTCTATCAAAGAAAAAGGTGACTTATAAACTGATGGATTCCTTTCACTTTTCATGAGAAGAATCACCTGTTCTTTTTTTTACTTTCTGCTTGCTTGGTGCAAAAGGAAACTCTTCCACAATGTCCATTGTTGATCTGAGTCACATCTGAATGTTTTCACTGAATAGGCAGTTTTTTCTAAGTCTAGATTATTTCAAATTTACAAAGAGAACTCTTACATCAAACCCCATGCTCTTTACTGTTGTCTGTCATTACATTTGTAATGAAATTGCCAATTCAGGAAATATTCGCCATGTGCATAAGCAATCCATTGACCCCAGAACCATTTGTGTGCCCGACAACAGCAGGAGCGACGCCTTTTCACAATTCTTAAGAAGTACACTCAGAATAAAAACCAACCCAAAATGCTTTACACCCCCTACAGCTGCAGCTGAGCATGTTGGACATGCTGGTGAATTTATCCTCTGCTCCCTGTCAGGGACATGAATCTGCTCATTGGAGGTTTCAAGTCAGAACATAGCAGAGAATTTGAGGCTTACTCCTGGAGAGAAACTCTCAGTGGTGAATAAGATGCTGGCAGGGAAAGGGGACATCTGTGTGGCAGCCAGTGCTGCCCAGCTGCTGCTTCAGGTGCTGGGGTGAAGGTTTGGGCAGGTAAGGGAGTGAAAAGCAGCATTTCCTGATGCAATCAGCTGGAGATGTTGAACAGAGGTGATCATGGTTAGGTGCATGTTACTGCAGTAACCTGAAAGCCTTTTCTTCTCTGAGTCACCCATGGTGGGTGGAGGGACAGGCACTGAGCTGAGCAGGTGACAGGAGATGTGGGGCTACATGGGAGGCACCAATTTCCTATGCAGCGTTCCCAAAGAAAAAACCACAGCCAAGTTACAGTCACGTTTAGCAGCTCTTACTCCCTTCTACAGAAAAACAATTTCCAGAAAAGACTGAATTTCTTTCCTGCTGCTCAAAATATTTTCTCTTTTCATTCCTCTTTTTTCCCCTTAAAATTTAACCCAGATCCCACTGAATGTAGCACACACATAGGCAGGAGAGGTCAGAGGGTACCTCCAGCCCCCTGATGCACCATTCAGAGAGGTGTGTGCTCAGCTGACAAGCCCTCAAGAGGAAATTCCTGTTCTCCAAGAGAGGAGACAAGGCTGTGCTCTTCTGGATGTCTTTAAAGCACCCTGCAACTTCCAGCCCTCCCTGCGAGGGAGCCAAGCAGCCACTTGTGTTCTGTGGCTGGGAGGCTTTCCTAGCAGAGCCACAACAGAGATTTCTCAGAAGCACTTTATGTCTTCTGCTTAAAAAGTCAAATAGAAAAAAAGCTCCTAGAACCAAAAGTTGGCTAAAACATGGCTAGAGCAAGATAAAATACAACAGCACATTTGAGGGAAAACACAACACAGACATCACAACCACTATTTTTTGTCTCGTGCAAATAATTTTAACTGGTCCTAAACACTAAGATGATCTGCAACAACCTGGGAATCCTCTTCCATCTTACTTTTCTATCCTGACTGTTGACAAACAGCTCAGTAGTTCTGGACTGAACAAATACAAATATTTCAAAGTAGCATTATCTAATTAAAATGTTCCTCTTTCAGAAACTCTGTAGATTATTTTTTTCCATGTTCTCCTAAGCATCCTTAGCAAAACTGAATCTCCTGACTGAGCTGTGGTCATTTGCACTGGAAATATAGCATCTTTTCTGACTGGAGCTATGCTTATTTAAAAAAATATAAATAGCACACTCCAAAAAGGCTGCCAAATTTTTTAGCAAAATACATTTGCATGGATTTCTTCCCGGAGTAGAAATTCCTCTTTTTGCAATTGTGTGCAAGTTATGACCACTCAGAAAATATGAGCCATGTTCTCTCCTCTTTTATACAGCATAAGCTTCAGTGAAATCAAATTACACTGATGTAAAACCATTGTAAATGAGATCAGAATCACAATCTGCCTCACCCAAGACAAAACTGTTTTGTGGCTAAATAATTTCATTTTGTGATTAATTTAATATTAGTGATGGGGTCCAAATGTGTTCTGTAAACTGCTTTATGAATAGAATTTGATCCTCTGAGGTCAGTGAAACACAAATGAAAAAAACATTCTATTATCAAAGGTGCCATGTTTTTTTGTGAAATATTTCCTTTTATAAAAAAAATTCCTATTTTTCCTGACATCCAAACACTGACTCTTAGAGACTCTTTCCCTGAAGGTGTTGGGTTTGGTTTGTTTGGGGTTTTTGACCATAGAAAGTTTCTTTACTTAGCTGCGTAATTACTGCTGAATATATTCACTGTTGTTGCTGTCTCTCTCCTAGTGAACATCTAAGTTTATCCTACCAGGAAACCAGCTAAACTAACAGTTTATAAAATTGTATCAGCACAAAGAAAGTCCACTTGGATTCAGAAGGACATGATGTGCCCTGTGTTTGCAGAATATTAATTGTGACTGGAATAAATATTGATTACACCCTTTGTAAAATGACCGATAAACATTTCAGTATTCTTTAAACACAAGCTGTTTGTTCCTGATTGCTGTACTTCCCCTGAGGAAAAGTAGGGGAAAAAGTTAGAGAACACTGCATTAGATGTGGGAAAAATACTCAACAAATGATCTTGTTAAGAGAAAATTGTGCAACCTTTACAAAATTTTAATTAGAGTTCTAATTTTATTCATTCCAAGTCAGCTGGTGTGAAAAAAGAGAGCTGTACTGGCGGATGTTTCATCAACTCCAAGTTGAAGATAGCTACTGTTCTGCAGGAATTACTTTATCACATAAATTAATATAATGCTCAGATCTGATATTGAACTGAGAAAACAGCTCTTAATAATGTAACTTCTGCTGTACTTCATAAAGCTGAGAGAAATAAATAACATCTTGCCTTTTGTTTTGTCCTGATGCAAATATAAGCATAATATATCTCCAGTCTTTTCTGGAAACCCATTATTCATCCAGCTTCTGAAAATAATCAGATTCTGGACTTTTTAATGCAGAGAGAGAGCACAGTCTTACAGTAGAATAAAGATACTATCTTCTCATATTTGACTTATTTTAAATCTTGATTTCTGATGCTATAACTCCTCCTAAGCTGTAAGGCCCCTCAGATCAATGCCACCAAGGTTCAAACCTTGTTTCCTTTCTCCAGTATGCTTCATAAGGATTATGGCATTAAAAAGGGAAGAAAAAAACCTCCTCTGCTTTCAGTCTATTTTGTTGTCCATCTTTTAACATCCACTGATTTGATTTTTAGATGTGTAGTTACCTTCCTTGCTGGGTTCCCTTAAATGATCATAATTTTTCCTTCTAGAGAGCAATGTCCAGCTCTCAGGATGCTCTCCTACTCATTCAAGCAGCTCATTCACTATTTCCATCTCTAAGCACTTAGATTTTACTTCTGGTTGACAATCTCCCTGCCTGAGCACACTTTGTCAGAGCCATCAATGTACAGCAGCTCTTCAGGCCTCTCCAGCTGTCTGCAGATGTCATTTCCAGGACTTTAATTCCATTCTACCTTCTCATAACATCTCTTGGATAAGATACAATCTGACATATAGCTTGAGATGAAGAGCTAATTGAGTCTATATAATTGATTCTGTAATTATGCTCATAGCTCAAGAATGTTGGATCTAAAAACACATAATTATGTATTCCTGGCCACCTAAGCTGGGGCAAACCTTAGAACCACCACTTGGTCCAGATCATATTGATGGAATTTTGCATAAGGAAGATTTTTCTTTGCAACCTTACTTACTAAAAAAATGGCACCAAAAGGAAATCAATATTTTTATTAGTGGTGTATGGCATTTGCAGGGTTCCCAGATGAAGGAAGGAATGATGGATCTGACTCCATGTTCTTAGAAGGCTAATTTAATATTTTATGATAATATACTATATTAAAGAATACTATATTAAACTATACTAAAGAATACAGAAAGGATACTTGCAGAAGGCTAAAAAGATAAAAATGAAAAATCATTGCTCTCTCAAGAGTCCTGACACAGCTTGGCCCCAATTGGCCAATGAGTGAAAACAACCCACAGCAGAAACCAATGAAACAATCACCTGTGGGTAAACAATCTCCAAACACATTCCACATAAGCACAACACAGGAGAAGCAAATGAAAAAAGGATTTGTTTTCCTTTTTCTCTGAGGCTTCTCAGCTTCCCAGGAGAAAATCCTGGGTGAAGGAATTTTTCAGAAAATATAACTCTGACAGTGGTGCTACTCCTCAGTGATATTCTGCTTTACTGAGGAAGGACAGGTGAGGAAGAGCAGTCCCCTGGATGTGCTCTCAAGGTTTACAATGTGCTGATTCTGTTAAAAAATTAATTCACTGCAAAGGGACAATCCTTCCTGCAGGAACTGCTTTGGCTGAGGCTGCTCCCTTCACTCGACACAATTTCTTTTTCTGCCAGACAACCCAGCCAATATTACCTTGGTTTCTGTGAGCAAAGATGCTTTCTTATTCTGTCACTCATAACCTTAGATTCTGGGTAGCAGATTTACTCAACTCTAGATAAATAAGACAAGACAAAGCTATTGCTTGCTTTTACTTTCACCAGAACACATCCTGATTATCTGCAGAGACTTCCCACCTGGATTTTCACATCAAGAACAAGGAGCATTTGTACTCTAAGTGAGAAAATACTCGTTGCAAGGTGGCCATCCAATACATCCTCCTACAAGAGAGAGCAAACTCCATTCCATTTTGCACCAGGAGATTCTGTTCCCTGCATACAAATGAACAGCAGCATGGTGCTTTCTAGGCACAAACTAGAAAGCTACTCTCCCAGTTAAACAAAACCACTTCTGGCAAGGAAAACAGACAGTTTGCTGCCTCTTGTCTCATGACAGCAGAATCAGGAGAACACGAAAGCAAGGGAGATGGAATAAATCAGAGTGAGCTGCCTTTCATGTCTCAGCAGGTCCTTGGAGAAATAAGCCTCCAGAAGAAATATTTGTAAAATGAAAAATCTTGTTTTGTATTTGGCTTCAAGGTTCATTGTGCCTGGCTTTACAGCCATTGTGGGCAGCGAAAAGCAGAAGTCACTTAAATGTCCAGTTGGATGAAAACTGACTCAGAAAAACTCCACATTTTTGCTCATCACCCTCTTGTGACAGAAGGCTCAGCAGCCTCCATGGGCAGCTCTTTGTTCCAGCTGAGCATGTGCAGCCCTCCCACCTGGCCCTCCCTGGCAGTACCAAATAAATTCATCCAACTGGATGACTGAACACATTAACCTGTCAAAGAGGTAATATCTTATGAGAAAGGGAGAACATCACAGAGGGGGACCAATAATTGGTACTACTGTGTGCAGGAGCTAAAGCACAGTCTGAAACTAATATTATAAACCCAGCATTTTTAATCGCTCACTGACATTTAAATCAGAAAATCCAAAATCTGTGTAGTGTCCAGTGAAACAGCAAGCTTAAAAATGGCTTTAAGAGGCAGAATAGCCAATTAGCCTTGAATAATGTGAACTGAGCAAAGCACAAAACCCCTGTGTGCTTCCCTAGTGGGGCTGGCTGAGGCCACCTGGGGTAGTTTGCTGTCTCCAATGATACCTAATGACCAGGGTTTGAAAAGAAGCTCAAAATTTCAGGAAGCCACTAATTACTCCTTGCTGAACCAAGAGCACAGCTGATACAGCTTCTGATCAGTTTATGCTTGGACTAGAAGCACCTACATGTTTATCTTGCTCAGTGTAATTTCATTTTCTATCCATGCTGAATACTTGTTTTTTTAAAAACAAAACCCAATACTGATAATGGTTGCTTATCATCATCTTGAATTTACATGAAAAAGCTATAACCCCATTTTTCTTTAAAAACAACCCCAATACAACAGTGGTCCAGGTGTCCCTGACTATTTACAAGATTTTTTCACACTCATGAATGAATTCTGCAAACACTAACAGAGCTGTGAACAACTGCCCAAAATATTAAACTTACAGCAAGCCTGGTCATTCTCTGTTTGGACTTTTTTTCCCCCATGGACAAGAAATTACTGAAAAAAAAAATACCTGGTTGTAGAAGGCTTGGGTTAGAAGACAGCAGTGCTCAAAATCTTTCAGCTCTGCATCACTGGCTTAGGTTAAAGGCAGCCCAGAAAGTTTTCCTACTTGGTTCCTGAATTCAATCCATCCCAGGATGGACACTATTAAAAAATAATATTTCTCTCAATTGATGTTAGCTCTCTCATAGGCAGAAAAATGAAAACATTTCAAGAAGATTTGTTTTATGACTTCAGTTAATCTTTCCAAAACAAATTTAAAGACAACAGAAGTGGAAAGGTAATTTGCTGCTGTCTTCAGCTTGCTGATTGCTTAATCCTTGGTTATCACACCTATAAATTGGAAATTTGGGTGCTTTCATGCAAGTGCTGTATCCAAAGTTTCTTGTGGCACTGGGGACTGTGGAAACCTGGCTTTTCTGAGGAAGGCAGTGAGGGAAAAAGGGATTTTCTCATGGGAAATATTTCTATCTGCATTCCTTCCTTTTATGCAGCAAGGCGTAAGGATTTGAAAGATGCAATTGCTCGCTGGAACTGCTTTAAAAAGGAAAGGGTGATTACCCTTCTGTAGGTTTTATCACAACCATATGCAACTTTATTATACAACAATTTCTAAAGAGGAAAGACAGGAAAAGGGATAACGAGATTCTCTCTCTTCAAGAACAATGTTAACAAATGTTCAAGGGTGTTTTATAAGTGTTCAGATGGGATCTGAGGCTGACCATCAGCTGATAACAGTATCAGCTTCCAGAAGCACAGCTTTGAAATTTTATTCTGTACAATTGTTTTTGTGGGATAGGGAGAGTAGGAAAAAAAGAAATGCAGAATAAAATATTAAAAATCTCTAGGAAAAACATCAAAGAGAAAGAAGAATTTGGCACTGAGATTGCTTCAGTCATGGATCTAAACTATGTTGTGGGAGCAGCATGAAAGAGGGTTTGAGGGCTTTTTTAATTTAGATTTTTCACTGAAAAATAAACGTCTTTTCAGAGCTTAGAAACTGTTCCCTCAAAAAATATTTCTTACATCCTAAAATAACCAGGTTGTACTTCTGAAGGCAAAAGAAAGATACAGTGGTTTAAGGAGTTAAAAAGTTTTTCTAATGCTACCAAGGGAATACATCTTCTTTGGAACATAAAATATATAAAAGGAGGATTCATTTTTTTTCTTCTTCCTAATAAATTTCAACTATTCTGTTCACAATTTCTCAAGAACAAAATGTTCTTTCTCCTTAGAATAGCGATGGAAAATTAAAATCAGTAACAAGAAAATGATGAGGCAGGTTTAATGTGATGTCTGGAATTCTGTCTTAAGCCTACAGAGGCCAGAATATTATAATAAATAATCTGCTGTAGACTTGCTGAACTAAATAAAGAATGTACACTTTACAATGTAGAAATGTTGATTTATTTGAATAGATTTTTGCTTTGGAATCATAATTTTCAGTTGTCTAAAACCAGTGCAAGGCTTGACAACACCTAATGAAAATGCAAACAATTTGAACAAATGAAGTAACCAAATTAATTGCCTTTTTTATAGACATCTCAGAACTCTGCAGTAGTCAGGTCCCAACCGCAAGCCAACTAGTAAACTTTTTTCTTTTTATATCCTTCCTCCTTAAAAAGTAGTAATGAATCTCAGTATTTTCCATACTGGTCACCAACATAAAAGGGAATAAAAGAGCAGAGATAGACCAAGAAAGAGACAAGTTACTTGAAGATGTAAAATGCAACGTGCCTCACTAAGGTCTGGCTGTGGAGGGGCACTCTTTCATTTCTGAATTCTATTTGAAATTATAAATCAAAAGTACCTTAGAAAGGATCTAGAGATTCTGCAAACATTTCAAAGTGTTTCTTCAAAAGAGGTGTTAGCAAAAAAATTAAACGAAATTTCTTCTATCATTTGAGTCTCAACACAGAGAATAAAACTCATCATTTCCATACACTGAGACAACAGAAGTGCAAATTTATGGGCATTTATGTATAAATATGCGTATGAATGACACATAGAGAACCTTCATGTGATGACAAGCAGAAGAGACATTTGAGATGTCTGTTAAAATTCTGTGTGGACTCAGCTGTGCTGCATTCACTAGCAAACACAAAACAGCCACTCCTTTAATTAAGTAGGTGAAAGGAGAGAGAGTTGCGGAAGCTGTGGAAGGTTTTCCAAAGGGAAGAATACCCTCCAGAAAGGGGTAGGAGGAAATGCTGGAACTATTGGATGGAGCAAGATACAGTTACACAAAAATCCTAGAAAAAGAGCATCCAAGCTGTGAAGCAACTATGGCAAAAACAAGCCACAGAATTGGCATGTTTCTGAAAGTGAACATAAGAATATAATTTAACCTCAATGTACCAAATGCAGGAAATTTCTTCCAAATAAAGGTGCTGTGTTTACAGATGAGAAACATCCATGTTTGGGTCAAGTGTGCCTTTCAAATTCTGAGTCACGAAAACCAAAGAACACATTTATTTTTCCTTTCCAGATTACTAAGCAATAATAACAAGTTTGGAGGTCTAAAATTTTTTTCCTATATTCTCAGATGCCTACATCCAATCTCTTCTCAATATACACTGCTTTCCTCATTCCTCTGCTGTACTTTTTTCCTTCTTTTCAATTCCCTCCTTCTCTCCTTTCATTCCTCAATGCAGTCCTTGCTAGCCATCACACCAAAGGCTCCAGGTCCTTTCTCTGTCTCTCTGCTTTTTGCCCATTTTGCTCAGCTCAGTGCAGCTGCTTTGTTTCACGGACTGCAGCACATGTTGTGTTTGTACTTTGCTAAATCCACAGGACTCCTGATCCACTTGAGCTCCCTGATATTTGAGTGTGAATAATAGATAGTGGTGCAGTGGCTGGAAGTGCCAGCTTCAATCCATGTGCACAGAGGCAGAATCAAAAGAAAATGCCTCAAATCTGAATGAGCACAACTTCTGAGAGTTCTTTCCTGCTCCAAGTTGTCACTGTCATATTTTTGGGAAAAATATCTTTTTCCAGGATTTTGCTCCTGGGAAGCTGCGAAGCCTCAGAGAAAAAGGGAAACAATAATTACCTGATTTGCTTCTCCTGTGTTTTGCTGCTTTGGATGTGTTTAGAGATTGTTTATCCAACAGGTATTGTTTCATTGGTTTCATGTGAATTGCTTTGACTTAACGACCAATCAGTGCCAAGCTGAGTTGGGACTCTGGAAGGAGTCACAAGATTTTCATTATTATCTTTTAGCCTTCTGTCTGTATCCTTTAGTATAGTTTAGCATAGTATTCTTTAATATAATATAGCACCATAAAATAATAAATTAGCCTTCAAGAACATGGAGTCAGATCCATCATTCCTTCCTTTGTCTGGGAATCCCATGGGTACAAGACCAGGTGAAGGATTTTTGTGGAGCAGAACATGGGAGGCAGCAGCACCTTCCCTTTCCCCACACTGAATTTACAACAGTGGGCAGTATTACCACCGGTCAGTGATCACCCCAGGTTTTTGCTTTTCTTTTTTTTAACTTTCTCTGATAAGTGATTACTTAACCAAAGGCAGTCATTTCTAGAAGAGTGAGGAGAGCAGACAACTGGTTAGGAACCAGGAGTCCTGTGCTTTCCCTCCATGTCTCCCTCTCTCCCACTGAACTTTAGCAGCCACTTTTTACTGACTGCATCATGCTTCCAGCTGAGATTCATAGGATCTGCTAATTAACGCTGCCTAAGTCTTAATAGCGAACACATTTTTGATGATCACCAAGAATAAGATGTATTATTATCAGCATTACTGAAAATCTAGCTTCCATTTTTTTGCATAAACAAGTTTCTTTGCAAACTCTATGCTGTAATTTATGAGGAAGTTAATCATAAATTATGACTTAAATTATTCATACTATTGTTAAAGAAATACACAGTAGAAGCATCCTGGAAATAGGATTAACATACACACATGGAACTTCATGAGGCTCAAGGAACAGAATAACCTACTAGAATTTCATGTATTACAAGTCAGAGAATCCTTTCCAACATCCCATCCTTTCCCTCCCCCCATAAAAATTCCCCAACAAAACCACAAACAAACCCAAAACCACAGATGACAGAAGAAGGGATGAGGGATTAATAGAGTTTCTCTTAACCCTAGGATTCACTCCACCCAGCAGAGATTAGGTTCAGAATTTTCTTTTCTGAGTTGTACCTGATATCTATTCTATCTATAGAATTCTATTCTATGAAAGAGATTACTTATAAATGTCAATATTCTCATCAGCATATGAAGCATGTAGAAGAAAAACGTTAAGCATTTTTGCAATTAATTCAAGGTGTAATTCTTCTTTTATTACAGACACATGTATAATTATCTATGTTTATATATATATATATTTATCAGACAGGATGAAGCAGCCAGAGTTGGAGTGAATGACAAGCAGCTGATTTTCTCCACAGGGGAATATCTCTAATTCCAACAATACTCTGTATATACAAGGCAAGGACATAGAAGAAACCAAGAGAAAACTTATCTTTAAACTGCATTGAGGCAAGCTTATCTTTGGCAATAAACTGGTTTACAGCTGATTTATGTGTTCTGCTGAAACAGATAACCAGCAGATTACAAATATTTAAGATTTTTACACAGCTTTGTTTAGCTGCAGCTCATCTCTTTTAGATTCAGTTTCAGGATGCTTCTAATTCAATAACTGCAGAAGCAGCAACACTGATAATAAGTATGTCTGATAAAAATGTATTTCACAGTCACAGGGGAGGCTTATTCCCAAGACACACTGATTCAGTCAGGATATGAAAAACAAACTATATTGCATGAATTTTTTTTAAATCAAACCTAGGTGACATAAATCAAGTGTGAGATGATGATTGTGGAAACATCACAGTGAAATATGTGAAAAATTACTTTCAGCAGTCTATTTAAAAGGGTAGAACAGGTTTGTGACAAATAATTAAAACCCAAAAAAAAAAAAAGAAGAAAAAACCCACACAACCTGGAAGAATACAGGTTTGAACACATGAAAGAAAGAAAAGCAACTTTGAGCAGATTTTCATATATTTAAGGGGTTTTGTAGGCTAGTCAAATTAAAATGAAACACCCTCATTTTGTTTAGAGGGACTCAGTCAAAAATACTTGAAACAAATTAAATTTGCAAAACAATTTGGACTAATCAAGGTCAGCTTTCCTCAAATATGTGTAATATAAAAAAAAACAATCAAACAGACTAAGAATAAATAGAAACCCTGGTCAGAAAAACAACCCTCTTATTAACCTAACCCAAAGAAAGTTGGCGGTCAATAATGGCAGAAAGAAAACATAGCAGAGACTGAGAGGTGGAAATGTCACAAAGAGCAAAGTGGGAAGGCAAAAATCCAACCTCCCTGGCTCAGATTGAGAAGGGTCTGTGCTGGACAAAGGTCTGCATGACCCTGGTGTGCTGCTAATGGGGATTTGTTTTATTTAGACTGGTCTCAATGTCTCTGCCATAGCCATGACTCCTGCAGACCTGAAAGCGCTGTTCCTGTTCTCTACTGAAGTCTGCTTCTACCAAAAAGGGATCCCAAAAGAAAGCATCTTGGCACCGGTTATGTAATGCCAGAGCCACGCACACACCAGTAGGGAGGGGTGGTCTTTGCAGTTTAAATGATGTAAAGCTCCTCCAGGTCATGAGAGTCCAGATTTTCATGGGAGTGAGAGGGGAGATGCTTGTGCTGAGACAGGATGATATAATAATTTTGATAGGAGTGATTGCATCATTCAAGGTGCTAAGGCAGAGTACTCAGCAGGACTACAGAAGGAGCAGTGTCAACTGCTTGCAGCAACAGCACAGTCAAATCTGTCCTTTTTCTCTGTATGAATATCCACAGGGTGTCCAGGCTAAAGGAGGGACACTTAAAATGCTGGGGTGTATAAAAACATTCACTTAAAGTGGGCACGCATAGGTACCATTTTTGACATTGAGTTGTATGCCATGGGTCTAATTTAATTTTTAAAACTTCATCTACATGGCCTTGGAAGCTGCATTAGACCATCTCCATGAGTGTCAGGACTTGCATGTTCTATTGTATATATTTTCCCTACATACATGCATTTAAATGAATTTTGGGAAAAGACTTCCATATACTTTGTGGTGCCAGTATTGAATAATAATATGCAGCATTCAAACAAAGCATCAAAATTTGATCTGCCTCAAGGGTGTGGCTTTGAAGGTGTCAGAGACATTAAGAACAAAGGAAACAGAAGAAGTGAGATGCCAGATGCACACATCTGTATCAGTTCAAACCCAATCCCCAGCCCCCAAAGCTGTCAAACTTGCAGGAGGAAAGGGAGATTATTTTTTAATCATCTATCTAAGTACAGAAAGCTTGGAAAGGGCTCTGGGGTAAGCTGCTTGTGGTTGAAGTATGTTCTACTCTTCCTTACCATAGCCCAACCTAACTATTTCCTTTCTGCTTCCTCTAAACCTTTTTCTGAATGGCTGTAGCTCACAAGTTCCTGTGGTTTCAGCTGTTTCCCAGATACAGATTCCAAAGGGACACAACATTCTGCATGAGAGTGTAGCCCTACCTTTACTCCTGACACACCAGGGAATGAGCATCCTGTAGAAAACCCTTTTCTTCACCTAAAATCACAGGAAGGAGAAGAACTAGGGGAGGCTGTGAGAAAAACAGGGGAGGCTCTAAGTGGGAATTCTGGCTGTTACCAATGGAACAGGAGCTCCACTTGGGAAGTGCTGTCTTTTAAGCATTGCACTGATGTTGCATAAGGAACATTTTAGGGAATAGTACCAGTAAACTACTGGGAAATGCCCTAAATTACTATTAAATAGTCTAATTTATTTATATGGTTATGTTTCATTATAGTGCTCCTTAGCAAGATTTGTTCATTAGCAGCAAAAATGTCCAATTATTACCCTTTTGCCTTTTCTAGGAATTAACCAGCATTTATGTGTAGATAAGAAAAATCAAGATTTTTATTTTTATTCAGTTTGTATGGTCTTATTTATCACCTAATTCCATTCCATGACAGCATCTATTGCAATTACACATGACCTGCAGAGGAGATGGAACATTTGTGTTCTCTGCCATCCCTCAGGCTGTACATGTTAGGACTGAAGATGTGTTCAAAACAATAGAGTTTCTTAGATAGGGGAACTGGCCCTTTCCCTGTGATGCTTTGTGAGGCCAGATATTGGCACAAGACTTGAATTTTTAATATCTAATTCCTTACTCAAATAATACAATCTAATTAACCTGACTATGTGTGCTTAATAAATGCTATTAATTATTTAATCAATATTCATTTTTATCAAATACTGAAAAGCATTAAATAAACATTGTCAAGGAACCTATATATATTTATTACTAATGCTTTTGCTTATTTCAGAGCTCTTACCTTCACTAAATTATTTAATATCTTTCTAAACTTTTTAAAATTTTGTTCCTACAAAATGTTTTCAAAAGGAGCTTTGTTTGCCTGCAGGAGAGAGGGCACAAAAAAAGTAAGACTTTCTCTTTGGCATCACTCTAGATATTCCCACTAGACTGACAGGGGACAACCATTTACCTAATAGTCAGAAGAAATATTTACAATTATATGCATCTCCCTAACCCTCTATCCCTATCCAAAGTCAAATGGAGCCTGTCTCTGCTTAGGGAATATATTTGACAAAGTAGTCCACTATCACTGTGGAAAGGTATATACAGATATGCTTAAGCTATTAAGATTGTGCAAATACATATATTTTTATGTTGTTCTTTATTAAAAAAAATGTATATAAATACACAAGCACAGCAGCAGATTCCATTATTCAATTAAACATCAGGCAGCATGGAGTTAAGTCCCTAATCCTGCAGGAAGTCCCACACAGTGGGGCTGTGGGTGTTTCTCTCCCAGCACAGGAAGATCTCTCCTGCTGAGTCCTCCTCACCTCAGCTCTCCCTGCCTGGGCAGACTCATTCAGCACTCAGATCATTATTTCACCCACTGACACCTCTGAAATCCTGACAATCAATGTTCTTTAAAAATTAAAATACAAGTTTCAAGCCAAAATATCCTGGCTGCCTCTTTGTGCTGCGATGCTGAGCACAAGGATCAAGCAGTGGTTTTATGGTAACACACAGAGCAGCCACAAACAAAGGGCAGCCCAGGCCACAGAGCTGGACATCTTGCTTTAGACAATCAAGGAAAGTTACAGGCAGCTCATGTCAGCTACTCACAGTGCTGGATCACAACCTGAACCTCCACTCTCAGAGCTGACACTTCCCTCCAGAAGAACATGAAGAAATGGAAAGTTATACCTTGTTCTTCTAAGCAGGATCCTAATTTCCTGATCTGTTTTTCACCAGCCACACAAGAAATACAAACTTTGAGTTTATACAAAAACCAGAGGCTTTAGAAGTTTCTAAAGTGAGTATTCTCCAGCAGCAAAAGTGTACTGCTATCTCTGAGAGCTCCATCCAGGCCAGCACTGGGGCATCCTAATGAGGAGATTAGGAAAGATTCTGTATGGAAGTGGATTAGAGCTGCTGGCTCAATTGTATTGCATCAAGCTGTAAGAGGCAGAGCTCAGAAACCCTTTAAGAGCAGGAGTCCAGCATTGTGAGGATGTGCCACACCTGCTATTAGAGGAGGCACAGGGGAGAAGGCTTGAAGAGAATAGTGAGAGGCAGCAGAGGGAAGGTGGGAAAAGACTCCAAGAGCTGAAGCATGAGGTAAGAACTCCAACACAAATCCTACTGATCTGGAGTTTGTGTGGCAGACAGAACAGCACAGGACACTGGCAGGGCAAGCTGCTGTCCTGCTGGGCAGCTGTAGCCAGGAGCTGGGAGCTGAAGCAGGAGAATTCAAAAGCAAGGACACACTTTCTTAGCATGACAAACATTCTGGAGATCCATACACTTGAGTTCAGTATCTTCAAAGACACTCAATATATTATTCTGCAAATGGCACTGACCTAATCCATTTCTCATATTCAGCCCAAACTGCAGTCCTGATTTAGAACACTTCCAAAGGATTCCCATTACCAGGACCCAAAGGAAACAAAGGAGGGGAGACAGGTGCTAACCTACTGAAGTCTTGATAGCACTATGCCCCATGCAGTGGAAAGAAGTAGAATAATAAATCAATAAATGAGTGCTATGAGGTGCATCATTTAATAAGTAAGGAAGAAAAAAAAAATTCTATGAAGTGACTGTTCTTGGATGCTCCCGAGATAAATCAATTTAAACTTTGTACACTGCTCAGGGTATAGCTACAGAATTAATGTTCTGTGTAGCAACCAATCTAATCTCTTTTAGTAATGCCCTGTGAAAAACCTATTATCTCACCTATAATTCTTACTGGCCTGCTTCTATTTATTTCTTTAATACCAGTGTCAGCAGGCAAGTGTAGTCTGCCATTTAGCAACAGGGGAACATTTTCACCCACTTCAGAAAATGCAATTTCACATGTGGGCCCTCGTATGGGAGTTGATGTGGGGTTATTTTTATGGATGATCAGCAAACTAAAACACTACAGTAAACAGACAACTGGAGGGAAAATACAAACCAGTCATTTCAGAAAATGCAAGCTTTTAAATGATGGACACTACTAGGGGACAGCAAAACCATGTACCTCACTCCTCCTTCTGTAAATATCCATTACAGTTCACTCTTATTTTGTTACAACCCCCTGTGGGGTTATACAACCTTTTAGTGGCATTACCCCTAAGTTTTACCCAAGCTGGTTCCAGCACATTGCAAATTTTGGCACAACTTTGGCAGAAATGGCAAAGCCACAGAGGCACAGCAGGGGTGGCAATGGCAGCAGGAACCTGCCCCATCCCTGTGGAATGGCTGCTGGGGTTCCCCCCCTCATGCAGGGGCAGCAGGCAGGTGCCAAAGGAGCACAAAGGCTGCTCAGGGGGATCCTTGGCATGCCTGGGAGGGTGGGCACTCAGCATGCCCACCTACCACATCAGCTGGGGGCCAGGGAAGGGTTTTCAGGGAGAGATGCTTTTAGCACCAGAGATGTGGTTCTTTAAAATCTTTCTGGACTGAAAGTGTGGGTTTCCAAAAAAGGTGCACAAATCATGGAAAATACCTGTAATCTTCAGTGGGCTTCTGAGAAAGAATTATTGTTAGCTCAGAGGCAAGACTCCCAGGCTGGGGCTTGTTTGCTCTTTTCAATTGATACAGAATGATATTCCCCTTGGATAAACTGCATGCAATTTAATGCAAAGAACACCTGCAGCTTCTGGCACCTTGGAAAATCTCTAAGGATGGCCTGAAAACATGATGCTTTGTCTCTGCCACTTCCTTTTTCCCTTGGTAAGGTATTTTGGGTAAATAAATGAGGAGAGTTCATTAGCGTGCACTGGCTAAACAATTGTTAAGAAAATACTCAAGGGCTGTGATTTACGATAATTTTCATTGGAACAACCTAGGGAACCTAATATATAAATCTTCAAGATTGTGCAGCTCACCTTCTTTGGGCTTGGGCAGATTAATAGATAATTGCGCTAATACCTAAACAAGTTAATGTCTTAACAGATTTTGCCAAGAAGCTGTTAGTTAATCTGAAAAGCTAGGTATGCTCAGATTTATGCCACTGCTGTGTAAAAGAGCAGCAAGGAAAAAGAAAGCTGCTTTCTGCTGAAACCACAGCAATATTCAGTGAATGTTTCTTTAGGATAAGCTACAATATGCCAAGAGGAAAAGTTCTGGGGACAGGGTCAGGTTTGCACATTAAAGATCTGCTTAAAAGGGGATCACAATCAGAGAACTCAACCCTTTTCTAAACTAAAACAGGTTACTCATATATTTAAAAAAACATATGTTCAAGTCCTTTCACTAGAGACCTTTCCTCACCCAGTCAGACACAGACAGCACTCAAGAGTACCTTTTCCATTCTCAGAGATTTTAAGGTAATTCTTTGTGAGAGTACACAAGAAAGAGACAAAGTATTATTTCCTTCTTTCAAGAGTGCTAGAACTGATATTTTCCCCCCATTCTTTTCAACCCCTGCAAGTTGTTTTTACAACAAATTTTTCCAGAATTTTTTGCTTTTTTTACAACATCTGCAAGCTGTTAGCCAAAAACTACATCAGTTATTTAAGATATGAACATTTTAAAACACAAAATAGACACAATTTATTGTGTTTGCTGAGAAAATGTAATGAAGTGTGATGCATGTATTGTGC
The DNA here is from genome assembly GCF_027887145.1 of Ammospiza caudacuta. Classification (NCBI taxonomy): domain Eukaryota; kingdom Metazoa; phylum Chordata; class Aves; order Passeriformes; family Passerellidae; genus Ammospiza; species Ammospiza caudacuta. The sequence continues at coordinate 12,692,209 of NC_080597.1, read as the reverse complement.
AAATATTATCAAATTACCAGCCAATACAGGAAAGCACCTGTGTCACAGAAGATGAATTTGAGGCCCTGAGGAATTTCATATGACCTTTCTGGATAACTTGATTTCCCTTTTTCCACCTAGGACACAGGGAGGTTTTTCATTCTTGGCTTAAAAAGGAGACACCTTTCATTCAGTTTACTATCAAATGGCCATAGACAAAAATATGAGTTTCTTGATTTGTCCACAGCATCAGACTACCCTTGCAGGCAACTTCTGGTGGAAGAGCAAATGAAAAATCTAACATGCATTAATCTGGCATATTTACACATCCCATGTGCCTCCATATTGATGCTAAATATCAGATGACATTTTCCCCTGATTGGTCCTGCTGCAGAAATTCTGCTTAAAACAGAGACAGAGGTACACTGAAATGTTCTTATGTCCAAATTCTCAACACCCAAGCAAGAACATATAAAAGGGATCAAAAGCTTCAGGATCTTCTTTCATCTACATATCTTATTTCTTCAATCAAACACACCAAGCTGTTTGAATCTTCTCTGTGACTTTGCCTGACTAATATATGACTCTGTAGGGTTTGGGTGATTTTTTTTTTCTGTTTTCCTCTCGGCTTTATATTAACACGCCTTCAAAAGGAAAAAGATCTGTGAGACTGCTAATTTGAGAGTTGACAAACACAACTGCACCATCAATCTTCCTCACCAGAAATAATCAGAGTGTAAACTTTTAAGATTTTGAAATTATGGTTCTGAAGTATCTCCAGTGAGGAAGACTCCACAGCCTCTCTGTGCAACCCACACAGTAAAATTCTCTCATTGTTGTGGTTCAAGGGGAGCTTTTGGTAATCTGCGTCTGCCCCTTGCCTCTCCTGCCATTGCTCAGCACTGATCATTATTCTGTGTCTAGCTTTGGTTTTCCACCCATTTTACTCTCACCCACTAAAAGTTTCATCAAAACCATATTTCTGCCTCTTAATTCATGTGAGATTTGCTTAAAGCTTTAAGTCACATGTCATCTTCTGTTTCTCTCTCACCTACAAGTCTTGTAACCACATTGTAGAAGAAAATTAGATTGGTTTGACATAATTCACTCTTGACAATTCTATGAATAGTTTCCTGCTATCACTCATAAATCCCTATCTGACCGAATTTAAACTGTGCCTGCTTTACGCTAATTAATCTAGAATATCCCACAAAATCTACTTTTCTTATTTCTTCCACTTCTGTTCCCTGACACAATGTCAAGCTAAAATGTTTGATTTGTACCAGAGTATCAGATCTCTGTTTCTTCAGAGAAGAATGGTGCCTGCAGATCTGTTATTCACCATCCACTATAACAAGGGGGACAAACTGAATCCACCAGCTTTGTTTAAGCAGCCTAATAAACAATCACTTTGCAGACTGGCTATGGAATTTCTTGCCAGTGGAAGTTGTGAAGGCAGATACAAATAAGGTCTAGGAAAATTCACAGACCATGGCTTTACACACAAAGGAAAAAAAAGATAAGGCAAATGATTGTTAGGAATACTGTCAGGAAGAAAAGAAAAATAAAAGTATTTGAACTTTGTAAATGAAAGGAAAGCATCTGTAACATTGCTGGTACAACAGAAGTGCAAAGGGAAAAGAAGTGAGAAAAACTGCAATTCTCTTTTGCTTTTTGTTTTGTCTTCTTATTATAAAAAAAATACCTATGGCATAACCATATTTCCAGCTTACCTAAAAAGCAGTGGGCAGATATCCAGTGATGAGAGGGGAAATGCTGCTGCTCAGGAGTCCAGGCTGTGGCTTTTGCACACATAGTATGTCCATGCAGGTGCCAGCATTCTCTGGCCACCGTGAGGCTCCTCTGGTATGAGGAGACATTGCTGAGAGGAGATACAGCCCTGCACAACCACATCTTAAAATGCCTTTTTTAAATTAGAAACACCTGTTACCAATGGGCAGCTATTGCCCACACCTGCTGAAGGTGCTCAAACCAGTCTGCTCTGTCATTAGTTTTCTGTGGGTTTCAGCTGTGCCTCCTGTGTTTGGATATTCAGACAGAACAAATCCTAAAGCTGAAGAGTTACCTTCATTTCTAAATTGGTTGCATGCAGCATTCAGGCACCTCAATCTGTTAATTACTATGTCTGGAAAGCCTTGGCATACATATTCATCACCTGCAATTGTCATGCTGCCAGCTTTTGCAATTTTAATCACTAACTTCACGATATGTGGCATTTTTCTTGAAGCTGAATCCCTTAGAATTGTTTGGTTTCCTGACAGTCTCAGTTTTGCTTCTTTTTAAAAAAGAAAGTCTAAATTTAAGGGCCTGAGATATCAAAGAATAAAACTGAAATGTCAATATCTGAGAGGAAAACAAAGATTTTGGAGAAGAGCTATAAGAATAAATTGTCTCTAAAATATAACTTCAATAACAGCAAAGTTCACTTTAGTTTAAAAAAAATTGGAAGAGTGAGATTATAAAGGAAAAAAAGAAGGTGGGCTGTTGCAGTCAATATGATAATTAATTACATAAGGTATTACAATAAATGGTGATCATGTGAGCCAAGAAGGCTCTTGGAGGATGAACTCAGAGGAATTTATTCCCATTTGTAACAGAACGAGCATTATTAAGAGCTTTATGACTTCTGGAGCATCAGAGCTGGCTGACTGATAAAACTATGGAAATATTTACCAGCTGCCTATAAATTATAAGATTAGACAAACAGCTGGGAAAGAGCTTCACAGAATACTCCATCATGCTTTAGACCTTCCCTGAAGCCTCTTTCACAATTTTGCTTCTGTAATTCAACACATCTTGTGTTTCAGTAGCAGCATGAAGGTGATACAAGCTGCTCTCTATTAGCAGAGAGCAGCAAAGGCAACACTTCTGTTTTACTCCACATCATCTTTGCCTCAGAGGAAGATAAAAAACACTGGCAACGTTTGATAAGAAAATAATTATTCTTTTTCTCCTAAGTTCTCCTCTGTGTTGAAAAGGAAGTGCTGTGGATCAAGGCAAAGGCATGTTTCAGTAGTTCATTATCCTCACAAGTGTGTGACATTGCTGTAAGCACCCTCGGAGCAAAGCTGTGTCAAAGGGAGCTGCAGATCAGCGGTGCAGGGCTGCTCCTGCATCCCATTCCCCGTTCCTCAGCTGGCTTTAGGGCACACTCTCCAAGGAGTGACCCCTTGGCTCTGTACTGCATCCTCCTGCTATTCTTGTAGCAGGCAGTATGGATTTGAAAGCAATCCTGGTTATCAAAGCAGCAGTTATGCTTCCTACTTTGGACCTTAGACCTTAGAAATTAGTTCAGACTAATTCTCAAGTTCTCACGGTCAGAGACTTGGGAGCAAATTTCTTTTTAAAGAGTCTCTCTCTTCTTTAAGTGTTTATCAAAACTCTATGTCCATGATTTGTTGATTTCAAAATCCTAAACAATTTCAATTCAGAGTTATGCAACCCCAAAAGCACATGTATTCTCCTGCCCAATAAAGTTTGTTTGAAGGGATTAAAAATAATTATGAAATAACTGTCCAAGAGATAAAGAGTGTTTGGAGCATGCCACTGAGTTGAACCTAATTCAAGTCAACAATTGCCAGAAGTCAGAAGTGTCTGAGCTCCCTTTGACTGTTAGGACAAGCTTGTTGCTGGTTTATACTCAACAAAAATACAGACACATCATGTAATCCTTCAGCTTTTTGGCATCTTCAGGAAAGAAGATGGGAACTGAATAATCTTGAGGCAGTTTCCCACACATTCTTGAACTCATCTCTTCAGACAAAAAGAGCAGTGCCTGACAAACACAGGTGTATCAATAAGTACTGACTTCAGCAGCAAACAAACCCAGGGCATCCTTCTCCAGAAGTGTAAGGGTACCATCCTAAAACATGATATCCTTTAGCTGCAGAGGAAGATTTTTACAGAAAGGTAAGTAGACAAATAAAATCTTAATTTATATCTTATTTCATTGGAGTTTGCCTTGCTTCTGGGTGTGTCATACCTGCCCAGCAGGAGGAGTCCTGAATTAATCAATTAATCAATGCAGCCCTACTTCACTAGGAGCAACTTCACTTTAAATTAGAGTTTTTCATGTCCATAATTTGTAATTAGTAATCAAGAAATACTGCTGCTGCTGCTTGAAATATTTCAGAGAACTGCAGGAATCACTAATGTCTTTGATTCTGTCCCATTTAGGTTAATCTGAGGTCTGCTGCTGACCTCTGTGAGTCCAGTACTACCTTTAAGTATAATCCTACTCATTATTAGTGCTAATGAGCACAGCTCCCTCAATTGCTTAATTTCAGTACTTTCTGTCAGCTTTACTTTTCCAGCCTGGCATCTGGAACAGCAACTTATTTTAAGTGAGCTCTGAAAGTCCTGACTTTCTCCCAGCTCTTACTTACTTAATAATGAGGATAAAAATCAAAGATCTGTATCTACTTTAATTTTTCTCTTTCCAAAATTCCACAGTCAGACTTCTAAAACTAAGGTCATAAAGGGATTTCTACACTCTTTGGTAGGATAACAACTCATACCTCAGAGGAAATTCATGCAGTGCAGATCTGCAGTCCATGCAAAGTCTGCTGGGGGGAAGGAAACAAGAAAGTTTTGTGACTCTTCCCCAGTGACATTCTGCTCATATGTGTTTCATGGCTTTTGTGGCAACAACTTTTAAAATGGTCCACTGACAGTTTATTTATCAAACTTCAGTGTTGCTCTATTTCTCCACTGAAAACAAGAGGTTCTGTCTTGTGTAGTCTCCTGTAGTCCCTTTTCCATGTTCTGCATCCCAAAGGCCCCTTGGAAGTATCTCATATCTCTGTAGAGAGGAGAAACTGGAATACCAATTCCTAAGTTAGAATATTCATCATAGCTGCAACAGCAATAGCATTTTCAGTCCTATCTTCCAAATAATTTTGCACTGCACCACTTTCTGGCCCCTGGACATGGTCAGACTTTGGCTGTATCTGAAGAAATAAGAGTGAAGCAGAATGAAGATGAGCATCCCCTTCCTATTTCCCTTTCTGTCCAGGGAAGCTCAGGCAATTTTCATTGTCCCAGTGAGACAGCAAATAATGACCATCATAGAGAAAACTAAATAACTTCAATGTACTCTGAAACCAATGGAAAAAAGCAAGAAACTCAGGCCATTTATCATTTACTTTTACATTTTTGCATTTATCATTTACTAGTGCAAAGATGGTGTCACTCAGGCTGCTGCACGGGTGCTCTGCAGCTCTGTGCTGCCCAAACCTCAGAGCTGAGAAGTCAGGAGATGTCCCAGCAGTGGCTGCTGGGCTGGGCTGGGTCCCTCCTGCCCTGCTGGAGGGTCAGGAGGATGGGCAGGGCAGGCTCAGAACTTGTGGCCATCAAAGCATGAACCCAACAGCACCAACCAAGAAAACTCTCCAAAGAACTTGAATCAGATAACCTTCAATGTTAGAGTAAAAATTTATCCATGCTTTTCTTTTCCTTCTGAAATAGAAAGGGTGTCCAGAAAAGTGTTTTCTCTTGATCTTTAAGAAAAGGAATCTTATTCCTGAGAAAACCATTTTCCCTCCATATCAGATGAATATTAATTTCCTGAGAAAAGTGTAAGACTTTATATTTTGTAAATAGTGCTAAATAATAGAAATCCCATGTCAAAGTTTGGGACATTCCCATCTCCTAGCTGATATTAAGTATTTCTTCATCACTAATCCAGAGACACAACTGCAGCCTTTGATAACTTTAACTTGCAAGTCATTCTAGCAGTGCATGAAGTGTGAATATAATTGCAGTCTCAGAATATTAGTATTTCTATTGTACTGAAACTCTGTTCCACACACCTCCTTCAGATAAGATAGAAGTGTTTGATGTGAATAAGTCTTCAATTAACATTTTTGGAAGATAATGGAAGGCACTGATTGGAAAATCCTTATCAAGGTAAAAGTGTTTGAGAACTAAAGAAACAACGTGCCTGTCAGACCTCACTACAGCCTCAGCAATGTCTATAATTCAAAAGGGGCTTCATAAAGTCCAGGTGAGCACTTCTTTAGCTGTAAAGTTCCACATTAACAGATACATATCTCTAACTATGCAGAGACATAAATAAAAATCGTTATGTCATGCTCTGTTTGTAAGGAAAGCAAAGATGAAGGTGGTTTATCCAGCATCAGAGTGTTGGTATCTCAGATGTTGGTATCTCAGGACACTGCAAAATGTTGAGGATCGTGCAGTGCTTAGTATGGTACATCAGAACAGGTCAAGTGAAATTCCACCCCTGTTGTCTGGAAGAACAGAAATCAAGAGTTTTCAAGTTTTTCTCCTGCAGCTGAGCTTCTTCACTCAGGAGGGACAACAGAAAAGCAGCAGCCAGTGCCTGTGGGTGCACCTGCAGATAAGCAGTGGGCACAGACAGCCACCAAAGAGAAGGATTCCTGTGCAAACTGAGCACTTCAAGAGGATCCTGTAGGTGCTGCCACAAGGGTTTGGGTGTTGGTTTTCTGGGAATGAAGTGAATTGATTGGCAGTTTCCCACTAACAGTAAATAACGTTCCACCCTGAAGGCATATAGAAGATGTTTCTCTGTCTGAGCAGGTGTTTGACAAGCTGTGAAGCAGAAGGTGAGTTTGCAGCCCAAAATGAAAACACCTGAGAACAAGTCAGCTTTAGGTCAGATTTACACTGCACAGAGATACAGCACTGAGCAGTTCTACTGTGCTGATTCAGGAGGAAGTAGCAAAGTTCAGGGTTCACCTTAGCAGGGTTTCTTCTCATGCTCAGATCTATGTTGTTAATATAAAATATGTTTAATCTGCTTAGAAATGAAAATTTGATTAAGAAATTACCAAGAATGGGTGAGAGGGAAGAGAAGTTTTATTTAGTAGAGGAAGAGGTGATGGATTTAAGGAAGGTATAACCCCCAAAAGTACAAAGACATGGAAATCCAGATCTTGGAATGCATCTTGCTTTTCTCAGAAGAGCCATTGTACTCCACTGATATCCATGGAGAGGACTTAGACAGCCCTCTGCTCTTCTCCCAAAGACAGTGGGTAGCAAACCAGGGTTCTACAACACTGCCACAAGCACTGAGGCTGTCTCTCAGAGTAAGCCCTATGAAAAGCTATGGCCAACATGCTTTGCTAGCAGGCTGTAGTTCAGCATCCAGAAAAAAGGGCCATGAAAGATTACCCAGGGCTGCAAGGTAGAAAATATTGCTAAAATAAGTTTATTTTGACTTGGCCTGAAGTGCAGAAAGATGGATTTCTAAATATACATGTCACATATGTACTCACTGTAACTCAGAATATCAAGGATAAATTCTCCCCTGTGCTTCACCAGATGAATAAAAAATATCCTTCTTGATTAATGTATGCAGATGGCACATTTGTCCCCCAGCATTTTTAATATGTATATGTCCACATGGTTGTGAAATCTGCAGTGGCCAGGAGTAGATGTGCCCTAAGGTCAGTGCAACAACATCCAGCTGGAAATTAAAACTGCAGTGGTCCAGAGCCACACCTATGTGTGGGGTTTTTGGTTTGTTTTGGGTTCTCAAATGCAGAAATGTAAGCTTTTTAGAGGTTTAGTTTCCAGAAAACCCTCCACATCCCCAATTTCTTTTGAGAGGATGACATCATTTTCAGCTCACATCCCAGAATTTTAATTTCTCACATCCCATCCAAACCACCACATCCCATTAGCAGCAGGGAATGTTTGCTCTCCCTCCTCTGCTCCAATATACCAAATATTGCTATGAGGGCTCACTAGCAATGCTCTCAGTTGCTCCCAAATTGGTGCCATGAAGAATGCAGAAAGAGTTTTATAATTTTTTTTCTATTACAGAAAGATTAAAATGGAGCCTGATAAAGATGGCTCTTTTTTGGCACTGTGATCCTGGAACGTATTACTGTTAGCTAATTAGACCATAAGTCTCCTCACAGCAAGTCTCCTGCCTTTACAGCCACCTGGATTGTTTGCTAAGCACCCAGAGCACTATTCATGCTTTAAGAACAAATTAATTATCATGAGTCAATTAGCAGTACCCTAGCCACACTAATGGGTAGACTGGACCATCAAGCAAACCTATTCAGAAACTTTATAAATAATATTCTTCCTGGAGTTAGCATAATATTATTTTACAAGCTTTTAATCTTGGTTTCCTTTCTAAGTTTACTTTAGCATGAAAAACAGGCATTCAGTCGCTGGCTGTTTTGTGAGAAGTTCATTGTATATTTCAATTTTTTCTGTACCTATGTTACAAGTTTGGCTGCTTGAGCTGCCTGCTGATGTTTGTGTCCCTAACTTGATTCTTCAAAGGTGAACGCTAATGATCAACAGAAAATAACAAAATAAATGCCATTCAACATGAATTTTTGGTAAAAAAATAACATTTTCTATGATTTATGAAATCAAAGTTTGGAAATACTCTCCTGACCTTCCTATAACTCTCACAATTCTGGGTCAAGCACAGTCAAAATGATCTGAAAATAAATCATCTTTGTGTTCTTTAGGTATTTGTAAAACATCTTTGGTTTTGTTTTGTTTCGGTTTTTTTATACAGTTGGATGAAAAAAAATCATCAGTGGAAGAAATCACCCAGAGCTACCTGATTAGAGAACTGAGCAAGCCAACCTGAGAAGCACAGCATGAATAAATGTGGTGCCATATTTCATTGTCTCCCCAGAGAAAAACAAAGCATTTTCTTTATATTTTAACAGTGATACCTGCTTCTCAATTGCTAGCTTGACTCAATGACTAGAACCAGGCAAAAAAAGAGCAGGGATTCTGCAAATGAATTTGTAGCCATGATATTTTATGAAAAATCCTTTCTTTAGGATTTTTCCTCCTGAGAAGCTGAGCGGCCTCAGGAACAAAATGCAAACAATGATTATCTGCTGCTGTGGAATGCAACAGGTGCATCTGTGATTGGCCTCATGTGGTTGTTTCTAATTAATGGCCAATCACAGTCCAGCTGTCCGGACTGTCTGGGTCAGTCACAAGCCTTTGTTATCATTCTTTTTCTATTCTTAGCTAGCCTTCTGATGAAATCCTTTCTTCTATTCTTTTAGCATAATTTTAATATAATATATATTATCAAATAATAAATCAAGCCTTCTGAAACATGGAGTCAACATTCTCATCTCTTCCCTCATCCTGGGACCCCTGTGCACACCACCACATTAATTTACTCCAAAGTTATGTCCCCTGTGAGGGATTTAGTTGGGGGAGGAGGGCTCTGCTTTGTTTTTCTCTGGAAGAGAATATTCTGAGCAGCAGTTGTTGATTTAGAGGGCATGATTCTGCTGCATAGCCATTGAAGGTCCTTAATCATAAGGAGTTTTTTATCTTAAAAGAATTGCACTAACAATAGAAATGACAAAACTGCTCTCTACAAAAGGATGCTCAGAGCTGTAGGCTGCTGTTTTCTGAGAAGAGATAGGCAGCAAAGAGAAAATAGAATGGTGCCTGCACTGTATAGTTCAGAGCTGGTACATCTTTGCTTGAGGAGCCCCTTCTGATGCAGCATTTCTGCATTCCCCGTGGGGACACATCACAAACATGGCATCTCTAGGGGACAGAATGAATTCTAATCAGGAGAAAATCTGCCAGCAGGATATTAGTAGGAGAATTTCCTCTGGAAACAAAATAGTGTATGAACTCACTCCTAACCATGGGGACAAGGACATTTCATTATCACAGCCCTTTGCCTCCCTTCTATTCAACCCCAAAGCCAGCAGGGCAACCCTTCTAGAGGATGCTAGAGAGACAGGGGGGTGAAGTTCTGCTTCTTCCTAGCAGTAAAGCCCCCCTTTTAGACCATGATGACAAACACATGCCAGGTTCAGAAACTAATTTTGCTTCCCCTGAACATCACAAAAATTCCATCCAGCTAAAAGCACTTTGTCACAGACTTCAGTGCATTTGTGACAGATTTGCTTTGGAAATCACCTTTTGAAAGAACCTCATTTTGCAGGTTTCCTTTAAGCCTCCGATCCAAAAGGGCCTGCCATCAAGGCAGACACCATAAATTCTATCCTATAGCCTCATTTTTACCAGAGAGAGAATATTCCGTGTCTCTCACACATTTGCCTTGTTTTCAGTTAATGTCTACCTGACAGACAGTCCAGGATCCACCAAGATTTCACTGGGCTGCAGAGGGAATTTCAGAGTATTTTTTCAATTAGGCTGCAGAGCACAGTGAGGCTCTGAACATAGGGCTGTGTGTGTAATCTTAGTTTAAGCATTTGACAGTGCATCTGTTTACTCAGACAATGCAATTAGGAGTTTCTTTTGAAGATTGCCGTGGGACCAGATCCTACTGGGCTGAATCTCTCACTAGGCAGGTGAAAAAAAGGCAGGTTGGGACCTCAACTACAGATTTTGAGAGGATGTTTCAGGAAAATGGCAAGGATTACAGAGGAGAGAACAGTTCTCTTAAATCCAGGCAAAAGAATGACACAATGACAAATATCAGGTGGTCATATAATCCCTTTTGGACAGCAGATAACTGCAAGGATTTGGATTCTGTTTCTGGCTGCATCATTGGGAAGATCCTTAGACAAGTAATTTCATTTATCTGACTCTCAATTTGATTCTATTTTTATTCTCTTCCCTGACACCTGTGATGACAAGTATTAGTGTAAAGCAAATGCTAGAAGAGTCAAAAAACCAAAAATCAAAAAACAAAACCCCAAAAACTCCAAAAAATACCGAACACAAAAATAAAAAACACATACACAAAAAAGATCCCAAACCAACAACATTTAAAAGTTTGCCAGCTACTCCTGCAAGAAGCTCTTTCAGCCCAATGGTTTTGTGCTGGTTTTACCCCAACTGAAAGACCGGAGTGAGCAGAAATTGTGCATGGCCATACAGATATTTTCTTAGAGATAAACATTTAATCAATGGCTTCTTCACATACATAACCATCAGGTGCCTTCCCAGGTATTTTACCTGACAGAAGAAATTATATGTGTGTTTTCACATAACCATGGAAACCCAGGATTCAGGAGAAGTGAGATTTCTTAGGAGGGAAGAGGCTCTGGCTAGCTGCTCTGAACTGGAGACTGAGGTACAGCAAACTTGAAACAATTTGTTTTTGTCACAGTGTAGGTTTGCCAGAACTTAAATTGCATACTTATCTATCTTGCCTGCAAGTGCTTTTTTTATCCATTGCCTTCCATACCTATGCAGAAAATAAATCTTAACATTGTCCCTGGTATCCATTATTTAATAGCATTTTACTGCTAAAGCTTATCCACTTGATTTCTCTGTTTCCTCCCAGAAGCTTTTTTCTCCCACTTAAACCCTGCTGGGAGTCAAACTGACTAGAAAGGAGGAATAATTTTATAGTCAAAAGCATTAAACTAAAATGTTAAGCTAAGTCAAAACCAATGCTACAGTATCTGTGCAAGAACCTGTAAAAAGTATTTTGAGCTACTTCAAAGTCCTAGAAAAAGTTTCTAAGCACTTGTGGAAATCCAGGCCATTTTTAAACAAATATAGAAGAATTTTGTCCAGAGCAAAGAACAAAAATAACGTTCCTTGCCATCTTTATGCTATGACCTAAAACCAAATCAAAAACTGTTTTGGTTGCCAGAAAATCTGGGATCCTGTTAGGTCTTGTATGCAAGTCAAGAGCCATGTCTCTGTTTTCTTTGGCTTCTAGGCAATCCCAAATATTGTCACTCCTGGTGCCCATTTCTATCTGATATATTGATGCTCATTCTGCATTAGAAAAGCATCTCTGTGACTTGCAATGCAAAGATGCTGCAGTTGCTGGTGCTATTTTCTTTTATTTTTGTCCTTGTTTATGAATTCCTTGCACTGGTTGATTCGCATGATGATGGTGCATTTATTTCTCAAAGTATACTGGTCAAAATGTAAATCACAGGAATTTAGAAAATGCTTCTCCATAATTTAAAGTATCTGATGCTCCATGAAAACAGAGTTATTTTGTTTTCTTTTCCCCAAAAGAATATTGCATAAACTCTACAAAGAAGTGGAAGTATTGCATTCCATGCTGCTTTTCTTTATCCATAAATGGGAGTTCTGTCTTGTCTCTTTACTGGTGAACTGAGAAGGAGAGGTGAAGAAAAAGCTCATAATGTGATCTTATGCAATATCTAGTATGTTATGTGACTAATATTTTTTGAGTTTTCTCAGAAACACTCAGCTTGAAGTAATGCTTAATTATTTGTTTGTAATTGCTCATTTTCTTTCAATGCTCTTTGGTATTTCTTCTGAAAAAAAAGACAAAATTCCCAGATCACTCTGCTGGAGAAAACACTCTGACACGGTCACATATTTTCATTTTAGTCTCAGTAAATGTATAATTGGGTAAATTGAAAGGAATAGAGAAAAAAAATTAAAGAACATTCTTAAATCAGGACTTTGGTTATAGAATCAATTCATAGTACAGATTTGGGCATACTAAGATCTCAATAACAAACTGAATTTCTATCTGATTTTATCTTAAGCTCTGGTATCAATTACTTATAATTAATAATATGTAAAGAGAAAACACTTTTGCAATTATCTGTTGTTGTCTCAGGCCTTTGTGTAGTTAATAACACGGTGCAGTATAACTTTATAAATCTCAGCAATGACATTTTCGTTACTTGATCTCAGCTCTCAGGCTCTTTATTTAAATAATAAACCCAAGAAAAAGAACGCTGCTTAGTTAAAACTTGAAAATAAAACAAAAGAGAAGGAATGAAAACAGAGAGCACTGTTAGAATATCAAATGTTTTTTGGAGAAAAATGTGTTGCATTTTTTTGTTTTCTCATTTCCTTCAGGTTGGTGAGCAACAATGCAAATGATGAAATTCCACAGGCACATATTTAGCTCATTTTAGAGATAAGAACACTTAGAAACAGGGTGATTGTCAATTTAAATGATCATACTGGTTCCATGAGCCCGTGGAGTCTCCATGTTTCAATGCCTCTATGTTTTGATTACTGCTGTAAAAAGTACAATAAGACTTATTATCCCCTGGGTATCTTCCCAGTTTCTAATTCCAAGTGGATGGTTTACATCCAGAAGCTTAATGTTTTACATGTCTCTAAAAACACTGAGGTTTAACAATATTTATTATAGCAATTTTGGATACTCTTAGCTTCGTGGACTTATTCAGCCTTTCTGGTGTACTGTGAATCTCCTGGAATTAGTATTACTGCATGTCACTAAGTTCCTGAGATGAATCCTGACAGACTGAGAAGTACTATATTAATTTTGTATTTTATTTTGTTTGTTGATGCTGATGGCCCCAATCTGACTCATTGTTCTCCCTGATGAATAATTTAAAAGAGGTAGAAAAGCAGATTTATATGTATTTTCCTGAAGACTCAAAACACAATTTAGCACAATTTCAACCAGCTGGCAAAAGGAGGGAATGTAAAATGCTCAGTGTCTCTTCTGAAACACATTGTGGCCCTGCTATGAAGCACCTGCCCTGTGCCTGGCATCTCTGTGGTTTCCTAACAACCTTTTAACTAATAACCACATGTCTGAAGAAAAAACGTGACCTGAAAGGGTGCACCACCTCTTCTTCAAATATCAAATATCTCCTCATCCAGACTGCTGACAGCAGGACTCTGCAGCCAGCAGCCTGACAGAGAGACCTCCTCACTCCCTCCCCTGGAACAGGCAATTGCATATACCATGGAGTTTTAATTATCACATCTGAGCTTACATTAACAGCACTATTCATTCATTTTCATTTGTTGTGCCACACCATTTCAGGAGACACCACAGTCACCAAGTTTTGGGTCAGATGTTAATTTTTCTTAAGTGCACATCACAAACCTCAATGAAATGCTGTAGCAAAAGTGCCAGAAATATTCTGTGACTGATAGATGAGCTTACAGATCCAGACATGAGGTTTGAAATCCCCTTTGAAAGGGGGTGGGCTCCTGTGGCATTCACATTCTCTGAAAAAATCCCTTCACCCAGGATTTTTCTCCTGGGAAGCCTAGGAGCCTCAGAGGAAAATTAAACCAATTCTTATCTCATTTGCTTCTCCTGTGTTGTGCTCATGTGGAATGTGTTTGGAGATTGTTTACCCATAGGTGATTGTTTCACTGGGTTCTGCTGTGAGTCCCACAGGGCCAAGCTGTGCTGACACTCTGGAAAGAGTCACAAGTTTTCATCATTATCTTTTTAGCCTTCTGTAAGCATCCTTTCTGAATTCTTTAGTATAGTTTAATACACTGTTTTTAAATATAAAATTATTATTATAAAGTAAGAAATTAGCCTTCTGAGAGCATGGGGTCAGATGCATCATTCCTGCCTTCCTCTAGGCATCCCTGCACATACAATAGGCTCCAAGCCTGTTAGTTGGTGTTTTTATTTTCACCTGCTGCAGCTGCTGTCGTGCAGGATTCTTACTGAAGAGAAGTAACTACATAGAATAAACTCAAGCACCAAACCTTAGACAGTCACAGGACTGAAAATAAAGAAGCATACATCTTAGAAGACTGAGCTGCTGCAGCATTCCATTCACTGACATTAATGTAGCATGCTCTTTTAGACTGAAATATTTGGTTTTCATTGCACATTTGTGCTGCTTTTGACTAGGTTATAATCAGTTTTCTCCACAGTAGGTGGTGCAGGGATGTGGTTTGGATTTGTGCTGGCAATGGTGTCAATAATTCAGGGATATTTTCATTGCTACTGAGCAGAGCTTGCAATGTCTCAAAGCCTTTTCTGCCTCACCCCAATCACCAGCAAAGTGGGCTGGAGGTGCACAAGGAGTTAGGAGGGGACATAGTGGGACAGCTGAACCCAACTGGCCAAAGGGACATGGCAGACCATAAGATATCCTGCTCAGCATATACAGCTGGGGAAGAAAGAGAAAGTAGGGGGATATTTGGAGTGATGGAGTTTGTCTTCCTCTGAATTTGTTATAAATTATGGACTCCTGCTTTCCTGGGGAAGGCTGAACTCCTGCCTGGCCATGGGAAGTGGTGAAGGAATTCCTTGTTTGGCTTTCAGGAACCACAGCTGCTTGTGGCCAGACTTGCCTGGGCCATAGCTGAGCTCCTGGGCTTCCAATTGTCCCTCTGCAGTTTGTCACCTCCTGCCAGGAGCTGGGGTGGCTGTGGCTGAGTGTTTGGTGTCCCTCACTAACTGAGGGACAGCCACTCGCACGTGTGGGTGACAGATGGCCTCTGCCAAGCCCAAAGGGATTTCTCAGCAGCTTTCCAGTATCAAAAAGATATTTTTTTCTTTGAATTCTTATATTTTTGAGATAAAAAGTAGACAGAAGGGAAACTGGGCTTCAGACCAGTAGAATGTTGCAATTTGCTTTGCCTCACAGGGTTTATTTAAGCAGGGAAACTGATGATCATCCTTCACCATCAGCTTGTTAGTACAGTTGGGTTTGTTGCTGAAAACATTAATGCTTTACTTAGTTAAATCCAAGCTGACTGTTTCTCCATGCAGATTAATTGCATTGGGAATTTGGTCTGGAGGGACTTCACAGGATATATCCACACTATGGATATGGCCCTGACAATATTAGCTTGCTTTCCTGTTTTTCCAAAAGGATTCAGAATCCATCTGGTGTTTTCTGAACTCTGATATCCTTGTTAGATCTTTATGTAGTAAGTGCTCTTTTTAAGGATGTTAATTACACTAAAGCAAGTCAATGTGTTGCACCAGCTGCTGGAAAAATGACAAAGTTCCACAAAAACGTAGTGACTTGAGTTGGATTCTGTTTCTGTTTGATATATCTCCTTGATGGGGGGAACCTTCTAAGTTGTGATTTGGTACCTCGGTATGCTTTGAAAAGCAACATTAGACACACCAATATTGCACAACCACTATTTCTCTCTCTTTTAAAATTATATTTTGAAAGGGAAGAAGCTCAATGCTCTTGCTCATCCATTATTCTTCTGCTGTGAAACAAACTTTTGTGTTAAAAGTGAATTCCAGTGACAAGTTTTCTGGATAGTTTGAGCTGCAGTAACCTCTCCTGTCTTCTCAATACTGAACCTGTTGCAGTGTTAAGAAAATACAAATCCATTTCTGAGGTGACTGTTGGAGATTCTGCCACACAGATATGAAATGTAATCATAAAGAAATGGAATATACAAGAGAGACTTTGACAGAAGCTTAACTCAGGAGTATGAGAGGCATTTATCATTGACCTCTTAAAGGAGGAGAGAATCTGAGATCACAATCTTTGCTAGCAGAATGTCCCTAACACTGGAAATTTGATGCACACCCCTGCAAAGCAAAACTGTGCTGATTTTTTTGTCTCTTTATCAGTGCTGATGACAGGAGCATACTAGTTTTATACTGGTTTAATTTCATTACAGTGACCATAAACTGTAAGGAAACATTTACAATATTAGTAATACATATGTGTCTTTGGAGAAATTTTATGTAACAATTGACTTTCTTTTTCTTATACATTTTGCACAGTTGTGAAAAGGATTATTGGGGTTTTACCCCAGCTGGCAGCAAAGCCCCACACAGCCACTGGCTCATTGCTGGTGGGAGGAGAGAGTTGGAAGAGTGAAAGGAAGATAACTTATGGGCTGGGATAAAGAGTTTAACAGGTAAAGTAAAAGCTCCATCACTCCAAACATCCCCCTACTTTCTCTTTCTTCCCCAGCTTTATTTGCTGAGCATGATATCTTATGGTTTGCAATGTCCCTTTGGCCAACTGGGGTCAGCTGTCCCACTGTGTCCCCTCCCAACCCTTTGTGCACCTCCAGCCCACTTTGCTGAGCAGCCATGAAAATATCCCTGAATTATTGACACCATTCCCAGCACAAATCCAAACCACAGCCCTGCACCACCTACCATGGAGAAAACTGATTCTATCCCAGCCAAAAGCAGCACAAATGTACAATGAAAATCAAGTATTTCAGTCTAAAAGAACATGCTACATCAATGTCAGTGAATGGGAGTAATTCTGTAGAGGAGGATAGACCATACCAAAAAAAAAAAAAAATCTCAGATTTAATGTTACATTGAAAATAGAAAAATTCAAGCTCAGCTGGGATTCAAGCTCCTGAGGATTAACAAAATCTACTTGTGGATGGACTCACCCAACAAAATGCATTTTCTTGAAGCACATTTTCTGAAAGGCCATCTAGGCTCAGGCTGAAGCTGTGATTGAGTCAAACAAGCTGTAAGTAAACCTGAGTTATTTGGTTTACAACCAAAGCAAACAAAAGCCCCAATCCAGAAAATTATTCTGTTTCAGAAAATCTTGTTTTCCTAAAGAGTGCTGTAAGGAAATCTACTTTCCCTCAGAAAAAATAATGTAATGGCCTTCCCACTACATTTTTTTTACTGTATCAAAACTTCATTAGCCAAACTCCATTCACTTTTCACATTTAATTTTGGTTTATTAATGACTAGTACTGAGCGTAAAATCAGACTACCTAATGAAGCAAACAAATCAGATTTTATGCTCAAAGAATGTGGTGAAATAGCCAGAGCCATCCAGATTGATGTGTACATACTGCTCTAAAACTAAAATGAACAGAGTGTGTTGCATTCTCCCTCTCACCAACAAACCTGCTGTCCTGAATGAAGGAGTGAAAGCCACAAATATTTACTAGAAAATAGGCATCAGGATTAAATTGACAGACCATGCTTGCCACATCTTGAATATATCCAGATTTAATTAGCAGAGACCCACATTGAGGCATTGTTTGAATAAATTGATTTCTGTCATATATAACTTTCACCAGTCCTACAATTTGATGAAAAAGGGTAGCTCACTAAGTAAATTCTTATAGTGATTATGGAAGGAGAGAAGAATACCTTCAAATGAATGTACTGCTATTTTTGTAACATATTCATCAAAGAAGTACAAAATAATCCCACATAAGACATTTTGTGGTTTTTGATGCATGCTGTTATCAGCTGGGGCCACACAAAACTCAGAAGGGTTATAAGAGAGGTACAGAAATTTAACCAAAAAATCAAGGGGAAAAGGGAAAAAAAGAAAAAAAAGAATTCAGCTGAATATTCTTTGCTGTATTCGATGTTGGAGTGCCTTTCAACAGCCAGGCTCTTGCAATCACCCAGACCTGTGAACATTTTGTGCTCCAGCTCAGCCCTGTTTTAAGAAACTTACTGCATTTTGGTGCACAACCACTTCAGACCATTAGTTCCTGCTTCTTATTAAAATATCACTCTCTGGGGAATAAACAGACCAGTGCTTTCATTTGTTAAAAGGAACTTTGATTTGCTAAAGTTCCTTTAGCAAAATACGGGGCTGGGCTGGGAGCTCCTAATCCCAGAGTCTGTCTGTGAGGGACAGGAGGGCAGCAAACCCATCCCAGGTATTAGGAGGATGATGGCTGAGCTTCCTCAGAGCCAACTGATTTGCTGTAGAGTTCACTTCTGTTTACCTTGGCCCCTACCATAACCCTAAAGGATTTGTGAGTTCTCCTTCATAGTACTCAGTGATCAGAAAATAAAGAGTAAGTCCATGATGGATTAGAACTGAATAAAAATAAGTCCAAAATCAATACAAGTAGAATTTGATTTCTACCCTTTTGACCATGGAAACCTTCCAGGTACCTTGGCATTACTAGTACAAATTAACCCATTACATTTTCCTCCTCATACTGAAACAACAAAATGGCAAAATAGGCTTGTAGTATGAAAGTATCACTGAAAGAACTTATAAAAGATAATATAAAGGTAATAAAAGTGTTAAAATGAATTTTAAAATTTAATTTTATCCATTGGTGGCTTTTCTATACAATACAACCCTGTAGACAAGCAATTGCACAGCACAATTAGGAAGTACAGAATTCCTTCCATTGCTATTCAAATGCTACCCCTAACACATGCAACAACAACAAAAAAAAAGGCTCTTACTAAGAACAATGATGGGGTTTATTTTCTTCTTATTTGATCCAGGTAGTCCAAAAGTCCAAAAATAGAGGTTGATGGTGCAGAATGTTGTTGACAGCCTTATTCTGGAATGGAGATGGAGGAATGAAACCATCCAAATATTGCTGCTGCAGGATCTCCCATATTTCCCCTTGGGTTACGTTGTCATTCTTGTACTTGGTCTCTGCTTCTGCTTCAGACATCCCTTCCCAAGCACTGGATCCCAAACTAAATTTGTCATGCAATTTACAGGACCTGCATTGCCATTTCCATCATGGTTCCCTGGCACTCCTGAGGAAGTGTGCTCACTTGAGAAATGGGAATATTACTTGGCACTGTCATCAGACCTGATTGAGCTGGGCCAGTCTGAGAGGCCAAATTCATATGAAAAGATCTGTGAAGGTAAATCAGCCTTGAGAAAACATCTTGTAAGTAACCAAGCAGACAAATGTGATAACACAGGTGCTGTGAGAAAAGGTCTAGAGGACTCCTTCCCAATTCATCTCTCTTAAGAAAAAACAAGAGTGACAAAGCGTTTTAACAAGAGTATCAAGCATCTTGACAAAAGGTGGCATCTGAGTTTTGCTATTGAGGGTTTAAAAGACAGCTGTAAATCATTGTTAAATTATCTTTTATCTTCCCTTATCTGTCATAAACAGATAAACCTGGAGCCCAAGGTTAACTGTGTGAACATTGCAACTGCTAAAAGGGAGTTAGGCTGCTACTCCAGGGAATTATGCAGTTTGAAATCAAGTTCCTCAGACCTGGTTTGAGCACTCCTCAGTAAGACAATTCCACAATGTCCATAGGTTGAAAGGAATAGGAGGTCTTTCAACACGTGGAAGTATCCCTTGCCTGTAGCATAGAATACTGAAGAAAATTTATTTTATGAAATGAAAAACTTCTAGAAATCAAAGAAAAATCAACCTGATACTTGACATTCCAGAGGAAGCCAACAGAGCATTGATAATTACATCTGCTGTCCATTAGGCATCACTCAGCTGTTATCCTCAGTTCTGGAGCCACTAGAACTGGCCAGACATGCCACAAAACCAGCAGTGGAAACTGTCACTAGATTGTTGGAATGACCAACCTAAGGAAAAATATTATTTGTGTTCTGCAGACAATCACAGCTCTTGAACCCCAGTCTACATTGTTTAGGATTATTTACTAGTGGTAGTGATATCAGAGGACATGCCAGCCTTATGGTGTGGGACACTGTGTGAAGCGTTGGGGCTTTATTTTGGAATTACACCATTTTGGGAAGTGAGGAATTGGAAATGTTTGCTCTTTGGCTGAGGTGAGCATCCCACAGAGAGCAGCATGGAAGCTGCTACTGCAGTGTGTGTGTTTGCTCATGTGATTCCAGTGGGTATCCAGTGTCACTGAAGCACATGTCCTGTGGGGAAGGCTGAGGGAATTGAGATCATCAGAGTGGAGAAAGGAAATTTTTGGGAAGAAGTGATAGCAGTCTGCCAGTAAACTCAATAACATAAAGAAAGAGAGAACAAAGCTCTTTGCTGAAAAGCACAGGAGAAGACTGAGAGAAAATGGTAATGAATTGACACAGTGTTAATTGTGTTCAGATAAAATGAAAAAAAAAATACCATGGGCATAATTAAGCACTGGAGCAAGGCTATGTGATTGTGGGATCTCTCTCCTTTGAGGTTTACAAGACCTGCCTCCATGAACCCATAAGTAACACAGTCTAAATTCAGCATTGACTCTGTTTTGAGCAGGAGTTTGACTAGAAACCTCATGAGGTCCTTTCCAGTCTAAATGATTCTATAATTCCATAAATAATTTGCCCAAGTTCCATTATGTTGTCAGAGGAGCTTTAAAAACCTTGAGAAAGGTCACAAGAGCAGTTCTGCTGGAGAATTGGATGTCAGAGAGTTACTTCCCTGGGGCTGGAGCCCATCTATATGTTGGTGTATTTTTCTTCTTGCTATGTATTGATAGTTACTTCTAAGTCAGACACATATACTGTGAGGCTGGAGCTTATGGAACAGAAGCTGTGCTCAATTCTAGATAGAATTAAGATTTTGGTCTTGATTGTTAGCTTTGGGACTGCAAAATAGCATTGCTTATTAGAGCAGGTTGTGTTTAGTGAGTATAAATTTCTTTGAGATCAGTCTAGTTCAGATTGTGGAAGGATAAGGTCTTCAATTCATAGCACACATTTGTGCCTTACAAGACATTCTTTATTCTTTTGGTTTTGTCTGACTGAAAGACCACTCACATAAAGGCTAATGAGAGTCAGGATGGAGACACAAACTGTTTCCATTCCTTTTTTTTTCTTTTCTCAGTCATTTGTCTGCATCATGTTGTTTCTTTGTTTGTTTGGGTTTTTTAAATTCCTCCTTTTATAACAAGGATTGAACAAGGTCATAGAGTTTCCAGTATTCTTCTTTGTAGCAGTTTTTATGGTGATCAAGATAGTTCACTTCTCAGAGAGAAAATCAGGCAGCTTTCCCATTTGAGTATGATACTCATGATGATGCTGTGTTTGAAGTTGTTTCCAAGGATTGGGAAAAGTGCACTTGGTCATGAATGCTGCAGCACAGAACACCTGAAACTCCAGAATTTCCCATTTGAAGAAATGATCACTTAGCCCAGGTGATGTACAAATGGAAAAGTTAGGTTAAAGTATCTTCCTTTGGAAGAATTGATGAACCAGAATAGATAATTTTTCTGACTGTAATTAATGTGTTGGTTTTTTTGTTATGTAATTTTCTCAACAAAGAGATTTATTAAGCTTTTCATTTTGAAATCTAGGACTGACAGGTTTTAATGGTGATTTCAAGTGCAATTGGTTCTCTGGTTTTGCTGCTTTATTCTTTGGTCAAAATTTTAAGCTAATGTGCTGCCCAGTTTTTTCCATCCAGATTTTCTTTTCTCTCTCCTATTTCCAGTTAACTCTTATCAAGTGTGTCAGATGGAGTTATTATTTATGAAATTGGCAAATTTTGTTGCACTTTTTATCTTTTATGTGATTTTATTCAGCTGGAAATATTGATTTTGAGTGCTACAGTGTCACAGCAAGCTTCATTTGAAGTTATTATCACATCTGTCTGTGTTATATATATGAGCAATCCCTCTTCTCTAGTATTTTTTTTTAATTATCAGCATTGAGCCATTTTTGCCAAACCCACTCTAATATCACTTTTCCTGCCTGAGCTACAGCAGCACTCTAAGACATTTCTTTTTTCAGTTTGATAAATCTTTGTTGAAAGTTTATTCTGATGCATGATTTAACATTTTCTGCTTAGCACGAAACCCATGTGTTGATAAGCATTTTGGAATCAGTGATTTTCAGGGATCTCATGCTGAAATTGCAGCCCTGTCTCCAGCTACACATCTCAAATACTTGTTCCAGTGCCAGTAGTTTCAGGTACAACCAGTAAGCGCAGATTAGGCACAAAAGTCTGGAGCTTTTATGTTATTATCAATACTTAAATAAGACCTAGCTCCACTATGGGATGTAGAGGCTGTGCTCACTCTGCTAAAAGTGGACTAAACACTCATACAGTGGAGGACAAGATGGATGGAGGCTCTTCCCTGCTTTCTCCTTTAATGACAATGCAGGCAGATTTTATAGACACAATGCAAGTTACTCTATTTATTCTGGGGGCACTGCCAACAGTTAGGGTTAGAATGAAGCACATTCTTCTATGAGTGCATGTATTCATATCTTCATATAGAAAACATTCATTCTTCCTAATGCCCAAAGACTGCTAATTCTGACTGAAAAACGAAATAGTATCTATCTTCCCAATCCCTTGCATGTAGTGAATTTATACTTTTCTTGCTCATTAGTACTTGCTTTTTATTTCACAGGCTGCACATCTGTGCTGATTCTCACTGGATTTCATTTTGTGATTGAAAGCTGCCTCTAAGAATTGCACAAAGGGCACACAAAATGTGGCCTGCTAACGTTTAAAGAGTCAGCTCTCCACAAGAGGAAAGACCCAGGAAAAAGGCAGAGGAGGGGCCTCATATTGGAAAACAGCTACAGAGACCTTCAAAAAAAACCCATCAGATTTTATAGGAAAGTGGACACAGATGAACAGAAAATACATGTTCTTGGGAGAGACCAAATATTGGTGGACAGAAGCAAAACCCATGGGCAGACTGCCATTTCAAGAGGAAGCATTGGCAGAGATAACACAGAAAAAGATACAGAGCTTAAGACCCATACTAACCAATAGCTCACCCCTCCAGGGCACAGCAAGGGAAATTTATCACTATGGATAGCAATCAGGACAAAGATGGTTATCAAAAAACATCCATTTAGGGACAGCCTACATGCTCAGAACTCAGGCTGTTGAGGAGGAAAGTGCATAAAGGACATAGGTTTTCATTTCTACTGCTTATGGTGGGGGGCAGAAGAAAGAAAATTAGATATGAAGGAGGAAGACAATTAAAAAATACAAAAAGAAGCAGAGAGTCATTATCCCAGTGAGGAATAATAAAGCCTTTTCCTGGCATATGAACCCCTAGGATGAGATTTGTTGCTGCCATGTGCAGCACAACCAGTTGCAGCCCAGAGGCTCATTTGAGGTATAGATGAGCAAAGGAAACAGCACATTACACTGTCTGACAGCTGCTCATCCTCGAGGCAGATGTGGCTTGGGGTAGTGCTGCCTGAAACATCCTCCCAGTTACATCTTTTTTATTTTTAGCAGTGCAAGACAGTTCACTTTATCATTTTAATCAAAGAGAACAGGCTGCGATGAGCAAGGGAATGCTTTCATCTAAGCCATTGATCACTTCATAAAATTGGCAGCATCTTTTCAGCCTCTCAGTCAATTCAGATTCCCCTTCTGACCCCCAAACATGTGACATGAAACCAAGCAAGTTTTTAACTGTAAAGATAAAATTTATTCATATACTAGGAGTATTTAATTGCCATTTCCTCTTTCAAAGCTGTTGGATTTTTTTTTGTTTTTGTAAGGTGTTGATTCTTGGTGTGCTACTGAGGGTCTGCTCTAACAGTAGCATCAACTGTCAAGTGCCAGCAGGTGACCCTGAAATTAAGCTGTACTGTCTTCAACTTAATAGAAAATATTCCCCCACACACACCCCAGTGAAAAAATGCTTATGGAAAAAATTCTTCCCTGAAACATGATAAAGATCAAAAACACTGCAGGAATCTTTTTCCTCCTGGGTTTTTATACCCAGCCCAACAGCCTCATGGAAGAAAGCTCTACTCAAATAAGTTCAGATTTGTATGCATGCTTGCTTTTACTAGAGCTTTTAACATGCATGATGGAGCAATCAGACTTGAAACTCAATAGAAACATCTGATGCCTCGCTGCTGTACCTTGGGCAAAGAGAGAGAATTTCCATGTTTGGAATTCTCCTCTTGTAATAAATGAAAGCACTAAAATTGAATGACTGCAGGTTCAAAAGAAAATGTGGAAATGAATTATCAATCAGGAATCTGAGGGCATTAGATAAAGGCAATAACAATCTCACAGAAGCCATGGGTTGAGAGAAAGAGCTATTTGAAAGCACACAGTTGCAAACATTGCAATGCTGTGTGAGACACAAACATTTTTTCTTTCTTCTTTTTTTTTTTTTCTCAAGGGATTTCTACAGGAAGGTAGGCAATGATATCCATTAGCTTTAGCACAAAGCTAGGAACCAAATTTCTCACAAAAGGCAGAATTCCCCTGCTATGGCTTTTCCCTAAGATACATTTGAAATTAAGTAATTTAGCAAGGCAAATGAATGCAAAGATAAAAATGCCTGCCAGGAGTAGTAGATCTAGAGACACAAGCTCTGACCCCACTTTTATACAGAAGAGTTCCAAGAACAAAGCACCTTCCCATGGCACAGTTATTCTTCAGGCAGGGAGAATTTCTGTTCTTCTAATGAAATATCTGTCTTTTGTTTAAGACATTTTCCTGTCCTTTGCTCCCAGGGGAAAAGGAACCATAAAACTTTCCTCTTTTCCTAACCCTAGCTCAAGTTACTATTGATGCCTTTCAAACCAAGAACTTCTGAGGTGTCTAAAATTACCTCTGAAGCACAATTAACTTTCCTCTAGGATGGCTGTACTGCTCCCAGAACTCAGTGCTAGCACTGTTTTAAGGCTTTGGACTAAGTAGACAGAAATAAGGTAGACATCTCCCTCTCCAAAGGAGAGAACCTGACTGCTGAATAAATCTGCCTCCCAAGTGCTCAGTACCTTGCCCAAACCTTTTTAGTCTTCAGCTACAGAGACTAGTGCTGCCTTTTAAATAAGAACTACAATTGCATCTCCTCCTCCCTTCTTTCTGAAAACTGCTATATAAGGCATCTTGGAACAAAGCTCCAGCAGGCAGGAATGCTTCCTCCTTCATCTGGTAGCCTGTGCAGGAACTATTTTGTAAATGACATCTGACCCAGGCTTCAATGGCTGAGGCATGAACCTGTAGTAACAGAGCTACTCCAGATGGAGAACAGTGCATTAGACAAACCCTTCCCACCTGGTTTGTTCAGTGTTTGTACATCAGTAGTGCAGCTAAACTGACAGTAGTGGGAATAGTAACTGTATGAAACCTGGACCACACACAAGACAGTAACCTTAAGACAAAGAATAACTGGGCCTTTGCCACAGTTTTAATTTATTACAAGGTGCAAAGGTCCTATTCCTGTGCTTCCAGTTTTAATCTGAAACACTGATCTTACTTCAGAGGAGACTGTGGGTTAAGGGCTGTCACCAAAGAAATGAGAAGCATGAAGAGAGAAAAGACTTAAAAACATAGGCCACTGAAGAGCAGAAGAGGTAAAACACTTGTGCAGACAGTTGTTAACATGAGGAATGCATGCATTGCTTAGGGGAAGACACAATTCCCAGTGTTTTTTCCTGCTGTTAAGACAAACCAGTAGTAGTGGTACTAGTAGTAGTCTCTATATTGATGTTTTCCTTTCACCTGAACATAAACGTTCTCTGGTCACCTGT
Organism: Ammospiza caudacuta; assembly: GCF_027887145.1. Classification (NCBI taxonomy): domain Eukaryota; kingdom Metazoa; phylum Chordata; class Aves; order Passeriformes; family Passerellidae; genus Ammospiza; species Ammospiza caudacuta. The sequence continues at coordinate 12,666,422 of NC_080597.1, read as the reverse complement.
GCTACCTTTTATCCAAGCACACATGATTTGTTTTTCACATGCCATAGACTTCACTGGCTTAGGGAACCAAGCATCTTGGCCATTTCAACACACCATAATTGCAGCAGGGTTTTTCAGGCAGGTATAAGACTTGAAGGATGAAAGTTCTGAGGGATGCTGCCAGCTCTCTTGCTCAGTGTTTTGAGGAATAACCTGGTGAAATACACCTATACCTTCTTCAGTCCAGCAGGACATGACTTAGCAATGGCTTGGGCTCATGCATGGCATGAACCCAAAGATTCTGGTGATACTGACCCACATCCCTCTGTGACACAGCCTCCTCCCTCTCTAACAGGAGTTGCCAACAGACCTGCAGGGCTCATTTTTGGACCACCCCAGCCTGTGGAAAGGTAGGGAAGGTCCTGAGCCCAGTGTACAAAGGGAAAAGCAATTTCCCTACAAGGTTGTTGCCAACAACAGGAGAACTGAACTGAACCCACCTTCAAATCCTTATCTCCTGGAAGAGCCATTTTGCTGTCTAATCTCTAAAGAGATGCAAGGTGCCCAAACTTTATTGAAAAAAAGGCAGAAAGTAGGGCTAGAGAGTCTATGCATATGTATGGTCAGAAACTGGGGCCACTGTTTCCCTAATCTTGTCAAAACTGAGGCAGGCTCCAGAATTCCCAGGAGAATTTCAGAGTAATGACAAATATAATGACTTAATTCCAGGAGTAAAGAATGCTGTGAATTGTGCATTAGCTTTCAATGCAAGCTGCTTAGAAGAGATTTACCAGCCAAATCTGGTTTAGTCAGCTTTAGGTAATGTCCATTTAAAGTAGCCAGGGAGGAAGTAACAAAGCAAATCTATGTTCAAAAAACAGGAGAACTTTCCACAGCTGGGGAAAGCAGCCAGGAAAAAAATTTCCAGCAAGGCTTAACCAGCAACACAATCTGCAGTCTCAGATGATTTGCTTTGGAAAGTGGAAGAGTCTGGATTTTCCAGTGATGCTGTATGAGCTCTTGTGTTCTCTCTAGAACTTTCCATGGTTATATTTAAGCTGTGCTTAAACACGGCACATTTTGTGCTTTTCAGTGAGTGCATTTCTGGCATGAGTGGCTCAGGTACTTTGGGGTTTGGTGATCTCAGATGAACACAGGGGAAGGCTGTGGAGGTTTTGAAGAGGATGAGTTAAGTGATTACCTACTCATCTTTCAGAATGAGAGTTCTGATTTTCTGGTAATGGCACAGTGCTGGGGAGTGATGATCTGGTGCCATCTAGACCCGTGACAAGGAGCAACCCAATCACTACACCCACCACACTCCTCACCTTCAGAGCTGGGTCATTTCACCAGCCCAGGCAAGGAGCATTTGCCCTGGGCAAAGCTGTGCTGAGTGCCCCTGATTGCTTTCTTGCCATCCACATATCTGGAAATAAACTCCAATAGAATGTGCTCTGTGTTTCCTGCAGGGACTGAGGTGAGGCTTCCTGACCTCAGAGATCCTAATTTCTTTTCCAATTTAAAGGAAAACTGCAACTGAGCAAAAAAAAAAAAAACAAAAAAAAAAAAAAAAACCACATTCCAAGTTGGTGCTAGTTTGTTGAGATATAACAAGCCCAACTTCAACCTTCTGGTCCCAAGAGCTTTTCAAACACAATTAATCAAATCATAGCAGCCTCCACAGGATTTCCAAATTGTCGAAGCAAATGAGGTTCACAAGCATGTTGCATATTTCATTCCCCTCACACCATTTTTAAGCTGGTGCCTTCTGTACCTTGCAGTTGCATAACTTTAACCAGTTCAGCCACATAAACAATATATTCAGTGATGATGTCAGAAACTCAGCTACTGCTGATGGTCTCAGGATGAAGAGCCATTTGAAAATCTTTTTCTTCATCGTTTATGTAGGCTCTTCAGAAGAAAGATACTGAAGAGAAGAGAAATACTGCTAATAATATTATAGTAATATACTATTTTATACTCCATGCAATCAACTTCCTTGCTTTTTACTGCCTTTCCAGTCTACTGGAGCCAGAATATGAGGAAAGATCAGTGCACTCTCTTACCAGAAATTTTCCCTTGCTATTTAGGAACAGGCAGAACACAGCATGGAAGTGAATTAGGTTCCTTGTCTGGGAAGCCACAAAGGTCTCTTCTGTTTCTGCTCTACAGCATTCCTGTCCTGTGCCCCTAAGGAGAACCCAGAAGGTGCCCCTCTGACAGACAGGTTGACAAGAGATTAAGGAAGAAATAATCCTTTTTTTAGAACTGAAGCTGCAATGTTCTGTATTCTGGAGATCAAGGAAGAGACAGCAACAGTAACGACAAGTCAAATCATGCTGAAAGATCCAAAAGCAATTTTCATTGGGGGGATTATTAGCAAGATTAATCACAAATAGATGTTAGGCTGTCTCTGATTTGGGTTCAGCACCATGTTTATATACAAGTATGTGATAAACAAATCATAAGCTGAAATATGTAATATGATTTCTCAGAACATCTTTTGATGTTAGATACAGGCTGAAAAATAATCTTCACTTGTAAATCCATGTCACCAAGTTCATAAAATACAAAATAAGAAGACTCAGATAAAAAATAAGAATCATAAATGCAGACCAAGCAAATAAAAAGAAACTATTGCCACATACCTGTTGGTGACATTTTCACCACTTATCAGTGGGCAGTTAGCAAACAAACTTTAACAGAGGGAAAATCAGTATTTTTACTGCTTTTTCATGCTCCATAAATAATCAACATGAGGAAAAATGAATCAAGAAAATCACTACTGAAAGAAAAAGAATAAGAAAGGGCCTTTGTAAGAACAAAACCTCATGTCTCAGTAATGTCAAATCACGACATTTCTGAAGAATGATCTTAACTGTGACATCACTGAAAGAAGCAACATTTTTTTTTGCTGTAACATTTCTTTATCAGGGGGACTAATAGAGAAACTACAGAATGTAAGGACATTTTCACATCCTTCATACTGCAGCTGTTTTGTAACATGCATGGGAGCCCAAACCAGAGAAATCATTAATGACATAAACTAGCATTTATGACATTTTTTAGGGAATGTTTACAATTTTTTTTAAATTCAGATGATTTGAGTTTTGCAAATCTTATGTTACGTCTGTAGAAAAACATGCATTTAGCTAATAATCAGAATTTGCATATTTATGGCCACTGTGCTGGAAAGTACTGCCTCTTGGCACCAAAACAAGCTAAAAATATACCTTCTATTTATTTATTTTGGGTTTTTGTTTGTTGTTTGATTGCTTGATTCTAAGATGCAGATTTCAGATTCTTTTGGAAAAAAATTAAGCATGAAGATAGACAAATTTCATTATTTGCTGTGTAGAACATATATAAACATTATTTTCCCAGTAAATATGCACAGAGCTGGCAGGACACTGTCCTCCAGACACAGAAGGCAACTTGAAGCAACAGTCTTTGAGTGTGTTGGTGCTCATCACATCAATTTGGCAAAGCTGGCTCTTAGTGTGGGAATATTGAATTTTGAGCAGCCCAAATGGAAATGCCTCAGAGGCACCCCACTTTAATTCTCTCCTTCAAAGCTCAGTCTTCCTTTTGTCCAACAGCTGGAAAAATAAGGGCCCCAAACCACTGGTGATTTTTTAAAGTTTGTCCTCAGAAGCATCATGAACAAACTTTTAATGCCAGCAGGGTTAAGTGTTACACTGCTCAAAAAAGGAAGGTATTTATTCACCGAAGAACTGTCCACCTTCCTTTTGATTTTGGGCTATCAATACCAGATTTATTTCTTTATAGACCATTGACTTGCCTGCAGATGACCTAGTTTCCCTTGCCTCTGATAACTAAAAGGTTTCACAAATCAACTGAAACCTCTTACTTGACTGTCCATTTCCTTTTTTTATTTAATAAACATCTTTTTGTTGACAGTGTTTGATGTGCAGCCAGCAGATTGAAACAGCTCCAGCTTTGCAGGTATAGTCCATTATTAACTTTTTGTATGCCAGTGGTTTTCATTTGCTTTTGCCCTTTCTAGAGTGCAAAGCAAGGCTGGCTGCAGCAATCCACAGTGGATTAAATACTTCAAGTCCATAACTGTCACCACAAACCTTTCTCAATGCATTTTGCATTTTTATTGTCACCCACTTTGAAGCCATTCCTGTACCACAGGAAATTTTCAACATAACTTACTTTCTTGCTGTTGTTAGTTGCAACAACATGTTCTGATTCTTCTAATTATGCCAGAGAAGGGAAGGCAGTAGATTGAAATACTTTCACTTGAAATTAAGATTCTTTAACTGAAACATTTCAACTATTGAATAAATAAATAAATTCAAACACGGTTGCAATAAAAACGAGCCTCTTGAAATTAGTCATAACTAGAAGTTGGCAAGCAGTTTATAATAACAACATACAATTAGCTGCAGGGATTTAACAGGCTTTTGCAAGAATTATTATTGAGTCTGTTGTCTTTCTGATTAATGCTATTAACTCTTGCTTACCTAGCTTCACTGATCCAATTCTCCAGGTTCTATTAACTGTCCACCTGGAAAAAAATAAAATTGGTCCCAAAATTGCCACTTTAGGGTCTGAATGTGACATTCACACAGGATTTAAATAATAAATAGAACATGACTGTTCTGCTATTTGTCTGATGGAGGACTACAAGAAAATTTGATGCCACAATTCAGTTTCTGGCTTTCTACAGGCTCTGAACATGATGAGGCACATATGTCTGTAGCCTGGGGCCCCCTGCACTCATTCAGGTGCTGAATGTTTGAGCTGCAGCATTCACAGGGCTGGAGACAAAGAGTAATGGGGCTCTGCAAGAAAGAGAATCTGCCCCATTACCTGTGATCAGCATGAATCTCACATAAAGGGAATAGAAAAAACTTTTCCCCTCTCACTTTCTCATACAGACATCAAGACTGTTCTTTGTGAGCATAAATATGCCACTCACCCACTAACACTTTGGGCTCAAATTTGGAAGGAAATTTAAGGATGACCAAGGAGTAATCAGCAGTTATCTATGAAGAACCTAGCATAGTCAACTTCTACAGTCAGGTCAGCAATCAATATTTAATTTTATCTCTGCATCTCTGCATTTATTTATTCTAGTCATCTTCTCACACACTCATGAGATTAGAAATTGTTCATACTGATAAAAACCATTAATTTGAAATTATATGGGAAAAAAAAAAGCTGTTTGTTTGGTCTTCTGAAAAATCAGGTTTATTACTTGGCAAGTCTCCTTAGCTAAGTGCTTCACCTAATCAATTTCAATATTTGCTTTTTGCTTTATATATAACAAAGCAATAGAGATCATTGATTAAACATGAAAGGGATGTGTGGTAGCTCCTAGTGATGTGAATAGATAAAAGGGCCTAGGTCCACCTTTTTTATTGGAAACCACCCAATTGTTTCAGGGCAGCCTTTGTAGCCCTCTGGAAGCAAAAGCCTAAGCAATGTCAACTGGCCTTACAAAATACTAGATATCTGCTGCATTCTTTTTTCTGTGTCCTTTCAGTCTGTTTAGACAACAATGAAAGGGAAAAAATTATCCAGAAATCCACAGAAACCTGAGCTGCTGTAGAAGGGCTTCATTTTGTGTTTACAGAGAAAACAAACGATACCGACTTCTTTCTTGCCAAGGGGGAAGCTGAAGTTAAAAAATGGGAGCTCCCTTGGGGAAATCTTGCTTCTTACAACCTATTCCACAGCAAGTAAAACCCCTTTTGGGGATATTCCTGACACCAAGCTCAGGCAGTAATGGTTGAAAGGGACTGACAGTGAGAGGCAGCAGCCAGGGCATGCAGACATTCCCAGCCCAGCCAAGGTACTGCAGCACCCAAGGGCTGCAAATTCCCTGTTTAGGGTTAGGGCTGGAACAAGCCCAGCTCAGGGATGTCAGCAGGCACACAGTGAGCTCCCTGTGCTGCTCAGAGCAGAGCAGAGCCCTGTGTGCAGCAGGGCAGCTGCTGGCAGCCTCCTGAGCTGTGAGCACTGCACAACATCAGCTCTGCTGACATCTGCCTATGAGCAGCCTGGCCACAGCCTCCCCCTGGTTACCAGGAGGTGTTTGAGAGAGCCTAACTTTGTTATCTTCAGCCCCTGTGCATGGAAAGTGTGGGAGTGATGGGGTAGGGTGGTCTGGATGGACAGAGATGAGAGATGTCTGAAGCCAGGTCGTGGAATTTGGGGTTTATTGCAGAGGGCCTGGGTGCAGGGCCCTGCTGGGAGCTGCCAGCCACAGCTCAGAGCAGGCCCGAGAGAAGTAAAGAAAGTGGTAAAGAGAAAGAAGGGAAGAGCATGGTAAAGAGGATGAGAGAGTAAAAGAGAGGATAAGAGAGTGAGGTTCCTGTTGCAATACAACAACTCTTCTTCTGTGCTGAATATTCTAATTCTCACTAACCAATCTAGTACAATATACAAATCCTATAGCATTTACATACAGCCTATAAGAATCACTACATTACCATACTGTGTTACATTTTAAACCCTAAAACCTACTCTTTGGACCCCTTCTGCCAAGCTAGTAGGGTCTGCTCTGACCCTTGGGCCTGTCTGCAAGCAGAGGGTACTCTTTAACCAAAAGGAGATTGCCTTCATCTGGCCACACCATTGTTTTCCAGTTGTTCAGTAACTAAGGCTTGGTATCTCAAAGCTTGCTTTCATTTCAATCTCGCTTACAGCTTCCATATTCTCAAGATCTTTTGCCAGGCAATCATATTCATAAGGCTTTCCTGTTTCATCTTCCCCAACAGAAAGTTCCTGACCAAACACTGCTCTGGTCTTGCTGACCTGTTCCCAGGACTGACACAGATCCCACTGCTACTAGAGCAGAAAAGTCCAGTTTGGAACTGACAACACAGCTGAGGATTTCTCCTCTACACTCCCTTAGGTCTCCACAAGTTCTTAAAGGCCATACACATTCTAAACTTTGTTCTGCATAGCTCCTTTTCCTTCCAACAGGATGCTGTCTGCAAAGCTCAGTATGGACAAAGCAAGACATTCTGAATTTGCTCCACACTGTATACTTGTCATAGATACATGGCATCAACACAGAGACACTGATACAAAGCACAAACCCATTAATGCTTGAAGAGAATAAACGTTAAAAATTCTGTTTATCCCTGCTAGTGAAATTTGCTCTGAAATCCTTCCAGGTTTGCACTCAATAGGATATTTATTTAAAAGGGACAGGAAGGAAAACAATAGAGGTAAGTGAAAATCCATCAAAAGGCATCATTCGTCTGCCAGGTGCAACAGAAAGAAAGATAAAACAGATAATAACACTGCTGGAACAGAATGCTGTTAAGGTTGATGGATGGGAAGAGCTGACAGCTCACAAAGACTGTGAGGGCAAGCTGTTGGGTACAGTGTCAAACTGAATAAATCTATACATCCTTGTTTCACCCAAACACAGCTCTATCACAAATGATACAGTCCAGCACTGTGCCTTCAGCTGATTTTTTCAACTTTGAATGTGAACTAACAGCATATTAAAAAAGGTGCGCACTGTTTCCTGCAGGAATCACCACAGGAGATGAGGTATCATATCTAAGAAACTTTGATTCTTCTTTGTCCCACTATGATTTTTACACCACTGAGAATCCATGTATCAACAGAAATTATATTCAGCAAGCTGATAGGATATAGCTCTTGGCATCCTCCTCTTTGGGGATGATGCTAATATGTTAAGGGACATGGGAAATGGAAACTGTTGTAAGGAAAGTCCATGCTTAGGATCTACTGAGAAATCTGGTGAGAGGAAAAGGAAAATAACTTATAGTGCTGCACAGTGAATATACAAAAATCTGGCATTGAAAGTCTTGCACTTCATTTTATTTTTACTTGGTGGTTTTGGGTTTTTTTCAATTATCATGAAAAAGTCAATATTTTCATGTAGCTGTGGGATTAAATGTGAATAAAATAAGCAAGTTTTTAGTTTCACAAACTCATTAGCAAACCTTAGATTTTTCTCCTTAGATTACAATGACTGTGGCAATGCTGACATAGTTGTCACAGAGCACTTTTTACTTGTGGGCCATAAACCACTGAATAAAGGTTAAAAAAATTAAAATATGAGCAGTATCTCATACAGAGAGAATCGGAGGAACAGAGAAGCACATTGATTTCTCAAAGGTAAATGAAAACCATGTGCTATATATCCAGAATTATATCCACTGACCTATCTGGGACTGTGGGGCTTTCTTTTCCCTTTTAAACCTTCCTTAAAATTTCAGGCTTGCCAGTGAAGTTGTATTTGTGGCACCACCTCCAAGGATGCTGCATGACTTCTCCTTAGAGGACAATAACAGCTACAGGAGACAAACACCCACAGGAGATGTCAAGTTCTCAGAAGAGTAATTGCATTTCCTTTTCTAGGCTGTCCTCAGGCAGTCTGAGCTCAAAGAGAGTGGACAGAGCCATTTTGTGAATGTCTCTGTATCCAGTCTCCACTTCCAAAGAGGATTTAAAACAAGGGATTGAGCTTGGCTGGTCAATTTGTAACTAGAGGATGATAGGAAGGTGGGGAATTCTGCTGCTAAATTCTGTTATTCCTTTGGCTTATTCTGCTTGTTACCTTGTGAGTGCATCTACTGACCCACAGAGGACCACAAATAGCATACACCAGGCAGGTGAAAAAATACCCCATTTACTCCAAAAGTAACTTCATTTACTCTCCTCACATTCACAAGTGAAGTTTTCTTCTATTTAGAAGGTATTTCTGAATACCAAACTTTAGATTATATACCAATTTTACATACCTCTATACCTCCCTTACTGCATAACTTTAGATTGCTATGAATCTTGGGTTTGAGTACTCTGAATGTAGTAAAATTTTCTTTAGGAGGAGTGAGGGAATTTGAAACAAAAGTTTGCTGGGCCTTTCTGTAGCTGTCAGACTTGAGAAATTAAATTTGAATCAATGTCAGTGTTTTTATACTGCTCTCATTTTAAAATAGACTTATTTCAACACTTGAATTTTACTCATCATGTAAAATTCCATAAACTTTTCCGTCCATCATCAGTGATGTGTTAAAAGATGATGCATAGATATTAAAATTCCTGGCAAATTCTCATGGCCATTCTCTGCTCCACAGTTGCAAGACAAACCTGCTGCTAATTTAAAGAGCGGCAGGTTTGGCTCTTAGAGGCAGTGCTGGATCAGGAGAAGGAAGAGCCAGAGGTGCCCTTATCCCTTCTAGTGCTCCATGACCCTAAGGCACTGTGAGCCATCTCCAGGCACTGTGAGCCATGTCCAGCTGGCCAGGGCCTGAGCAGCAGCCCCACAATCACACAAAGGGATGCTCACAGAGTTGCCAATGTCTAATTCCCATATGGATTTCTGGTGCATTTATTATGTCCCTCCAAGGACTGCATCTTCCAGGGAGAGAAAAGTACAACCTTTAACATAACAGGCTATAATCAGGAATTCAACTTCCACAAGCTTTAGATCACTTTAGAACTCCAGTCCCAAGTTAGCAGGAAACTCGGGAGCTCTGGGTTTTCAGGCAAGGCAGATTCTCTTCAGAAGGTTTATTTGCTCCCCTAGCCTTCAGTGGCACCTAGTGGAAAAGAAGCAACTCGAAATGAAGAACAGTTGGGAGAGAAAATGAAGTATTTTTTCCAGCTCCATCAAACAACCTTCCTCCAAAGCCTCTGAAGGAATAAGGACGTGGAGTGGCTATTTGAAAAAATAACAAGATGTTGGTATGGCGTAGAGCTGCTGGCAACAGCAGCCTGTTCTCTCAGGAAGGGGTTGCTTTTCGAAACAAGTTCAGAAATTAGCACATGAAGGTGGAAAAAGGGCTTAGTGCAGCATGATGACAAAGCCAGCAACCCTGAAAGAACAGAGAGGGTGCAAAAGGGATGAGGAAGGGTAGATCTGACCTGGGGGACCACTGGAATCATTTAACATTTCCTATTTGAATTACAAACAAGGTGTTTTACCTTTTTTACCAGAGCAGACATTGAGCCATCACTATCTGTTTAAAGTCATACTGGGCAGTTTAAGAAAGTCTCTTTTTGTTTTTTTTCTGACCATGTCCCTGTAATTTACTAATACAGATTAGATTATATCTTGTTCTGGGAGAACACATGCCTTGTTTCCTGGTAGCTCTGTGCCACATTACTGTAATATTGGGGAGTCTATTTACAAACACTCCTTGTGGCTTCAACTACTTTTCAGGGATGGGATTTTAAATTTCCCTGCCCTTTCCCTCCCTCATCACTCCCAGCTGTTGGAGTTCCTGATTCCTTGTGAAATTGGTACTGCCCAGTTATATGTTTATTTTTTCAGATTATCTCTAATTCAAGTGGTACCTGAGGTGAACTGACAAGAAAGATGGGGAGACTTTTTACAAGAGCATGTAGTGACAGGATAAGGAGAAATGGCTTCAAACTGAAATAGGGCAGGTTTAGATTAGATAGGAGGAAAAAAGTCTTTAATTTGAGGGTGGTGAAGCACTGGAACAGGTTGTCCAGAGGAGCTCTGGATGTCCCTTCCCTGGAAGTTAAAGACTTGGTTGAATGCAGCTCTGAGCAACCTGATCTAGTGAAAGGTGTCCCTGCCCAGGGCAGGGGAGTTGGAAAAAGATATTCCTTAAGGTCCCTTCCAACCCAAACCATCCCATGATTCAATGATTCTAATTACATGACTTAAAGAAACGTCCACATTTTTCAGAGAAACATTTTTCAGAGTAGTACTTGGGCTTGTAGCTTCCATGTCTTATTCACCATGGGAGAAACAGATCCTGTAAAGCTCATGTAAAAGCTGTCCCCACTGCCAGTGCCATGCCACATGCCTTAACCCTATTAGCTATTGTGTCATAGAGTCACCTTTTCCATTTTTCCTCAAAACAGATGTAAAACTTCACCAGTGGCAAAGTGAGTTGGGCACTCAGCTTCCACCAAACTTCTAAACATTAGTGTCACTCTGTGGCTTCACTGGGGTTTGAGGAGTGCTCACACGGGTAATGCAAAGGTCTTTGATTAATGTTCATCTCCCCTGATAGCCAGAACAGCTCATTCTCTGCATCACACTTTCATTGCCTTTCAGGGAAACACTTGCTATTGTATTTCTATGTTCCACCCATTCCCATTTTGGTATTTATGCATTCAGTTTTCCGGGATGCTGTCACCCCTGAGCAGTTGGAAAATGACAAGCTAACCAGTTCATAAGTGGGTTCCTTCTCCCTCTGTACTTTACCCACAATGCCAGACACTGGATTTGTTCTTGAAAGAGCAACACACTGCTCACTTCTGTGCTCACATCTCTTTGGCAGAGTTTTCAAGCAAACAACCCACAGAATGCTAAATACTGGACAGATTTTGAAAAGCTCCATTTCTCTCTGTCCTGTGGTTTTAGTCTTTTCCTATATTTTTTTTTGATACTTCTCCAAATACCAAGTGTGATGACTTCGGTATGTGGTTACTTTGCTGGGTAGGTGGTTCTTTGTTTGTTCCACACATCCTCTCCATTCATACAATTTGATATGGATTCATTCCATGATGCTGAGGCCAAAGGACAAAAAAACTCCAGACAGGTAATTTATCAACAGCTGCAGCTCCATCCCGTGGAGCTGCTGCATTCCCAACAGCACAGGTTTGTCCTGTCTGGGTACAGCTTGTCCCCATAATGCCAAAAATGACACTGCCAGAGTTTGCTTTTAGCATTAATCCTATGGCATCACTCATGTGAACTGCTCCAGTGGTAACCCACAGTATAATCAAGAAGGGATTAAGACAACCTTGATTGTTAGAAAATTACAGTGCCCTAAACCTGATGGAAATAGTGAGTATTGTCCACTGTTTATTAGACAAGTTCAAACATTAACTTGTTAGGGAGGGAAAAAGTTTGTAAATGTTAGTGCTTAATAGTAGATCCGACAAAGTATTTAATAGGTCCATCAAAGACAGGACTTTATTTCATACTGCAATGGGCTGTGACTGACACCTCCACCATATTCCATGTACTGACTCGGATTGGATTTGAAATGAAATGTCTTTGTTTCCTGAGACCCTACTTTTCCTAACAAATGGTCCTGCTTCTGCAGTGCCTTGAAATGCATCATATTTTCATGCAAAAATCAAATAGTGTTTTATATTTTTATATTGAGTAATTTCATTCCTCCAGCACACACACTGTTTTCCCTAACTAATATACTCTAATAATACTAATATACATTTATTTTAGCTCTTTCTCCCTTTTTCCTTAAGTGCTAACAATATAATGAAAGCTGCAAACAGATAGGTTTCATATCAGTTGATCTGATTACCTTTAATTTCAAAATAAGGTACTATAATTTCTTTCTCCCTCTTGGGCTGTGCAGTACCCTCTAAAATCTATATTGCTTGTTTACATATCTTTAGAAAACAGTTTTATACCTTATAATATTGCTTGGGGAATCTGGAGTATATAAAGTACTTAGCAGGGTGAAAGGACGTGGCTGCAGTGCCATTTAGAATATTTCTGGGATAGCAAAGCATTCCATTGTTTGTTTTTCTGTGTACTTTTTGTAATAACCAAGATCTTTTTCATTCTCTTGCACTTTTGGAGGTCACTAAAGTCATGCTTGAACCAACAAGTCAAAATTTGCTTCCAGAGTAAGTGCTTCCAGAATTTCTTTAATTTAAATCTGACAGAAGACATTTATTCTAGTCATTGCCAGTAGTAAGAAGCAATGTGAAGTAAGCTGCAAGGAATCTGCAGAGCCCAGCTCTGTACACAAGAAGTCCAGGAGCTTTTGTAAAAGGTGAGATGTTCCCATTACAAACTCTCCCACAGAGGGGATGGCCCTGGTACTACCTACAGAATAGGAAAAAACCACAATTTCCAGTCTTTGTACGAAGAAAGCTGAAGATAGAAGCACATTTAAATCCATGCAGGGACTATTCAGCCTTGCTAATTCCATCCACTTATTGATTTAAATGTGCCTGGTTTAATATGCATCTCTTGGGGACCTTTCATTATGTGAGTAGTTTCAGAAACCAGCACAGCAATAACACAGGTGAGAGTGAAAAAAGTTTGCAATGACATCAGGGTGACAGGTACAAATCTTGTTTGGTGCCTGCCTATGCTCAGGTCAGACTTAGGTACTGCCATGAAGCCTTCCTTTCATAACTTTTTTTAAAAACCCAGAGAGGATAAAATTAATTAGGAAAACAGAGCTATATGGCAGATGAAGGTCCCACCTATCAAAATAATGTGCATCTGTTCAGGACTTACAAGACTAATTTCCCCCAAATAGCTGCAGATTAGTCAACTGCTATTTTTAGATTTTGTGGATAGCCAAGGGAAAAAGTAGAATTATACATCTGGAACACTGCATATGTAGCATTAACTAGAAAAGCTTGTTTTCAAAGAACATATTTGATGTCTTTTCCAGATTTCCCTTCCACCATCTGTAATATCCTCCTTGGTCTTTTCCATCTGCTGAAGAACTTCATTGTCCAGGAGCATGATCCTAGCAGGGACCAGCAGCGCTCAAGCAGTGTGAGCAGTTATCACAGGGGTTGGATTCTCTCTGGAGCAGGGGTACTATCTGTCTTCCAGGGACTCTGAGCATTTCACAGCATGAGCTCTGAGCTGGAGGATTATAAAAGTCAATGCTGACTGCTAATGTCTTTCCTCATTAACAACACAGGGAGTAAAATGAAAGGTAGAGCACCACACTGCAGTGAGTGCGGCTTGTGTTTGCAAATCTGAAGATGAGGGAAAACTTTGAAATTTAAGTAGTCAAAAAAAAAAAAGAAAAAAATCCTTAAAATAGTCCCCAGTAAAGGCACAGTAGTTTTGTGCTAAAGCTAATCTTGATACTGGGAGAAAGAAACTGGTATTACTTTTTTGGCACAGAAATTATAGCAGATTGTCCCTGCCAGCATCACAGAAGGTGGGAGCACGGGGACATGCTGGGAGAGCTGGCACTGGTGATTTCTTCTGCCTGTTAACCTGGTCCTGCTGCCTCAAACCCTCTCTCTCCCAGATCCTGTCCACACTGGGTCAATGAGCCCCACTTTTGGAAGAGATCCCATGTGAGACTGATTAGGGCCATCATGGCTTATTGTGCCCTCAGAGCTCCAACAGCCCAGAGGAAACGCATGACCAATGAAGAAAAGCTTGTCAAATTATTTTTGTCCCCCTTGAAGAAATTCTGTAATAGCATCCAGCTATATTGTTGCCATCTAATCATGAAAAGGTGCTAATTGTCAGCTGATAAGGAAAAGGTAACACAGAGGCATTGCAGCAGATCTCTGAAGTGGCTGGGCAGTCAGGCCCTGCCTCTGGTGAGAGATGTAAATTCAATATTCACATCAAAGGATGCAGTCATGCACACAGAGAACTAAACAAGCACTGGGCACCCACTGACCACTCACATATTTCATGTCATGGGAAATACCAGGATGGAGAGGAAGGGTGGTTGGAGGCTACATGCAAATGTTTGTATCTAGCCTGGACGTTGTCTGAACCCAAATTCACAGCTGGCTTTGGCCATAAACATAATTATGAACATAATTGATAAAAACATTATCATTTATAATTATGAACATAATTTATAAAAGCAGTTAAGCATCTAAGTATGCATGAACAAAATTTGCAGTGAGGCTTAATCAGCTCCTTAAAAGTTAGGGATATATTTGAGTGTCTTCATGTATTGAGATAAATTTAGAAGCCACACACATCTCCAGAGCTGGGGTCACAGAGACTGTAGAGCAGAGATGATGATGTTTATCCTGTTCCTGACAGATTCCTCCCAGAGTCTCAGTGCCTGCTTTCCATCATCAGGGCACAGACCATCACTCACTGAATGTGTGTGTGTAATACACTGAAATATAGATATATAAATACAGAAAGGGGCAGAGCTGGTGGTGCAATTTGGCTGCTCTGGCAGTAGAATGTGATATCATTACTCTTGATTTTGGTACTTATGTATGTGAATAATAATAATAATAATAATAATAATAATAATAATAATAATAGTAATACACATTCTGCCCCTTAATCTTACATTGCCTTACATCTTCATTATACATATCTTTGGGGAAGGAAGGCAAACACTTCCACAAAGTAATGACAGAAAGGATTTTGAGCAATACATGGAGGACAGATTCCTCCTGCTGCAATACAAATTAGGAAACCCTTGTTCTTTTGCTCTCTTGCAAACTAGAAAAATAGTCAGTTTAGAAGAGATTTCTTTCTTTTTGTTTGTTTTTTTGCTTGAGCATAAGAAAATACTGAGTTTCTCTGCAAGCCTGCTAGGATCTGAGGCCAGGACCACAGGCATGTTTACCCTGACCAGCCATGCTCCAACCTGTCACACCCTAACAAGGATAAGGTAAAACTTGTAGCCTCAGCTCATCTCCAAGCTTTGTAGATGTGGGCAGTGCAGCATAACAGCACTTTGTTATACATAACTCCCTCAGAGGGAGGTGTCATGTAAGGCAAAGATTTTTGCAGCTTATAGCAGCTGTGTGTAATGGCTGCCACTTATCTTGTATCAAAATTCCTCATCTGATATTTTTCACATGAAATTTTTATGAAATATTTATTACTTAAAAACACCTCTCTGCAGCTGAACATAGGAACTAAAGGGCTCCCACCAGTGTGTGTCACAGGTAATGAATGTGGTGATGCTTGGCAAATCTCTCTTCCTCTCCCTGGAAAAGTCAGAGTCTACAGTCTGGGAATAGTCTTGTACTAAGGTACAGTGAGAGGCATTACAGCTCAACACATAACCAAACCAATATTCTTCAAAAAGTAATGAAAATACAGTTATATTAGGGGTCAGTAAACTTATCTGGAGGACTGCTAAATCCAAACCACAGCACAGTGCTGCAACCACTGAAAGCACCCGAGGCAGAGGGCCTGCAAGGATGGTGCTTCACATTTGTATTTCAATTCACCCTTCACTGTACTCAAGGAAAAATAGAGGTCCTTTTGTGAGGAGCTGAGCACAGCTCTTGCCAGCTGATGGGAAATGCACATGGAGGGATTTATGTGGTGGAGCTCCTGCCTGTGGATCACAAAACCCCAAGAGGATTAATGCTTCAGGCTGAGAAATGTGCACAGCAGTCGGTCTTGGCCCTGGATGGGAGAGTCCAGCAATTACTCACTCTTGCTCTGTTTTCTGGACACTGCAAATAAGCAGGCAAAGTAGCAAACAAAACCAAACAAATAAAACAAAATATGAGACTCTTTATAAGAAAGTAGATGTGGCATAGAATTAATGTACTGCACTAAAATACTCCTTGATCATAAATCTAAATGCCAACTAAAGGGTATTGTTGTTCTGGATCAAAACAAAGTATATTTATCTAAAAGACACCAAGGCAGACAGATCCACAGTATTTGTGGTTGAGAGACACATTTCTAGCCTCCAATTTAAAAGGAATCAGAACCATTTAATCTGTTCTTTTATACTGCCATCAGCCTGGGTTTCCGGGGGTATTTTCAGCAAGCATTAGTTTTCAGACACAGACATATCTATGATTTATTTATATGGGACTGAATCAGAAAATATTTAGCTCAAAACAAGGAAACAAGCCCTGGTGTCCATGGAAATTTCATTTTCAGACTAATTACAAGGTTTCAAGAGCCAGTTCATTTAAATGGCTAATTTATATTAGACAAATCTGGCTTTGCATAATATTAAGAGAACCATCTGAGTGGAAGTAAAATTACTCTTCATAGTAAAGAGCCATCAAGCCATCATTTCCATTTTCTAAAAAGTCATTTAAGTATTTTTTACACTGTTATGACCAGAAAACATATCACATCTGGATTTCAGGAGATTTCACTGCATAGACTAAAACATCAAAGTGGAAATATATTTTTTAGATCATGAAAATTTATCTAATTCTAAGTAGATGTACACTCAGTCAAGTTTCAGACATGGGGCACAAGCTGCATGCAAGATGGTTTGTATAGTAATTTTCGTTTTCCTACAATAACAGGCTTTGCACAGTGCTCACCATGGAAAGTGAGGGGCTGTGCCTTCTTTTGAGGAATGAGATCCTGCCCAGATTTTTCTTCTTCTTCAATTCACATCTGTGAGAATGTGCTGCTCTAATTTAGTGACTTAGCTGGAGATATTAGAAGAGTAGAAAACAATCATTGTAAACCTCATTAAAATGACTCAGGTCCAAGCAGGTCTGGTAGTTATGAAAGTATAAAATAAATTAAGAGGAAAATGCTGTTAAAATTGAAGAAATCAGAATCATGCAACTTTTTCCATTGCTTTGCAAGGCTCATCCCCTATCTGACTCAGATTCCACCTATTTCTAATAACTACCACAGCCATAAAAACAAAATTTCAGACTCTCTCTTGTGTCTCCTTCCTCACCCTAAGGTAATCCCTTTTAAAACCTTCTCAGTGTTTATCAAATCTGATCAGAGAGACAATGCTCAGAGATTGTGGAGGCCTGTTGCTCCATCCTGTTAAGCAAAGCATCTATGCTTTCATAATACCTAAATCTTCCAAAGTTTCAAAATACAGAAGAGCTCTGTAAATAGTGATAATAACCAGAATGGGTTTAACTGCTTGTGGCTGAAAATCAGGTAATTTCATCAAATTTACAGAGAAGTATTTGGGTTGTGATTAAATTTTTGTCCTGATTGATGTAAATACAATTGCTGAGGCCACACCAATTTTCCTAGATAGCTTTCTGCTGAGGGCACAAAGACTCTCTTCCACAGTTCCCCACATTACATGTATATATCCCTGAGCCTGCAGCATACATAAATTATAACAATAATCTATACTTATTTCACATTTTATTTTAAATACCTCATAATTAAACTATTTCTTGAAGCTAATGTAGTCTTAGAGGGAGAGAATAAAATTTTCTTATTAATTTTATTAGGAGCTGATTAAATATTTACCAAAATGCACTCTGACAAATCTAATTAGAAATGCTATTAAAAAACCCTTGCTTATGAAATATTTAAATGTCTGGAATAAAGCATTTTAAAACTGCATTTAGAAATTACATTGATTTTAAAGAGTGAAATTTTAAAATAAAAGTAAAATCCCCTGAAAAATAAATGCATTTCTCACAACCCCAATACATTTGTGAGCATTTTTCTGTAATAGCTTTGCAACACTGGCTTTTCAGGATGCTGAAATTCTCACATTTTCTGTGGAAAATTTTTAGCAATTTTGTGTAGCCAATATTTTTGTAACTGATTCAAACTGCATTTGCTCAGGTGAAAGTTAAATTCAGATCACAGAAGTACTCTCATGAAGCCACATCACTTTATTTTACTATCACAGACAGATCTAACCATGGACTAAAAACATTTACTGAGCCAAAATCAATTTTTCTCATGTCTGCTGCCTCTCAAACGTCTCTATGAGCATGAACAGCTCAATTTCAAAGGCAGATTCCTTGGAGGAAAGTGAATTCCAACATGAGCATCACTCCCATGCTCAGTCTTCTCCTTCCTCTCCCAGCAGCACCTGAGAAATGTGATTGGAACTGAGGCTTCTGCATTACCAAGCAGCAGGACATAATTTTGGGGTGGAAGCTGTTGATCTTGTGTTCTGTTTCAAGAACACTTAACTTTCTATATTCCTACAATGTTGAGAAATTACCCTTCTCAGGGAGCTCTGTGTGTGCTCCAGGGTAGGGGAGTAGTGGAGTGCTGTTCCCTATTCCCCTTCCAGAGTGATGACTCTTCATTTAAACTTTTCCTGGTACTTTGCATGAAAAGATGAAATTTTAGCTCTCCCTGCTCCTGTTCAGTGCATTGTGCAGTTGAATAGTCTCTTTTTTTTTTTTTTTTTAACCCACAGGTGGTTGCATGAAGGCAACCTCATCATTCAGCAGTATGGAAATGTGTCACATCACATAAAAATTAGTCACTGAGATGTGAGTAGGGTGATTTTCCCAGATTCCTGGATTATGAGGCAAAACAATCTTGTTTTGCAGCAATCTCAGTGTCCCCTACTATTTATGGTTCTTTTTGATAAGTGAGGAGTAGTCGGGAAATTCCTTGATGTCACTTTGGACAAAATTGCCCAAATTTGCCTTCAGGCATTGTTGCTGTATCTTTAATCATGTGGTGTTTCATCTACACCACATGATTAAAGATATAGCAAGTCTTTGAAGAACAATGCTAACTGACCAAAATTCATTTCATGAAGGGCATGGATGTGTCACACTAGCCAGCACTAACATGTGCACACTTCTTTTAAATCTCACCTAAGCCCAGGGAAGCCAGAAGATAAGGCAAATAGTTTTGGAATGCAGTGCCAAATATAGCCTGGGTACTTCAGAGAACAAGAAGGGGAAAATTTACTTGGTTTGCCCATTTGAAATAAGCCCTAACAACCATTTCATAGGGAATTCCTTTGAAGATGACACTTGAAATTTGGCAGAGCTGCTTCCCTTTTTTCCCTTGCACTCTTATGCATATGGCATACATGATGTGCATCTTAGAGCTCCTAGGAAATTTCTTCCACATTTGGTTACAGGCTTTGAAAAATTTCTCTGCAAAGATATGATTGAAATTTGTTTAACACTCAGAGACCCTGTCTGCAGTGAAATGTTCTTACCTGGGTCTTCAGGGACAGAGCAGGGCTTTCTCTTCAGCATCTTCTCTCTCTTTCAGAAGGGAGGGAGGTTAGTGGCAGAGCCTCAGAGATATTCTGCAGGGCTGTTTTGCACTCAGGTGCAGCTCTCACTCCCTTTACTTTACTTTTTTTTCCTGTGAAGAGTGCAGAAAGACATGGGAAGTTTAGCCTCTGTGCTCCAGCCCTCCTGAGGGCGGGATAAATTCTTTTCTGGTCTGTGTGTGCCTTGATGCTGGGCTGAGCCCAGACTGGAGAGCAGAAATCCCCCCTCAGTGGTGCCCAGGTCTTGTTCAACAGCAGGGGCACAGCAGTGGGGAAGGCTGTAGGGGCAAAACAGGGCAAGGATGCAGAGAAACTGGGAAGAGATTTGGATTGTAAACAGGAGGCAGAAGGCGGCAGAAGAGAAGGAAGAACTGAACAATGGAGATGGGGAACTGCAGGAGAAAACCATAAACAGGAGATTAAGGAGAGGGCATGTGTCAGAATCCAGGGAATTCCTCTGGCTACCCTGGAGGATTCCAGACCCTGCCCAGGGGGCTCAGAGACCTTGGCACAGAGCCCAAGACCCCTGTGTCTTTGATTTAGCCCTTGGAAAAAACAATTACCAGCCTTATATGAAGAATTATCGGCCGTGAAAGTTTGAGTAGAATGATAGTGAATTTATCACAAAGTGAAAAAATAGAATTTTTTGGGTTTTAGAATGGGGTTTCAGGGGGCAAAATGGAGGATCTGGGCATGTCCAGATGTCCAGCCTTTCTCCTTCTTCTTCTTGGCCTCCATCTTCTGCTGTGATGTTGGCACTTTTAGACTGGTTTAGAGTAGAAGCTCACTGTCTAACATAGGTGATAGGTATTGGAAAGTGATTGTAAACATTGTACAGGTAGTTTTTAGTACAAAAAATAACACCACTCAGGGGCAGGCAGAGTGCCTCGGACTGTCCAGCTGAGCAGACCTCGTCTAGACAGGAGAAAATATTTTATAGATAAGAAACAATAAACAACCTTAGACCAAGAAATGAAGAGCTCTGACTCCTTCTTCGACCACTGGGCTGGGAAAAGAGACTTTAGAACTCTTCTCAGGGTCATTCTGAGCAGCGAGAGAGCCCGAGAGGCAAGGAAGGAGTAGAGGTAGATGAGAGTGGGGTGGGAATGGAGGCAGGCTGTAGACACAGGGACTGAAGAATTTGCAGCCACTGGTGAATCCCATCCTGCACAACCTGGAGCTGAACTCCAGTAGTTGTGAAAAAATGAAAAGTTCACATATAATTTTTCCTATCCCTTCTTTTATAACTAAACAAGCATGGTAGCTGGGTAATCCAAGAACGGTCATTTACAGAAAAGGAGTTACACAGATAAATAGGGTGAAGATACTGGTTATGTGACAATTCTCAACTCTGACTATTATAAAATCAGAGATGATAAGAGAAAGAGGGGCATAAGTAAAGGAAAAAAAGAAATAAAAAGAGGATAGAAAACAATAGACTTAATGGAACAGAAATGCTGTGAAGATAAGAAGTCAGAATTAAATTGGGAAATAAAAGAAAAGAAGATAACAATGAAGGAAGGTGCTAGAATAGAATTTCCTAAAATTTCTGAAAGCATGAGTGTGCTTTCTCTCATCTGTCTCTGTATGACTTCCAGCGGGTCCAGACACCTGGTAAAACATTTTTGGTGGTGCAATAGCAGAAAGGATCTTCATTAATGAGTTTATTAGTCATACAGGTACATAACTGTGCAAAACCAGTAGTAATAAATGTAAAAATAATATAAATAATTAAACGAAATCTCAGGCATGGAAGACTCAAGCTGCTTGCCTGAAGAGTTGAAGAATGCACCTAGTTCAGCCCCAGAGTACTAAATCTGGCAGTGTAAAATGAATTAATTATAGCAAGGGCTCCCTTGCCATAATTTTGTCTCTAATGTACAAGGTCACTGCCTAATCCTCATCTGGGAGGCCAAACCCAATCCTCACTTCACCCATATTCATACAGTGAGATGATTTCTGATGCAGAGCATTTGGCTTTAAAAAAAGGCTTCAACATGTCTGGAAATCCCTTGGGAGCCTCCTACAATACATGACCTCTTTGTACCACAGGGGCCTTGCTTGTGCTTAAAGGCCCAAAGTTTCTGAGCTCAGAAACATTATCCTTTACACACCTGCGTGATGCTGTCTTTAGCCTGTGAACTGGGATGGGGTTTTGCTCAGTAATAGTAAAACACAGGAGCCAGGGCCTTGGAGTGATGATTAATAAGTAGCTATCACCCTTTACTTCATGGTAGGCACCCTACAAGGAGCTGAAAGGTTTGGACTTGAATTTGTGCTCCTGGTCAAAACTATGTATGCAAATTCTTGGACTTCATTAAAATTGTAAAACAACCACTTGATTTTTCTGATGATAAAAACTCAGAGCTGCAGTTTCACAACCAATTAAAATAACACAAGTAATGAAACAGAAATATGCTAATTGCATGTCATAAAAGTGCCTGTCTCCAGATGCATTTTACGTTGCCTATTTCCTCTCCATAAAAATGTACATATTTATCTCTTTTCACTAAGCATAAAATGAAAACCAAATTATGGTCTTTTATGCTTATCTGGAAATAAATATTAAAACTAGACATCAGCTTTACTGGAAGCAAATTTATTTATCTTCTTCATCTCAAGGGACTTTTAAATGAAGGGACATTCAACCAAGAGTCAGGGAAGGCAAAATGATCATTGATCAGCTGAGCTTTCCATGAGTCTCCAACATTGATCCTAATATCTGTGTGCCCCCTAGGCATTTGTATGTCTAGCAGCATAACATTATGACAAAGAATTTTGGTTTACTTTCATATTAGAAACAAAAGAGCAAATACTTTCCACTGAATTTTTTCAACAGTTTTCAGCTGAGGAGAGAGACATTACAAAAAAGGTGTCTGTACGACATTAGGAGAGCAAACATTATGCAAAAAGGAAAAGGAAACTCCCACCCTGTGTTTTACAGTCAATTCCAATTACTAAAATTAAAACCTAGATTATTGGTTTTGGCACTTGGTTTTTCCCTCTCCTCATAACTCTTTAATTTTGGTGAGCAGAACTACAACACTGTACATTAAGAACAGGCTCAAGGCCAACGTTCCTGACTTTCCATCTGGCTGAAACGTGGCTGGAGCTGGCTGTGGGTGACCTGTGGGGAACATCTGTGGGGTGTCCTGAGGGACTTCCACATGCCTATGACTCAGAGCTGCCAGGTAGTCGTGAGTGAAACACAGACCTTTAATTTTGGAAGTATAAAAAGGAGCCAGAATCTTAATGCACTGACTGATAGCTGCTGCTGTCTGTGCACTGACTGCAGTGGAAGATGATGACTCAGGCTAAAAAAAATTGAAAAATAAATACATAAACTTCTATGTTATACATATCATAACATCAATATTTTAGAAGTACTGAATAAATTGCTTAGATGTATTGCTCCTGGCCTGAGTCAAGCTTACAGCTAACTTTTTATAATTAAATCATTTATTCTAAACGTGCAGCAAACCAATTCACTCATGCTGAGGAGGAAAGCCAGGTGTCTGTAACTCACTCTCATTGTTGCAGCATTTAAGCCTAGGTGTATATCTAGTACTATTTTTACAGGTCTGTTTCTTTTGCCACTGTGATCTCCCAGTTCCAAAATAGATGCAGTTGGGAGACCCCATAGCATGACTTCCTCACATCACTTACCCCACAAGCCCAGCTGTTCAGTGTAGAAATTCAAACTGATCAACTAAGGAGTCTCCAATACAGAGGATCACAGAAATTCAGGACAGAAATCAAGAGCCCAAGGATGGTGGAGGAATTCTTCAGGATAGAGTTTAGGAATAGAGAGAAGGCAGGTGGGTGCTTGCTCTTGCAGCTACATGCCAAGCAATTTCCATCCAACATCCTTTCTGCCTTCTCTTCCTGCAAACCCAAGTTTCTAGTTCCTCCATACCTGAGATAAGCTTGCTTGCTGCTGCACACACCTCTGAGGCCATGGCAGGAGATTTGTTAATCTCTGATGATTGTTAAGCCTCTGATGAGAGCACAGGAACTAATTGAACTGTTATCATTGAGCATCTCAGCCCATTCTTCCCTCAGTTTAAATCAGTGTGTTGCAGCTAGGTTATTGAAATACAGATTATCAAAAGGCTGCTCCCTTTGTGTATATGCATCACTAAATCACACAGAAATACAAAGCAGCTGCACTGCCTCTTCTGTAGGAACTGCACTTGCTAAAGCTTTCTGGAAAAGGCAAAAAGTCAGAAATTTTTTGTCCCCTCCATCCATAAAATGGAGACAAAGTTATATTGCACAAGAGGTGGTGACAGGGAGGAAAACTCAAAAAAATAGTCTAATTCTGCTATTTTATCCATCAGAAGAATGTCCTCATAAAAGCTGTCAATTAGAAAGCTGTCACAGGAGCCACAGCAGGCAACTGACTGCCCAGAAGTGGCTTTTGTCCATGCATGCATGGATGGATCTTCCTCTTCTGTAGCAGAGAAGGTCACACTTTGGGTTTGTTTCTCCAGACCAGCTTCTACACAGTGCTTGGCAAGCAGCTCAAGTAAATAACTGATGCATTTGTAGCATTTATTTCCTAGAAGTCCTGAAAAAATGTTGTCACTGTTGGACACGAAATAACACGACACAGACACGCTGCTCTTTCAAGGTAAAAAGAGACTTTTTTAATTTCTGACTCCAGCATTTATAGGTTTCCAAAAGTGACACTGGATTGGAGGGTGAAAGTGCCACCTCTCCAATGACACTGGACAAACCAACAGTCCATCAAATTTCTCCTCCTCCAATAAAGAATGCAAACCAATAAGTTATTTACATAAGTTGTGTGAGAAAGTTCATTACAAGATTGTAAACATCAGAAGGCTTAGAAAATCTTAAAAAATCAGGGCAAGAAAATTTTCTTTCTATTTTCTCCAAACAGGTGGCAGCCTAAAGGGTAGAAAACTGAATCCCTTGCAGGGATCACTCTTGCTCTGCTAAGCCCTTGGGGCAGACTGTGCAACCAGAGATGTGGAAACTCCATCAACTCCTGGTCAGTCAGCCCTGGCAGAGAGATCCAACCAATGCAGACAGTGACCTGCTGCTTTGGCTTTAAACAGGAGAGACAAAAATGAAGCTTTTAAACTATTTTCTATTATGAAACATGAAAAAAACAGTACTAAGAGTGAAAAATTCAGTGCAGGAAATTACAGCTCTGTTTCTTTGAAAATCCAGCACAGCCTGCTCCAAAAACATCTGAGCCTACAGTGCTTCAGAGGTGTTGGAAAGTGTCTGTGAAACAGCAGGAAACTGGAAGATCAAGACCAAAGTCAGACGTGTGGCACAGATGTGTTAACAAAAACTGTGTTTCTTGGCTATAATTCAAAATTTTATACTCAGTCATATTGGCCCTTAAATGACAACTTTAATTTCCTTAGCATGCCAATATTATTTTTATAGACTTTTCAGTCAATGCTTTTTTTTTTTAATTTTTATAGCAAGTTATTAAGTACAGGGCTTTAAAAATAGCAAGTATAAATCTTTAATAGCTCTAAGCTGTAGCTGAACATAAACTAATAAATCTGTTAGTATTTATTGCCTTACTTCTACCTCCATGCAAAAGCCCAATCCTGCAATTGCCTCTAGAAGAATATTAAGCAATCAGAGACCTTAGATACAGCAACAAGCTGGATGTGGTCCCACCTAATTCCAACCTTTCTGAGCTCAGCTGAGCTCATAGCCTGTCATTTCTAGATAGGTATTAAGTCATTGCCTTGAATTTAAAATAGAAATAACATCATTAATAAAAAACAGGACAGCAAAAAAACAGCATTCACAATTATTAATATTAATTAAAAAATGAAACCTCAGATTGGACTGAAACTTTTGACATCTGTTTTAATGGGTCTCCTTCAAAGGGACAGCTCTGTGAACTAAAAAACTGGTAAAAGAGCCACAAGGAGGAGCAGGTAATTTAGAAAAGCAGGCAAGACTTTGGTTTTTTTATCAAGAACATGCATGACTGAAAACTGTATCCAAACCCAAAATATTTAACTTCACAGGCAAGGGTGAAGTCAAATATTAACTTCTCACTGATGGGTCCTAATTTTGGAAATTGTTTTCTTCAGCACAGGTATAAAATATGTAGATAAATGGTCCAGTGTCTCCCATGATTAGTCCCTACAGTATTTTATTGTGAGTATTTCAGTCAGCCAGTTGGCTTCTTTTCTCTTCACTGAATCCAGCAGGAATTTTGCTTGCAAATTTAGAAACTAAACAGAAAGGAAGAAATTCATTGCCATAGGACATGCTTGCTAAAACTTAAAACTACAGCAAACACTACACAGCTTAAAGAAATTTTAAGGAAATTGTAACTATTCTCCCTAGACAAGTGATGTTTTTTTCACTTATAACAGTGCTCAGAATTGAACAAATATCCTCAAAAGTCAGACATGCATGGCACCTTGCCATTAACACAATAAACCCTGCTGGTTTATACCTGGTCTTCTCAAACAGTGCCTGAGATCATCTCCTGCTTGTTTCACAATGCCAGGACAAGAAATGGCCATTCCCAGAGGTGGGCTAAGCCACTCTCACATCCATTCACTTCCCATAACTCACAAATAACAAAAGAAACCTAGTGCAAGCAGCACTTAGTTCATTTCATGCTTTAGTTTGTGGGAGAAGGGATTATTTTACATTCTTGATCACTTAGCTGTTGATTCCACAATACATGATACATGAGCAGGAGGAAAAGAGCCATATAAGCATCTACACAAAAATCTTGAATGATAAAAAAAGGCATGCTAAACACCCTAATGTGCATAAAAGGCAGTTATTTCAGGCCATCTAACAAACACTCCCCTCATAACTTATCACAAACAGTCCCAGTCAATTACCCATTCAATGCATTCAAGTGAACAAATGCTGCCTATTGAATAGGAAGCATAATTCAGGCTGAATTCAGACTTTTTTTTTTTTTGTTTTTGTTGTTTATGATTAGTTCTCAAGCTTTATTTTACTTGGTTGAATGCAATTAGTAGCTCGATGCCAGACTTAAGAATTTCTGCAAAGGGGTATTTATCCCCACTTTTCTCTTTGCAGTTTGCTGTGAATCCTCAGCATTGAAATGTATTGACCTGTATAAAGATCAGAAGTACTTTTTTTTTTCCTTTCTGTGTCCCAAAGACTTGAATTTAATTTGTAGTGCCAGGTTTATAGAGTAATACTTATTCAATTCTCCTTGAGTTCTCATTCTGTACAGCCAAGACCTTTTGTGCTTCAAATTTGCTCTTTTTATGAACAAATAGTTTTAGAAAGCAAAAATAAAAAATAACAATAAATGCACAAGCAACCTTTATACAGCTCTTCACAATCTGAATCTCCTGTTCTGACTTTGCTCATAGACTCTGAGAAATTTGGGTATTTTATTCCTTTATTCTTCTCCTTAACCTACAATTAGTGAAAAAGAAAATAACACTTTTCCTAAGGTATTGGTTAACAGGGCACACCAGCAAAGTGAGATTGCAATTTACTGCCTCTTTTAAGCCACCAGGAAATGTCAATGCATTTGTAGTCCCATAAAATTAAGGAAGTCTGTACGCAGTGAGCCTATTTCTATATATAACTCCCTCACCCATCATCCACAGATGGCACATTTGAGATGACGAACACAGTAAAAACACTGAGCCACTATGTTTATCTAAAACATGTATTTTTAATTACGTACTACAGGCCAGCTTTCTTCACAGCTTTCACAGTCGGGAAGGAATAATTTGTTTACACTTGACTAAAGCAAGTATTTCATTTGCCTGTTAATATGGGGCACACATTCCAAGATGGAGCTGAGGAATATAGCAGCAAAGATCAACAAATATTAAAATAATGTGCCAAAGCCTGCCAAGTATAATCATTGGGGCACATTTAACACAAACTACACTTGTGTGATAAACTCTGTAATGTTCATGAATATCAGAAGGGCCTACATAAAAAAAAAAGGGTCTTTTTCTTGTTAGATTTATAAGGCTGATCTGCAATGACGGTGAGCAAAAGAGCCACTTCTCTGTCCCTGCCTCACAACTATGCACTTTGCATTGTTTGCTTTTCTGTCACTGGAATGTTGTCATATACAGCAGAGGTCCTTAAAGTTTCAACAGCAGACTGGCCCCACAGATAAATCACAGCAGTAAAAACCAGTGTTCCTGTGTCCTCTTGATCTACTTATATCCCTGTTTTCTCTTTTTTAACTGGAGCTCCAAATGCCACATTTTCTGCAGATCCAGGCATAAAATGTTATAAACCTACTAAGCACCAACTGAAATACATTCAAACACTAAACGTGGACAGGCAGCATTTCATGAGCAGTGGGACAGATAAGGACACAAATACCTGCAGTCAACCCCCACATCTTTTATAGCACTCCCATGTTCCCAAGCACAGCTTTTTTTGCAGCCTCTATTAGTTCACTCCTGCCTGGAAATTCTGTGTTTAAGGCCTGGCAAGAAAAAGGTGCCCCATGGCTGTCCTCTGTGAATGGGCAAGGGGCAGAGTTCTTGCTTTTCTACCAGTACTGCTTGTATCCATCCCCTCACCCCATTCCCAGTATCACAAGGATACTGGGAATTCAAGATCTTTCAGCTCCCTGAATTATAACAAGAATGCAATAGCCTCAAAAACTACTGGGAGGAATGAAAGGTATGTGGGCAAGCAGGCTAGAAACCAACAAAATGTACATCCTTTGTAGATAATTGGTATTCAGACTTAAAAATCAACAATAAGACTAACCACATACAATAACTCTCATCTCAAACTGTTTTACAAATGAATAGCAGAGATCATTTCATACTCTTCCAAAGTGAAGCCTTTGGAACAAAGCTGCAATTCAATAAGGCACGTCAACATCACTAAATAGTCTTGGGACAGGGAATGAAAAGGGATTCTGCAGGCAGTGTAATTCCCAGCAAGAAGCAGATTAAAATTCTGTACTAAACAGAAAAAAAATCTTTTTTTTTTAATGTAATGCAATGCAAAGATATCACAAGGGTAGCTAACAGTGGAGCTGGAGGGATGCGCAGCCTCAGAGCCTCTCTCAGGACGTCCTTCCTTACATAAGTGATTATATCTTTTACTGACAGTCCAGATGAAGATGTTGGGAATATCCACATGACCAACCATCAGCACTTTCAGTACAGAAGTGGCTAAATTGGAAATGGGTAATCTGTTCTGCTGATGCCACTCCTTGGGCATAGATTACTCCTTTCTCCCCTGCCTGACCTTCCCCATGACACTGCAGGGCTTTTGCAAACTCATTCACACAAATTTTGTCTTTGTCCAAGTTGTCTGCCCAAGTTTGCCATTTTCCTGTGAGAAAGCCAATTTACCTTTGCTTTATTCAAATAGATAGACATGAGGTAGGTGAAGCCTACCAAGATGATGTGGGGGAGAGCACAGATCTGAAAGAATGTGAGAGACTGCAAGGACTACTTGATTATAGATTATGTGATGTGAAATAATGGGTGAAGGAAAAGAGAGAGGTTAAAAAAACCCCCTAAAATTAAAAAGTGCCTGGCTTTGAAAGCTAGGAGAAGTAGTATACTTTGAGGATAAAAGTGCTAAATTTATTCATTAGTTTATGTCTTTGAGAATTTTTATAAAGTAGCTTTTCTGAAGGCAGCATAGATTCCTTTCCTGGCTGCAGAGGAACTGGACCACAAACTGATGTGCTACACAAAACCAGTGCTCCCTGCACTCCCAGGTGCCACACACTGGATTAACTGATCCTGAAAAAGGTGGACACTTCTTGGAGGTGCCTACCTGAGCACTGATGCAGTCCCTGACTGCTTAACTGTTGCACTAAGGTAGAAAAGTTAGAAAAGTGATAAAAGAAAGGTCTCATAAAATCAGGCCTGCTCTGTTAGATCAGTGGCTTGTAATTTCTTCTAAGCAAAGAAAAAACTTTGCAAGTTCCCATGTGAAAACAATCCTGGTGTGAACAGCTCGTTAACATAACAATCTATTCCTGGGTAAAAATACAACTAGCACCTGCATAAACATTAAATCTGTCCCATGAGAATCAGTGAAGAAAATATGTAAACAATTTAAGAATAGAGAGATTTCATGGACAAGAAAAATACCTTTTACTAACCAATAGGATAATTGGCAAGAAAACTACTAACCAATTGGAGTCACACAGGAGGTCAGTAGAACTGTATAAAAAAAGGAGAACATACAGCACAAAACCAAGCTTTTGCTACATTTCTCAGTGTGTCATTTCTGTCTGTCTCTACTACAACAATCTCTTAGATCTGATGGATTTTCAGCATAGGCTGAAACAACTTACAGGACATCTTCTATGTTTCTGTTTTTTCGATGTGCTGCTACAAAAGTCTCTGCTGCTGAAATGGAGTCAAATACAATTTGTTTAAGAAGTCCTGTGTTTAAACCACCAAACTTTTACAAGTTGCACATGCTCAGGGAGCCTGGAGATGTCATTGCTCCAACTTTAAAGCGTTAACCAGTGACTGGTGCAAAAATGAGCATTTCAAAACCACAAAAAAATTCTTGGGTCCAGTTTGTGAGTTACATTCCCAGTATCCTCACATCCCAAAGTCACTATGTTACTAAATGTGAATGATATTTACTGCAAACAGAGTGTCCAGGAAAGCATTCTCAGCCTTCCAAAGCAATTTTCCAGCCTCTGATTTCTGGTATAAAATCGTTACATGTTTCTTCTTCTCAACTATGCAGTAATTTGAATGGAGTGTGGTTTGCTGCAGGGAATTAATCAGAGGAGGTGGCTGAACTTCACTTTCAAGTCATCAGTCAGGACAGACAGAATCAGTGGCAGGGGTCAGTGGAGTGAGCCACAGCTGTGAGGACAGGAATCCACCTTCAAAGTTTTATATTTACTTTTTAAAGGGCCAGAAAGAGATTCGGAAGGTCACAAAATCTTGGCTTGTAGCCTAATGCCTACAGGCTCATCACCCTCTGTGCTTGATCACTGACTACACTGCAGATGATCTCAGGAGCAGAGACCTTTTCATCCCCTGTCTGGAATAGCCTGGTGGCCTGAAATTGATTTTCTTTGACTTTTAATATTCAGAGAAAATATTAAGATATTTAAGCACTTTATCAGATTGCACTTTATCACAGTATACATGAACACATGCAGACCTACATTATGGAAGACAATGAAATGAAAACAAACTATACTACTGGAAAAGCTTCTCTTTAGAGGAATTATACAAAAAAAAAAAAAAATCACATAATTATTCTTTAGCTGCAGCCAAAAGAGCTAAACTGAAATTTCAAGACTACACATGAAATGGTCATTGCCTAAAAGTTATCGAGCCCCCCTGTCAAATTAAAGTCACCAAATGCCACACTGCCTTTCCCAGGGGTTGTGCCATATAACAAATCAAAGAGGATTAAGTTTGTTAAAAAGTTTCACCAGTGGGTTTAAAGTTTCTGTATTGAAATCAGTACAGGCTGGGCAATGACATCAGTGGGACTGTCAGATCAACATTAATGCTTTGGAAAAACTTGCTGATGATATGCAGCACTTTAGCTAATTGAACTTCCTCATTTATAAATGCAATAAAAGATTCTATATTTGTAGTTTCATCTGCAGAGAATTGTTTTTACCACAATAAAAAGAGTTTTACATCCTCCCTCTCTGTTGAACCACTCATTTATTTTCCTTACAAAACATTATACACAGATGTACACAGACTGCCTTTTCTTTCTGAAGTCCCCCATCCATATCTTGGTTGCTTAGTTTTAGATACATTTTCAAGATTACTAAACTGAATTTCCACTTCCATTGCCTTTAAACTAAAAGAAACACATGACAGCCTTGATCTCCTCTCTAATATAGGGGTGTCTTCAGATGTTAACACCAGTACATTTAATTCCTAGACTAAATGACCCATTTCAAATACTACCTATCTTTGAATTTCCCTTTTTTCCATTCTGCTTCAACATAATCTATAAAGAGATGAGAATACTGGCAAAATGTGTGAAATTGTTTCTTTGCTAATCACATATATTTAAACATCAAAAAGATTTGTATTTCTGCTTAGCTAAAATATATTAAATTGCCATACAGTATTGTCAAAACTATGCTCATGTCCTAGATTTGCTGTTTCCTGTACATATTGGAAATAATTTTTTTCCTCTTTTTGTTTTACTTTTGGGGAGAACACAGGAAGAATTTCTGTTATTTTCATAATATGGCCCAGAAAAGTCACTGCCACTGCAGTTTAGCATAACCTTTCTGCCATCTGAGGATTTTTTTAATCATTATAGGTCACTGAAGTTCACATATTGCTAGTAAAACCCATGTTAACATTCTTTTCAGGCCACTGCACAGTGACTGATTCAGTCTCACATCCAATCTGGCTCAACCAGCCCAACCTCTTGAAAACAGACATTATATATACTAGAGTTGTGTAACCATAGTTTGATCCAGAACATTTAGCTGGGAAAAAGAATGAGGAGAAACAAAACCACATGACAACCGGCATGGTGTTCAGCAGATAGTTTTGATATTAAAAGGTGGAAAAATTGCTTTTTAGTAACATATCTCATTTCCTAAAGAAAATTCTCATTTTGATGAAGCATTTGTTATTTTTAAATTTTTAAAAATCACAAACAAACAAAAAACTCAAAAAACTTCTCCTAGGCAAATAACTAGTGGGAAAAAAAGGCTTAGAATTAAAATTTTTGCCCTGTTCTTCTAAGTGCTTCTAAGTCTTCTGATGTTTACATTCTTGTAATGAATTTTCTCACGTGCTTTTCTCTAAATAATTACTGCTTTACAGTCTTTTCTGGAGGAGGAGAAATTTGATGGACTGTTGGTTTGTCCAGGGCCATTGGAAAGGTGTCACTGTCACCCTTCAATTCACTGTCATTTTTGAAAATCTTTAAGTGTTGGAGTCAGAAATTAAACTTCCCTTCTTTTTACCTTGGAGGTTCCAGTGTCTGCACCAGTTTACTTCATGTCCTATAGTGACATTAAAATATTCTGCTTAACCAAAGTGATGTATAGCTTAATCCAAGAGAAAGCATTTCAGAGATATTTTCAACATTCTCCAGGCACTAACGAGGGCCGCCATTAATTGCCATCTATCAGTGCTTGAGTCAAAGAAATTCTTACAAGCAGAGCCAGGTTTAGCACACACCCCAAGAAAAGCAGAGCAGCAGGAGGAGCTCAGGCAGGACTGCAGAAGCTGCTGGGATGGAGGGAGGGATGGATTCTGCAGCCCACACTGAGCAGAGCACCAGTGCAGAGCTCCCATGGCACAAAAACAAAACTTGGCCACTGAGGACCGACTCCTGTGCCCTCAAACAGAGCTTGGAGAGCAATAAAACATTCTACAGCAAGCCTAGGCACCAAAGCCTTGCCTGGATGGTTTTCCTCTGCTTGGGCTCTGAACAGTCTTTCTTCTACCAGACAGCCATTTATACCAAATTTCTTTCCTAGCTTCTCAGCTTCTAGACATTTTTTTTGGTGACTTTTTTGTTTTGTTTTTTTTTTTAATGATTCCACTCAGCACCATCTCATAAATTAACAACAAACGACTTGTGGGAGAGACACGGCACGTTCAGAAGGAGTGTCACAGCTTTGGGCACCTAAATAAACCTGCTTAAATTAGGTCACTAAGGGGCCATCTGAACACTCGTTGCTCTCTTAAGGGCACAAAGAGCAAGCATTTTCTAGGGGATAGTTCAGCACCTCTAGGTGAGGATCCCACCCCCAGTTACAGTGAGAGTCTAGAAAATGAAGCTGGGTGCCGCAAAAATGTATTATTTACTCCTTTGGATATCTTAATAATTTTTTTGGTTTTTGGGGTAGGCTTTTTTGAGTTTTTTATACCTAACAAAAGAGGAAATTATATTTTTTCGTTTATACTTGGGGGGAGGAGATTTAATCTTGGTGTACAATAGAGTGATTCTCTATAGAGAAAGGACTATGGCTGCAAGTTTTCCTGATGCAGTTTTCTGACACCGCTAGAACATGATCAGGTGCTGTTTCTGCAGAGCTGAAAGGCATAACTGAGGCAGCCAAAGCATAGATTTCTATAACATGTTCCTAAATAAAGATATATATTTGAGTTAAAGGGGCATTGCTCGAGGAGTTTTAGCCTGCAATGTGTGGAGTAAAACTTTGGTTAGAAGTTTGGTGAGGAATAAAGTAGCATATGATATCAAATATTGTGTGACACTAAGATAAAGTAGGCGAATGCAAGTTACTGAGGTGCTTTGAATCTTTTTCCTCACAATCCTTTTGAAAAAAAACCATGACATTTTCTCAGATTGATTGCTGAACTTTTATGCCTTTCACTTAGTCATAATTACACTACTTCAAAGCAATAGGGAGGGGTTTATCACTGCTGTGTTTTGTTTGGGTTTGTTCTAATCATTATTAGAACATATAATACCCAATTTTATTATTTTTACAGTTTATATGATTTTCAGGTACATGATGACATCTGTGTAATATAAACACACAATATGACTTTCATATGCTCCAGTGTAAACCTTGTCCTTTGCCTTACCTGTAAATCCTCCCAGAAAACTCTGAAAGTACATTCTAAATTGCTAGGATTAGTAAGAGCAGATTACCAAAGCAGTCTGAAATTAAAACTGGCACAGATTATAGTGATTTATAGTGTACCTGCCACTTGCACCTGTCAGGAACAAAAATGTGAGACTCCCATCACCAATCTCTCCTAGGACATGCAAAGGGAATTCAGTGTTACCTGCAAAGGATGAGGGTGCAGTGCAGGAGAAGAAAACACTTTTGTGTTCTTCTTGTGACCACCCACTCACAGGTACATTTGTTGTGATAAATAAGCATTGAGCTCAAGCAACCAGATCTTTACAAGGGATCTTTACCTTTTTTAGTTTGGTTAGAACTCTAACATACACACTTTATAACTAGGCATAACACAATTTCCTTCTTCTGGGCCATACTACCTTTTTTTCCTAGGTGCATGTTTGATGATGGAAGGTTCTCTGACTTCCCAGTCTTCAGGTATGCAAACAATTTTTTTTTTTGTATTGTGGAGTGGAAGCACCAATATATAGAAAATAATCAAATTACTGAAACCCTGGTGTTGCCTGTGGAGTCATTCCAGGGTTTTATGGAAAGCAGATCAAGCCACCAGCTGCAGATATTATCAGACCCCTTGGAAAATTAAGGCTATGGTGGGGTTTTTTGGTTTGGTTTTTTGTTTGGTTTGCTTTTCAATTGTTTTCTCCTAGCTAATGAAAGCCCTGGAAGAAGAGCAGAGTTGGTTTTGCTTCCCACTTAATTGTGTGCTCTCATTAAGGCCAGGAGAGACACTGGGAAGCACTTGGGGAATGGGATTTGCTCTCCAGATCCAAGTACACAACTGCTTTCCCATTGCAAGGGATAACATCTGATGCCTCAAAATAAGTCACCTTGATAACACAGGAAAACACTAGGGGAAATATTTCCAGAGAGACAGAGCCTTTTCTTGTGCTATTTGCCTCAATACCCAGTGGTGCCAGTTTGTACCAGTGGAGGACAGCCCCAGTTTGTGGTGAGTATCAGAGAGTTACATTTTTGTACAACCAGTAGTTCACCATTTTGCTACAGTTTGTGCAGATATTCATGCTGGGAAAGTGCAAAATATTTTCTCAAACCTCATTTTTCTCTTTTTATCTAAATCATCAATTTGGATTCCTGATAGCTAGTAAGTTATGACAAATAAGTTAGAGCATCACGATCTTCATGTACAATATGACTGAAAAAGGTACTCACAGTCTCTTGGGTTGTAGATTTTAGAATATCAATTTAAATGCAGATTTTTAGGTCTCTGGTTAAGCATCCATGAGGGATGTCTCTCATTTGATTAAAATACCAGTACTGAAAATATTTTGGATTTAACATATTCTTCCACACTGTGAACACGATTAATAGGAAGCCCCAGAGAGGATAAAGTTTCAGGGATGAATTTGAGGGAATTTTCAGGTAATGCAGTAATTCTCCTAGCAGACTTACTTCAACATAGCATAATCACAATATACTTTCAAAGGAGTTAACACATTACAGCAAATGCCTAAGTAATTTTTCCTTTTGTCATCAAAATTAATATTTACCTGTAGAAGAACTCTTGACCAAGGAGTTCCTGCTGGTGAAAAGCCAAAAATTGTAATTTACCACGTTGCATCTTGACTGTGTTTCAGGCAGCCCTGAAACTAAAGTCTTTGCACTGATTAAGTGGAGATGTATTATTTGGCTGTATAGGTACAAAGCTCTAAAGCTCTGCACCAAAACTGATTGAAAATGGTATCCTCTTTCACAGCTCAAACCAACTTTATGAAGTTTAGGCAGACCAGCCAGGCCAACTCAACTGGATAAGATGGATCTCTCTGAAACTTAGGATAGCATCTTCCAGTCATGTCTTTGCTGCATTGAATGCATGCCTGAAACCCAAATTATATCAAACAACTCCAATAAGGCAAATAAATGCTTAAGTATTTCCAGTTTTAAATTATAAAAGATCCCCATCCTCCCAAAAAAAAGTTTAAAAGAAATTGGAGCTAAATATGGCTTCATTTCAGGAAGCTGTATAGCAATTATGAGATACCAAGAAAAAGCCCTTCAGCAAAACTGAAAATTTATCACTGCTGATTCTTGCTTTAGGAATTGCATTACTCTCTAAAACAACCTTGAAACCAAATGTCTTTTATAGATAGGGTTGTCTGACCTGATCTACAAAGCACAGAAAGAAGTCAAGCTAATGTGAGTTGTATTTATTTTAATTTTAAGCCTAGTGAAGGAAAATAACAAAAGTCTGTCATAAGTGGGCTGATAAGAAGCAGAAGGATGTTGCATGATAACTTGGGCATGTCAGAAACTATACACACGTTTCAGAACAGAAAGGCTTCCTTCCCTTTCCATCTGGCTGTGACAGTCTCAGCCTTGTCACTGAAGGACTGCTGCCCTTGCAGTGATGGATTCAGATCCCCATGCAGAGCTAATTATTCAGTCTGCTCCTGGCCCCAGAGAAATGAATTTAAGGCAAGATAGGAGACAGATATCTCCTGACAGATAACAATGTATGAGGAACTATCACTCAGCATGATGATCAAAAGGGAAGGCATGCCAGCAGCCAAACATTCCTCTAGTCTTCCTGAGGCCAGGGACAGTTCAGTGAGGATGGTGAGGGACATAATGAGACACTCTGAGATGCTTACAGAGCTCCTCTTGGTGTCTGACTCCCCAAGTCCTTTCAAAAATATTGTGTTTGCTCAGTGCAGTTCTTTATTTCTCCTCCTTCTGCAGATGTTGTCATAAAGCTGCTGGTCTGAAAATAACATAAACCTTCCAGCATCACTAACATTACATCAAACAAAGTTCCAGGGACCTCTGGAGCACAGCAGAGACCATAACAGGGAGTCTCATCTTAGTCCTTCTGGGAATGAGTCATATATCCAGCTTGGACTCTGTCTTGAGTGACTCAGCAACAAGAGAAGTCCTCCCTGACTTTCATCATAGAACACCCAGCTTGTCCTTCCTCTATCTCTCACTCTCTCTAGCTCTGCCCATCTGAGGCAGCTCCCTAATGCATTTAACCTCCTGCAGCTGTGGTAGAGAATATTTTATTGCTCTATTTCTTTAAGTCCACTAAGTGACATCAGTCACTGAGGCTGATGATGACCAGAAATGTCATAAGCATCACAAGAGTCAGAGCCACACAGCCACCTTAGTTCACATTTTTCTACTTCTGA
The DNA here is from genome assembly GCF_027887145.1 of Ammospiza caudacuta. Classification (NCBI taxonomy): domain Eukaryota; kingdom Metazoa; phylum Chordata; class Aves; order Passeriformes; family Passerellidae; genus Ammospiza; species Ammospiza caudacuta. Next base: position 12,629,106 of record NC_080597.1, on the reverse strand, counting down.
AATAATTCTATTTTCCAATCTCATCTGAATCATCTAATGATTTTAACTGAAATCATCAGGTACAGCAGATTTAGATGATTAGAAAGCCTTCAAGATACACTTACTCTTCTTTCAAAACAGCAATGGGCAAACTTCTATGCAAGTTGGAAATGTAAAAACCAAAAGAAGTAGTAGTTATTTAATTGCACCACAGAGAATTATTTCACAATGCAGCATGTTGTGTTTAAAGTTTAATAATACAAACCTGTAAAAGTAAAGATCCCCCCCCTCCGCCGCATCAATTCTATCAGATTTTCCTTGCCAGTGATTGTGGGTGAGCATGGTGGTTATTATTCTGGAACAAACAAGAGCCTGCACCTTATTCCTAGCCCAGAAATTCCTCAGTAACCAGTTGACATCAATGCTGTGTCTCCATAGGCACAGAAAATCAAAGAATAAATCTGACCAGCTCATACTCCAAACTCTGTTTGAAAGTCTTTTTTGTATTGCCTGCAGGATGGAAGACTGGATAGCAGAATGAGTTGTCCAGCTGTTGAGGGAAAAAATAAAATCATCAACACTGCTTACAAGTCTTTCATCTGAATGCCACTCATCTTGCTAAAGTCTGCAGTGGTAACAAAGACCAGGTAAGCAACAAGCATTAGCTACAGAAAAGGAGCAAAAATAACTTGCAACACCTCAACTCCTTTTTCCAAATAGTTCCTGAATCACAGCAGATTTTTGAGCAATTTTTAAACAGTTTCTTCTCAGTTCTTACAAAATTCAGGAATTATTTTATTGAGACTGCTTTTATATGCAGCATCCTTCTTTCAACTACAAGCATCCAAGCTCTTCTATCTAAGGACTCTCCTATCCTGCTGACTGAAATGAGCTCTACAAGACTCAAAGGATGAGCTGAAAAGGAGCCTTTTTCTCCTTTTTCTTATTGAGACTTTAATATTTTTTATTTTTGCAGTACTCAAGTTCTTCAGACAAACTAGGAGGTGTGTATGTATCTTCTGTGTGGTTTCTGGAATTTCACAGTTACTTTGTCACAGGAGCTTGCTGCCAAGGGCAAAGATGAAATGTGTGGCAAACACCATGTTCCCAGCAGCTGTCTGGATTTTCCAGACAATATGCCAAGCACAGCAGCTCATGTAAACTGATGAGTTCTTACTAGATTCAAACTGCAGAAGTCTTCAAGTTCCACAACTCCTCAGAAAGTGGGATTATAACACTTCTCTGAAATACCTCTTTCCAATACTTTTTAAAAGAAAGGCCATCATAAAATCACAAAAGTTGTCTTCATTTTCAGTGCCATTAACCCATCATTTGTCATTTCCTCAGAAAGTGTTGAAAGTGCAGCTCCCAATGGTGCCAAAAAGGGGACCACAAATGAATCCAAGAAATATTTACATTTTTAGGAAAACTCCAAGGGTATAGCTACCTTGGCTACTTTAGTCTTTTGCAATTTCTGTTCATCCTGGCTGTAAACACAAGACTCCACTTCCTGTGACATCAGTCACAATGATGAGGTGACCCAGCTGGAATTCAGAAGATCTAGTAGTATTTTTTCCCCTGACAGATCCACAGGCTCTGAGCAACTCCTTTAGTTTCACATGCAGTAAGATATAAGTATCCGAATTTGGCATAACTGCTTCTGTTAATGCTTCTTTCCAACATAATTTTTAAAAGCACCTTCAATAGCCACCTAACTCAGGAATTACCTGAACTTTTATGATTTTTACCTGAGGTGTTCTCAACAGCTTTTTAAACCCTACATATTATTGCTCTTCCCTTGCACTTCAATTGTTCTTGAAGCATTCCAGTGTCCAGGACCCCTGTAGTGGTTTAGCCTTCAACACATCCCTTCCATCTTCCTTGGAATGTGAGGGATTCCTCTGCTGCTCCTTAGAGATGTGACTAGTCCACATGTTCCTTGCTCTCAAAGATGAGGTGACCTGAGATTGGTCCTTATCACATTTCCAAATGTTCCAGACAGAATACTTGAGATTCGATGGCATTTGAAAGTAAGGAAGTGACCCTGTAGCCTGTTAGGAGATTCTCAAGTGGAAGAAGAAAGCAGTGCAAAGCAATCCTCTGAAAGCATTGAGGCATTACCCACCTTAATGTTCTAATGGTCAAAAAGGCAGGCATCACAAATTCAAATTGACTTGGATTTAATTTAGGATAAAAACCAAAAATCTTTGGAACTGCTTGGATAGCTGGGGAATTCAGCAGAAACTCAGACTCTGGCTTCAGTCAATTTTCCACTGTGTTCCTGATTAAACAAAATATTGCTACATCACAAACTAAGACCACTTCAGGAATCCCAGACCATTTTGACTCTCTTCCACACACTTGTCTCATTTTGTTTTCTACAATCTGAAGAAGATAAAGGGTTTCTATGGACACCAAAAGTTTTCCTGAACTGCAACACATGCTATAACTTCGAGTGTCCAAAGAGTGGCTACTGCACACAGAACAGTTGAGATAGAATGGGATCATCCAGTCAAATTCTCCTGCTCTAGCAGGAGTCACCTACAGCATGCAGCCTGGAGTCATGTCCAGCCATATTTTTAATAGACCCACTCATGAGATTGAATCTTCTCTGGGAAGTTGGCTCCAGTGTTTGACCATGCTCATGGTAAAAACGCATTTTCTTGCGCTCTGCGTTTTCTGAATTTTAATTTCTGCTCATTGCCTGTTGTCCTTTCAATGGGTGTTCCAGAGAAGAGTCTGGCTGCCTCCTCATCCCCTGCCATCAGATATTTATATCTGAAAAGATCCTCCTGTGAACCTTCTTATCTCCAGGTTACTGACAAGTTAATGCTTGTTCTGCTGACATAACAGGGAAAAATCTGTTTCTGGTTGTGCTTCATTTTCTGAAGAGTTGGAAAACTTTTCTGAATCCCAGGAAAGCTTTTTAAATGTTTGATAAGATGGCTTAAAGAAAGCAACTGGCCTCAGTGGTATTTGTTAGTCTAGGAAACTCTCCAAGACCTTTGCTGGCACTTTGAATCTTGTTCTTGGTCAGGTTTTCTTTGAGACAAACCTGAAACTGAGATGGCATATGGACTCTAATAAACCTCCCTGTGTGTGTGCTCTTATTTATATCCTCACAGTAAAAGGCTCATAAATTCCTTGGAAAAAAAAAAATACATTTTCCAAGTATTCCGTTAAATAAATGAAAAATAAAAGATGTTGCCTATAAATATTTTATGTGTCTTTCAACATGGTTGACATACCAGAATTAGTAAGAAATGCTGGAAGAAGGGTATTCTGCTTAATTTTATCAATACCATCAATATATGGTGGAGTGCTACACAACAGAATGAAGATAACCAGAAACACAGCAAAGAAAATACATTGTAGAGTTTTCTGAATTTGTGGCAAAATCAGTCACAGTAAGCACAGAATTTAATCCCACACTTAATATGTTGCCCCAACATACACTGTCATGGATCACTAGATCCAGAAAAAATAACAGCCTCTCACTGACTTCATTTAGGATGGGGAGTGATTAATTTTGTTGAGAAGTCCAGAACTGAATAACAAAAAAATAATCTACAACTGTTGAAAGAGAGAACAGGAAAACTCCTTCCAAAAGTCAAAAGTGATCTTATTATCTTTGCCCATGCTGGGTAAGTTTGCTACTCTGAAGCTGGAAAATACTTTTCTCAACTACAGTAAATTGCCTTCCACTCAGTCATAGGACATAACTTCAAAGTAATTGGTCTGGAGCCCTGCTTTTGTTACCCACATGTCTGACTCTCACCAATTCTGTTTGCAGAAGGACTGCAATTGTCCTGCCTGTAGACATGTGCTGTGCTCCCTGCTGTTGCCCAATGAGTCTGTAAAACATAGCCCAACAATACTGAACACTTAGTTAAAGCCAAGGCTGCTCCTAACATCCCTATAAATGAACACTCAGTGAAAGGCAGGGCTAAATCTATTCCTCAGCAAAACTGCAAATGAGTTCCACGACAATTATAACCTCAGCATCTGTGTAGGTGGAACTCATGGGAGACCTTCATTGTGTTGGAGGGCACAGCCCCTGGGAGCTGACATGGGGAAGGTTAAGTGACTAAAAGCTGAGTGAACGGCAGGGCAGGTAGCAGACAGAAAAGGTTTAATTGAGTGGCACTGTATTTTATTTTTTAACTAGCAGGGAGAACTACAAATGAAGCAGCCGTGCTGTGAAGTAAACACAAGCTGGTGAGCAGCAGAGTATTAAAATAATGGGAATGGATCAAAATATTTTGTTTTCATAAAGGAGAAGGTTTTTTTTGTTTTTATCTTAGTGTCAAGCCTTTTATATAGAATATCTATGCATTAATTTCCAAACTTTTTGATTGAAAAGCCCCAGGTATCCCAACACCATCAAAACAAAAAATTGAAATGCTACAATAATATATAATTTGATGGGAAAATTTCCAACTGAAATGTCAGCAAAGCTGACAGCTTTTAAGAATGTTTGAACAACAAAGAGAAAAGAAAATCAGTTCCAGTATATCCACTAGCTACAGAAGATAAACAAAAAAAAAAATCATGCCAATCAACAGTTTAGTCATTTTCATCTAATCATTTAAATTCATTTTCATTATCATTTAAAGGATAATTATGAACACCAAGGAGTTTAGAACAAGAGCAAAGAAACTCAAAACACTTGAAGTTTTTTTCTACACTTTGATAAAAAGTGAAAAAAGAGTATATAGAAGTACCCTTGAGTTTTTTTATTTAAATTCTTACAACATCTCACTCCCCTGCTCCTCTTTTTCCTTTCTATTCCATTTCTCTGCATCCTGTGCCCATCCCCAGGTACTGCACAGTAACTGCTCTGTTGCTGTCTCTGACCACACTTGTCTTTTCTGCAGGATGTCCAAGAAACTGCTTCCACTCACTACTGCAGGAGTGACACAGTCACTGCTCTGTCACAGACATCTTTTATGAAAAATCCTTTCCTTAGGATTTTTCCTCCTGAAAAGCTGAGAGGCCTCAGGAACAAAATGTAAACAATGATTATTTGCTGCTGTGGAATGCAACAGGTGCATCTGTGATTGGCCTCATGTGGTTGTTTCTAATTAATGGCCAATCACAGTCCAGCTGGCTCAGATTCTGTCCAAGCCACAAACCTTTGTTATCATTCTTTTTCTATTCTTAGCTAGCCTTCTGATGAAATCCTCTTTTCTATTCTTTTAGTATAGTTTTAAAATAATATATATCATAAAATAATAAATCAAGCCTTCTGAAACATGGAGTCAGATCCTCGTCTCTTCCCTCATCCTCAGACCCTTTGAACGCAGTCACACTGCTCCTCTTCACAAGAGCTGTCAGTGTGAAAATATGTTTATACAAGGCAAATAGGGAGAGCAATGATGCTTCTCCTAGTCTTCAAGAAAATAACTCATCTATTGTCTATAATTATGGAAAAACATGGATTATTTCAGCCCCTGTTCTCAGCAAGATCCAGATTTGTGGAAAGGGATGGTGTTCTGAGAAAACCCAGCCCATTCTGGTCCATTAGGAAAGGACCAGAAACATCCAGAGTTGTGACTTTAATTAAAGCAAAGCTCAATCTGAGCATGTGTTTAAGGGTTTTTGTAGAATTTGGGACTGAAAGATGACAGTAGATCCATTAAATATGTGCTTTGGTAGAAACTCTGCATAGAGATAAGATCATCTTTTAATTAAGTGTAGCTAATTAAAGCAAACAGCAGAGTTTATCTCATTTGCTGCACTGAGACAAAAACAACCAGAGCACTGTCACACAAGGGCTGTACAACAATATACAGATCTCAGGTCAGCTGCTCCAACATTTTTCCAGACATATTCAGGATTTGGTCTCTGTGTGAAACTCATGGGGGGCAGATTTGCAGGGAAGGGGGAGTATAACAGGCAAAATCTCTCAGTTTGCAAGGGGAAGGCAGTCAGCATAAAACAAAGAGGAGGAAATCAGTTGTGTTACAAAATCACTTGTGACACATCCTTTTCCTGTGGGAAAAGAAAAAGTAATAGATGCCATAGTACTGGTCAACACTTTCACCTACTAAACCACACAAATTATTTCCTCAGAGAATCAGATATTTAATCTATTAGACTATTAATCTGATGTTACCACAAAAAAAATTTGGAAACATGTACAAAGAAACAAGAAATGTACTGGCAGAAAGCAAGCACAAGGCTCCAAAACGAAATACTGAGGGGGCTCAATCCCTCTGCCTCCACTGCAGTTGTGTCAGATGTGCATGATAAACTCTTCAAGTCACCGAGATGCTGCACACCTACATCCATGAAGGAATGTAAAGTCCCAAGTTAATAGAATGGCTGTGTAATGAAAACACCCCAAGGAAATGAATAATTCTGTTTACATCAGAGAAAGGGAGGGAAGGACTCAAAGTATCCCACCAGATAACCAACTAAAAAAAAAAAAGAGAAAACTAAATCAGTATTGGGTCCAGTCATTGAATAAACAATTTTTTTCTTCTTTAGGATTTCCCATGGAAACAAATCTTACTGCAAGGACAAAAATTGATAAAGTCTTGTTTCTACTGGATTTATGCCTCTTTCTTGATTGACTTTTTAACTGAATTATAGCAACATTTCCTTTTATCTCCATATATAACTGGATTATGAGGCTGAGGTAACTTGTTTTCCTTGTTCCAACTGTCCTCCAGCAAAGCAGGAAAAAAAACCCCTCAATTCCTCTGTCTACTTAAACATCTCAAGTATTAAGCTAAAGTAATCTATTTCCCCTACAGTATCTCCCACTACCTGCATACACATGAGCAGTCACAGCCAGAAGAACAGAAATTTATCCAGGACAATCTTACAAGTATTTATGAGTAAATGTTTCTTATCCTCTACAGCCCATTCTTCAGCAAATCTAGCAGAACAAAATTGCTTTTGAAACCACTGTTTCTGGAAAACTTTTATGAGGTGATATAACATTCTGGTCAAGTGATTCCCTAAGCATTGTTTCCACCAAAATTAGCATAAAAATATGTGATGCAACAACACAAGTGCACAGAGAAAAGAAAAAACCTGAAACAAGTTTTCTTTGGCTTTTGAATCTTAGAAGCTTTTGTAGCCTTAACATTTCATTAATTATGAATATTTAGAATACATATAATATATTTTTTACAAAATATAATCATATTTTTAAGTGTATATACTTATACACGTATACAAGGCAGTGCAGTTTATTTATTTACACACCTTAAGTTATACACCACTGGATGATAATATTTGGTTTTATTATTATTTATGCATCTGGAATAATTGCTATTCAAGCCTAGTAATTTCCAGCTACGATCTATAACATTTCTCCAGGAAAAACTGCAGTGCAAAAAAAAAAAAATCAATTTAATCTTTGCTATTGTCACCTGCTCTAACAGAGGTACTCTTAATTGCAAACTGGGGATTCCACTATTAAGATTTCAATAATTGTCATTTCACTCTGGAAGTAAGTAATAGATCTTCTTTGTAGAAGTATCTTAAGTGACAACTGCTCATCTTTACATAGAGCAAAGATCTCTGCTTGACATGGAGTTTTACCGCAGTCAAAAAGATCTCTGCAGACAGCTTTTTTCTTTAGCCTTGAGACAAAAACACAAGTAGGTGACTCTAAGGATGAGTATTCATTATTGAAGTGGTTTAGGTGCAAGCAGCACTGCTCAGACATTTACAAAGATAAACCCATCTTTGCTCTGGAGAATATGCAATTATCAGTCTTAAATGAAATTGATGAAAATACTCTGATGGATAATGGACCAGGATGTATGAGCAGGAAAGGGCAGATCTAGGTTTGAAGTTTCATGCATCTATCAGAACACACAGAAGCTATGTATTATTATGGAAGAAAAACTGCAAAAACCAGGATTTTTCACTGCCTACTAACCTGGACTATCTCCTTCTCTGCTTAGCTGGCTGGTGATTTTTTCTTCCCACGTTGAAATGGTCAGATGAAATACAGTTTCCAAACATCTGAAACAAAGGATAAAATCATTAAACTGCCTGGGGAGCTTACATGAAGACATCTGAATTTAGACAGTTTTTACTGCTTTGCCTAACAGAACAGGTAGAATCCCATGCACCACTGGAGTCCTGTTCAAGATCATTTTTCAGGGCTTCATTGTTAGTAACATACACTGGTTTCACTTGCCTCCAGGAAAATTCTCAACAGTGCAGTGAGTGAACGTCTTTAGCTCAGAAATTCAGTTCTACCTCTGTGGTGTGTTTTTATTCCTTTCAGGAGTCAGAGGTAGGAAAGCAGAGAAAGACCAATAAAATCAATAAATTCCTGCAGGCTACCTATGGAATCCAATTCAGAATTCATCCTGATTACTTCTAACGACTTCTAGTATTACCATAAAAAGGTAAATTCCAAATCTTTCACTTTATTTTTAATCTTAGTACAGCATAAAGAAAATACCTCATAAATCAGAAGTGGTTATTGTCATAAATGACAACTTTTATTATCTTATAGTGGATCAGTGAGTATTAATTTTCTTTCTTAATTTGAAGCCAATATCTTGTTCTATTTTTGATGAGGTGCATCAAATGAACATAAAATAAGGTTATGTAGTTGAAGTGATAAGACTAATAAATTTTAAGAGCCTTTTCCTTCAGCACAATGTAGTTTTGACTGCACTGTGGGTTCTGGGGAAAAAACCCAAATCCATAAAGCAAACCAGCTCTGAATAGGATGAATATGGCAGTGTCTCAAAATGTCTTCCATCCATTTTATACTTCTAAGTGAGAAATACTGACAAATGTTATCAGTAGAATTTCTTACAGCCTTAATCCAGGAGAAACATCTTTAGTTTCAGGCCCCAGTTAAAAATCACCATTTCAATTAATCATATATGCAATGAGATTTAAAGGAAACCATATGCTTGTTTTGTCCAAATGTATTGTTTAAGAAAGACTATAATTCCCTACAAAAACGGAAAGGCTATTTTTTCAATAGATCTTAGATTAAGAGTCTGGAGACCAGAGAAGGATTTAGGCACCAAAACACCAAAAGAAAATAGAATAGAATAGGTTGAGCACCTGTAAAATTTCACTGGTCTAGGCCTCTAAGGTTTAAGTAATATTTGCCCCAAAATTAAGTTTCTCAAATCATTGTCAAATCAATCTTGGGGATATTTGTTATGCATTTTAAGATAACATGCAGGTAAACCAAAGCTGATAAGACAATGTTTAACTCATTAATTTTTTTTTTTTTACTGTTTGCTTCTAAGTATATCTAACAAGGCAGATGCCTTGTTAGATATCGATATATCCATCATTAATTACTATGTCTAAAGCTTTTCCCTGAATGATAAAGAGTTAAAATGAGTTTCTGGTTGCCCTTTTTTGTTACAAATTGCTGCTGTGTTCACAGTTATTTATACACATCTGTCTTTCCTGCAAAAGAAATACTACTCAAGTACATCTTTTCCCTGAGAAAGAAGAAAAATGAAACAAAAACTCTGAAGATTAATATACAGCAGCAGTTCTGATGCTGAAGCCAAAGGGATGCTGTTCAGTTGATTAGGCCACAAAATTGATTTACCTTTAAAGATGCTTCATATTATAGCTCTTTACTGCCAGACTCCCAAACGTGGTTCTATTGAAAATCAGTCTTCATTGACAAATGTTTTTGACAGAGCAATAACAAATGAGGCAGGGAATGGCTCCAAGGGGTGTGCTTATTGCTGCCTCCTCCGAACACCCAAAGGCACTCTTAGGACCTGCTTCATTGTCTTTGCTGACAGTAAATGTCAGCAGCCCAACTCCCTGCTGCAGCCTGGAAAGCATCTTCCAGAGCACTCAGGACCCATATTTAAAGCCATGACTGCTGGTTTAGTGCACCTTGTGGAAGCATAAAATCCTGCCAAGCATTTCTGCTCAGGTCAATAACAAGGTACCCATTTGCATGGGAAGTTCCACAAGGTTCCTGGGACCTCTTTTTAAATAGACAGCAAACAATTTATGAGGACCAATAAGAGCAGAAAAAAAAAATTCAAGGGCATGAATGACAACTATATATCTCATTCCCGTTTACTTTCTGCACAAATTAGGCATTTAAATGACATCTGAGGCTGTGAAAAGCTCCACCTGCTAATTTTAAAGTGCAGGATGGTAGAATGTCGTAAAAAATTAGAAAGCATGTCATTCTGAACAAAAGACATCTTTGGACTATGAATCTGCTGCAGGCTCATCAAAGACAAATGTCACTGGAAATGCATTCATTAAGTTGGTGCATATATTTAATTCCTTTGTGGTGGAAAAGCTGTGGTTTCTGCTGATTGTTAAAAAATTAAGAAATTTATCCCCTAAAGCCATAGAGAAGAAACATTAAACACTAACTTCATGTACATTAAGGCATAAAGGGGCATAATTTCAGCTAAGAAAATGCTAGCTAAGACATCTGGATCTTCTAAAAGTTTCTACAATAGACTTTCATTTTAGGACACAGCAAAGATTTTCTCCATGATCACAGGCTTGTTTACTTCATCTTTTTTCCCCCATAAAGCAGGGCTGACTTAGGCTAACCATTGCAGAGCCATCTGTGAGGGTTAGCATGTTACACCCAAATGTGCTCTCTTCGCATCATCTGATGTGCTCTGCTAAAATCACAGGACAGCATGATGAATTTTATCCTGATTTGATGAATGATGAATTTTAACCACCTGTTGTAAGAACTGGAATATTTGTACTCATGGAAACCTTGGTGGAAGCTAAAATGGTAGTTGGGATCCTTTTCACCTGAACAATTAAAAACCTGGACTTTGCTTGCTTTAAAAATTAAAGCAATTATAAAAGTTGAAATTTTATATATAATAATATTGAAGGCAAAGATTAAGCTCCAGAGAATAACAGAGCTGAGAGCAAGGACTGGAATATGACTTTTAACTCAAAGGTGCTGTGCTCATTTTTCAAGATACAATATGTTAGAAGAATTAATGTGACATTACACAGACATGAGCTGATTTTCTTTGGCTCCATGGAAGGAAGTGAGGGTAAGTGTAGTTGCTCTGGTGCTGAATTTTCTAGCAGCTGTGCTAAGTCAAACTGCTAAGGCCATGAGTTTTAAGCCCCGCACAAAAGCATGGTCCTGAACAGGTATGGCAGGAGTAGCTGCCCATCTGGTCTGGCACAAAGGTTTTGTACACAAGCTGGGGATGTGATTCTTTCTGGTGGAAAGCTGTCTCCTGATCTGAGAGATTTGCAAGTGATCAAATGGACAATAGTGCAGAACTCAAACTTCAAAAATTAAAGTGGTAGAAAAATGTTTTGCAGGAGCACAAGCATGTTTCACTACAAATGAAGGCAATGAATATAGGCAAAGAATAACCTGAACCATGGCTGCAGGATATCAAAACCTGAACTGACACAGAGTGCACTAAAAAGACCCCAGAAACAGTTGAGACCATCAATTCATTATGTCAGCAAATCAATAAAAGAAAAAAAGTTGATATCACTTGGAAAAGTACTGAGAGCAAGACAAAGGACATTATTTTGTTACTGTTAGAACCTTTGTTTGCCCATATGCTGAGTCCAGTGATAGGTTCTGACCCCTCAACTCAAGAAGGCTGTAGCAGAGTTAGAGAAGGTATGGAGGAGAATAACTAAGAGGATCATGGTGGTGGTGAAGCTGCTTGATGAGAAGATGCTAAAAAGGACCAAACCCTTCAACAGGAAAATGGAAAGTGAGATAAAGATTTACAAAATAATTAAAGCAGTAGATAAAGTGAACTGTAATTCACTGTACACAATACAGGAGCTAGAGGTTACCCATCAAAACTATCCAGAAATCAATTTAAAAGGTTGGTGACTCTAACACTTGCCTGCACAGCCTTGATAATCTGCAGTGAAGGAACTGGAAAGGACTCCTTTATGCAGTCATAGCAGCAATATTGCAGGTTCTCATGTATTTCTGGGCAGAATATTGTCCACATGTTAGTTACTGCAGACTTAGAGTGAAGTATGACTGTGCCTTGCAGGAACTGACTGATTAAAAACTGATTCAGGGTTTTTGGAATGCATGCAGAAAAGCTGCACAACCTATCAAGGGGAGACAGGAGACACTCACTGTGCTTAAAATGTGGCAGAGAAGCTGTTTGTTTCAAGCATCCCAGCTCCAGCAGATAGCAATCAACTTCCTAACTGAATCAGCAGGCTGTAGATCAAAAGAACTGTAAGTGTTTTAAAGCACTTCAAAGAAGGAATGGAAGGTCAATTACCAGAAGTGATGCCAAGCTGACAGGCAGCCTGTGGAGGGAACTACGGATAATCAGCCTTCTTAGAACCTGGAAACACTAAGGCTGGGAAAAAGGGCACACACATTTTGGGCTCACTGATTTTGTGATACACTTTTCTTGAAGACATTTTATTCTAAGAAAATATTAGATGGCTTTTAGAAGAGAGCTTGATCACTGTATGAGTTACTGTTATTTTCCCACAATGAGTGGCAGGATCTTTCCTTGCTGAGAAACTCTCAGAATGTCCTGGAGAGTAAAGGATAGATCACATTTGAGGGTAGGAGATGAAATAGGTCCCATGCAGAAACAGATGATGGTAAGAAGCCAAAAGCAGTAGAATGAGGAAGGCTGCACTCTTGCTGAATTGAAGGTGGCTAAGGGCACTTCCCAGCAGGCAGACAGGCTTTGAATATAAGGTGTGTTGCTAAATAATTAACTTTACCCACAACTCTGACAGTTAAAGTGACCAGTTTGTGTCAGAACTAGTTCCTACCCATGAGGACTGCAGAGAATGCAGGTATGACAGCTGGTAAGAAAATGGGATAGACACCATCTTGCACATGAAGAATGCAAAGATGGGATGATAAAAGACTTGTCTGAAATAGCAAAGGTGCCCCAGACATAACTGAAGAGTGATCCCTAGATTTCTGAATCCTTATCTGAACCCTCAAGCCCCAGACCTCTTTCCCACTTGCACTAATACTGTCATAATTAGGCAGGCACAACCCCAGCTGGAAAAGTTAATACCCTGCATTAGAATAACTCCATATAATCAATGAACTGCAAGGGAGCATCTGGCAAAATAATCCTCTTGCTTTCCCTTCCTTCTGCTCCTCTCCTTGTTTCACTAGCTTGTGATTTCTTCCTTTGGATGGAATATCCTTTTGCAGAAGAAGATTTCAATATCTTTCCATACCTCCCTCAGCCATAACATGAACACAGCTCTTTTCTAGTACCACAAGAACTAAAAACCAAAGAGTGGAAGAAAAATATCCACCAATGTTCATTGATAGTTTCAATGAAATTCACTTCAGTAATATTTGTGCCTGTTCTTGTTTTTGTGTTACAGGAGGATTTTAGACTGACATGGAGGGAAGGATGTGTGTGTATGTGGAAAGCAGGGGGAAAAGAGACTGAAAGAAAAGATACCTCCAAAGCAGGAAAATTAAATATAATCTATCAGGTAAATGGATAGGATGCCCAGAAACTCAAATCAGCTCTTTCAACAATTCTGCCAGTTATCTCTCTATGGGAAGATTTCCCATAGTTTCCCTACAGGTTTTATCACGTTTTCATTCATATTTAGTCTATTTAGAGTAAAAACGCAAGCGATGGAGGAGACTTTTCTTTGGGAAAATCCCAAAGTTCTAGCCCCACTGAGTGTCCCCATCACATTTAGAATGAGACAATGGAGGCAAAAGAGCATCTTGAAGAGTTATAGAACACAAATTGCCAACTTTAAATGATCAATTACAACACAGTCTGTATTTAAAGCACTTCTGTTTATCACAAACCTGAAAAATAAAATTTTAAAAATGCACTCACTGAAAAATGAATACTGGGGAGCTACAATTCACTCATAGATATTTAAGAAAATTCGCTCATGATTTAAGAAAAACTCATGAGATAAATTGTTTGTTGTGAATTATTCACTTGGGTCTCAAATTGCTACATATTCAAGCAAATACAATGAAAAGCTATGACTCCTTGTCATTGGACTTGCTCTTTGGGAGCTGCATCACACTCATTGTTTTGAGCAAAACAGGCTTTGTGTGACAGTAGCATAACAGTACCAAAAGGATTTTCTTGCCTTTTCCTCTGGATTTTAAATTCACTTCCTCCTTATTCATATTATAACTCTACCCTTCACATACAGACCCCAATCCAGCAGAAGATTTCAACTTCCTTGCCCGCACTTACGCAAGGCTGAAGAAATATCTTAAAACCAGGAGAAAGAATGTATGGTAAAGGGCACGCTTCTCTTCCCTGCTGAATTGGCACATTAACATGTTCCACAGCTGATCTGAACTTTACATTCCAAAGGCAAATATTTTTGTCAGTTAACCCAAGCACAGCTGAGGTCTGACAAAGGCCCTGTTGTTGCTGCCCTTTTAAGCTGCAGCAGCTTAAGAGCCCACCAGAGCACAGTCCTTTCTCCTCACAGAAAAATCACTGGGCACTGCAGAAAGAAATGGTTGAGTAAGGAGCTCACAAAAAAATATCACAAGCAAGCAAAACAAAAGGCTATAGAAAATAACCTTGCTACTGCAAGTAATTGCAGAGAATCAGTTACCAAAAAGAAAAAAATTACTACAACACATTCACTCAAAAAACTTATGTCTACAATTTGAATCTTCTTTCCCACTCTTTCAACTTCAGCCATCCAGAAACACATAGCTTATTGTTTTCAATTTAAGAAGCCTAGCTTCCCCTTCTGCCTGTTATATATGAATACACCCATACAAGGCAGTATTTTTCCCCTCCCAGCTCTCTCTATCATGATCAATAATGAACTTATATTTCATTGCCATATCCTTGCCAATCTCCTTCAGCATTTTTTGAAAAGGGATTATTTCAGTTGCAGAGTACTTATAATAGTACTTATATTTTTGTTTTGTCCTGCTTCAGTCAGTTGTCTTGAGATGGATGACTCAAAAATAAAGGAGGTACCATAAAAGTACAGCTGATGCACTATAAATCTGCACACCTAGCTGTGATTAATAGAGACGGGTGTTTTAGCCAGTGACGTTGGTGAAGAAAAGAGGTCCAAGAAACCATATGAAGAATAAATTGCCTTGACAAAAGTGGCAATATATATATATATATAAATGTTAACTATCTGCATAAGATAAATGGTGGGTCAACAGCAGAGAATATTTGCCATAGTGAAAAACTGTCCTTTCCTACCAGGGAGCAAGACAGCAGTGCCTTTGGCTGAAACAAAGTACAGAAAGTACCTGAAAGCATTACTTTTTGGACTGTTTCCCCAGATAAGTACCTTATTTACTTCTCCCAATCCTCTGCCTCCTTACAGGGAGGCTGAAGGAATAAAAGCACTTAGGGAATTGCTCTCCTAAACTGTCAGGTGCAAGTCTCTGGATGTATCACAAAGTGCAAAGGGTCATATTCTGCATATGGAATCTTCTCAGGCTCTTTCATGCCAAGGTACAGGAAAGACTCCCATTGGTACATGAACTTTTGGGTTGGGTCATAGAGACATTTTCAGAAGCCCTCAGGTATATACCTGAAGTATATACCATGTAATAAGCAAAGCAGCAAGCATGTAAGTTTATCATCTTCTGTCTGAGAAATTCAGCTGCAGATAAAACTAAATGTCATGAGTCATGTTAAGGTTAAGGAAGAAGTGACTTAGGGTGGTTTCTAAAAGTCTGAATAAGAGGTTGAATGAATGACCTTCACATGCCAATGAAAAGAGTGCTGGACTGTTTTAATGATTGTCTGCAGAGAGGAAAGTGAAATAGTGCCTGTCTCTCACATGTATATCCATACAATGAAAAAACTAAAGTTTTAACTACCCCAGAGCACACAGACATCCCTTCAGAAAGTTGCAAATAGCACTTCAGCAAAGCATGCAATGGTAACTTAGAGAAGCTACCATGAAACTAGACAACCTTTCAAATCCATATATCAAAGTAGTTATATTTCTCATTTCAAGGCCAGTGACAGATAATAAATACAGATCAAAGGAAGCCTGTCCATACATGAAAAGTTGTATTAAATGAAAATTTGATTCACAAAATAGCATTGTATATTTTATAGGTTCTTCAAAGCTCCTATTTAAAAACTGAGCTTTGTTTTCTACATTGAAACTTAACACCTATCATATCACATAGCTATAAACCTTGGGGGGGGGGAAAAAAAAGTCACAGATTAAAGATCTGTAGGGACTAGAGATGGGTCCAATCACAGTCCAGAAGCAGGATGGGAATCCTTTCAGATTCGAGGGACATCTAAAATGAGATTTCAGTTGGGAAACACAAACAAATGCTTCAGTTAACAAAATTCATGCTAGAAACCAGATTCAGTAAACACCTTCAGCCATCCTGCTAAGCACACACTGACCTTTTAGAATTCTTTTTCTGAGGTGCAAGACAGCAATGCATCTTCCCATCAGACAAGTGGCATTCCTGGTGCTTCAGATCACGTAGGTGGGAAAACCCCCAGCCCTGGGCTTTGGGTGCA
This sequence comes from Ammospiza caudacuta, assembly GCF_027887145.1. Lineage (NCBI taxonomy): Eukaryota > Metazoa > Chordata > Aves > Passeriformes > Passerellidae > Ammospiza > Ammospiza caudacuta. Next base: position 12,612,673 of record NC_080597.1, on the reverse strand, counting down.
GATTGTGCCACTTGGCAGGACAGTGTTTTACTCAATGTTTACTGATGGGTAACCAGCCCCTTGGCAGCAACACAGGGTCCCTGATTCTGCTCCATTTTGTGATCTCAGCCCATGACTCTACAGGTGATGGCCCCTCAGCAGGTTTATCAGGAGAAAATGTCAGAGACAAGCCCTGTCAAAGACAGACAAAAGCCCTTTATGCACGGAGCAGTGAAGGAGAAGTCAGAAGGATGAAGCTCACACAGAGTGGCCAAGACTTGACAGACGCATGGATGCAGTCACCACTGCTGCTTTTGGGACAAAATAAACAGTGGTGCTGATGACCTTCACACACAGCCTGCTTCTCATCCCTTTGCAATCCACCACAAGTGGCAGTGACAACACAGGGTGTCATTTTCACCTTCTCCAGCTGGTTGTAGCCAACCTGGCTCCTTCAAGCACAATAGCTTTCTTTTTGAACCTGACAGCAAATAGGGATTTTCTAGAGGGCTGAAGTCTAAAATTTAGCCATCATCACAGATTTTATAATGTACCTTGTCATTTCTGGCTACTTGATCCCTTCCATTCCTATAGTAAGAACTGAAAAGTTACCTTGAAATTGCAGAAACTGAAAGAGGGATTTTGCATCCCCTAATATCTTAGGGATGTTTGACCATAAAATTTGTACACAGTTTGAAAACTACCATTATTTTAATAGACTTCTTAAAATTATAAGTGCCAATTTTTCACTTAATTTTCATTATAATTCACTCCTTGGACATATTAGGGAGAAAATTTTAAATGTTCCATGCATTCCAAAGTTTATGCCTGAAGTTTTGTTAGAGTTTGCAATGCATGGAGTGAAATCTTCGCTTCTGATCTGGAAAAAAATATTGAAACTCTATAGAATACTGCATGAAAATTCTATAGCCTGTCAGAAGTGCTTTATACAGATTTTCCTGCATCTGAAAGGCTTAGTCAGAAAAACATGGTTTAAACACAGAAAATACTAATAAAGCAAAGCCAGGAAACAGGAGAAAACGTGCATTTATTGCTGAGAAAAATCACAATTTACTTCCTGTAATGCCATGAGAAAACCAGGGAAAGAAATGACAGTCCTTTGGGGTTAGCTATTCAGTCCCTGTGCTGGCAACACACTGCACAAAACAATGTTAATTTTTCTGTGGTCTCTGCTGAGGTTTGCAGGTTTGAAGAGAAGCTATAGCAATGAGAGTTTAAACATATCTTTTCCTCTCCTTTAATATCTAATCTACACCTGCCTTCTTTCAGTTTAAAGCCAGTACATCCCTTGTAAAAAGGGCCTCTCCAGCTCTCTTTGGCTCCCTTCAGGCACTGGAAGGTGCACCAGGGTCTCCCCAGAGCCTTCTCTTCTACAGAAGAAACAACCCCAGCTCTCTCAGTCTGTCTTCAGAGCAGAGCTGCTCCAGCTCTGAGCATCTCCATGCCCTCCTTTCACTGGAACCTGTGGGCAGATCCCATGTGGTGTCTGCCCTGGCATCCTCTGCCTTCCACACCTTGCCTTTAACTAAAAGTGCAGCAAGAAGTTCTCATGAGAGCATCCTGTAGGAACAGAGGGGTTTTTTTTGTTATATACTAGCTTGAATGACAAAAAGGGAGAATTTTTCTCTGCTCTGCGCAATGCTGTGGGAAAATCTACCCAGGCTCCATCAGATGCTACACAAACAGTGTGACAAATGTGAAAGGAAATGAGATTTACTGGCCTTCTATATTCTTATTATTATTTTTTCCTATTAAAGCAGTTCTCTTAAGACATTTGTTTTTCCTGTTGAGGTTCAAGGAGGATCCTGCACCATCCCTCTCTTCTCTCACCTCTCCACCCCCATGCAGAACAGCTTTCAGATGAACACGGTCTGGTATCATCTCATTTAAAAGGGCACAAAATCACCATGGCACTCCCCAAAAATATCTCCAAGCATTTCTCACAGTGCTAACTCCTCCAAAATTAACACTAACATTGCATTAAAGATGGGAGCTCGAGCTAACTGCCACCTCCATCCACTCTGACAGGAAGGTAATGCAGAATCTGTCTTTTTGCAGAAGGCACAGGCAGTTTACTGACAGGATAACAGAACAAAGCTTCCATCTGCATCCCATTACAGGTGCTGCACTGACATCTATAAATTAACCCTTTCTGCTTCCTCCAATTGGAATTGCTCCTTTAAGGACAGCAGTAAAATATATATGACTCCCAAATACAGGGCATTGTATCATTTTAGATACATAATGAATCATGGACAGGGAATACTATGGTTTATATGATGTTCGCTAGTAAAACAAAATCACTTCAAAACATCAGTGCAGATTAAATCCAGTTCTTAGCTTCTTAGAAAATGAACCAAACAGCTGGAATCACTGCTAGCTAGCAAGACTAAAGCTGTGTTTACTCTTTTCCTGTATATATATTTTTTCTTACAGCAGCTGCAAATGGTGATTTTAATTAAGGCTGACTCCTCATTATCCCACTTCTTAATTTTGCTAAATTTTAGGCACTGGTTAATAATAATAAAGAGGACAATAATAAGTGCAGTACACCCTAATTTAGAAGTGCTTGACCTTGCATTTTTAATCTACTCTCAATAATGATCTCAAGCAGGTAAAGCCAATTTATGATGGCCAAACTCTGCACAGCTACTTCAATTACACAACTGCCAGATTCAGAAAGTCTTGACAGAAAATGTTTAATATTACTAGCCCAAGGCTATAAAAGTCACTAATATGAGAACTGCCAATAGATTACAGAAGTTTTATGCCTCCAACATCATGATTCATCCACTAATTTTTTTTATTAATTAGAGTTTTAATTCAGATTCTATTCTTATGATGCTGACTTCAACCATTAGTTACCCTTTTGATGTCAGATGGTTATGGAGTAAAACTCCCCTAACTGCAGGCAAATGGAACAGCTACCCATTGATGGTAGTGTGGAATATTACAGAGAACATTCAGCTCAGCTCCAAATCTGCAGTTTACTAAGGTAATGCTTCAAATACTGTGCTGGTTCATCAACCATGCAAGGTTCAATAACAGAAAATTAAATTTAAAATTTAATATATTAAAGAACTAGTTAGGTACAACAGGGACAGGCTCCAGAGAAAAAGAAAAAAAATCTGTTTACTGTTTCTCAGAGTACATTCCCACATTTTCTCCTATTTTCTCTCCCTACTTGCATAGGAAAACTTATTCCCTTTCAGATGTTCAGACCATGATGCACTGGGATTTTACACCATTACCCAGTCTGGTGGATCTATCAACCAGAAACCTCTTCCAAATGCAGGAAGGCTTATCCTACCAATTTTAGTATTGCAATACAGACAGCAAACATTAATACCAGGCTAAAAGAAATCAGTAATGCTAACATTTCTAAGCTGAACTGCTTATATTAAAATCATTACCAAAAGAAATTGGTGCAGGCACCAACATTAACCATTTTAAAGCCACATTCATTCTTCTGGGAGAAAAACCTATACACAGAGATCATTTTTAGGATTAGGTACATACTGAAAAGCAAAATTTTTATATTAGCAAGGCAAATGTAGCCAGCAAGATTCTGGATAGAAAAGTGCAGCAGCATCTGGGAATTTGCAGAGCTGAGCTGCTGAGATACAAGATACTGGAAGAGCAGTGTGAATACCTGCCCATTCCTTTCTTAGGTGACTTGGTTATGAACATGTCTGTTCTGGTGAATATGAATTATTTATGCTTCATCCATAGTTCGTTATAGCACTTTTTAAGTAAGCAGACAGTTATGAAAGGTTCAAATTCCCAGAAAAGGAACATGACTAATCCTCATAGGAAAACCAGGTTTGAGGACGTCAGGCTGATTGTGCACCCACTGAAATAGGATTAAAGCAAGCAGAAATCTGCATGAAGATTCAACCTGCAGAAATATGTTCTAACACTTCTCTGCATAACTTACACATACATGCACATAAACAGACCTGCAAAGAGATAAGACCTATAATTACAATGATGGCTTCATTTGATTTTACAAGCAATAGAGACAACCTTTGAGTACCCAGGCAGTGGTGTGTGATAAATATGGACATAACACACAGAGTACACACACCCTAACACAGCTCAAGAAGGTCATTCCTGCTTTATAACCTTAGGTCAGGATAACTTCTATTTGTGTCCAACTTCTTTATCTCTGCTTCATCAAGTCAATCTAAACCCATGAAAAATTTATCCATAGATTTTAAAGTACTTTATAAAGGTGGAGAGGTATTATTTCAGCTCAACAGATGTAGAAGGTAAGACTAAACTCATGCTAGGGGTTTCAAGTCTTTAATCACACACAACAACCCTGAGAAAGAATCATAAAATAATTTTGGTTGGAAAATACCGCTAAAATCATCTAATCCAACTACTAACTTAATGATGTAAAGTCCTACAACTTAACCATGTTCTTAAGTGCCATATTTACATGTCTTTTACCTCCAGGGATGGTGATTCCACCATTTCCCTGGACAATCTGTTCCAATGCTCATCAACTCTTTCAGTAAGGAAATTTTTCCTAATATCCAACCTAAACCCTGCTGGACAACTTAAGCCCATTTCCTCTTCTCCTATTGCCTGTTTCCTTGGGAGAAGAGACCAAACCTCACCTGGCCACAACCTCCTTTCAGAGAGTTGTAAGAGCAGTAAGGTCTCCTTTTCTCCACCCCCAGCTCCCTTTCATAGGATTTGTGCTCTACCTCCTTCCCCAGCTCCACTGCCCCTCCTCTGGACACACTCCAGCAGGTGTGTCCATGTCTTTGTTGTAGTGAAAGGTCCAAAACTGGACACAGCACTCGAGATGTGGCCTCACCAGCTCCCAGCACATGGGGACAATCAGTTCCCTGGTCCTGCTGGCCACATTCTGGCTGATACATGCTGGGATGCCACTGGCACGCTCCTGAAATCCCATTTAGCTTCTCTTCGTATTGCACTCTCTGCACGCAGGAGATTCACTTCGGGAAAAATCCACTAGAGGTCAGGCGGGGTATAATCATGGACACAATGAGAACGGAGATTGCTCAGTGTCATTAGCAAGAGAAACGAGGGACCAGAGTGACACATTAAAAAAAAAAACTGGCTACTTTACATGTCAGGAAGCAAAACTGATTATATATACTTAAACTGATACATTCAAGACAGATCACATGCACTGGTATGAAATTATCAGAGACAAAAGAGTTTATTAGATAGAAAACAGGTGTGCAGGTAAATACAGGTGTTCTATATAAACTGAAGTTGTTCCCAGTAAACACAGTTGCTGAACAAACACTCAGAAAATGCTAAAATCTACCCCAAATTTACTTATCTTCAGCTGCCATGTGAAACAGGTTTTCCACCTTGCTTTTGTTATACTAAGGTGTCTGGACAGGACAATATATACAGAAAAACACTAACACTTTTTTTCCTCCTCTGAAGGAGACCACATGAGAACTGCAGTCCCAGTCTCAGAATACACGTAGAATATCATACTGAAATGAGCACAACTGCTCAGCAGCTGCTTCCCTGAATCTCTCAGTCAGTTGTCAGTGTTCTGGTGATGTCCTCAGGGACATCAAGCTCACAGGTGACCCTCCCTGTCACAAAACCAGAGGCGCCACTCAGTGGGAGAGCTGACCTGCAGCTGCCACAGCCTCCTTTAGCCTAATAGGCTTTCCTGGCCACAGGAAAAGTGCTACTTCTGTCAAAAATATCCCTCTCCTCTGATATGGATACTCCTTTTCCCCTGCATCCTCTACAGGGCTGTAAGCTCAAAGACTAGATGGCATCTTGTACTTCAGAGAATGATTCAGAGAATTTCCACAAATAATCATGTGTCTTTCTCCCCTGTGCCACTTCACTACCTGGTGCACTCATCATCCTGCCTGATTTGGAGCTATGTGCTCCAACAGCACTTCTCTATTTCCTGGGAGCTTATTTCCCAGGAAGCATCCAAAGTAATTTCACCAACACTGACATTAGGGTAGGCTTAGTTATCAACAAGAAGGCCACAATAGCTTTGGTTTGTTTACTCCCTTGCAAATAGCCATATTTTCTATCAGCTACCATGTCCACAGTAAACAGAAGAGATGATTGAAAACTCAGTAACGTTTACTAAGCTTCACATCAAACTGTATCTCCCACATTCAAAATTCAGTATAGATCCGTAAATCTGTAATATTTAGTGATATCTGTTCTCTGATAGTTCTGTGAAAAACAGCACATCCAGGAGAAATATCACTTAACTCAAATTTACCAAAATCTGTATAGGCACTTGCCATCTACTAGACTGAGACAGCTGTCTGAACTAAGTCCTTAATGGCATTAGACAAAAACAAACAAAAAATTTACATGTACTTGCCACAATATGATGGGAAATAAAGAGAAAACATGCAAACACATTACTCATTAAGAGAATATGCTAATCTTTTAATACTTGCTGATTTCTGACAGCTGATGTAATCTCTAACAGATATTAAAACGTAAGTTCTAATCCATTTAGCTGTTTCAATGTCAGAACCAAATTTACACAAAGCAGAAAAAGCTGAGAACTCCTCTGTTCTGGTTTATGTCCAAATAGACACACAAAAATTAAGGTCTAATTGCTGTCTGTAACAACCTAAAAGTGTTTCTGAAACTGTGGCTAATACTAACTTGATTATTTGCCTCTTACCACTATGAACAGGGTCTACAGAGGCAAATTGAAAAGCGCTTCTGAAGTATGCTCTGGAGCCTGTGTCCCCATACATTATATATGTGTGGCATTGCTGTTTTAGTACTTCTAAACCATATGCAAAGCCAAAATCCATGTATACTTCCATTTCCTTAGATTCAAAAAATAAACAAGAATCCCTCAAAACAACCCCCAAACAAACAAATCAGAGGATCAACTGTTCATCAGTTTCCATGAAGAGGAACAAGAACACACAGACATAGGAAAATTCATTCTTTTTCTCTAACTTGTATTTTAGCTCCACTACTACATCCTGAATTTCACATTGAATAGCAGCTCAAAATTAGAGAGTAACACCTGGTGGATGGATAGAGAAAGATGTCACATCTCTGTGCACAGGCTTTGTTATTAGCATGTACATAATGTAATCTGCAATTGCCCTTCAAATGAGAACTGTGAGAAAACACTCTAAATACTCAATCAGGTGCCATTAGTGGTTCTGCAAGATAAGGGAGACCATTCCAGAAAGAGGGAACAGATATGGGATAAGACATACACAGCATGTGTTGCTTTATCCAGAGAGGCTATATTAGCACACTGCTCCTATATTCTATCCTCTCTGGCAGAGACAGAGTAGGCACCACCACAAGAAAACTGACAGAACCCCTGAGCATATTGGCTGGATGGAGAAAAGCATGGATAAAAAGCAGCTCTGCCAAATCATGAGGGATGAGCACAAAGCTTTAAGATTGTCTATAGCTGCAGAAATATTCCAGGCTGAGGACTCTACCTCTCCTTTTCCAGGTTGAGACTTTAACTTCATTAATCTGCTAAGGAAATAAACAGAAGTACCCTATTAGCAGAAGGCTGGTTAACTGAAAGTACAAATCAACCATGAGAATCTGGAGGGGCTACCACAGCCCATCTTTTCCATTACTGGGAGTACTGCAGGCACCGTGGGAGGCATGGGACAGCACAGAGCAGAGGCACCTGAGCTGGCTCCACTGCTCCAGCAGGCATCTCCTAGGACAAGAAAGAGCAGTTCAGATACTTTTGTGCAAAGAGCGCACAGTGATGGAGAGCTGCAGTCTGCTAACAGTGGTGATGGCTGTACCCTGTCACTGCAAACATCAGCAGCTGTGCTTCTGGAGTGTGACACACAACAGGAGCAGCCTGACAGAGCACACCGAGCAACGCTCAGATCTTCTCTTGAGATACTCCTGCAGTATTCCCACTACAATGCTGGAATAATGAATGTTACAGGTTTGCTGGGGCCTTCAGTAACTGCACTATAAAGATGAAAGATAAAATTTTAAGCCATTTCAATTCAGGATTGCATTTAGTCCTTCCACTGCCTGCTAGGACCATGGAAAATGCAGCAAAAACATTCCTTGGAAAGATAGAAGGGGCAGCATTGCAACACAACGTTGTTCCAGACTGTACTGCACCAGAGATGCACTCCAAACAGAGTAAAATGTTTCATAATCCATACAACCAATGCAGCAAGATGAATATACAGCCACTCAAAGCTATTCCCTTCTGCAAAAGGAGGCACAAACTCTTACATAGATTATGGTAAGAGCATTACCACAATTCTGCCTCTGTTAGCATAAAGGGATAGCCCATGTATTAAACAGGAAATGGACAAGAGAAAAATATGGAAAGAGAGGAAGGAAGGAAAAAAAAGATTAAAAACCCCAGCTGCTGCTTCAAAGTAAGGAAAAGGTGATTAAAAATGGACATTAAATAATTATGGTTAGCTGAAAAACACTGGAGAGTTCTCAAGCACACCATTTTCAGTTTATATAACCTGTCAGATTTTTACAGGAAAAACCCAACTGGAGACACAACTGAAATACAAGTGACATAAGAATATGATTAGTTCCTGTGAAACAAGAACATTTTCATTAATGGAGATAACTAAATTTTTTCAGAGCTGTACCACAAAAAAGAATTTGTAGTGTGGCTATGGTCTTTCTTGCATCTGTTTGCAAGCATATTTAATTTTTGAAACAAAAAAGTCTCAAAAAACAGGATATGTTCCAATTTGTGAAATCTACATGTCAACAAAATATCCTATTTTTTTCCAATTCTTCTCTAAAGATAAGTAATAAGTGTAACTGATTCCGTAGACTTGTCTATTCTGCATCTCAGCATATGATTGTCAGGAAAAACCACATCAATAGTTGCAATATTTTTCACTGATATTCCATTCTTCATCTGAGATTCTCAAGGCTCTCCATTGTAGAAAAGTATTGGATTATAGATGGGAAAACAAAGGCATAAAAAATGACAGCTGGGACAATGGAGTCTCCCTGTGGCAAAGCAAGAGTGACTGCTATTGCTTCTTGTTTGTTAAGCACCACTAGTGAAGAAGGCAAAACCCAAGAAAATAAGGAATTTACTGTCTTTGCCCTTATAGTTATAAGGAGATACTTGGCTTATCAAACACAGTGGAATAATCAAAATATTCATCAAAGTATTAGACTACACCAATTAGCACAAACACACAACTGAATGAGGGGTTTTTTTAAAAAATGTTCTGATTGATTGGAGTATTTTCAGATTTTGGTTTGGCTTATCTTCTGATGCTTATAGAACAACCAGCATAGCTGTGATGAGCCTACACAAATGCAGCACCACACAGCTCAGAAAATGTAGATCTCAGGGTGGAACCCTGAGCAGTACCTCAGTAGTCCCAATTTAAATATGATACTGAGTGGACTATGAGCATAAATTTTTCATCACTGTTGTCAAATGCTCAAATATTAAATCCCCTGTGTATAATCTGTATGATTAATTTGGACATTCTGAACTTGAAAACTGTTGGTTTGATTAAAGCAGATTTATTCTGTATCTGGTAATCACAACTTCTGTGTTTACTAGAACAAAGACAGCTTACAGTACCCATGCAGAGCATACACACTGTAGAGTTTCAGATAGTGCTTAATACACTTAAAATATGAAACTCTTTCAAAAATAGCAAGATTTGGAAGCCAGCAGTCAATGTCTCTCCCACTTGTAAGATCTTTCCACCATGGAAAAAAGGGTCACAGAAAATTCCTATTAAGAGTAAGGAAACCATAAGACACAATGAAGTACATAGTTCATGAGTGGAAAACTGCAGATCTAGCAAGCAAGAGATCATGAAGCAGCTTCCTTGAAACTTTTAGACATTTACTTGGTTTTTGTCTTACTTCTGGTATTACTCAATCTCTCTGGTCCATCTTTCACCCAGCATTTAAATTAGACATTTATGTTCACTTTCCAAATACAACTTTTACACAAAGATTTCTTCTGAATTAGGCTAAAAATACATTCATAGGTGTGGTTTTTCTTTCCCTCAATGGCCACCATTTCCACAAAAGACAGAAATTTGCAATTCAGTTCTTTCATAAAGAGCTGGGAATTTTCCTGTTTTCTAAGTGCTCATAAAATTCTACAATGTCACTTACAGTGTTACTTTAGGCAGCTGAGAAAATGCAATAATAATTTATTTTCATTTGGCTAAAAAAAAAATCACATCGCTATCACTTTTAGTAATCAGTTGTTTATTACTTTAACAATAACAACTGTGAGGGGAATAATGCATCAGCCCCTAATGCATGCAACTCTCATTTGCTTACTAGCAGAAGATTTCACCTGTGTCAGCACTGCAAAGCCCAAGCTGTTGTGGAAAAAACCCCAAACTGCAACCTATTCAGGCTCTGGCCCCATCAGCAAAGCTTCAGGCTAAGGTCTCCTGATTGCGATGCTCAGCTGTGCTAAACAGCCCCTGCTTTGGAACAGAGATGTGTTGACACTCACAGGGTTGGATACCTTGACGCTTAACCCTTCATTTCAAAGGTTTGCTTGAAGGCAAACCCAGCCTCCAAAGGAAAATCAAGGACTGACCCTTTTTAGTCATCTCTTGTGATGCTGCAGATGGAGTACTGCTTCCAGGTTTGCACTTCCAGGGTAAAACAGCGGCATGTTGGATGAGTCCATTGGAAGATGACCAAGATAATAAGCTGATTAAACAATTGACCTGTGACAAAAAGCTCATAGGAATTGCCTTGTTTAGCCCTAAGATGACAAGGTTAGGGTAGAGGGACCTCACTACTATCTTCACCTATCTCACGAGAACACAGAGGGAAGATAGAGAAAAACGCTCTTGAAGAGGTAGAGATAGCACAAGGAGTAACAAATAAAGTTACAGCAGTGAAATTGGAACTAGAAAGAAGGACTTTTCATTTGTTTTTTTGAAAACAGTCAAACACCAGAATAAACTCCCAGAAAAAAGCTGTGGTTTCATAACACTGAGATACTTAGAACTTGACTGGTTGCCCTGTCCAGCCACATCTAAACCAGCCCTGCTTTGAGCAGGGATTAGATCAGGTATAACCTCCAGGGGTCCCTTCAAACCTAAATTATTCTGTGTGTCTAGAATCTTATGACTTTAATTTAAAGAAATAACAGATTATCATAAGATTCCTTCCTATTTGAACCTCCACCTCCTTCCTATTTGAACCTCCACCTCCTTCCTATTTGAACCTCCACCTCCTTCCTATTTGAACCTCCACCTCCTTCCTATTTGAACCTCCACCTCCTTCCTATTTGAACCTCCACCTCCTTCCTATTTGAACCTCCACCTCCTTCCTATTTGAACCTCCACCTCCTTCCTATTTGAACCTCCACCTCCTTCCTATTTGAACCTCCACCTCCTTCCTATTTGAACCTCCACCTCCTTCCTATTTGAACCTCCACCTCCTTCCTATTTGAACCTCCACCTCCTTCCTATTTGAACCTCCACCTCCTTCCTATTTGAACCTCCACCTCCTTCCTATTTGAACCTCCACCTCCTTCCTATTTGAACCTCCACCTCCTTCCTATTTGAACCTCCACCTCCTTCCTATTTGAACCTCCACCTCCTTCCTATTTGAACCTCCACCTCCTTCCTATTTGAACCTCCACCTCCTTCCTATTTGAACCTCCACCTCCTTCCTATTTGAACCTCCACCTCCTTCCTATTTGAACCTCCACCTCCTTCCTATTTGAACCTCCACCTCCTTCCTATTTGAACCTCCACCTCCTTCCTATTTGAACCTCCACCTCCTTCCTATTTGAACCTCCACCTCCTTCCTATTTGAACCTCCACCTCCTTCCTATTTGAACCTCCACCTCCTTCCTATTTGAACCTCCACCTCCTTCCTATTTGAACCTCCACCTCCTTCCTATTTGAACCTCCACCTCCTTCCTATTTGAACCTCCACCTCCTTCCTATTTGAACCTCCACCTCCTTCCTATTTGAACCTCCACCTCCTTCCTATTTGAACCTCCACCTCCTTCCTATTTGAACCTCCACCTCCTTCCTATTTGAACCTCCACCTCCTTCCTATTTGAACCTCCACCTCCTTCCTATTTGAACCTCCACCTCCTTCCTATTTGAACCTCCACCTCCATTTCCTATGGCCTGCTCTTGGAAACATAGATGAGATAATCGAAATAAAAGGTAACTTGCCTTGTACAAAGGCATAAAGACTTTAGCTTGCTTTAGTTATGGACAGTAGAATAACATAATAGCAACTTACCGGCACACTCCTTTAAGTAAAGGGTGCAGTATGTCACAGTTGAGATGAACACAATAAAAACAGTATCACTAAACAATTTGAGAAATCTTTAAGGACTTACCCAAACAGAGTATCACCATAACACATGAGAAGTTTTCAGGTATTCACCCATAACAGAGCACCATCCTACTACTTCAAAGGGCTGCAAGTATCCACCCTTGCTGCTCCTTAACTTAACTTTTTATACCCCTCACGCTCATGCATTGCACCTGTGTGCCCTCTGTTCCCCTTGGTGATTGGTCAGTGCCCCTGGGCACCCATTGCCCTCAATGCAGCTCACCTGTCCTGCACAGCTGTAGCCCATTGGGGATGAGGCTCAGCCACAGCCCCACTCCCAATTACCACACCTGTGTGCCTACAGCAGCACTTAGATGGGAAAGAAGCAATGGAAATTATAATACTGAAATAAAGGAAACCTATAGCCAAAAGGAGATTAGTACTCTGTGTTAATAAATAAGTCCGGCCTGGTTATGTATTATGGGTCAAACTTCCAAACCATTATTCACCTTTTTATTTGGCTTAGAGTATTTGTCAACATTGAATCATCCCTTGGTTTAGTTTACAGAGCTAGCCCCTTGCTTAGCAATTGCTAATTGTGTCTACTATACGGTGTCCAAGGAAAAGGCATTTCCATAGACTGACACCCTTCCCCACCACCAAAGGCTGGCCCCAAGTGACTTTCTGAGGCCCAGCCTCACTGGGATTCATGAACAAGCACCAAAGAATGGGTGGTGTATGTCTGACTTTAGCTGCTTCCCCTCCTGCTTCAAGTCCCACAATGAATGCAGTCAATAATTGTTGAGTTTCCCTGACTGCAAGCTTCACTTGACCTTGGGAAAGAAAAAAATAACTCTTCTTTCCTTTTCCTTTCCACTCCCTCTTCTTTCAGTACAAATACAGGCTAATAAAGAGAAAGAAAATGAATTGTTCAATTTTCACTTGTCACTCTTGTGTCAGTTCCATAACTTTATCTAGGCTGCTATCTGTCACCTTTATTATTTTCTCCTTAACAGACTGAGTTCTATATGAGGGTATTTTATATTACTGCTTGGCTGTTGTTGCTGAACTAACAGCTGTTGGGTATGAATTGTTCAGGATTACACAAAGGGAGTATAACAAGTATGAGATCAAACTCGTGTTTTTAAATCAAACCTGCAATGGGACCAATATGTATTCCAATCTCCTTCTTGGATTTTTATGTTGTTTGTTCTTTGAGTTTTGTTGCCTTGGTTTGATTCTTTTTAGGTGGATAGCAGAATTAATTAGATTATCTTTTATTCTAGACTGTTTGTGTGCTGTATTTATGATTTATACAAGTGGGTACATTATAGAATACCAGCAGCATATAACAGACTGCAACAATGAATTCCAATTTATTTATTAAAACAGATTGGGACACTTTAGCAGTAAGGTAGGACTTCAAAACAAAGCTTAAATAGTAAGCAGAGAGTTGTATTTTATCTCAAAGGGAGCAACTGGGCCACAAAAGGCAGTCTCCCTACACTTTAACTCATTCTTACAGAACGATGGATTCATAGAATCATAGAATAGTTTGGGTTGGAAGGACCTGAAAGATATATCTAGCTCCAAGCCCTGTGCCATGAACAGGGACAACTTAAATTAGACCACATTGCTTCAAGCCCTATCCAGTTTGGTCCTGACACTTCCAGGGATGGGACATCTATTAACTTCCTTAGCATTATAGATGGATAATGAGACGATTTGCTCTCACAATTAAAAGATAACTATTGTGTGATATTAAGAAAAGCTTTAGTGCTGTACAGTTATGTTATTGTAGTTTAGATGCCCTCTGCTCTCCCCACAGTTCCCTTTCCCCCCTGTGTTGCTGCCATCACACAGCCTGGGCTGTCCAGGACAGGTACAAAGGAGCTGCACAGGTGTCCCTGGCATGGGGCAGTGGGGAATGGAAAAGCTTGGGGGTGCTCAGGGGGGCAGCATGGCAACACCTGACCTCCAATCCAGTGACAAGAAAGCATCTCCACTGATAAAGGGCCAAGAGGAGCTGACTGGCAGACCCAGCTGGGGCTGGCTGGTGCAACCCCAGGGGTATTGGGTTGCAGGGATGGATGCTCAAAGACTGAGCATCCATCTTGAAGATGAACCAGCCATGTGGTGTGCACGAGAGGCAGTTCTCAGCACTGCACCTTTTTCCTTATGTAGTCCTTTTGTTGTGTTTTTGTTAAGGTTTAATAAACCTTTTGAAATTTTCAAAGTGAGCAGTTGTGTCTCACTTGGGCAACCGTGCCAGTGACTCACAACCCTCACAGTAAGGAAATTCTTCCTAACCTGTGTGTTTTTGTGAAAAACGCATGTATTTTATGATTGGCTTTTTGCAAATATTAAAATGAATATTATATGTGTTGTGTTAGAAAGTTATGCTGTATTAAGTTTTTTAAGTACTGTGTTAAATATAGTTTTAGGTTATAAAAATTATTAAAATAGAAACTATGCTATGTAAGATGCTTTGTTTAAAAGAAAGGACTTGCAGCGAGATAGCAGCCACAGGACACCTAGATCTTTCAGAGAAAAAGAATTTATTGCCCTCTTATCGGAAGAAACGAACTTCTTCCCGCCTTGAAGGTGCTATTAGGATTAGAGGGAAGAAGTTGATGCTGACCAGACAGAATCCTGTGTTTGAATAGAATTTATGCATTATGTATGTGATGTATGAATATGCAATGGGCTATTGTTTTTAAAGGTTAATCCTTTGTTAACGTGTGTCCCTTTTCAGGCTCTGATGCCCAGAAAAAGGTACCCAGGCATCCATAACTCTTTGTTTTTATTGTCTCATATTGTCTTAATTCAATTTGTCCAAATTGTTATTACTCTAATTGTGTTACTATTTTTATAACCATTTTATGACTATTAAACTTTTAAAATTTTAATAACAAGTGACTGGCGTTTTTCACATTTTCATACTATCTCCAGTCACCTGGAGGAGCCCAAGGAAAGCCTGGATGTGGCACTCAGTGCCATGGTCTGGCAGGCATGGTGGTGCTGGGTTACAGGTCAGGCTGGATGATCCCAGAGGTCACTTCCAACCAAACTGCTCTGTGGTTCAGACCGGCTACAGGCACTGCAGAGCAGCTCCAGCTCCGAGGGTGTTTGGGATGCTCTTTGCCAGGGGGGATTAGGGAGAGCGGCTGCCTGCTGGCAGACAAGCCTGAGTCACACAGCAGGCTGCATGTTTCGTAGGCAAAACATGTGGCTTCGTTAAACAGATGCAACCGCCGAGTGCCAACATATTAATTAACCACCACATCCTTCCTTTCATGTCTCCCCGCTGCTGCTTTGGAAGCATTATGATAATTACCCGCAGCTTAGAGCCTCGGGGTTTGCAGAACAGCTATTCAGACACGTGGTTCCCGCAGCAGGCACAGACTGTGAGGGCGGGTCCCGAGTCCCGGCCGAGCTCGGCACGGTTCGGTCCGGGCGGTTCCGGCCTAGGCCGCGTCTCCACGGCAACCGCGGGGCCCGGGCGGGTCTCAGGGCGCATGCGCAGCCCTCCCTGCTCGCTCTCCCCTTTCCCCCCGTGGTATCCGGGGCAACGCGGGGACGCCGGCGGCGCGCGCATGCGCTCTGCGCCCCGTGTGCCGCCGTCCCGCGTGGGCGTCGCGGCGGAGCGGGGGGCCGGGCACGGGAACCGGAAGCGGAAGCGCGGCCGCGCGCGAGTGAAGCCGCTCCTCGCCCCGGCGGGACCGCCCGCGCTGCCTCGTGCCCGGCCCGGCCCCGCCCCGCGCTGCCCGCGCGCCTTCCCGCGCTGCGCCGAGCCCGGCCCCGCCCCGCCCGGCAGCCGGGGAGGGGCTCCCGCCGCCCGCCCGCCCGCGCTCCCGGTGCTGCCGCCGGCCCCTCGCCGCTCAGCGCCCGCGTCCCCCCGCCCGGCGGCCGCGATGTCCGACAAGGAGTTCATGTGGGCCCTCAAAAACGGAGACTTGGATGAGGTGAAGGACTACGTGGCCAAGGTAGGAGGCGGCGGCGGCGCGGGCGGAGGAGGGAGGGAGGGAGGGAGGGAGGGAGGGAGGAGGGAGGGAGGGATGTGCGCGCAGCCCCCGGGATGGGCCCGGGGTGCGGGAGCCGCGGCCCGGGCGGGTACGGGCTGCGCTCCTGGCCGTGGGCTGAGCTCCGTGCGGAGCCCAGCGCCCCCTCCCCCTCCGCGGGGCCTCTCGGCTTCCTCCTTGTCTCCTGCCCCCGCCGCCCCGTGTATGCCGCTGGAGTCATTCCGTGTCTAGGGAAACTTAACGCATTGACAGGCGGGATCCCGGCCCCTGATCCTGTGTGGATTTGTGGCCTGCGTTTGGTTATCCTTCCCCTCGGTGCCTCAGGGCTCGTCCTTAATAGGGTGATGCTAAGCTGCCGGGTGTGCTGAGGCTTAATTCATTAACCTTCTGGGAAGTGTGCTGGTGGCTGGGCAGGGCGAGTGCTCGGGAACAGCAGACACCTGTGTGATGGCTGAACACTCCTCAGGTACACGGCAGGGTTGGAAAGCTGCATTCTGTCCTCATTTGCCTTCTCTTGTCACTGAGAAAAGCACACAAGGGCAACGTCCTGCTTCAGTGAATCCTTGCTGTTCAGGGAGATTGTCTGGGAGCTGTTACATCAGAGCAGAGGTGTACATCTAATTTACCTGTAATTATTTTGATCTCCAAACAAGTTAATGATTGTCTTTGGGAGCTTGACACATGCTGACACAACTTGCCGTGATGATTTAGGTTCTTTCTACTCCAGTTGTCAACTTGCAAACTCGTAGTGCTCCTGGCAGAAAGAAAAGTGTGCAAGTACTTCCAGCTGCTTTTGTACAAAGTCCAACAGCTTAGCCTGAATAGTCTTCTCTGACAGTTCCAGCTAAGCTTCTGGACTTTGCATCAAAGTGGCTGTGCACTCACATGCTCTGCCCATAAAGTTCTAGAGGAAATAACTGGGAACAATTATCCCACTTCAGCTGTTTGCCAAGGGTTGTGTACCTGTCTGTGTATTAAAGGTTGGGTAATACATTGGTATGTCTAGTATCTTCTCAGATTTGGGGATTTGCAGAGTGTGTCAGCAGCATATTTGGATTTTCCTCCTGCTTTTAAATGGTTTCCATGTCTAGAAAATTCACTGCACGCTAGTAATTATTGGTTCCTTGTGTATCTTTTGCTGAGGCAAAAGCTTCAAGGCTGTGGCATTGTCTTGGTTCAGTTTCTATCTACAAGTTCACTGCAGTGCTAATTAGAAAGGTTTTTCTGTATTCCCACTCTTCCTGAGTGTCACTGCAACTCGTGTAGCAAATGGATTTATGTGATCACTCCTCATCTGCCTCAGTGCCCAGTCAAATACTTGGTTCCATCTGCTACTCAAAGAGGCTTGAGCCAGCCTGGATGCTGCTGTAGTGGAGAGGCTGAACTCTCTCATCTAACTGCACTAATGAGGCAGACATCCTTAAAAGAGAGATACTCACTGGAATTACATGATTAGTGTACAAGGAGCCTGCAATCCTTGAGTACTCTTACACTGTAGAACTGCTCCTAATGTAGAAGTTGAATAAACTCTGGGTGTTTTCTGTTGGTTTGTGATCTAATCTTATTCATACTTTTCTCACACTTCCAAGTATGTGTTGTGTCTTCAGTTGTTAAACAACCTACAAGAAGTCAAATGTTTTCAGTCCTTTTTGTTTCCTTGACAAATTGGTGGACTAGTAAACTCTTAGCCTGGTTTCCTGTGGAAGCAAAGCTTATATAACCGAGTTTTGGCTGATCCTTATCCTTCCTAGTGGTTTGTAAATCTTTTTTCTGTCTGATTTTTTTGTAAGTTTCACAGAGGTGCAGGTAGGTCAGTTTTGTTAAGGTAAATGAAATGGAGGGGGTGCCCTCAGGGAAGGGAAGAGTACAAGAATGAGTTTGGGTTTTACTGTATAAAGGAAATGCACGTTGAGGAGGGGCAAGAGAACTCTGTAAATCATCTGAATGTAGGTGAAGCCTCAACTGGAACTTCACATTCTCAGTTCTGAGATTAATGAAATATGTGAAGGCAAATCATGCTTTGGTAGCTGGAGTTCTCAGGAAAGTATCTGTTCTGTGCTCTATGTTCTTTCTGACTTTCTTCATTATCGGTTACATGGCTTCTGCTCCCTGCTGCTTTCCTGCTCTAAGTATGATTTAATGTTCAGGAATTTTACTTATATAAACTTTGCAGTGGCATAAATTTCCTCTCCCTGTAATGGGGGAGGCAGTCATATATATCTTACAGTCTGCATCTTCATAAAATTCTTCCTTGTCTGTCTTCCTGAAACTTTTGGTTCCCAGCTTCTCATTTGTTTTGTTTCTTGTTCTAGTCTTGTTTCCTCATTATTTGTTTGGAAACAATACAGCCTTTAACTATGATCTTGCAGTTTTGCCACCAATTACCACATGAAGGGTTTGACCTCTGATTTTGTTTCATGTTTGAATGGCAGGGCTTGAAATGCAAACTAGGTGACCCTGGGTGCTCTAAAAATAATAATATAAATGGATGTTATCAGTGGGAATGTAGGAATTGAACTCCCTTAATCAGACTGGACTTTTCTTCACTTGTGTGCAATAATGTAATAAGCTATGGAGTTTCTGTCTGTGGAGTCATAAGTATCTTTTTTTTTTCTTTTAATCTGAGGTTTGGCTAGTAAGTACCAAGAAGAATGTGAATGTTTCTGCTCCTTCAACAGTTCCTGGACAAAGAAAGGATACAGAAACAGAAGCAAGGGTCTCCATTTGCGTTACATATTTTTCTACATAGGGATTTTGCATTCTCCTGAAGTTACTTTCTTCAGGAATAAAAGTTTTTACAGAAAGAGTAGTTCTGAGGGGTGCCAATGAAACAGACAATGCCAAGTGATACTGCACTGTTGCTTAGCAAAAGAGATCTGTGTTGCCAGTCTGCATTTGAAAGATACTGGTGACTTCTATTTTATTAAAATATGAAAGATTATTTTTATAGTTGGAATAGCCATGTAAGACTTATTTCTGTTTTTGTAAGAGACATGATATTAGTGTCTATGTTTCTCAACTTACAACAGTGTCAACTTTATGGTAAATGTAAATTTCTCCTGGAATAGTGTATCTAGTGTGTTATGCTAGCAAGTACAGTGTCAGCTATTTTTATGATGACTAGATTAAAAAGTAGTTTTTTACTGTTTGCTTTCTTTGATGTCTCCCTTTTTAATATAGCCAGCATATGTTAGCTTCAGAGATGCCTACAGGAATCTAAAGGATTGAAGGAATTCTGCACTCTTCCCACGTACATCCACTCAAATTTTTAGAATTCCTCAAGAAGGCAGAAACTTCCATGGGAACAAGTGAATCAAATGTGCAGGTTAATGTGTGAGGAGGACCCACGCAGCTGAAAGAAATTTACCTCCCTCAAGGTAGGGAGTGGGTTAAAAAGTACTAGTTAGACAAAGAGCAAGTTGTATTAAGCCTACAGAATTTCTTAATATGAATAGTGTTTGCTCTTTCTCCTTTTCTTTAACCTTCCTCCCCAGTGGAATTAGATAAACTGTGCATTTGCTTAGAAAGGACTTCTCTATCAGCCTGTGCACATAGCATTTCCAATCACCAGTAGATTTCTGAGGTGAAGTACAATTTCTTTTATTCACTAGGCATAAAGTTTTTAGCAAGATAAACTTAGATTTGTAGTAGAGGCTTCAAAATATTTGTTCTGAAGTAATTTCATCTCCCATAGTTTAACTGAGAATTCCCCACTTCCATGAGCTGATTTAATCCTTTGCATCATTTCCTAAACCTACCACTGCTTACATTTAAGTTTGGCAAATCAACTAGCCTAATACCATAAGAAGACAGGACAGGCAACAAAGCTGGAAGCACCAGATTTTTACTGCTCAGAGGACTGGGAGGTTGAAGTTATGGTAGGATGTGAAATGGGTATTTCTAGAAAGTGGCCCTCATAGGCATTTCTGGTGTGGAGTCTTGTTTTTTTTAAATAACAAAACAAACAAAGCAGATTCCTGGAGCACCTCCAATAACTCATCTAGCCAACAGCGACCACCTGTGTGTTCCTGACAAAGCTGTGATGCTGCAATCTGCAGTTCTTTGGGATATAGTGAAGTTTGAGTATGTGTCTTGAGAAATGCATAAAACTTGACAACTGCTAAACTAACTATGGAGGCTAAAATAAAAAAAAATGTGTAGAAGTAACTTTTTGAACAAGAAGCAGCAGTGAGGGATATAGTTAAGTGTTGTGAAAAAGAGAAGAAACTTAAATATATCTGCAAGAAGAGAGATTAACATGAAGTAATAAATAGCTTTTAATTCTTTGGGATAACCTCTGTTCTCTTCAATGTCCATTCCAATGACTATTACACCTTCAGTTACAGACTAAATGAAAGTGTGTGCTTAAATGGTTGCTGTATACGAGAGGATTACTTGATTTACAGATATAATGGATACATTGAAATTCCCCTTATCTCATCATGCTGAAGTGCACATTGTTATTATGGCTGCATTGATACCTGAATTGCCTCTGGTCAGGTAACAGGTTTCCTGCTCTTGAGTGACAGCCTGGAAGCCTGTCTGGATTACAGTGCAGGGCAGCTCGACCTCACTGCCTTGTCCAGGAGCATATCCCTGATCTGGGAGCTGCTGCACTGAGCTTATTCCCTCTGGGGCCTCTTGGATATCTCTGTAACACTCCCCAGTGTTAGCACTTTTACTATGAGGATTTGTTTTTATTTGCAGATTCTAGGAGTTGTGTTATTTTCCACTTGATTACTGTTGAGTCTGCTGAAGTGTGATTGCTAAAGATAATTTTGTTTTACTGGGTAGTTCTAATTAAGCTTGGCGTTCAATTTACATTTTTCACATTTTAACATGATGACCTAAATCCTTCTTTTATGGAACAAGATAATTGTTTGCTACTGTAACCTGCCATTAGCAGGTTCCATTTTCATGGTGGAGTTGCTCTTAACCAAAATCCCGGGAATGTACCAGAAAAACTTTCAGAAAAACACAGACAGCACAGCTGCCACTTCTTAGTAGTGTGCACAATAAAATGAATGAGGTTGTTGAAAACCACCTCTTCAGGATGGCTAATTAATTTCCCCAGTCTGATCCAAGAGTATCTGAGGACATGTGGCAAAGAATTATTCAAAGATATTAATAGTTTGTGCCTCAGTTCTTAAGTAGTTTATAGGAGCAGCATGAAGTAACAAACTTGCCTGCAAACCTGGCATTGTGATGGAATGTGTGACTCACTGACTGAATGAACATCCCAGGATTCTCAAATCTCTCCCTTTTTTTTGTGAAAGTATGGAATTGATTCTTCAGCCATTTCAATTTGAAATTTAAATAGAGCTCATTCCAGCTGTGATCATTTGAATGATCATGAATCTGGAACTGCAAAATGTAATGTTTTCTTTGGGATGTTGATATCAGGCTATGGTGATTTTATTCATTGAGTTTGTGTCTGTGCTCTGAAAATCTTGGTGGCTTTAACATATTGCTAAGTGATTCATAATTGACCTTTCCATGCTTAAAACCCAAGTTAAGTACTTACTTACTTGATTCTGTCTGGGCTGTTCTTACTGTGCTGATTTCTCCTGTGCCTCATGGCTGTTTGCTGCAAAAAGTAGAGTTATATTAAGACCAGATAATAAAACATTGAATTTAATCTTCTTTTCTTTTTGCTGATGTACTAATGTATTCCACTCCCTAAATTGAAAGCAAATTTTATCTCTGAAATATATCCTGTTTTGTCCAAGTTTGTGGTATACAGCATATGCATTCCTAAGTATGACAGTCAAAGTTGGGAATAGGTTATGAATAACAAGCAGAGAATTTAGTGGTGTGAGGAAAACACTTAATTCTAGTACTGCTCTTTTTTCTGCCCTCCTTTATTCTAACCACAGTTTACCCTGTGGTACCAGTTTTATCTTTAATAAATCCTTGTTTTTCAAGCATAGCTCAATTAGCTATTTTGACTTCAACAGAAGGCTTACAGGAGATGAGCTAAGCTTTCTAAAACTTCAGGAGAACAGTTCTGCAGTGGTGTGGATCTGTATCCATTTGGAATAATATGTGGAAAGTTGAGTTAGATGTGAAGATCATGCAGTGCGTGTTGACTTGGGTACCGTGGCATTGGTGATGCAGGTCATAGAAGTAAAAAATCCTGAATGAGTGGATCTTGCAGCACTGTCAAAATGCATAAATAAGGATTCCTTTGGGTACTTCTCAACAGACCAAACAACTTCTGTGTGGTTTTTCTGAAGGACCATGGGCTCAGCTGGTAATATACCAGGATTTGAAGATCAAATATTCTACTGAAGTTCAAGGAGAACATTGTGGACCGAGGGTTCTCATGTCCAAGAATTGTGATGTCTGATTAAAGGTCAGAAGAGAAAATTGAGGAAATATGCAGAAAACCAGGGGATGTGTATGATTATATTGCTGAAGTGATGGGGATCCAGTTTTATGTGAAGCATCAGTTGAATTTAGCATGTTTTTTATAGTTTCTTGTTAATGTTTGTTTGAACTTCTGAATGTGTGTCCACACGAAAGTGTGAGCAAAGTTACTTCTTTCTACCTAATTTCCCCACTTCTCAAGTTGAAGGCTTGTGTTAAATTATCCCTAATTTTTAATTCCATAGTAAAATGAATGTTGAATTTCCCAGTACAGTTCTGTGGAAGGAAGCAGTTGTCATTTCCATAGACAGATCTATTGCCAGGGACAAAAGCACGAGCTGGAATTAATAAGTGCCAATAACTGACCAGTTGGTTATACAACAGTTGTTTTTCTTACAAGTTGCAGTTTCAGCAGTTTTCAACAATTAGATGTTCTTCTGCTTTAGCTCATTATGAGGAGGGGTAGGTACAAATCAGTACAGCTCATATTAAAGTGAATTTTAAACTTTTATCGGATGCTGGGTAGGAGACTGACTTTTTTGTAGTATACTGTTGTTAAAGCCTATGTTGATCATGACCAGTGATGGCAAATTCTACAGTCACAGGCCACAGATGGGGAAGGAAATAATACTTTCATTTAAATGGTTAAGGAACTGCTATCTGTAGTGTTGCTATTTTGACTTTGAATGCAATCAGTATTAATAAATCCTATTGAACAAGCTTCAGTATTTGTCTTAATTCTCTGATTGGAATGTACTTGGGTTTGTTTTGTGGGTTTGTTTTTTTTTGGGTCGTGGTTTTTTTCATCTTTTTAATAAAGACTACGGTAGCAAATAATTTGTTTTCCCAAAAGCAACTGAAATTCTGATGAGGGAGAGTAGGAAGGGAAAGAAAAATACGGTCTTGAAAACTCATAATGCACATGAATATGGCTTTGAAGTCGCTTGAGGGAGTTGGGATTTGGTGCTTTTAGCACTTTGCCCATTTTTACATACTTTATTAGTATTTCTTATGCAGTGTAATTCTGTAGCTCAGTTCAGATACATTGTTTGCCAAGGGCACTGCATTTCTTTAAAGGAAGACACAAAAATTCTTTCTTGCTGCACCAAGAATTAGAATATGGTCTGCAGTTTTGTCTTTGCTTACACACATTGCTGCCTTCCTCAGTGGTTACCGGCCTGAAGGGAAATGGTGAAATCCTTTCACTTAGCCTTCAGCTATGCTTTGGAAATCAAAGAGAGTAATTGCATGCTGTGGCTAATGAGCTGAGCAGACCAAAACATCACTGGATAGGTGTTCTGGAGATTGCCCTGCCACACTTGCAGCCAAAGTTCAGAGAATGTTCTGACTCACTTTATACAACCAAATTGTGTGCTCAGAGTTTCTGATGTGCTCAGATCAAGTCTTGATAATTACTGTTGGATGACTAGTTCTTTCATTTCCCAAACTCTGGTCATTTATGAACTTGCTTTTGAACACTTGTGACCTATAAATTAGTGATTAGCTTCAAGAAGGAAAGATGAGCTGTTAGGCCATTTGAGACAATAGATAGAGAGCTGTCCATAGAACAGTTACCATCAGCATCTCTCATTTAAACTGATTTGCTAATGACACTATGAAAGCAAATACCATAGGCAATAAATGTTTAAAAAGTATTTTTCTCTTGGTTCAAAAATGCTTCCAGTGCTTGATTCAGGTAATGCAATTGAAAGTGGAAGATTTCAAGTCCAATAAAAAAGAGGCTAGGAGAGTTCCTGTGAGGTGAGATCTGCATTTCTGTTTGTGCCCTGTATTAAGAAAAATCAAACTCACAAAAAACCCCACAGAATCCTTTGTACTCGAGTGAGGCATTTCTGAGAATCTTCATTTCTTGGATTGCTGACTTCTCAATAACTTCAGTAATGCTGTTAACTGTTTCTTGGCTAAAGTCTTGGATATTTAGCATAGTTTAAAAAACTTGAATTTTTCTCATGATAAAAACAGTAATTGTCTGTTATTTAAATTTATCTTCGGTACAATGACAGTAAATATAATTACTTTCAAAATAGGGTCCTCTAATCAGAGTATAACATGAGATACAGTTTCGTTCCATGTCTGTGACAAGTCAATAGACTGTAGTTACTAAAGCATTTTCAACAGTAATTCCTGAAGAAAATAGCTTAACTTTTGTAAGTGGATTATTTCAAACTTAAGTACAATACCAATCTTTTAAATTTTAAGGAAAGTATTATAGTGAAGCTGAATACTCCAATGTGTATAACTGTTTTAGGAGCCATGCAGTAGTTGTTAATGCATATGTTTTTAAGTATATACTGCTTAGAAAGCAGAATTTATTTTATAGATGTAAAAATAGCTTTTCTGATCGAGTTTTTGCCTCTGTGCTTTGTTTTTGCATGACTCCAATCACCAACTGCTTCATCATGTCAACAAAACTCTGCATTAAGGTACAAAACTTCTAGAACTCATTAATGCCGCTTTTGACATTTCGTATCTTTTTATGGATTGCTGAATGAAGAAAATGGAAATTCACTGTGCACAGGAAAATAACGCTTGTTAATATTATAGGAAAACCCTTTTAGAAGCTAAGCTTCATTGCTTTGGATTTGATAGAACACTTGATTTTGCCTTGGACATATCTTTTGTTCAGTTTCTGGAGAGCTAATTCCTGCTTATGGTGCTAAGCCCCAATTAAAGCACTTAAATTCAGGGAATTTTTAACCATAGCAATAATCTTTGGGAGATACACTCATCTTCCTGTTTATTCTCTCATCTCTTCCTGCTACAGTACAACCTGAGCTTTGAGAATTTATATTTGTTATTGTTGCAGGGGTTTTTACTTATTGTGTCTTTAGATCACGCAGAGAATTCAAGATACCAAGCTGGCATCTATTGAAACTGAAACCCAGCAGCTGGCGCCGTGTGTTTGCCTCAAAGGAAAACATCCACTTCCTGTTCATTCCTTGGACAACATGTTCTGAGCAGCTTAATGCAGAACTTGATGTGGGGCTCTTCCAGAAACTGAAAGTGTTTTAATTGGCGGTTAACACTCAATGCAGAATGCATGGCAATGGCTGGGATCCTTTGCTCAGCTGCTTAATTTTTGGAGCAGTTTCTGACATGTTAAGCTTGAAAAAAAAATTCCTTTTTGCAGGAACAGGTGTTGTTTTGTAGATTTTTCTGTTTTCATCGTGTCATCTGTTGTCAGTTTGCTGGTGGTTGAGTACTGAAACAGAATTAATGCTCTGATTCTGGTTTGTGTATGGTTGATGGCTCCTGTTTAGCAATTGTCTGGCACCCATGTGAGCTGGAATATCTTCTGCTTAGTGTACTCTTAGAATAGGTATCATGCAAATCACATCATCCAAAATACACTGGTAAAATATGAAGTCTGGCCAATCATTTTTGCAATAAAAAATCCAATCCCTTTAGGCCAGCTCAGTGTTGCCTATGAAAATGGACGCTGCACCGTGTGCACTAGGTGCAGTGCCTAACACTGAACATTATGTCAACTTAAGGTATAAAGGCATTAGATTGATCTGCAGTTCTTTAGAATTAATGGTTAAAGGCTTTTATTTTTGTTTGTCCTCTCCATATCAGGGCTGACAGGTGAGTCCTGATGCTGTAACTAAAGCATTTGAACTTTAATTCTGAATTCTAACAATCTTTCTAAGCAGAGACAGTTTGGGAAGTGTCTAATCATTGGCTGCTTCAGTTCATCATCCAGAATAATTCATGCACTAACATTCATCAGTTAAAGGGTAATCTGAACAGAGAGCAATGATACCTTTCTCTGCAGCAGCTTATTCTGTCAGAACTATTTGCTGCCATTACTCTGAGCTGTTGCCTAGCTAAGAAACAAACTTATAAATGGAAGTTTTGGACCAAACTTATAAATGGAAATTCCTGGGAGCCAAGAGAAGCTGCACAACTGGGCCCTTCATTCCTGTTTCATCCCTTGCTAGTGCAAGTAGTGAGTGGATTGCATGATTTCTCACTCAAATCTTACACAGGTTAAGCATTTTTTGGCGGGGGGGGGGAGAACAACTGTTTTCAATAACAGTGTTTGGCACATCTTTGAAGCTGGGATTGTAGCATGAGCTTCTAGAAGCTGTAGCTAGGAAACAGTTGGTTCATTGCTGTTCTACAGAACAACTCATGTATCAGGTTTGTTTGTCTCCCAAAATGCTGATACAACTGAAGCACAGATGGCTCAGTAGTTCAGTTTATTTAGCAGTTGTTTCTGGAATTGTATTCATTTGACTGAGACAAAGGACTTCAGATTGCATTTGATTATGGTGGATAAGCTAGATACTTGTTTACCACCAACAAAACCTGAAAAGTATGCTTGTTAAGCACCTTTTTGTTGGCTTAAGCCAGAATAATTGTAGCAGTGCTTTAAAAGCTTTTCAGAGTACTTTAGATATGATATCAAGACAGGCAAAATTCATCATCAGGTTCATCATTCATTTTCTTAACTTTCATAGACCAAGTATTGGTGTTATTATTAGCAATTAAGACTTCTCCTAAAGTAGAGAACTGCAAAGTAGATATCCATTTTTTACATGGACAGACATCTGTCTGCTCTGGTTGTACAACTTGCTACAACATGCCAGCTGGAGACACACACTATCCTCAGAACAGAAACCCCTTTTTGATAAACTGATGAGCATCTTTTAGGGGGAATGTTGTCCTGCAATTCTTTGAGTAGCCTTTTTTTCATATTTTTTTTAAACAGAAGCTCAGTTGGATATTGCAGGATAAACTAATAGTAAATACTAGAAATGAGTCCAGAAAAATAATGAAAATTTGATACTCATGTCTTCAGCCTCTTCCACAGGGATTTAACTTTCTGTGTTCAAGTTCCCTTCTCAGCATCTGTTAACTTGGATTTGGTTTTTGATCACTATCTCTACAGGATTTCTTGTGGATGTTTTTGCTATTTCTGTTTGTTTCAGTAAGATGTGATAAGGGGGAGGTGTTAAATCAGCTTGTCCCATATATTTCCCAAAGCATACAGGGTAGAAAGAAGACATCTGGGAGAAAATTCCTTTTTGCTTCAAGTTATAAAATTTAGAGGACGGGGAATAAAACACCCAGAGGAGTTGAAAAAATGTGATTAAATAATCAGTAGGAAGGCTTTGCTAATGCAGTCACACTCAGCTGTTAAACAAAAACCAACAAACTTCTAGGTTTTCTGAAGTTCTCCAAGTGCAAAGTGGTTATCCCACACAACAAATCTAGGTCATTTGCTTTGGATCAGTTGTCTGCAGGTAAGTGTTGTCCACTCAGGCTGCAGTTGGAGAACTCTGGAATGGTTGGAATATGCTGAACCACTGAGCAGCAATAGCTGTTGTCTCTGTGCAGGCTGAGTGATTTTTTTGTGTAGACTGAAAGTAAGTAATTTTTTAAAATATAGAGGATTCACATGAAAATTTGGATCTGGCACAAAATTTTTGCAGTTACAGGTGGGAACTGCCTACTTTCAGTTGCAGTGAGTTGATTTCCTTGGCTCTGGCAGGATCTTATTGCAAGTTTTTAACTGAAGAAATCAGCTTCAAAATCATAAACAATTCACAGCTTACAACATTAATCTTTTTACTTCCCTTTCTGCTCTTTGGCTTAACCCAGACTTTGAGTTACTGGTTATTTCACCAGGTTCCACTCTTACTCTTGGTTGGAATATTTAGTGACTATAAGTGAAACATGGTCATTTTTCTTGTGAATCAGAAGATAGAGACAAGAAAACTTAAGACTAAATAAACTTGCTGGGCAGAAATGATAAAATACTCTTGCTTCTTCTTAGGCCTCATGCATTGTTTTAGAAGTTTTTTCAATAAAACAGGTTGAGTGGAAATGTGAAATTTATCTTTTCCATCTACTCTGTCCAGTTCTTAGGTCTGCAACCCTTGAGGGATCATATGGCAAGAGTTTTTTTCCATTTATAGGAAAAAAATGTACAGAAGTTTAAATTATAGATTGCACTGACTTATTTAGAGCTGATCATTTGAATTGTTCTTAGCTAAAACATATGGGAATGTGAAATCAGCACACTGGACTAGTGTTATGATGAAATACACAAAAGCTTACATAAATTATTTCCTTGTCTAAAGTATTGGACTGGTGGTTCAGTTACCTTCAGATTTGTATTAAGGCAGATGATGTGAGGGTCTGTCTGCTGTATCAATGTAAAGCTGTTTCAGTTCCTGTCACAGATGCAGAAATTTAACCTCTCTACCCAGCAAAAACTGCTTCAGGCTGGTGCTCATTTCAGTTACCATAACAAAGTATTTAAAAGAAATTTTATAACCAGCTTGGAAGAAGAAATTAATTTATTTTGTCTGCTAGTCAAAGGTGTTTAGAGTAATGTTAATTTTACACTTGAAAGCAATATTTTTTTAGATACACCATGAAATGGATTCAGTAATTCATACCTAAAGTAATTTCCTATTGGTAATCTCCAGGGACTGGAGTGTGAAAGTGCTAGCATGGATTTTGGTTGGCTAAATCAGTTTGTCTTGGCAAGAATGAAAGCTACTTCATGAAAGTCAGTGCTGCTTTTTAGACTCTGAGGCTGTTCTGGACTGATGGAATGTTCTGGGGTCACTGAAGTGAAGGCCTAAAGGGCAGACCAGGTGACTCTTTTTGTGCAGCAAGCTGCTATTCTATAATGCTGTCAGATTACTTCAGCATATTTTACAAAAATGCATCTCTTGGGTGTGTAGGTGTATTTCATTCCAGTTTGCAGTTAGGGTTGGCAGTGTGTGAATTGGTGCTTTAGGTGAGAACAAGGTTTCCAGAATGGAATCTGTACAGAATCCTTCCAGAGGCAAACTGAGGAGCAGGAAAACACTCTTGTTCAGGTCATATGGGAAATCTAGTACTTCTGCACATGAGCCCAAGGATTGTTTCAATAAAATTCCAATAAGTGAGAAAATTGGGGTAGTAGCAGTTGAGTCTTCATTGGTAAAACTCAGTCTGCTGAGTTGACTTTTTGTGTTTGAGCTCATAATCAGTTTTAGTTTATCTCAAATCTTCAAAGTTAATTGAAAACAGACTATTTGAGGTTCCAGTTCTGTGCTTGATCAACTGATTTGTGGAAGAAGAATTCAAAGGACAAAAGATACATTAAGTTCTGTTTCCATGATGAAAGGTCAGATTACTCTTTTCTGTGTTATTTCATAGAATCATAGAATGGTTGGGTTGGAAAGAACTTAAAACACCATCTAGCTCCAGCCTCCCTGACATAGACACAGACACCTTCCACTAGACCAGGCTGCTCAGAGCTCCATCCTCCCTGGCCCTGAAAACTTCCAGGGATGGGGCATCCACAGCCACCTGTTCCAGTGCCTCACCACCCCCTCAGTAAAGAATTTCCTCCTAATATCTCATCTAAATGTTTCCCAGAGCTGAACACAGCACTCCAGGCGAGTGAAGAGGGGCAGAACTGCCCTGCTGGCCCCATGGCTTTGGGGTCCAGGGTACATTTGGCTCTCAGGGATGTGTCAAAGCTTCTCATCCACCAACCACCCCCCAGTCCTTTTCCCCAGAGCAGCTCTCCATCCATTCTCTGCCCAGACTGTACCTGTGCTTAGCTCTACTTGTGCTGTTGGAATACAAATAAGATGGCACTGCAGCCTCTCTAAAGAGAAGAAGATCCTGCAGGGACCTTTCTTTAGAACTTGGAGCTCTCTTACATGAGAGCAGGAGAAATGCTGAGTGTTTTTCAATACTGCAGCTTGCATCTCGTGTCACATACTTTGAGGAATTTATAACAAATACTCTGAGTTACTGAGAAGGGGAAAGCAAAATGATCCACTGGAAGGAATCTAGAAACCTTGTACAAATATGCAGAGATGGAGGAGGTATGACAGCTGAAGTGCAATTGAAATTAGTTTGGAATCTGGAAGGCATAGGAAGATCTGTACCAACTGTTTTATGAAGTATAGGATCTACTGAAAAAATTATGAAAGCTTTTTTACCTCTAGTTTTATTGGTAGGTGAAGGATGCACAAGTTGATGTTATTAATTGTGGTACTTGGGTTTTTTGGGTTTTGTTGTTTGTTTTTGGGTTTTTTCCTTTTGGGAAGATTTTATAATTATCTTTAAGTGAAAAGGGCAGGATATAGAGAAGTTTGCTTAGCTGTGCACAGTGAAAGAGACAAAAGTTCCAGTTCAAATACAAGAAATTCTGATTAGGTGTAAGAGAAAAAATACTCCCTGTGAGGATGATCAAAATGAAAGGGCTTGTGCCTGGAGAACTTTTGGAATCCTCAGTCCTTGGAGGTCTGTGGAACTCAGCTGAGCAGCCTGATCTGATTGGACCTACATAAGAGCAAATGTTAGACTGCATAACCTCCAAAGTTCCCTTTCAGACTTAAATAGTCTGTAATGGCATGAGTCACTAGACTGACAAGCTTGTAGAATTAAACTCTCCTTATATTTTTAGATTATTAGTCAGATTTCAGAAGTGTGGTATTTAAGTTTTCCCTCATTTCCACCAGTGTTTATGACCCATGGATTAGATATATAAAAAACATCATGTTGTTTTTGCTGTTTGAGTATGGACTGAAGTTTGTGCTTGGCTGCCAATATTTCTGAGCTCAGTGTTATTTTAGAAATTGTAGAATTATTGACCTGTGTGTAGAAAATGGGTGTTTTTTTCATTTGTTTCTATGATATTGATTTTAGGGATTCTCAGTCAAGGTGTTTACATTTTCCTTACTAGAGATGTAACTTGGTTAGATGAGCCCCAGAGCTGCCATGTGGCAGCAGTAAACACTTGGAGACTCCAGGAACATACAACTGAAACAAACACAGGTTAAACAGTAAAGTGCTTTGGCTTATGTACTTAAAACACAACCATTTTGAGAATTTAAATAGAATGGCAAAAATAACTTAATGTATTTTCATTTTCAGAGTGTTTACCTGGTGTTTGTGGATTTTTGTGGAGTGGGAGAGTGGGGTTGTGGCTTTCTTTAAAAGTCTTTCCAGTGATGAATGAATCTGAAGAAAGTTATAGTAGAGAATGATGGAAGGGGCGTGAGCATGCTCAAGCTCGGAGAACATGAAATAGAGTGTTTGGGGAAGATTAAGTCATAATCAGTTCATCCACATACCCACTGTGGAAGTGCAAGATGGTTTTCTAAACTGTTTGAGTATATGGCTAATAATTTTTTCTACAGGTGTGATTTATCCAAGCTTGCTCTTCCTTCAGAAGACTAAGGAATAGATTGTTCTTAAGTGATTTCAGAGCTCAGTTATGTATGTTCCACTGCAAAATACAGCCAGCATAAACAAAGCCTGTGGAGAAAATAGTAAATATGAAGTTTTTGGTATTAGTATTTTCAATGTGCAGCAAAATAGTCAAAATATCTCATGCATAGGACTTAAACTTTTCTTTATAGAAAGAGGATTTTTTTACTCTTCCTCTTTCACACTGAGACAGCAAAGTTGTTGCTATGCTTAAAATGTCAGAGTTATCTAATACACTGTAAGGGTGGCCATCCCTTGTGCGCAAAGAGATGGAAGTAATGCAGCAGACTGTACAGTGAGTTATTTTCTTTCCTATTATAATGAAGACAGGAATTACACAGTAGCTCCTGCAAGAGGCTCCCCTGCCCTCTAAGGACATCAGACTGCATTTAGTCTGATTTCCTTCATTAAAACTGAAATGGAAGGAATGCATGAAAAGGGGAGATGCAGTTATTTTTGCATGATAAACACAGATGGGGATGTGGAGTTGTTTCTAAATCTGAAAGAGCATTTTAATGCCATAAGTATTACAGGCACTGCTCTACTAATACAGTTAACCTATGCAATAGGATTTAATGAGGCCACAATTGTCAGTTTCTATTCCTGTGGTAGCACTGCAGTGCAAATCCCAGCTACTAATTGCTGGTGTGTTCAGATGCCAAGTCATGGAACAGTTGAAGGAAATGATCAAATAAATTCTCACACTGATTAGTTCCCTCACTGAATTCATCATTCAGCCACTGATTCTGGTGCAGGGGTGGGAAGGGTCAAACTTTGGCTGGAAGTAGCAAGGCTGTTGCTGCCACACAGGAGAAAAGCTGGTGCTAAAGGGAAGGGTGAGCTGTGGCATTTGTAGCCTGGCAGTAATGTTCTAGAACAACACTTCTGACAAACCACAGTGCTCACGTGAACACCTGGCTCAGGTTTGGTTTCAGTTCCTGTGCCACTGCAAAATAAGCCTGTGCTTGAAGCACCTGGAGTGTGCTACAGGGTTAGGTTTAACCTAGATTAGGTTAATGGTGAAATTTAACCTAGATTAGGTTAAACTTGAGTTTAGCTCATTTGATGCTTCTGAAACTGGCAGGAGCTGGGAAAAGAGGGAGTTTTCAGATAAAGGGAGACCAAAGCAGGCATTGAATACAGCCTTGTGTAATAAAGGCTGCAGAAAGGCAGGGGCAGTTGAAGGATGGAGTCAGTTAGGTGTGGTTATTTAATCTCCCTGGAAAATAATGAGCTTCAGAACATGTACTTTATGACTAAACTTGTTCATTTGCATGGAGCTGATGTCATAATGTGCATTAGGGACAGAGTCAGCAAACTCTGGTTCATTCTTTTAACAAGAGCTGCAAAAGAAAAAGTAATTAAATTTGGCACAACTTATTCAGGGCAGCTTGGCTGTCAGGATCTCCTCTCTGAGCTCAGAAAGAAAGAGGGGAGCATAAAAATGGGATTTGGGGGTGGGTACCCAAGAAAAGCACAGACACGTCCCCAGGGTGTGCAGGGATGGAACTTAAAAAGCCAAAGCCTTGACTAGAGGTAAAGAAAAGGACATGAGATGTAACAAGAGATTTAGTGTAGGTATATTAGCAAGAGAAGGTAAAGCAAGGAAAATGTGTGAGAGAGAGGGTAATGAAAGAATCAGGTTCAAGAATAACTATTTTTGACAGTAGTCACTTAAGAAATTAGTTAGAACAGATGTTTCTATGGATTAAATTGCTCCATTACAGAAAGTGGGTGATAGTTGCATTCATAGGGTGTGCTGTAATGATTCCTACTCTTAGTTACTTAAAAAGCAAAGTTCATAAAAGTATTTGGAAGTGAGTTTCCAGTTTTTATTTTCTTGTCCTCCAGTGAAAAATTGAAAGGCATGTTTCAACTGACATTGATACCTTAAGATCTCCTAATTTAAAGTTCTTCTGTTAGCCATTTTAAGTGACTTTTTGAAATAGGGTATAAAAGTCTTCTGTGTCATCTTGCTTAGTAATTCGAGGCTTTTCTTTACTCATAATCAGATTTTAATAGAGGGGATTAAAGCAGATACCTGGGAACTGATGTTTCATGGGTGTAACGTGTTTTTAGTGCTAATACATAGCTGGTGCCCTGGGTCTTTGATCTGAAAAGAAAAATGTGACCAATGTGGTTTATGGCAGACTTAGCCTTAAATGGCTGACTGAGTAAGTTCAGTGTATTCTGGAAAGTCATTATAGAGGTGATCATGTCTTCTCTTTTGCCTGGGCAAGTTACTTTCTGAAGCTGTACAGAAATATTCGCACCATTGTTAGTGAATGTGTGGGTCTACACTAGAAAGTGAAAATAATCTTCTTTCAGGAGAAGCCTGACCTTTGACTGGAGCTACATTTTATTTTGAGGGTGATATGATTCCTTGATCCTGGCTTAATTTTATCTCCTCCAAATACACAGGTTAACCTCCTTGCTGCTCTGTTAGACTCTAGAAAATGGCAGAAGTCCCATAAAACTTCCTTGAAGAATCATTCTGTCACTTTTGGTCTTGTGCACAGCAGATTTTGCTCCTGTGGGTGTAAAGGAAAAATTAAGGTCCATTTTTTCAGTTGCTGTGGATTCTGACCA
Organism: Ammospiza caudacuta; assembly: GCF_027887145.1. Taxonomy (NCBI): domain Eukaryota; kingdom Metazoa; phylum Chordata; class Aves; order Passeriformes; family Passerellidae; genus Ammospiza; species Ammospiza caudacuta. The sequence continues at coordinate 12,578,168 of NC_080597.1, read as the reverse complement.
TGCGCCTCTGTAGGAGATGGTGATTTTTAGTATAAACCCTTCAGCAGCTTCATTTCAGCCCACCAATATATTGGTTGCTTTGCTGTCTCAGAGTTCTGTATTGAGAATCATCACCTCATAAGATTGCTGTTCATAACATTCTTTATGGCATGTTTGGCCAGTATGACTCAAAACCACACTAAATTTGGAAAACTTGATGCAGAGGTAATATTTTTCTTTGAGTCTTTACTTGTGTGCTGTTTCCTGCACCAACCTCTGACAGGGCCTGAGAGACCACTTCATCTCATCGTGTTGGTATAATCAGCCACACCTTCACCAGAGCTGTCTCATTTATGAGGCAGGGGCTCAAGTCTTTATCTTATGCCTAAAGATTTAGTTCCAACCCCCCTGCATGGCAGGGGCACCTTCCACAAGACCAGGTTGCTTAAAGCCCCATCCAGCCTGGCCCTGAGCAGGTGGATTGGGACTTGATACTTAAGTCAGCTTCAGTGTGTACTCCTCTACTGTGTAATGTGCCATTATAAAATATGCCCAAAAATGGAAATTAAAGATGAACTAAAGGTGAAATAAATGCTATTTTTACATTTTATTAATAGTACAATATATAGTTTATTTTCACACCCCAGTGGATTGTCTTGCACCCTTCTCTGGGTTTTCACACCTCACTTTGGAAAACACTGCTTGTCCTACAGAGAGATGCCCTAGGCAATACAAATAGGAGACCTAAAGACCTGAGAAAAATTACCTGTGAAGAGTCCTGCAAGTTTTTATTTAATGTATATGTGTTGGTGACTGCATTTGAAACAAGTGGTTTTGCCGGAGTTTGATCCCTGCATGTTAAATGCATTGGTTTATCTTTCCTTCCTAATTCTGTATTTCTTGGACTGGGAGTAGGAAAGGCCAGTTAAAGCTTCATGACATTCAGTGGTCTGTTTTACAGTGGCTTTTCAAACCTGTGAAACAACTGGATGTTTGACTTGGTTTATTGCAGAATATAGGAGTTCTTGGTTTCATTTAATTTTTGTAACTTAGGTGATGTCTGTGTTCTGTTAATTCAGACTAAAATGTTCTGATGTTTGACTTGGAATATTAATGATACGTGTTCTCAGTCCCAATATTCAACACCATGTAATCTGTGTTTGAGACATTTTTATTTGCAAACCTTTTGCTAGGTACTCCCCTATAAACAAGTTTTCATCATCTTTATGGGTATCTTAAGAAACTAGGAGTTTGGATATTTTTTTTTTCCTTCTGAAAGCTCATCATCCAGCAGGAATTTATTCCACTGCCAGCTTAGGGAGAGAACAGAGGAACTTTGTTTTATGTTTTAAAAACAAAAGAAAAATTACTATCGTATAAGCCAGTGAGCCAAATAACATTTATAAGCTTAAGAAAGTGAGAGCTTTGCTGGACTGTCCTAATCTTGAGAAGTGATGACTCTAACTGTCCTTTGGACTGTGAACTTTATGGCTTGACTATGTGCAGTCCCAGGAGTTAGCTTGCCTACCCTTCTCCCATGCTCCTTTACTTGCTGTGTTCTTGGCATGTGTCAGGCTTTACAAGCGTTTTTGGAAATTTCTTTTGGTTTGGGTTGGTTATTGTGTAGCTTTCATGTGGTTGGCTTCTCAAACCTGTGCACCCAATCCCTAATGTATCAGCAAACATGATGGGTTATGTAAATGCCAGTTGTTTTAAAATTATGGGAAGAGTCCATGTGCAAATAAAAGTATGGGTAGAGTTTAATGTTCAACATAAGTATATTGCTTCTTTATGTGCTTTCCCAGACTATTTATGTGCTCTTAGCCTACTTTGATCTGGGTGGTTTTTTTTTAATTGGGAACTTAATTGTCAATGAAATTCAGCAAATGAGAAACTACATCACAATACTATCTGCTACAAGGGTATATGATGAATAATTGAATATTCTGTTTAGAAGAGAGGAGAATAACGAGGTCATCTTGTTATTTGACTAGTAGTGTAAAACTCTGATTATACAGAACATCAAAAGCAGAATAAGATTTCCTTCTGGCAATCTTCCCTTCCATTCTTAGAAGGGAAATAATGTCTAGAAGATGTATGTCAATCCCTCTATTCTGTGCATTTTCCAAAACTTTGGGACAGGAGTGGAGGAACTGCAGGGGCTCTATAGAGAAGTATGAATTGGTGCTTCTGATAATTTTTCTGTGGAGATACAGGGCTTGAGGTATGATGCAAAATTCAGCCACTTCCTAAAACACTAAGTTTCCCTGCACATAAGAACAAGAAGCCACTTACCACACAGCTTGTCTCTAGCTGGTTTCCAGTAACTTCTTGTCACTAAGGAAGGGCAGTAAATCAGTTTATCCTTAGTTGCACAACCCAAGGTGAGGAAACAAAGCTGATTAGGTACTCAGTAAATTAAATTTTGTTTACGCCTTAAGAGATGTCTCAATCCACTCGTATGAGAGGCATTAGAGTACAACTTCCTGTGGCCTGATCTGCTTGACTCTTCAGACTTGTTTGTATCATGTAGAATTGGCAAGTGCTATTTAAAAAACAGGGTGGACAGTTTCATAATTGGGTTTTAAATTATGGATGGCCTGGACTCACTTGCTGGTAGTTATGATGCTGACTTACTTCTATGCAGCTGGTTTGTCATTATGCAAAGCTCCAGTATTCATAGAAGCAGATAAAGGAACTTAGGCAGATAATTATGATCCTAGTTGTGGGGCAAGAGAAGCAAAATGAGCCAAGAGGAGCATTATGTACAAGCTCTAATGATTTTTTTTTTTTAATTGGTTTGGTTTTTTAAATCGAGTTACCTAGCGCACTTGTACCTTGTGTGCAGCGACACCTGAGATGCAGTACAGAAAAAGGGATCAATATTGTCTTATAGTCATAAGTGCAGATGTGAGGGAATAGAAATTGAACTACTTAATTTTCATTTTTCTTGGGCAGTGAGTGGAATATTTGGGCAGAACATTCTTCAGCATGTTTAAAGGTGTTGGATTTCTGTCAAGCTCTTCCTCTTGTGTTAACTCTAAAATTTTGCTGATGAGATTATGTTTATTTTAAAGGGTGAAGATGTCAACCGGACACTCGAAGGTGGGAGGAAGCCTCTTCACTATGCAGCAGACTGTGGCCAGCTTGAGATTCTGGAATTTTTGCTCTTGAAAGGAGCTGACATTAATGTATGTATTATTGTATTTGCAAATGGGTCCTAAAGTCTTCCCCCACACACCAAAGAGATTGGTGTAAGTGCCTAAATGGTCACTGAATGATCTAAATCAGACTAAACAATTTGATGCATTTCAATATATTTGAGAGGTGGGATTCTAGAGGTTAGAAGTTCACAGTTATGCTTATTAAATGTTTTAATTCTCTTTGGATACACTGAAAAAAAGTGTGTCTCTTTTTTGGAGGCATTCTTTCTTATTTAAGACATTTTGTTGTATCTTGACATGCATGGTTTCTTGTTTTGAAAAGATTTGACTAAGCTATATCAGCCCTCCAGAAGTTAAGTTCCTAAATACTTTAACCATACACCCCAAATGTTGACAAGCCTTAGAATGCTTGTCCAAAAGTTAACATGTACGACATCTTAGCTTTAGTTCATAACAAAAATGCCAGGATTTTGCTCCTGGATGTCTGGGAAGATTATCTCTTCCTTAGGAATTTTCCTAGCTGGGGAAGAGTTAAAAATAGCATTTCAGTTGTTCCATTTCTTACTCTTTCCAGGACTGTAGTTTAGAGAGAAGACAGCCAAAAGAATATTCCAGCCAAAACTGTTTTGTGAAGTGATGCTGCCTCTGAAATGGGAAAATTAGGAGTAGTGTTTTTAAATTGGGCAAAATTTGTCAGCTAAACTGCACAATTGGCCTAAAATTATGGACAAGCTTTGTGATACCTTGAAGTATTGTGGAAGACATATCTTGCTATTACCTCTTTTTAAAATTATAACTTTCCTGTATTAAAAAAGAGGTAAAAATTCCTATGGAATGCATTTCTGGCTAATATTCTTAAATTTTTACTTCCTTACTGTTTTTTACTTCCTTGCTGATTAAAGAAAATTAAAAAGTTCTGTGAAACATTATAATGCTGTATGAAATTGTCCTTCAAGTAACTGTATCTCAATTTGCAGGCTCCAGACAAACACAATATCACACCACTCCTATCAGCAGTCTATGAGGGCCACGTTTCCTGTGTGAAATTGCTTCTGTCAAAGGTGAGATAGGAATGTTTTGAACAAGTTATCCATTAGCAAAGCATATTACTGGGATTTTTTTTTTTTGCATTAAGATTATGATGCTCCAGATGATATATTCAGAGCATCAAACAGATGCTAAAACAGGGAGGGTACTCTGATCATGGTGAAAGATAATTGAAAGTTGAAGGATTTCTGTTGTGTAGCAAAAGTAACAGTGACCATAAGAGTACTGTGGGCTCCAGCTAAAGAGCAGAGCTGCAAATCAGTGAGGGGGGAAAAAATGCATTCCTTCAGTGGATTTGGCTTTGGCAGCTGTTTAAATGCTTCATGTGATGCAGTCTCTGCTGTGAAGTTGCTCAGAGGTGTGGTTTCCCTCGACTCTTGCCAGATGACCGAGAACCCATCTGGGTTGGCAGAGGGAGGGGAAATAACAGTAGTGAGCCAAGCTTTCTCTGTCCTACAGCTTGTAAATTTTGTCCTGAGGAGAATAAGCTTAATCTGTCTCTGTTTGCACTTCGATTTGTATTAGAAAAGTGATCAATTTTACCAAGCCAGTAGTTAATTCAAGCAATCTTTTTTCTCCATTCACATACACTCCTTCTTGATTACACTTAAATCATTTGGCCAAAGGAATTCTTTCCTTGTAATACTTTCATATGCCACTTCCAGGGTAAAGTTTTCCTTAACTGCCTTAATGCTGCATGAATTTCACTTAACTTTGATCTTGTCTGATACTAGTTATGCTTTTTTGTAAACAAATGCAGTGACTCTTAATTTACAATTCAAATGGTGTGTCCAACTTGCTTAAATTTATTCTGAGGATTGATCCTTTATTTAGGATCGTCAAAAAATAAGGTATCCTTTATCCCATGTTGATTTATTTCCATTTCTGGTATGGAGGGTTTTCCAGCCTAGATTAGTTCAAATAATAAATTACATTCAGATTTCTTCATGCAGAGTTAAATGTTGATTGCTCCCATTTACATGGGCTAGCTGATAAAATATTTATAAACAGGAAGTTGGTTTATCAGCTCTGTCTGAGGCAGGGCTTATGTGTAGAGATTGTTCTGTCTCTTAGCACAGTTATTTTATGAACCTTGTTTAAACATTAGTTTAATCATGCCTTGTTTGTACCATAGTCATATGTTCTTTGGTAGCAGATACCTGGGAATCAGGAGTCAGCCCTTACTGAAAGATCTGAAAATTCCTGACTGTTTAATGTTCTTCCCAGTTACTCAGCCAAATTCTCCATTGCTTTGTGTGGTGAATGGACTGTGGAGGTGTTGGAAACCTTTTATGTGAGACTCTCAAGCTACTGATGGGAGGAGGAGGAGTATTTCAAGAAATGGTTCAGACATTGATCCCTGGTTTTCTTTAATAATTTGGTGTTTGATTTGTAATGTAAAAAGTTTTGATTTTTTTAGTGTCAGAGAAGCCAATATGTTAAAATAGACAATTAACAGTTTTGAAAGCTTAGAGAATGAGGGCTATTGCATAGGATGCAACAAACTTCATCCATTTGTTCAACTTCCAAAATAGTTCTGCTTTTGTTTTACAAGAAATATCCTGTTAAGCTGGGCAGTTTAGCCCCTTTTTTCTTCTCTGACAGTGGCAAAAGGAAGAGCTGTGAGTATGACCACATCTGCTCACTCATTTCCCTCATTCATGGTTGCTGTACTGGGGATTTCAGAGGTGTGTGCATCTGTCCCCTGTTCAGGAATGTTGGCAGATCTGTTGGCCATGACTTCATCCATGTACTTGTTGAACAAGAAGACATCTGCCTCTGTTGTGTCATCTGGCAACTCTTTTTAGCAGTTTGCTGCTTGCTGTGTAAACCAGTCTTCTCCCAGCTTCGTTTAGTGCCCCCAGTTCTGGTTTCACAGTTTGGTGGGAGCTCAGCTCTCATCATGGCTTCTGTCCTTGTTGCTTTGGGTTTTTTCCAGAGCTGCAGCTGGAGCCAAGTAGCTCATGTGTGGCTCTCAGAGCCTGTTTAACATTTGTGCTTTGCCTGCTGACTTAAGTGGGCAAACATCCTTGTTTGTTATTACCCTGCCCAGGAGAGAGGGTTTATATTTATTTGTGTATGTGTATTTTCAGAGTAGAACATAACACAAATATTAGGAACTTTTTACTTTGGGGAAGTGGAGAATACTATGAAATCATTGTACTTCCATGAGTTTTTTAATAAAGTTGCTTCCAGGCAGTGTTGTACTTCTACAAATTAAAGTCCTCTTGACCTGACCTTTATTGTTTCCTTCTCTTTTTATTGAATGTAGGCAGGAGTCTTTCTGTCTAGCTAATGGCCAATTTTCTAAATTTATTAGTACTGAGTTTAATAAACGGTGTCCTCCTTAGGTAGTCATGACCCTCTTATCCTACATTCAATAAAGCTGGTTTAGAAACACAGGTCTTGAATGTCAATAATTCTTCTGAAGTATTTTTCTGAGGGGGGAGAGCAGTCCTATGTTAAGATTGAAACCTCTCTTTATTCTTCAAAGTTACCCCAGTTAACTGTTATCTTTGGTACCCTAAGTGCTGGTACATTGGTGGAGAGTTTTATGAATTAAAGTTCTTTAAATTCTGTCAGGTCAATTATTCGATAGTTCCATTTTTCTTCAAATCAGGATTTTCCATCAATGAACAGCTTTGAAGCCTTCTTGATTTCCACGCAGATTTTAATCTGAGTGCTGTCTAAACAGTAGAAATAATCAACACCTGCAGAAGAAGCTATTTGTACTCTTATTTGCCTTTCTTTTCCCTGGACAACTAAGATTACAAGTGTTGTATACCTGCTAAATCTCTTGGGGTTCTCTTAGGGGAAAAATAAATGTTTTACAAGCCGTGTTCCCATGGTTTCAGCCCAAGTGTGTCTTTGCAGTAACCAAACTGTCATTTGTTGGGAACAGGCTAATTCAGCTCATGTTCATATGCCAGAGAACTGCAACATCCTTGTACTGTTTGGGCCAAGGATGTTACACAGTGATAGGAGAGACAAAATACTAAAAATTGCTCCTGTCACTGGAGTGAGCTCAATGCATCTCTTGCACTGAGAGTCTCTAGGGGCCACAAGGAAGATGAGCAGCTCCAAGAGGATCAGTTTGGCCAGTGGACCACAAGACTGGCAGTGCTGCCATAAAAACCACTGCAAAACCATCTTTTTCAAATGGCAGGTTGAGTACATTCAAGTAAAGAGTGTACAAATTTCAGAGAGGGAAATATGCTGCATTGTGAAAAGTAGCATTGGTAGCACATCACAGTGGGATCAGATCCAGTTTATTAGACTGTTAGAGAAGTTTAGGGAACTGAGAGTTGTCTTGGGAACAGACATGGTATTATGTATGGAAGTTCAGTGGGGATTTGTGTGTTTAATTAGTGAAGAAACTATGGAAATTCTAGGTACGTTATGTCCTTAAACTCTTCAGTGTCCTTAATAGTAAATAACAATCTTCCTTGTAATTGAGAAGGGATTTGTACCTACTCTGTGGAGAGCTTATGCATAAACTGAAGACAAGCCTCTGCTGTACACACTTTTGACAAAATGTGTTTGTACCCAAAGTGTTTTTCCTGTCATTTTCAAGTGAGATTTGCATATCATCTTGCAGAGTTGTTCTGAAATCAGTCCTGTGATCTCTAATAACTTTTGTCCCCTTATTTAGCTACCCTGTTTACAGTTTAGCCTGTTTTCCCTTTCATGAATGTGATTACACAGTGCTCAAAGCAAACATGACTAGTTAATCACTCTGTTTCCCTTCTTTTGTTCTCCTCCCATAAATCTGGCACAGTGCTTGTGCTTACTTGCAGCAGTTTATTCTAATTCTTTGATTTATCCAGTTGGTGCATTATCCTCCAATTTATCCACTTGGTGCATTATCCTTCATTTTCCTGTTGCCTCCCTGTTCTGTTTGGTTGCCTTTTAAGTGTAGATGTAACTCTTTCAAAACAAACCTGAGCGGTTTTGGACTTGGAATGATTTTGTGGTGGTGTTTTTGTGATATATCAATAAGGACTTTTTTTTCAGAATGGAAGAGAAGCACAATCCTTGATGAGTATGGTCATTTTATGACATAGAACTAATATAGTATGATTTGTTAGTAAATCAGTTCTTTCAGGTATTACCTGTGTAATTTAGCATGTGAGAGCTTCTTGCACTGTAGATTTTGTAGAAGTGTGTAACACTGAATTTTTGCTTTTGTAAGAGTAGTAGTTGCTGGAAATAAGAAATGCATCTAAGATTAACTGATAATTTGTTTGACTTGCAACTTTCTGTGTAACAAAAATTGTGGCTTTTTTCCTTATTTTTAAATGACCAAGTTGGAAACTCAGATTAGCTGCATGCTGAAAAGTTCTGTACATAAATCTTGTCTGGTTGGTTTCTGAATGAAAACAAGGCACTGCAGTGAAAAGCTGTATGTAATCAATATAATGATTCAAATTTTGTATCTTTTGACACAATTTGTACTGATTTAGCCTGGCTTTATGAACTGACAGTCCTTCCCATTGTGTTTCCAGGGTGCTGATAAGAGTGTGAAAGGCCCAGATGGACTAACTGCCTTTGAAGCCACTGACAACCAGGCAATCAAGACTCTTCTTCAGTGATGGATGGACTGATATCTTAAATGTCTCTCCTGTGGCCTCACACTGCTGCCTGTCTGTCACTCTTTGCATCTTCCAGCTTCTTCAGCTAAATACTTTGGGGGGAGGGAAATTCTTTATGAGTTAGTTAGGGGCTTCTATCAAAGATAATCGGGTTGGAGAGGGTTGAAAAGTATTATGAGCAGTGTCCCTCTAGGACTTCTTTCCAGTGCACAATCTCTTCCCATTTCTAGTGAAAATGGAAGAAGGAAGACAGATCATGCTGAATATTTGGCTTGTAAGCCTCCTAGATTAGTACTAAGATTTTTTAGATGGATGGAAGTACTTCCTTTAGATGGAAGTACTGTACTATGTACCTGAAACTAATTGTGAAGGGGACAATAGTCCCATGCTCCTAGTGTCTGCCATAATCTGAAGTGTAGTAATTTAGGTGGCTGGGTTGCTCTTCTCTCTTCTCTCTCACTGGGTAGCTTTATTCTTCTTCTGCCTAAAGCTTTTGTTGCAGTTTTGAGGACTTTTGATACTAGTTATTGGAGCTGTTCTTTATATTGACTAATTGGATGTCACACTAATGTTTTCTGACTCTTGAGCAAACCAAGAAAGACCAGCTGAGGCATGGTGGTGTTACACTCCATAATATCTGCCAAGGTACTTTTGGATGCTTGAATTTGAAGGCTTTCTATCCCATATTTGTTTCAGTCCAGGACAGACATTTTAAGTAACTACTTTTGAGAGAGACATCAAAATTTCACTGTAGTTTTTTTTCCAAAAGGAATGTAAGATGAAATTTCTTTACTCACCACATCAGCATAAAATTCCTGGACACGTGTGAAAGCTCCAGGCTGTTTGGTACACAAGGATAATCAAGGCAAATGTGGAAAATGAACAGTAGTTATTTAGCCATTCAGATCAGCTGAATATTGTTGCTAAACTTTTCTGGTAAACATAGAACCTTTCTAAGTTCAGATGTAGAAGCAGGAAGATGTACAAGCAGAAGTCTTAACTTGCTCTAACTACTACAGAATTTTTTTAAACTGTGCATATCTTCAAATGAGTGTTTCATTGTCAAATGGACGAACCTCTTAAATTCCATTAAGGCATGAGGCTTGTTCTGGAAGCTCCCAGTGTGACCATACCACATTAACCATTGACTTTTAGATAAGATTTACTATACTAGTATGACAGTCTTGAACATTGATGGGAAGGCATTCAATGATGTTGTAGGCACTCCTGTCACACCTTGTGGTCCTCAGGAATATCTGAGCTGCTGGCTTTCATCCTGAAAACTTTCATTAGACTCCTGGTTCACTTAAAACTGAGTAACAGGCTCTATTCCACAAACTCTACATCTTCCTCTCTCTTGAAATACAGATTTCAAACTTTCTGGTAACAAACAGAGTACAGAAAAACAAATGTATATAATATAACTTCTCATGAATTCTTTTAAAAAATAGCTGATATTATTTTGGTATCACTGTTGAGAGGATATATAGAAGTAGACTGGTGACTACCACTCGTATTTAATGGAGATTTAGTTTTACTTGAATAAACTTGCATATTAGGATTGAATGTCTCGGATATGAAATGCATTGCATTGAGAGTGTAAAGTGAGAGCAGGAACTGATTTACATCTACACATAGCAAAGGAAAAGCAGTGGAGAAAACAATCAACTCTGGCCATAAACTGCACAGTGCAATTATTCTGTTTCTTGGAGATAGATGGCAAGGAAGAACAGAAGGTTGGAAATCAGTAATAAATCAATTGATGAACTGCTGATAAAAGAACAAGAATATCTGGTGAACAATGCTTTTGATAACTATTTATAAGAGGACTCTTTAATCTTATCTCTGATCAGTGCTGGATTGTCATGTCATTGTAATAGTGTGAACACAGACTATAGGTTTAACTCTTCATTCAGCTATGAAAGTAACAATCTTTGGCATCAATTTGCCTCCATATTATGCTATTAAATACTTAGCTATTCAAATACTAGTCTAGAAAACTGCAATCTGTTTTTACGTGGAGAACTTGATTATTCAAGTTTTTTGTGTTGATTAGTATCAAGTTGTCTGGCCATAGTGGTTTTGTATTTTTGTTTTTTTTTTTTTTTTCTTCTTCTGTATTCTTTCCTGCCCTTCCCTTTAAACTCTCATTTAAGTGAGCAAAGAAACACCATCTTTGTACTAACTCTTCTGGAGATTCACTGAGGCAATTTTGCCTCCCTTTTTCTACAATTATGGGGACACCTTATTTTTTCTTACTTCACCCTGGGGGGGAAAAAGAAGCAAACAGACTTCAGTGAGTCAAGTGTTAATTTGGCTGTAATATATACCCAAGCTGCCTTTTGAGAGAGTTAAAAAGATGGCATTTAATGTTTTAATGTTTGGCTTTTAAAGAAGAAATACTTTTATGCTTTTTGCACTACATAACAGGTGTTTAATCATTTTGCCCAGGATTAAAAAAAAAAAAAAAGGTAAAAACAAAAGCTTATACATTTGTAATTGTCTCAAGACTGGGCTTGTTCATTTGTTTCTTTCTTGTTAGCTATTTTGTGAAAAATAATGGGTGGCTTCCTCTATCTTTGAGTAGGTCCTAACTAGATAAAAATACCAAACTGTAAATTATTTTTCATTCTATAAACAGAATTTAAATACTTTGTCAGACTGGAATTGCATATACTTGGAAATCCACTCTGTTCTTAAACCTTTTCCTTTGAAATTTGTGCTGAATAAGTTATAAACTTAAGTATATTTTCAATTTTGTACCCTCTGCTCCCTTTTTCTTACAGGGAGCAAATGAGAAAAGGAGTACAATAGTTAAATGGAACTGAACATAACATTGATTATTTGTAGAAGAGGCTGGCAAGAATAGAGTGTCCTAGGTCAAGCAATTGCAGTGTTGCATGCAAAATTTCAAAACAAACTTGTCTTAATTATATTTTGTAAATGGATAAACAATCATCTTTCTACGCAGTGACAGAAGAAAAATTAGTGCTCTGTGCATTTTGATATTTGACTTTCTCTTTTCACCATTGTTAACTGTTTTGACACAGTTGGGTTCATCATTATCATGGTTCATAGACATCAGAATGCTAAATGATACTGTATTTTTAAGTTTGTGTTGCAAGAATGAATGGAATAAACTTGAATTGTGCGATATGAGAATTTGGAGTTTCATTTCTTTTTCTATTCCTGTGTTTTATTAACCTCAGGCTACAACTTTTTATTTGCCTCAAAGGGATCTAAGTTCCAGCTCACATGTACAGTGATTAAACTGTTTAGCTGCTGCTTATAAGAAACATGGAATGGAAGCTGCTTTGAAAACTAAATATATAATGTTCTTTGTGGTTGTTTTAGGGGGTTTTAAAGTACACTCATTTAAAGGGGTTTTGATAATTTTTGTGGCCTTGTAGTCTTGCTTTTCCTGTTTAAATGGTTAAGGTTGAAGATCTTCTATTCATGTTAAATTCTAAGAGACAGTCTGTACAGAGAGGAATGTTCCTTCTATTACCTGTGAAGACTGAAGCAAATTGCTTTCTCCTTCATCAAAGAAATTGAAAACAGTTATTAACAGAAATCGCAGCTGTGAAGTATGAATAAAATTGTATAGAAATGTTTATTCATTATTCTTGTGACATCTTTGCAGTGACTTTGTCAGGACTTCCTTTTTTAACTTTGCTTGTCAGTAGAGATTTGACTCTAATTGCCTGAAGTGTTTGATATGATTTATTTTTAAATAGACACTTATAAAGAAAAGTACAGGAAGATGTGTCAAAGTAGAAGAACTATAAATATCAAAAAAATATTTCAAAATAAATTAAATTTTTCTGGTTTTCTCTGCTAAACTTTGAAAAGTTTACAGAACTTCTCTTGCTGTAGGCACAACCTTACAGTCAAATATTGGAGAGAACAAGTGTGTGTTCACTCTGAATACCAAAGCAGTTCAAATGTAATGGCCAATGGCAACTGATGTGTGTGGGCTTCAGTTCTTGTGTTCATATTACTGATTCTTTGTTCTGTGAGTGTTTTTGGTGTGACTTTGGGGCTTTTTTTAATGGGCAGTTTTTCTACAGGAGGAATATTCTCAGTTCAAAATGCAGATTTCTTTCACTTCCATTCCTCAGTGACTGGCAAACCAAATTCATCTATGCAGGTAAAGAGTCTCTAATATTTATCTGTCTATGGCTGGTCTTTTGAAAGAGAATGGTTTCCCATGCAAAAGGATGTTGGGCCATGAAAAGAGTTTTTTTCAATTGCACCACTTGATTGTTTCTCTCAGTTTGGAGAACACTATACTCTCAGAGCTCTCCTCAAAATATTTATGTTTTTTCTCATGATGTGACATCTGGAAACAGCTTTCAACTCTAAGCTATGCCATAAACTTCCTAGATGAGTGTTTGAAAAGCACTTGGTTTCATGCAGTGCCTTCAGAGTCCTCAAACCCATGCAATTTCTGTTTGCTTGGAAGTAAATGAACATTTTTTCCTAGGATGAGGGCTCTTCTCTTCCCACCTTAGCAGTCAAAACAATGTTTTCTAATTTTAAACCTGGAAGTGTTGCATTTAAATACCATTGCTTGCTATTGTGACCTAATGTTGTTTTGGAGAGCCTTCTTTTAAATAGAAATCCCGGAGTCTCTTGTGTCTTCACTCTTCAGGTGGTGTTGGGAGAACACCTGAGTGCACCTCTCCACTCTCCCATGTCCTGAATGTCTCTGGGGTGGGTGCACTGCAGGCTGCCACAGAACACAGGATTCTTCTGTGCTTTTCAGTCACTCCTTGTTTACTACACAATTTTGCAACGTTTCAAAATTAAGAATAGAGGCTTTCATGCACTGAGGTTCATCTCGTGGCCATTCAAGTTAAGAGGCAGGACAGTGTGCCAAAACCACAACAGACTGCATGTCTCAATCCGTTTATCAAAATTAATTAAAGGAAAATTCATTTCAGTTCTCTCAAGCTGAACATAAATTTGAAGGGTCCAAAACTCAGCCTCAAAAATAGTTTCTTGGCTGGCGAGCTCAATTTTGGTGCATATATTAAATAATTCACTTCTGAAACATTTCTTTCTGTGTGTTTCATATTATTTTTCCTCTAAATGAAAGTAATTCCTCATTGCATTTGAAAGAACATTCAGTTTGTTCAACTTAAGCTTTTGTCACAAAATAAACAAGATCTAGTTTGGATTAATGTTTTAACTCTTGTCTGAAAAGTATTTGGAGGTGGGAAGTCTTGAAAAGTATGTAACTCTTCATGGAAGTTATGCTTCCTCTTTCCTTTTGAAATGCACTTTTAATTAAGATATGTAGCCTTTTGTTTTGAGTAGCAGCCTCTTGTGACCATGTCCAGCCACCTTTTTCTTTTTTCTTTAATTATTCTTTTTATTTATTCTTGTATTATTTTCAGTGGAAAACTAAGAGATCTGTTTGATTGACACAAAATATCTTGTTGGTTGGTTGTTGCCAACTTCTCAGTGCAGCCACCAAACCAGATCTATGACAAATAAATTTTGGTTTTACATTCCAGAAGTCTTTCTCAAAGTTCATTCTCCTTACTTATAAATATTTTGATGAGCTTTTTGTTGCAACACTATTTTAAAGAGTTTTTAATTGCTCTTTTTGAAGCAATAATTTCACCTTTTACAACAAAAAATTATCTTCTACAATATTTTGGCAAAAAAACCAAAAAAAATTAGCCTGTGAGTATCTGTTATACAAGAACATTAGTGCTGAAGGATACCTCATATCAATACTTTTGATAGATTGCTATGAACAATTAGTGCTGCACCCCCTACCATAGATAAATCTGGGACAGTTTTTGAGATATTGGTGAGCTGCCACTAGAACTGGGATCAATACAACAGCAGCTGGTTTTTGGTTTTGGTTTTTTTTGTGACTGTGCGCATGATGCATTAGTGTGTAACTCTGAACTTCATATAAAGTGCTAGCAAGTTCTCTTCACAGTTTAGTCAGACCAAACAATCCTTTTCCATCCTATATGTAAATGGACTAAAACTTATAAAAGTGTCAAAACTTGGGACCGTCTTGGATGGAGCCATGGCTGGGCTCTTGTACTGCCCAAGGTGTATCCTTGGAAGGCTTTTTAATAAATAACTACTTTATTCCTTTAACACTGTCCAGCTTCTGTTCTAGGTAGCCTCTCTAGGCATCACACAGACTTCTCTGTATTTCAGTTATCGACTTCTTTCCTTCTCTTTTGTTCACTTAAGGTGTAAGCTGATGGGAGGATTATCTCTCAGGTCTTGATACACCTAAAAGGGTTTCTTAGTGCAATTTGCAGTCACTATCAGTAATGTTCTCAGAAGCACAGAAGAGCGCATTTAGAGATGAGACAGATGGAGGAAACACACACAAATTTCTAGTGTCAGAGGCTAAAAACATAAGAACAAGACCTGGAATTATAAATTAATGAAATTGCTGGAGGTAGCTCTACATTTAAATATTTACAGAGCCATATTAAACAGTAACTTGAAAAGAATAAATCCAGCCTACAGCAATGAGGCTGCATAACCTGTACACTTAATAAGGAGGTGTAACCCTTCTGAGGCTGTGTTCTCACTATAAAAAGCTGAATATATATTGGCCATCCTTTCTTTAAAAAAATAGGAGCCCAAGAGGAGCTAGAGTTTGGCTTTGCAGGATTTTAAAATATTGCACCAATGAACAAGGCAGGCAAGTGAAGGATAAAAAATAAGATCCCTTAGCGACTGAGTAGTTTTTCACAGACCAGTTTCTATTTCAGGCTGATTTCTTCACAGTTTCTATTGGAGACTAAATGCTTTTCAGTAACAATTATAAGCCAAGTTTATAAAAATCTGAGCTGTAGATTAGGGAGTTGGAGGGCAGTACATGCTGAAGTAAGGCAAATAAAGGTGTATTGCATTCAGGTTTTGTGTTTGACAAATCTGAGCACCTGCTAATTTAATGAATAAGAATTTTTTTGTGCATCTGTGAGATATAATCTAATTAATTAAAATGGTTGTCTTTTGTTATATTTTGAGTTTAAGTGTTTGGTAATACTTGTGTATGTTCATGCTGAACATAGATTCCATTGCCTTCCTGCTTCAAAATGAGAGATGAAACATGTTCTCTGTGAATTGGGTTTTATTAGTTGTTTTTTTTTTGGTTTTTTTTTTTTTTTTCAGAAGATCTTAGGTGTCTCTTGCTCCTCAGCCATTTGGGGTGGAAAATGCTGATTTTATTGCCCTGCAGTTTTGCTGTGAAGCAGAGGCCCATGCCAGTGCAGAGCTGCCTGCTGCACACACAAGACTTTCACTCTGGAGAGGAGCTGTGACACTCTGTGACTGGGAAAACCCATCAATAATCTCATGGCCATCTAGGCAGAAAGCTGTTACCTTTAAAAAAAAGATTTCAACCAGATTGTTTATCTATGTTTATTTTTATCTAGTGATAAAATACCAAAGTGAGGAAATGCTGATTTGAAACATCTTATGTGAGTTTGACCTGCCTGGTGAAAACTTCCTGCAGAAAAAAAAAGCAAATCCTACTGGAATCTCTCCCAAGGAAATGCTCAAATCTTTGCCAGGCAGTAGGCACATGTGCTAGGGTGCACCCATGGATGGGTCAGCCCTCAGTGATTTTCTGAGGGTTTGGAATGTTTCTCCAAAGGTTCTGTGGCCAAAACCCCCAGTGTGAAGCTTTGTCACTCTTGCCAGCAGTCCCATGAAGGAATCACTGTGGATGCACACTGAGAGAGTAGCAAGTTTCTTTTTAAGTTTTATTTCCTGTAAGTGCAGCAGTGATGAAGGCAGGTATCTAGTCAGGGATTCAACTTTGGAAAGTATTTGACTAAGAACAAATACAAAGCTTGTCTTGCAGAGGCTTTGAAATTATACTAGATCTATTTTTTGACAGGTTAATAGTAAGAAATGTCACTTTTTATTATATTGTCAGCAGTTGGGATTATTTTTCAGGGTTTCTTTTGTCATAATGAGGAATTCAGTCAGGTTTTTCCTTTGTGTTCAAAAATTCATCTATCTGTAATGGTAGATGAATTCATTATTCTGTATCTTTTGGGTCTTCTAAAGCTGGGAGTCGTGTTGTGTATGTACTTTGATTAAAATAGAATAATTCCTTGTTGCCTGAGGGAAACTTCTGTATATGTAAACAGTCAGAGTAGTACCTAACACAGAAGTAGATTTTTTTTTTCCCTTTAATTACTATTCTTTCATTTAGGAAGAAAGAGAGAAGGTAATTCATCTTACTCATGGACCATTGATTAGCAGGTAATAAGAGGTAGAAATTTCCCTGATTTTCCTGGACTTTGATAAAATTTTGTGGTTAAAAATTGATACTTTATATCTTTGGCAGGGTTAGATAAGAATAAGAACTGATGAAGTTTTTGTAAAAACTGAATGCTACGTAAATGGATCACATCAGACATCACTGTTATCACAATTGGTACCCAACATGTAAGAATTTCCTCTTGATAACTGAGTAACTTAGGGCTGTTTAATCCCAACAATTTCTTTGTAATGAGGAATTAAATGGTTATACTTTGGTTTGAGAGGCAGCTGGTAAGAAACATTAAAAGCTGGTATGAAAATAACCTTGGTATTCTGCCACTTCCTTTCCAAATGCAAAACAAATAAACAACCTCCTACCCTCCCCTCTCAAAATAAAAAAAAAAAAAAAGCTAACTACAAAAAAAAAAAAAAAAAGAGAAAGACAAAGAAACAAAAAAAAAGAAAACCAACCAATGAACAAAAACAACCAGAAAAATGACTTTGTGTTTCTGCCACTTACTTAAGTTCTTATTGGTGTTTTGATACCTATGCCAGTACTGGTAGCATCTTATAACTGGTTTCCCCAAGGTTGTGTGACTACATCAAAGAGTTATGAGATACTCAGCCTCAAATGTTTGTGTATAAGCAAAATGTATCTGCTCTGTTTGCCACCATGTCAGGAGGCAAATGTTTCTGTGTGGTGTTCTTTTCATAGATATCGAAGCCAAGTGTCTACAGGAGGCCAGCACTTCCCAAAAACTTTCATCTTTTCTACTCCTGTGAGATGTAGTGCTTCCCTCACTTGAGAAATACCAGGGGGAAATATTAGGGAGGGTGTTAAATAGTTTCACTGTCTTAATCTGTGGCGTTTAGGTCTTGCAAAGATAAAGTTGAACTCTGAGTGTTGTTCCTGCAACAAGTTATTTTTTCAGCAGAGGAATTCAGACTCATACAAGAAGTATGTAGGGAGAGCAAAAAAGAGAATTTTGTTGATTTCTGGTTCTCCAACATATAAATAAACTCAGGGCCCAGAAAATCTGTGCCTCCCTCAGTTTCACAGTTATTTAGCAAGTCCCTCCTTGACAAGACTTGGTTTGACCTTGCCAGTTGTGATTTCCCTCTGGGAAGGTAGGATCAGAAGGAGGAAATGCTCATGAGTTTAAGCACTGTTAACCTGTGCAATGCAATTGCCCAGGGTATTACTGCCAAGTTGAACAACTCTGAATTTCTCCTGCTTGCATGTCAAGAAATAATGCTTGGCTGGAAAATAAGATGTGGTTAAAAAGTGGAGCCTCGGTGGGGAGGACTTTTTAATAAACACAAAAGAAGAAGCTGAAGTGTGCAGGGTTATGTGCAGTTCATGTGGCTGTGCTGTCGCAGCAGCTGGGTCCAAACCATTGCTCTCTTTTTGATTATGAATTGCTGAGTTCTGGAGGAAATTGCATTGGAAAGTGATGCTACAGAAAACATCTCTAGAGGTAATATAGAAATAAGAAGGGCAAAGCAGAATATTTTTAGTGTTATTAGGGAAACCAGAAAATTATCAGGTAACACAATAAAAGGAAAATAATGCACAGTGTGCATTGCAAAAAATTTGGTTAACAAAATTTTTCTTGCAGCAAAGCTTTCTTTGTGGCTGGGGCAAAAGAAAGAGTTTTAACCCTACAGGAAAGGAAAGCAATGAGTGTCTCTTGCAATGCATTCACTAATAAATTTCATGTTTACACAGTCCAGTAGCTTCTGCTGCAGACAGCTTTGACTCAGTATAGTAAGGCAAAAGCTGATAAAGTTCAGGGGACTTTTTGTGCTGCAGTTGGGGAGAGAACAAGAGAAACTAGCCCAAACTTCAGATAATATTTTCAAATTAATTAATTGTGCTTTTTCATTTAGCTTTTTTTATTTTATTGTAGTTTTAAATAGTTTTAAATACATGGAAGTTTAGACTGTTTTAAATACATGGAAGCTGAATTAGTGAATGTTGCAGCTTTGAAGTTCTTTGGCTCAATATTTGCTTTCCAAATGGTGCTATTATTTAACCTTGAACTGTAAAACCACTATATTCTGCTGAGTTGAAAGAGCATTGTGAAATATAGTATTGCAAAATGCACAGGAAAGCAGTTGTAATGTTTCTTCCCGAAACAGGCAAGCACAGCAGCACTTCTAAAATGCAAAAGCCTATTTAAAATTAGCAGTGTATAAGCAAACAATAATTACCAAGAGCTACTTTCCACAGACTTTCTACACTTTCAGACTCTTGTCTTTTTTTGAGAATGACCACATTCTCTTAATTTACATACAGCTGGCTTGAGGTTGTGAAACTTCCTTCTGGTTCGATTACGGAGAAAAGTTTGAGAGCCACTCACCCAAGGCAACAATCCTGAATACAGAAATAACACAGAAAAGTCTGAGAGCCACTCACCCAAGGCAGCAATCCTGAATACAGAAATAACAAAGATAAATGCCTATTTCAATGCAATAAACAAGCACTACGCTCTCTGCACTCCGGAGCCAGCAATCCCAGTGGAGGCTGGGAAGTACAAATCTATCTGGCTGAAGGTGAGCTAATCCACTGTGACAAAGCTGTGGGCTCTCCTGTCCTTGAGGCAGCTCCCTGCCTCTCAGTGGCAGGACTGCCTGCATAGGGTGGCTGCAAATGACTTCATTTTTCACAGCTGTCACCTCCAGGACTGCTTTAAGCTCTGCTGAACACCTTCTATACTCTATGGTCTTGCACGCCTTGCTTGATGAGCTTCCACGAGTCAAAGGAGAAGGACTATAAATTCCAAAAAAAATATTTCAAAATAAATTAAATTTTCCTGGTTTTCTCCGCTAAACTTTGAAAAGTTTACAGAACTTCTCTTGCTGTATGCACAAACATTCAGTCAAATATTGGAGAGAACAAGTGTGTGTTCACTCTGAATACCAAAGCAGTTCAAATGTAATGGCCAATGGCAACTGATGTGTGTGGGCTTCAGTTCTTGTGTTCATATTACTGATTCTTTGTTCTGTGAGTGTTTTTTGTGTGACTTTGGGGCTTTTTTTAATGGGCAGTTTTTCTACAGGAGGAATATTCTCAGTTCAAAATGCAGATTTCTTTCACTTCCATTCCTCAGTGACTGGCAAACCAAATTCATCTATGCAGGTAAAGAGTCTCTAATATTTATCTGTCTATGGCTGGTCTTTTGAAAGAGAATGGTTTCCCATGCAAAAGGATGTTGGCCCAAGAAAAGAGCCTCCCACACTGAAGGGAGAGGAAAATTTATTTAAAGAGTGGCATATTGGGGTCTGGTGTGAAGGGTCCTTATGCCAGTGGTGTGACATGAGCTGTCCTGGCTTCTACAAATTGCAGCAGTGGTGGGAGAGTTAGAGATACGCACAAAAAGGCACTGTGGAGACACAGCCAGGAGAATATTGCTGTTCAGTGTTTTCCTCTGCTGAGAAGAATGGCGTTCCAAATGGTTGAATGGCCATCTCTGGATTCAGGAGAGCTGATTTCCTTGTTATTTTGTTTGATCTTCAGACAAATCATCTGTGCTGTGGTTTGGTGAAACAGTTAAAATAACAAATGCTGCTGAAAAAGCAGAATTCCCCCCCCTCTCCTCATTGTGGTTTGAGCCCCAACCTCTTTTCCTGCGTTAGCAGTACTTCTCACCTGGTCCTAAAGAGAGCTGAAATAGCAGAAAATGCAGCCTAACAACAACAGCAAAACTATGATAACCCTGACACACTAATTTAACTGCTGTTAGGGAGAAGAAGCAAAATTTTCTTTCTTAATTGACAGTACTGACAAAAATTGTAGCTGTCTGTGGATTCATCACATCTGGCACATTCCCCAGGTCTTTGCTGGGTCTTTCCAAAGTTTATTGAAAATGCCAGTGGCCACAAGAATCTAGAATAATCTAGGGGACACGGTCACCTTGGTGCTCACCTTCCCTTTCAATTCCTTAATTCGTGGGTTGAATGTGCTCAGCTCTCTCCTGAAGCTGGTCCCTAGGTCACTCCAGTATTAACCTCTGTCAGTAGTGAGAAATGGCTCCTGATGTCCAATTCTTTCTGTCTCCAGTTTCAAACTGTGCCACGACTTTTATCCGTGCTGATTGCCACATTTCTTTAATAGCTTCTTGTGAAGTCATTGGAAAACTTAGACATTTTGTCTCCAGAAGTTTCTCTTCTTTAAAATCAATTGGCTACCAGGGGTGAGGGGCAATAGAGAAGAAACTATAGGGACAATTATTTTACAAAGCATAATTCCTTAACAATCAGTAATTATCCTGTAACTTTACAGTCCTTGGGGGCTCGGGACTCTGACTTCAAAGGAAGCAAGAGAATGCAAGCATCCCAAATGTGTAAATGGTCAGGCAATTAAAAGTTCTCGTTTTCCCCAAAGTCCCTGCGAAGCATCCTACTCCATAAACTGCTCTTTACAAGGGTAAACATATGCTTAGGGGAGCAATCGATTCCTTTCCTGAATGAATGAATTGATTCCCTGCCCCTGCCTCTAGTAGCAAACAACAAATTACCAGTGGCTGTTCAGGCAGCCTCCATGCACGACTTCATCTCCATCTAAACTAAGCTGGGACACATCATTAATTTTGCAGGCCCCGGAATGGAGTGAGCTTGTATCTCTGCAGTATGTTCCAGAACTGCATTGCAAACTGAAAATCCCAGGTTTCCAGCAGGCTGACATCTCAAACAGCCTGTGACAAGCCATCAGAGTGTCTTGTGTTTCAATTACTTATCATCAGTCTGTGAATACAAACCATTCCTTTGGAATTTGAAGGAATACTTTGAATGGAAATGTATCAACTTTGCTAGAGTTCCCCAACACAATGATAGCATGGGCAAAGAGCTGAAAAACAAAATTAGTAATGCCTGGTTCTTAAGCACCATTTGCATGTGGGAGGTTTGAGAGAGGAAGCAGATACTTGGAGATAAAAGCACCATGGTCAAGAACAGAAATAGAAGGAAAATTCACAGTCTCCAAATTCTTAGTCAAGTTCCTCTGGGGCTTGCTGGTACTAAATCTATTTAGGGCCTTATAGGGGTGTCCAGAAGTGCTGGCCAAACACTGGTGTCTCTGCTCTGTGATACAAAGCACACAGGTAAACAGCTTATAGCAGGCTAATGTTTGGCATCAGCTGCCACTTCAAATAGTTCTGAGAGATCAAAAGTCCTCAGTTCCAGCAGGATAAACTCTGAGTGCTCTGAAAGCAGAGGAAAGCAGCAACAATGATCAAAGGTCCTGAAAACATGCAATAACAGCCCTTCTGATATGCAAAACACTCCTGCAAAGAGGAAGGGAAGCTGTCTTTCTCCATGGCTGTGGTGGATGAGATAAAAATGGGTATAAACTAAAATGGGTATCAAATTGGTATCAAGAAATAGTGAATTTCTGAAGCATTTCTGAGAAAGTCTATGGAGTCTCCATCACAAAATGC
Organism: Ammospiza caudacuta; assembly: GCF_027887145.1. Lineage (NCBI taxonomy): Eukaryota > Metazoa > Chordata > Aves > Passeriformes > Passerellidae > Ammospiza > Ammospiza caudacuta. The sequence goes on along the minus strand of NC_080597.1, from coordinate 12,555,686 downwards.
TCTTAAAAGCATTTTTTTTCTTTTCTTTTTTTTTTTAAGGAGTTACTCATGTAAACCTTTTCAACAATGTGCTTTTTCCAAACTCCTCCTAGGCCAGCAATTTTGTGAAGTTTCATCTTCTTGAGGGGTGTATATATATATTAAGTGAAGCTAAATATACTTTTTAAAAAAGCATTAAAATACATGCCTGACAAAAAAAAAATGTATATAAGGCATGCATATTTATGCAATTTATATGGATTATCATATTTTAAAGTCATATTGAGAATTAGAAGTTCAGGTGCCTTTCTGGGCTTGTTAATGGTTGGCTTTGGATTTACCTCTGTACTCTCTGAAACTGAGTAATTCAGTGCACTTTACAGATATTTTCAAATGTTTTCAGAAGTTGTGCTTGTTGAAGGCAATCTCTGTGTACACCTTATGGAAAAAGAAAAGTGACAAAGGTTTGGAATTTTAAAAAGAAAATTATAAATCTTGAAGATGGAGTTGTTTTTCCTTCTTTCTTCCAAGGATGTATCCCCTGCAGCTGTTTGTATTGATTCTAACACTGACTACTCTGCAGAATCCTACTGAGTCACTGTGACAGCTCTGTCTATGAAAAACAGATTGCAAACCACCTGAAAAATATCTCAAAAATGGCTCTGAGAGCCATATTGGATGTTGAACAGTGTTAAAAACACAAAGCTGTTCAATTGATCAAAGTTAGTTCTGAGCCTTACTCAGGCACAGGCTATGTGCTGGTGTAATTAATTAATTTCAAAGTGTAATATTTTATTTTTCACACTGGCTGTATTTGTACTCCAGTGTGAAAACAGCTTCTAGAAGTAAAGTTTATTTCAATTTCCACTTAGATATGATTTCTGCCATCACTCATGCCATGCTTAGCTACATCTACAGTGCTAAGGTTGTGCTTCTCTAGCTGTACAGGTCTACAAGTCTAGACAGGATTTTTTTGTTTGCTTTTAATAGGTTTTAGTTTCCTCCATGAAACTAATCATCATTGCTGATTAATGGATCTTTATTTCCAGGAAAATGGGATTTATAAAAAACAAACTGTTTGCCAACTTGCTTTGGAGTTTTCCCCCATTCATTTTAGTTAATTGAAATTATAAAAATTCTCCATCTTCTCCAGCAGAGATTTCTCTGCAGAGTACCACTTCTGGACATCCTTCACAGCTCTGTGTTACTTCATAGATACAAATAAGATATATCAAGAAATGTGTGTTAAAAGGCCCCATTAATTTGAAATGGCCTGGGGTATTGTTTTACCCTTTAATAGAAACATTTTGGATTGTAAAAGCCTTTGTCTTTTCTGCTATGATGCTACTATTCCCAGAATTTTGAAAAAATATTTCAGGACAATTTATCTTCTATTATTCATTTGTGCTTAAGGTACAAGTCTGGTGTTATTATTGTCTTTTTATTAGTGGCAAATGATGTGCAAATGAAAGTTGGGCAACAAGCAAGTTAAGTGATAGAAATTCAAACCACCAGGAAGACACTGCCACCAGAGATGTACAATTCCAAGGATTTCTCATTTCTCCCAGCAGGAGGCATTTTTGATAGGCTTTAGCAATAGCAACAGACTAAGTGATAAAGATTCAAACACCAAGAAGACACATCCAGATGTACATGTACATCCAGAAATGTACATTCCAAGGGATTTCTCTCATCTGACTAAACCCCAGCAGGAGACATTCCTGGAAATTGTTTACCTGATATAGGATTCCAGCAATTTTTCACCGGTTCTGGGAAATGTGATGATATGCTAAAGAAGACCCCCTTCCAAAGCCAGAGAGACTGTATAAAAATGGACCCCTTAGAACTGACCCTTGGTGACCCACAGGGAATCTGGTGATATAGAGACCAAGTCCTGAGTCTCCCTGATTGCCTGGCTCAGGGTCAAATTGCTTGTGGCCTTTTCCAAATTTATACTTTTGATAATTTAATAAATTTCTTTAATTATTAAATTGGAGCATTCATTTATAACTCCAGGGACGTCTGGTGAGGCGGCTCTGGTGTTTTGGGGTCTCCCAAAAAACAGCTGCTGTGGGTGATCCAAATAGAGATGTCCAGTTTATCATGACCTGCCCAGGCCCCTCAGGCAGGCTCCAGGGCCACAGGCAGCCTCAGCAAGCTCAGCTCTTGGGTGATATCAGCTCTTTAGGGATTATCAGCTCATTTGTGATTTCAGCTCTTTGCTTGCTAAGTGCCTTTGGCAGAGCAGGGAGAGAGAGGAGAAGGCTGTGTGAGGTTCCACAGAGATGTTTTTCTTGGCAGCTTCTGCAAAGGTCCCCAATGACAGCTTCTTCTCCTGAACTGGACAGATTTTTATAGGGTATAGGGGTTTTGGAAACTATCCAGTGGTGAAGATGGAGGCAAATATGACCTATAATGTCACCACGATGTTTTATGGAAAATCCCTTTGCCAGGATTTTTCTCCTGAGAAGCTGAGAAGCCTCAGAAAATAAATGTAAACAATGATTATCTGATTGCCTGGAATGTGGTTTGGACATTGCTTACCAACAGGTGCATCTTGGATTGGTTCCATGTGAATTGTTCTAACTTAATGACCAATCACCATCAGCTGTGTCAGGACTCTGGTCAGTAACAGGTTTTTGTTATTCATTCTTGTCTAGCCTTCTGATGTCCCCTTTCTCTTTCTTTAGTGTAGTTTTAGTATATAATTTCTTTTAGTATAATATAGTGTCATAATATAATAAATCATCCTTCTGAGAAGTTGGAGTCAATTCTCATCTCTCACCTTGTCCTGTTATGGCCTTGACACAGCTGGCTGTGATTGGCCATTAAGTAAAAACAATTCACATGAAAGCAATCAAACATGCACCTGTTGGATAAACAATCTCCAACCTCATCCAAAGCAGCAAAACAGGGAGAAGCAACCAGATAATTATTGTTTTCATTTCTCCCTGAGGCTTCTCAGCTTCCCAGGAGAAGAATCCTCAGCAAAGAGGATTTTTCAGAAAATAGGACAGTGACAGGGAAGAACTGAACAAACCATGTGATACAAACAAACCACTTAGTGCAATATGAAAACTACTCTGCAAAATTCCAATCACTCAGTGCAAAATAATAATTGAATAAACCATTGTCCTTCAACAACACCAGTGTCTACAGCAAACACATTTGAGGCAGTATAAAACCTGAAAAGCAACCCTGCTTACAAAGAAATATCATAACCTCAAAGGACTCCAAGACACAAAAGCATATCAATCATAAAAGTGGCCTCTTTGAGCCAGTCCTACATTATTAGGGAGAAAACGAGGAGCTGTAAATAATCAGGAGGGTGATTTCAACTGTACTTTAACAAAATATTGGTTAATTCTAAATTTTATTGTGCTGCAAACACATCCATGCTTTTTCTTCTCTAGTTACTTGGTTTTTATTAAGTTACAGGAAACAAATACAAATAATTACAGCTCTAAGAATACCTGGAAGTGGGATAAAGCTTTGACTCTGCAGGGCTTTTAACTGTACCTAATTTTAAGGATGTTCTCACCATGCTTGTCAGCTGATAACGCATAAAACACTTACTTCAGCACCTAACAGCATGGCTGCTATAACATATTCCTTTCTGGAAAAATGATCTGCTGTGCTGTACTCACCTGGGACAGCTATAATCTCCTGATGTGACAAAATGCAGGTTTTTCATGCACAAGTTCCAGGCCACACATGGTTTGATCTGAATCATCAGTGAACAACCTCAATCATCCAGCTCCCAGTGCCACTTTTAGTACAGATTTTGTCATGCTGACGATGAGAAAGGAGAGGAAGATCAATCATCAGAGCAAGGGCCAAAAAAAGGAATGAAAAAGAGAAAAATGGGAAACCTGTTTCCCACAAGCTGGGAAAAATGGTTATGAGACTCTAGATAGACACACAGAGCCTTCAATGAGCTAAGAGCATTTTGGTCTTCAACAACAAATGTGTAAGTCTGTGGCTGAGCTGGGTAAGAGAATGTTTCTTTCCAGTGTTCTTGGCTTGGCTTCTCAATAACTTCTTTCATCATTTATTGAACCGATCCATACGGCCTCATAATGAATAGTTAATGCTGAGATATTAAATGTCTTCAAGCCCTGTTTCAGCTATTATGAGATCTGCCCTTTTCATTTGTAGAGAGCTCTCTTAAAAATACCCAGAGAAAAGTTCAAAGGTGCTACAGGCACCTTTTGTATCCCAGGTTTTTTGCTTCCTGTTGACTTGGGCACATTTATTTTGCATTTTCAGAAGGCCTCTGTGGAGGCACTAGAAGACATCAGATACACGGAAACTGAAGAAGGGACCTCCTATACCTCAAGGATAAAAAGTTCACTTGGTTTTAATAGGCTTTAGGGAAAGGTAAACTTTCCTGCCTGAGAAAATGTATATTTTTGATATAACTAAGATAAAAAGAAGCAAGTGGGAAGGAGAGGAAAACTAGAGGAAACCTTAGAAAACCTCAGAGCTTTAGTATTACTTGCTTTTAGAAAGGTACAATATTGAGAAAAGATGATGGTTTTGTTATTTATTTCCCTAACTCTTAGGGAATTCATTTATTAATTAATTTTATTTTAATTTCTGTATATGAAAGAATTCTTGGTTACTTCCCAAAATGCCTGAGTGTTCTTATACCCAACATGAGCAAAATAAGGAAAACAAAAGCTGGCTTCAAGATCTTACTTTATTTCTACAAGTCTGTTACATAACAGGCTTGTGGGAAAAACCATGTGGGCTCTGATAATAACTTTCAGAATTACAGAACCACAGAACACTCTGAGTTGGAAGAAACACACAAGGACCATCAAAGTCCAGCTCTGGCCCTTCATGGGACAGCCACAAGGATCTCACAACGTGATCTCACATTTAAAGCAACTCATGTTTAGATCTGGATTTTGTATTATTTTTGTATTATTTGCAGAGCCATGTATTCCATGCCAGATGAATCCTGGGTTACCTTTTCATGAAATTTCACCACTGCCATGGCTGGAGTAGAATATCTGACAATGAGCAAACTTTATTAAGTTTAGAAATTTCATTTGGGAACTAGCAAGAGTTCCCAAAAGCTGAATCTGACTTGAATCTTCATCTGAATTTAGTGAGAACAGTGTTGCATGCTTAGCTTTGGTTTCCAAGTATTTTTGCTGTGGCAAAAAATAGTGTAGCTTATTTTGTATATATTTCAGCACTCCTTATTTCAGCCAATTCTAGCAATAAGCAGCAGTGACGCAAACAGCTATGGCAAAAAAAAAAAAAAATTAAAAAATGACCAGTTTCATTTTGCTGTCTCCTTGCTTTGCATTTTGGATTAGTGGATCAAATTCCCTTGGAGGGCAGCCATTGTCATCAGCTGCAATATTAAATATTTGAGAATGACTTAAAGCCAGCTCCAAACCATTCTGGGTAACCTGACTGTCCTTATATGTGTAAGTCACACCTAGGAGCTTTGGGATGCATCACAAAAGACTGAAATGGAAAAAAACCCAGAGATTTTGATGATGAAACTTCAAAATAGTCTTATTTAGGGCTTCAATAATTCTGCTTCTTCTCCTGCCCCATGCTGTCTGGTCCTGCTCCCTTCTTTGGTGCTTGTATGATAGATTGAGGAGGAGACTGTAAAGCTGCTGAGCATCTCAGCCTGTGAAAACTTCTGACTTTCTGAGGGTGATGCCAAGCAGCTCTGCTGGCTCCTGATGGGCAGCACCATCAGGATTGTTGCAAAGGAGAGGGCTGAGCTGTGTGACTCGGGGTGACACCTCCAAAGCAGATCATGTGAAGCCTCTGTGCAGGTGCACAATGAATTATTCAAGGGCTGTTATTAAAGTGGTGGCAAGCTCAGTGTGGGTTAGAAACAGAGCTTGGGTTCATCAAACAGGCATCACATCCAGACAATCAGAGGCCCTAAACACAGCATTCAGGAACATTGTCAAATCGCTCAAAAAATAGGAAAGAGAAAGTGCAACTTGGATTAAGCTTCCTATTGCATTAATTTGAAGTACATATAAAATTCTGCATCTGGAGCACTAGGATAACTAACATCTCTCTAACACACAGTCCTAGATTGGGTCACAAATGACAGACACATGATCTAGTTTGTGACAGTGTTCACAGGGGTCCAAGGATGAGGGAAGAGATGAGGATCTGACTCCATGTTTCAGAAGGCTGATTTATTATTTTATGATATATATTACATTAAAACTATACTAAAAGAATACAAGAAAGGATTTCATCAGAAGGCTAGCTAAGAATAGATTAGCAAAGAATGATAACAAAAGCTTGTATCTCGGACTCTCTGTCCGAGCCAGCTGACTGTGATTGGCCATTAATTAGAAACAACCAACATGAGCCAATCACAGATGCACCTGTTGCATTCCACAGCAGCAGAAAATCATTGCTTACATTTTGTTCCTGAGGCCTCTCAGCTTCTCAGGAGGAAAAATCCTAAAGAAAAGATTTTTCATAAAAGATGTCTGCGACACTAGTTCAGGGTTGTGGTTTTTTGCCTCTTTTTTTTTTTTTTTTTTTTTTTAACTCGTTTTATTTTGTAACGAACTTTCATTTGCGAAGAAGAAAGGCCTCGTCCTATAAAAGTCCTTCTCTTGGGCAGTACTTTTAGCATCACCATTAATTTCTCTAGGGGAGGTTTCAGGTGAACTAGGCACTTTTCAAAGACACAAAGCCCTTTTCAAAGGCAGAAGCTCCTTCTGGTCACGCTCCAGTGTCTCACTTTTGACAGGAGGTGCCATAGCCCAGGTGAATATGTGATGATAAGGGACACCAAGAGGGTGCTTTGCTGTGCATTTCGTGTTTGATGTTTGGCTGGGGCTAACACACTGCCTGCTGGAGAGCTGCAGTCACTTCAGTGTGACTCAGAGGCCAGGGAAGTGAATCTCTCCTTATAGACCCAGCCTGCAGATGAATACAAACCTTATCTTTCATTATAAATGACACCTGTGAAATGCAGCTTGGCTTCCTAAGAGAAGGAGCACTCCAGCTCAATACTAATTCAGCAGCTCCATCCTGTCCTGTGACACAGTGATCAATGGCTTGTTCTCCTTCTCCTGTGGATGTAGCGCATCTTACTCGAGCAGGGAAGCACTTTAGTCTAATGTGTGGATTTAATTTTCCCATCATTCTTCCTGCTCTGTAGAATATGTGCCTGAGCTATGGGAGAGAAATGTAAATTTTTCCGGGAGGCTGTGGCTGGGAGGAGTGATTGAGAAGCAGGGAGCTGTGAAGAGCTCATCACAGTAATTGCTTCATGCCCTGTTCAAGCTATTCTTTATGATCTTCTGTGACATGGAAGAATTATTTCCATGCTTTGAAGTCAGGGGCTCGGTGCAACATGTAAACCCCTCTTTCTCCTGATTCTGAATCCACCTCTGGTGGTGCTGGAAGATTTTATGCACTGTCTGGAATTGGTGGGGATTAGATCAACCTATGACTACCCCTTTTCCTGCAGGATAGGTGGTTTATCCCTAGAACTAGAAGATTATGAGTCACATTAGATTGTTACTTTTCCTCCAGAATTATATTTTAAAGATAATGCCAAGCAGGAATTTCTTTCCCATGTAACTAAAAAAAAAAAAAAAAAAAAAAAAACCAAAAACCAAACAACTATGATCTTCCTAATATTACCTTATTTCTCATAGGAAAGAGGAAAAATACAGAGCCATTAGAAAGCATAGAAAAGCACAGTTCTACAGGTTCCTTTATAAGGACCAGAGAGAGCTCCTTCTAAATTTGTTTCAGCATTACTCACTAGAGTTTGCAGAGGTTTGCAGAGGGCAGTCTGACTTTCTGCAAGCCTGTCAAAACTGCCTTACATAGGGGAGTGGTGCCCTTTAAGAGGGAAAAAAAGCGTCCTCAGCCTTACAATCGAAGCATGCAGGTGGTGTTTCCTTTGTGGCCACATATCTCGTTTTCTTGATCTAAAAATAACAAGTGGCAGCAGGTTTTGTTGTAGCTGCCAGCTTATTCTCAAATTCAGGTAATTTGCTTCTGCTTCAGAAGTGATGGGACACCTTGAACTGGATCACCTGGCATCTGTCTTGCAAACACATTCTCCCTCAGGGCTGGAAAGCTAGGCAGAAACTGAAAACAAGGGTCAATTAGGAAAGAAAGGATAATTATCTGGTCTTCCTTTTTTTTTTTAATTTTATTTATTTTTACCTTGCAACCTTCACTGACCTATAGCTACTGTGAGTTCATTTCCCATTCGGCCCTGGTACTGGTGTGCATTTGAAATAGCTTTGCCCGCTGCTTCTCAGCTTAAATAAAACCCTGGGGATTCTCCAGCCTTTAATGAAAATTACAAAAGCCTTTGCATATTGTGCAACTACCTCTCCCTTTGTTTTCCTACGAAATGGATTGAGCGGCTCCCCGGTGGGACACCAGAATTAGCATGCCAATATCCCAACATCTCTCTGCGGAGTCCCGTTGGGTCTGTAGCATTCTAATGTGTTTTTAGGTGCAAACCACTTCGGAATGAGCTGTTTGCCCCGGCACCTTCAGGGCATGAGAACAGTGAGTAAATTGCTGGTTCCTGTCCTGGCTCATTAAAACAATTGTGGTTTAGGGTGAGAGGTTTCAGAGGAGTTTGCCTTTCCAACACCCTGCCCACCACTGCTGCTTCCCAGAGTCCTTTCACATCAGACTCCCTCTACTGCTCCACTAAATTCACATGGAAACAAATTTTATTTCTCTTCCAGCTTGGCTTTAAGCATTGGAGCCCTAGCAGTGGGAGCCCTTATTTTCAACACATTTAAGCTTATTGCACCTTCACTATGCTTTTCCTGACCTACATGCAGTGTATAGATAGTGAACCTCATCTGAGAAAAAATAAAGTACATTTATATAGATATCTATCTATTTATCTACATCTATCTATCCATCTATCTAATCTATCTATCTATCTATCTATCTCTGTCTATCTATCTATCTATCTATCTATCTATCTACCATCACTTCAAAACCACAGGCCATTCTGAAAAATTCCCAAGGTCAACGATATCACTTTGATATAATGGTGTTTTAAGGTTAAATGTCCCAATTAAAGTCTGTCTCCAGTTCTGAGTCATTTAACTTACACTAGAGGTCAGAAATGTGTATTTTTCAGCTCGCATAGCAGAAAGAAAAATACCAAAAATACTGGTTTTGAAGGTTCTGGTCCTGTTTATGCAGTCTACCAGAGTAGATTGTGCTTTTCTGATAAGAGAGGGGCAGGTGAAACCAAACAAGCAGTACAACAGAGAACAGCAACACCCAGAATCTGGTGAAAAAACAGTCTGCACAAAGCAGAGCTTCACCCCTCAGATCTCCATCACTAAGCCACAACTCTGCAGGGAGATCAGAACAAGCCTGGGAATTGCCACAACCTTAGCACTGCTTCAGAATAAAACCACAGACCGGGTGAAAACACCTCCCCTCCCATTTCTCTTTGAAACTGTTAAACTAAACATCATAACAAGACTTTCAGCAGGGTTGTACTCCACCCTCTGCTTAGCAGGACTGTGCTCTGCCCCTTCCCAGCTCATAGGAAACATTAGCTCTGTCTCTGATGTGAAATTTGTATGTAGAGCAGATCTTATTTTCTTTTTTCCTTTCTTAGTGCACTCTGTTGATTTTGGAAAACACTTTACCCATCCCTTCAAACCATAACTTTCAGAAAAGAGTGGCAGTAGCTGATGTCATTGCAGTGTTTGTTGCTGATGAAGCAAGTAAATAAGTTTGGGTTGTGTGCACTCCTGGATGGCATGATGCTCTCTTTTCTTTGGAAGAGATAATAAAAGGAGCTTGAGCAAGCCTGTAGCTGGATCAGGCTGCATGTTTGGCTCACTCACCTCTCCTCCTTCTGCCTCAGTTTCATCATCTGTAAAATGGAAGTAATGATGCTGACCTCATTACAGGGCTTGAAGAAAAGATTTGCAGAGAGCTCCTGAGCTCACCAAAGCCTGAGCAAGAAGTGTGGATGCCTGCTTCAGAGCTCTGCTCTGGGAGCATCAAAATGTTGATTATTTCCAGATTTCTGGGCCTAGATCTGCATGTCCTCAGTAGATCATAGTGCCTTGTTCACTTCAGTGCTGTTTATCTGCTTGTCCATTCTTCTTCCTTCCTTCCCTGCTAAGAACTCATGAAGATGAAAGTTCACTTCTTCCTTCACTTGTTTTATCCTCTGCTTTGGTATTAACAGCTTCAGAGCATCCTCAGGCTCAGCAACATCCCACTGGATGCTGCTGGACTTGCTGCTGCTGCAGCTGAACGACACCAGAACATTCAAGTGAACTCATGGACTGATGTGTGACCGCGTTCACAGGTGTCTTAGGATGAGGGAAGAGACAAGGATCTGACTCCTTGTTTCAGAAGGCTTGATGTATTATTTTATGATATATATTACATTAAAACTATACTAAAAGAATAGAAGAAAGGATTTCATCAGAAGGCTGGCTAAGAATAGAATAGCAAAGAATGATAACAAAGGCTTGTGGCTCAGGCTCTCTGTCCGAGCCAGCTGACTGTGATTGGCCATTAATTACAAACATCCAGCATGGGCCAATCCCAGATGCACCTGTTGCATTCCACAGCAGCAGATAATCATTGTTTACATTTTGTTCCTGAGGCCTCTCAGTTTCTAAGGAGGAAAAATCCTAAGAAAAGGATTTTTCATAAAATGTCTGTGCCACTGCTGTGTTACAGCAGCTCCTTGGGCTCCTCTGAGGCACAGGGACCATGCCTGCTGCCAGACATGGTGCATGAGCACCTCAAAGTTTACAGCCTGGTCAGGCAAACAAGGCCCATGGTAAAGGAACAGCCAGCAGGCATCTCCAGCTAGCAGACAACACACAGCAAAATAAAGGGATTTGCCAAGGACATGGCCTTATCTTGCTGCACCTCTCAGGTGAGAGCTGGGTATGTACAGACAGAAGGCAATGTACCCTTGTTCTGGATGAACACACACTTTGGATTTTGAAGTGGTTTTACTCCTTCTCCCACCCCCTTTTGCTCTCTTTGTCTCCTTCATTCTTTAATCTTTTCTTTGTTTCTTTCTTTTTTTTTTTTTTTGCTTTCAGGCCTGCTCCACACTGTCCCTGGCATTCTCTGTCCCTCTCTCCAGCCAGGTCACAGGTGAATTCTGTCCTCAGCCAGCCCTCACTTCCCTCACACAAATGCTTGTAGGCAGCTGGTGCCAATTCCTCTTGTCTCCAGTAATAATGGATTCCCTGGGACACTCTGCCTCAGCTGTAATTTTGGCCTTGACCAGAATAACCTGACCGTGCCAGTAGCTGGAAACAGCAGCTCTGTGCTCAGGTCTTTCTGCCTCCTCCCTCTGCCTGTTTACAATTCCACCTGCTCTCCCCTGCCTTGCCTTGCAGTAGTCTGATCATTCCCTCAGCTTCCCAGCCCTGGCTCCCAGGGGCTGCACAATTATGGAGAGAGAAGCAGACCCAGACTAGGGGGATGCTGTAAGAGCCTGAATGAGAGATAAAGGACTCCAGGTGGCTCTCCAAAATGCAGTTTATTCCATCCAAGATGTTACAGCAGCCCAGGGTTGTGGGTGACAGAGCTGTGCCCACAGCTGTCAGCTCCAACTGCAGGCAGCCCTGGAGACCCTGAGTTTTGGTTACAATGCATTATATACTTTTCTTTGCTGAGCATCTTAATACAGTAGAACCAATCTATACCTTAACTTTTACCTATAGCCTGTCATAACAACTATAATTACCATATTCACGTTACTATTCTCCAATCACTGAGAGTTAGTACATTACAGTTGAAGCTAGAAGTTGTTTTTCAGTTTTCTTGCAGTGGAAAATTCTGAGACCTTTTTTCTACTCGCAACATCTGCACACTTGTTTGCCTGTGCTCTCTTTCTGCTTGATAAAAACATCTTGTTTGAGGTGGGTTTATCCTTTGCTGTAAGTCACAAAACCCCTTCTAACTAACAGACCCTTTGCCTCCTTGGTTATCCAGTAAGACTGGCTCAGCAATTCTTTTCCTCTGTATCAAAGCTTGCTTCCATCTCTATTCCTTCATCAGACTCTACATTTAAAAATCTTTCTGCTAAGCATACATATCTGTGAGACTTTCTTGTCAAACTTTCATCCTTCCTAACAAGATACAGCACAGGGTTTGGCTATTGAGTAGTTCATCAGCAGCGGCATCCCTGTGGAAAACAAGTCATCAGCAAAATGAGAGGTGTGTGACCTTCCCCTCTGAACCCCAGGGCAGCTCTGACTGCTGATGGCTTCCTGTAGGGCTCCTTGTGCTCCCTCTGTGCTCTGCAGAACAAGAAGAAATCTGCTTCCACGGGGAAACCCTTCCAGCAAGGCGCCCAGGGGTGTTTGCACATCCCCACCAAGTGCCTGTGCAGCTCCTGCAGCAGCTCAGAGCTAATGTAGGTTTCCACCTAAGGGCTCTGTCGCAGACATCTTTTCATAAAAATCCTTTCTTTATGATTTTCCCTTCTGGGAACCTGAGAGCCCAGAAAAAAAAAGTAAACATTGATTATCTGCTGCTGTGGAATGCAACAGGTGCATCTAGGATCGGCCCATCTTGGATGTTTACAATTAATGGCCAACCAAGGACCGAGCTCTCTCAGGGACAGAGTCAGAGAGAGCTCCTTTGTTATCATTCTTCTCTATTCTTAGCTTAGCTAGCCTTCTGAGAACTTTTCCTTCTATTCTTTTTAGTATAGTCATAATGTAATATATATATCACAAAATAATAAATCAAGCCTTCTGATCATGGAATCAACATTCTCGTCTTTCTCTTCACCTCAAAACCCTTGTGACCACAGTCACAGGGCTCCACCCTGCAGAGCTGCTGTGTGCACAGAGCAGCAGCTGCTGCTGCTGGCGCCGAGGTGCTGTGCAGTGTCCTTGCCTGCCCTTGCTGTGGTGGCCACAGGCTCTGTGCTGCTGCAGCCCTGGGGACCACAGCGCTCCTGGCTGTGAGCCACAGCTCCGAGCCGGCCTCTGACCCGCGGCTCTGCGCGTTTCCATTTCAGTCACAAAAGAAAAAGAGAATTTTGTTAAAACTTTGCAAAGGGTGTGGGGGATAGAGCTCAGTTCTGTGCTTTTTCTAGAAGTGCATTTCTGCAGGATGATGCTGCTGATAAACTCCCAGCACTGCTCTCTTACCCATGCATCTCCTCTCCTATACCTCCCTTACTTTTGTGTCAGTCGTCCAGTCCAATGCAGCATAAGCTATGTGTGACACAGATATCCAGTGACCTTTCCTGGAACATCTGTGTGAAAAATGCGTATTTTATGATTGGCTTTTGGCAAATATTAAGATGAATATTATATGTGTTATGTTAGAAAGTAGTGCTGTCTTAATTCTCTTGAGTGGTATCTTAAATATAGTTTTGGGTTATAAAAAATGTTAAAATAGAAACTATGCTATGTAAGATACTTTTTTTAAAGAAAGGAGTCGCAGCGAGATAGCAGCCACAGGACACCTAAATCTTTTAGAGAAAAAGAATTTATCGCCCTCTTATCAGAAGAAACAAACTTCTTCCCATCTCGAAGGCACTGTTAGGATTCAGAGGAAGAAGCTGAAGATGACCAGACAGAATCCTGTGTTTGAATGGAATTTATGCATCATGTATGACGTGTATGAATATGCAACAGGCTGTTGTTTTTAAGGGTTAATCCTCTGTTAACGTGGGTCCTTTTTCGGGCTTGTGCTGCCCAGAAAAAGGTACCCGGACGTCCGTAACTCTTTGTTTTTATTGTCTCATATTGTCCTAATTCAAATTGTCAAAATTACTATTAGTCTAATTGTATTACTATTTTTATAACCATTTTATTACTATTAAACTTTTAAATTTTTTAAAAAACCAAGTGATTGGTGTTTTTCACAATCTGAGTCCTGTGCTTTAAAGAATACATTGGCTTTCCATTCCATACCACTCCATATTAAAAGCTGATTCCCCAAACCTTACCTCAACTAGATTTTTGCTCTTACAGATTTGCCCTGCTTCAATGGTTCAAAACAGCCTTGTTAGCTAGAAGAAAGAAGTTTTTTCCCCTTCAATTTTCAAAGAGAGAGTTGTGTGGGCCTGCAAGTCTTCAAAGCCTATGGTCTGTGGTCCAAGAGCTAAAAACAGTCGCAAACTTCACCATCAGATGGATGGAAACTTAAGGCTCATCTTGCTCCTCTTTCTCCTTCAGCAGTAATAAAAAAAGAGCTGCTTTTAAAAGAGTTTATCAGTTGGAATTTTTCTCTGCCTGTAACTGGGAAGAAGCAAAGAAACCATGGCAAGATTCCAGATTTAGCCTAGCTGCAGGATTCACAGTCCTGAGAAGTGCTCGCAGTGAGGTATCACTCAAATATGTAAATACATTTCCCATGGGGAGCTCTCAGACTCTGCCTCAGAGGCAGAGCTTTGCTTAAATAAGCTCAGAGCAGCTTTGCTGCCGCAGCTTTGTGGAGCCTGTCCCTTCAGGCTGCTGGTCCCAAAAGCTGTGCAAGTCCTGGCCAGGCTCACTGGAGAGCAAGGAAATGTGTTCAGCTGCAGGCACTGCCTTCTCCAGCCCCACCAGTGCTCCCCTCCCTGCTCTGCTGCTGCCCTTTGCTAATAATAGAGCACTTGTACTTTTTTTACGGGGAGGAACATAGTGCATGTGGGTTGTGCACAGGGAGGGTGACTCTGAAATGCATTTTTTTGTGAGACTAAATTATAATGATTCAGCTTTTGTCTTGCTTTGAGATTAGTGCAGTCATGCTATGACAATTGTAGATCCTTTTCTTACCAAAAATACAGTGCGAGTTGTCCCTTAAAGTGATGGCAATTCCTGCTTCTCTGGAGCAGCCTCCTTCCTGACACAGAACACTGGAATTGTTTTGCCATTATTTTTGACAACTCTTCCATTTATCCCCATTTCTTTGAACCAGAGATTTGGAAATCTTCTGTGCCAGCACGGCCAGCATAATTTAAAGCACAGAGTGCAAAATTTTAGATAAATTATTCTCAGAATAAATTATTTTCAGAATATTTTAGAAGAAGAGATAGTTCAAGATCTCCAGAGAAAATAGTCACGAAATGGAATGAAAAGGAGGAGGAGGTGTCGGCATAAGAACAGCAGCAAAGGCACAACCAGGAGAGAGGGAAGAGAAACTGGATGAAATCAGGATATAAAAGCTTATAAATCTCTTTATTTTAAGGTACAAAAAATACCGAGTCCTAAAATATCATCTTTTCCTGGCAATGACCACACTGTTAAGAAATTTGGAGCAAAAAGGGTGGGTGTGCTAAGGGGCATTTTTCCAGCCTTGTGCTTGAGACCTCTTTTCTTCTGTGCCTGATTCAAGCAAGTGCTACTGCAAGCCATACATGGGCACACAAGCAAAAATCCCTTAAGAAAACAGAAGTAGGCTGTACTTGAGACAGCAAAAACAGAGCAAGCTTTGCATGCAGATGGCCTTCTCTGGAATCTCACTGGCTTTCAGCACGTCAGCATGGCTGTGTATCTCTGAGTTACTGTGACAAGAGCTGAGAATGGATGGCTGACTGATTTACTGCAGTTTTTGAAGCCAGTTTTCAGAGATTGGGACTATTTTGGAAGGCCAGGTTTTAGAATCTACTTTCAGAAGGTGCTTGACATCAGCAAGTGACTTTTGCCACTCTGGTATTTCCTTCAAAGATGACAGGGGTTAAAGGAAAATCAGTCATAAAGGAGAACTGAGTTTGGTTTCTTGTCACATTCTGCTTGTCTAGGGAAGTGTTTTTCAGAGGTTTGTCAGACCCAGCAGTGGGAAAGGGCTGTGATCAAGGGAATAAACACAGTCCTGAGCACAATACAGTTACACTGGCTTAGCTTGTGGCCTCCTGCACTGATTGGGAAGAAGTGGGATCAGCAGGTAATAAAACAGGCAAATTTATTTTGATTGGGTTTTTACTGATTATTTACTTTTTTACTTTTCATTTTCCTTCAGATTTTTTGTTCCCCCTGTTGGCTTTCTGGTGTCCTGGGTTTACTTTCTGCTCTCAGTCACTTGGCTCCCTGCCCCAGTGGGAAATCATTCATCCAGCATGGCAAATGAAAAGAATTTAAATGACTGCTGCTAGTGTTAAACATTGTATTCCTGAATCAGTTTTGTAAGGCAGTGTCTGGAGAAGTGAGAAGAATCATATTTGTCTGACAAACTGCCATAACTCCACTGACAGCCAAAATGAGCAGTTACTTGGCTTAGGACTGACTGGGGCCTCTCATTTCATTTAAGAATGCATTGCCCTCTGAAATTCATGGCTGCTTTATACTAAGAATAACTATTCTTTCTGTCTCATTTGGGTCACATCCACTGAACCCAGTAATAGATGAGGGAACAAAACTCTAAAAGATGTGTCCCTTCAACATTGCTAAGAAGCAAAAAGTTGATGTGTCCATCAGCAGTTATTCTCTTTCCCTTGTTCTATTCAGTCTTGGAACAAGAATTTCCCCAGATCTCATTTTTTGCACAATTTAACTGTGTTGTAACTTGTTATAGTAGAGAAGTATAGAACAATATTTTCAGAAAAGCAAGATCTCTAGGGAGAGACAACATTTTTTACTAGCCTTGCTGATACATTTGGAAAAATCAGGTATGCTGCCAGGTTCTGAGGCTCTGCAGGTAACTGTGCTTTGAAAATGTTTTATATCTGTTCTGATGAATGATGTTAGCTCTGCTCCAAGCTTCACTTTCTCTGGCCACCAAACTTACCACAATGCTACTGTCAAAAACCATGCAGGGGATCATTCCTTCACCCCAGCCTTCCATAGGCCATTAAAATAAAGTTATTATTGTATGTCCTTTAAGAGGTTGGGAGTGAAGAATAAATGTGTTTTATATCAATGGGCAACATTTTCTTTCCAGCCCTTGTCTGGTGTTGGCCTTTGATCACTCCTGCCTCACATCAGTTGTGATTATCTCAGAGCTGAAGCCAGGCTGAAGCCTCCCACTCACTTCTGGATATTCCCCCTGCTCCCCACACAGCCTACCATCAGACCAACAGCTTCTGCTCTGTTTGAAACACATTTCATAACTGTCAGCTTCTGGTACCAGCTTTTATAGACATGCAAAATAGCTTTCCTTCCCCCAGCACCCATATGCTGAACTGCCAGATTACAAAGATGCCCTTTTTTAAAGTTCAAATTTGTAAAGTCTCATTAAACTGAGAATTAACTGAAAAGTGGGACTTCAAACAGTTGCCTCTCTTAAGCAGTGCTACATGACTAGGAAAACTGTTTTCTTTGACAAGACTTTTTAAAGCTGGGTTTGCCCTAGGTAGTGTCTGGTTGTGAATTTCAGACCTAAAATTTCCTTTTTAGTTACATTTAGTTAAATTCCCAAATGGTCTTTCAGGGGAGTCTTTCAGCCAAACTTCTGCACCTTGGATCATATGCCTGACATACTGAAGGAAAACAGAAATCAGGAGAGAAAACAGAAGCTGGAGAGAGGCAGGATTTTGTCCAAAGTCAAAGGGAAGGTGGGAGCCAGAGCAGAGCTGCACCATCTCAGCCCTAGGATGTGCACCAGGTGCTGCTCTTGGGCTCCTGAGCTCATTGCTTCATGTTTTGTGGCAGAAATTTGTCATGGCTTCACAGCTGCCTGGCTGGGCTCCTGCAGGCTGAGGATATTTGAAAAGCAGAATAGAGGATAAGATCATGTGTTTTCCTCACTATAAACTAAATGAATAAAATTTCTTCTTGGGTTTGTATTTGGTCAGTTTGTATTTATTCATGACCATTTTCCCAGGATGAGGTAATACATTAAATGCAAATGTTTATATTAATGCACTACCACAGTTCACTTTGGCCAGGAAGGTGAAGCATGTTTAACCAATCTGTTAGCTGCCCATGGCTATTTTCCTAAGGGTTACCACAGTGGATTGCAATGCTCATTTAAATTCCAGCATCTTCCCATCTAGGACAGGCTGGTAGCCTGGTTTCACAGGCCTCTTGTTCACACAAAAATCAAGCAGTGCATATAGGCCTGGCTATATTTGCACCTAACCTGGATACAGATCTGCTGATGAAACAGAGGTGTGGCACAACTTGAAATGGTTTGGACCAGTTCTTTGCCAGGCTATACCAGAAAGAATGCACGCAAAGCTTCTAGGTGTTTTGATCAGTATGGTCATAGCAATTCCAGACCAAAAAAAAGGGTAAAAAAAATCCCACACAAGCACAACCATACCAAAGCCCACATATGTATTGTGGGCCAAACTTGATTTTCTTTATAATGTGTTGATAGCAGCTGATGAGCTAGCACACCTGCTAAATGTTTCATTTTTATTTAGAGCACAGATACACTCAGATTGGATATGTTCCCATTTTTTGTGCTTCTTTAGCCTTGTGCATGGACCCCCTGAGTCTCACTGTCTAGTAGTGCAAGGTGCCTTATTCTCAGAAAAATGAACAGAGACTCTTTATTTCTTGGGATTTCCTCAGTTTAAACATTCAAGTTTATGCAGTTTTTTCCTGCATTTGTCTGTCCTAAGGAAAGAGCAGGTAATTATATGAATGACATTTTCTTTTGCTGACCTTGTCTTCGTCCCAAATTGAGGATGTTTTTGACTGATTGGCCCCCAGATTTCCAAATTTGGATTTGATACATGAGGCCGGAGGCATAAAGGCTGTCTCCAGGTAGAGTCATCGCAGGCTGTAAGATTTCAAAACTTAAAGTGGTTTCATCTCTGAGTGCTCCTTGGATGCCATTTTGTGGTAGCTTTATAAAAGTATGACTCAGAGCCTGTAATTAATCCCCAAAGCATTTCATTCTTTGACGAGTTTTGCAACACATGGGACTTCACAATGATGGTAAAATCATTTCCAAAATGTCTGTATGAGTTCAGCTATAACATTTCTGCTGGGAATATAGCAACATGTTTATTTCTGTGCTCAGAATGAGGAAAATGCAATAAAGATGGATGTATTCCACCTTCAAACAAGGAACAAATTGGGAGACTCAAAAATACCTGTGCATATATATAAAATTTATAATCTTCTGTAGTTAAATTTCCTCATGATTTGTTAAACAGGGAGAAGTGCTGGGAGAACTTAATGATGACTTAATGTGAGAAGGCTATTGAATTTCTGGGACATTGTTCACAGAATTATCTACGCTGTTTGAAGGTAACTATCCATATTGCTTTCCAAGACTGATTCATTGAGTGAAATTATTTCAGTGCAGGATTAGAATAAAGATTAATTTAGGTAATTTGCTGTCCAGGGCCAGGAACAGATGCTTAGAAATGAGCACCAGCTTATGATTTCATAATACAGCTTAAGCCAAGATAAAAGCTCGCTGCTGCCAAGAGGGAAAGGTCCTGCCCTTCTTTTCAGCTTCTGCACCCCCAGCTCCTGGCTTCACAAACCCCAGATGGCCTGTGCAGTGCTGGTGCTCCTCCAGACACACAGTAAGCCAATTTACTGCAGTGGCAGAAAGGTCACTTAAATAATAACAAAAAGAAATGCTTTTGTCTGCGGTGACGCGTCAGGTCGCAGTGCCAGACGGAGAGGTCAGGCACTTGGGATCAGGGGATGTGGGAGGAAAGAGCAGGGAAGGCTGGACAGCAATGAAGGAAAGAACTCAGAAGGAGGGACTAGGAGAGAAAAGCTTCCAAGTTGTGTCAGCAATGAGACATTTATTTGGCTAAACCTTCTATTTTTGCCTGTTTGACACCTACTGGAAAATCCAGCTGGCCTTCGCTGAGCAGCGTGTACAGTGTGTGGAATAGCCCTGTCCTGAATGAAAATATCTCGTTTACAATCTATGAAAAAGTCTCTGTGGGGATTGTGGGGGGTTGTTTTAGTATTTGCACATGTGCATTACTTTACAGTCATTGTTCTTGAGTTTTATTGTCCATTTTATTGCTTGGTCAGTCGGCATCATGCAATCCTTCTGCAGCAGTTCACAGTAGCCAGAGCTGGAGGCCACACATGATCTCAGTATCCAGAAATTGTTGTTTTATCTGAAAACTCCTTTAACTCCGCTTTAGCCCATTTAATGTAATTCATTGATATGTTAAAGAATAAAGATCCCAGCACTGAACCTGGGTGCATCATGACAGGTGCCTTTCCACTGTGTTCAGTTCAGTGTTCTCTTTCCCAATCCTTAAACCACTATCAGTCCCTGAGGGAATCCTTCCTCCCCCACTGAGAGAGCTGAAGAGCTTTCACAAAGGAGCACAGTTGCCACCATTTTTGGAAGATGGCAAACTCAGCACTTGAGCACAGATTGTGTCCATGGATGGGTGACATGGATGTCTTCCCTGGATAAAATGAATGAGGATACATGGATCATACAGATAATATTTGCTATTTGTTCTCTTCTTTGGGGGATTTTTTTCTGTGATTTCCAGCAGTGGCAGGGAGCCCTTGTGTAAGGTTGGTGCCACACTGCCACCTTTCATTCCTCCAGCACTTTGTCAGTGCTGAACTATAGATCACATCTCATGGCAGCTCCACAGCTGAAGTGCTTTGAGCTCCTGAATAAATATCATCTGATCTGGGCAGTTTTTTGCTGGTTCGGTTTCTCAATTTGCTCCAAGTCATCCAATATTGATTTATCAAGCTGAGGCAGTTCCTCCTGGTGAAAAATATCTCCATTGTAGGAAATTAATGGATACTTTTAGGGGCATTAGATGCTTCTGAAAATCTCTGAGGTTCTTTTGTAGCTTAGCAATATCTGCTGTCACAAACATTGAATACATAGTCACTCTGGGGTGTTGTTCCCTCTGTCCCACCCCTGATAGGCATGAATTAGGTACTGTGTCTTTTTTCTTTTTTTTTCTCCAATATTCTATAACAAGTTGAGGTTTTATTTTATCCTCTTATGTTCTGAGTCTTGATAGACACTTTGGTTGTGCTTTCAATTGTTGTTTTTCATAGAATCACCATAGAATCACAGAATGGGGTAGGTTGGAAGGCATCTTAAAAGATCATCCACTTCCAACCTCTGACCATGAGGGTGTTTTTTTTTTTCCCTGAACTGCAAAAGCTAACACAATATAGACAGAAGTTTAATATAATTGCCTGTTTTTTCTTTTTTTTAAATTAAGATTTGCCTTTATGGAAAGGTTATGAGACAGTTCATGATATGAGCATTAGGTTACCTACTTAGTATTTATTTTTTTAAGTTCCTCTGAAATTTGGACCCTAAATCCTTATGCAGATTTACAACAAGGCTACATGACATGAAAAGTGATGAACATACACCAACTTCTGCTGCCTTTCAGCCTTTTCACTGTAACTCAAAGCCCTTGTCTTGTACTTAAACAGACAGGTGCTCCTTTGTTTCAGCCACTTCTGAAAGCAGAACAGGAACTATTTCATTACTCCCTCTAGCATAGGTCAGGTGCTGTGAGTGGTCAGCTATCCAGATAGTCAGCATGCCAAGGAAGGGAGGGCATATTCCCTGGACACCCAACTTCAGGGCAAGAAGGCTTGTGCCCTTTGATTTTTGTAGCCACATTTCTGTTCACAGAGAAAAGCAAGGTACAACTTCCCAAGGATATTTCTGGGATTCACATTCTTTGAAACTCAGATAAAGAAAAAACAATTCTTATCTCATTTGCTGCTCCCGTGTTTTGGAACAAGTGGAATGCATTGAGGAGGATTATTTACCTGAAGGAATTTGCTTGATTGGATTCTGGTGTGAGTGTTTTGATTCATTGGCCAACTGAATCCACTTGTGTGTGTCAGGACTGTCGGCTGACAGTCACAAGATTCTGAGTGCAGTGAGTGTTTGTGCAGATTCAGTTGTAATATAGTGTAATATAGTAAAGAATAATATAGTATGATAAAGTACTTAATTAGCTTTCTGATAATATGGAGTCCTCATCTTTCTCCCCTTGTTGGGGGTTGCTTGCTTTTATTATAGGTTTGGAGCTGCTGTTCCTGAGGCTGGCAGGCACCTTTCTTCTTATATTGATGATGGGTATCCAGCGCCACAGGCAGCCTCTCAGCATCACTTATTTTGTTCTGCTAAAGCCAAAAGCCTTCATTTTTTATCCCTAAAACTTCTTTGAGCTTTGGCTCATACTGCCTTACACAAACTGCTAACTCATTCATTTCTTTCTGAGGTTTCTTCCAGTCAGGAGCATAATGAACAGCAGCCAACGTCATTGGGACAGCGTTGCAAATATCTCCAAATATTGCCAAACTGCCACACCATTGATTAAGATTTCATTGTGGGAACCAGAATTTAATGAGATAGCACTCCAACCATAGGAATGATTGGTCATTGGAATGATTTGTTTTGGAATGATTGATCTGTTGATTGGAGTAGATAGCCTGTAAACCAGAAATATTAAAATAAAGGGCACATAAATTTTTGTAAGGATGTGCTTGTCTCAGCCTCAACAAAAACTGTTACAGAAGAGAGAGATGATAGGAATCAGATTATGGCAGTTTTCTCTTTTTTTTCCCTCCTAAAATGATATAAATTGTATCTCTTAGATCAGAATGTTTTTCTGAATTATTTACCAGTTTACGGTTTTTATCATCTTTCTTCACATCTTCGCTAGAATAGTAATAGAATAAACAAGCAAAAGTTTTTGGCTTTTATTTCTGAAGGGCAGAAAAAATCCACACTTCAAGTCACAGTCAGCATCCCCCTCGTTTTCATCTCCTTTTGATCACCACTGAGAACAGACATATTCCTCTTCCCCTCACTAGGCACGTGCTGAGCTCAGGAATTCCACATCTCATGGCTGTCTCTACAGGGAATTGTCACATGCCAAAGCCCACAGTGGAAAGGACTGCATTTTTACTGTGTTGGGTATTTTTAATATCTAGCAGGATTGGTAGAAAGGGTAGCAAAGCAAACAAAATTAGTGTGGACCTCAAGGTGGAAATAACTCCTCTTTGCTGTTAGAGTTTTCTTCCTCTTCAAGTCCGTTTCAGCTGAAGCCAAAGATGCTCAAGTTCAAATGCTCAGACAATTTTGCAAATGAATTTATGGCTCATTCTGTGAAGCACTGAAGGAAATGCTAGTTCCAGTTCAGTTCCTAGGAAAATATCCACAGTGCCTCACATTTCCTGCTGCCACAACTGCTTGTCACCCTTACCTCTGATCTCTCCCAGCCCACTCAACTCTTGCTGTTCTGTGGAAAGCTTTGCTTTCATACTGAAATGTGATCTTTAGAAGTGTTTACTTAAATGAACAAGATGCTGCTTTTGTACTTGTTCTGGGTTTCTCATATCATTAAATAAGTCATTTTCTGTTAATACTCTGATTCCAGAGATCAGTTCTTTGCCTTCCAGAGTAAGGCAGCACACAGCATGGCAAACACCACCTTGGTGTATTGACTTGATTATAGCTCAAGCAAAATTCTTGCCAGGCTTCTATAAAGAATTGTGGTTTTCACTGGTTGCCATCACTTGATTACTCTAATCAAGATTATATCCCTAAAACTACTGGTTCAGCCAAGTTGTCCTGCTCAGAATACAAGATTCAATCACCATGTTCAGTGTAATAGAACAAGTTGACTCCCTTACCCTTGTAGCCCAGGAGACTGATCACAGATGTGTCAGCCTAAAGTTCCAGTGGCAATAAATGTTTTTTTCCACATGAATAAAAAATGAGGAAGTGTGTACATGCACATTTTCAGCAGGTGGTTTCCAACAGCCTCACTCTCTAACCAGCTGTTTTCTCTGTTCCCTTCTCGTGGCTTCTGCAGCAAACGTGCTGCATTATTATTCAGAAGATGAAGATTTTGAGGAGGGAAAATGGAAAGTCCCCAAACCATTCCTTTCCTGCAGCCTGCCTGGCTGGCTGGGAAGCACAAGATGTGCCTACTCAACAGCTCAGTGGAAAGGGGTAGAGCAGCCAATTTATTTTCCTCTGACAGCTGAAAACCTCCAGTTTCTCTGCTCTCCTGACTTCCTTGTCTCTACCTCTCATTGCAGGGGTCACTGCAAACTGGTTCCACCTGGCTGCAAAGAGCTGTGCTGTTAATTACTTCATTGGCCATAGAAGATCCCAACAGGTCACATTTTTGCTTGATTTCCCATCTCTTCTTTATGTTCCTCCTTGTCTCTGCAGTGGGAATTGAAAGCTTTCCCAATGCAAGAGGTGGAGTTTTAAAATAATAATGTATTTAATTGCAAAGGAATGTTTGAAGGGAAACAAAGTGCTCTGTTCTCAGACATGCTTTGGTACTTCTTTTGGAATTATAGCCTCTAGGAAGGCATTGCTTCATCTATTGCCTCTGCAAAGCTCCACAGTCACAGGTGGGATCACTCTGCCCCCTGTAATTGTCTGTTTTGTGTTAATTATTGTCTGCTGTCTCCTTTTATAAAGCCACATTTTATAGGGTTTTACAGTTACAAAGTCAAATATTACAGGTTTGTTATAGGGAGAAAATCATGAATTATAGAAGATATATAAGGGCAGATATAAACTACGATTATTACTCTAAGGCATTCATTCATCTGAACGGTTCTCATAAAGTACAGTAATGTCAGAGATTGCACTCAACACACCTTCATTGCATGGTTAACCCAATCATCACCTTAATTTCTACTATTTAGGTGAAAAATCTTGCACTATTGAACAAATACATCCTCCCCAGTAAGGGTGGCTACCCTTTGGAATCAGGTGGAAGATATCCAGAAAACAGCAAACAACAATTCTCCAGTATTGTTCCTGTGAATCCCCCACATTTATCAGTAAATAACTGAGACTATTAACTTACAGTGGCAGCCTAATTCTTCTGGTACTTTTTAAAGAAAATATCTTTCCAAACTGAGGAACCTTCAGGTATCTCCATGCTCTGCTGAAATAGTGTTAAAATCTTCCAGAAGTGATAAAAGGGAAATGAAAATATGTTTCCTGCCAATGAGTAGGATTTCTTAAGACTTTAACTTTGCTTTGAGAAAGATGGTGGTAAAGCCTCTGGCAAAATACATTGGTAATAATTGCAGCTGAAAGTAGAGCAAAACACAGGAATAAATTGTCTGGCTGTTGTGGTGTGCCTGTTGCTGATAGCTTTTAATAATACATTAGAGCTAAATTACCATCTCTCATTTTTGGGGCAGTCCAGTAGATCTTGCCTGAGGGCAGATGAATAAACTGGTTATTAGACTGAGGTCCCTCACAGCCCTGATCTTCTGTGATTGCTCACCATCCCAAGGAAAAGGCTTCTGCTTTTCTCACCCAGGCTATGAATGATCAAGGTCTGGGCGCTGTCCTGACTGTCTGGAGTCTTTTTATGTGCCCAGATGAGGAGTGGGACAGAGGGGAGGTAAATATTCCTGCTGCCTGGCTGGTTGTACTGGCCGACACTGTTTTACCCTGACAAAACCTTGTCAGCCCTGCCCACAGCAGTGTCTGAGCCTGGGCTGGGGTGTGTGGGGTATTTTCCACGGGCAGGGGAGCTGGGACAGCAGGAATTCTGTGGGACACCTGCAGAAGCCATTTCAGGATGTTTGTTCTGTGGAAGGCAGCCACAAACTTGGGAGAACACATCTGCAGGTGTTGCATCCTGCTGCAGCGCTCATTCATCTGGCTGGCAACACTGAAGGGTTCAGAGATTTAAATTGCTTTGAGTTCACTTTCAGAGAGTTGCCAGAAAGTCCAAGAAAATCTGTTCCTTTCCTGTTTAAAGAACTCCATAGGCTGTGGAATGCAAAACCACTGGAGAGGAAAAAAAATCCTTTAAGCAAGTTACATTTTCATAGGATGTTATTTTTTCTTCTATTTTAAATTTACTGATATTTTTTATTCCTTATACATGCTGGATAGGCCTACTATAAGCTTCTTAAGCACGTGAAATGTTTCACCTAAATAATTTCTGAGAAAAATGAATAAATGCTGTTAGCAGCTGGCAAAGAACATCTCACTTAAGGTTCATTTATATTATCCCAATAAATTGCTTGGCACGTGCTTTAAAACTTGTACTGGAAGTCAAACTAGATATTAGTGTAGCAGTAATGGAGAATTATGTTTTATTGTTACCTAAAACTTTGCATGACAAGGAATCTACAGCTGGATGAGTTCAAACTAGAAACTTCCTCATGAGATTCTTTTAAATGGAACTTATTTGGGAAAGAAAATTCATCTTAAAAGCGGTGGCTTTCTTTAGTCTTTAAAATAAAATTGTAGGGTCCAAGATGATTCACCACATAAATGAACTTGATTAGCAAATATTGATTCCTCACATTTACGTAGGGCTATTCATCTGGGGAAAACAGCATCCTGTGCTGATTTATATTCCATTCTCTTTCTTACACTCTGTTCTCTTACCGAACATCTAAAATAAGTAGCAGATCAAATGCTTTTTACCACTGCAGAAAAGGATTAGAAAAGCAAAGAACTGCCAGGAAAAAAAATCATAGGTACATGGAATTATCAATGGAAATGTTTTCTGAGGGCTAACTGAGACCAGACCATGTAGGTTTTGGAGAGCTGAAAGTTTCTAAAAATGACCTCTATCCTGACCAGCTCCCAGGTAAATAAATAATGTCTATTTCTACACTTTTATTCAGAACTGGGCAGGCTTTGTCACAGTGGGGTAAATCATGGGTGTGAGGAATTTGTGGAAGTCTGTCTGTGATGATGTTCACAGGTGTTTTCAGGTGAGGGAAGAGACGAGAATGTTGACTCCATGTTCAGAAGGTTGATTTATTATTTTATGATGTACATTACATTAAAACTATACTAAAAAGAATAGAAGGAAAAGTTTCATCTCAGAAGGCTACCTAAGCTAAGAATAGAAAGGAATGAATAATAATAGTTTGTGTCTTGAACAGAGAGTCCAAGCTAACTGGGCTGTGGTTGGCCATTAATTATAAGCATCCAAGATGGGCCAATCACAGATGCACCTGTTGCATTCCACAGCAGCAGATAATCAATGTTTACATTTTGTTCCTGAGGCCTCTCAGCTTCTCAGGAAGAAAAAATCCTAAGGAAAGGATTTTCATGAAAAGATGTCTGCGACATATGTCCTAGCAGCAAATTCCAGGAGTGATCACCTAAGGGCTGTGAAACCCACAGGTACAGCTTCCAGTCCCACTGGGTCTATTTTCAAGAACAGGAAGATTTCAGAGACAAAACATTTCTCAGCATTGGTTCTGGGTTTGCTGTAAAAGAATGCTATCACACTGTCAGAGAAAGGACATTCAGGTATGGAGGCTGATGTTTATTTCCTGCTGCCATGGGTGAACCAACCACAACCACAGCCTTCTGTGCCTGCCAGCTTCTTTTTCTGCCTTACAGAAGCAGTCTGTGAAAACAGACATTTCTAGACTAGAAAAACAAGGAAATGGTTGATGTTTGAAGTCTCTCTCTGCTCTGCTTCTCTTTCACTTTGCCATGCTGATCCTTTATGGTGATATTCATGGAGCTCTCCTGTTCACAGCTGTTGTTTCATGACAGATGGAATCAGGTATTTGGACATGGCCAGTGGTGAATAGTGACTCATTCTACCTGGTTACCTGAGTTATGTGTCAGTGAACAACTGAATTATAACACACACAGGGGAAACAAACTGATGTAAAGTGCAACAGTGCAGTCCTAGGCAGGGGAAAAGAGTAAAGAAATTGCTGAAACAAAAAGAATTATTTCTCCAGAGTTTTGGCTCCCAGAACCTTTTGTCTGAGTCTGGTTTCCAAACTTCTCTGAGGTTGTTTTGTTATTCCTGCTCAGCTCACATCACTTGTGCCCAGAGCTGGTCAAACAGGCTTTGGCTGTCAGTATCCAGGTGCTCCCACCTCTGCTCTGTCTGCAGGTTCCCAGGAGCACAGGGAAATGCTCCAGGCTAAAATCATGACAACACTAACAGCACTAACATACCTTCCAGATGATTTATGGGAACCAGCACTTCATGAATGGGAGCAGCACTCAAAATCTTTCCTTCCTTCACCACTGCTGCTTCTGCCCTAGGACACACGAC
This sequence comes from Ammospiza caudacuta, assembly GCF_027887145.1. Lineage (NCBI taxonomy): Eukaryota > Metazoa > Chordata > Aves > Passeriformes > Passerellidae > Ammospiza > Ammospiza caudacuta. The sequence goes on along the minus strand of NC_080597.1, from coordinate 12,527,806 downwards.
TGCTTTTGCCTGTCCAATGGAAGGGAATCACATCAGCAGCTCCTCTAAGATGAGAGACGTGGTGGCTGTACCAGAGCTGTAGACTAGCTTGGAAGAAGTGATTTAATATTTTATACATAGAATTCACTCTCACATGTATGCCTTGTGAGACTTTGCAGCCCTTCTAAGTCAGGTTAAGAATTCCTTAAGGAATACTTTGGAGTTCATCCTCTGGGATTTGTTCTCAGCACTTTACAATTGCTGTAAGTAGAACTGTACAAATAACTAATAACAAGTTACACATGGAACTTTAACTAAGATGTTGTCTTACCTTTTTTAATTTTCTCTATTACTTTTGTTGTTCACATTTCTAGAACCTACAGACAGAAAATGAGATCTCTTTCGAGAAAAGCAGAATGCTGCCTCTCTTTTCCAATTTCTCTGTTCTTCAGGGGCAATGAGCTGACACTGCAATCAGTCAATACCTAACAAAAGGAAGACACAATAACGCAACAGGAACACTCTCATGCTGTGCAGTTTGCTAATAAATCCCTTGAGTATCAGGCAGGTTATCTTAGATAGGCTGGCTTCCATGCCCACTCCTCCTGTGTATTATATTTGCCCTAAAAATATTGTGCCAAAATTTACTCTTATGCAACTGGCCATGAGAAATGAGCTTGACTTTTGCAGGCTTAATATTGCTGATATTTCCCCTTCTTCTTCTTGTATCAGCTTTATTTCTTTAAGGGGTCTAGTTCATTTTTCACACTCCTCAAAAAATGTGTGGCTATTTCCTGAATGAAATAACCAGGGCTTACCTCCCTGATAATGGCAAAAATCAAATTATGTAAAAAGAAGCCTGGACTTCTAGCTATTGTTAAAGAAAGTTTCTCTGTACTACTTTCATATGCTATTCATGGAAGGGAGTAGAGAAGTGGCAGTCAAAATCCACAGCATCCTTAAGAATCCTTGGCTGCAGTTAAACTCCAGGAAAAGTTTCTCATTGACTTCCTCTGAACCAATAATCTTCCAGTCTCATCAATGTTCATTTGTCTTTGCTGAACTCTCTGTAAAGAAAGGTGAATTTTCCAGACTTACCTCAGCCTGAGCCATGTAGAAGTTAGTGTCTCTTTGAAATATGTTCTGACAGACATGAATTCTAATCAGGCGCAGATGATTTTTCATTCACTGAGGACTTGAACCAAAAAGCAAGAGGTAACAAAGCTCAATCCTGCTAATCTTCTTTCCTCACTTTGCTAAACTTAATCAGCAATTGCTGGCACTGACCTTTCTTTCCTTGACATCAAAAAAAGGATGCTCCTACTGAATTAATCACTTCCAGCCTGATGAGGAGCCCTGCACTTCCAGTCAAGTGTGGGATGCAGATAAGGACAAGCATTCCCTCTAATGATCAAACACAGGTGACCCCATTGACACCATTTGTGGGGTGGACAAAACCCAGCAATCCAAATTCTGATGAGGCAGAAATAAAGTGATTGTTACACCTGTGAAGATCTTTCCCTTCAGGGAAAGGGGAAGAAAACTTTCCCCTTTTTCCCTGCAGATGGAAACAGAATGAAATCACATTCTGAAAATTTTGGGACTTCATTTTCTCAGGCACTTTTTCAATATTATAATATAATATAGTATAATATAGTATAATATAATATAATATAATACAATATAATATAATATAATATAATATAATATAATATAAATTAGTCTTACTTTCTGAAAAAGGTATTTAGAACAGCATGTAAAACCTGGAATTCTGACATCCGCCTTTATTCATAAAGAGATTAATTCTGAAGTAAGCATGATGATGTCTCATTGCTCCTGCCCTGTATGTCTGGCAGCTGCCTAAAAGACCACAAGGCTTTGTGATTAGAGAGGTGACAAGGGCAGAAAAGAGAGTTGAAACATCTCTGAAATACATTTGCAATCAAAAGGGAACAAAATGTCCTTTTAAAGATGGAAATGAAGACACTGGAATAATATCTCTTTTAAGTGGTAGCCTGGAGAAATAATATTTTATTTCGTGAAGTTGTACATCAGTCCTGCACAGATGCTCTCTCCATATTCACCCTCCACAAAAGATATAAACCCAAGCTGAATCAGGAGATTTAACTATATTCTGAGTGCTAGTGGGTTTGTTTTTCTCCTTTAAATGTGTCTCCAGTTCTGTTAACAAAATGTTGACATTCTCAGTTCATAGTGACAGAAGATCTAAATAAAGACTTCTTGCAGGGAGAAAAAACCCAAACTGAGAAGACAGCAAGCCAAGGCACAATATTATTAGTATTAGTATCTGTATTATTAGCATTATTCTAGTAATTAGAAAGCATTGCCCATTAAATTCCCACTTTTTTTTTTTTTTTTTTTTTTTTTTTTGGTAGGTATTATTGCCATGATCCAGGAAAACTCTTCTTGAAAAGTTTTGAAAAGTTTTTCTTGTAAGCATTTCACCTGGGGAGACAAGGCTGCCACAATCTGCAGGAGTGATGCTTATGGATGCACCATGGTTCTGCCAGGCCCAGACATCTTCTGTGGGATCTCATTTAAGTTGTTTACAGCACAGACATTTATGTCTGGGCTCTTTATCTAACCACCCTGAGAGGTCAAGGGGAGAGAAATAGACACTGAATAATTCACTTAAACTCAAGGGGACACTTAAGGAGATCAAGACTATCTGCTCGCTAGAAATGTCAAATTCTGTCCAGCAAGCATGAAAAGAGTCCAGGGAAAATACCTGGCAGGCATTTAGACTTAAGCAAAATTAATCTCACCCTTCACTTCAGCAGGTGTTGCATAAATTAAGAGATCACAGACACAGGAGGAACCAGACCACATCCCCCATATGCCTCCAAATATGCTTGTGTGACAAAACAGTGAAAATACCATTCCATCATCCCAGAAGCTCTCCACATTTACGCCAAAAAGCCCCCATCTGCTGAAGCAGCCATAAAACAGCTGCAGAGGGGACGTCAGCAACGCTGGGTGTTTGCTGGCTGCTTTATTCTCTGTTTGTGGCAACAAACCAAATGGAGCACAGAAACCCAACAGGCTCTTTTGGATGGCAGTCAAACTGTGAAATTGTCCCATCAGCTGGGCTGCAGCCAACACTGCTTCTCATGTCAGGTATCCAGGGAAGAAATCAGTCCAGGCTGCCATTTCTGTCTTACCTATTCCCACCCTCTCAGGCTAAACCTGGCATTTTAAATGCATCAATCTCCTTAGCCACTTTTTCTGTCCTGCTTGTGTTTTTCTCCTTTATATATATATATATATATATATATATATATGTATACACACGCACACATATATGTGTTCTTTGTCAAACATAGCAATCTGAGTGTTATTACCATAGAAATTGTATCACGAATTCTATAAAAAAGCTATTTCCTTTCCTTTACCCTCTCCTTGAAATTATTGTCCAGCTGCTTCAATAGACAAGAAAATACCCTTCCCTGCACACATGATTATTGTTATTGAAATAATTAAAACAGTCTGGCTATCATAAAGAAATAAAAATAGCAACCCACACACAGAGGAGCAACTTCTGCATGGAACCATCCAATCCAAATTCCAGGACATGGCCCCTCCTTGGTAAGAAATGTCTTAGGACACTGCTTCTTTTCCTCTGTCCAAGCAGCCCTGCAGATGGTGAATAAAAAGGGAGGAAAAGTATAAAGATGTTATTAAAAACCAGCCAAACAAACAGTGAGGAAAGCTGTCTGCCTGCAACCTGCCTGTAGCCCAGGAAAATCAATCTGATTTTCTAAACTGATTTCCAAAACAAGAGAAGAGACTGGGAAGGGCCAATACTTCAGTGTCTGAGCCATTCTTCAGTTCAGCTGTGCCTGTGTTATTGCACATAAGAATATATTATGATTTGCACTGAGAAGTCCTAATTTATTATCCCAAAAATATCTTGGACAGCTTCATCACGCAGACAACAGATTAATTTCACTGGTGCTTACTTTTTGTGAGGCAGGCTTTAAGAGAACCCTATTGCTTCCTGTACTTTTGATGGAAATACATTTAGGCTGTTTTCTCCTAACTTGGGTTTTATTTGATAGGTTCTATGTCCTGATTGTAGCATTTTGCTGCCCATAAAATTGTACTTGGGGAAGAGCTGTTACAAACATTGCATCGTAACAATCCCTCAATTGTTCCGTGCTTGGTGCTTTCCTGATTGAGGCCTCAGTGCTCTATTACCATACAAATTATGTTAGAATGAGAATAGGAAATGGGGAAAAGTGTTTCTGATTGATTATGAAGTTGAAGCTGTTTTAGGAGCAATGTGGGATAGTTTACCTTGTGACTCATGCAGCTATACAACCCAACACCACCTATCTTACCCATAATGCTGTGATCGAGTCATGCTGTTTTCCTCCAGGCTGCTGCATCTTTGTGAGCATCCACATTGCAGTGGAAACACTCATTTGCTAAAATAACCCTAGGTGTGTCATCCAGAGCTATGTCCTTGGCAATCTCACGTTACTGCTGAAAGCTCTGAGTCCCTTCTGGCCGGCTTTGATTTCATTCTGAGTGTCCCTCACCTTCCAGGGAGGCTTTTGGCAAAGCAGCTCCAGCTGCACTGTCCGGGCAGCCCAGGCTGCACAGAGGGCTCCTGGACCTCTGTGCCTGTCCCTTTTTCTCTTCTTCACTTCTTAAAAGCAGCAAGAGATGGAAATTTTCTTCTGACCTCATTTGGATATCAAGGCCAGCCCTTGTATCCTCACAGGGAATAGACAAGTATGTGGGCTGAACATGCTGCTTGACACAATTTGTCTTAACAAAAAAACACTTGGCTTGTAAAAGTAAACACTCGCTAGGAACCGTGCCAGCTATAATTGCATCACTCCACTGGCCCTATTAAGCACTTTTATTTTTTAAAAAAAGTTGTCTCCCATTACTGCACACAGCTTTGTTTTTATAGCTCATGCTACTGTCCCAGTGCAGTCCCAAAACCTGCAGTATTGGGAAACCCAAATCTCACTGTCTTGGGATGGGCCAGGCCAAGCTGGGCTAGGCTGGAAGTCACAAGGCCAATTGGTTGAGTTTGGAGTTTCTTTTGACTTGGAGCTTTGGGAGCTTCTATTTTCAGCATGTTGGTAACTTGACACCTTTTTCTGTATTTAGAATGGTTTTGGGAAATGAAGATGAGACACAAAGCTGGAGTTGGAGGCTTGGTTCCTCTGACTAACCATCAGATTTGTTTATTCACTTGTGATTGCAGAGTGTCCTATTGTGGGTGAGGAGGTCTATGTCAGAAAGGATGTGATTTAAATTTTATATCCCAGGGTAAATAGCAATTACTTCAGAGACAATAAGCTCACAAAGCTGTGTTTTCATCCTTCTGCAAGTGTAATTATGCCAGACTGATATGAGAAACGGGCACAAGAATTGGATCATTCAGAATTTAAGGTGATTGTTCCTCAACAAAATGGTGGAAAAATTGCTGATTATGATAAAAGATGTTCAATATTCATGCTTCCCAAGTAGGGGAAAATATTTTCCAAGGAGCTATTTCTGGGGCAATGATAATTTTTTTCCATCAATAATGCTTTGAATAATACTTCTATACAGTTCTTTGTGTTAAAAGTTGTTTAAACATCTTACCTTATATTTCCATATGAAAATCTGTTAACTTTTAAAATAGAGCTTACACACTATATCTCCTGGGTCTAAGGAAAATGACAACAATAATACAATGATTTATTTCTCAGCTCGGGTACCAGCCCACACATTCAGTTTTAAAGGAAATGTTCTTCCTTCATTTTATTTTTAATATAAAATGTTCATATTTGAGCACCCAGAAAACTCCATTAGGTAAGACTACACTGTGTAAAGGAGGTTAAAAGAGCCAATATACCAGGGGAGTCTGTGCTTTAAAAAACTTCACTGCTCCTACTGTATCCCTACCTTATGCAACCCAATACCAATTACATGAAAAATTGTGATAACGTTGCAAAAGCTGCCAGAGCTCCGAGATGAGCTTTTGTACCACTAACAATGAACAACACTGACAATGAGCAACACTTTTTTCCTGTTAGAGAAAAAAGAGCAACTCAGCACAGCTAACTTTGGAAAGAACAAGCTGCCACTGTGCTCATCTTGGAGCAATTTAAAGGTGCTTAAGAGTTCACTCTGCCCTGGTCTGGGACAAGAACACAGGAAAGAAGTTTGTGATCCTTGTTTCTTAGGGTCTCTCTGATTTTGTTCCACCCAGAAGATAGAGGGAGATGTGGTGTGAAAGGCCACCAACAGCAGAAGAACGACCTGTGGAGGGATGGTGAACTTCAGTTATGGAGAAATGTCAGCAGATCAGCAACTGGGTCACCACTAAATTTATGCATTCTTACCTTCTGCCTCTGCAAGAGCTGAGGGCAGGGCAGGATGCATCTGGAGATGGTAAGTTATCAGCATTCCTAACCCCTGGAGTGGTTGCCTGTCACCTGGAAATTTTTCTGTTTAAATCTATGGACTTGGAGTGAAATCTTTCAAGCTATTCCCAAGACTCTCCCTCCAGATTTCCCTCCATCAGTGTCCATATGAAAGGTTTTTGCTGCCTTTCTGCTGTGCCACTGCTCTGACATATTGGATTTTGTTGGACCCTGAGTCCTACTACAAACTTGAGGTGATAATTAAAAAAAAAAAATCAATAAAAGAAGCATTACAATAACAGAGCTTTGAACTCCTTTTTAAACCCTTTTGACACGCAGAGGCCTCCCATTTGTATCTAACTCACAGGACAAATTCTGCAGAAATCCAGAGGCTTCATCCCTGGAGAACCACCCAGAGCATTCCAGCACGGACCAGCACAGAGCCTCACTGCATGCACACAGCTGGCTGGATTCTTCTGCAGACTCTGGGTTTGTCTGCTGCAGAGCAGGATGGACAGATTGCTGGAGTGAAATGTGTGACTGAGATATGAATTAGCATCTCCTGACTATTGGTCTGCAAGGAGCAGTTGTTGTGGCTAACAATGAAACATCACTTTAGTCTTCATGGTCTTCACCCTTTGTACTACAGGGATTTTACTTAACCAGGCTTGGAAAGGACAATTGCAATAAGGCAGTGCTCTTTCACCTCCCAAAAGTAAGAAGAAGAGAAAGAAAACTTGTGGGTTTGTATCCTTCCCTTCTCATTTAAGCCCATTTTGTGAAAATACCATAATGCCTTGGATATGCTGGGCTTCATTTCCTAATTGTTCTCAATTCTAGTGACTTTAAGTAACAGTGCCTTGGTCTGTGGCTCAGCTGTTGTACCTTTGTTAGGAGCCTTACAGGAATCTGTGGCACAATTCATACCTACATCAGCCTATTCACAATTGTCTCTGTGTTTTTCAGTGCTGCTAGCTTCATCTTTTGTTATATTGATACAGTAATGATTGCTGCAGTTCAAAGTCCTGCAGTTTGACTCTTTCTTTTCTGTCAGTCAGTCTATTTTTTAGGTAGGACAGTACAGAGATTAAAATCAAATTATTTTTAAAGCTCAGTGACAGAGCCAGGCTGTATCCTATCTCCTTTTCGAAGCAGAAGCACAAAGGTTATACAATTAAATACTCCAGAAACACATAGATAAAGTTTTCTTTTCAGTCCTTTTATGTGATTTCTTCTCTCTTTCCAACAGATTAATAGCCTAAATTGAGACCCACAAAATCTCAGCTCCATGACATGGGAAGCTCTTCATCTACACCAAGACCTCAGTGAAGCTATTCATTCTCACCTGTGGCTTTGCAGAGACAGAGTCAGAAATCACTCTCAGAGTCAGAAACCCTTGTCTCTGTGAGTAGCACCAGGTCACGTAATTCACATTTGATCTTGGCACTGTTATTTGCTGCAGGCCCTTGGCCCAGCTTGCTCCTCTGCTGGTACCACCTTGGCAGCTCCCAGGTTTGGCTCCACCAGCACAGAGCTGCACCTTACTGTCAGGCCAAGATGGGCAATCATCTCACAGCACTCTTCAACAATTTCATGATGAAAAATCATTTCAAACCTTGATAAACTTTTTTTGGTTTTCCAAAAGTAGACTACCTTGCAAGTTTTGCTGTAGGAGTGGTTCTAGTCTCAGCAGAGCACCCTCAGTGCCTGGATCTGCAAAAAGCTTTCTGGGAAGCAGGTCAGAAAGTGCCAAAATAACCCATGCTTTTCAAAATCATACGGCAAGTTGTGTATGCTAGAGAGCAATCAGGTCATTGCCTGGTGGCAGATGGGCCCCCAAATTCCTGAACCCACAGTGACCTCTGCTTTATATGGTGCTCCCAGGCACTGCTCTTGCTCCCTGCTCTCTTCCCCTTGCTTTTCCTGCCCTGGAGGCTGCTGCTGATGCCTCCAAAAGAGCAAATGTGTGCAGGAACAACAGGCTTGTTTCATGGAACCTGTGTCCATGCTGAAAATAAGACTCCTCTTAATGCTTTTGGCAGATCAAGACCAAAATACTGATCATCTTCATCATCATTGTTATTGCCCTTGTATAATCCATATGAATGCTGATTAGATCAAGGATATATTGCAATTAGACTCTGATTTGGCACATGGAAAAATGGGAGTTGAACAAGCATGTAATAAGCAATGAGGAGTCAGGAATTTCCCTTGGGACTAAGTGCTCAGTTCTAAGAATATCCTTGAAAATCCTGACGTTCAGTTCCAGGTTATACACCTCCAAGAAGTGCAAGTGCTGCCTGTCAACACTACAGAGCCAGGAGAAATCCTGTTTTCCCTCCTATCCTATTACTCAGCACAGGGTTAGTCATAACTGCCCAAAATAAATGTAACTTTATAACATAAGGCCTTCACTATGCCTTGCTATCCATCTCTCTGGATTATTTAATTATTTCCTTTTCTGCCTTACTTGTCCTTCTTTCAGCTTATTGATTTTAAAGCAGTGTCTAGGGCTACACATTCATGTACATTAAAAGAAAATAAAAGGCTCTTCAGGCTCTTCTGGCTCTTCTATTATGTTTTCAAGTGAATCAGGAAATGCACAATTATCAAATTTAAAACAATTATCGGAAGCAAAAATCCTTACCAAGGCAAGAAAACCCCACCCAAACTCGAACACTGCATGTTATCTCTTGCTAACATCACCATTAATAATCTTTGACCATATTGGCAGGGGAAAGTAAATGATAAAAACCCCCATCAAGGGACCAGAAGACAAAAAATAAAATCCTGGAGGTTAAACCTTGACTTTTTGAGAAGGATGTCAAAGACAAACTGCAGTAGCTGCTCTCTTTGCTCTACTGAAGGCACAATGCCTGACTTGAACTCCATTTCAAAACACACACAAAAAAAATACTGTTATTTCTCTGGAATTTAAATGACATTTCCTTCACTATAGGAAATACAAGAATGTATTTCTTTTTATATGCAGTTTTGTATGCTCACAATTACCATGAAAGAGAAATATGTATTTTTTTATAATTATTAGGAATGAAACTTAAATATGTTCATTGGATACAGAACTGACATGAGTTTCACAAATGAGAAATTTGCAGGCAGGACATTGATAGATTTTCATATTCCACCTTACAGCAGCAGAAAGAAATAAATTGCTGCATTGTCCTGGATATTTCTAATATTAAAAAGCAGAAAGAGCAATCATTTCTAAGCCTGGAGCAACTCTGCCTTTTTCAGCACATGAGATATTCTACCTTTCATAAGATTTTCACCATGGTTTCTGTAATATTGCTAAAGTTTCCCCACTGGGACAGTACAAGCCTGGATTAGCATTTTGGTTGAGGTCTAGATTATTACATTAGGGATGTTTAAATGCAAAGGATTTGCTGCTACACTGACCTCTTTTTTATTTTCTTTCTTTTTGACTGACTTGGTTCTAGAAAGTTAACTTGAATTAAAACTCCACCAAACAAAAACCAACAGCTGGAATATATTCTGAAATATGTAAATTTAATTTAGTTTCACTACAATCCTGGTCAGAGCAGCTCTGAGAGTGAGCATCTGATGGGAACAATAAGAAGCTATATGTTAATGCATATTCCTCAGTCTATAGAGGGACAGAGAAATTGGAAATGTGTACTCTTTAAAGGTAAAATCCACAGAGAGAAGCATTACCATTTACATTACTGAGGTGCCCTTTAGTTGAGATCCAAATTTATCTTCCTGAATTACCATCTTTAGGCAATCTATTCTCTCTGCAGGTTGGAAAGTGCTGTTCTGTATGCCCAATACAACTTTGTTTAGTTATTAATATTCACAACAATGTCAAAAAGGGATGGCACTGTTATTATTACACACAGTTTTAGTCTTCTTCCTGTCAAAGTTGGGAGTCACACTGGAAAAATTGAGATGGCACCTGGATGTGGTTTGTTTTACTCAGTATCCAAAGGCCAAATAGTAAACTTTGTGTGATATCAAGTTTAGGCAGCTCAACTGAGCACACCAGGATTTTTGCAAAAGGTTATTTATTGTATTTGCAGGGACTCCTGTGGCAGGGAGGAAATGATGCATCTGACTCCATGTTCTCAGAAGGCTCATTTATTACTTTATGATACTATATTATATTAGAGAATACTATGCTATACTAAAGTAAAGAATACAGAAAGGATACTTACAGAAGGCTAAAAAAATAATAAAAACTTGTGACTCTTTCCAGAGTCCCGACACAGCTTGGCCCCAGTTGGCCAAAGAGTGAAAACAACTCACACCAGAAACCAATGAAACAATCACCTGTTGGATAAACAATCTCCAAACACATTCCAGACAAGCACAACACAGGAGAAGCAAATGAGATAAGAATTGTTTCCCTTTTCTCTGAGACTTCTCAGCTTCCCAGGAGAAAAATCCTGGGTGAAGGGATTTTTTCAGAGAATGTGAATGCCACTGAAAGTTACTGAAGCTTCATATAAACACATCTTCCTTGCAATTAAACATAATGTTAATAATGACTAGTAACTATCAGTGATACAACAGAGTGCTCTAAATATGGGTCAAAATTTCAGTGCTGCAGAACTTTTGGGTTTGCCTCTGAGGTGGAACCAGAGCTCTTCCCAGGGTTTCTGAGCTGTCACATGGCCACCCATCCACTACATCCATTCATCTTCTGCTACAGCCCTGCCCAAGTATGCCTACACATAATTTGTCAGAGTGAATGGTGCCTGCTCTTGAAAGATCAGATAAAATGAGGTTATCCAGTGAGGTCTTCCCAGCTGTAAAATGAAGTCATTAATTTAGTCACCATGAGATGATGTTTTGTACTCCCTGAATTCATGTTTCTTACCATCTTCTGTTTCAAATGTATTTAATTTAGTATGCTGGATGCTCTACCAAGTTGACAATGCCAATGCATCATTCATGCTCCACGAGCTTCACTTGGGACTGCTTTATTTCCCCAGCTTGGCAAAGTCTGGTTGTTTCACTAAGTGCCTTTCTATTTGCTTCATTAAGTGACTTTCAGATCTCAGCATGGACCTAATTCTCCACCCTGCAAACTGGCCTGAGGTCAAGAAGCTGATCACTGTTCCTTGTGTTTAAGCATTTTGTCTCTAAAGTTCTAGCTACAAAGAGATTTCCTCATTCTGTTGTTAAAAGCAGCAAGGAGATCTGGAGGTTGGCTCCCACCAGCTGCAGGGAAATTACCAGGTCCAATGTCACACATCTAAGTGATGGCTGCAAGGATTTTCATCCCTTTCATCCAACTACACCGTTGGATGAAACCCTATAATTCTGTGCTTGGGATCCCTGAGTTGATATTGTATGAAGTTCCTTATTTGGCATTTGGATCCTGAGTAAAACAAAACAAAACAAAACAAAACAGAATCTCCTTATCCTTCCCCACCCTGAAAAGAATAACCTTGCTCAGGAGGAAGCTCGCTTGTGCTTGAGACACAGGAGACAAAATCTTGCAATCACATTCATTCCTTTATCTCTCCATGACTTGAATACATTTAAATCCCAAGTGCTGAGAATGAAGAAGAGCAGGAAGGAAAGATTGTTTGAGGTGACTGAAAAATTATCAATCCCCAACAGCATCTCTTAAAGTCTGTCTTAGAAATGGCATCTTATCCTCTCTACAGCCACTCTTCTTCTGCAGAGCTTGCTGGCAAAGATCATGTAGCAGCAGAAATGTAAGTAAAGTCTTGAAACAGGAGACTGGAATGAAGAGAGAGGTGGAATTACTCAGTTTTAGTTATCCAAACACTTAAGACTAAAATAGTAACAATAAAAGTCTATAAACCCCTGAGAAATTCAAGTAGTGAGATAGAAGTTGACAATTTAGCAAGAGCAAGGGTTAGAGTGTTCTGTGGAGAAATCAAGGACAAAATTTCCCTGTTCCATTGGCTCCTGCCTCACTGGAAGACTTGGGAATGGATGGGGGATTGATGGAAGGAATGTTGCATCACTCTTAGGCCACTCAGTCATCATCATTCACCTCAAACAAGTATTTAGGGGGCTGTACAGTGGTGGCATTATAAGTGCCAGAGACTATGAAAATCTGAACTGCCCCCATCATCTCATCATGTGGCATTGTGCAAAATCACTTGGTTCCTTGGATGCTGTCTTCCAGATGAGTCCTTCAGCAGCAAAGGCCTTGAACAGCAAAGCCCTTCAACATTCCTTCCCTTGCTTTGGCTCAAAAAGTCCTTTTCTGGATCCCTCACACACTGGTTCTCTCTGCCTATGGACAGGCTAAGTGTGAATCACAATTTCCATCCCAGAGGAACTGTGCTGGTGTCCCATAAAAGACATCTTTTATGGAAAATCCTTTCCTTAGGATTTTTCCTCCTGAGAAGCTGAGAGGCCTCAGGAACAAAATGTAAACAATGGTTATCTGCTGCTGTGGAATGCAACAGGTGCATCCGTGATTGGTCTCATGTGGTTGTTTCTAATTAATGGCCAATCACAGTCAGCTGGCTCAGACTCTGTCCGAGACACAAGCCTTTGTTATCATTCTTTTCTGTTCTACTATTAGCTAGCCTTCTCATGAAATCCTCTCTTCTATTCTTTTAGTATAGTTTTAATGTAATATATATCATAAAATAATAAATCAAGCCTTCTGAAACATGGAGTCAGATCCTCATCTCTTCCCTCATCCTCGGACCCCTGTGAACACTGTCACATGGTGGTACTTCACCATTTTTTAAAAGAACATGTTGTAAAGCTGACATATTTTCTTTTAACATTCTTGACTGAAATGAACAATGTTGATGTTCCCAAATTAGAATGTTTGTCTTGCTGAACTCAGTTGGAGTTTTAGTTGAAGTCAATTCAAAATGAGCATACATCTCTGCCAGGGGTGCTGCAGGCTCCTAGCTTGCCACTTGCTTTGGCATGAAGCTGCAGTGACCTAGGGGAAGTTCAGGGTGGGATAAAGGAGTCTGGCCTGTAGTGGAGCATGAGAAAGAAGTCATGTGAATTCTGACATAATAGGATTTGAAGGGTTCAAGTAGAACATATTTCTGAAGAGATGATTGTGTCCTGCAGTCATTCTGTCTGGGAGAAGGGATGTACTGGCATGAAAGAGGCACAGGAACAGGACATTCCTACCCAGAGTGGAGCAATTCTGAGTCTTAGACACTGAAACCTGTTGCAGCAGGTCAGCATGTGTTTTATTCCAAAAAACAATCCACAGCAAACTTTAAGGAAGAGCATACAAGTTAATAGTGTGCAAGAAAAAAGAAAAGCACCAATCCTGAGCCTACTTTTCAGTGCCTGTTAGTAGGTCTGAGGGGAAAAAAACAACTTGCAGAGAAGAGGAGAGCAGCTGATCAGCTGCCAGCTTCTCCCAGGTCCTTCTCCTCCAGCCCCTGCACAAATTGACTCAACACACTCAGGCACTGGGTAGGGTACTGAAAAATGAACTCCCTCTTTCTCCTTCTCCCTAAAATAATTCCTTTGCACTTGATGTAATTGACTCTTTTTCCAGGCAAAATTCTTCTTTATTGAGACTAAAGGAGGGGAAAAGGGGAATAAACTATTAATGTGAATAGGGGAGTAGGGGGATGCAACAGCTCACTCTCTTGAATACTGATGCTACTGTGGGGTTCTTTGCTTTCTGTGACAGGGTTACTCAGTGTTGTGACTTTGGCTAATAATTTGTCCAAAACAGTGTTAAAGACCTAGTATTCTATGAAATATTCTATTTTTCTCCCATTCCAAAAAAAAAAAAAAAACAACAAAAAACAGCATCTGAGATTTCTTGTAGATATTTTCATGCCACTTACACAATGCTGTGGGAAGCCCACCTTGTCATGCCATGGACACAGGTCCTCTTAGGACTTGGAGAAGAACCAACAAGAAGATGAGGGAGAAAGCAAAATTCTCCAAGACACCTAGTCAGGGCAAATCAACTAATTCTGAGCAAAATAAAGCACCTGACCTGTGCAGAGTATGTCAGTTCCTTGTATTACTGTCAGAGCAGAAAGCATTCCATGCTTTAGCATGCACTGTTCATAAGAAAATTGTGCCATCTTGTGGGAAAATGTAGAAAATATCAAACCATACCTTCCCATACATTATGCAAACTGAAAGGCAGGTGCTTCCATGATCAGATATTTGAGGGAATATTCAGTAAAGGGAAGTCCCCAGCCTGAATAGTGAAGGACCAAAACCTTCAAAAGACAAGTTCAGCTTCCTGACCTAAACACTTATGTGGGCTTTGTAGTTCTGAGACTAAGAAGACAAACTCAGCCAGGTGATTTATTACTGAAAAGTGCCAGCCTGGCAGATTTTTCACTGCCAACTGTGAACTTCCACAGTGGGCTAATTCTTACCCAAAATAAAGCAGCATAGGCCAGCTAACTTGTACCATCCTGATTTGGAACCTTTATAAGAAAAGAATATGCAGATTGATCAGAATCAGAAGAGACATAAATGAAAATTAAGGGAAAAGAAGACTCTCAGAACTGGCAGAAGAAAACTTGTATCATCAGAGCATCAGTCTCTGTGATTCTTGGCTCATAGCAAGCCCACAAGACTTTGTATCCACAAGAATCCTGTTGTATTAGCAGTAAAAAATAAAACCTAGATAATAGCAACAAACGTCTTGGTCAGAGTTCAAACGCTTCGCAGCAAATCCTTGGATTATTTATATAGCTTGGAACAGTGGTGCTTTTCAAACAGACGTTTGGACATGAGTATTACTGGGCTGCTGTTGCTCAGGAATCCTGCTGCAAGAGGCTCCATGAGGCAGGAAAGATGAGAGAAAAGGGACTTGAATTTGTGGGTCAGAGAAAAAACAGTGGGAAAGCAGCCCAGTGTCCTAGAAAAGAATAGGTGGTACCAGTCTGTGCTGGGTCCTCCCTTCTCCAGTGCCTGCAGTGCTTTCCCACTATTCCAGCCTGGCCCTGGTGTTGGGGAGGGAGCCCAAAGTCCCCTCTTAGCCCCTCTATCAACAATACTTCAATAATTGCAGCACACTGCTTCTAAAGGGTGAGGTTAAGGAGCTCTGTACAGCCCAAGCTGCTCAAGCTTCACAGCTGGGCTCACCCTTTGACAGGAAAAAGCATCAGATGTGTCTGATTAGCTGCACTGCTTTCCCACAGCCACTTAAATAAGGCAAAGTATGGAAGAAAATTCTTGAATGCAAAAGAAGAAAACAAACAAGAACTTGGGTCAGGACAAGATGCAGTGCCCTAAAATCATATTTGGGACACATGTGCTTTAAATATAAAAGCAACTGAGAGATGCTAAACAGTGGAAGGAAAAAGGATATTAAAAAAAATAAAAATAAGAGACTGTCGGAAGTCTTAATAAGCAACAAAAAAGGAAGTCTGAAAACTTATGTTTTTTGCTGCTTGGAAAGCTTCCCTTTTTTATTAACAATCCCTTGAGATATAAGGGAGGGTCCAATGGCAGGGAGAAAATTTTTAGTCTGGTTTGTTATTTTTACATCAAGAATAAGGACAGCACAAAATAAGAAGGTCAAGCATCAAAACAAAAAGAAAGTTCATGTGATATGCCCAAAATGTTGACAGAACCTACTTTAAGTGAGAGTAGGTCCAGGGAGTAGGGCAAGAATCAAGGCACTGAACTTTCAGCTAAGATGGAGATTCAGGGCATTCTGTTCCCTGAAGTCAATACAGAGAGAGGGGCTCCAGAGAGCAAAGTAAAGGATTTCTCTGCAATGTTTGAAGATTGAATCAGCACTTGGCTACGGCCACACTGACATTGGGGATGTTTGGTTCAGGACCCCAGACCGGCCTGTGCTGGTTTGGGCTGAGATAAGAGTTAAATGTTCTTCACTGATATGGGGCCATGCTTTGGATTTGTGCTGGAAACAGTGTTGATAACACAGGGATGTTTTGGTAATTGCTGAGCAGAATTTACGCAGAGAAAAGACCTTCTTGCCACTCTCATCACCCCACCAGCAACTGGGCTGGGAGTGCACAAAGAGCTGGGAGGAGACACAGCTGGAATTGGTCAGAGGGATACCTCAGACCAAATGTTGCCATGCTGGGCACATAAACTAGGGGAAGCAGAAGGAAGAGGAGGGACATTCATTTCTACTCTTCCAATTCTCTCCCAGCCCACCCAGGGGGAACGAGCAGTTGTGTGGTTAAACCTTGACATTATGTCTAGTCCAAAGTAAAACTGCACATTATTGTATTTGCAGGCGCCCTGAGGAAGGCAGGAAATGATGCATCTGACTCCATGTTCTCAGAAAGTTAATTTATTATTTTATGATACTATATTATATTAAAGAATACTATACTATACTAAAGAGTACAGAAAGGATACTTACTGAATACTAAAAGACAATAATGAAAACTCATTACCCTGTAAAGAGTCCTGACACAGCTTGGCCCTAATTGACCAATGAATGAAAACAACTCGCACCAGAATCCAATGAAATAATCACCTGTGGGTAAACAATCTCCAAACACATTCCACATGAGCACAACACAGGAGAAGCAAATTAGATAAGAATTGTTTTCCTTTTCTCTGAGGCTTCTCAGCTTCCCAGGAGAAAAATCCTAGGCGAAGGGATTTTTTCAGAGAATGTGAATGCCACAGCACGTGGTGTATTTGTGCCCTCAGCAATGTATTCTTCACTCCATTGATTTGTCCTGATTTTGCCAAACTGCTGCTCATGTGTTTGCTGAGGTGAGCCTGGGCAGAATGCTGAGCAGCCACACTAATGTTGTTCCCAGGCTGACTCAGGCAGGGAGAGCTCTGAAGGTTTGGGGTTTTTGGCAGAGCATCTCCTTTGCCTGGGGTTGCCAGGAAGGGCGGAGGATGACAAACATCAATCACACACCATCCTCTCAACCAAAGCTGCCTTGTGGCACACAGTGGCATGCAGGAAAAGCAGAGCCAGCCTTGGCAACAAGGCTCTTGGCACCTGCAGCCTTCATACTCAGGGCAGCCGTGAAGGTGCTGGTGCTGCTGGTGCAGGAGGGTGTCAGCCTGTACCAGCACCAAGCCCTTTGCAGCAAAGTGCAGCAGGGGTTTGTTAAAGGAGACAGAACAGAAAATGAGCCACAAAGTTGGGATCTGGATACTGAGACAAGGAATTAGTAAGGAGTCAGCTCCAGCACCATGCTGCAATAGGCTTTTTAGCATGGGAAGATGGATTATGTAAACCTATCCTGAGCACATCATGCATTGGTGAGCTTCACTTAGGGAGGCTCAGGCTTTTAGCTCTATTAATTGGGGCTTCCTCTGATGACAGCATCAACTCTGCTGAAGGAAATGGGAATGTATTTGAATAAAGACCTAATCAGGCCAGTAGCAACTACATATTCCCACTGCTGAATGGCCTCTTTGTCAATTCAGCACAGATGTTTGATTGTATCCTGCTTGCTTGGCTTCCTTTTCATGCACAGGCTAACTAGTATGATTTAAAAAAATTGCAATAACATTCCTCCATATTTGATTTAAATTCCTCCCTGTTGGTTTTGACCTTTCTAAAAATATAACTACATGTGAGTTTTGACCAAGAAACATTTTTAATTCCTATAGTCTCTGACTAAAACAGGGCCTTGAGATCATTCACTGAGCTTGGGGAGCCCATGACAAGTGCTGGGGAACAGACAGAAAGGTCTTTGGAGGAAAGAGAATAAAATTTACAGGTTCAGAGCTCCCAGTTCATCATAAGCTGTCATGGGCCACCAGTTGATGTTCACTGGCTACATCCCGTACCTCTCATTCTTTGTTTCTCCTGGCAATAGACATTCTACTGGCCCCTTTCCCAGTCCAAGCTATTCAACTTAAGACAGTGCCAAACCACCAAATTTGAGCAAATTTTAATCTCCCAAATCTTGGGATAGGGTTTTACTCTCATCTCTTGTTATAATATTGCTTCTCATAACAAAATTGCTCCTTTCAAATATTCAGAATATACAAATTGTTGCTGTCAAATCCACACATTGCATTATTTCAATTGTCTTCCTTTAGTTTTTCAGTCTAGCCCATGAAGAAATGACATATAAGTCCACTGATACTTGCCTCTTCTGACTTTCAGCTGGATTTATTCATTTCCTCCAGAGTCCTGGCAACCTCCCAGCCACAGGAGTTTTAACAGGCTCACTTCTAAGGCACACCATCTCTTCTCCTGCCCCAACTCTCTAGGAAAACTGCCCTCTACTCTTCCTAGTGACAAGTTCTGCTTGAATACCAGGTTGCTTAAAAAACCCAACCAAACAAAAGAAAACAAACAAACAAACAAAAAACCGGCTGCAGCAATTTGGCATGGGATGGGCTGTTTTCCCCCTTGCACAGCCTCACAGCCCATGGTCACAGCATGGGGGAGCCAGTGAAGGTCCCAAAAGTGGGTAAAGGTGTGGGACTGATCACCTTATCCAATAGCCACCAGCAGATGAAGGAAAGATATTATCATATGGTTTAAAACCAGTTCATTGAGGCTTTAAATCCAAACTCCAACTACCCTGACTGGCAATTTTTTCTAATTTTCACTATCTTCCAGAAAGGAAAAGTAGGTGACCTTATTTCAGCTCATAGTAGTTTCCACCAGCCCCAGCCCGTTGTGTAAGAGAGCTTCTCCCTCTTCTGCACTGGCGCTGGCATCTGCTTTGTGAGGCCGGATCCAGTTGGTGCTAGGTTGTGCTATGGATGAGTTGCACAGGCACTTTTCAGTCTGTGTCCTTTAAACCGCATCGTTCTTGAGAAGCAGACCACAGAATTTTTCTTGGCTGGAGTTTCCCAGACTGTCTTGAGAATTCAGTCT
Organism: Ammospiza caudacuta; assembly: GCF_027887145.1. Taxonomy (NCBI): domain Eukaryota; kingdom Metazoa; phylum Chordata; class Aves; order Passeriformes; family Passerellidae; genus Ammospiza; species Ammospiza caudacuta. The sequence continues at coordinate 12,508,672 of NC_080597.1, read as the reverse complement.
TGCCAGATATTGTTATCCTGATCAGTGAAACTTTGCACTGCTCTCATTTCCCTCTGCAAAGCAAGCAAGCTCAGGCCGGTGCATTTCCAATATTTACAAAGGCTGAATGTTATGTAGGATTTTGTGCTGAAAAATCTGTGCTTGATTTATGTGTCATATTAACACCTTCATGATTCCACAGATGCACATTTAAACCTTTGTGCTGCTCCCCAGACACCTGCAAACACCAAAGATTATAATATTTCCTTGATGTTCTCCCATCAAGAGATACACTCCATATCAATTTTCTAGTAGTTTGATTACACTTTTTTAAAATTTGGATCCACCTTTCTTCCACATGTTTGTTCTATAGCCAAATTCATCTACAGATGAGTAGAGGAAAGAAAAAAGGCTGCACTGCAGTGCTGCAATTGTTCCCCTACAAGGCCCTAGGATGATTGCACTGATGATAGAGCACTGTACCTCTGTCTCGGCACTCAGTGAAAACAGATACCCCCAAGTTTCACCTTTCTCTTTCCATGGCCTTTGTTCCCCTCACAAGCCATGAAAAAAATAAGTTTTGTTTGCACAGAGATGACATTATATCTCCTGACCCTAAAGCAAGTCTCCTGAACTCACAAATGTTCCTTAATGTTTTCACATGTGCAATTCCCCAGTTTCAGTTGCAGTGTCAGTGCCCTGGGTGTTCAGTCCACAGGATCAAAGACTGGGACAGTCATGAGTTGTGTGACAAATGACAAAGTGTCAAAACTGCTTACACTACAACAGAATGAACTTTTAAGTTATTTAGATATGTAAACACGCAGGGAAAGACTAAAAATAATTTTTGAAAGGCCTTCTCTTGTTTAGGAACAAAACCACAAGATTTTAAAGGTCCCAGACTGCAAAAGGACATAGAATTTAGGTAAGTACCAATCTTATGGCCTGATAATCTGCTGCTGGTCTGAAGAAATTACAGCAGAATTTCCCAACACAGAGTTGTTGAGGTCCATCTACAGTTGGATTAGTCAGTTTTCTGATGTAAGTGTGATTTTGCTTGGACTCACTGAACTATGCCAGGACTAGAGAAAAGTAGAAAACAGTATTCCTCCATTGAGTTAAAGGGGGCAAAGGGAATCAACTGAGGAAAAAAAAGGATTTCTTGGCTGAATACTTTGGGTTACTGTGACGGTGTTCACAGGGATTCTTGGATTGAGGGAAGAAATAGTGATCTGACTCCATGTTTCAGAAGGCTTGATTTATTATTTTATGATATATATTACGTTAAAACTATACTAAAAGAATAGAAGGAAGGATTTCATCAGAAGGCTAGCTAAGAATAGAATAGGAAGGAACTGATAACAAAGGTTTGTGGCTTGGCTCTCTGTACGAGCCAGCTGACTGTGATTGGCCATTAATTGCAAACATCCAAGATGAGCCAATCACAGATGCACCTGTTGCATTCCACAGCAGCAGATAATCAGTTTTTACATTTTGTTCCTGAGGCCTCTCAGCTTCTCAGGAGAAAAAATCCTAAGGAAAGTATTTTTCATAAAAGTTGTCTGCGACAGGTTACTTTATAAAAGAATAACTATCTCGTCAAATTTGCTTTACCACCTTGTGTGAAAATATAAGGCTTCTCTTAGAAGAGACAAGTCTCCAGTTCCTAACTCCAGGATTGGGTCTTTTTAGCAGATTCAAATCATGATTCCCATCCTTTGGTATTTGGCTGAGCCAGAACAAGGTTTTTCTGCCTGCCTGAGAGGAAGGGCACATGCCACCACCTGCCTGTGTCACTGCACTGCCTGGGACATGATGGGATTTTGCACCCAGACCCACAGTAAATGCAATAAACCTGACTCCAAGTGTTGCTCCTTGACATGCATTCAGTAAATCATCAAGAAGTCCTTACCTTGGGGGTTTATTTATGACACATTAGCAAGTGTATTTTTATTTGGTTTACAATTAATTATTTATTGGTTTTCCATTTAGTTCCTGAGGGGCTGAAATTTTTTATTTGATCATGGCTTAGTGTCACTGAGCAGCTGCTATTGTTGAAAACCTTATTAAAGGTATTTTCATATATTCATTTCATTCTTTCTGCCTTTATTTATAACAATAGTATTGGAGCAGTTAATACCTACTGCTAAGGGCTGCTTTTTATTGTTGCTTTTTGAACTGTGGCCAGGTTATAATTCATATTTAGTGTCCATTCTCTGGTGTCCTGATCTCAGCAGGTAAGGAGAGTGAGAAACACACACCTCAGAGAACTCAGATCTTTCTTTCACATTATTTGCAGACTAACACAGACTTGGCAATGAGCAGTTGTAGCAGCAAGGGGAAGCTGGGCTGATTTTGGGTAAGAAAGGAGCAAGGGCTTGTGTTCAGTGAGCATTCACAGGGCAAGCTGCTGAGAAATGCGTGCGGGCTGGGCATTTTTTCGTTCTTTGTTTTCAAGAGGAAGCAGATGTAAAGGTCAAACATTAATTTCCAGCCTAATCTGTGCCTGGCAGAGAGGAGGTTCCAGGCTCCTTGCCTGCTGTATTGCCCTGCCCAGTGAGACCTTTCTGTTCCTGGGAGAAGGAGGGAGAGTCACCCTATGTGCATCCCTGGCAGGGTGGCACCGAGTGTGACACCTCCAGAATAAGGAATTCTTGGGACAGCAATCCCTGGAGGTGGCACATTAAATCCTGTTAACACTGCTTCCTGAGGAGCAGAGTGAGCTCAGATCTCACCTGAGTTTAGAGCAGCACTTTTGTGCTGCAACTGGGAAGGATGCTTTGCGATCATGTGAAGTCCCAGGGGTAGGAAGGGAAAATGTGACAAAGAATAATCCTCTGCTAAGGAGCTTGCAATTTAAATACAAGGCCATTGTTTCAGGATTTAAAGAGATTAGTGCCATTAGTGCCATGCAACCTGCACACTGGGCAGGCTAACTGTGGCCTGCCTGGTCACCCTTCCCAGCCATCACCTCACTTAAAGGACCCTGTGTGGAGGGGAGACGCCACAGATGATTTTGGTCTCTGACAGATCTGTGCATTGCAGTCCTTGCACTATCAGGACAAATAACTTGTACCTCAGGCTATCTCAGCAGGTCCAGCACAGGCTGAACAGTGTATTTCTGAGATTTTCAGTAGGCAAATGAGTCCCCAGTCTCTATCCTTGGCTGATTCTCCAGGCTTTCCAATTTGCTGCTTTTTGGAGAGCACAGCTCCTTCAGTTGTGATTCCTCCTGAGTCACAACAGTCACTGCATACATAAACTGTGTCCTCCATGCCCTCTCAACAAGATTCTCCTGCTTCAGGGCTTCTTTGAGGGCTGATCTCAGGACTGGCAGAGCAGACGTGTAGCTGGAGTTTGGTATCTGAAAACAGACCCATCCTGCAATTATCCACACACATTGACACAGCCAGGTTGCTTCCTTTAAAAAGGAACTTTTCCATAGCACCACATTTTTCTAGTTTATTCCTTTGTCATCCCTCATTAAGGCACATTCTCACTTCTCTCTTTCAGTCTTTTATAACTTTATCAACCAAAACTGATTCAGAGTTGTGACAGTGTTCACAGGAGTTTTTGGTTGAGGGAAGAGATGAGGATGTGACTCCATGTTTCAGAAGGCTGATTTATTATTTTATGACATATATTAAAACTATACTAAAGAATAGAAGAAAGGATTTCATCAGAAGGCTAGCTAAGAATAGAATAGGAAAGAATGATAACAAAGGCTCTGTCTAGGACTCTCTGTCTGAGCCAGCTGGGCTGTGATTGGCCATTAATTAGAAACAACCAACATGGGCCAATCACAGATCCACCTGTTGTATTCCAGCAGCAGCAGACAATCATTCCTTACATTTTGTTCCTGAGGCCTCTCAGCTTCTCAGGAGGAAAAATCCTAAGGAAAGGATTTTTCATAAAATATGTCTGCGACACAGAGTATTAAAAATTGTCACACTCAGGTTATTCCATGTTTATTATGGTAAAAGTAGATATATTTCCTTTAATAACTAAAACACATCACTCTCTTGCCTACCACTATTATCCTGTTTAGAGAGTAGCTATGCTTAAGGAAGAGTTTCTATCACTCATGGTGTCCCGGAAACTATTCTTATATAAAACATCAAGTACCATTTCCATATGAAGCTTATAAGTACTCTTTTCTGGATGTGAAAAGAAGAATATTTTTCTCTTCCAGCATTTTTTATCCAGACACTGGGCTTTTAGGGTTTGTTTACTCTGTAACAGGTGGAGTCAGTGTTCTCTAGTTACCTTCCCATGGAATTACTTAGTTGGAGTTGGGATGATCACCAAGGAACATGCAGCAAGTGAAATAACAGTGCTTCAATTAAGAGAGGGCCTAGGTTCACTGCTTTATGAAGTTTGTGACTTAATTACCAGCATGTAGATCAGCAATGCTGCAATGTGCTAGGTGAACCTGCTTTAACAAGAGGGCTGGACTAGATGATCTCTAGATGTCCCTTCAACCCCAACCAGTAATGATTCTGATACAGCAGTATAGCAATTTATCTAACAATTAATTCAGTGAATTTTTTCTATGCATATAGATACATTTATATTTACATATAAAATCAATTACTAAATACTTCAGCTCTTTCATGCAAAGAATAGAGCTGTTATATTTGGTTTCACATGAAAGATTCACATTCAACTTCCCAGTACAAAAAGTCCAAAGGTAACTGGAGAGTAGCACTGTGGGTATGTTTGGATAATTACTTGAAATCAAGGACATGTAAAGAACACATTTATTTCCAGATTTATACCACTTTTATTTTCAGTGCTGTTTGAGGAGGACAAGTACAACAATAAACATTCTGATAGCCACTCCAAGCTCACAAGAGGTGCCCAATATTATTATTGCAATGGGTCTTAAAAGCACATAGCAGATATTAATATCTTCTTTCATTTCATTGCTGCATTTACTGAAGCAAGAGTTTTATGAGAATTTGGTATTGTCACTGACCTTTCCTGCTGAAAATATTTACCACCACATTCACCATCAGTCTTTCTTTCAACAGCATCTGTTTAAGGAAAAATGAATCTTTTATTTATTCTCTTTGTAGCTTAATCTTTCCCTCCCCTCCCAATTATTTTGGCTTAATAAAAGGCTTTTTAAAATTATCAGGAACCATGCCTGTGAAATGCACCATCTGGGAGCAGAAACAGACCAGAATGCAGATGAGTCTTAAAAGACAAGTATTTTACAAAACAAAGCAGCCAAAAAGAAAAAAGAATTATTTTTTTTTTCATTCTACCCCATCAAATATGGTTTCCACCAAATGACAGAGAACAGGGGGAGAACTAGAGAAGGCACTGCACTAGTGAAAGACAAATAGCTTTTTATACTGTGTAATTTATGCTTGGGGTTACAATGCAGGAAATACTTAAGCCTGCTGTGATTCAAGGTTCATATGAAAGCAAGCAAGCCCTCTGATTTAAAAGGAAATAAACCACTTCAATCTCAGGTTATCAACTGTGGCAGTGATGGGAATGTTCTCTCCTTGTTTCTGCATTCATGATGTTTCTTTTACAATCTTTCTATAAAGAGATGTTCAGCTATCAACATGAGAGTTACAATAATCTTGGAACGCAGAAGAATTATAGGGAAAAAACGGCCTCACATGAAACTGGCTATTACATCCCAGATTTCCATCCAAATCTTCAGCATCTGAGACATCTCTTAAGAAGGTCCATACTTAATGCATTATCACAACCTAGTTTTATTACAGTCTGAGAGCTCTGAAAATGCTCTTCACCCCCGAGTTCAGCAATTATTGATATTGCCATAAAAGCAATGTAACACCCAAGGCCATTTAGTGCTATAAAACAGCACATCTGCTGAGTGGCTGGGAAGGACAGTGCAGACTTGCTGTCATGGAATAGTTCCACTCAGTGCAGTCAGCCTAGGAATGACTGTCATCAAAAGCAACTGATTTACCCTGCTGAAAATTATTAAAGTATTTCGTTCTTGCTGTTGGTCCTGTGAATGCTGTCATGCACTGTCATGAGAAAAATGCCTTTGAATAGCTCATGGCATTTCCTGTGTTAGGGCTATTTCCAGAATCCATGCTTCCCATATTTCAGAAGGATCCTTCCCAGAAACATAGATGGGATTCATCAGCTATTTGAGGTGTGTAATGATAAAAGGCCATTTCCCATGCAGGGAATATTTATCTAGGAAATGTCTTTGTTCTTCTTTCTGCTCAAGCAATTCCTCTGTCATACTACAGTGTATTTGTACAATCAACAACTTTACCCACTACATCAACAACTAAAAAGTAAAAAAAACCAAAAAAATGGGCATGCAACCGGACAGTTTAAACACTCTAAGCTGGGTCTGTTCACACCATTCTATGAGGCCACAGAATCATAGAAAAATTCAGTCCAGAAGGGACTCTGGGGAATCACCTAGTCAATTCTCTTCCTCAGCCCAGGGATACTTTCAAAGTTAAGTCCAAGGAATGCAGGAAGCATTAAACATCTCAGGTGTAACTACTGGAGCTGGAACCCAGAAACATCTGCTCCTGCAGGTCTCATAAAAAGGAAAACCAAAAAGCATCTTGAGAGGAGAGTGAAGTTACCTGGTGGTTTGACCAGCCATTGGGTGTGCCATTTATTCAAACCAGGATTTTCCGCTGGGACGCCAGTCAAGTGTTCCATGTGGGCCTCTGGATCCTGGCACAAACTCCCTTGCAGTTAAACCAGGGTCCCTAGATGTCAAAATTTCTCTTCACCCATTCTCTGTCCCAAAAATTATGTTCCCTACACTGGGATCTGTGTCAGACTGCCAGTACTCACCCAGAACAATGAACTAACAGTGGAAAGAGGTACACGAGGCTGGGTCTTCAGCCCAGCATGGCAAAAGATTTTCTCATCAATATAATGTCCCTTTTTCCTAGCTCAGAAGTGAGCCATACACAGATGGGTTTACTGCTCCTTGCAAAAGCTTTTGGAGCTTTGAAGGCAGTAATAACACAGCTTCACCACGATTCTTATATAGACATGAAGCATCTTGAGGCATAAAGAACTAAATTACCAGTCTTACTTTGCCAGGAATACATGATCAATTATCTGTGTGCTTCAATGGTGTTTGTAATTTCAAAGCTGTAAGTAAAAAGAAAATGCAGGCTCTTTGTGTGTATACTGCTCAATTACAAAATGAGTTAATGAACCTGAGAGTCTTAAAACATAAGACATTTACAAATGAATATAGAAAGCAGAAAGGCACCAAGTGCAATTCTTGCTGCCATTTCTCTGCTGAACCATTTCTAAGCTTAACTTGCCTGTGTTTGAGTCAGCAATCAAAGCAAACATTAAAACACCTGAGAGCTAAATTATCTAATAAATCAACACAAACTCAGACCTTTTCTTGCCTACAGAAGCTTGTCTTTCAGACAAACCCATAACAGCTTCTTCCTGGAACAGTCCTAGAAGTTTTCATTTAGACTTTTTTTTTACTAGAAACCCTTGGCAACCCTGTGTTAAAGATAATGGGGGAAAAGTGAGACTACTGTTTTTTTGGGTTTTTTTGTTTGTTTGTTTTTTTTAAAGAGTGCAATATTTTATCATTTTCTTCTTTCCTGTGTGACTTCAGATTGAACTACTGATGTCTTGATAATGAGACACTGTTTTATGAGATACATTAATCTCAGCTGCACCTTCTGAAAGTGCAGCCACTGTGGTTAAAGCGGCTTTATGTTTTCATGTCTGCTTTGCACAGCCATAAAAACAAAGCTGGTGTGAGGTATTATACAAATGTAGTGGCAGAGCCAAAGGCACAGAGTATGAATTCCTGTGAACTCAGCAGGTTTTGTGGTACTGAGTACATTTTTCCACCACACTGCTGTGAAGGGTGCCTTACCTGTGCCCATCTGCTCACATAACTGTGCCCCGAGTCTTGGAGATCTCTTTATATTTTCATTTCTAACACCCATAGGGCTATGAAGGTTCCATTTCTGCTGAGATTTTCCTCATTTCCAGAAAGGCTGAAAGCCTTTTGATGGTGGCAAATATTTGCCATGTATGAGTTTAGGTATGTGTGGTGGTGTTCACAGGGGTCCCAGGAAGAGGGAAGAGACGAGGATCTGACTCCATGTTTCAGAAGGCTGATTTATTATTTTATTATATATGTTATATTAAAACTATACTAAAAGAATATTAGAAAGGATTTCATCAGAAGGCTAGCAAGGAATAGAAAAAAAATGGAAAGAATAACAAAATCTTGTGTCTTACCAAGAATCCGAGACAGCTGACTGTGATTGACCATTAATTGGAAAAAACCACATGAGACCAATCACAGATGCACCTGTTGCATTCCACAGCAGCAGATAATAATTGTTTGCATTTTGTTCCTGAGGCCTCTCAGCTTCTCAGGAGAAAAATCCTAGCAAAGGGATTTTTCAGAAAATATCATGGCTACAGGTATGATCAGAGATTTTGAGGTAGCTGATATGTTCCTGTTATCTTCAGAATCATAGAACAAGGAATGGTTTGATTTGGAAGGGACCTTAAATATCATCCAGTTCCCTCCATGGGAATGTACACTTCCCACTAGATCATGTTTCTCATTCAGCACTTCCAGGGATGGGGCATCCACAGCTTCTCTGAGCAATCTGTGCCAGTGTCTCTCACCACCCTCACAATGAAGAAATGCTTTAACGCTGTTTCATTCTGTCAGGAGCTTCAGGTTACCTGGAAGATGTGTAGAGCAGCTGTAACAATGAGGAAAATGAATTTTGTAACAAATTTAGAAAAGTCTTGTCAAATTCACCATAAATTTGCATCATTTACCAAGATGGGACAGCTTCCCAAATGTGTAAGTCGACCACATCATTAGAGGCTCACTGGAGCAAATATAGAATTGATTGGACCCAAATATCTGACTGATGCTTTACCATAGATCGCCTTTGTAGGACTTTCAAAGTTCCTTTTGATGTTTGACAGGATGGGGTAAATTCCAAGGATGGTTAAATTCCAAGCATGAAGATGGCCCGCCCTAAAAGTGCCTTCTCCTGCCACCCAGTAGATTGTTGGGATGTGTGGAGAGGCTCCAGGAGCAGTGGGGAGCAGAGCAGGGATGCTGTGTGCCTGCTCCAGCAGTGCTCACACACTGGTATTTTGTACATCTAATACCTGGTTGCATGGCAGTGTGGAGGGCATCCTAAAATATGGAATTTTCCAAGAATAAGTATGTGTGATCCAGCTGCAGAGCACCATGAGCCAGTTGGAAATGCAATATTAGCCAATTCAGAATGGAAGCACTTTAGTATTATTTCAAGTTCAGTCTTTCTAATTATTTTTTTAGCTATTTTTTATTATTATTATTATTTCCTTTTATTTCAGACAGATTTAGGCTTCAAAAGCCTTAACAAATTGCATCTATATCCAAATCTACATTTTTCTTTCTGTATTCACCCAGCCACAAGGAATGTAATTGCTTGTTTCCTTTAAATGTTTATAAAATAAATTGTACAAATCTGCAAATTCAGGAGAACAGACTTCTTGTGGTTAAAGTATACAGCATATGGATCATGTTTCATGATAGAGAAAATACTTGTTACTAAGTAATTTCACATTTTAATTGTGGTATATTTTAGAAATGCTTTTTAAAAAGCTTTATTGTATTTTGGGAAAGTACATTTATGGTGGTCCTCAAAATAATGATTTAAATAGCATTTCTAATTTTTTTTCCTAATGGATTCAAACTCAAGCCTTTAATCTTACCTAAACTTTGAAACAGGAGAAACTAACTTGTGCCTCCTATTTCAAGAAGAAGTAACAAAAATCTTGGTCCAAAACCTGAAAAAAAAGTTTAAGGAGGTCTGAAAGTCTGGAGCTATCAGAAAGTGGGAAATGCATCTTTCAAATTAAATGAGACCCTCTGAATTTGAAGTCCAATTTATTTATTGAATTTCATCAGGATTGGGGCCCAGTCCCCGTCCCTCCTTCACCCTCTTTTGGCAGCAGCCACCCATCATAGTGAGCTCACAACAGATCCAGTCCCAGCACAGAGCTTGCTCATTTGAGCTACAATATTTTCTTCCCACCTCGCAATTTGAGATTTGTTTTCACACTGCACATTGTCTTATTTCTCAACATTTTCCAATGGGTCTGCAAATACTGATCTGTACTTCAGAGATATTTTCTTTCTTTTGACAATATGTAGCCCTCACATAGTTACAGATATTGTTAGAAGGGTTTTTATCCTGTAGGCAGAATTTTATTCTTGCAATCAGTCATGTATTGAAATCTCCCTTTCAGGAAAAAGGGAATTTCATGGAATTGTGGGACAATAGATCTTAAATACAAAAACAGCTCCAGGCCCAGGCAAGTGGTCATAAAAGCTGTAAAGAATACGACATGAATTTTCTCCAATTAAAACCAAATGCAACAAGCATGCAACAAACAACATACTTTTCTAGCTAGCACAGACACCAAATATGGTGTCATTTTCTCACCACAAACAGCTTTAAAAAAAAAAAAAAGTCTATGTTATGCTACCTTGTAAAGAACAAACAGTTCATTTAAATGGGATTCATAACTTAGTGCCAAGCTGGAAAACCTGGAAAATGAATCTCTGTGTGGGTGGAAGAAGTGTGCTTTTTTCCTTGACTAAACACAACTTTCCTCATTTTAAAAAAGGGCCTCCAAACCACAGTGGAACTCCTTCCTGCATTGACCTGCCATGGAGACAGCAGGAGCACGTTCCACGTTCCTTTCCAGGTGTCACTGAGGCTGCAGAGCACCTGTGCACAGAGATGTGAGAGACAACTGCTCACTTGGAACATTTAAAAAGGTTTATTAAACCTTAACAAAAATACTACAAAGGACTAAATAAGGAAAAAACTGCAGTGTTGAGAACTGCCCTTTGTGGATACCACATGGCCAGTTTGTCTTAGATGGATGCTCAGGCTTTGATACCCCTGGGGTGTATAAAAGATATCAGCCAACGCTGGCCCATCCCAAAGCCTGTCAGTCAGCTCTTCTTGGCCATTTATCAGTGGAGATGCTTTCTTGTCACTGGATTGGAGGTCAGGTGTTGCCATGCTGCCCCCCTGAGCACCCCCAAGCTTTTCCATTCCCCACTGCCCCATGCCAGGGACACCTGTGCAGCTCCTTTGTACCTGTCCTGGACAGCCCAGGCTGTGTGATGGCAGCAACACAGGGGGGAAAGGGAACTGTGGGGAGAGCAGAGGGCATCTAAACTACAATAACATAACTGTACAGCACTAAAGCTTTTCTTAATATTCACACAATAGTGATCTTTTAATTGTGAGAGCCAATCATCTCATTATCCATCTATAACAGAAAGCTTCTGTTCCTCTGCCCAGCCTGTTCCTGCCACTGCAGGAGGCTTCCACCTCTCCTCCCACCTTGTATATCCCAGTGGCACCAGCTGGGACATGGAGTGCCGGGACCCAGCAGGCACTGAGCAGCTTTGGCTCCAGGGTGTGCAATTCCGCGTTAGCCTGCTCCAGGTGTCAGCACGCCCCAGCACCGCCCGTGGTCCCAGCCCTAGGTCTCTTACAGAGCTTTCCCACCTGAATTCAGGGAAATTATTCTGCCCTTTGTGGGGCTGGGAGTGGCATAGGAGCTGTTGGGAAAGGGCCTGAGGGCTGGAGATGTCCTTCTGCACTTGTACAGGTTGGTCTGTCTCCTCAAAGCAAGGAGAGAGGATGCCAGCTGAATCCCAAGCAGATTCCAGGGAGTATAGTATATGGTAGAGATAATTCATGCTATATATGTATAAAATATTGTAAAAGTCCAAAGTTATGTCTTCTGGGAAGATTACATCTGCCTTGCTCAAGAACTGGTGTCACTCTGCTACATATGAATACAGACTCTGCCTAGGTGCTCAGACATTCATCTGGATTCCTGGACCTACCTTTGTCTGTTCCTGCACATGTATGGATCCAGTTCTACATGTGAAGAGACACAAAGGAATGTGGTCATCCCTGCCTCAGGCAGAATAAACTGTATATAACCTAGCTGCTTGAAGCATTCGGGGTGAGCCACTGGGGAAATGCTGTCACTTTGTCTGTCGGATCCAGGTTCACCCAGCGCCAAAACCCGGGTTCAACGCTGCCCGAGGCTGTGGTGGTTTTTTCCTTGAAATTCTATTTTGTTAACAATTTAATAAATCTTTGTTAATTTTTTTTTTATAAATTTGACTACCGATTTGATCATTTATAACAGGGAGCAACAGCCAGGTGAGGAAATTGCTAATCCAGGTCAGAGGCTGCTCCACATAGGATCTTGCTTTAACCGTGCAGACAAGATTCAGGCTGACACAGCCACCAGCTGTATTATACTCATTTTTCCTTCCCCTGCCAAGGTGGTGACAACTAATTTTAGAAGTATGTGCTCTTTATGAGACTGACTAATAGCCCTTGGGGCGTCCTTCTAATTACTTCAATAGCCTTGGGTGGGGTCCTGAACGTTTTTGTTGCCTTTTGTGCCAACGGGGTCAGCTGCTTCTCCTCTGGTGGTGTCCACATGGGACAGAGAGACAACATGGGGAAGGTTTTGGCACAAAGGTCTTCTCTGCTGTCCTGGAATTCAGTAATTCCTCACAGGCTAATTAACAAGCCACAGGGAACCACAGAGAGATGGCATTGGTTATAATTAGGAGTAAACTAAGAAGAGCATTTGGGCAAAGGGGGAGGCAGAGTAAACCACCACAGGTAAACTGCAAAGCCACAAACCTGGCGTGCAGTGCTTGGCTCCCAGCCCACCTCTGCTGCTGCCATTCCTTCAGCCCCAGGGCTGGATGCCAGGAGGAAGCAAGGCACTGCTGGAGGAGACTGTGGGACAGGGGGGCAGGCAGAGGCAAGGACAGCTGCTGGAGAATGTGAATCCTCCCTAATTTGCAGCTGTGGGTTACGGTGGGAGACGCTCTGCACCACCTTTGAATGTTGTGAAAAACGCCAGTCACTTGGTTTTAAAATTTTAAAAGTTTAATAGTAATAAAATGGTTATAAAAATAGTAATGCCATCAGAGTAATAATAATTTGGACAGTTTGAATGAGGACAATATGAGACAATGAGAACAAAGAGTTACAGATGGTCTGGGTACCTTTTTCTGGGCAAAATAAGCCCGAAAAAGGACACAGGTTAACAAAGGATTAACCCTTAAAAACAACAGCCTGTTGCATATTCATACACCTCATACACAATGCATAAATTCCATTCAAACACAGGATTCTGTCTGGTTATCCTCAACTTCTTCCTCATAATTCTAACAGCGTCTTCAAGCCTGAGCGAGGCGGGAAGAAGTTCATTTCTTCTGATAAGAGGGCGATAAATCCTCTTTCTCTGAAAGATTTAGGTGTCCTGTGGCTGCTATCTCACTGCAAGTCCTTTCTTTAAAAAAAGTATCCTACATAGCATAGTTTCTATTTTAACATTTTTTATAACCTAAAACTATATTTAGCATACTACCTAAGAGAATTAACACAGCATAACCTTCTAACACAACACATATAATATTCATTTTAATATTTGCAAAAAGCCAATCATAAAATACGCATTTTTCACAATGTCCTTTCTCCTTTCTGCTTGGCAACCACCAAACACAAAGTTCTGCCCCATTCAGCTATCCACGAAGACCTAACAGCTCTGTTGCAAATAATATTTTGGGATTAAAATAGGGCTCCTGAAATAAGTTTGGGCCTCTTGCCCAAGAGGGTGTTTCAGGACCAAGCCCTGGTTTATTAAGAAAAATTAGAATAACGTCAGCACTATTATCACCCTGGGACACATGCTTGAAACCAGTTATCTGCTCAGTGTCTTTCTGCTCTCCAGCTAAAGACAGCAGGCCATGCACATCCCCAGAGGGAGGGGGTGGAGGGAATAAAAGAGGTTATTGTCACAGAGGCAGTAACCTGTAAAATCTGCAAAGCTGCCTTCATTTTTTCCCTTTGCTGTCCAATGTTTCAGCAACTTAGCTCAGCTGTTGGTTTTCTATTAGGCTTACTGTCAAAATAAAAATAAAAAAGACAGTGGCTGAAAGAGAGAAGGAAAAAAGAAGGGATCAGCCATCTTTTTATAATTTCATAAAGGATTATGTTAATTTTTTTTCCTGCTTCCCCAGTTTATTAACATTTACATTTAATCTGTTTTTTGTTACTCCCCAGAATCTGTTTCTGCCCAATCTGTCTCCTTGCCTTATTCTCCTATTTTAACTCAAACGTGGCATAACCATTCAATCCAGCCCTTAAGAGTACAGGGTTAATTTTGCTTCCCCTCATTTCTGCTGCCAACAGCCAGCATCATGTGAGGACACCGAGGGACCTGTTGGAAGTGAAATGTACATAATTTTTGGAACTCTCCATTCATCTGGACACTTTGTTGGAATTTAATAATTGAGAAATTTCACAGGTCACAGAAGGAGGTGATCTGATACTGACTTTAATAGTGACATAGATCTACAATTAGAGGTCACTGGGATGTAGGAGTGGTCCCAAGAGGATTGTTATCTGAACAACTTTTCCTACTCTATTTTAAAGCCTTCTCTGGTTCCTTTACAACCTGCTAGCACACTCTGTGCACAGAGCTGGTTTTGTCACTGCACTCGAGCCTGCCTGTGCTCAGATAAAATTTGCCACGTGTGTTTCCTGTACCCAGCCAGCCTGGCACCCCTTTGCTAGCACAGGGCACAAGATCTGACCTGGAGGAGCAGCTCCAGGCCAAGCAGTTCCCAGTTGCCCCATCCTGAGCAGCAAATTGGCCAAGAGGGGCCCCAGGGCTGTAATGAGGCTCAGGAGTGAGTGAAGCCCTGCTGGCCAATGAGCCTGTCCTCATCCCCCAACGTGAAGCACAGGCTTGTCCTGGTGTCCAGGAGGGAGGAGTGGGGGTATTCATGGTGCAGTAAGAACCTTGGTGAATGAGCTTTTGTGGAAACAGCAAGCTGGAAATGACCAGCATCCTGAGGCTGTAAAGCTCCAGAGTCATGTTGTGGCTAAATCCTCAGAGCATTGTGCTAAAATGGATTTTCTGCACTTTTTTCCTCATCTCCAGCCATGCTCTGCAGTTCAACCCAGACCTCTGTGTGGTGGTGTTCACAAGGGTCCTGAGGGAAGAGATGAGAATCTTGACTCCATGTGTCAGAAGGCTGATCTATTATTTTATGATCAACATTATACTAAAAGATAATGATATATTAAAACTATACTAAAAGAATAGAAGAAAGTGTTTCATCAGAAGGCTTGAAAGGAATGGAAAGGAACGATAACAAAATCTTGTGACTGACCAGACAGTCCGAAACAGCCCAGGGTGCAAAGGAGTAGCTGATACAGCCTCTGGTGAGTGACCCCCATCAGAGAGGGAAGGTTGCAGTAGATTCTGCACTGCTGGGATTCATAGGCATGGAAGACAGCTTGTCCCCTGGCTGAGGAAGCTGCTGTCAGCAGTGTCCTGCAGTATGATCACAGACAGACATGTGTACATGCCTCCACCTATAGCTCCTCAAGAAAAACTGAGGAGGTGAGAATTTCCTGCTTTTTCCATTCATTTGCCCTCAAGCTTTTGTGCCAAGCTGAAGAAGAAAGTGAGAGCACCTCAGAGAGGAACCAGCCCACACCCTCCTCAGCAGCAAGAGAGGTATTTGGTTGTGTTGTCACCCCTACACTGTGACACGACCGAGGAATCCTTGAAGATAATAAGAATGCTGTGCTATAAATTTGAGTGGTTTGTGGGTGCTAGCACAGCAGGGGCAGCCTGTTCTGGGAGGGATCAGAGAAACGAGGCAGGCAGCAGCAGCAGAAGCTCAGTTTCCCCCCCTCCTGAGGCAGCAGTCTGACACAATTGGCAGCTCATTTCTCCTGCCCTGGGATGTGAGCTGCCTCTGAATGCCTCCCTTGTGCTAGGGCTGGTACTGAGCTAAACGTGGGCCTGGTGCCAATGATTACAACTCCCATTAGCTGGAATATACATTAACTTCAGAGGTTTCAGACCTCTCCAGCAAGGGAATTGCCCGCTGTATGCATCCATTATTTTTCTGGAAGAGAAAGAACTCTGTTTCGTGCCTGTTATTCACTCCCACAATCTGTTTGTTTTGGTTTATTCTGGGATTTTTTTTGGGAAGCTGGCACTGTGAGAAACAGTTTTATGAAGGCCCTGAGGCAGTTGTGTCACCACAGTGCAGTGTTTTATGCTGTCATGCAACGTGGCACTGGGTGCCTGCAGCTGCTGGGGATGGGGAGGTGCCCCAGGACAGGCAGAGGCAGCTCCAGGAGCCTGGGAGGATGGCTGGAATGTTGAATCCACCCCTGCCCCACCACCTGTGTGCACACAGGCTGAGGGGATGCCCTGTGAGCCCCAGCAGAGAGCCAGGGAAGAGCTGGGAAGAGTCTCTTGAAAGTTGTAGTGATTTAAAGTACAAAGTTATGGGGGCCCTTTTAAAGCCAGGGCATTACCTGTGCTTTCTCACCTCACTTTACCGGTGCTTACTCACCTTTGCTTCTTCATCCTTGATCAAATCTTGCATCCTGGACAGATTTTAGCTATAAGCCTGAGTTGTTAGATCAATGAGTTCAGTCCTCTCTTGAAGCCCGAGATACAGTCTAGGGCTTTAAGATGCTATTCACTTTACAGTTGTTTATCAAGAAAAATTGTGGTTCACAGGTCCGAAAAAAATGTGTTTTGAACAAAAATCCAGCACTTAATGGGTTCAAGTTATTGATTTTTACTTGAGTCTGTGCAACCTAGGAAACTTAATGGGTTCTGACCTCCTTTTCCTCTCCAACCTGCATGTTATTTTCTGTGCTGTCAGTAAAGCTGTGTCTCAGCTCTTATCACTATGATGTAGTTGCTGTTTCACTAAAGGCAGCCAAAGAAAGTCCTGGAGAGGTGAGTAGATCTGCAGTCTCTCTTATGTGTCCTCTCTACATGTGAAACAGGTGTCTTGATTTTTAACCTGAAGAATCTGGTCACTTTTTTCATCTCCTAAGGCTTCTCAACAAATCTGTGTGCTCAATATTGTTGTTGGTCATGTCAGCTTGGAATGCTTCATGGTGGGACCTGTTTGAATAAAATTAAGTGAAAATTCCTCTCTCCCTTCCTTCCTCTTGGTGGCTCATTGCAGTCATAGGCACAGAATGGGGAATTGATCAGACATCTAAAGCACCCCAGGGCATCAGCAGAGGTGATTTCTGTGCTTAGGATGGCACAGACAGGCTGTGGCTGAGGGATTTTAGAGTCTAAAGAGATAAACAGACAAGGAACAAGGACACTGTTGTCCTTCCTTTACTGCTCACAGGTAAACAGGGCAGAAAAAATGTCAGTGTTTTACTCAAAGTTTGCCTTTTACCTGAAGCAAATGTTCGCCTCCATCACACAAAGAAAGAAATGGAAGTATCCCTGAATTACTCTTGAAGACCTTTGCCACAAAGTTGTTCTCATATTTGAAAACTTTGCCGTTTCTGGAAATGATGGATTGTTTCCCTGGAGGTGTGACAGCCAGGTCTACTGGTAGCAAAGAAAAGTAACTCTTGCCTCTCTAAAGTTCTGCACATTCTCAGTGGATCTGAAGTGCCACATACACCTCAGGCCTCCCATTTTTTGAGGATGTTTTGACTTCCTGCATCCCACCTAACTGCAAACTGGTTTAAGGGTCTTATTTGGGAGACTAGAAGCTGTCAGTTTTCGTTCTGTAGGGAAAATGCAATTGGTTTGTGATTTCTCAGTGTAAAAAGGCTTGGTGTGGTAGGGAATGCCATTTTCCAGTGTTTGGTGTCTGGAGGGTCAGGCATTGCTTTGCAGATCACCTGGTGCATCTCTCCTTGCTTTGTTCACAGGAAGAAGGGAAGAGCTGAACCCCACTTCTGCTTCAGCCTGAAGGAAATAGTTTGAGTTGTTCTCTCATCTCTCCTGTATTTAGTCCCCCATCCTTCCCTGAAGAGCCCCAGTGTTGCATTCACATTCTCTGAAAAATCCCTTCACCCAGGATTTTTCTTCTGGGAAGCTGAGGAGCTTCAGAAAAAAAAAAAATGAAAACAATAATAATCTCATTTGCTTCTCCTGTGTTTCGCTCTTCTGGAATGTGTTTGGCAATTGTAAATCCAACAGGTGATTGTTTCATTGGATTCTGCTGCAGGTTGTTTAAATCATTGGCCAATTGGGGCCAAGTTGTGTTGGGACTCTAGAGAGAGTCACAAGTTTTCATTATTATCTTTTTAGCCTTCTGTAAGTATCCTTTCTGTATTCTTTAGTATAGCTCAGTTTAGTATTCTTTAATATATTATAGTATCATAAAATAATAAATTAGCCTTCTGCGGACATGGAGTCAGATTCATCATTCCTTCCTTGGTCTGGGGGAAACACAAATACAATACCCCACCAGTGCTGCCCTGGAGTAAACAAGTGGCAATATCAGTGTGTTGAAAGGCAGAAGAAGCAGATAAAAGTTTTCAGATCATGAACCAAACTTTCACACTGCACTTCCCTTTTGACTCTGTCCAGCTCCTGTGTCTGTTTGCTGGTGCCATAACCTCACCTGCATCTGGCACCCACTCCTCACCCTTCCCCTCTTCTGTCATCCCCTTTGCATGATCCAATCTCATCCCACCCCAGTCTGAGCCTGCATGCAATGCTACTTCATTGCTACCCACCTCTAATACTATCACCACCTAATCCATTCTTTTTGTGTCTCTAATATTAGCCAGAGTCTTTGTTTCTCTCCTTACCCCAGAACAATTTTATCCGCAGTTTCGATAAGCTGCTGAATCATAGACTCTGAACTAAAATGTAAAATCTCTAGAATGCTCTGGTCTGGCTATTCTTGATAATGAGTGGAAATGAGATTGTGTTCAGCATTTGGTGTTTCACTCTGCTCCTGAGATAGCACCAGTTATTTCTGAGTTTGCATTGTAAAGCTCTTTTTTTATTTTGCTTTGGATTTAACATTTCATAACATTTACTGAGGAGACTTTCTTCCCCTGCAGTTCTGAGGATTTAATCATGAACGTTCACTGCTGTCATTACTGGCTTTGCAGGCTGAAAAGCAGGAAATGCTCTGCATAGCTGACCTTCCTTTATGATATTAGCAGTGATTTGTGGCAGATATTTCTTGTCTGCTGCATTTCAGACCCTGTTTTACAGTAGCACTGCTAACAGCACTTTCTGTAAGTCATGGCCCTGGAGTTTCCATTGGCTTCGTGCCACTGGAGCTTACACTGGCAGCCAACAGGTTGCAACAAAGCAGAGCTGATGGGATCTGTGGAAAGTTAAACAACCCAAAAGGCTCATTCTGCTTTAGCCAGCAAGGCTTGCATGCTTATAAGCTGGTATTAATCCTCAGAGAGGCATAGCTGTACCTCTGAGGTGTAGCTGTAGTGATTTACAGCAGCAATGCCCAAGCAGCCACAAGGAAAGATAGCAGTCTGCACTTTATAAGGTGCAGCAAGAGAAGGAAATCAGCATCCCATTTGATTTCTGTGCTGGATCCTGCTGATTGCTGACTCATTCTCCTGTCTCCATGCTCCTGCCACTGCAGATTGCTGCCAGCAGCAGCACCCTGACTGATGCTTGAGGCACTGAACACAAAAAGCATCTGCACCATGAGGTGGCATCATTAATTTCTACGTAGTCTAACACACATTTGACCAGAGCTGCTTTGCTGAAACACCATTTTTTATGAAGTTTTGGTTTAGGGAAGACTCTGGCTCACTGTTGCTGGGGTGAAACTCTGAGCTGAAACTCTGAACATCACTCTGAGCTGTATTCACAGCTCCAGTTTCAGTATCTGGGCTATCTGCACAGTGCCTGGGGAGAAAGCCTGATTTCTGAGAATGTTTCACATAATCCAGGCTGAAACACTGAAACACAGAGACTCTCTAAGCTAGTCAAGAGGAAATACCAAGAAGAGAGGGGAGTATTAAATTTTGTGTCTCTTTGGAGCTTAAAGCTAGTGGAGTTATTTCTCTGCTCAAGTGTTCATTGCAAACATGAGTCCTCTCCCTAATTTTTGTCTAAAGCAGGAGAGCTTTTCTTAGATACTTAACATATTCAAGTAAGAACCAAGAACCTGGATTCAAATATCTCTTCTACTTGAAGCAACTTAAACTTTCATCTTTTATATGAGCTTGGTGAGTAATGCAGTACTGATGGAATGTATCCTGCTTCCAAATACAAAAGATGGTTGGGCAGTAAAACCTGCATCTTCCTTGTGAGTGCTGTGATCATGGCAAAAAGCACCACCCTCCTTTTCCTTCTCCCCGCCACAATAAATATTTCATTACCTCCCACAGATAGTAAGAGATTCAGCAGCAGAGCTGAAAAGCTCCAGCCCAGAAGATCCTGTAATTTGGGTCTTAGGGGAGTTTTTTGTGGTGTGTATCCACATCTCCTCAGGCAGAGAATGTGCTGAGCCAGGACACCTTATAAAGCAGACAGCTTCTCAAACACACAAGTCACAGAGCAAAATATGTTCCCCATCTGCTTCCTGAATATATGGAAAAAACTGAAATGTGCAACATGGGGCTTGAGAGGGGCCTTTGCACTCATATGGTTTTGTGAGTAGTAAGACAAGCCTCAACATTTTGTTTGAAATATGAACTAGGAAGTAAGAAGCTCTGTTTTTTAAGGTAGATACAGTGATACAAGCATTTAAGAAGCCTCACAGGGGAAGCTCAGGCACACAAGGAATTCAGATATCTGCAAAGCTGCATGTGCAGAATTTAAATTTCAGCCAGTTAAATGTAAATCTGTGAAGGATCCGCTCAGCATCCAAGTGCTCCTGTGAATGGGAGCTCAGGCAGATGGATGAAGGCAACAAGGGAGCTCTGGGCCACAAGGACAACTGAAAGGTGCCCTAAAGTTCCTTCCAGTTCCAACTCATGGCACTGTGTTGTCATACAAGGTCCATCCTGGCTTCTCTGAGGCTTGGTGGGATTCTGACATCCAAATTGTTGCTGCAGGAAGCTGCAAGCTCAGCTGAAAGGCCAGCAGTAGTCATTATGGACTATGGGGCTCAAATGCCAGTAGCCTAGTTTAAAAAGATATTTTCTTTTCCTAGGAGCTTGTGCACAGCTGTTGTTTCCCCTCTCTTTGTTCTCCTTGTTAAGAGGGTATTTCTTTTCCTCTTTCTCTCTTTGGCAGATGGCAGTGGTGCTGTGTGAGCTCCTGCACTGTCAGAGCAGCCCTTTACAATTTGGGCAGAGGAATGGATCTGTTCTCAGTGTCTGCCCCAGCTCCACCATCAGTTCCTTCAGGGTGTGAGTCACTCTGGGTGCATGTCTCCATTTCTCCATCCCCGTGGTGGGCAGGACAGCAGTGTCTGTGTCAGGCACGTTGTTCCACACTGTTGGCAGGCAGATCTGCAGTGCCCATGGCACAGGGCAGGGCTCTGGCTGCAGAGCAGAGACTCTTGCTCAGAGGAACTTTCCATGTGCACTCTGTTTTCCTATTGAAACATCTTTAAAAAAATAATCTGTCTGTTTGACAGAAGATTTGCAAGGGACACTCACAGTGACTGGGGAGTCAGGGCAGACTGGAATCCTGCCTTCCCACCAGAGCTAGAGCTGGTAGCATGAGCTGGTATTCTCCAGTGAAACAGAGATTATTTTCCTTGGGAGACCCACAGGCTCCTGATCACCCATTGCCTTGCTTCCCCTTCCAGTCACTTTTTAGATTATGTTATTTCACACCACGAGATACTAAAAAGAACACAAGGGACACCCCACTTGATACACTGGTCACTCCAGAGCATCTCCTGAGAAATTCAGGATTTCTATGTATCCAGCTGGCTGAAATTGTTTTTCCACCATGATGGCATCTGTGATGGGAAGAAAGCTTTGGAGTACCACTACAAGCCCTGCTCTCACCCTTCCTGTGCTGCAAAGTGCAGCTGACAGCTCCCTGTTGGCTCCTCACGCACTCCTTTCCACCCTGCCCTATTTCAAGGTTTTTCCAAAGGACTGTGTGGGAACAGCAGTCACTGACAGCATCAGGATGCAGGACTCAAATGGAATATTTGCTAGTTAGTATCTGGTCATTGCAGTTACAGAAATGTCCATTTTCACCTCAAAAAGCCTGCCAGGGGCAGCAGTCACACCTTCCCTGGGCCTGAGAGGTCTCACAGGTACTGGGAGCACCAGAGGACCTGCAGCCCCAACACCTGAATTTGTGAGACTTGGTAAAACACAAATATTCACCTTACATAACTGTGACACTGAAGTCTAGCACTACACTGATTTAAAACCCAAATATTGCCCAGGCACCAGCCCTGAGCCTCCTGGCTGCAGCAGCATGGCACCCTCTCCTTCTGGGTGCATCTTCAGGATGAATTCTGCACTCTAAACCTCCCCTGTTCATACTTCCAAAGCAATGTAGCCATGGTTAATATTTATAAATAGCAAGGATTTCTACCCTACTTCAGCATTCATTATAGTTGCAGTGATTCAAACCTCCAGCATAGACAGGAACTGCCTTGAGCTGAAATTGAGCAAGTATCTAATAAAATATAGTCATGAGATGAATAGGAGTTATACAGTTGAAGTGCCTTGAGGATGCTTGAAAGATTTATTTCCTGGCTTCCTCTGGAGGGTTTTTTAGTAGGGAGGCTTGGACTCTGTGTGTGTGTGTATATATATCCATATAAGAGAGAAAAATATTTTAAAGTTTTAAGGAGGGGAGGAAGGGACATTTTCAGTTCTTGAGGAGGTGCTACAGAGAAAGCATTCTTTATTTTCTGTGGGCCTCCTGTATTTACAGCTGCTGAATTTCCTGTAATAAAACAGATGTGAGTGCATCATTCACAGTCTTACAGGGAAATTTGGGGTACATGGAGGGAGGCACTCAAAGCTGTAGTGCCTGAAGACTGCACTGCTGTGTGGGATGTGGGTAGAGATTGTTTGAGCTCAGATGAGGAAGAGGCTGCTGGAGAGGAGGATTCTGTAGCCAGACTCAGATTAGGGAGAAATAAATAACAATTAAAAAAATATATTATGTAACTTCAGAGCAACTTCTCCAGGGCCTGGAAAAGGAGAGCTCAGTAATAATTTCATACTCTCATGTCCCTTTGATCTATATGTCTGTTTTACCACACACCTCTTCTGTCTCAGCTGCAACTCCTCCATTGCTCCCAGGGTCCTTGCTCCAGGGCTGGAAGTAGGGGGAAATCAGGCAAGGGAATTCCTGGGACTCTTCTCCTCAGCCTTTCTAAGCTGCATACATAAATCAGTGACAATTAAAAAACAGAGGAAGTGTCCCATTGCTGCCAGCCAGAAGAGAGAGCCATTCCAAAGGGGTCTCTCTAGAACATGGCTCTGATTCTGGTTTAGGGGGGATGCAGCCTGTCTGACCTCCTTAATCCTCTCTTATCAGCTGTTGTTACCTTAAATGTAAGAAATTACATTATACAGCACCTCAGAAGTTTCCATCCACACTCCAAATAACACTGTAAAGATGTTCCTTTGTCACCCCACAGGATTTTAGGTTCTGGCACAATTTTCTTTCTTTTCTCAAGCCTGTAGTGTGCCTCCCTTGGTTACCTGACTTTGAAACACCTTGTTCCCAGACCATGCTGACATTAAGATCATCCTGTGACCAAATATTCCAGGGGTCCGAGGATGAGGGAAGAGACGAGGATCTGACTCCATGTTTCAGAAGGCTTGATTTATTATTTTCTGATATATATTAAAACTATACTAAAAGAATAGAAGAGAGGATTTCATCAGAAGGCTAGCTAAGAATAGCAAAAGAAAGAATGATAACAAAAGCTTGTGGCTCCGATAGAGAGTCTAAGCCAGCTGACTGTGATTGGCCATTAATTAGAAACAACCAACATGAGACCAATCACAGATGCACCTGTTGCATTCCACAGCAGCAGATAATCATTGCTTAGATTTTTTTTCCTGAGGCCTCTCAGATTCTCAGGAGAAAAAATCCTAAGGAAAGGATTTTTCATAAAAGATGTCTGTGACATCTTTTATGAAAAGATGATACACATCACCTCAGAGCTGGGGAAGCTGGTGGCTGAATCTACCTCCTTAAAGAACAAATCCTATCTTAAATGACCTGAATAAAGAACAAATAAGCCTTTCTCTTTCTCTCTCCCCCTCTCTAGGGAAGACAGAGCTCAGTTTCCTCCAGCTCTGTAATTTCTGGACAGTCACAGGAGTGAGCCCACACCTAAATTTAAGCCTGCATTCAGACCCACCCCTCATATGCCATGGTAACAGCAGTGTTCATAGAGAGAGCTGCTGAGCCACCCTCCACTTGAATTGCCCCTTTTGTCATCCCCCTGGCATGTAAAATACTGTCCTGCATTCATGTGCTGTTCATGTGGGAGTAACCTGGGGCAGTCTGAGCATAGGAAAATCTGTGCATGTAGGAAAAGAAGTGGAACTGCCTTGAGCAAGACAACCTCATTTGACCCTCCTTCTTCCTTTACAGTTGGTGTTTCAGCTGGCACAGGCAGGAATGAGGGGACTGAGGCTAAGGCCAGATGTTGGCATCAGGCACACAGGAGTTTAACAGGTTTTCTCCATGCCTTCCTGCCAGTGCACATTAACCCTGAGCCACAGTGCCCTCTGTCATTCCAGCTCTTGATCCTTTGCCTTAATCCTTCTATTTATACCTTCTGAGCTGCAGTCTCCTTTCTTACGTGCCAGCGTAATTCATGGATGCCTGTGGATTTGTTACTGGCTTACTCTCACCCATAAAAAGCAGAGAATTAGACCCATCACTTCTAGGTACTAAATGGAGTATCCCCTACCCCTTGGTTTTGTAAATACTCCTTGTATTCCTATTTTTTATCAGTATGTTCCAACATATCAGCCTGCTGTTATTTTGGTGCCGTATTCCCAAAATGCACCCCATGATTCCGAAGCTGTGTCAGGGACAGCAAATACCTGCAGCTTCCTCCATGCTGACTCAGCCTGGGATAGACCCTCCCAGAGTTGAGTTCCTTGGCACCAACATCAGCCAGGAGATGTCTATCAGTAGCCTTTTATTTTTCTCAGCTTCAGCCTTTATTTTTCTCAGCTGAATGTGGAGGCATTCAGCCTGGCTGATGTAGCCTGTCCTTAGGGTTGTTCAGTGTTCCTCAAAGTTCCATTGAGGAGAGCCAGTTAAAGATTTGGACCTTCCTGTCATCCATAGTGGCCAAATGGAGGAAAATGCCAGGAGCTGTCTTGCCTAGAACTGAAATCTAAAGGCAGCATGGTATGTTCTTAATAAAGGAGTGATTATATGAATCACAGTAGCAAAATGTTCTTGCAGAGCTCATGCCCCACTCCCTGACTGCAGTGTCTGAGGGCAGCTGTCCATCATTCCAGGGGAGGGATTGGCCTGGGACAGGGGTTAGTGAGTGTGCAGCCCCCTGTGTCACAGAGGAGTAGCTACAATTCCAGAGTCCCTTTTAATGAAGCTTCTTGTGGCTGTTTATTGGACGAAAATAAATTCCAACTGGCCCATATAACAAATGAAACTCAACTGCAAAAATGTAATGATATTTATTCACCCAGCTGCCAGCAAACTCACATGCACTATGAGTCATTCCAGATGTGGATAAAAACAAAGTCTGTCTGTGAAAGTAAGTTTCCTGATCCCGAGGAGACTTGGTTTGGGAGAGGAGCTGTGCGCTGACTTCAGCTCCACTCAGAAGAACAGGCAGGTTCTTCTGCAAAGGGGGAGGGGGAGAGGAAAAGCCATCACTTATTCCTGAAAAGAAAGGAGCTGGGAAAATAAAAAAAAAGCTACTGTACAGCTAGACATACGTATTTTAAAGAGAAGGATGCCTTGGAAGACTCTGGTGCTGCTGCTGTTCTATTGCAGTGCTTATGCCACTGTGACCCACAGATGGAGCAGAGGTAAGATTTCAACCTGAAAAACTATTTAAGGGAAAAATTTCAGTTGTAGATTTGGTCTCAAATTATGTTGCATTATACATCTATGTAGATAGATATATATTATATATATATATATATATATATATATGTATATATATACAATCATAATTTTTCCCTCCAACTCTGGATTTTTTTTTCTCCGCTAAACAGGTCAGCTAAAAATATATAGATAAATAAAAAATACACATGAAAAGTGCAAAAAGGTAAAATGATATATGTATTCTGTTATTAAAAAAATTATATAAAATAGCCCAAGAACCAGAGTTACATTCTTGCACTTTTTCCCTTCTTCTTTCTCATTTTTCTTCTGCATTAACAAAAAAAAATATAGCTTATGAAACCTTAAAGTGAAAGCCTGTGCAGTCCCAGGTGGCATAATCTGCTCTGGCAGGAAGATACCTGGCAATAGTAAAGCAAAGAATGCCTGGATTGTGCAAGGTGCCTGGGAATGCTGCTGCCCTACCCTGGCAGGGGAGCACAGGTGACACAGAGGAGGTGACCTGGTGTCTTATCAGGCTTCAGCTGCCAATCTGACAATACACAGCTGTGACATATTTGTAATGTTTTTAAAGTGTGGCAGCAGCCTATGGAATGTTTGGGGACTGCTGGATGGCACAGGAGATGCTTGCTTCAAAGCATCCTGCTGGTGATGATGTCCTTTCCCTTTTTTGGTTTTATTCTCTCCTCTGGTATTTGGCAATGGTTCAGGAGCTGCTGGAAGTGGAGAAAGGAAACACCTCCCAAAAGATTTCTTTGGTTCTGATATTGAGATTCACAGACATTTAAAGGAACCGGAGCCTGCTAAAAAAATAGAGCATTTAAATGCCTTCCTCCCTATTCCAGTCTCCTCATTATAGCTGGTACCAGTCCAGTCTGACATTTGGGTTTGGTTTTGATTTTGTAGTAGAGGGAATGGTTGAGGGAATTAATGAAGAGCTAAACAATCCAGCTCAGGCTGCTTAATTTTTCCTTACAGTGCTTAATTATTCCTTTCAAAAATCCCTGTTAGTGGGAGCTCACTGGCAGGGCTTTGGCCTGGGGCTCGCCATGGTAAAAGTTCTTTGCACAACTTTTTCATTAGACTCTTGGCTGATATTGCATGAGTCATTGTACCTGCATGTACCTCACTTTTCTC
Organism: Ammospiza caudacuta; assembly: GCF_027887145.1. Taxonomy (NCBI): domain Eukaryota; kingdom Metazoa; phylum Chordata; class Aves; order Passeriformes; family Passerellidae; genus Ammospiza; species Ammospiza caudacuta. Next base: position 12,481,693 of record NC_080597.1, on the reverse strand, counting down.
TTCTGGTATAAGACTGGAAATAGCACCAATATTTGTCATAAGATCCTGTAATTCTGTAGGTAAGAATTTGTTGTTCCAGGGGTGACACAAAAATATGAGAAAATCAGAACTAGATCTGTATATACTAATAAAAAAAACCCACAGCCCCACCCTTTGGAAGAATGATGTCACATTGCCTAAAAAATGGAAAAAAAATTAAGAAAAAGGAGTTCAATTTCATGTAATAATCACTATTCAGTTTTATATCCTTCACTTTTGCTTACACACTCATTTTAATTAAACAACATCACAACCCTAAAAGGAATTCATGCAACTATTAAAGTTCAGTTTTAATCACCATGAATATTTAAAGAAAAACATCAGAACTCTATATTGTGCCTTTTGAGAAAGCAGATTTTTTTTTTTCAAGCTGGAAGCTCTAGCACTTATTTTTGGAGGCTTCAGAGGGAAGAGAAGATTCATTCCCTGTTGTGATAAGGAGTTCAGTTGTCACAAATAGTGTATGCAAGCATTTTCTGAGGAGGAAACCAGGTTTCTTTTCCACATCTGCTGGGACAATTCTGCTCTAAAGTTGTATTAGAGGCACAACTCCTTCAGCAGTAACTGAACCTTCACTCCCTTGACCTGTGTGTCAACCCAACCAAATCTGCAGTACCTTGAGAGGGTCCAAGCACTGTCTTAATTTTTGAATTGCTTAGAAACCTAGGATAAAATTTGAGTACTGAGCAATGACACATTCTTCTGCCTACTCAGAGCTCTTCCCTCCCTCCGCAAATGACAACTGAGCCTTGTTTAGGTTAAACTTCAGTCATTTAAGCCTTATCCGAGTCCTGGTTTGAGTTTTGCAGTGAACACCCAAAGACAGATCAGCATCTGGTGTGAGGGAAATGAAAGACAGATCTGTGTGTCATCTCCATGTTGACTTGTCATCCAGATTGTTTACAAACAGCGGGGCAAAGGCCTTGCTTTAATTGCCAGCAGTTGTGGTCTGCAGCAGAAATGAGCAGTCAATATTGTACACAGCAATGTCTGGCTCTGGCCATTTTTCCATGGGAAGCACTGGGGCAGCCTGGGATCCCCAGCCCTTGTAACCAATCATTCAAGCTTTGGCTCAAGAAGAGCTCAGGCATGAGAAAAGATGAACACACTTGTGCTGACTGCGAACTCCTTTTTCCCTTTGATTGGAAGCATCAATGAGTGGGGAAAAAAATAAAAAAAAAAGAAAAAAAAGAAAAACATTTCTGGCAGGAAAACATAGGGCTTTATTCATTCCTTTTTCTTTTTAAACTGCCTCAGCCTTTTGCATTGAAAATCTCACACACACTTCTCAATTGAGCCTGCCTCAACTGAGCTGTGGGTACAGGTCCAGAAGTCACAGGCAAAACTTACTCCCTAGGATGGGTGTGTTTAAAATAACAAAGAAAAGATACTGAATGATGATGAAATAATTTTCTTGTCATCACCTCAAGTTTCCTTGAGCCTTTTGTAGGCTCAGCTGCATGGAAGTATCCTCTCAGATTTTGTGGACCTTCTGTCTAGGGAAAAAAGGTAAAGAAAAAAGGTAATTACAAGTCTCTACTGACTAAGTATTATTCCCTATGCAATGGCAGAGGTGAGATTATATAAATTCTTCAGCTTCCAAATAAGAATTCCAGATTTAAAGAGATGTTTCTTCTGAAGAAACCAAGGAACAAATCCTGGGTTTTAACAACAAAAATAAGCAAAAAACCCCTTCCATGAAGCCATGGCAACCTGTGTCACTGCTTGCTGGTTGCTTCCATCAAACTTTGAGAAGTACCAATCCACTGGAGAGCAGAAGCCAGCCTTATGAGCCTTACAAGAGTTGTCTGTTCCCTGAGGAGAAACCCTAAGGCAATCCTTACTGGCACATCTCAGCTGGCAGGAGTTTATTTGCTGTAAAGGCTGCCTGATTCTAATAAATGGAACACACAAACAGTAGCATCCTTGCTGTGTGTTTGCTCAGGGTGGGAAGATGCAGATTTACTATGGTTGTGGCTTTTGGACAGTGCAGGAGCAGCAGCAAGGGTGAGTTCACCCCTCAGTGGAGGCTGGAAAAGGAAATGTTAAAATAAAACATAAAATAAGAAGGTAGAATGCTTTTCACCCATCACTGTCAAAAGGATATATCAGCACCACAGAGGTCTCATGCTTTTGGGGAGTTTTTGTGCTGTTCCTTCCAGACCTCAAAAGCATCACTACAGTCCCATCAGATCTCTCTGGTCCATGTGCATTATTTTCTACCCAGTCTCTAGTGGCTGGTGAGAGTGAAATGGCTGTTGGAGAGCACCAGGGGAACAGTCTGCTCTCCTTAAAGCTTTTTTGCAGAAGGAATTGCTTGAAAGAGCAGAAAGTCCATCCTCTTTAATTTCCCCGCAACATTGCAGGCTCTCAATATTTGGTGTGGTGGGAGCTGTTTTTGGGTTTGGTGATGGAGCAGCTGCTGCCTGAGCAACTTTGGCCTGGCACTTCTGCTCATGGGCTTAGCCTGAGCAGGCTGGCAGCTCTGCAGGGCCAGGAGAGGGGAGACTGTGTAGAAGAGAGACTGGCTGATGCTTATTGTATTTGTGTTCCCCCCAGACGAAGGAAGGAATGATGAATCTGACTCCACGTTCTCAGAAGGATAATTTATTATTTTATGGTACTATATTATATAAAAGAATACTATACTAAACTATACTAGAGAATACAGAAAGGATACTTAGAGAAGGCTAACAAGATAATAATGAAAACTTGTCACCTCTTCCAGAGTCCTGACACAGCTTGGCCCCAATTGGCCATTAAGTGAAAACAACTCACACCAGAATCCAATGAAACAATCACCTGTGGGTAAACAATCTCCAAACACATTCCAGACAAGCAAAACAGAGGAGAAACAAATGAGATAATTATTTTTTTCCTTTTTCTCTGAGGCTTTTTAGCTTCCCAGGAGAAAAATCCTGGATGAAGGGATTCTTCCAGACAATGTGAATGCCACAGTTGCTAGAAATCCAGCCAATACTTTTGTAAGGAAGCACTGCTTGATATGTTCTAATCTCTGTGCTGATTTGGTTGCTGCTGATCTCTGCTGTGTGTGCAAAGATTGAGTGCCTCAGAAATTAGAGCATGCCCTTTATCCCCACTCCTTTTCTTCCTATTTCCCTCTCTTCCCTGCTGCATCTCATATTGCATCCCTACAGCCAGGCACTCCCTGCTTGAGCAGCTTCTGGGATGCCACCACTGACAGCAACTCTTGGGTGACTTTTTTGGCTTGGAGAGCATGAGCAAGGGGAATGTGGCCCAAACACAGCCTGTAATTGCAACAAAAATGGTCAAACACATACACATTTAGGTACCCAGTGGTCCTTCAGTAAACCAAGTTATGGTCAGTGTTATTGGATATGTGACAAGGTTACATCAGCCAGTCCAGCGACCAGAAATTTTTAGATTGTAATGTCTATCCAACTTCTTTTAATTTCTATAAATTTCTATAAAGACTTTGTTATCCAATTCTTAAAATATGCAGTGCAAATGAAAGAGATGAAATGCTAAGGAACAGCACCAACTCTGTCTAAGCCTAGCTGTGAAAAGTATGTTATTTCTTATGAAGAAAATGCAATATTTCCCTTTCCTTTGGCTCTCGTGATCACTTGGAAAACTGCCTCAATTGCCCCAGTTTCCCTGCTTGTTGGGTCCATGCCAACAACCTCATTGGAGCTGCAAAAGGTGATTGATCTCCTGCAGGGGTTTTCCCCACCTACCCTGAGCCCATTCCATGAGTCTGATCAGTTCCTGGGAATGCATGTTTGTGGGCTGGAGTCCCCTGATGAAAATTATTTCTGCACCAAATATTGCAACTCTGTCTGTGAGGAAACGAAGTCATCTCCTAAAGAAGGTCTGGGGAGGATTTTTACTAGTTTTTACTTTCAGGTTTTACTTTTTGCTTTAGTTTTTACTTTTTTTTACTAGTTTTAAGTTTTTCAGTTTTTTTGCACTAGTTGTTAGTAAAGCTGCTAGGTGTTGCAAAGGTAGCTGGACTATCACAGTCTCTGAATGGATTTTAACCGTGGTAGGATAAATATCCAGTTAGGCAGGGCTGTGACTGTAATCAAAATCCATTCTAGCATGCCCTGATTCCCCAAATGCTCCTTTAGGGCCAGACTTAATTAATTTAGGCTGCATGGAGGATCATCCCTGAATCAGAATTCACAGTGGCAACCTGAAAGACATGTAAAGGATGCTTAAAAAAAAAAAAAATTAAAGTTTCCAAGCTCTTCTGGGGGAAAGATGCTCTGATGAGACCAGAGGGAAGATAGATTATGGAAGTTTTCACATTTTAGTTTAGATCACAGAAGGATTTTGTACTCTTTAAAAGCAGTCATGCTGTTAGGAAGGAAGGATCTAAGTGATTCTGAGACTTTATTCACCACAGGAAGCAGCCAAAAATGGCTAAAGCTTACTGCTCACACAGTAAAAGTTAAAAAGAGACAGGAACTAGACAATTTTGAGGAAACCTGAGTAAACAACAAGAGGAAGACACAAGAAGTAAAGCTGTTTTCTCTTTGATATGTCCTAGACCTAATGAGATCAGTTTGCTGAAAGTGGCACCTGTAGAATCTTCTTGGTGATCCCAGTTCCATCCCAGGACTGAGGGCTGGTAAATCATACATTTGCTGCCACTTTGGTCATCTTTCTCAGAATTCCTGCATGCTGTAGTGTCACATCTGTATGCCCCATTTCCAGGGGTGGAGCTGTCCTGGGATCTGAGTCTGCACGAATTCCTCCTGCCCCAGCAAAGCCCATCTGGGAAACACCTCCTGCCCTTTAAGCTCATCCTTCCACTTTCACCTGGAAATATCTCCCTCCACCTCACCCCTAACAACCATCTCACTGCCCTTAGTGCCTCTGGGCCAGCCAGTGTTCTCTTCCAGAGGAGAGGCAGCTCTGTGGTGAATGAAAGAGCTCATAAAAAGAGTGTAAAATACTGTGAGACCTCTCCTGGTTACCTTAAATGCTGGGCTCACACTCCTCAATGGTACCTGGCTGTTTTAGTAAATTCTTTGAGCTTCATAAGCTTTTGGAGGTCTATAACACACCTAAGATAGCTTAGCTACTTTTGGGGGCATAAAAATCAGCAGGATGACTTCTGTTGCAGTGCTGGAAACAAAAAGGTTTAATAAAAGGCAAAATAACACGCAGAAAAACTGAGTTAGGTGTAAGAGGTTTCTCGTAAAACACTTTACAAAAGCAATTTATTTCTTTGTTCTCTTCTTTTTCTATTAAATTGCCTAGGTGAGGCTTTTGGGCTTTTGTCTAATTAGCTATCCTTAAGTTTGGGGTGAAATCTTCTGAGTCTTATAAAGTGTTTTCGTTTAATCAAGGAAAGAAACTTTTAGGCTTCTTTCCTTTTAGGGGGACAAAGAATAGTTTTGTCACTCCATCAGCAAAAAACACACTCCTACACCTGGCATTATGCAAACACACAGAATAAAAAGAATCTGAGTAAACAACCTGAGTCCTTCTCCAGAGAACTTTCAGTGTAATTAAAGAGAGGAAATATTAGCATCCTTTTTTGTTGTGAGGCACAGAGTCATTAAATGCCTTGCCCCAGATCTCTTCAGGATGGCTGCGTGTGTGTTTAGTCCTGTGTATTGTTAATAGCTGTGGTTATTTTATTTTTTAATTCTGTTTCTGAAGCACAAAGTGCTTTTACTTGTTTTCCTGGGGTGGATCGTGCCAAATTCAGCAGGAGTGCAATGACTTCTCAGACAGAAAGGAATCCTGTCAGAAGCACTGAATGGTACAATCTAATTGAAAGGGAAGCCAGCAGGCCTTAATGAACATCACCAGGCTGCAGAGGCTCTGATTATTCAGCTGGTGACAGGCAAGATGTAAATTGCTGAGCTAAAGAAGTGAGTGGGGCAGCAATTAACTCTGCAGCAGTGCCTGTGCCCGGGTTCAAGGCAGGGCAGGACCCACGGGGCAAGCCCAGGAGGAGGAACTGGTGATTGCCCACAGGCACAGGGCTCTGTGAATGTCCTGCAGCCCAGGGCTCTGCTGAGGGAAACTGAGTCCATCCAGGATGCAGAGAAGCCAGCTGGGTACATGGACCTGGCAGCAGCAAAACAGGGAGCTCCGGGAGTGTCGTGGTTTGAAGGGCACAAACCTGGCCCTTGTGTTAACTTCAAAAGCACTTCAGCGTGCAAACCAGCATGACAAAGTCAACAGTAGTTTTTCTGCTCTCAGGAGTGAGGTCACAATTCATTATTTGATATTTTGTCTCCTTGCTTTTTAAAAATTTTCCAGCCCAAAGCAGGCATTTGTTATTTAAAGGGTTTATCAGCAAAATGCCACTGGCATGGGTGAAGGTGATGCAGGGTCCGCTGTACAGAGAGCAGGTGCTGCAAAGCAGAGGGGGAAATGTATCAAAGCATTATTGCATTTATGGGGTGCCCTGATGAAGGAAGGAACGATGAATCTGACTCCATGTTCTCTGAAGGCTAATTTATTATTTTGTGATACTATATTATATTAAAGGTCACAATATTAAAGTACACTAAAGGATACAGAAAGGATACTTAGAGAATGCTAAAAAATAATAATGAAACCTCGTGACTCTCTTCAAAATCCCGACACAGCTTGGCACTGATTAGCCAATGAGTGAAAACAACCCACATCAGCAACCAATGAAACAACCACCTGTTGGATAAACAATTTCCAAACACGGTCCACATGAGCACAACACAGGAGAAGCAAATGAGATAATTATTGTTTTCATTTTTCTCTGAGGCTTCTCAGCTTCTCAGGAGAAAAATCCTCGGCGAAGGGATTTTTCAGAGAATGTGAATGCCACAGAGCATCATTAAAATAATAAAAAAAAAAAGGCAGCTTGAGAATAAGCAGCAAATGACACTTGTTATTTAACACAAACCAAAAAGCCCTAAGGGCACTGTTATCCCTGGGGTTTTCCCTCTAACTGGAAGGGAAGAAAGTCAGTGCAGGGATCCTATATGTCTCTGTTGTGCCTCTCTCTCATTAGACCCAAATTCTGTTTAATTTGAGAGTTGCGATGGCAGCTTTACAATATATCCCCTACAGCATGCTTGCTCATCCAGATACATTAAACCAGCCCCAATCTGCAGCACAGACTGTGGTGTTGCCAGGCCCAGTCCTCAGCCAGTAGCCCCCTTCGCCCTCCCTGAGGTGCTCAGGCTGCAGCAATAACCTGTGTGCCCTTCTCTCCTGTCCCAGGGCTTGTTACAGCACAGGCTCAGAGCCGGGCTGGAGGCTGAGAGTGGGAGGAGGAGAGAAGCAAAGTTAAAAAAGCTCCACTACTCCCAGTTTCCACAAGCATTCCTTTCCTCTGGTGAAAGCATATGTGAGGCCTTTCCTGGCCCAGTTTGCTGGTTGGGTTTGGCAGCCCCCCCCAGTTCCCCTGAGAGCAGCCTGCATACCACTGGGCCTCTGGAAATTCCTCCCTGGCCACAGGGAATCCAGGTCAGCAGCCAGGGGCCAGGCTCCAAACCACTGAGTGTCCCTCTGCTCAGGAGGAGCCAGGTGGGTAGCTGAAAAAAAGATGCTGAGAAAGGGAAAAATAAGTTGTTGAGTGCTCGGAGGTTATTTGGGAGGAAATGGGACAGTGGAAGGACAATGCTGTGATTCAGTCTCACCTTGGTGACCCAAACTCATGGGAGCTTCTGTGGCACCTGCCTGACACAGGGGAAGCAAAACACTTCAGAGTGGTTCTGCCTAATTGTAAAGAGAGCAAGAAATGGATGTGGATATCTGCTGCAAGCCAGAACATTGGGATTTAATCATCTCCATCCATTTGGCAGGTGGTGGTGTGCCACAAAAATGACCTTGATGCTTCTGATCTCTGTCTTGGGAAGAGCAGGGGCTTTCCAATCTGGCAGAGATTGTTTGAGCCACAGAGAGGGAAACAGAGGCAAAGGCAAAGGACAGATATGCTGAGAAAGAAAAGGATGGAGGTAAAAATGAAAATGGTGGAAAGGAGAGGAAAAATGAAGGTAAAGGAAAGGTGCAAAGAGAGAGAAAATGTATGAATATGGATGGGAAATACTAAAGTGCACCACATCAAGATTAGAGTAGCATTGTCTCCTTTGTCAGCATGGCATGCATCCTCACTTGAACCCACACTTCAGCAGATGCCCATGTGCCACAGCTGGTCTCCATCTTACCCATCTGCCTCTCAGCCTCTTGGAATGGCTACTTTCCTTTGGGACTCTGCCTTTTTCTCATGTAAGCAGGACTCAAGTTTACTTCTAGTCCCCAACAGGCTCCCATCCTACCAGGATACTGAGAGCTTCCAGTCTGGGCAATTGACCTCTAGTCACAGTATGAAAATTAAAGTTACTGCTACTGAATCATCAGTGTGGCAGGATTTCTTCACTTTTTTTAACCCCTCCCTTTGATCTTCTACACTATGTAGGCAAAAAGACTCTTGCCACTGCCCAAGAAACAGCCTAGTTTTTTTCCACAGAAGCTGCAGGAATCTTGCAGTTTTACAGCATTTCCCATTAACATCAGTCATAAAAACAGCACCACAACTGCACAAGTCCTTGTAGCTCCCTATCAGTCCCTGGAGGGATGGATCAAGTTTTGAAAGCCCTCAGTTTTCTCCCTGGTTTTCATAATGCTCACAGCATTGACATTACTGTTTTGTTTATGCTTGACTCTGAAGAAACACAAAGTGTTTATTGAATTTATTTATTAAGCACAGATTTTATGTCTCAGAGTTCATGTTTAAAGCCCTCTTTTAAATAAAAGACATTTAAAACATGCTTCATTTTTTATTTATGTAATTATTCATGCCTTGGCACCGAACACACTCCATTTCCAGTTAAACACTATTTGTGGACCTCCTAATATAGTACAGCATGTGTTGAGTGAAACCATGTATTTTTCATAGTTGCAGCAACTTCTGTTTTCCTAGATTACCATGCCAATTTGGCAGAAAGTTTTGGAAGGTAATAGTCTAATGATAAAAAATGTATACACTACTTGTTCTGCTGCTTTCTACTGCCAGGTTTTTAATAAACAGAACTCAGAGGGATTGCCCTACCTTGACCTGTACTTAGCAAACATAAAGCTCAGCTGGGTCCTCACAAAGGAACAAGAACAGAAAAGTATCCAAAGATTTTTCCACACTGGGCTATCCCATATCAGGAATCAGATGCAATCAGCAAAAGTCAGATCTACCAGCCCCAGTTAGGCCCAAGTGGCAGGGGACACTGTGTGCCTGCCCTTTGGGCTCTCCAGCAGGAGAAGGTGATGGTGATGATGATGGTGATGATGATGTGGCTCTGTTGACACACAGAACGTCTGGGAAAAGCCAGGGTTAAATGGATGGGCATCACAGCATCTGATCTCTCCCTAAAACCATCCTGCTGTTCTGAGGGAAGCCAGCAGCCATTTGGCTGAGGCCTGGGCACTGCTGCATTGTGGGGATGGAGGGAATCCTGCAGGAAGGCAGAGAGCAGGATGGAGATGTTTAGCAGAGGGACTGAGAGAGATGGGGCAGTGACACAGGCTGGGCAGTAGAGCTGCCATGGTGCTGCATTTTCCATGTTCACAGCAGGGAAGTGCTGTGGGCTTCAGCTGATGAAGTCTTGTTTTGAAGAATGTGCCTGGTAAATACCTAAGTGTTAGGGATACCATAACAAATTGTGTTTCCCTAGAAAGATGCTCCTTTCCCAGCCAGAAGCTGTATTTTGGGAGCAGGCTGCTGGACACTTGCTGGGAATTTCTGGATGCTCTTCAAGCCCTGAATGACTAACTGCATGTGCCATAGCCCATCAATCCATCACCACCCAGTTCTGTCAGCCCCACTCCCTGCGTGTGCTGCTCACAGCCAGCGTGCTCCAGCCAAAGGGAATGCCAGAGCCGAAAAACATCTGCACAGATCCTCCAAAGGAACACAGAGGGACTCTGAAGTAAAATAGCACCATCAAGGCAAAGAGCTCAGTTTCTACATGCACAAATTCAGCAGTGTAACCAACTTGTCACGTGTCTTAAATAGTCCCTTTCTGTTTTCATGATCAAAGATGGAAATGTGTGTCATGCTGTCTTGGTTTGGAAAGACAGGAGTCTGCTAAGGAAGGCAGGAGCCTCCCCTGAAATGGAGAATGTAAACCCTCCCCACTCCTCCAAATTGCTATAGATTTTAAATTAGGGGGCTCTCAGGCAAAAAATATGGGAGCAGTAAATAACAGTTCTTTAATAGGGAAGAAAAAAACAAATGGATAAACAATGCAGTACACTAGAACAACACTGACAGAGTCAGAACGCAACCTGACACCCTGTGCGTCAGGGTGTTGGTAGCAGTCCAGTTGGAATTGTGGCTGCAGTCCTCCTGGAGTGTCAGGTGTGGTTCTGTTGGAGGAAGGGGAATCTGTAGAGAAGGATGTATCTCTGAAGATCCAGTGGAAGGAGAGGCAGCTGTTCCTCTGGGGAATCCAGTGGAGAAAGCTGTGCTGGTGTCTCAAAAACCTCTGGATTATATCTGGGTAGCAATGCTTGGCTCCTCCCTCTGGGCGGAGCATCTCACAGTGGGATGTTATAGTTCTTATCAGCCATGCAGTGACATTCAATAGTCTGTTATCAGCAGATGTCCCCTCCCAAGGGAGGAGAAATTGTGGTCACTCAGAGAGAGAGATAAGGCAAAATGCCCACTTGACAGAAGATAATCTGACATACAGATGGTAGTGGAATACATCTTGCAATCTGGAACACATGCCCAGCTGGCTTTTCACACCCTCTTGTGATGTTCCCGCAGGAGCTTTTCCCTCCTGGCTGAATTCGTGCTACCAGAGGATATATATGATAAATCCTCTGCTGGACCTGAGGCTGGAGCTCATCAGCCCCTGGATGTCTGCCTGCTGAGGTGGAAAAGGGTGCCAGTCCTTCCCACTGCAGTTCCAGCTGGGAGCAAACTGTGCCTTACTGAGCCCAGTGCATTTCCCTCTGGGTGCTTTTGCTGACAAATTAACACATGTATTATTCAGGCAAAGTTATAAATCACCTTCTGAGCGTTCCTTTCACAACAAACCAGTGGCTCATGGCAGCCTGTCTCTGTGACCCACCAAAGTGGTTAACAGCTACTAATCCAGGGAGCTCAGCCATGACAAGTTAGTTTTCGTTCTCCTTCATCCATCCTTAATCCTTGGCACTCAGAGGTCAAAGCAGAACTTGAAGATTAATGGGGCTAGCATTTGGAATTATAAATAAGGAGACAAGTAGTCCCTGCCTTATTTTGTGGCCATACTAAATGTCAGTCTACCCCTACAAATGACCTCCAGCATCTCTGACAATGATTACCCTAACTTGACAAAAGGAAACCATATAAAGATGATGTAAGATGGCTAACAATCACATATTCATAACCAGGTGGTGTCTGTAAGCTTAGGTGGGAGGTCACCATCACTAAAAAGCTGAGGAAGATCTGTCATGCAGATAGATCACATGCTGAAGTCCAGCTTTGGCAAGGAGTGATTCTGTAGGCCAAAGCAAGATGGACCAGAAGACTTTACCCCAGCAGGATGTAACCCACACACCAACAAAACCTTGCTAAGCAAGCTCATTTCATTATGCAAGCCTCAGAGTCTCTGAGCTAGCAAGGGGAAAGCCCAAATGCAGAAAACAACAGGATGAGATTTACAATGAGTATCACAGCATCTTAATTAAAGTGCTTCTCCACAATAACAATGCCTTCACACACAATCCTCACACACAGAGGAGTTAAACCAAGGAACTGACTCCCAGCTGGTTCCAGTCAGCAGCATGCTAAAGAGTTTTGTGGAAATCAGGCCTTCCTCCCTTTCTCTAAATTTATTCATCCTAAATTTAGAAGATGAGGTCATTTTTTCCTTAAACATTTACTTACATTATTTTCCCATAAGCCAAAATCTATTTTACAAGTTCAGATCAAATGGCTCCAGAGGAGGGTGTACATTAAGGAAGAAGAGCACTGAATCAAATACATCAAACACAAATAAAAATTGGCAGGGAGCCACTGGGAGATGGCACCTGTAGGGGCAGGGACTGAGAAAGGTTTTGAATTTCCATCAACTTCAGGCACAGCTGTCAGCATTTTGTGCCTTTGAGGTCTCTCTCCTGAGGAAACAGGATATTTGGGTTATTCTGTTGGCTGTAAGATTTCTGTAACCCTGACTCTACCGTTCTTGTCTCCTCTGTGATCCCACATCCCTCTGTGTCTCTCACAGCACAGGGCTCTCTGTGGCCTGGCTGCCAGCAGAGCAGCATCACAGGCTGCTGGTGCCAGCTCAGGTCACCTGAGGATCTCACCCAGTGTCCAGCAGCCTTAAACAATTTGCAACATTCCAGGTTTTAGCAAGGCTTTCTGTATTAAATGGTGAATCCAGTTTTCTGTCAGTCTCAGCTTTATTTCAGCAGATCTTGAAACCTGAAAGATCTCAAAATAGACAGGTTTTAGGAGAGTCTGGAGTAACAAGATTGGAAAAATGTCAGCTTTGTAAAATGGAAATCCCATGTGTGTATTTGTGCAATGGGGGATGCAGCACTAAACCCAACATGTTTTACATTCATCCTTTACATTTCCATGCTATGTTTATGGCAATATCACAAAGACTGTCTTGGCACAACATCACATCTGCACACATTGAAATGCCCTGATCAGATTTAGTGGAGGATTATATTTGAGCTTCACTAATATTTCAGTATTATTCCCACAGAGATGCAGACATGAACATAAGGGGCCCAGACATGCACACAGGTGTGCACTTGACAGAATAGATGTCTTCCCATGCTGATCCTCACTCACCTCTCCAGGAGAAACATGTGTTTGCCCTGACTCTCAGCAGGGATACAGCCCAGCTTTCCATCCTTCATGCTCTGCTTATGTAACAAAGCAGCTGTAGCAGTCCAGTTCAGAGACAAACCTGAATCCATCTTCAGGTCTTGAGTCCCTTTCTCAGACTTCTTACCTTTATTGACACTACTAGAAATCATACAATGATTTGAAAGGGCATTGCCTCCAAAAAATAATACATTTTTGTACAAAAAGGAACCAGTACCCCTTTTTTTGTTGTTTTCTTGGCAAGGCTGATCTATTCTCTCTCTCATCCAGCACATATTCATGTCATTAAGAAAACCCCAGCAGGTGCACTGACATTTGGAGCTCAATGAACAGCTGGAAAGGCAGCTGGGGTTTCCCTGCTTTTGAAGAGCAAGTGAAATCCCAGAGCTGAGGAAGCAGAAAACTGGTATTTATGTACTCACTTCCTAACCATTTATTTCAATTTGGATGGGAATCTGAAGAAAAAGGGAAGACATTTCTGGTTGTTTCCAATTGGAGTGAGAAGATATGGTCAATCTAATGGTTATTTCTCCTCAGTTCTGAGCTGTCATACTCATAATTAGTGAGGATGAGGAGTACCTTGTTGTTTCATATGTGTAAGCAGTTCATACATTAATTAAATAAAAATAGAGAGACTGCTCCTAGACCCACTGTCAGACACTTGAATTTATTTGCTAGTGAAACCATTCACAGATGGCTTAAGTGAATAATTCCAGGGTCCCTGGCATTTCTGAGCTGTCATGTGATCATGAAAAAAAATTTCATATTACTCCCTGCTATGTCTGTGGTTCAAACTGGACCTTTGATTCTTTTCTCTTCATCCAGTCTGGGAAAAAAACTTTACATATTCATTCTGCCAGCTGAATTTCCTCTGTTAAAATCTCAGTGGGGTGTAAGCATAGAAGGGGATGAAGTGTTTGGCAGCTGATGGTCCTGCAGCCAGCCCTCTCCTCTAGCAGGTTGAGGTGGCCATCAACAACAAAAAAAAGGATCTCATCCATCTGGTGGTTAGATCAAGGGTGTGCAGGCATGAGGAAGGGCTTCTGCTTTTCCTCGCAGGGCTGATTTCCATTCTTAGGTCATCTGAGGACTTGAATCATCACCAGCTACAGCAAGCACACAGCACAACTGCACTCACCGGGAGTTTCTCACACGTGGAAACGCTGCTGGCGTAGCAGATGTGTTGTGAAGTGAGACAGCTGAAAACTAGCACTGTTTTTTTTTTTGTTGTTGTTGTTTGCTTTTTCCCTTCATTCACAACCAGGCAGATTCCTGGCTTAGGTGCCTGTGTGGCCACACAAAGCAGTGTCAGCACCAAGGGAAGGAGCTGCCCCTTGCAGCCACAGCTCCATTAGGTCAGGCTCAGAAAAACCCTTGCCAAGCTGTCACCTCTGCCTGCCAAGACACAAAGGAAACCCAGCCATTCTTAACTCCTGAGTGAATACCTTTCCTGCCTGCCTAGTGACTCAGCTCTGAGGAAATACGCACCTGGGAGGTGGTGCAAGGTTTGAGCCCACCCCTTTGGGCTCTGAGATGTTGATATAAAAAGGGCAGAGAACTGGTGAGAGTGATTTGGTGCTGTGAGAAACAACTGCTCACTTTGAAAATTTAAATAGGTTTATTAAACCTTGACAAAAATACAACAAAAGGAGTACATAAGGAATAAGTTGCAGTGTTGAGAACTGCCCTCGTAGATACCACATGGCCGGTTCATCTTCAAGATGGATGCTCAGTCTTTTATACCCCTGGGGGTTGCATCAGCCAGCCCTGGCCCCTCCCAAAGTCTGTCAGTCAGCTCTTCTTGGCCATTTATCAGTGGAGATGCTTTCTTAAGCACCAAGCTTTTCCATTCCCCCCTGCCCCATGCCAGGGACACCTGTGCAGCTTCTTTGTACCTGTCCTGGACAGCCCAGGCTGTGTGATGGCAGCAACACAGGGGGGAAAGGGAACTGTGGGGAGAGCAGAGGGCATCTAAACTACAATAACATAACTGTACAGCACTAAAGCTTTTCTTAATGTTCACACAATAGTTATCCCTTAATTGTGAGAGCCAATCATCTCATTATCCATCTCTTGGAGCTGCTGCAGTTCTGTCTTTTCCCATGAAGCAGAGCTCTGGTTTCCTTTGTTCTCTCTCCATTGCTTCATTCTGCTCCTGGGGTGTTTCCCCACAGCTCAGCACCAAGCACAAACACCCTGCTGTATTTCTTGTATTTCTTCCTTCCTTCCCTCACTCACTCCCTTCCCTGCTGCCTCCTGGGAGAAATAGGAGCAGATTGGAGCAGCTTTGTATCCCTTTGCCTGTTGATTTGTAGGAAACTAGGAAATGTGAAATAGGAAACTTTTTCAAATGGGTTTAATTAAGACTGCTTGGTGTCTTTCCTTTGGATGTGAACCACTGTGAGCAACACGTACAGGAAGGAGAAGTGGCTCTGCAATGAAGACAGGAAGAAAAAGTATTTGCCCATTTCCCAACTCTGCCTGAAATTAACTGTGTAACCACAATTATTTATTGCCTGTGGGTTAAACCTGTGGAGCAGGGTTGATATTTCTTTCCTTTATTGCTGCCCTTCACTCACACAGTTTTTGCCATTGTCTAGTCCCAGTTTGTGCTAATATAGCAGCAAACTGGAGGACAAGAAAATGATCTATTTCACTTCTTCTTTCCTTCAGTTTCTCTGGGTGCATTTTTTCTCTTCACACCTTCTGCAGTGACTTTGCTCCAACATATTAAAGGCCTCTCCTGGCTGACTGGAGTGTTTTCCTATGAGCATAAATAATTCCAGGTGGGCACCCCTCCTTATCACACCAAGGGAAGAATAAATAACACAGCATACATTGTTTCAGCCTGGGAACAGGTGAAAATGCTGCATAATGGAAATTCCATATGAGGGAATAAATTCTCAGACCATTTTAGTTGGTTGGTGCTCGTGATATCTTTGAAACCATTTCACTTAAGCCATGAATGTAAATATCCTCCACCTCTCACAAACACAGGCTCAGGCAAACCATTTTCTTCTCTAGCAATATCCATTTCTGCAAGCATAATGGGTTTTTTTGTCTTTCTAATGCACTTTTGCATTTCTTACTTGTGCCAAATAGCTAGACAGGCTATTACCACTCTATTTTTTTTAATGGGAATTCTGTTGCACATTAATCTAATCTCACACATCTCAGGTCATTTATGAAGGGCAGAAATTTTAGGTAGGAATGGGTTCTGTTTTATGCAACTGAGACACCCTTTCAGAATGTGTTTGTTTTTTTAAAAGGAGATAAACTAGTAAAATCTAACTTACTTTGAAAAAAACTGATAATATGTTGCACTATGGAATTAAATACAATCTGCTATTAATTTTAAGTGTTTTAAAGTTTGGTTTGGTTTTCTTTTTTCCTAAGAACAGTATTGTCTGTTGCCAACTTTTGTAGGGAGATCTACTTCCTACATCCTTATTAACAAAACTCTTCAAGCCAAAGCCTTTCATTTAACCATATCTTTTTTCTTAATAACTAAATATGATGCTGTCTATTCCCACTTTTAGTCAACAGCAATGAATTAAGTTTAGCCGTAGGAACTAAGATAGCAAGGATGTGAACTGAGGGCAAAAAAGAGGATATTCTCTTGGTAGCTGCTTTTAAACATGTGCTAATTCATGTTGTTTTGTAATTAAAATGTTTTCTCCATCCCACTGCTCTGTTCTCCGAAGGGGCATTAGGAATTAATCCCCCAATGATGGAGATTTAAATGTATCAAAGTTGGATAAAAGTCCTTGCATTGCACTTGTTGTCATAGAAGCTACTTATGTCAATAACTGCAAATCCAGACACAAATTTCAGATGCTAAACTGTAGCACTGCAGCATTTTTGTTCCTTGTCTTTCTAGGATTTTGTATGTGATTCCTCCTATTTTATTCCCCTTATTCTTCCTCCAAATCCCCAGTCTGCCAATTTCTCCTGGACTGGGACAAAGTGTTCAATGATTTCTGATATAGCAGTTTTGATACAGAAAGGCAAAACAAGAGAGGGAGTGTAGCCAAAGCTTATGTTCTGGGGATGAGCCAAGCACAGGACAAGGAATAAAATGCATAAACCACATTAATCCTTTAATAATCCTGCCCTTTTTGTGATTTACATTACCACTTTCACTGCCTGACACACCTGTCACAGGTTAACATCCCCTCAGCCTGGTGTAAGTGCAGCTTTTGACACCACTGCAGAATGGCAAAGGTACCATTTTCAAGGTATTTTCAAGGGTATTTCCCTGTTAGCCTGAGGCAGCAAATAGGGAATAGTGAGTTGTTATTCCCTCTGGAGTAACAATTCAAATTAAGTAACTCAGCATGGACTCACCAAAGTGTCATTAGACAGAAATAAAGTTCTTTATGTATAAAAGATACTTCTGGTCTGTGTGCAAGCCCTCAGAAGCAAGGTTATCAAAGAGAAACATGAAACAAAATCTTTTTTCAAGTGCATGCAAACTTTGACACTCATGTCCTCTTCGCTTCTGCACAGCCTGGTCAAGGAGCATTCAAACCTTTGCTTCCACACAGTTATGGAATCATCCAGAAAGATGATTCCAGAAAGATCCAGGGCCAGGTTGGGAGGGCCAGTGGGTCACCTGGTGCCACCTCTCTGGCACATGGCACAGGGTTGTGTTCAGACAATTTTAAATATCTCCAGTGCAGGAGATTCCACAACCCCTCTGGACAATCTGCTCCAGTGTGCAGTCACCCACACAAGAATCCTCTTGTGAGCATTTCAGGCATTTGCCCTGAAATCCAAAACAACAGCTTCTAGGAACTGCCCAGCAGTCTCTGCAATAAAATGGATTCAGGCAGCCTGGACCACTCATCATTTTTTGCATGGCATTAATTATAATGGCTGATGTATCTGCCTATACCATCACTTCATGGACAATGCTGAGTTTTGTTTTTTTTCTTTGGCAAAAACTTGAATCCATCTTGAAGAATGAAGTCCTTCTTGCTCCTGTGCTCCTCCTGTCCTTCATGAAAGGTGTCCTTCTAAAGCAATGAGATAAAGCAATCAGAATCATTCCTTCTGAGTCTTAACCCCAATTAAACTGTTCAGGCCATAGAGCCCTGGGGAGTTGTACTTGCTTTGGAGCAATGGTCTGTACCGGTCCCAAATTGTGTTTCACACCTTTTCATAGGGGAAGGAAAGGGCATTGATGATGCACAAATAACTGAGAACTCCTGCAGCTATGCTCTGTGCTTATTGAGCAAACACAGCACAGGAAGCAACTGGGAAATAATGAACAGATGCACGGACTGGGAAGCAAAACTAAACATCTGTACCCTCACCAATCAAACTGCAGGGAAAACCTGGGAGAGGATCACAAATATTTACCACACAGCTAATGAAGTGCAGGAGATTCTGGCAGAATCTCTTAAGAGAGATGAAAACATCTTTAAAATGAGGCTATTGTCAGCCTCAAATGCGATGTTTTGTTTAAGCCATGAAGATGCTTTAGCTATGTGGTTAGAAGCAGGTCAATGAGTTGGCAAACATGGCTTTTTTTTTTTATTTTTTTAAGAGCTTGGGTAGTCTGGAAGGAGAGTGGAATTGAGTCAGAGAGTGGAATTGTGGAATTGAGTCAACAGAGCAGTAGGAGGCTGGATGGGCTCCTGCAGCCAGGAGAAAATGGAGATTTCTGTGCCAGTTTTGAAGGGCACTTTTAACCATCCTTATCAGGAGAGGTGTGGGCTGCCTGCAGTCCCCAGGAGAGGCAGTGGTGATGCACTCCAGGCCAAGCAGGGCCAGCCAGGGGGCCTGGAAGGGGTGCCTGTGCTCAGATATGCTGCTCTCTCTGATCCAGCCCTGAGCCCTGAGCAGACAGCAAGGCAGAACTCCCAGGGCCCCTCTGCAGAAGGGATTTGGAAGAGGATGAGCAGTTATATATAGATATACAATAGAAATGTTTTCAGTAAGGACAATGAAAAGCTTATTTTTCCTAACTTGTCTCTGTAAATCGTAAGTTTTTTGTTACATGACAGATCAGCCCTTGAGACAGAAGCGCCCATATCTACATTGGAGATGTCTTAACACATTTGTAAGAGAAATAAAAACAATAAATCAATTGGAGACTCTCCACTGACTTCACTGGCTTTCTCTGTCAATACTAATTGGGAATCTCTGCTCCTTAGATGTTCATTCCATTGAAATGAATTGGCTGCAATAGCAACATAAAATCATGCAACAACATAAATTCTGCATCTCCAGTTGCTTAAGAGCTTTATAGAGAAGGGCCTTGAAAAAGAAATTAGTAAAGGGTTATAAACTCTGCTGCTGTTTTTTGATGTCCCCAGACAACTCATGTCAGAGATGGAAGTAAATGCAGGAAGAAGTAAAAGTCAGTAAAAAAGCTTCAAGTGGAATTTGCAATCATTAAATGCAGAAACTGACTGAAAAATCTTTCTGTATCTCAGCTTTTGTACTTAGCTGACACATGTCAAGTCAGTACAATGAAAATCAGACTGCTTGCTCCAAGTGTTCATACAGACTTGGAGGAACTCCTGAATTCATGGAGAGGACTGTGGAGGGAGTGATGGTGGAAGGATTTGACTACTGAGCAGGTAGGAAGAGAGAGGGAAGGACTGAATAAAATGCAGATCAGGAAAATCAGATAACCATGACAAATAGAAACGAGCTCTGAAAGACTTTCTGAGTAGAGTCTCTAAGAACTGTAACATACTTTAATGTGTTTTGGGAATGAGATAATGAGACGAGGGAGTCAGTGCTACAGAGGCTGGCATGCTTCTGATACACATTAAAATCCCTTCTCATCACAGAGTACCCCAAGCCCTTGTCCCTTTGAATCTCCTAACAAACCCTTCTTCTTCCTGAGGTGTTACTTGTGACTCAGCAAGTCAATAGCCTGGCATTCATTTTTGTGAGAGTTCCTTTGCTGAGGTTTTCAGGGTGAGTGGTGATGGGCTGAAGATGGTGTCCCCCAGCTCAGCTCCACAGTGGGAATCTCTGCTTGGATTGGAGCTTAAAAGCAATCAGTGTGATGACAAGAAGCATGGCAGCACTGAAAGCAAGATGCCACAGACACTTCTCCCATGGCTCAGGGGATATTTGAGGTGTAAACCATCTGTAGATGTAGAGGTACTCCATGCTCTGAGGCTGTTTTTCACCAAAAGGGCATCTAAAAGCTAAAAGGGATAAAAATGAATAGTCATCATTATGGACTGGATTTCTGCCAGCTGCTAAGTAATTAGAGTTTTAATTGCCCAGTAATAAAAGTTTTTAATTACTCAGCAATTAGTGCTTGAAGTTTCAAGTGCTTCACATGCACTCAGCTGCATCCTTGAATTGTCAAGAGTAAAAAATGGAGCAGCTCCTGTGTGCCTGAGCAAAGGTCTGAGCAAGAGAGGGAAACACCAGGGATGGAGCAACTATGCCTGAAACCCATCCTAACTACTCTATCTAACTACAGAATGTTCATTGAAATTCAACAAAATACTTTTTCCCTAGCTAATTTAAGGCCAAAATACCCTTTGTATCATCAAGTAGGAATTGCTTCATACCTAGCATTATCATGATTCATTTTCCATATGCAGGATAATAAAGGTCCTGAGGCTCTGGTTTCTCTCTTCTTGCTCTACTAGAATTTAAATATCATTAACAAGCCAAACTATAACAAAGTCAGCAGTTGCCAATGGTGCAGGAAGCAGGGCTGCATTAAGAGGAATTCAAATTCATATATATGATCTTCTTGGGTAACCCTAAAGAGGCAAAATGTCTGATGAACCATGTAGTCAGAGAGTTGGGACAGCTTTTCCATAAAATAATTACATTTGCTCCAGCCTTTTTTTCTTTTCCCTTTTCCTTTCCTTTTCCTTTTCCTTTTCCTTTTCCTTTTCCTTTTCCTTTTCCTTTTCCTTTTCCTTTTCCTTTTCCTTTTCCTTTTCCTTTCCTTTCTTTTCATGCATAGAAGAGAGAGCTTTAAATGATGTTCAGGTTGTTTTACAGTCAACGTGCAAAATCCATCACAAGAACTTTGGCAAAACCAGGCAAAATTGATTCAGTAAAAATGTTTCATGGAAAAAAATCTGGTAGAGGAAGGGTAGGTTAAAACCTTCCAAAAATTCAAAGTAAGCTGCATGTTATATTACGTGTTACTCATAACTCTAAAAAATCTGAATTTTGACAGGGGAATAATGCCTATCAGAATTTGGGGAATTTGTTTCCTTTTTTTTTCTTAGACTGGTTTCCAAATTTATCTATTGGCAAACAGAGTTAAAGCTGAGAAGTGAAGTTTATGGGAAACATACCAACAGTCACATAAGCGCAAGTTAAAAAACCAAACCCTTCCTATTCCTGAATATTAGAAAAAAATCCAACAAATTCAAATTATGATTACCCAAACATCAAAATCTAAATAATATACAAATAAAATATTAAACAGAGTTTTTTCCCTTCTGCTCTGAAAGTAATTTAGACTTTTTAACAGTACATGGATGGTTTGTAACCTAGTTAATAACTCAAAGCATTTAGGTCTTCTCTAAAGCAGCATCAGATATTTTCTGTACCCTGGACTGTCCAGGTCACTGCTTCCACACATGCTGTATTTCACTGGGGTGCTGAGTTCAGGGACTGTCCATCTGTTTCCTGTCTCATTTCCCTGTGACAGTGCAGTGCACTTCACAGTGCTGAACAGATACCTGATGGTAGCAGGCTCTGGTTTTTTCCAGTTATTACACTGCAGAGTATTAGAGCCACACTAAGCTGGGATTACCTCACTGGATGTAGCTGCTGTGTCTAAGCTGGTAACAGGCTCAGTGAAGTGACACAGACATCTGGGTGAGTCACTCCTTCCAAGTGCAAATGCCCAGGACAGATGAGCTGGTTACTCTCTGGGAGATCTAATAAATAAGGAGAGATCAACTTTTAGGCAATTGAAACCAGGAGAAATGTAGACTCTCAGAAGAATGGCAGTAGAAGAATGTGTCGCAGACTTCTTTTCATGAAAAATCCTTTCCTTAGGATTTCTCCTCCTGAGAAGCTGAGAGGCCTCAGGAACAAAATGTAAACGTTGATTATCTGCTGCTGTGGAATGCAACAGGTGCATCTGTGATTGGCCCATGTTGAATGTTTCTAATTAATGGCCAATCACAGCCCAGACAAAGAGTCCAAGACAGCTGCCTTTGTTATCATTCCTTTCTATTCTTAGCTTAGCTAACCTTCTGATGAAACCTTTTCTTCTATTCTTTTAGTATAGTTTTAATGTAATATATATAATAAAATCATAAATCAAGCCTTCTGAAACATGGAGTCAGATCTATGTCTCTTCCCTCATCCTAAGACCCCTGTGAACACCGTCACAAGAATGGACCAAATAAAGTAATTTTTGTTGAGTATCAGTACTGATTTCCCTTTTCAGAATCCAGGAAAAGGGCCTGTATTTTAGACAATGTTAATGCTGCCATTATCATTACTCCTTTCCCCTCTGATGGTGCAGCTCAGAGTCCCAGGCTTGGATAACAAAGCACCCTGTGTCAGGCACCTTGTGGATCCAGCTAACCTCCATCCTTGGTCAGTCAAGGCCAAAGCAATCCTTGCCAGACATTTCATTTACAGCCAAAGGCCGTTCTGTACAGCAAGATTTTGCAAGAGGCATTTTTTTTTATTTGATTCTGCTGTTGAAAAGTGCTGCTTTTTGTCAGTGTCTGGCACACCTTATGCAAACTCTCTTTTCCCATTGCTGTTTTCCAGCTGTGCTTTTCCCAGCTTCTCAGAGATTCAAGAGGTCCTCAGCTGCCTTCCTGAACCCAGTGTTACAGAACTCCCTGGAGGATGTGGTCCTGCTTTATGAGGTTCAGTATATGGTTCCTTAAACCTTAACCAGGACTGGGGGTACTGCCCATAATTGAGTTATCCATTATCTGGCTTTGTGTCACTTTTATTCATCCCAGCAGTAAACCCAAGGCTGTGTGATAGTTCACCAGAAGGATGGGAGCACACAGCAACTTTCTGATCTCCCCCACCTCCAGACAGTGCAGCTGTCCTCATTTGACAAAAATTAAATACCCAAGGACATGTTGTTAATTGACATGTACTCTGTCTAGAGTCTCTTGGAGAAAATAAATAGCTTTCTGTGTTCTGATTTTGTACCAGTTTCTTTTAGCTGAGCTCGACATCGACAAAGGTCAGAGGATCTCCATCAAGGATGAGGAGCTGGCCTCCCTGAGGAAGGCTGCTGAGTTTGACACCATCTGCAACGAGATCATCCCCAAGAGCATCCCGGAGATCCGCAGGCTGAGCAGCAGGCTGTCCTCCTACCCCAGGGTCCTCAAGAAGGAGGACTTTGAGAGGACAGTGCTGACCATGGTCTACACGGCCTACAGAGCTGCCCAGTCTCAGGGGCACCAGAAGGACACCTGGGCTGAGTCCTTTGTCAACCTCTACAAAGCCCTGAAGAACGACTTGATGCTGTCCTACAGCAAGCAGCCCTCGTAGTGGAAGGGGAGCGGCAGCTCAGCCAGTGCCCTGGCTGGTGAAGGACACCTCGTAGCACGCCCACCACTTTATTCTCTAAAGAGTTTCATAGCCTGCTTCGTGAAAGATTGTTCGTTTTCTGGCTCCCTCTTGTGGAGTCCTCTTTCTAGTTCCATGCTAAACGGTGAAAAACGTCTTCAGCCCTGAGAATTCGATTTTTGTGCTGGCTTGGAGGCGCCTTCTGTGACAGGAAAAGGAGGCAGTTTGGTGCACACCCAGACAGATCAGGCAAAGCCTTGATTCATCCTTTGGGTTTCCTATAAGCAATACATAAATATACTGTTCTTGTGCTCTCATGCTGGTGTGTAAATGCTGGAGAGTGCTGCTTTCCTAGCTGGAGAAACAAGTTCATGTTTTGGCTGGTCAGTAAAAGAATATGACACAGAGATGAAGGCCTGCTGTAAAAGGAAGAGGTTTCATAACCTTCAGCCTTCAGAAATTATGCCACATATTATCCATTCCAAATGTTCTCATAAATAAGCACACTCTGATTCATTTTATTTGGCTGAGCCAGTGTTTAATTGCAATAACATTTTCAGAAGACAAAGGGCATTGTGAGGACCAGCAGCAAACAATGCCAGTGAACGTATTCCCTGCTTCCTGGAGCTGTCCTCCCAAACAGTCTGCAATGATTCTTTCATTATTTGCAAATGACTTTGCTTCTGCTGCTTGTTTTTTGTTTTTGTTTTTTTTTTTTTTTTTTTGGGGGGGTTTTTTTTGTTTTTGTTTTGTTTTGTTTTGTTTTTTTGGTTTTTTTTGAAAGGAACATGTATTTGTCCTCATTGGAATCCAAGGCAAGACAAAAGCCCTATTTAATTTAATAATGACACATTTTTCCTGGTTCTATCACTTGAACATAGGTCATCTAAACCTGTGCTCCAGAATCTCACTGAGGCAAGGGAGGAAGGTGCATTAAAACATACCTGGTGCTGAATTTGGCGCTGTGGCTCTCTTTTTATAACAGTAAAATGTATATTCATTTCAGTATCCTTGTGTTTGTGTGTGTGTGTGTGTCTGTGTTCATGCATGTGTGTGCACATGAGTGCTCAGTGCATAGAAAAATCCCAAATTGTTCAGTCAGTGAACAATTGCATCTGACCACTTGGCAGAAAAGGCTATTTACCAATTCAGTGGTGCAAATTATGAGTTTGGGACCAGCAAAGGAAAAACTGTAGCAATACTGCAACCAATTATAATGAACTCCCAAAACGTCATGAAAGGAAAATGCACAGAAAAAGGAGATCTATTTTGTCAGAAGAGTGACTAGCTATCAAGAATCCAAACTCTTCTAAATCAAACCTCTGAATGTTTGTGCACAGGAGATACAAACTCTGTTTTTCTATTGATATTAGAGGTGCTTCTGCTTCCAAACCATGGGAAAATAGCTGAACATTTATTTCATCCTTTCATATCATCATTCTCTGTTTTTCTAGTGCATAATATATTAAGGATGCAGGTCCAAATCACAAATCCCTGAGACTAAAACATACCTAAGGATTCCAGCCCAAGTTCTGAATCATGTTTAACTGCTTTTCCATCACTTGAGCAAAAGGAATTAATTTTTCTGTGTCCCTTGACAGGGGTTTTTCAAGGATTTGAGCTGGAAAAATCCACCCAGAGCACAGTGCAAGCAGTCAGAGCCCTGGGTTTGGCAAGCAAACCCAGTTTGTGGGTTTGGGGAGGCACAGCAGCCTTGGGGCAGTCTGGCCATGGCATTAGCAGCTGGACAAAGGGCTTATAAAAGACAGTCTCAGTCTTGTTTCCCCCAGGAGTTTCTGGATTTGTGTATATGAGATTGCACGTTCATTTAGACACAAAAATGTGTAAGTGCACTTTTGTACCTGAAGAATTTTGTTGGCCATCTCCAAAGCCTGTCTGGCAGACGGCAAAGGAAACCGCAAACCTCAGGCACAAAGCTGTGTGCCACAAACCTTTGTGTCTCCTCTGCTTGCACACACAGAGCTCAGCAGCCCCAGAGCAGCCTTGCTTTCCTGCCCACGTGCCCTCTGAGCCCTCAGCTTTAACCCTGATGATCTGCTTGTGATTTATTCCCCCCTTCCATGCTTTGTAAACACATGAAGGGAAAATGCCACCGAGTGCAACATTGCCTTTCCAGCTTTCTGCTTCTGGGCTCCCTGAAACACCACTTGCTGGAAGAGCAGTGGTGGAACCAGGGCAATTCATAAGTAGAACCAGGGCAATTCAGAAATGCCTCATAGCCAGCTACTCCCCATCTGCAAAAATCACAAGAAACAGAACTAGAGCAAATAGTAATTGCTATCAGACAACTAGAGCAAATATTAATTGCTGTCTCCCCAATCAGAGAAATACCTCCCAGCCATGCTCCTCACCCCACAACAGGACTGCTCAGCACAGTTTGCTAATCAAAAAATATCCCATAAAAAAGAATTACAGATATTTTTAAATATTTTATAATTCCCTATGGCATACATCCCTTACCGTACTTACAAATTGGTAACTGAAACATTTATGTCCTCAACAGAAAATAAAGGTATTATGAGTTTGTTTCCCTCCTTCTTTTACTGTGTGTAATGTAAGAAAAAGATTTATTCCTTGGGAAAGTGCTTGGACTGCCCAGGTTAATTTAACAGAGAACTCTCAATGTAATAATAAAAACATTCCACATAAGTCCTTGCCTTTGCATCGTATTGATTCCAGCAGTAGATTTACTATTTTGCAACTTCAGCTTGAGTAATTGCTTCTCTCAGACTGTGAAACTCTGCATGAGGACAGTGCTACTGGAGAGAAGAGGGAACAGCCCTTCCCTCTGAAGGAGATAACAAACAGAAATGAGGGTCCCTCCTTTTTCCAGGCTTCAGGTGAGATGGAGCACTCGGCCTTCAGGAAAGTTCCCTGGGCTTAAGGCACTTCTCAGTATTGCTTGAGATGTAGGTTGTATTCTCCTATCTCAGTTTTTGTCTTATCACATTGGACTGAATCTTCTTTATGGGCAGTTCTTATCTCACAGGTTAGAAAATCATTGCCCCTAAATAGCACCTTTTATCCACCCTTTGACCTTATGGATCATAAAAATATGAAGTAAGATTATATTTTTTCCATTTAAAATAAAACAAATTTTCATTTCATTAACATTTTAGAGCCCTTTTTGGTTGTTTACTTAGTTTCTCTGAAACTGTTGAAAAAGGAGATCCTGAGCTGTATCGGCCAACCCAAAATCTTCACATTAACTATACCTTTTTTTCCAGATCTAGTTGTTAAATTTACCTAAGAGCTCTCTCAATTCATCTCTCATGTGCACGGTGAATTCTTCCTGAAATTAATAGTTGTATCTTAGACTTCTGGCAGAAGACAGGCAAGCAAGTTTGGGGGGCATGGAAAATCCTAGATGTGTTCTTCCTATGAGGTACAGGGCAAATATACATTTGGTGCATGTAACCTAAATCTGTATGGTGAATATACAGATGGTGCATGTAACCTAAATCTCCAGTGCTTTCTGCCCCACAAAAAAAGCATTAATAACATATGAGTTGGAGAAATGGTTTTTTCCCCCTAGAAGACAAGAGTAGAAAGTCTAAAAATTGTCATTTTGATTTGGAATCCTGTGGTTACTCAAGGCACTGGAGTCAGTACAGAGATCAGCCCCTGCCTTCTGAATTAGTGACATTCAAGGGTTGTGATGGAACAAACACAAAGACAAAAGATACTGTTCAGAAAACAACAACTATTTCTTTATCATCAGTAAAGGGACCTTGCAACAATAACAAACTGTTCTGCAGCCTAAAAAAAGGTCTTTTTATATATTTGTAAGAATGTCAGAAGGCTGTTGATTTTCTCAAATGTTCTGACTGGGTTTGGGACAATGGGTGGAGCAACTTCTACCTTCTGCAGTCCTCATTGGTGAATTAGAGTTGCCTGTAGCTTTTTAACAAATGTTTGTCTTGAGATCAAGTATAATCCATGTTGGAATTACTGCCCTGTGAATTCCAAGCTCAGGGCAAAAGTAGGGTAAAGGTAGATACAAAATAGAAGCAAGGAAATAAAATCTGAAGGACCTACAAATGGAGGCGGGGTTTGGTCTTTTCTTTAAAGAAGAAGTACCTGAAAATTTACTTCTATGCATTGGAAAATAAATTGTTTGGTTCAGTAATCGTCCAGAAGGAAAGAAACTGTGTTTGAGATTTTCAGACTATCAAACAAGAGGAAAAGCAGCAGCTCAAAACATATCTTGCCTGGTTTATGAAAAAGGAAATAACACCACTAGATGATGGAAGAAAAAGTCTTTATAAGACATGGGAATAAGGATACAACATATCTACAACTGTGAGTCTGAATTGAAAAGAAAATTTGTCAAAAGATCACTATGCTCCAACTTGCAAACCTCTGCATGTTATGGTGTGATAATAGTTCAGATGGGCTGGTGAGCCCTACCTAAACTGAATGTATTTTTAATTGAAAAACCTTTTCAAAACAACAGATTGAAGAATAAATAAAGCAAGAAAGATATTTTAGGTGGCTGTGGGGATAGGAGATGAGGTTGTGAGAGTTTTTTGAGGGAAATCCAGGCACAGGTGAAGAAAAATGTGGCATGAAAATTGGAATATCTGAGGAACCAGAGAAGAACATGAAGGAGAAGAAAGGCACCAGAAGGAGCATGGCAGTGATGAAGGAGATCCTCCGATCCAGAAATCTCCTGCTCGTTGTTCTCATTCCACTACTGCTGCTTCCTCTGCCACTCATATACCCCAGCAGTGTAAGTACATTTTCATTTTCTTTTTAACAAAGCCTCTGAGTGCAGCAGGCAGTCCTGCTGATTAAGTTTGCGGAGTGCAGAAGGAAAGACAAAGATGTCAAGAAGCACAGATCTTAGAAAAATCAAAGACTCATCTTTGAAGGACTGTGAGGGTCACTGAGAAACCATCACTAAGAGCTAGAGCTGCCTTGAGTTGTGTCACAAGCAGAGCCAGGTGAAGCTAGAAAAGCATTGCTTTGAAGCAGAAATGCTGGATCTCTTTCTAACTCATAAAATAGCAATGTTTTTCGGTTGCCCTGTTCTTCTCAGTCCTTCTAAGCCTTCTGATGTTTACATTCTTTTAACGAACTTTCTCACACAGTTTTATGTAAATAATTATTGCTTTACATTCTTTTCTGGAGGAGGAGAAATTTGATGGACTCTTGGATTGTCCAGTGTCATTGGAGAGGTGACACTGCCATCCTCCAATCCACTGTCACTTTTGAAAATCTATAAATGTTGGAGTCAGATATTAAACTTCCCTTCTTTTTACCTTGGAAGTTCCAGTGTCCATATTGTTTTATTTTGTGTCCCATAGCAACATTTTCTGTCTTAGAGAGGTGGTGATGTTTAATTTATCAAAATCTGCAATGTATTAAAAATCTGCAGCTTGTCCTTCCCCATAGACCTAGACATAAATCTGTCCAAAAAGTGCAGCAATATCCAATTCCACCCTCTACCCTGCTAAAGATTCATTCTT
Organism: Ammospiza caudacuta; assembly: GCF_027887145.1. NCBI lineage: Eukaryota > Metazoa > Chordata > Aves > Passeriformes > Passerellidae > Ammospiza > Ammospiza caudacuta. The sequence goes on along the minus strand of NC_080597.1, from coordinate 12,452,851 downwards.
CCTTAAAGTATCAGGGGATTTATGAATGCTGGTACTTTACCCAATAGAAATGCAAAGGATTGGAAATTGCATAGCTGATTTCAAAAACAAAACAGTAACATTTCATTTGGAAAATAAACCAGAATTCATAACAAGGAAACATTCCTGCACCACTGAACTGTGTGTGTTGCACTTTGAGTTTTCCTGCTTTGAACTTCCACGTGTCTTGGCTGTTCTCTTAGAGTGCTTTTTCATCTCTTTTATCTCGAGAGAGGGGATGAATAACAGACAATTGTGCTCTTCAGGGAACAGAAAGGCTCAGCCTGTCACACAGGCTTGTTCTGCAGAGGGGTTTAATCTCCCCTGATGCCACTGGAAGGGTGACATGGGAAGAGATGCTCCCTGGCATGCTCAGCCAGGGGATTTAAAGCACCTTGTGGCTGCTGAAGCAGGAGTTCACTGGCAGCATTGCTGCAGGAGTTGCTGTTGTACAGTACAAGCCGGTCTGCACTGTTACTCTGCACCTCGTCGTCCTGCTTTGCTGCAAAGTGATGTGATAATCCATCCAGGGGAGATTTACATCCACTTTGTAGATATGTGAGTGACCACAGAGGGTAAAGCACAGCTGGCAACCTTACCAAGAGCTGGACAAATATTTATAGTGCTATTAAGAAAACATCTACACCATCTAAACTCAGCCAACAGTACACTATCCAAGTGCTTTTGTGTAGATTTTATTTTGTTACAACCCACTGACTATGATTATTTTTTAAATATGAAGATTTAATTTGATGCCTGCCCGGATGCTTGTGTTTTTGCAATTATATTAGGGTTTTTGTCTTTTTTATAGAGATTGAAATTACCAGGTCATTTATAGCTGCATTTCAGCAGGGAATCAGCTTGCAGTTTCTTTGATGATACCAGCACCTCTCTGAAAATGTTAAAGGAGCATTACATGTGTAGTGGCATGTACAGAGAGATCAGAGAGAGCACAAGGAGTAGGAATTGTTGGTAGATGCTGCTAATGGGAATAAAGTCCACAGCTTCTTTCATATTAATTTGTGAAAAGAAATGGTTGGGTGAAGAATAAATTTGAGAAAATTTGCTCAAATTCTTTTTCCCCTTCTGGAGTTATGACTGAACTTGTCCCACATGTTTGGACATATATGAATGCCTTTAAGGTAAAAAAAAGTGTGTGCTTTACAGCCTGAGGGTCTTTTTCATTCTGTCCTTATTTCCTTCATTGTTTATAATGACATGTGAGCATTTTTTCTTCTTTTTTGTAAACTTTATCCACTTTTTTTTTTTTCTTTTTTTTTGGCCATGAAGCCACCAGAGATACCACAAGGCATGCCACATGATTTCAGTCAGTTGGGGACAGGCTTTCTGTAACCAATGTTGTTGTGGCCACCCTGCATCCGGTCAAGGACATTTGGATGACTCCTGAAAGCCACCTGCTGGCAGAGCTGTGAGAATGTATTATCAGGGCATGGTGGCACCTTGATGTGCCAAATCAGCAGAATGGACCCTAAAGCACAGAACATGCTCTGGAGAGCCACAGTTGACTCGTTTTCTTTCACCTTTGGTTTTATTTACACAAGCTGAAGGATGGAATTTCAGCATGATCCCATAAAATCAAAGATGTTATCCCAAAGGCTGGACTACCTCTTTGCAGAGCTTAACCACATGTCTGCATGAAAGATATAAAATGGGCAAATAAGTGGGCAAATTTCCAACATATAGAATTTATTCTTCCTCTTAATCATTCTGAGATCCTTGGATATTTTAGTTACAGAAGTTTTATGCATGACCCTTAGTGTGGAGTTTTTAGCCATGGATTCCTTTCAACTCTTTTAACCCAAGGGGCTGACTGAAGAGATAATTAGATGATAGTCCCTCCAACCATCACATGTTTCTCTTTTCCTGCTTCAAGCTCTGAGGTGGGTTTAACAGAATTTTTCAGCTGTGAAACAACAAGTGAAGAGGCTGAAACAGTTAAAATTACACTGCCACAGCTTCAGTGCAATACTTAGTAGCTCTGGTAACCATTAATTAAATATATAAACTCAGTTTAATTAAATAGAAGAGATTAATATGGTTTCTCTTGGAAACCAGCAGAGAAAATAAATAAAGTTGCCAGACAAGCCGATTAAGTTTTTAGTGGAGATTAGCAAGCTTGGCTTTCCCAGTACTTGGTTACAGTTTTGTACCATTTAAAAATGTAATTTATTTGGGTTTTTTCTTTTGAAAAATGGGTACAGCCTTGTGTATAGGAAACACAAAGACTTAGTGCCCATCCCAGTAAGGTTTTGGTAGAGATGCAAATTCCCTCTGTCCTGTCCCATTTTCACTACCAGCCCACTTTTTTTGCCACACACAGAGGAGTAATAGAAAATGACATAATTGCTCAAAGAAATTAGAGAGAAGTATATTTTTGGAGTGAGAAAATGGTTTGGATACCCCTTGGATCTTACATCTGGACTGCTCTAAAATTAAAAAATCATTGATTCTTCTTTAATTAGAAGTTATTTTTCTCCTCAGGCAACTGCTGAATCTGATGCAGAACCCATGAAAACATTAACAGAAGCTAATGAGTTAAAAATTAAAAATGTGTTGGAGTCACAAGGTCACAAAAAAGGCCCCATGCTCTGCTCTCTGTGGAATATTAACCTTGAGGTATAATTTAGTTAAACGTGACTGAGCAGCAAGTTGGCTAATTCAGAGCTAAGTTTCACCCTACAACTGAAGACATTTTCCCCAATATCCAATATAAACCCACCCTAGCTTTGTTGAATTATAATTGCTTAAGGTTACACTTTTCTGAAGCAGGATCAAAGCAAGATCTGGCAGCTAATTTGAATCCAAGCTTCTGAGTAACTTTGGCTACAATTCTTGCACAAGTAAAGGAAATTGTACATATCAACCTATCCTAACTTCCTCTCTGGGCTGTGTTATGCCTGTTGTTACTATAAGCTGTACTTCAAAAACAAAGATGAACATCTGATTGTGGCTCTTTTTTAGAGGTAATGAAAAAATTACATCTCTAAAGATGAATTTAAATACAAGCTATTGATTAATTCCATTGAACCCACATCCCTGTATAATTTCACTAGGCTTTACCACCTTGTTCACAAAACTGATTGAAAACAGTGAAATGTAAAACATCCTCTTTGATTTGCACAAGATCTGTGAGAATTGCTTGTGAGGCCTCTTGAAAAGTGCTTTATTTAGAAGTCATCCAGCCAGGATGGATGTATAATATATAAAATTATATTTTAAGAGACTCAAATAGCATATGTGAACAGTGAATTTTCTAAACAATAGCCATTTGTGAGCTGTGACTCCATACGGCTTGATAGGTTCACATGGAGCATCTGGTGCAAAATGAGGAACAGATAAATTTATAGGTGGAATAAATCAGTGCAGACCTATTAACTGCCATAGAACAGCAGGTTAAGGCAAGTGCAGGACTTGGCTTCAAATTTGAGAAAAGGGAAAGAAAAGGAAAAACCTTTTCTTGAGGATAGTTTCTGTAGTTATTACCAGCAGACATCCCCAGGTCTCCAAGTACAGAAACTACTGCTAAGTATAAGAAACTGAGCTTAAGGAGAGCTCCAATGAGAGCCATAAATAAAGACGTTTCTAAAGAAATGGACCAGAAGACTTCCATTCACTAGCTGTGTTTTCCTGTAAGAATATTCAGCAGATAGCACTTTTCTCTGTCATACCCCAGCTCCCCATGACTGCTCACCATGATGCTCTCATGCCTTTTTCAACCAGAACCTTGGACAGCAGCAAATTTGTTTGATTAACTCCATTGCCTCCAACCCCTCAGTCCTGTGGTCTTCTTCCAAAGGTCTGTAGGAATTATCTGAGCAAATAAGATCAGCTGAAAAAAGTGTTTGCACATTGCTTAAAAAAAACCCAACAAACTAAAAAAACAACGAAAAACCCCCAAGCCTAAGTTTCCAGAGTATTTCCCAAAATAACTAGAAAGCAGTTTTATGGCAAATATGAATGCTCTCATCTGGTCCTGTGTCGCAGACATCCTTTATGGAAAATCTTTTCTTTAGGATTTTTCCTCCTGAGAAGCTGAGAGGCCTCAGGAACAAAATGTAAACAATGGTTATCTGCTGCTGTGGAATGCAACAGGTGCATCTGTGATTGGTCTCATGTGGTTGTTTCTAATTAATGGCCAATCACAGTCAGCTGGCTCAGACAGAGAGCCCGAGCCACAAGCCTTTGTTATCATTCTTCTTTCCTATTCTATTCTTAGCTAGCCTTCTGATGAAATCCTTTCTTCTTTTCTTTTAGTATAGTTTTAATGTAATATATATCATAAAATAATAAACCAAACCTTCTGAAACATGGAGTCAGATCCTCATCTCTTCCCTCATCCAAGAACCCCTGTGAACACCGTCACAGTCCTGAAAACTACCAGTTCCTGTGTTTGTCCAGGACTGGAGAGACAAATATGCTGAGATAACAGGTCAACAGGTCTAATTTGAGGAGTCGTGATTAAGTGCCTGGTAAATATTGGATTATGGAAAACAAACAAATTTGCAAATGCACTTTATGCCATTGTTTTGCTGATAAATGGGCTTATCCCAATGCTTTGCTTTGGATTATATGTGAAAACTTTCATTCACCTCATCTTCTGACTCTCTCCTTTCAGAAGGTAGCCAAGATTTCACACCCAAACAGCTGCACCTTTGGAGGTCCCAATGCACTCCTTTTTGTTTTTTTTTTTAAACCAGGGCACCCACAGTCTGAAGAATCCTAAGGGTGAGTTCCCAGTGCTCTCCACAGCATGGGGTGGGGCAGTAACACTCATCCTCTGTGCTTGTCCCTGCAGGAAGCCTCGTGTGCCTACGTGCTCGTGGTGACAGCTGTGTACTGGGTCTCTGAAGCAGTGCCCCTTGGGGCAGCAGCCTTGGTTCCTGCCTTCCTGTATCCTCTCTTTGGGGTCATGAAGTCCAGCGAGGTCAGACCATTGTGTGTTTTTATCATGTTATGTTCTTGCCCTCAGCTAATTATGTGAATGAGGCTGATCTTAGTGCAGCAGCAAGGCTTGGAGGCATGGGAGGCAGAAGTGTTCATCCTGTAAGGTGCAAATGGGTCCCACCAGCCCTTTCTTCATCTGATGATAGATGTAGGATATGAGACAGGCTACAAGAGCCAGGAGAGGCGTCCATCCTTTCAGCTCCTGCATCACCAACAATGACCAACACCTATTGCACCACAGGATCCCACCTCTGCCTGTCACAGACACGTTTTTTATGAAAAATCCTTTCCTTAGGATTTTTTCTCCTGAGAAGCTGAGAGGCCTCAGGAACAAAATGTAAACATTGATTATCTGCTGCTGTGGAATGCAACAGGTGCATCTGGGATTGGTCTCATGTGGTTGTTTCTAATTAATGGCCAATCACTGTAAGCTGGCTCAGACTCTTTGTCCGAGACACAAGCCTTTGTTATTCATTCCTTTTCTATTCTTAGCTAGCCTTCTGATGAAATCCTTTCTTCTATTCTTTTAGTATAGTTTTAATATAATATATATAATAAAATAATAAATCAAGCCTGCTGAAACATGGAGTCACATTCTCATCTCGTCCCTCATCCTCAGAGCCCTGTGAACACGGTCACATCTGCCCTCCTCAAATCCATGTGAGCAGCAGCCAAAGGATTCACTGTCAAGTTTCCTTGCAATTTTATTTATTGTGGATGCCATAAAAGGCAAGAGGCTATATATGCTAAAACAAGTTACCATTTATTGGAAAAGGCTGGATAATTTCGTTATCCAGATGAATGCCTAGCCTTTTTTCAAAGCTGTAACCTACTGCTGCACTGTAGCCAAAAGTTTTTAGGCAAAGGAGTAGCTGTACAGAAAAGTTTCTATGATCAGTCCTGAATTTGCTTACTTGAGGTTTTTTTGAATGTTAATTTCTTTCATTATATGCCAACAATTTATTTTATTTTCTCTGCAACTTTTTTTTCCCCCTGCCTTTTTCTATCTCTTTTTGGGGGAGTGAGGGGACAGCACATTTGATTTAAGGATGAGTAATACAGATAAGAATGCAGAGGAATATGTAGCAAACATAAAATTGTTGGATTTCTCTCACAATCTAGCACTGGGAATACCCATAAATGGATAGAAACAAGCGTGAGCTGGGAGTTTAATGACTGCTTATTCCCCCAAGTTTTGTAATAAAATGAGATGCATTTTCATACCAACACAATTCGGTATTTTCACAATCTTTTTTTCCTAACATAAAGGTAAAGTAGTTGGGCATTTTCATTAAAAATTTGGCAGCACATTGGAGAAGGAAATTTAATGTCAGCCTGAGAGACATTCAACGCAATAGCAAATAAAGCGACAGTAAGACTACTGCAAAGAATGTATTATTTGTTTTAGGAGTTGAAATAAATCCCTGCATGCAAAAGTAAACAACTCTGGAGCATTATTTCCAATCTGCTGTTCTGGATTGACTCTTGCCTAGAAAATTACTACTATTTAAGCTACAAATTACTCACAGGGGCTTAGGAGCATGAACCATATATGTATGCTGGTATTAATGAGACTGTTAGCATTCACTTATTTCTCCAAAATGGCTGTGAAAGGAATAAAGGAGAAAAAAACCCAGATTCTTCATGCTGCTGGATTGATGGATTTCCTTCCTTCACCTCATTATTTTTCGAAAAGGTAGCAGGAAAATAAAGAAAGTTGATGAGAAAGAAACCAGTGGAAGAAAGTCAAAAAGGTGATATTTAAAAGTTCTGGCACACAATTATGATGGCCAAGTCTATTTAGTCACCATAGGGACTTATTGAATAAGTGTCATTGAATACATAACTTGTAACAAATTTCATAAAATAACATTTTTGTCATTCTTGAATTTTATGGAGGAGCATCAGTATAACTGAGGACAATGGAAAAAAATTATTGCTTCCTCTGATTTTAATTGTTTTAAAATGCTAGCATCTACATTTCATCAGAGAACTAGTTTTACACTGAAGAAATTACATTTTTTGAAAAATATTCCAGCAACAGCTTAGGAATGTTTTCATAAAAATGAAATGAAAAATTTTGCTAGACCCCAAGCATATCTTTGTAACTCTTATTTTCTCCCATTTTGTTTGTTTTTACAGAATTATGTGTGTATGTTTCAGTAAGAATTTTATGGTTTGCTTAATTTGTCATTTTTGCAGTTGCTTCACAGAATATCTTCTCATATTATAGTAAGACCTACATCCACAATTCCTGCTTTGGATATTTTAAATATTTTTGAATATTTTCCTGAGGCAGTGATGGGTTTTGCTCATTGTCTTTAAATAAAAGTTCTTAGTCTTGAAACTTTTCCCTCTTTTCCTGATAAAATGGAAATGGATTTCCAATGTGACAAGTTTTGACACAGGATTTGTGGATCACTGCAGAAACATACCAACCCTTTTTTATTGCATTCAAAGAGCAAGTCCCAAAGGACTTTTACTCTGATGCAGTAAGTTGTAGGGATGCCACATTTTTCCCCAAAAGCTGAACAAGACAGAATAAAGATAGGCAAGATAAACAACACCTCCAGAAGGAAAAAAAGCAGAGGAAGCACATGAATAAGCTGCCTTCAGTGCACTTTTGTCTGTGCTTGTTTCCATCTGAGCCTAGCTGAGTATGACTGACTCACTGCAGGCACTGAACATCCTGCTTGCAAATATAACATTTCTCTTGATCTCTCCAAAACTCAGAGGCCTATAAACAACAGGGGACAGAGCCTTATTTGTAAACACAACAAGAAAAATATTAAAGAGAATATTTTGATTTATGAATTCTTCATTTTCTTCAGCTTCCCTGTCATTCTTACTTGAGGGAGCAAAAATGCACTATGCTATATTTCTTCTCATTCAGGATGATTTCTATGTATTTACTGCTTTTTTAACTGTCTGCTTCCCCCCTGGCCCTTAATGCAGGTGGCTGCTGAATATTTCAAGAACACAACCCTGCTCCTCATGGGTGTGATTTGTGTGGCAGCTTCTGTAGAAAAGTGGAATCTCCACAAGCGAATCGCCCTGCGCATGGTGATGATGGCTGGAGCCAAGCCAGGCATGTGAGTGAACCCTTGGCTTTGGGGCAGGCTGAGGCTGGGAGCAGCAGCTTGAATCCACTCTGATCTTCCCATCCATGGCCAAAATCTACCTTGGTTTAAATCTGCCTTGGTTTGGGGCATTTTTCGTACTCGTCTTTCCTTTCAGAGTTTGACAGCTTACACATTTTCACTCCTTTTTCTGCCGCCTCCGACTCCCCGTGTTTCCCTGCCCTGCACCCCAGGCTGCTGCTCTGCTTTATGTGCTGCACCACGGTGCTCTCCATGTGGCTCTCCAACACCTCCAGCACAGCCATGGTGATGCCCATCGTGGAGGCGGTGCTCCAGGAGCTGGTGAATGCTGAGGAGGAGTGCGAGGCCATCACGGCTGCAGGCAGCACCACTGCTGAGGAAAACAAGCCCATAGGTATTTGTCAGTATTGGCATTCACTCTCTGCTCATTTGTTTGTCAGTGACCTCACTTGTTGATACATTTTACTGAAATTCTATGCAGGTCAGATCTCTCTGGCTTATACTGCCAAAACCACTGATATGTACTCCTTGTACTCTGATATTCCTTTTTGTGTTCTGATATTCCTTTTTGTGCTATGATATTCCTTTCAAAGTAAATTTTATAAGTGATGGAAAATTTGGAGTTGGGAAATTATTTATACTGAATCAGGGCATCTGCTGTAGCTGTGTGTCATAAACTCTTGGTCATAGCATTTTACAGGGTTGGAAGGAAACCTTTGGGAATAAAGTCAAGGAAATTTAGAAGAGGCTCAGAAGTTTTCTCTTGACAATCCCATAATAAAAAATTGATAAGAACTGTAAGGTTCACTTTATTCATTCCTTCCCAGAAGAAGAAGGCTTAGGAAGAAAAGAATCTCTCTTTTCTCTCACTTTACAGTTTCCAGGCTGAAAATTATTTCGTCCAACCTTGTCTATCACATGTAGGTATCACAGTCTTTTAATTGCCAGATGCACATGATCAGTACAATACAAAATAATAAAATGCCACAACAAGGGAGCACCTGAGAGTGTTTGGACAAAGCTTTTGTTTTTACAGCAGCCCCTCCAGGTGCAGCGGTGTGAGCCAGGGGCTGAGCTCAGTTGTTCCCCCAAGGGCTCTCTCTGCTCCTCTGTTGCAGGTCTCGGTGAAAAGCACGGCCAGCCTTCCCTGGAGCTTATCTTCATCAATGAGGAGTAAGAATGACCCCTGTACACCAGGACTGGACATTTGAGCCCTGCACAGGTTGCAATGAGATGAACCCAGGAGTAGAGGCAGGAAGGGCAAGCAGAATCTTTCAAGTGAATGTGTCACATGTGACTGACAAGGAAGGCTTACATGACAAATGGGATTAATGCACTGCTCTGCATCTCACTAAAATCTGCAGCATTCATTTATTTTTTAACACTGTGGATATTTTAGGGAGAAGGAAAATATTTCTAGGGGTTTAAAAGTTCTTTTGAAATCTGAGTTTGTGCTGTGTAAGAAAGGGCTGTCCACAGGTTTTTATTCTGTTCCCCTGAAGGAACAGAGATGAAGAGGATCCAAGTACAGCGCAGACTGCCCACAGGACATATCCAGAGGGACATCACTTACAGAGCATTCCTGGAGAAAATCTGAACTGCCTGCCTAAAGAGAGATGAGAGTGGAGGGCAGGGGGATATGGACGAGGGAGAACCCACAAAAAACCACCCCTCCTCCCTTACAAAATTTGTAGAAGATCTCTTTAAATATAGACTAATTTCTTCACAGTTTTGAAACACCAGCAGTTTCTGTTTGGGGAAGAATCTAGTAAGGGGAAAGGGTAAATCAAGTACAGGAATAATTTCTTTGTCAAACGATCTAATTAAGCATCAGTTCAAGATATACAAGACAGTATACAAAGCTAATGTTCTAAAAATTTATTATAGGCCAATTCTGAGGAGCATCTTATGAAGTGTGGGAACAAAATTGCACAGTCTCTTTTTGAGCTCCTTCTGTATTTGCAACTGCTCAAAACAAAAGAGAAACAAGTTTCTTTTACTTTAAATTTTAATATGCTTTAAAACAAATATTATAATTCAAATAGTACAGGTTGATGGCTTTAAGTTAACTGAAAAGATCTAAATAGTTTTCTCATTAGTCTAGAGACTATTTGGGTTCTCCAATATTCCCTCTCTTATCTCTTTTTATCCAGCCATACTTTCTATATAGAATCAAATCTTCAGATTGGCATTGTGCCATTAATCCCTTTAACCCCTACTGAAGAGTGTATGTGCGATATTTCAAACAGAACTATTATTAAAATGGGATTACTTGAAAAAGAGCTTTGAAATTGCCAGGAAAAGTAGCACATAATCTGGAAGTAAGTTCAGTGGATTTTTTGCATGACCCACATGCCACACAGGGCAGGTTTTAGGAAAGGCTTTAATGTGGTACAGGTGGGGAGTCAGAAACAGCCTTGGAAAAATTGGCAGAGGAAGAACTTGAACAGGCAGTAGTGATGCTGGATTTCCTGGTGATCCCCTCCACTCCACAGAGAATGGGGTCCTCTCCTAGAATGGGGTAAATACTACCAAGAAACAATTTTTTTGTTGCATGGAGGTGGAATTCCACTGTTACACAGCTAGAGATTGAGCTGTGAAATATAATAATGACTTACTTTTTGGCCAAGAGCCCACATAAGAGGTTCTAATAAGTGTTATTCAGCATTTCAGTAGGCACTAGTTCTCCCCTCCTCCCCATGATATGTCTCTCTTGCAGAAGCTGGATGAACAGGCATTTTTAAAGCATATTTTCCTTTCTTTGTTTTTAGTGCTTCTACTACTGACTTGAGCTCCTTGGTGCACTCAAAGGTATTGTCATAGGTGGTATCTTCTATGCTACCCTGTCTTCTAGTGCAGGAACCAGCAGAGCAAAATGCACACTGCTCTGAAAAAAAACTGCTGGTGCCTTTATTTCAAATGTGTGGTGGTTGTGGGCAGAAATTAGGTATTGCAGAATGTCCTGCTTTGTATTTAACCTGTCAGCCTGGTAGCACAAATCAATTGGGGAACATTAGCTCCAAAGCAGCAAAAAGAGAATTACAAAACAATATAAGCCTGTTGTACTCCTTGCTGGAGATCCTGAGATCCAGTCAGAGAACCAACAATTCCATATGGTTTCCAGCAAATCCAGATATGATCTTTTGTTGTTCCAGTATTGCCGGATTCTGAAGCTGAGAACTCTGAAGCTGCTGCAGCCTGTACACATCACAAAGTCACAGGCTCAAGGGACCTGTTAGAGTCTCAGACAGGCCAGAGGAAAACCTAATCTCATTATAATTTGACTTTAAAATCACTTAAAAATAAAAAGAAAAAAAAAAAACAAAACAGGGAGTTTAATTTTTTTCCTCCAATTTAAAATTAACAGTTGATTTTAGTGCATTGGATTTTCTTGTAGTTTTGGAACGTTTTTTTCTTTTTCCTTTTTTGCCCCAAAAGCCTGCTACCCAGTCACCTTTACAAAGCATCACAAATTCACAAGTGCCCCATGGAACACAAGAAAGGCTAATCCAAAGGCATTTTCCGCCTTGCAGGGTATGAATGGTGTGCACATGATAGCCAACCCTATTGGAACAATGAATTCTACCAGCAATGGGCAGCACCTGCCTCAGGTAAGGAAATGTTAGACCTGGGGGTGAGGCAAAAATCAGGTGTGAACATCACCTGCTCCCTACTGTTTCCTTGAAAGGAATCATTCTCCATCACCTCAGCACAGCCCCAGCTTGGCCCTTTGCCAGTTCTTGCTCCCATTTAGGTGCACCCATCACAGGTTTCTTCACAAGACCCTTCCCCAATGGCTGGGACAATTCATTTAGCTTTACGTCCAGTGATGTGATCACAAGTTTCCTTTATTATTTGACTGTAATGTAATAGCCACTTTGTTTCTGCAAATCCTCCTTGGAAAATAGCCCAACTCAAAAATAACAACCCCTGGCACAAAAAAACCCTACTCAGAATGAAAAAAGCAGACCATTAATCTGTTCAGCCACTTTGTTGGGTACTCTTAGTATCCACTTCCTTTTTGTCTTCCAAAATATCCAGCCTCAAAATCCTCCTTTAAATCAATTCATTGCAGTATTTCTACTTCTCTTGAGTGGATGCAAGAAGAGATTGCTGTTAGGATGACAATTTTGTAATGCCTTAATGGCATAAGTTTGTGGGCATGAAAAAATAGGCTAAAATCAACACATGAATTTGCGTTCACAGTTCAAAACTAAATCAAAACAAAAATTAGTAAATGTAACAAGCTTTTCTGAGCCACTTGCTATCTTTTTCCTCGTTCTACCTTTTTTCCCAGTATAAGGACTTGATCTACCAACATAGACACTTTCCTGTCACTGATATGAAAGCTTCTTTTGGAGCAAAATTTTCTGGCATCTTTTCCTTCCTTATTCCCATCGCTCAGCCTTTTCCATTCCGTTTTGAGATCCCCAGCACTCCATCCATAATTAGAGGCCCTGAGCTTGTTTAAGTGTGAAAAGTTCACCAAGCCTTTGTGTGGTGGCTGCTCCTAAGCCTCAAGGATTATGGATTCCTTCTGCTCAGTGTTGGAATCCCGTCCCTGCAGCCCTCAAAGGATTTTGGTATCCCACTGATATTCCAGTCAGACCTGGAGCTGGCCCAAACCTTAGCCAGAAGCCTGATTACTGCTTGTCCTACATTTTTGTCACAGACCAGGCCATTTTAGGCCCTGGGACAAGTTTCCAGGACTGATCCCAGTTAATCCCTGTGAAGAAAAACCTGGCCTCTCTTACACAAACCTGTTGCTTCTCTGGGCCCTGTATTATAGCAAATCAAAGACGCCTCCAACAAAGGGGAGAGAGAATGTATCTGACTCCATGGATATCAGAAGGCTAATTAATTACTTTATTATACTATACTATATATATTTCATCTAAACTGAATCTGCCAATCACTCAACTCTGCACACAACTGCTCACACTGCCCAGAATCTCGTGACTGTCACCCAACAGTCCCGACACACAAGGAAACAAAACATCCTCACTTTGGCTAAACAATCTCCATGTTGCGTTCTACTTTGGCACAACACAGGCACAGCAAGTGCTAAGAATTGTGTTTTCATTCTCTGAGGTTCAGGTAATGTGAATCTCAGAGATCCTTGGGAAAAATTGTGCCTCGCTTTTCTCTGTGAAATGTGGCGACACCGTATCACTCTGGCATTAGAGCAAGCTGGGCTGCTGTTCTGATCACCTGCTCTGCCTGTGACTGTGTCCCCCCACAGGCTCAAATCCTGGTGCTGCCCCCCGAGCCCTCGGAGCTGAGCAGCAGGTACCAGAGCAGGCACGACCACATGGTGTGCAAATGCCTCTCGCTGAGCATCTCCTACGCAGCCACCATCGGCGGGCTGACCACCATCATCGGCACCTCCACCAGCCTCATCTTCCTCGAGCACTTCAACAAGTAAGTGGCATTGGGTTTGGTGAGGTCATTATCATCCTTGTGAGTCATTTCCTACCTCAAGGAACCCTAGGAAGAACACTCTCCCTGAAGGAAAATTTGTTTCTTCCTCTACTCTAATCTTATTACCAATGGTTAATGTTTGAAGGTTGCTACATACCCATGTCTTTCTCTCATGCAAAAAACTACTCAGGGTGAGATCATCATCATCATCCTTGTGGGTCATTTCCTACCTCAAGGAACCCTAGAAAGAACACTGTCCTTGAAGGAAAATTTGCTTCTTCCTGTAATGTTATTACCAATGGTTAATGTTTGAAGGTTACTGCATACCCGTGTCTTTCCTTCACGCAAATTAAAAACTTCTCAGTGTGGTAACATTGAAGTTTCTCCAGGAACTTCTTTTGATTTGACAGAGTGGTTATCATGAAAGGCAGCAGGCACTCTAGAAAAGTAAACACTAAAGCTGTGAAGATAGAGCAAATACAAAGAAATACAAAAGAAGAGATGTCATAAAAACAGCTGCTCAACATGTAGTGCAAAAAAACCCAAACAACCAACTTAGATATGTGGCCTTATGCATTTGCTTCAGAGAAGATGAGAAGCAGCTCTGTGATCACCTAAATATCTCCTTTATCATAGGCCCAGGGCTCCCAAAGACATGAATGTTTCAATGTCAGAAACAGGAATGTTTTTCTGTCAGGACATGGTGGCACTTATCATGCACAGAAACACATCCAAGCTCAAATCTGATTCTGACTATCTACTGCTACCACTAGTGCCTTGATATCTCTCATTTCTCTCTCTTAAATGGTGGTAGCACAGAAGACTGAGTTCAAAAGTCATGCTTAATCCAAAGATTTGGACTTTACAGAATTTTCCAAGATTTTGGTTTTATGAGAGTTGCATCAAATGCACACATCCAACATCTTTATCAGAGCACAGCAGAATGCAGTCAACATTTGTGTGGCCCATGAGAAAACATAGAAAGAGGTTCTGGGTGAAATAATTCTGAAGACTGCCAACCTAAAAGAAGCTTTAATATAAACCACAAGCAGGGATGGAGTTTCACTTCAGGTATCTCCAAGTGTTTTTGAAGCTGACCAAACAATCCAGACCATCTGGTATTAAAAGTTTGGAGAGCTGCACTATTTTTCTGTTGGTTTCACTCTGCACAGGTAATGCAGCTGTTTGCAAAAGCAAACTGATGGAACTTTTCTCTCACCCCATGACAGAAAAACATGCCCATAGATGTGTTTGCAGCTATGTCTGTTGGAGGTTCCTCTCCCTGTACTGTTCTAACTTCTCATGCATCCTCTTTTTTAATTTACAGCCAGTACCCAAAAGCTGAAGTGGTGAATTTTGGAACCTGGTTTTTGTTCAGTTTCCCCATCTCCCTCATCATGTTGGTGCTGACTTGGTTCTGGCTGCACTGGCTGTTCTTGGGCTGCAAGTGAGTGAAAGTTGTTCAAGATACACAAATTACAAAAGCAGGGCATCTGCATCTCCTCTCAAATCTGTCTCATAAAGAAGTTTTGACTGGCAAATGACAGAATTTAAGGCACAATTTCCTTCTTGTTGCCAGAAAAATTTCCAGAGGAAATCTCACTTAACTGCCCTGCACAGACAGCAGTGCAGAGTGTTGCTACTTGAGATTGAAGTGCCCAGGTATTGCTGACAGAAATCCATACTAAGCATTCAACTGATTTGGGATTTTTTTCACTCTTATGACAATTTTGAGCCACGATTCCCTCATGGCTCAAATATATTGTTATAAGTCTTTTTGGAAAAGCACAGTTTAAAAGATTAATAGAAAAAACCTGCAAGTGAAAAAGTTACTTTTCAGATCTGCCTCCAGCTCAATGAAATTAACATAAAACCAATTAAAATTAAAGGTAAATAGACTCCATATATATTTCTCTTTAAAGTGGAAGGGACTCACAGCCTAAGAGACAAATACATTTAATACTAGTCCCTAAGCCCCAAAATAAGAAAAAGTTTCAGTCTTCTAGGTCATTTGTACCACATATTGTCTTTACAAAGTTAATGAAAACTGCCAAATGTGTGCATTTAGAATGGATTTGTTAATCTGCATTGAAATGTGATGCAGACACATTTGCTCTGAATTAAATTTGCCTTAATTTGATTTAGTTCACTCTTAAAAGTAAACTGAATTGACATCACTATTTCACCCAGGACAATGAATAAATTGATAATGAGTTCTGCCTGCTGCTGACCTTGACTAGATTTGAAGAAGTAATTTAGAGGTGAATGGCTCCATGCCTCTCCTAGTCAGTCTCTGAGTCTTATAGCTCCAAATTAAAAGGCTAATATAAATTCCCTCTGCCACTTTTTTCTTTTAATCTTGAGGAGAAACAGGTCCTAACATGACCCTCAATTAATTTGGTTTTAAAACAAAAATTGAAATTCCACATTGCATCCAAGACTTCATGCTGATTAATGTTTTTCTAAATAATACCAGAGACTGAAGCATTATTGACTTCTTGAGAAGTAGTTGATTCCAAGGCTCCTTAATCTCTGACTTTATTCACTGCACTTCATTAAAGAATATATTATGTTGGGAGCTGGGCTTCAATTCTCTGCCTTCACATCCTCCTGAGCCTGGAAACACTTGGAACCTGTTGAAACAGCTGCCTAATGCTTTTGCATAAATGTTTAATGAATCCCCATAATGTTATTTTCCTAGGAAGCCCTGTGCTATTAATCTGTTATTGCCTGGCTTAGCTGGAACAGCATTCCAGACTTTAAGGCCCTAGAGCAGGTCAAGGGTGAAAGAGAATGGACTCATCAAAGGATCATTGCCAGCAGAGAAGAGCTAAGGGTGGAAGTTACCACAGAGCTGTCCTTTATAAACCATAGAGCTCTTCTCTTCCAGCCTGGAGGGCTCTTCCAGACTCATCTCTCCCTGCTGATAGATTTTACTAAAGTCTAACAGCAAGATTTGCAAGGAAATTTGAAATTATTATAGATGAAGAGCAATGCTAAGTGAGCTAAAAAATTGTGTTCCATATTTCACATTACATGTGAAATGCAACCCCTGGGTAAGCCCTTCTCTTGACCAGACAGGGCCTGTCTGGATCTTGAGCAATGCAAAGGAATTTGAGGATCTGGCCTTAAGCAGATACATTGAGGGAGATTGCAGTCTATGGTTTGGCCAGGGCTACAGCTTGGTGCCTAATGAGGTACCCAATGAGATATTAAAATAGCAAGGACCATAAAAGCATCTATTATCACCTTAAAGAGCCATAAAAGTTGTGCTTCCATGGTACCTGAGTCACTGCTGCTGCCTCTTTTAGACTGGCTTAGATCCTGTTACACCTCTGTGTGACAGAGGGTACAGCTGGAGGGAAAAAGGGGGGATCTGTGGCTCAAAGCACAGCTAGGTAACACTTCTGGAAAGAAGAAAAGGAGAGGGTTAAAGTGAGCTTGAAAGCATCTTAATTTCAATTAAGAATGTCCATGCTTTCTTACAGAATGAAGGAAAACTGAATAAACTAAGGGATTCACTTAACATCCACACAAGTGTATAGGAGGCTCAATATATCCAGCTAGGAAATGTGTTTTCATGTCCCTGGCAGAAGTACAGGCATTTTTCACCTGGGCAAAACACCAGGGTGACTCTGCTGGCCTCTGTGGTGCTTTTCTGGCTGTGCCTGATTTATAAACAAATGTTACTATGACAGTATAAGCAGAAGCAGACAGGTCGTGGCAGCTAATGGGATCCCAAGCACAGCTTTCCCTCATTATGAATCCTGAATACTCAAGGCAAATATGGTCTCAAAAGCCAGAGCAGACCCCAAATATGTTGGATAACCCAGGAAAGCATAGCTAGCCCATGAAAAATTTCTATTGATAGCTGACCTCTGTCACAATCTCTCCACGTGATGATAGACACTAGCTGTAGCTTTGGGAGGTTTCTGGCAGCTCCTTGAGGAAGCCTACGCAGAGGGAGCCCAGCCATGGCTCAAGATGGCTCAGTGATACCAATCAGCACTAGTCAGAGCACCCTGGGAACCTTCCAACTATATCTAGAGTTGAATCTTAAAAGAACTTGAAATCAGATTAATCAAATAGCATGCACAGTAATTTCCTTTTGCATTGCCATGAGGCCTTGCCTCAGTCACATCTTCTCCCAACAGTCCCTGATACCAGAATTTTCAGTCTACCCCATTGCTGGAGATTTTTTAAATTACTTTTACCCTCCCTCTTTATGCTCTTGCCTAATTTTATCATGCTATCTCAGTTTTAAAGAGACTTGTTCCGTGAGCAAGAAGAAGAAGACCAAACGGGAAGAAATGTCAGAGAGAAGAATTCAACAGGAATACAAGAAACTGGGAAATGTTAGGTAAACCAGACCTGCCTTCCTTGGGAATTTGTCTCTCATTGTCTCCTACTGCCCTCCATGTTGCCTTGGGCTCATGTAGCTTATTCTAAAATTCTCAGCTCTTTTTTCTCCCCTCCAGTATAGAAATAGAACTAAACGCAAAAATGAGCTAAAATCAAAGGCTTTGTTACAAGCATGCGTGCTAACATGCAACTCATTTATTTGTGAGGAAAAAGGGAAAAGAAAGGAAAGATTTGAGTTTATTCCAGGGTTCAAAGGTCATCTGAGTCCAGGTTTGTCTTTGAACCCTGAAGGACCCCTTCTCCTAATTCATGCACATACTTATTTTAGTGGATATAAGTTCAAAAAAGGCTTTTTCCCATGCCATGGGTCGTCCAGCTTTCCCAGTTGCCTATAATATTTATGCACAATGGCAAGAAATGTCTCTTGAAAAGATTATTTGGCAACATTTTCTTTTCCAAAAGGGCTGATATGGCACAGAATTCCTTCTTCACAAAATATTTTTGTGTTTTTTAACTGAAATATTGACAGATCAACTGCCTGAATATGATAAACTCTGAAACTAAACTGTTGTTCAGGCTGTGCCTAAATATGAAATCACTCTTAATTTAAATCTATGCTAAATTAAAAATCCTCAAGCCACCTCAGGTATCCTCAAGTCACCTTGTGTGCACCATCTGTGCTAATTTACATTGTCATTTGCTCTTAGGCTTTCTATCCTTCTAAAAAATGCAGGAGAATGTGTTTACAGTGGAATGCTAATATGAACTTCACCTTGTTAACACATTTAATCAGATAATAATGCAAATACACAACGAGCATTTAGAAATATTTTCCTTCAGGTCTTGCCCATGAATGATAGCATTGCAAATACAGATGGATATTTTTAGCCTATTTCTTACAGGGTTTAGATGGTTCCCAGCTGGGACCCAAATCTAGAATTCTTTAATTCAAAATAATCTCCCTTGCTATTTTTCATATATTTTTTTATCCTTTTTTAAAGCCAGTTTCTACTTTCTTACTTCTGGAAGTTGCTCTTGAGTTTTCAGACAGACCTTGGAATTACTTCCTTGCTTTCTTTCTCTGGTTTTTATTTCTAGCTACCCCGAGATGGTGACCGGATTCTTCTTCATCCTGATGACCTTGCTCTGGTTCACTCGTGAGCCTGGCTTTGTGCCAGGATGGTCATCTTTTTTTGAGAAGTGAGTAAAATCCCCATAACTACTGCACAGGAATACAACTTTGCTTCTTATGACTTTCTACAATTTTTTTCCCCCTAAGACATCATCAGACACATTTAATGAAGCAATGAAAAATTGAGTCTTTATTCAAAAATTAGGATTTTTTTTCTTAAATTATATATTTTTTTATAGTGAAAAATTCCATTCTTTCTCAGTATTCAAAGTGAGTTAAGTAGAGAAAGTAAATTAAACCATTTCAAATGTAAAAGAATAGGAGGGTCAGATTTTGAGGTTAAAACATTTTAGTGCATTCATAAAGAAGTTTTCACTATAATATATTGCAACTATAATTGAAATTAAATTTTTGACAAAAAGTGTTTTATCAAGAAAATGTCCGTTCAATTAAATATTGCTGAGAATGGTGACTAAATAAAATAATTTTTCTTTTATTTTAAATAATTTGAAACACATTATATTAAAGCTTACTAAAACACACTTTGCACATCAAAGAATAAGTGATTTGAATGTAAGTTTTCTTTATATTGCTACTGTATAAAATTACTTTAATTTTTCATTCCAATTTTGACAGAAAAACCATTTCTAATACTGTGATTTTCTGATGATCACTGGAGTTTGGTGCTCCTCAGAATACTTTTACAGAAAGCCTTTTAAACATTTAATTTAAAATCAATCTACAGTTCATTTCTAAAGGATCACCTGGGTTTGGCTTTTCCCCAGAATGTGTTTACTGTTTCTTACACTACAGTAAACACAGTATTTTTTTGTACCTCCAAGTTAATAGATTTGTAAACCAAAAGGGATTATTTGTTTTTCAACCAGAATATTGAAAATTGTTGACCTGTGATTGAAGTTGCGTACCAGATTCAGTTTAATAAATGGGAAAAAATCCAATTTGTACCCTTGATATGCAGGCATATTTTTCTAGTATGCTGTTAGTGTGACTTCAGATGTGGGAATACAACTGTACCTGCAGAAATGTGCTTGGAGCTATGTACCTGGTTTGGAAATGTTTCTGTTAATGTTTGGAAATGGTTTTTTTTTAATGAAAAAGTTGCTATTTTTTCCTTAGGAAAGGTTACCGGACTGATGCTACTGTCTCTGTATTTCTTGGGTTTCTCCTTTTCCTGATTCCAGCAAAAAAGCCATGTTTTGGAAAAAGGAAAAAAGGTGAGGAGAATGCACTAAGAAAGAGAATGGGTGCATTTTTCAATGTCTAATTATTTTTTGTTATTTTTTGTCTGTAAAAAGTCCCAAGAAGATACTTTTATGCTGGTAAGTCAAGGATACCAGCCCTACCTACATCAGACCCCCTTTTCCTTTGCTGTAATTCAAATTGCCTCCTCCAGAAGATGACAAACTTCAATCTGAGACTGACATCTCTTCTGGGCTAGCAGTTATTAGACTTCGGGACTGAGCTTTGGGAAAGGTTTAGATGGAGTTCTCTATTTTTGAATGCAAAATCAGCTCAAGATAAACCCCAGCAAAAAAATTACTCATCACTTATACAGTGGAAATCACTGTAATGTCTTAAGATAAACATAAAACAGGTCATAGAGTGCCAGACAACATTTCAATTTTGTGCAATGCTTCTCTCACAGTCTTCTTGATAATGAGATTATTTCACATTTCTGTTTGGGTAGCACTCAGTGGTTTGATCAGTTTGCTGCACCAGTCTTTCAGCAGGGCTGTATGAAAGCAGAATTGCCTGCACAGTCTTATGTAAAGATTATAAATGTATAGAAACACATATTTTTATGCTGTCATATATTGTACAGGTTTTAGGAAAATATGACACTCTATAACTCCTCCTTTAAGAAAATACTGAAGCACTGAAAAAACTCCAATGTCCTCAGATAAAATCTAGGGGCCTAAATGCACTTTATCAAGCATCATGGCCTACTTCATAGCCCTTCTTTGATAATATAATCCCATTGTAACACCATCTCTGTGGTCTACAGATATATGCACATGCATATCACAACACAGCACACAGTCCCTCAAAAAGCTGTAACATGAGGACACAGGGATTTACAACTGTTTACATTAACAGAGCAGCCAAGAGAAAGTCAAAATGTTTGGAATTGATATGCTGTATTTTGTGAGGCCAGATTATCCAGAGAAACAGGCTTGCACTGCCTGTTTGCCTCTCTCTCAGGTAGTCCCATGCATCTTCAGTCATTCTATTCTTGTGAAAAATGTGAAGGTCTTTGCTAAAAGGGCAGTATAATACTGGTCACACACTTTATTTGATATAGGAGATGGTGAAAAGTCAGCAGAAATTAACCCACTGGAGCCAATCATTACCTGGAAGGACTTTCAGAAGACCATGCCCTGGGAGATTGTAGTGTTGGTTGGTGGAGGTTATGCATTAGCAGCTGGATGCAAGGTAATGGTGTAGATTTTTTTAAATCCTCCTTCCTAAACATATTATCAACTTGCTCTTTTATTCCTTTGAATGCTTCCCAATTTGGATTTATGATGTGGATACTTTAAAGTTTGTACATAATGCAGTAGGCAGCACTCCCTGCGCTCAATATATGTCTTTCACTGCAGTGAAATCTAGTTTACTGAGCAAAAGGAAATGCAGAAAGCATTGACCTGAACTTTGTTTATTTGCTGGTGGGATTCTCTGATGTAAACTGCCACAGAAAGAAGAATCTGTTTGACAAACATACCAAATATTTAGTAATTCTTGCACTTCTGTCCTTTCCCCAGACCTCTGGCCTCTCCACATGGATTGGACGTCAGATGCTCTCCCTGAGCAGCCTTCCCTCCTGGGCTGTAACTCTGCTGGCTTGCATTTTGGTGTCCATAGTAACAGAATTTGTTAGTAATCCAGCAACCATAACCATCTTTCTGCCTATTTTATGCAGCATGGTGAGTCAAAACAGTGACATTTTTAGTCTGTTGTTTCCTTACAGGCTTGTGGGAATTTTCAGGATGTCAGGGTCTTGGCACTCTGTCCACATGCAACCCAGCCTCAGTTCCCAAGCTACTGTTCTGTAGTCTTGAAGCTAGGAAAAAAACATAATTGAGCAGCCAAAAGAATGTTTTAGAATCATGGAATTTATAATACTTCTCAGACAAAGTGCACTAAGGAATTCATATGCCAGGTACAAGAAAAGGTGATTATGGAATTAACAAGTTAGGTGAATTTCACATGAAACTCAAGATGCTTTTGTTAATGTTATTTTAAATGTGTTGTTCATTACTTAGAAGTCACCTGCTCCCTACTTGTGAGAAAAGAACGGAGTGCTGAATTTTATTTCAGATTTAGAAGTGTTCAAGGGGTTGATCTGGTAAAGCATACTGTCTTCTACTGTGGAAAGCAGAGATGTTTGTAAGGGCAGAAAAAAATCAGGATGCTATTGACAAAGGTAGAAGAAAGAGAGAGTAAATTAATTTTATATTGGAATAGCAGTTACAGAAAATTTCCTTTTCTTTTTAATATAATGTGAAACTTTTCTGTCTAAGAATGGAGGTCATTAATCATCTTTCCCTATTATAACTATTTTATGGGATTGTCCCAAAGCATATTATGTGAACAGTTCTGAGTTAATATTAAGTAGGGTCAAATCACAATATGTAATGGTGTTTCTGTGGCTTAGGAGTTCAAATTTGCTTCTGCTCCTTGCAGAAAGAGATTCTCCTGAAAAATATTTAGAGCAGTAATCTACTTGTAGTGTGAACTGCCATCTTAAGGCAGACTCTCTTTTCAGATTGCAAAAGTAACCTGGAGACACTTCCCTCCCCCAAATGATTGTAGCCTTGTTTATCCTTCCCTTTCCCTCTCATATAAAACTGGGCCAAAGCAATGCAAATTAAAATGGAAAATTTTACCACCACTGAAAACTTCATTCTTTGGCCCACTGTAAAATATATTCCATCATCTCTGCCTTCTCACCATGAAAATTTAGATCATGAACACCTGGTTCTCCTAACCAGTATTCAGGAGGACATCACATAATGGTCTCAGCATATTCAGCAACTAGAAGAAACAAGTTCTTTGTGTTAACCTGTTGTGACTTCTAGTGGATGAAGACTGAAGCTGCAGTCAGTGTTAAACAGAATGTCACAGAGAACAAGTGGGAGAAAGAGCAAAAGTGTCCTAATAGTAGCAAACTCCACCCTCCCTCAGTGTGAAATGTCTCAAGAGAGATCCCTGGAGCATGACCAGCTCAAAATTATGGCATTGCTCTAAAAAACCCAACCAACCAAAAAATACTTTCACGCTTAAGTTTAGAAATTAGGCAGATGTGATTCACAGCAGAGAGGGTCCTTTCATAGCCATTATCAGCTGTGACTTTTATTGATCAGGTGAAACACTTCTCTCCCTCTGTTCTTCCAGTCAGAAACCCTGCTTATCAACCCTTTATACACCCTGATTCCTGTCACCATGTGCATCTCATTTGCGGTGATGCTGCCCGTGGGTAACCCTCCAAATGCCATTGTCTTCAGCTACGGGCACTGCCAGATCAAAGATATGGTGAGTCTTGCCACTGGCTGTATCCTCCCACATCAAGCAGATAGTAATAATAATAATAACAACAATAATAATAATAATAGTAGTAGTAGTAGTAGTAGTAGTAAAAAACCAAGACCAACAATAATAATAAAAATAATATTGCTGCTAATATTAAGTAGTGATATCTGAACTGCTCTTACACAGTAGAGCTGTCAGGTTAAGAACACAGATCTGTAGGATGCATACATTTCTTATTTGTATTTTTTTTTATGAATGTAATGGTCTAAAGAGCTTTAGGAGTATGGAATCTTTTTTGCACTGGCCTACTAAGACAAGCACAAGAGAGCATAAGAAATTAGATTTATCACATAGCTCCACAGCAAGTCGTGTATCACTCTGTTATGTGTGGTTTAACTCCCCATTCTGATTATCTGATTGAGAAGTCCAAGTGACAAACTCAGCAGTTCACAATGAACGCATCAGTATCTAACCTGAATATTCATTCCTGAATACTGCAACATATACCCTGACACATATGCTCTCATTTATGCTTTTTCTTTTTGCTCTAGAAATTACTACACATAAATTATCACACTATATATGAGTCAGTATAAATTGTACAAACTGCCTTTTTTTTTCCCTATGTTAAAATAAACCATTTTTTTTCATTCAGTTGCTCTGTTTTTCTTTTTGCTTTTGCAGGTGAAAGCTGGCCTGGGTGTAAATCTGATTGGCTTGGCTGTTGTCATGGTGGCCATCAACACGTGGGGAATTAGGCTCTTCCAGCTGAACACCTTTCCAGAATGGGCAGCAGTCAGCAACATCACAAGTCAAACGTAATCTCCAATGAAAAAAAGAGCAAAAGTGCAAGACCAAAGCAAGTTGGGACAAAATATTGAACCTACATCTCACATATGAAAGAAAGAAGGAAGCTTGAAGCAGGATCCATTGTAAAACTATGAAGAAAATCCACTGGGAGGTCTTTTGCAACAGCTTTTCAGTTCTGAAAATCAGTGTGAGTTAAAAGGAGAGATTAGCTTTGCTCTCTTGTTGCTTTCTCTGGGACACCATAAGTCAGAAAAAATCCACTCCTCCAAGTTATTTCCCTATAGCTTTTTCATGCCTTAGAGCAGTTACATAGGACTTGTATGCAGGACTCCAGTGGCAGAAGACAAGTACACAGACACTGCTGTACTCAGCAGCAGCACATTCAGTCCTGCTATTGACTCCTACACTGAATGTAGGCTGAGCCTTATTCCCAAATCCAGAGGAGTTTTATAAGCCTACTTCTTTTGAAGGCAAATTATTCTTGTTTTTTTGCAATGACTTATCACTTTTTTGCAAAAGCCATTTTTCCACCTAATTCATATGACCTGGAGAGAAATCCAGCTACCTACTACCAGCTACAGCGCTTCAAAGGGATAACAGAAACCTCCAGAGAAGAAGGAGAAATCTCCTTGGAAGGAGAATATGGGGTTTTTTCCCACACAGCACTAGTATAAATTTCTAATATTGCAGTACTTGCAGTCTCAGCTTTGGAAGGAAGAGTTTCAGGAACAGAAAGTTTTGTTCAAGACCTTCTTCATCATTACTGCAGTGGGAGCTCTTTCAGCAGGGGAAGCTGTGACCAGCAAAACCATATCAGGCCAACAGCCCCTATCACTCTCCTGTCTCTTCAGCTGCTGTTTAATTATGCACTTATGATTCCCCTGACTGAGCAAGTCCCACTCCTGATGGCACTCAGTGCTGCTCCATGAGTAAGAAGGGAGAGGGCTGAAGTGGAGTGGTTCTGGTGTATCTCCCCTTCCTGTGCATTCACTTGAATCTCACACACCCTGCTCTCTAGCAGCCCAGAGAGCAGGAACTTCAAATGTAGGAAACTGTGGCATGAAGGAAATAACCACCAAGCCAAAAGGCCAATCTCTTTATCTCTTATCAATAAAGTGAATGCCCTGCTTTCCTCACTGGATCTCTGTGACACTCATTAAGTCTTCTCATGTATTATGTCCAGTTTTTAATAATTTCTTTAATGTCAATACATTTAAGCTGTATATTAGAATGATTGAATCTCATGTAATCACACATACACTTTAATGAATTTTTATGCTTTCCATTTTTAATCTAGGCTCTCTAAAAGTGAATGTATTCTGTAAAAATAAAATGTCAATAAAATAAATTATTCACTACTGCACATCCTGGTGCTCCATGAGCATACAAATTGGATATATTTCACCCATAACCCACCAAAACTTTAGAGAAGCAGGGTTGAGACAGAAGGAGGTTTTGGTTTACTGCTTCTGTCAAAACAGAGGGATCCCACAGACTCATATTGAAAATAAACAGGTACAATAAAAGGTCATAGGCTGGCAGAAGTGAGAAAGAAATACGGGAAAAAAAACAAAAAGCATGTCTTAACCCTGGTTCCAAAAGCAGGAAGCTGCATCCTTTAGCAAAACAATTGCTATTCCTGGTAGTTTCTGTAAATTTCGTTTTGAATAGCAAAGTGTTTCTGTGCATCAGTCACTTAAACCATCCCCGATGCATAAAACAAGACCTTGGCCTCACTTTTCCAACTCTTCTCCCAGCTCACCTGTTCCTGTGTTCCCCTCACCCTGATCCTGCTGCTCTGCTGCACTCCAGCACACAAAGCTCAGGGCAGCCTCTGCCATGCAGAGCCCCCTCATCCTTTCTGCTCCCCTCCCTGCTCTGGGTGTTTCCCTGCTCCCCTCCTTGCTCTGGGTGTCTCCCTGCTCCCCTCCCTGCTCTGGGTGTCTCCCTGCTCCCCTCCCTGCTCTGGGTGTCTCCCTGCTCCCCTCCCTGCTCTGGGTGTCTCCCTGCTCCCCTCCCTGCTCTGGGTGTTTCCCTGCTCCCCTCCTTGCTCTGGGTGTCTCCCTGCTCCCCTCCCTGCTCTGGGTGTCTCCCTGCTCCCCTCCCTGCTCTGGGTGTCTCCCTGCTCCCCTCCCTGCTCTGGGTGTCTCCCTGCTCCCCAGCAGGAGGCTGCTCTGAACACAGACCCCAAAATGGTTCTCAAAGCAGAGGCACTCTGGGCTCCCCTGACAGGAGCTCCATCCTGAAGCCCCAGGAGCAGGAGAGGAAATGCAATGTCTGTTCATCAACATTTGGCACCTGGAGGCAACTTCCTCCAGGACAAGCACTACAGTGGGTGGGCATGTCGGCAATGCCAACAGTGTTGTCCCTACACACAGCAAGCAGAACCTCTCTTTGTTCACAGTGCCTAAAGTTACTTTTGATCATTCTCCCCCTGCCAATAAATTTTCTGGTTTGATTTCTTTCCAGGGCTTTAGCTGCTCTGCACCTTTCACTTGCACTCCTCTTCTAATCCTTTTCACTTCATGCTTCATCCACCAGCATCTTCCAATTGCTTTGCTGCTCAGCAACAAATCACTCTCTGCCCTCCTAATGCTGATTTCTCAGCTCTGCTCAGCTCCCACCACACCTTGCTATCCCAGAGATTTCCCAGGGGATACAAACATGGGATATTCTCATTTGTGAGAGACCAGCAGCTGGCATTCCAGCCAGCCTTAGGGAGACCTGGGATTACTCACAAATCAAACAGGGTGCCCAGCAATGCTCTTCAGTAAGAACAGCAATAGCAGGAGGCAAATGAAATAGCTCTTGCACATCTCAAACAATATTTCTTCAGAAACATTTCCAGGAGGCTCTGGCATAGCTTGTGTCTCACAAGATTGGTACAGAGGCATTTGGAGTGGACTCAGGCAAGGACTTTCCCCAACAGACTGTTTCTCCTGTTTTGGTGCTCTTGGCACACTTCCACATTCACCGCTGCTGGCACTTGTCACTGCCATGCCCACCAGGTAGGTGCACGAGGCAGTGGGCTGTGGTTTTGGGATGTAAAACCAATTAACATTCACATTAGTGAACTTCTCTGAGGTGCATCCACCAACTTTATTTGGTTCTGGCACCCAATAAGCTAATAAGTAGCTTTGCTGTCTGGCTTTTTGTTTATTTTGGTTTTTAACCCTTGACTGTTTAATGGCAGAAGGGCCTTAGGGCAGCATTTTTCAACACAGGATAACACTCTCAACCCATAGTAAATGTTTTACAAGTCTGTCAGTAGCTCATATATTCCTTTCCTCCCATTTTGCCTTGAACCTTCAGCTCCAGAATATGTCTCAAAAGAATCAATACATGAACAAAACTGTTTCCAGGAAAGGAAGGAAGCCTGTATATATTAGCTGGCAACTTTAGCTATCCACATAGGCATTTGAAATGGACATTCACAGAGTCCATGTTAAATGGGAAACTTGCTCATAAGTAACTTCATGGAGCATCCATCTTCTGTGCCCTGCTATGACACCAGTGCATCCAAAGCATTCTGAGCCACCAGATGCAAGTCCTGCATCAAGCACTCATTATCTGTGCTCACCCTCTGAAAGGTAAGGTGAAATTTTAGTATCACCTAGGACAACCTCAGGCTAGGTAAAATGTGTTATACAGAATTCGCAAAGTCCACATCAGCTGTGTTAAGTTATCCAGATTTACAGTGTACTATGTGGGAGGAAAAAACCCAGCTTGAGCTAAAATGGAAAGTGTTGCCAATAGTGTGAAACACCTCAAAAATCTCGTCTTTAATATTAATGAGCACATATTTTTTCTACAGCATTACAGCTGCAGCTTTTCACTTCCTAATATGATAGGAAAAAAAAAGAATTCTAACATCTGCTTGGAATGCTTAGCTGAAGAGTCAGCTCCAAAAACACTTTTAGAGTAACTAGCCTGTTTGGCAATAAACACAGAGATTTTGAACACCATCTCACTTCTCATCCTCATGTAAAGAAAGGGAAGAATGTAAGATATGTTTGAGCAAAGAAATAATCCAATTTTAAACACTAATATAATTTTACATGACAAGCAAAGAAAAATGAATGGGTTAGAGACAGTATTTTTCAATGCTCAAGAATAGGAAAGGGAGGGGAGGGAGAGGAAGTTGGGGCAAACTTAAGTTCATCATGTTCATGAAAACATCAAAACAGCTGTGCAGCACTATCACTCTAGGGAAACACTTTTGGGCATGGAAGAAAATTCCTTCAGTCAGGTCTGAAGGTAATGGAAATCTCTCTGGGTATCTTCCACACATGCTGCTACCACAGGGCTTCTGATAGCTGGGTTCAGGTGGTACAACCATTTCTCCCTGTCAGAGTTTCTTGGAGTGTTTCCTGTGGAGAAAATTGGTTGCATCACTACTAAGATTGTCTGACTTGAGTTGGCGTTTAAACTTCCCAAGTAATTCTCTGCAAAGACTGAAAGCTTTCATGTCAGCTACACATTTCAGGGCAGAGGTGAAAGGAAGGATTTAAAATTACAGGTGAAATATTCCTTATACATATTTATATTGCTTAAGGAGGAGAATCTTTGCATGAGGAATACTTTCCTCTGTTTCAGGAATGCATTGTGGAAGAACTCTGTCACCACCAAACTTTGGCAAAGGATGCAACTGTTTGGTGTGTGGTACTCTGTAAATGTGTCTTTACTGATCCAGTGAGAACTCCTGAACTTGGGAGCCACTCAGATATAACAAAAATTAAAGGCTTTGGGGTAGAGAGTGAAAATTACAATGGGTACACAGAGTTCTGTACTTTAAAGCTTTGATGCTATGTTTATATCAAACAGCACATTTCACTGACAAAGCAAGACAATTAGTGCCCAGAGCTTGGGTTCTTCTGAGTGCCCCTAGACCTGTCTAATGGACTAAACACCCATTAGAGATCAAAGCACATCTTCTGATTTAGTCTCTTCTGAGAGGAATGCAGACCATGTGCTCCATGTGGGTTTCCCATGATGAGAATGAAAACATAGTAAAAGGACAAACAACTTTGAAGCCACAATCCTCATCCTAATTAAAACATTAATGGAGAAGCACTCTAGGTATGCTTTAATCTAGAGCCTGAACAAATGGAGGTCATTCTCTGTGCTTGTCTGTAGCACTTCATCATCAGGCATTCTCCATAAGAGCAAGAACATCTTCCTGGCACTTTTCTGTGCTCTTCATGTCCTGCAAAAAATTGTCAAGAGCACTCAGTCATTTAAACCATGTTATAAAGTTGATAGACCTCTTCCATTTTAAGGGATAAAAATTATTTGATAGATTCTTGAATTAATAAGATTGACATCTATTCAAATCATTGCAATTTTTCTTTCAGGATTTACAACAGGATTTTTGCAGAATTATGGTTTCAAGCAGAAGACAAGAGCTCTACAATGGATGAGTTCTTACACACCAGGGGTTTTAATGGCTGCTTTTGTTACTTTGCTTGTGTGTGTGACTTAAGGACAGTGAAGTACCACTGCTCACAACAAAAGACAAGAAACTCTGAAAGTTACTCCTTGATGCATTTAATTTCCTTTGTGCTGTTCTAAGAGCTAGGGTATTATCAAGTGTGAGGTTACAATTGTAACAGGACCAAAAGCACTCCAGTTGGATCAGGTAAAAACAGGTTACAAAATATTAGGAAAAGAAATACTGAAAAATACAAATGATACCATCCAGTCACGCATCAGTTGCAAATCCAAATTCTGAAACCCTTGAAAATCAGTCCCAGGAAAAGTTCACAGCCACCCTTTCAAAAGGATATTCCAGTTCTAGGAGACTAAGAGTGGAGCAACCTCCCATGCCAACCCTCTACTTGACCTTTGCTGCCTGAAAGGTAAAAATTGCATCCTTGCTGCACACACAGAGTTGACCTGGGGAACATTTCTCTTTCAGGACTTGTCATTAGGAGGTTTCTTCTTGGCTTCCACATCCTTCTTAAAATCTTCCAGCTTCTTTGCAATGTTAGGAATCTTTAAAGAGAAAACAAAACAATCAAACCCCACACTATAAAATATCTGTGGCTACATGAGTTTCACCAGGAAAGACAATGCCATATACATAGCAAGAAACTCCATAAAGTTTAAACTGGTTTTTAAGAGATATTTCCAGTATCTGTTGCCTTGCACAGAGATTAAATGTAAGCAGTATCAGGCAAACAGCAGATGAGAGCACCTCAATGAGGTTTCAGGAAATACTTAGATTATTAAGGCTATAAGTCAGTGATGGGAGCAGGAGGAAGGAAAAAGGATCAGCTTACAGGAAATTTAGCATGACCAGTTTGGCTTCCTGACTGAAAGAAGACAAACTGCCAAGAATAAGCAGATTTAAACACTGATGCACAGGATTTCAAAGGGGAAATTAGATTGTACTATACTGGTCATATCCCGAGAGAAAAGAGATGTTCAAGAGCATCAAATATGTTCTCAAGAAATTTATTAAGAAATATTTCTTCTGGTTCATCTTGTGGGAAACCAAATTCCTCACTGGGGAATTCTACTGCATTGCAAATTGGCACCTTTTTGCAGTTTCACACTTGAATGAAAATTCAATTTACTGCTTGTGAGCTCCAAATCTTCAGCTTTCTCTTACAAATAAAATAATTTTGATAAAATAATCCAACAGTAAATTTTGATCACTTGAAAGGGAAAAAAAGCTGAAGCTCTTAATAGCAAAGAAAAGATTATGACTAGCTAAAACTGGGAAGTGATAAAGTATGATTAAAACAAAATTAAAGCAAATTTTCCACTCTTAGCTGTGAAAAAAAAAAATTCCTGGGTTTTCAATTCATATGTAAGCTGACCACAGAGCAGAAGCTAATCCAAACAGAATGCAGTTCTCTTATTAAATGGTCTGAGGCTCACAGAATTGGTAACAAGTTCCTCTTACCTTCCTTTTCAGAATGGATCTGTTTGAGCAAATGAAATTAAGAGCCCAGCCTGTAACATGCCTGACATTTAAACTAAACCAAGAGAACTCCACCACTGTCAGCAGAACCCTCCATGTACTTATTGCTAAGCACATTGTGTGTACAGCTGCAGAATTAGGACCTCATTATGACAAGCTTATATTAAATGTCACCTCAAACCAATCACCTTCAACACCAGCAGTAAAATTTCCACGTTCATGTTTCAAATCAGTGTTGCATTTCCAGGTAACTACTCAAATCAAAAGCCTGAGTCCCCCTCTTGTGGCAATACTTTATCAGTGCTGCCAGAAAAGCAATGCTTGTGATACATATTGATACATCCAAATATATTCTTAGGACTACATTTTTGTAACACTGTAAAACATGTATTGAACAGAAGCAGCCTTTCATTAGTCCTTTTTGCTGGACTGACTGACAGAAAAAATCACCAAAGTTTGTGCATAAACAAAGCAAAATATAAGATTTTTTTTTCTTAAGCAAGATTACTTCAATACTGAAGACGAGAAGAAAGCAAAACATAAACACCAATGATGCCTCAAAAACTTTGTTTCTTTTATTAAGGCTAATACAGATTGCCTAAGAATTTAAAAATATTTATATGTTAAATGTTATGAACTCCTCTAGCCAGTAAGTAAAGTGGCACTGCTCTTACAAGGGATTCTGCTGACTTGGCAGAAAGTAAAAGCATGTTTTGAAGGCTCAGCTTGAAATATTTTTCCTCTGCCCTCTCACCTGGAAGACTGTTAACTGAGAACTGAAAAAACAAAGTTCTCTTTCTTTTCTCACTGTGAGAAAAGAAGGAAATAAAAATTGCAGGTCAATACACTTTTGAAGTAGGAGAAAGTATCACATTTACAAAAAAAAGCTGGCAAAACTTATTTTCATTATGAGTCCAGAAGAAAGACATTTCACATACTTTGAGGATTTTTACTAACAGTTATACTAAGTGGAGAACACTTTAAGAAGACAGGGTATCTGAGACAGGAAACCAGTATTTAGTGCTGATAAAATCCATGAGCAATTGATCAACCTTTTCTGTTTCTCCTGTCTTTGCCTGTAGAAGGCTGGGCTCTAGGACTGAACAGAAGTTTAGGTTTTAAGCACTACACTACTACAGGTGATTTTTTGGTTACACTTTTTTGTTTTTTGCAATTAAGGTTGGAAAAGTCCAAGATCACAGAGTCCCACCTTTGAACAATCAGCATTTTGTTAACTTGACCAGAGCATTAAGTGCCATGCCCAGTCATTCCTTGAACACCTCCAGGGATGGTGACTCCATCACTTCCCTGTGCAGCCTGTTCCAATGGCTGACCACTCTTTCTGTGAGATAATTCTTCCTGAAGAAGTCTCAGTTCTCCTGTAACTCAAGTCAGCATGATCTGCATTTTGTTCTGTTTGATAAACCATCAAAAGAAAGACTGATTCAATTCTAACTGAGGGTAAACAGTCATTTATTTTCAGTTCAGGACAGGTCTGCCTCTGAGAATAGCAAGATACTCACATCATAGTTCTGAGCCAGATACATCCCAACCACGTTGCCAAGAGTAAAACCAAGCTAAAAAGGAAGAAAGGGAGAAGAGTTAACATCCTTGCATCAAAAGCTTATTGGCTAAAATAAAAAAAAGGGATATTGCAAGTTATTTAATGAGTTGCAACTCTACTTCTACGAAATTTCTCATCTTTTATCCAGAGAGGTGCAATTTTCCCCATCTTCCTCACCAGAAACACTTTGATATCATTTCCAAAACACCACACAGTTTTGTTTTTCAATCCACATCCCCAAGGACTATATGGATCAAGCTGTGTTCATCCTTGTAAGGTTCTCTAAACATCCACAAAGGCAGTAATTCCTAAAAAAATAGGGGAGACAGCAGCAGGGACCTACACATCCCAGAGCTCTTGGTCCATGATGGGAAAGCCTAAAGCAACACCCAACTACAACAGTGCTCAGGGTTGGAAAGGGACACACATGTCTTAGTTTGAAGTAAAAGAAAAACCAAAACTTAACAACATGAACTTAAACTGATGTAAACCCGCTTCTTCTCTTCTGCAGCAACAGCTGGGCATCTTCCAGACAAACCCTTCTGACCCCAAGAGATTAATTCTCAGCCAAATCCACTCTGACCTAGGGGCTCCTCCAAGGCAGTACAGTTGGCTGGAAGCTGGGCACAACCTCTTCTGACAATTGTGCAAACTTATAATTGATGAAGGGTGTCCATAAAAATGCACTCTGGAAGCAGAGCAAGAGTAAAACACAAGCACAGCTTCTGGCCCAGACCCTGTCTGCCAGCTGAGGAAAATCCTCAAGCATAAGAACACTTCTAGAGTGAATAAAGTTCCTCTCTTCAAAGGCAGGTGATGAGATTTCCATTCAGCACCTGCTCAGTATCCTACATTTTATTTTTGGTTTTACACTTCAAAATAAATCTGCCCTATACCATGAAAGCTCATTTAACTATTTTAAACAGGAGACACTGCTAATATTGTGCTTTTCTTCATTGTCAGCAGACAAACCACTCTTTGTAACAGCTGAGGATAGTTCTATCTTAAAAAACTGTTATTGCTCAGGGTCACTGCTATCAAAATAAGACTATTTAAGGAAAATAAAACCACAGTCTACAAAACAACTTTGCCAGCACTTAATGACCAGACATCTTTTCCAGGCCCAAAGCAGCACAGCTCATCCTTTCTGTGATCCACATTCCATAAGCAGCACTGGTGAAAATCTATCTATAGAAAACTAAAATTGGCTGAGAGCTGTCAAATGAACTCTGACTGCAAATTACTTCAGTGTTTTCTTAAACCCATTTTTGGTCTTATTCCTTATATTTATTATATCTTTATATTCCTATAATTACCTTTTTAAACTTAGCTTTAACAATTTAAGAAGAATTAGTCCTGTGTGTACTGTCCTGTTATCATATGCTCTTGCAGTTTCAATTATCAGCTAAGTAGGTACTGTGGGAGATACTGGCAAATAATGCACTGATGAAAACCAGACCTGTGACTCCTTTTAATTCAGAGTATCACTCTAAAAGAGGAGAATTTCCTGTATCTTTAGCAGGGTCAGGGAAGCCACTTGGAAGCACAAACCAGATCCTTGTTTATTAGCAGTGTTCTAGGCTTTTAACCCAGAACCTCTTCAATATATGTTATATTCTGTTGAGAGACAACCCTTACTCAGTTAAGATAATACTGAGATCAGTGCTCCCTTAAACTGCACTCCTTTATTGGAAAGTCCAGCACTGCATCCACCCAGCTACACTTATTTTTAGAGCTAACAATTCATGCAGTGAGGAAAAAAAAAATCACTACTTAAGACTTCAATTATATGGAAAGCAAAACACAAGCCAATGAAAATGTGCACATTCACTAAAAACAACAGGACTGATGAGAGTTCAGGCTCTTCCAGTTTCCACCCAGCATTTCAAGGTGCTTTGTAAACAAATGGCTTATTTAAAGCTTAACTGTGGCCTGCAAAAACACAAGGTTTGTGAGATTATTCCTTTATCTCTCTGCTACAGCCCTAACCAGGGAGAGCAAGAGTCAAACATCCAATCTACACCCAAGCAGGGAACAAACCCAGAATTAGTACAACTTTTGTGTAATGGTTATGCACTAATAAGAAGCTGTAATTGTAAAGTATTTTCATCTAGAAAAAAAAAAACCAAAAAAAAAACCAAAACAAAATCCCCATTAGCAGAAAGCAGTAGAGCTGATAAACATAAACTTTGAGAGGCTAACCACATTTAGCCTTACTGAAGGTTTAAATTGGGTGCACAGGGGATTATAAACAGCTACAGAAATGACTGAGCCTTTCATACTTGTTATTATGAAGCTGGGATGAGAAATAGGCCTCATTTATTTATTTATTATATACAACCAGGCAAGACTATCCCAATTTACAACAGGCCATCATTTCTTGCTCTGTATCTCCACCTGCTATGAAACTCACTGGCCTGCTGCATTACCTCACCCCAAAGCAAGATGAAGTCTCATATTCAGTCTAATAATTCTGCTGTTCTTCGGGGCAGTAATGAAACGCGATTCCTTGCTTTAATTTCCATATATAAAACCCCACATCTCCGGCGGTACACTTTCAAGAGTGTACAAAACGGCATGGGCTGCTCTCACTCTAAAGGAGAGAGGCATTTCTGCTTACACAAAGAAATTTGAGCAGCAAGGGGGAGCATCACCGTGAGCAAGCACAATCTCCAAGGCAAATTGAGAGCACGGCTTGGAGGAAAAACAAGCCATGAAACTCCATTTTCAGAGCAGCTTTACGGCACCGTTCTGCGAGAACAAGGGGGACGGGTGTGAAGGAGCGGCAGAAGGAGAAGGAGAAGGGAAGCCGCCCAAGAATGGGGCGCCGCCGGGGAGCCAACACCGAGCGCAGCCGCCCCGGTGACAGGGGCCCGGGGGTGGCCGGACACCGCGCCCTTTCCCCTCAGCCGGGCAGCGACCCCTCCGTGCCGTGCCATGGCGGCGGCGCGGAGCCGCGCCTCGGAGCCCAGAGCCTTACCAAGAACTGCAGCATGGTGCCCGCCCGCTGCCCGCGCTGCTGCCCCGCCCGACAGCCGGGGAAGTGAGGCGGGCGGCGGCTGCTCCCCTTCCGGGCCCGCCCTCGCCGCCATGGCCGGGGGAAGGCTCCGGCCCGGCCCCGCCGCGCCCCGGCGTGAGGGGGAGCCGAGACCGCGCCATTCCGGCCCCTCCTGAGGGGCTGCGCGGGGGTGCCGAGCGGTGGTTGTTGGTTGGTTTTGATTTGTTTTGTTTCTTTTTTTTTCGGTTGCATGAGTAGTTGTTCTTTGTGAATCACTTTGGGTTCAGCTTCTTTTAATGGCTACACTTAATTCATTGAGTTTTGGGCAGTAAATATCAGTTAGGAAGAGTTCTCTAGCTGCGAGTCATTAAGGGATCGCAGGCTTTATCGCAATTTATTTCAAAACTCTTCCCCCGACCACCACCCCAAAAATAAAAACACCAAACAAAAAAACCTAATAAAAAACTCTAAAAAAACCACACACACACACACAAAAAAAAAAAGAACAAGAAAAAAACAAAACAAACAGACAACCCCCCCCCCAAAAAAAAAAAAACAAAAAAAACAAAACAAACAAAACCCCGAAGCTTCTTTGACCAATTTTCAAGCCCATCCCTCTTAGGAATCCCACTAATCCTCATCTCAAACAAAACAAAAAAAAACATCACAAACAAAAAAACAAAACTAAACAAAACTCCCTCATGAAATATATTTTTTAGCTCTTGGGAAACTACTCTGAAAGCAAGTTAACTCACATTACATCTCGGTTCCCAGAAAGCTCCAATGCTCCATCTAAGAGAAAATATGTAGCATCTTCCTTTCTGAGGGAAGTACCTTGGTGAAGTAAAGTATCTCCTGCCCACTTCAGGAAAAAAAGCACAGAAAGATACTAAGTAACACCTTTTTTTGGTTGTTGTTGTTCTGGTAAGACTTGAGACCACTTTCTCCTGAATTTCAGGGTGTCCCAAAGCTGTTGTGTTCTTCCGTCCCTGAGAGAGAGCTGACAGCTGGAAGTGACACAAAGATTTGAATGGATGTGGCACAAGAGCCAGGGCTGGGCTTCCTTGTCCTCTGGAATGACTGACTCTTCCAGGGGTCTCACAAATGAGCTTCGTTCTGGAAAGAAGAACAAATGAGCTGCTAAAAACTATTTTCCTAATACTGAAGGCTTCTCCTTGCCTGCAGGATCAGAGCACTGAGATTATATTAGACACCAGCCTGAGCACATGTCAGAAACCAGATGGGGCAAACAAGGCTTTTAGTAGTTATAATGCCTCCACAGAATCATCACAGGGAGATAAGGTTCATTAAAAATGTTGTTATTATGCTTGGGCTATAATGAATACAACATGTGTTGAGTCTTGGCTCAACGTTACTCTACATGGTTATTTTCCTACATGCCATAAATTTCCTCTGTGACATTTAGAGGACTGCCAATTTTATTTTTTTTTCCTTTAAAGTAAAACTATTCCATTTGCATCAGCCAATGCTGAATCATTTTGGGTCAGAGAGTGTAGAGGGTGGTGCTGCGGATGGCACACGTTAGTGGAAGGAAGAGCTCAGCCTGGTAGCTATAAATGCAACAATTATGCTTTTATAAATGGGGCCTTGTGGGGAGAAGCTAAACCAAAAATCCCAAAAAACCAACCTAAACCTACTTTTTTTGCTGCTAGGGTAGACTTTATCAATGTTATCTATTATACTCTGGTATTCTGCAAGTACAATCAAGCCCCTGAGGAATGCAGAAGGCTTGTTTGTCAGGAAGTACTGGCTACTCAGCATTTTTCTCAATTGCTAAATCATATTTGAAGATGCATTCATGTTGATTTAATGTTGTTTTTATAGAACATGTGCAGTATATATGTACTCCACTCTATAGAAAGTGAGAATATCTTTTTTAAAGGGTAACATTTCATTTACCCTGCTTTTACAATGAGTTTGCTGGGTTATGAACATACTAGGACAAGGATGTTTATATGTTAGACTCAGTGGAAAAGAAGGATGTTCTGTCATAATATTGTGAAAATTACTAACAAAGAAGAGTTTATATTCTGATATCCCCATGAGTCTATGTGCCTGGACAAAATTTGCCCCCATGTGAGAGGAAGTGGCTGACTGTGCTGCAGAGCCAGTATCTATAATATTAAAATTTATAATTAAAAGTTATGGAGATCAGAGGATATCTTTAATGACTGGAAGAGAGCAAATGTCAGACACATCTCCAAGAAGAGCCCAAAAGAATGCCCAGGAAACTAAAGACTCATTAGTGTGGCTTCAACCCCTGGGACAGGGGTGGATCAACTCCTCCTAGAAACTATTACAAACCAAGTGAAGCAGCTGATTTTTCTGTACAGGCAGTAAATATGTGATTGTCAGATCTGAAAGCAGCACCAATAAAATGTTTGATGTGAAAACTTATGATAATTGTGTTGCAAATATCTGAGAGTTTATTTGAGTAAAGGAGTAGTATTGATTTAGCCATCATGAGGATGCAAGCAAAGCAAGGTTGGTAGGGAGGAACAGTATTTTGGCATTCTAACTGGTATCCTAAGGAGAAATCATAAGTTTGCTATAGAAGACTTTTCTCAGACATGAAAATTATTTAAGTCACAGGATATAAAAACTAATTTAAAAAATTATTCTCTTTTTACTTCCACAATAATAATATACAACTTTGAATGTAAGTTCTCAGAATATGTATGTTTAACTGTCTTTTTAATACCACTCTTCATTTCCCGTGTCCAGCTGGAAAGGGAAATCCTACTGCCTTGAGGTAGAAATTTTGTAAAATAAACACCAGATGGAGCCAGAAAACCATCTACTAAAACTTCTGTTAAAATTTTATTGTGTTTGATCTGTACATTTTGATTTTAGTTCTGCCCATTTTCTTTGCTTTATTTTAGTAAAATATCTTTTATAATCTGTGATGTGGTTTCAAGGTTTCTGAGAAGCTGTAATTATCCAGGACTCTTTTGTCTTGCCATGGAGACCTGCACTATTATAGCACGAAATAGATACACAATGTATTCTGCACTTGACATGTATTGAACAATATGTAATAAGAAATCAGAACTGCAGGGCAGTAAGCTTGCCAAAAATTTAGTAAGACTTATGACCTTTCAAGTGTAATTGCCTACCTCAAAAAAAAAAAAAAAAAAGTAGCCTTTTATCTCAAATCTTACCTGGTGGAGGTGCACTTTATTGTTAAATAAAGTTGTTGAAAACATGTTTTCCATAATAACTTCCAGTGTCTTCTGTCTCCTCTTAGTGGCTGTATCCCAAAGCCCTCTGGACTTCTCAGATCTATAGCCTACTACATTTTTGACAGAAAAACAGAAAGCATCCCCGACTCACTGTGTAAGTCAGGTTGTTTAAGGCCAAATTTTCAAATGTAGCTATGACTAGAAGAAGTGGTTGGCTTATAGTGGTTCATATTGACCCCATATTGCAACAGCAGCTGGATCGGGGAGATGTCAGGCACTACTGGGCTCAGAGTGAACTCCAGAATGCACTCCAGGGCACCCCCTTCTCCTAAAAGTGCTCCTCAGCAGAAAGAGGGAAACTTTAAAGCATAAGGAAGGCGAGCCCCAGGAGAACCAGAAGAGATAAACCTACAAAAGGCCTCTGAGCAGCAGGGCTGAAGGGCAGAATGAATCACAGGTTGGAGTTGAGGGCTCTGTCACCCTCCCAGGGTGACACAATAATGCAGGACCCTGTCCCCACCTCAGTGAAGATTGTTTCTGCATTTCCAATAAAATGAGAAAGTGGTCCTTACTTTCGTGGCATGGTCTGATGATGGATGTTCTAATTTAATATATGAATCTAAATATCTATGGCTTGTTCCTCTCTAGAGTAACTCCACAAGACCCTTGGCACAAGGGGAGGGAATCAGAGACATTGAGGGCTAGCTAGAAAACAGAAAATAAAAGCAAAATTTTCTTTATGTGCAAAATAACAATGGGATGCTCCTCCAACAAACCAACCATGGAAATTTGAAATACTTTAAATTAAAAAATAAAAAGATCATTCAACCACACTTTCTTTTACTTGTAGATGCATGAAACTGCATTTCCTGACCCATTTAGCCATTCATTCCATCCTAGCATTGCAACCTAATCCTGCATTTCAACAAAAGGTGATCTGCAAGCCCTGTCTATGCATTTATCATATACCTTGGAATTATCTCACACAGTGATATATATAAACCTACAGATGGCTGTAATTCATCTGCTTAATATCTGACCACACACCTTAGAGCCTCTGGTTTTACTCATGTAAATGGCTCTGCTTTATTCTTTTTTCTCCACTCCTTCAGTATATTTATATATACAGGCAACTTATATTTGACTTGGACTCAGCTTTCAACTGTTTCATCATGAGGTCAGTCAGATGATGGTGCAGGTCAGAGAGGCTGTGCCATATCCGTCTTTCAGGTTTTCGTTTTTCTTTTAATGGAGGAAAGAGATTTTTCAGTCTTTGCATACAGGAATAAAGAAACAATCATCTACCCTGCCGGGAGAAATGGAAACCTGTTCAATAAAAGTTCCAGTGTATAATTAAAAAAACCCTCAAACCCAAAAGACTGATGATTTTATTTATAGGCAGGGTGGTGGAGTATCTTGAATGCAAATGAGTCATGACTTTAAGTTTTTACCCTGGAGCTACAACATCTAGAAATGTTCTTTAAACAACTCCTCCCCCGGCCAATTGAGATGTTCCCATGAATACATGTCCCTGGGACTAGAAATTCAAAAACTGGAGGCTGAGTCAAGCAAGAAATTATTGAGTAATGATACCTTTCAGCTCTAGCTGCTCTGCTGTGGCCTGACAAGGACAATACATGAGAAATAGATGATGGATGAGGAATATATAATTCTCCAGTGACTCACAGAGAGGCATAATTGCATGAGCACATAATAGATATGAAATGAATTCCACTCTGTGCCAGACCCACAGAGGGCAAGGGTGCCAGTCATGCAGATCTAGCTGGCATTTCAAGCTCTAGCTGTGCAGTCAGCTGTGGGAGCTCTTGGTTCAGCTCCTCACATTCTGGTTTAGAGACAATCATCACAATCACATCAGGTGTGAGACACTGGGGAAATAGTCCCATCACTCATAGGATGACAGCAATCACCAGCACACCAGTTTTCTGAAATTGTTTCTCAGAACACCACTAGAGCTTTTTAAGAACTCAAACCCTATCAAAAGTACAGAAAAATGAGCAAAGAAAACCCATTTATAGCTAAGCTTTCTTGCTGCAGTTAAGGCCCTGAGTGCACACGCAGGCTCTCCAGCCTTGGCTACCACCCCTGAGTTGTGAGATAAGGCTGGGAGAATCCTCCCTGGGGCCCTCTGTGCCTTGGATCTGAAGCTGAGCTTGCTGCCTGCTGCTAAGGTGCTGCTGGCTGCTAAAACAATCAAACATCACAGTGGCATTAGCTGATGGCTGAAGGTACACATGTGTGCTTTCTTTCACATGTGTTCAAGAGTCATCCAGAACTTCTGGAGTTAAGCTCATGATGTTGCACACAAATAAAACACATGCAAAGGAAACATCATACAGGAATTTCAGAGTCATGATCAGTAGATGGTGCTCTTTTGCCAAGCAAGAATGCAAGAAATATTTTCAAATTATCAAAAACGTTATCAACATCTTTCAATTTTTTTATTCCAGAATTAGGTAATATCTATTAAAAATTGTTTCAGACACTTTTTTCCTTCCAAAAGTCACTCCA
Organism: Ammospiza caudacuta; assembly: GCF_027887145.1. Classification (NCBI taxonomy): domain Eukaryota; kingdom Metazoa; phylum Chordata; class Aves; order Passeriformes; family Passerellidae; genus Ammospiza; species Ammospiza caudacuta. Next base: position 12,411,266 of record NC_080597.1, on the reverse strand, counting down.
GATTTTCACTAGATAAGAGACAGAGAGACACTGGTTTAACTGACCCACTTCATTAAACTTGGTGGAATAATCTAATTGTGGTGCTACACTTTAAAAAGCAACCCTTCAAAAAGAATAAGATTATCTGTCCAGATTTTAGTTAGCTCTCCTCTTTCTACCATGAGATTGTTTGCTCTGCTTTCTATGAAAACAAAACAAAACAAAACCAACCTGTCACCCGTAAAATCCCAAGCCCCTTGAACTCTACTTGTTGGTATTTTCTTAGACATAATTTCTTCAGTTAATTAAAATAATCTGAATTAATGTAGAGAACAACTAAAGAGTGACCTGTTCTCCTTACAGTAGTAATGTCAAAAAGAAATTATAAAAAAAAAAAAAAATAAATGCCCAGAGCTCTTGTTTTGAAGCAAATTCCAGTTATGCAGTGAGAAGTTCAGGTGACAAGTCACAGATGTCATGCCTTTGCAGGACTGTGGCTCTAAATATTCAATTAATCTCTGACACAGGAAAATCTACACTTATTGCTTTCTGCTGAGCCCTGTCCACATTTCTTTTTAGTCTTCAGTGCAAATAACAACCTGCACACATCACAGAATTGAGGAACCCCACTTACTTGATTACAGTTATTTGGTATTCACTCACTTTCTGTTTGTCTTTGATGACTGTCATACTCACTGGCAAGCAATCAGAGTTCAAATGCTCCCAGTTACCAAGCTACCAAGAAATTTTGTGCTGCCACTTCCCAAGTTTCCAGTGCCATACAAGACAAGACAATAAAGTAAATCTGGGTAGCACAACTTCTATGAATGCTCTTTTCAGCCCTGCCCCTGACTCCTTTCTATTGAGAAATTACAGCTCCAGAGCATCTCAAGCCTTCTCCTTGAGGGTCAAGGAGGGCCACTCAGTTTGCCCTCTTTGCAGGCTTTGGGGTTTAGGCTAAATAATTTAAAGACCTCAACAAGGACTTAGAGTTTCAAATGCTGCTAAAACCCATGCTTCATGTGACAGCTGCTTTTAAAGAATGGAATATTTACAAGAATTTAATAAAAGCAAAAGAAAAAGTCTGGAACCCATACTAAGTCCTTAATTTTTCCTGCAATGACTTTTTGAACTGATTGAATGATTCTTCTGTTTAGGCCAATGTGGTGTTACAGGGAGCATTCAAATCACTGTGATTTCATACATCTAAAGTCAAGGATATCATAAGATGTGAGATTTTAGCTTAAACAAAATATGTATTGATTTTTTTAAAGCAGATTGATGAATGTAAGATCAAATCTGTGCTTTGTACTTGTCTGTAATATGTAATTCAGAACACGAAATTTCCTTCTGTTTCAATAACTGAGTGCTCCTTCTTTCATAGGCTCATTTAGATGCAGACAATGAGATCCTTTACTTCAATAGCACAATTCTTTTAGATGGATGATAGATATGTCTCTGTTATACTTGGGAACATTGAGACTGCAAAGGTGTAAATTCCATGGATGAGGAAATGTGACAGACTTAGAGGCCTGACTCCAAATTATGGAAAGCATTGGGCATTTAAGGCCTAATTTACAAAAGGACTAACTTGATGTCTTGCCTTCTGAAAGGTTACTGAAGTAGAAAACTGAGATTATCCAGCTGATCCTTACTTTTTTCTGGTAGGGTGTTAAAAAACAGTGAGGCAAGCTCACACTTTCCATGAACAGACCTTGTTAATTGCACTGTCAAATTTATATGCTATTAAAATAAAACACTGTGTTCATGTGTGTCATGTACATTTTGGATAATATCACATACTTATATTAGAATGGTTTAAAAGTCTAAATTAAATGAAATAACACAATCTGATGATAATAAAGGGAAAAGAAATTCACTCTCAAGGAAGCATTTTCAAAGTATATATATTTTTTTGTTCAAGTTAAAGCATCCATTTATGTTGACATTTAATTTCTGAATGAGAGAGTTTTGAATAAGCTTAGAGATGAATTGCTATGTGTATTTGATTCTGTGATTTTATGGGAGGCTACACAAGGGTGTCCTAAGAGCTTTGTGAAGTGCTATTGTGTTCTACAATGTGTACTGCTTCTTGCAAGTTCTTGTCATAACATTCCTGACCTCTATTAACTACTACAAAACAAAACTAGCATATACATTCTCATTCTGATAATAAATTCTCATAATAAATGTATTATTATCGTCTAACATGGGAGAAAAACATAGAGAGACATAAGTGCTCCACTTTAATCTCAAACATTTAATATTACTCATGGTCTTCAACAATGTGTAGAGCCAGATGCTCTTAACCTTCTCCTGCAGGCAGTTCTGACCTGTCAGTGCTCAGTACCTGCTAAGGGGTAGTGGGTATTTCAGTTTTGCTAATTTCACAGGTTTTTTTCAGGAAATCACAATATGATCTGCTGTTTTCTAGCTCAGAACTCCTTCAGAACTGTGTTTACAAATGCTTTTTGGATATTTTTTTATTCCGTGCAAGTAAAAGTTGTTCTTCAGATAAAAAGATCTCTACTTCTCAAGAAGTATTTTAATATACTGATAGTAGGTGCAAGTTCTTTTCACATTAGTTCATGTCTTGCTACTTAGGTCAAAGTAAGGTGGTTCTGGCAACATCCATTTTAGAGTGACTATGAAAAAAACAATGTGATAGGTAATGAGCATGAGGTTGCAGACTTGAATAAACGGTATCAAATGCATGCTCCTGTTGCCTTAGTAACCATTCCTTCCCCACTGAGAATTTAAGTTAACCCTCTATGCAATGTAAATTTAACCCAGGATATTTCCCAGTTATAGTAAAGGGAAACATTTCCTAGATCCTGAATGAAATTGCAGGAAGAAACAGAGGCTAATTTGTAACTTTATAGCAAATCTTTGGCTCAGTTCCCTGTTCACCTGTTACATAACCTAAGTACAGGACAGTTTCCTGCACCCTTTTTGTTTAATATGCACATAAGAGTCAAAAGCCTCATAAAAATTCACTGTACATCTGAGGATGACTTTATGTGGAAGTGCACAGGTAAACAAATATAGTGTTGAAGTTACTGATTCTGTTTAGCAAAGCCAAGAAGATAATATTCTTTTCCCCTTTTTGTCCCTTATTTTGCAAGTACCCAGGCAATTATCCTTGAAGCTCATTCCAGGAGCTGCCTCTAATTATTGTAGTTACATCTGCTAAGGCATGAAAAGAATTATGTCAAAGCTTAAGGTAAAAAAAAAGCCAAAGAACTGAAGTGTTAAGCTATAGCTGGAGCTGGTTCTGTACTCAGGGAGTTTTGCACAGTGTACTGTCATATCTTAAAGAGATAAAAGGAGAAAGGGAATCAAACTGTTCTTCCTTTGTGTCTTCTTGAACTGGCCCCTAAAAGGCCTGATATCTGATGAGCTCCTACAGTAAAAATTTGTGCTGGCATTGCTCAGGGACATGAGGAAGTGTGATCCCTGAGCAGCAGCAATGTGCTGGCTGAGAAAGCTTGGTAAGAAGCAGTTATAGAAAGAAAAACACACTTCAATGTGGAGCAGGGTGCACTACATGAAATGCATCTTCCGAGCTGTAACAATCAGAGCCCTTTGCATCAGTATACCCTGGAGTCAATGAGGCCTCACTAACACTCTCCTTTTGTTTAGATTTTACCAGATGTGTGTCTTTTTTTGTTTTTTTTCTTCATTTCAATATTTTATTTTGCTGTTTCAAAAGTTTCATTTTCCTTCTGTCTAAAACAGTTGGAAAAGCACAGCTGTGTCGTGCCACTTGGCCCTGGCAAGGCTCTTGATGTGCAGCAACACATAAAACGAGATCATTTGGAATGGTCTATTGAGCTGATGGCCTGGACCTCAGGCAGGAGTGCTTAAACACTCTCCAGAGAGGCTTGAGACTTCTTTGTTTGAGGAAAGGTTCCTGCTGAGAAAAACAGTTGTAAGCATGAAATGAAAGCTTAAGGGACTATGTAGGAGCAGAACTGCACAAAGGGAAGATGCACAACTGAAAAGGTCTTCTCAGTCCTAGTACTCCCTAATTTTTTTTTTTTTTTTGTGTACTGTATAAATATTTTGCATGCAGTATATTATTTTATAGAAAAAGAAGAAAAATAATTGAATTATGCAAGCTCACTGTCAGTCTGCAAGTTTTATTTGGAAAAAAATAATTTTGGTGCTGTTCATAAATTATCCTTGACTTTAATACCAGTTAAGCATCTTTTCCCCAGCATTATCTCCATGTCCTCTGCCCAATGGTCCCAGACAGTTTGTTCTGACATTTCTACCTCTGTTTTCACCTCCTTTACTCTGTGGTACAGGTTAAAGCCTAAAGCTCAGAAACTCTTGAGAAGAGCCTTTGCTGCAAAACCCAGACTGCAGACTAGGTAAAATAAGCATGTTCTTCTCTAGTATTTGAATATGGTTCTTCAAAGAAAAACAATAAACTAGATACAACATTGCAAGGTGCCACTGCAATACTTTCTTTACACAGGTGACAGTAATGCTGCCATGTAATTTGTTCTTTTTGTGACCCTTTTTTCTTCCATTAAACCCATGCAACATGGCACTTAGAGAGGATAAGAAAAAACCTGAGGAACTCACACATCTCATCCTGAATTGAGTATTGGAAAGAGTAAAAAATTGAGTATTGGAAAGAAGGTCCACTTTATGCATATATTCTCATCTCACTCTTTTTCTATTTCATATTTTGCTAATAAGAAAAGTTATTGATCAATGTTGTGTTGTTAGTAGCAGAATTTGAAAATGTTTTTGTGTCTACAGACTGTGCATATGGTGGCTGTCAGGTGTTATTCAGATTCTTTTTTGCATATGGAAACATTTAAAAAGCTGCCAAATAACCATCCGACAATAAAGCTTTTGATGGGCATGAAGATCCTGAGGCCAGTCAGGCAGGTAGCTGTTCAGGGCCTGCTAGATGGGGAGTGTGAAAAGGAATCAGTGAACAGCCAAGAGAGAGACTTTCTCTTCTTTCTTCCTTCCCCTTGTGTTTCTGAGACTCACAGGGAAAAACATGAAAGTTTGGAATATTGGAAATGTTGTGGAGAAAGCAATGCTAAAGGGTATAAATGTATCTGACAAAAATGCACTGAAAACTCCCATTATGGATCTCTGAGTTCTTTGGGGTAATGAAACCTCTCTGTGTTCTCTGTGCAAGTGCTGTGATCTGATAAGGCTCCTAAATTGTAACACAATGCCATAGGAAAGAAAAGTTCAGTGAAAAGCAGTGTGCTGAGAAGAAGGTAAAAACCCTGGCACTGACACAAATCAAACCCATGGCTCTTACTTTAACCAACTCACACTAGTGAGAAATAGCTGTAAGTGATTTTCAGTCCATTAACATGAAATACTTTTCATCATCAGATCTCAATACAGTCCATGACAAAGTCAGTGTGATTGTCATAATATTGGAAATGAAGAAATTGAGGTATAGAGAAGTAACAGCGTTTGATGCAAGGTCACCCATCTCTCTGACAATACCACAGTGAATACAATCCAGGAATCTGTAGACTGAATCCAACATTTTCTGCAACATTATCTTTTTGAAAGTGTGTGTGGGGTGATATTTGGCATGTAGATGCTCACACATCTTTGCACAAACTCTTATACCAGCAGATATTCTAGAAATAACTGGAAGTATAATTCTCTTCTATCCCATACTAGTAATCACCTGTCAGGAAGGCATTGAGCACATCTTATCAGAGTGCAGAATAATCTTACCTCTAATCACTTTCACCTTTTCAATCCATTAAGAGGCCCATCTGTGTTGTGCCTTCCATCCATTTTTTTTTTTTTTGAGAGACCCAACTGATCTAACATTTATTGATCTGAGCTTATCTTCCAAATTACTAATTTGTTTATATGCTCCTAAATGGCTCTAGCAGTGTTTCTGCCAGGATTCTGGCAGAATGTGAAACAGACTCTTTTTGATAAACAAACATGCAACTTATATCATTTTTATAATAATGTTTGATTACTGTTCATCATGTTTTTACAAAATACTTCAGTGTAGTAAAGGACAGCATCTGCCTTTGGGTACAATGGCTACTTTTATAAATGCTGCAATTTATCATTTCAGTGAACCCATTTAAGCAAGCTGAAGTTATCCTGCCTAAAATTGTCCCAAGGGAACAATGGGAGCTAATTTTTATTTTTTAAAAAGTACATTTGCATTATCACAGACCCTGAAAATTAAAGTAATATTGGCTATTATAAAAAATAATAACTTAGCAAGTATGGAATGCAAGCCATCAAGAAAAATAAACCAGATTTGTCCTATTTCCCCTTTTATATTTGTCATGTACTTAATTTGTTGTGATGCTGTTCTGATCCTCTGTTATTTGAAGAATCAGAACTGATTAGAAATTTGCTTGCAGTACTTCTACTAGAAATCCCCTTTTTATACACTTTTTTGGGATATTTGTTTATGTTTTTACAAGGAATGGTAGGATAGTGGTTCCATATTACTGTGGGTATTAGTGTAACTTCTCAGAAACTTCTTTTTACTTGAGACCACTGTTAATCTTTAAGAAATTTTCTAGATGAAATATTATAAAAAGATCATAAAATCAGGGAATGGTTTGCATTGGAAAAGACCCTAAGGGTCATCTAGTTCCAACCCTCCCTTGCCATGGGCAAGGACACCTTTCACTATTCCACTATTCCTTCCAATCTGTCCTTAAACACTTCCAGAATTGGGGCATCCACAGCTTCTCTGGGCAACCTTCCAGTGCACTGAAATGAAATGCTCAGAGGGTAAATTTGATCCTAATAACTACTGGGGATACTACTAAGTTAGATCACCAATCTGTTTCAATCAGAAACTCTGATTTCTAAAGCCACCATTGTGCTGTCAGATGAAAAGTGGGGACTTTGAACCATTTAAGTCTGGATGTTCCTGGTGGTGGAGGTGATCTTCATTCTGCAGCAGATGGCTGACTCTGGTTTGGATATGGATGCAAGCTTGGCAGTAAGGGGCTGAGCCTGCTGGAAGCCACACAGTTTGCCCTCTTTTGCAGGCTGTTTTCCTTAGAGATCTGCTCAATTCCAAATCAATTCATTGCACTTTGCCCATCTGTACTCTCAAGAAAAAAAAAAAAAAAAAAAACCAAAAAAACCCTCTTCATTTCCATTCTGAACCAATAACTTTCATGCTCACTGTCAGTCTGCAATCTATCTCAACAATCTTATTATCATCCACTGTCCAACACAAAAGAATTTGCATCTAAGTGTGTTTTCAACTGAGAAAACCCAGGAGAAAAGTTCTGGCTGCAGAGAGAGAGCAGCTTTTTCTCACTCTCTTCCATGCCATCTTTGGATCTGTTTGATTACATATCCATTTTATCTTTCTGTAACTCCCTGTAATATTCCTCCCTGGCACATGTTTTGGATGCTTCAAAAGCAGAGGGAAGAGATGGACAACTTTTTAACCAAATAATTTATTTTTTTCTCTTACTATAAGAGCATCAAGCCAAGTCAAGGAAGGACTATAGAAGCTGAAAACACCAAGGAATATTCTTCTTTTTCTTGCATAGAGTAAGAGCTGCACTTTTGAAAACTGAAAAAGAACAAAGTCTCTGTACAGAGCCTGGGCACAGTGGGAAAGATTCACAGATGCCTCTGTCCTACTGCACTGACTTTGTGAAATTAAAGCACACGGTGTAAGTTGATATCTAAGACAAATTGCATTTATGAAATTACATTTCTATAATAATTTAAATGCTCCTTCTCCCACTGTAGTATTGGAGTTATTGATTATAAGCTGGAAAATTAATTCTGTTGCTTTCCCAGCATAAAAAGAAATGTAGATACATCTGTGAGCTTTTCTTTTGCTGGTAACTCAGAATGCCCCTAGGAATTTTAACAATGCAAAGGACATCTCAGGCTCAGAAAAACAGAGAACATAAAGTTATCAGCTCCCATGTACACAGCATTTGTCAAGCCTTTGGATGTCAGAGACTGTTGTTTTACCAGATTTCCCTATGGCCAAAATTTACCTAGACAATGCTTCCTTTGGTCTTATGGATATCTCACAATTTGCTGAGGCTCCTGGGTGTCCAGCTGAGTGCACATGTGCTTGTCTGCCATCTACCAATACTGGTTCATCTACAAAACACACCCTGCCAGTAAATGGAGAAAAACAAGTAGAGTCAAGAGACTTGACCACAGAAGACTTCTCCTCATTACAACAAACTATCTGAAGGCCCTGACAATTTGTTTCATTACAAGCCTTGCTCATGCAGACAGACCTTAACAATATTCTGCCAATGATCCACTGTGGAGTAGCAGTTACCTTGCACTTTTCATTTAGAGTTGTTTTTCTTTCACGTTTTTCCTCTAGGTTTTCTCTTAAGACAAAGTTAAAAGGCACATTTCTATCTACCAGGCTGATGTTGTTAAACTCATGCACTGAATTCCCGTGGGGGAAAAAAAACAACAAAACTTTCTGCTGGAAAGGGGAAAACAAAACTCTCTTCTCCAATTATGTAAATCAGGAACATGTCTGCAGGAAGGGAAGAAAGGACTAAGTGGAATTAATAGAGGAGAAAAAACCCTATTTTATTATTTGTATTTGAGTGAGAGTACCTGACATCTTACACTCCAGAGACCTTGCTGTCAATAAAAATATACCATGAAATATTGTTAAAGAACTGTACAGCAGCATTTCCTCTGCTTTAGGGAGCAGAAAATATATTAAAATATATGTCAGAATTATACAGTCATAGAAAATAGGGCTGGAAGGGATCTTATTTAATCATCAGGCTCATATTGGCACCTCATGCCTAAAATATACCTGGCTGACATCTGGAAAACCTCGAGCAGTGGACATTCCTCAGCTGTTTTGGACTAACAATACCTTGTCTTTAGTAATTATCTCTTGTAAGAAAGCACACACATTCCCCTGACGCCCTGTTCTAGCAAACCCAGCCTTCTACAGTACCCCTGCAAGCTGCTGTAGACCACTGAAGTTGGCCCTGAAAGTCTCTTTATTTCCTTTTTATGCAATATTACCCTATCCAAATACACCTGATGGCAGCTGTTGCTAAGCAGAGCCTGAAGAATAAAGAATATTTATCTGGATTCTGCCCATTCACAGGTGTAGGTGCAAGAAGGAGGAACAGAAAATGAAGCTGAGAGAGAAGCAAATACAGCACCTGTAAGATATTGGTGTGCCCTGGCATTGCATGCAGAAGTTCTGCCAATTTTCCTCTGAGTTGCGTGGGAGGAGCAACAACAACTGATGGCATATGTCATGAGGTAAATAGGATTGATAAAGTGTGATAGACCACGAAGCTTTCATGCACTGCTAATCAGAAATTTTGTGAAATGCCTGTTTCCCCCTCCTTTTTAGTACAGCTGTTGCCACTGTGTGCCCTTACCACCAGAAGGATGGGGACAGTAGCTGGACTCTCCTCAGTGCACACAGCTTCAGTTATGCCCTGAGCAATTTGTTTCCAAACACAGTCAGGAGTACCTGGAATTGTGGGGTTTGGGTGGTTTTGGTTTGTCTTTTTTTTATTTTAATTCTGTTCCCCACTACCTATGGAGTACCATGTCAAGTAGCAGCAAATAATATCACATTGTTTCCTTCATTTCATCTGGCACCTGGAGCTTTGGGGTTGTACCCTGCAGAAATCCAGACACTCTCCTCATGATGCTTACATTCATATCATTTAGAAAAAAATTCTTTATTGGAGTTTAATGCCTGGCAGCCACTGCTATTTGGGTGCAATTTTCACAAACAACAAAATTACTTGCATAATGAAGATAGCTCTTGAAAATGTATCTGCTGTGTATTTTTAGTACAAATTTACTTTCACCCAAAACCAGTTTAAAATATTTTACTGCTGAATTAGGATAATGATATGTTAGATATTTTAGCAGAAAATGAACCTGTTTCTAATTTAAATGCTGTAGGTTTTAAAAGAACAGATCACTTTACATAGTGTTGGGAGAACCTACCATTTTATAGAACTGAAAATTTACCTACAGCTGGTAAAATAATCAAGAATTCAATTTCTGCATAGTGGGCAGGAGGAAAAAATCATGACTCCAAGCAGTTTGTTTTCTTGACTGAGGAGAGAGTTATAAAAATGGCATTGGGGCCAATGAGCACAGAGACCCATCCTGACGTGGTGCTCTTCCAAACACAATCTCTCCTCAGCAAGCATGGCCTGTGATGAAGACTCATCTCATATCAAAATTGCCAGGCAAGTCACAGTGAATCCCTGGCATCATGATAAGGACTCTGCTTTGTTCTCTTTATCTATGAAAATTGCCGTGGGAGCAGAAGCAGTTTGGTTGGGAGTGTTTTCTGCTTGGCACAGTAGGTGGGTTTGCTGAGGAAAGGGAAGGAATTTGGCTTGCTGGGAGCTCTGTGCTGCTCTGTACTGGATGAAAGCAAGGCATTGGCTCTGCCCTTGTACATCACCCTCCTTCCTTCTGCCCTCACTCCCACAGGCCAGCTGCATCCAGTTGTATTATCCAGCAACACTCATTGCAGAGGATGGTGACGCTAACTCTGTATAAATAAGGCAATAACAGGTAAAATCTGCAGGCTGAGGGAGAGAGAGTGTCCCCCTCCCTTTTAAAAGAGCATCCACAGCTCTCACCTCATCTCCAGTGAGCAGGAAAACATCTCCTTTACTTTTTACAATCTGCTTTTGAACACAGTGCTGGGGTAGGTTAGTCTCTTTAAGGGACAGAGAAGGGGCAGAGAAATGCCCATTCCCTAAGCAATGCTCCTCTGTGAAGAGTGAAGGATGCAATCTCAGCCAAACTGGAGAGGCAAGAGGATGATTTTAGACAGCAGGCTTGCTGGGGTAACATATTTATCTATTTATCATTTGAGGCTTTGTTTATAAAGAAACATGCTGGCTATATCTGTAAATATTTAAAATAGTTCAGTCGGTGGTAGGCGTGGGAAGGGGATCCAAACAGGGATTCTGGGCATTTTCCTTGCTGTTCCTTCTGACATGTCAGTTCAGAGCAGTTGGTAACATAGCGACAGGCTGCAGCACTTCATTATCACCACAATCTGCTACCTTTTAATATAGTATCTGACATTTCAGTCAGACAGAGATCTGCATCCTTAAGCTGGCAGGAACCTGATGCCTTGCACTTGGGAACATCTCCTTGCTGGGTGTGGGCATGAGGCAGGGCACAGGCTGCCAGTGTTTATTTAGATGTGCCAAAGCATGGCATTCAGGTGAAAGGCAAAAATATATAAATACTGATGGAAAATGGCCAGCAAGATCCAAACCATCCTCTGCCATCTGGCAAAACCATTTCCCTGTGATGCAGTTTCCAGCAAGCATTCACACAATTTGAGAGGAGAAAAGCCAGTGTCACTTGAACTTTGTTGGCAGAGCTGAGGCACCCGGAGGGGCAGGTGCTGGTGCTGCCTGTGCCACAAGGTTGTGGGAAGATGCCAACACTCAAAGTGGTGTGGCCACAAGGTTGCAACTGTGTTAGCCAGGCAAGAGGCAGGACTGTACTTTTGGGATTGCAGTGCAGGGAAAAATTTGAGCTTGGAAAATTCCGACTTACAAGAAGCAACTCCATGCCAAAGACTTTTCCTTAGGTATGTTAGAGATTTTTTATTTCAGACCAGCCTCTTTTCTGTGGCTTTGTGTGGCTCATCTTGAATGTTCTGTTTTGCTCTGCCTACTTGTCCTTGTTGGGAATCTGCTATTAGAAAACCTAAATAAATGGCAGAAGTGAAAATGTGTAATAATATCTATTGCTCATTTGAACCTCTGTATGTCAAGACCTCGCTTATAAAATCTTGAATAAAATCAGAGCTGGAAAGCAGATGTTACTAGTATTAATTTTCCAGGTGGGTAAACTGAGGCACAAGCAGCTACTAACCATGTACAGACTTTCCTACCTTTACTGGGTAGCTGAGTTTCTCCCAGGAAGACTGTGAATTTTATATATTACATGGAAAAGATTCACTAAAGTTCTGGGATTTAGCTGCAAATAAGTAACCTAACTATGAAATCAGAAAGTTCTGGTTTGCTGAAGTTTTGCTTTGCTACTTTAACAACACTGGCAAGCCTGATGTTTCCTGTTTCAGCCCACTGAGATTTCAGTCAGGGGTTCCAGCATGACTGAGAAGTTTAAGTGCTGTGCTAAATGCTGATCATCAGAAGAGCTGCCCTGTTTGCCCCACAGCTGCACAGGGGTAATGTGTGAAATCCTCTTTGTTTGTAATGCTTTCTGTGTTATCCAGCTTGAAACACTAGATAAGATTTTCTTAATATTTCAGCAAAATTTTTTTGTCTTAAACAAATCTTTGATCAAAGCTTAAAATTACCTCATTTGATCTAAGCTGACTTTATAGATAGAAGTAGAATAAGGGGATGATTTCCACTACTCTCCATTTTATCTTGGCTAGAATAGTTTTTCTCAATAATTCATGCACTACAACATCCATAATCTTTCTTTTATTATGGCTAGACTATTTGCTTTAATACTAGATTTAAAATGTCACGTAGGATAACTATGGGAGTTCTGTGAACTGAATTGTTAACGGCACTTTTCTGCTTTGTAATTCACATAAACCATAGGCTGATTATGAAAATAAAAGACTGTGACCCTTTAAGTTATACTAACACATTATGATTACTGTTGTGAAAAGAAAGGTGAAATCTTTTTCTTGTCAGTGAGAAGCAAGTATGTAAAACACAATCCTGCTCTGATTTGTGAGCAGTGGGTTGCACAGTGATTTAGTGGAAACATCATAAAAGCACTCCAGTAATTTGGGACATTTTTCTTAATTTTTACAATCATCCACAACCTGTGAAAGCTTAATATTCATTGCAAAACAGGGAGACTTGAACTCCTAAGTGTCTAAAGCCTTTTGAAAAACAATGATTCAATTCTCAAAAGCTTGTTTTTCCTTCTAAAACTCTCAGTTCAAATTCAGGGGTTTTGTTTGAGTTATTTTAATGTATTAAACTTCCTTAATACCAACACAAGTTTGCCTTAAAGAGTCTTTCACATTTAGTGAGTAGATGTGGGAAATATGTAGGATTCTATGTTATACCAAAATGCATCATGCATCTCCTGGGAAAGACTGAACTTGCTCACTGAAGTTCACTGCCTGTGAATAATAAAGTCATAAAATACTAAGAGAGGATGCTGAGCATGCATTAATTGATCCAACACACTTCTTGCTCAGTGGAGGGCTGGCAAACACCAGTAGACAACACTTGAGGTCAAGGAAGGGTATTGCATAGTGAGCATGTACCTGGGAATCATCCTAATGCTGTTTCTAGATGTGTTGAACATGCTTTTAGTAGTGCTTGGAAGTCACCAGTGTGCTGGAGGTCTGAAAAGCTGTCAGTCTGCTAGGAAATATCAGGAGATATCAGATGGCAGGCACATGAAGAGCTTTAGAATTCCAGGTCACAGTCACTGGAGCTGCAAGGCCCATTGAGTTTGCTATGCAAAACCAGGTTCCCACTCTTTGTTACATTGTGTAACAGAAATTGATTGACAAATATCATCAAAGGATATGAAACAAACACTTAAGAGGCTGAAGAGCTTCAGTGCTAAGGTCATTTTCCATTATTTTGCTTCATCAGAGTGAGGGGAAAGGTATTCATCACCATTATGGCACTAGAGTGTGCAGTTCTCTGCTGAGACCACTCGAGACTTTGCCCCTTGTTTTGTAGCAGCTCTTTCCCTCACAAGTGCTTGCTGAGTGTTTTGGTTTACCCCACCTGGCTATTACCCTCTACACTGCTTCTCACTCACTTGCCCTGGTGGGATGGGAGAGAGAATCAGAAGAGTAGAAGTGAAATATCTCATGGACAGGTAAAGCAAAAGCCACACACACAAGCAAAGCCAAGCAAGGCATTCATTTCCTATTTCCCATGGGCAGGCAGGAGCTCAGCCATCCCCAGGAAAGCAGGGTGCCATCCCAGGCGAAGGTGACTTGGGAAGAAAAACTCCATCCCTCCCAACATCCCCCCTCTTCTCCCTTCCCTAGCTTTGCCCAGTGGGCATGACAATGCTCAGTATGGGATATGCCTTGGTCAATGGGGATCAGCTCTCCTGGCTGTGCCTCCTCACAGCTTCTCTTGCACCCCCAGCCCACTCCCTGTGGGGGGAGAGGCAGAAAAGGCCCTTACCCAGCAGAGCAGCAGCTTTCCAACTTCTGCAGCAAAAACAGTATTTCCAGCACAAAGCAAAAACATAGCCTGTACTAACTACTGTGAAGAAAATTAACTCTGTCCCAGACACAAACACCACACCATGGCAGTCTGGGTCTAAAAATAGTGCTGATGTTAATGGAAAAGAAGAATGAGATGTGAATGAAAAATTGAATACATTATATTGATGTCTCAACTGAAGAGAGATTTCTGACAGTACTTCTCCTGCAGTTTTGTAAAGCAGTACTTCCATTTTATTAACAATGACTGAAAGAAATAAACAATTGCTTCATATTTTTCTGGGGAGAAGTTTCTCCTTCTGAAATCCTCATAATGAAAGGCCATTCTCTCTGCCTTTCTCAAACCAATTTGTTCATAATTGCTACCTTTGAAAAAGAACATGTCTGAAGATTTCAGTTTTTTATCTTCCAGTCCACATCTTTAAAGTAGAGGCAAAACAAATGAGCTCAAGCTAAAAATTTCTCTTTTTTGTGTGTGTTCTTTCTTTTTTGTTGGTTTTTTTTTTGTTGTTTTTTTTTTTTTTTTTTTCATAAAAATAAGAGCAAAAACAGCAGAATAGGTCCATGCTCCATAATGCTCTAAACCTTTGCAAAACCATAAGACCCAGAAATTTCCTATCAAGAAATTTCTTAATTATGAAACATTATACAGCTTCATAAAACAAAAATAAAAAAGTCTGCCTACCTCCAATTACTGATCCTTTGTATTCCACAGTGGAAAAGAGAAGACTTGTGAATCTCTTAATTCAATATCTGAGAAAATATAGCCTGGCAGTTAATGGAAGGGAACCTGCTGTGGGTCATTTTGGGTACATTTCAGAGTTTATCATTGACTCACAGCACTGAGCAAGGAACTTGATCTCTTTGCCGCCCACTTCATATCACTATTTAAAAGTTGTAAGGAAATCTACCTTCCACGGTTTTTTTCAAGCCTTATTGTTCATCAGACACCAGGACAGGACCAGTCACTAGAGAGATTTCAAAGTATAATTAGTGTCAGAGGATTACTAGTCTATTTCCTACTTTGATGATGTGCAATTAACCCTGCAGGCATCTGAAAGTGCCTAAATCCCCAAATTCGCTCTATGAAATACTGATAGTCTTAATTTACAGTAGCATCAAAAAATAGATAGAGGAAAATAAATATGTAAAGATAGATAGATAGATAGATAGATAGATAGATAGATAGATAGATAGATAGATTAAACAAGGATAGATAGATAGATAGATGATAGATAGATAGATAGATAGATAGATAGATTAAACAAGGATAGATAGATAGATAGATAGATAGATAGATAGATAGATAGATAGATGATAGATAGATAGATAGATGATAGATTAAACAAGGATAAAGATAAGATAAAGAGAAAAACTTGAAAATGGCTTTGGGTGGCTCTTTAAGCTGTCAAGTAAAGTGAGCTGCAAGTTAATGCCAAATTAGCAGTGGTGAATCTGTTTTTCCTCTTGACTGTATTGCTGACATATTCCTTAGTTTGTTCCAAGATGTTGCTATTAGGAGTCTTGAATGTAAAGCAAGCATTTTGACAGTGTATCTGAATTAACTTTCTGTGAAAAAAAGAGATGGTATTTTAAAAGTTGTCTATGATACCTAACTGCAATTGTATTATACTGGAATAAATTAATCATTGCTGCTAGTTACTGACTTAAGAAAAGCCGAAGGACAAGCTAAATGGTCTCCTTTTGGGGCAAATGAAAGGAGCAATTAAGCATTTGAATAGCCAGGGCTAGATGCAGCTCCGTGATGGGAGGCACCAAGCACTTGCACCATTGGCTCAGGAGAGCAGATGCCACGAGTGGGTCTGGGAGCCCCAGCTCATCCTGTGCCACGTAAATCTGAGTTTGGGGGCTCAGCTGGTGTGGTGCTGGCCACTGCCAGCAGTGCTGGGAAGCATGAGGCTGAGCAGAATGCTGAGAGGGCTCTGGGGGAGCTGCCTGCCAGGACAGCCACCGGGCTACAGGCGCATTACGGGAGGTCGAGTGCGGATTTGTGCGTGGCAAGAGTGAGAGCAGCGAGTGTTAGTAACTGTCGCAGACATCTTTTCATAAAGATCCTTTCTTCAGGGTTTTCCCTTCTGGGAAGCTCAGGCCCCATAAAAAGAATGTAAACAATGGTTATCTGCTGCTGTGGAATGCAACAGGTGCACCTGTGATTGGCCCATCTTGGATGTTTACAATTAATGGCCAACCAAGGACCGAGCTCTCTCGGACAGAGTCAGAGAGAGCTCCTTTGTTATCATTCTTCTCTATTCTTAGCTTAGCTAGCCTTCTGAGAACTTTTCCTTCTATTTATTTTAGTATAGTCATAATATAATATATATATCATAAAATAATAAATCAAGCCTTCTGATCATGGAATCAACATTCTCGTCTCTCTCTCATCCTGAAAACCCTTGTGACCACAGTCACAAATAACATTTTGAGGGAAAGCCAAGATCCCATATTTCATTTTGTAAACACAGTTTTCTTTCTCCAGGCATTCTTTTCTGCTTGTTTTTTGCAAAATTTGCCTTATGCTGTGTTACAGTAGACAAGTAATGAACTCAGTTTTAACCAGTTTCTTTTTCTGTCAGTACTTGCATCTCACAGTTTTAAAGCTCTGCACCTGTGTCTTGGAATAAGAGATCCTTAGCCTTTCTGGGAAGATTTATTTAAAAAAAAATTAAATATGCAGAGTTTCAGCTAATGTTTATATGAATAATGGAGAAGATGAATATTTATAATTTGCTTTTCCTTTGCAGTTTAGGAATTAGGTCCTCTAGAGAAGATAAACAAGTCCCAATATATTCAAAGCACTCTGAAGAAGAAATTCAGGACCCTTGTCCTGAAAATTTTTGCTTTGCAGAACTAAAAATTTGTACTTACTTCAAATTTAAATCTTCAATTTGAAGATGTCTCTTCAGATCTCCCCATTAGAAAGAGTCTGAAAATAGTATTCAAATTTAATTAATACACTGGATATGAGGAAATAAGAAAAGGAATTATACCATGCATCCTCTTGTGTGTATATGGGGTGTTTTTTAGGAATGTAATTGTAATTTATGCTAAAGTTATTTTCTGAAAAATAAACCTGTTTGAATGTATGTTTGCTTCTGTTCTATTGGGAAAATAATTTAAATTCCCATGTTATTTAGCAGTCACCTCAGCTTACAGCATCACTTGCGTTTATGCTCTTCATATTCTCCTCCAGAAAGAGGTAAATCTAATTTCTCTTCCATTTCCTTAAAAATTTTACAGTTGCTGTATCACATGGGTCAAGCTTGGTACTTCTTCTTATGCATAAGGTTACTGAAAGTACCTTTCTTTATTAGAGTTTTATTTTTCCCCTTTTCTTTATACTTTCCGTCCCTAGGGGCCAAGAGTGTATGATGTCATTGTCATGCCAGTACCAAAGCAGCAGTTTTGTGTTCAGAACCCTACTACTCATTCTGGATTTACCACTGTGAGCTTGGATGAAGATTCAAGAACTAAGTTTATGTGAATATATTAATGAAAGAGCCAATATTATACAAAAGTAAGTAAGTAAAGAAAAGAGATGAAACCAGACTGCTTTAAAATTCAGGCCTTGCTACTTCACCAGGTAGGGGTACTGCTGCAGACAACCTTCATGCTGAAATTAAATTATTTGGCCCATGTAGAACAGAAAAACAGTTTTACTGCATCCCATGCAGGCTCAACTGTAGGAAGAACCTTCTGTGACTACAAAATGAAAATGTGCCAGAGGGAGATCTGAGTCCCACTGTTCTTCAAAGGCTTTGAAGCTGTCAGCAGGTGTAGTCTCCTGCAGATTGCTTTGCAAACCTTTTTCAGATATTTCCTTAAATGTGGGGCTTACTGTTTGAAAATTGATTTGTCAGATATTGTAGAAAGAGTCAGAGCCCAGCTGTGTTGTCAGAAGAACATCTGGTGACCTTTGTGAACTCCCTGAAACTCTAACTGCAGCTTCTTGATCACTTGACATCAGCTCCCACGCTGTCCAATGCCGTAAAATAAGTGGGGGTGGGGGGTATTTTACAGGGTATTTTTGGCTGGGGTAGGGTTAATTTTCCTTATAGCAGCTGGTGAACTCCTGAGAACACCCATTTGAAGAGTTTTGTATAATTGGGAGAAAAAACTGCACGTAATTATTTTCTGGTTTTGAAATGGGAAAAAACCCAGTGCAACGAAAGAATTGGCACCAAGTGATTTAAAATGTCAAGTGCTTCAATTTCTATCTATTCCACATACAGCTAAGTTTGAATATATTTTATAAATTGAGTAAAGTGCTTACAAATGTTTTAGCAATACCAAGTGCTATGCTGCTGTTTTATTAGATACAGATTACATGATGTTGGAAGCTGAACAAAGTGGAATTTCACCAAGCCCTGGAGGTGGATGACAGGATTTCTCACTTGCCTTGGGTCTGAGTTCTTGGTCCAGCACTGTGCATGAGTACAAGTAAAAGGTAAAAATTAAAAAGGGGAGATTTAACAATGAAAAATAAACTGAAAAGACCATGAGCATGTTGGACAGGAGCCATGCAGTGACTGCTGTGATAAGCCTGAAGAGTCAAAACAAACCTTTGCCCCTACTTGTAGGACTGTTCCTTCTTTTGCTGCTGTGCCCAGGTGAAGTTGTTTCAGTGACTACCACTGCTTGACTAATTCATACTTTCCCTCCAAAAATCTGCAAAAATTCATCCACAAAAAATGCCTAGGAAATTTAGTAACCAGTGTGACTGTTTAATGGAGAGTTTTAAGTGCTTTCTTTAGTGATTCAGTTCTAATTCAGGAGTTTAGAAGGTGACATTTTAGGCAAATGTCACTCAGCAGCTCGTATTTTGCACAGTATATAAAATCTGTACTCAAAGGTTATACCTACAGTTTAAAAACAATTCTGTTTCTCAGTGTGTGGAAGCACTGTGAGTGGAGTTGTACCATTTCAGGGCAGCAGTTGCCCCCAAAAGCTTCTTTTTCTTCAAAGAACTGTCTCCCAAACCTCCCTATTTCGCTATGAAGGGATTTCTTCCAAGAGTCCAGTGAAGTGTATTCCCTTCATCCTACTGCCAGGCAATGGTGAATTGAGACGAAAAATAAGCATTTGCATTCCTTCTTTTGTCCAAATAAGAAATGTAAAAAAAAAAAAGAACAGAAAGCAGCACAGAATGGCAAGGAGGCACATCAGTAATGTCCTTGATAAGAAGCCTGCTGAAGGCAGGAAAACTTAATAGGAATTTTTCAAAATACATCAAAGCAGAAAGCAAAACAGAGAATCAGCCAAAACAGAAAATCATACAGGTGTAAAAGGGAAAAGGAAAAAGTGAAAAAAAATTTTTGAGGTTGTACCCCAGTTTTCACTATGGAGAGGTTTAAAAGAGAGTCCTGCATCCAGGTAAAATCTTGAGAGCCTTTTAGAAAAGGAAATATTGGCAGAAGAGATATTCAGAACAAATTTATATAATTGATAATAATCTTTGAATTGTTTATTAAAGGATTCAGTAAGGCTTTGATCAAAAAACAGAGAAAGTTATGCCAGTTTTTAAGAGTGATTTCACAAAAATACATCTCAGTAAATCTGATTTCCACAGCAGGAAAACTGGCAGACTTTATAATAATAAAACAGGAATTGTTTCTGATATACAAGTGTAAAACTTTGGGGAAAAATCAACATTTTTGTCACACACTGCAGATCTGTCAGATTCTTTGTAGCAGCTAACAAGCAAGCAATAAAAGGGCCTTAGTTAATATAGCATTATTGAATTTCAATTCAATTATTGAAGTTTTGAAAAGCTATTGCAAATGTAAATAAATGGCTTGCCATTGATATTTTCACTCAGGAGTCTTTGTAGAGCTTGTGCTTTTCCTCATAATCATAAATGATCAGAAAGAAGGGGAAATTAGTGAGATAATAAAATTGGTTGCCGACACAAAATTAGTCATAATAATATAAATGAAATCTCAAAACTTATTCACAGGGAAGTATTTTTTCAATGGTGATTTGGCAATTCTGGAATTTTTTCTCCAGAATGTCACGAGTATAGAAATTATTAGCCCATTCAAACATTAGACAAATTCATCTAAATCCTGCAACTACTCATATCTCCAAAGAAGGCCAGCATTCAGGAAGAACTACCCACTCCTTGCCTTTATGCCATGTGCATCTTCCAGGCACAGTCAGAGACGGAAATGTGGGAGAGGAAAATTGCATGTGTCTCCCATTTCTTTCTCCAGCTGAATCCTGCTTCCTGAGGAGCTGTAGAAATTCTGCAGTGTTTTCAGGGTAGGGTCTGCAATTCTCCCTGTGTCCCATGTGGGAAGTGTGGGCTGATTGCCTGTCCTGTCCTGTGGGAGCAGGATAACTCATGACAGTGCACGTCTTCATCAAATTCAGGTAAGAGCTTGCAGAAGCTGCAGAATTTTTATTCAGTGTAGTAGGACACTGTGGAAAACACACCCTGAAAAAAACCAAAAACATTCCAAACCAACCCCCACCAAAGTTCTTTCCCTGATCATAACACACAGAAGAATTTTGGTTTTCAGTGTTGCGTTAGAGACATGTTGATACTTGGTACTGATGAGAAGCTTATCAACGCCAAAGGCAGGGAATTGTTACAGAATAAAATTTGGGGTCTCAGTTAAGCTACTCATTACTATTTATTAAAACTGTTCCCTTGTTAAGAAACCATGACCCTTCTGAACATTTTCTACCAAAAATACCCTTTTTTTCACAGCCTAGCACCTTTGGAAGCTTATGAGGGTGCTGAAGGCACCAATAATCCACCCCAGCTCTCATTTCTCTTTGTCACCTTTGTGCATTTGATTGCATCATGCTCCAGCTACTCCTAATTAAACCTGTCAGTCAGACAAGTGTCCTGACTTGTTCTGAGAGAGAGAAAAACCCAGCAGACATTGTGCTGAGGTGTTGCTAATGTGGGAACCTTGGAAAACAAGTCCAAGCAATGAATCTGGGACAAGAAGGGGTAAAAAGGATGCTGAACTCTTCAGGGAACAGGCTGGTCAAGA
This sequence comes from Ammospiza caudacuta, assembly GCF_027887145.1. NCBI lineage: Eukaryota > Metazoa > Chordata > Aves > Passeriformes > Passerellidae > Ammospiza > Ammospiza caudacuta. The sequence goes on along the minus strand of NC_080597.1, from coordinate 12,390,074 downwards.
GGACTGGCTAGAACAACAAGCTGCCTTTTCCATTATTAGTCAGAATTTGTTCAATACAGCACCACCATTGCTGGTGTGAGCTAAAATTGCCACTGAGAACTTCAAACACTGCATCAGGAATTAAATTAAGTTTAAACACATGGGGGTAGGGGTGATGAGGATGGGGTGGGCAAGAAAGGCCCATAAAACTTTATTTTCTTCTTCTTATGTAATTTTTTTTTTTGCTCCACAGAGAGAGATGACAGCTCTCATATGTTTAATTCTGGCACCTTTTCATTAGTGCTAAATTTGCTTTCTAAAACTAGGCAGTAGAGCCAAAAACTTTGTCTTTGATTAGAGCAATTTTAAGACTGAGTTCATTCTTAGGTATCTTGATGAATCAGTGCCCAAATTTTCAGCTCCAGTTCTTACCCTTTGCAAATATGTAGAATTGTACTGCTAGTCTGAGAAACCAAACAGATCTCTGAGGGAAAGGTGTATTTCTAGACTTGAGCTGTCACTCTTTCCCTTCAGAAAAACAAAAAACTGTGCTACATATCCATCTACATTACCAGGGTTTTTTTTTTCTTTCTAAAATACTTAATATATTTTAAGACATAAGCATTATCTGTTCTGACTTACCACTTCATCTGACTCAGTGAATTTCATCCAATCATTTCTGGTTTGAATCTAATAGCCTGTAAATGAACTAGAACTTTTCTTCTGGGTAGACATGCAATCAAGGAAAACATTGATTTTGTACTTGGAGCATATTGTTTTCAAAAAGTGTTTTCTCTGCACATATTTATTTTAAAATATGACCACAAAGAATCTTGAAACAGTCTCAGGATATCACACTGTCTGGACAGAGAAATTTGTTCAAAATATTCATCTGACAATAAGCAGTGATGCAGAATATTATACTAGTGAAAAAACTGCTATAATTTCATATTCAGTTCTTGCTACAGAATCCCTAAAATCATTTCTAAGGGAAGCAAACTTACTATCTTATTCCAGGTTTACTTTAAATCTCAAAATTACATAATTGTGTCTTATTTGCAAGTGATATGTGAAAGCTGTTGTGTTGATACATTTATCTTTGTGAGACAGCCTGAACTGGATTTCTTGGGATGCAAGGGACAGTTTGCTCATGTAATTCACCAGTTATTTTTGTGGAGGAATAGAAAGACTCAAACCTAGGAACAGAAGTAAAATGCACTTCCAGAAGGCTCCTAATTCAGAAATGTTTGGTTTAAAAACAAAGCACTGGAGTCCTGTAAAAGGGCAGTCTTTGTAAGACCAGAGTGGGGTTTTTAGCACTGAAAAGCACATTGTAGCAGTCAGAGGGTATTCACAAACACCATTGAAGGGTTTTCTTGGCTTCTGTCTGTAAGGTTGGGTTACATTAACTGGAAACACAGGGAATGCACTGAAATTACTGCTGGGCATCAGCCAAAGATAAAGAGACTCCTGTAAATCTTGTCAGACCCTACACAGAGAGGTGAGGCAGTCAAAGCCATGCTGTCATGGCCTTCTGAGCAAGGTGATTCTCCCATGAAGTCTCCGCCTGTTTCTGTACCTGTATTTTATCCATTGCATGGTCAAAGTGGATTTGTCAGACCCCACATCCACCCCATGGTGTGCCTTTTGCTGGGAGCTGAATTGTGGGATCTCAGCACCTCAGGACGGATGTGCCGAGAGACCAAGACCACCCTTGGGGGCTCGGGAGTCCTGGAACATTGCCAGAAGTGTCTGGTGGCTGGACTTTGATCCTACAAGGGAGACGACACCTGTATGAGGATGGGAGGATTTCACTGGGTGAATGGTGAAGGGATAAGTTAATTAGAGTATAAAACACAGGGTTTAGGATTTCTGTACAGGGCGGTCTAAAGAAGTAAGATGGAGGAATTGGGGCATGTCCTGTCCTTCTTCTTCTTCTTCTTCTTCTTCGCCTCCATCTTCTGTGGTGATGTTGGCACTTTGGGATTGGTTATTACTAGAAGTGCACTGATCAATAAGGGTGACAGGTATTGGGGGAAAAAGGTAAATATCGTATATGTAATTTTGAGTATAAAGATAGGTGACGGCCTAGGGGGCTCTCGGTGTGCCCATGGCTGACATGCTGTCGGGCCGAGAGAAAATCTTTTAGATAAACAACTAATAAATACTGAAGATAAAGAAAAAACCTGAAGCCTCTTGTCGTCCTTTGAAGCGCGAGCTCTTCAAGGCCATCCCCGAGCCTTTCCAGGCCATAAATCAGCCGGTAGAAATCCGGCACTGAATGAAATCGCACGAGAGTTAAATTGCTAGGTACCTTTTCAGCACGGAGGGCACAAAAATGCATTTGCCCTCCTGCCCAGCTCTCACACCTGCAGAGGCTTCACCACAGTTCTAAGGCAGAATTGTAAAGGGTCCTGTATTGCAGTGACTTGATGAGGGTTCCCAGGGTGAGAGAGATGGACGAGAATCTTGGTTCATGATCAGAAGGCTGGATTTATTGATATATGATATATAATACATTATGACCATACTCAAAGGAATAGAGCGAGATGTTGCAGAAGCTTGCTAAGCTAAGAATAGAATAGGAAAGAATGAATAACAAAGTTCTGTGTCCAGCAGAAAGCAAGGACAAACTCTCCCGTGAGTGGTCAGCAAATCCAAACACTCACAGAAGACCAATCACAGATGCACCTGTTACATCAGCAGATAATTATTGTTTACATTCTTCTTCTGGGGCCTCAGCTTCCCAGAAAGGACAAATCCTAAAAGAAAGGATTTTATGAAAAAATGTCTGTGACACTCCTAGACATGGGGAGAGCATTAAAGAGGAAAGAAGAGGTGTTGAGGTGAGGTGTGGAACACAGCTAGGTGTGTTCCAACCACGCCTGGGGTATCAGAGGTGTAAAAATCAAAGATGTAGGTGCATTGTTTACATTGTGAGGGCCAGCAGAGGAGGGCACAGAGTATTTCAAACCTGTTTGAAAGGAGCCTGCAAGGTGTCAGCTTCTTTTTTCTCCATCCAGGCTGCAGAAGGATCCTAGCAAAGGTCTCAGTTTCATGCCAGAAATGTTCAGAAGTTTGTCCTGATGGCTCAGCTCTACAGGAGAGCAATCTTTGTTAGTGTAGCTCCCAACGTGGTGCAGCTGCTGCCTGCTAGTCTGGCTAGAAATGTCAGGCCACATAAAGACCTGAGAACAAAACAGCTGTGGACATGTTTCTTCTCATCTGATTTTCAATAGAGGGCATTATTACATTTCAATATTTCCATTCCCATTGCTTGCTCTCAGAGCAGGCAGTGCATAATTTTACCCTAAAACACATCCACTACATCTTATATTCTACTACAGTAAGCTGAAGACACTTGATATTCTACATTTTACACACTGCACATTCATTTTATGGGGTAGCATTTTCACTTGCCTTCCACAATACAGCCTAAGAACTTTCTAAATATTCGTTGAAATAAGATGTCTTGTCTCCCACCTCTGTCATATTTCTTCTATCTAAGCAAAAAAATAAATAAAATAAATGCTTTTATAATAAAAATAGTCTGAATGTTAAGTTCTACAGAGCTTAGCTGCCATCTTTCTAAAGGGCTTCTAATGATTAAATAAGATTTGGCTTTGTTCAACTCACAATTCCTTTAGTTAAAGAAAGATAGAAATTGATCAGAAAATAATTTTATTTTTTGCACAATTTCATCAGATTTTCAAAGATCAATTAATTTCAAAGACAGATCAATTCACATATTTTTCTCCACTGGTTGGATCAACACTTTTGTCGGTATCATCTCATTTATATTTCTCCTATTTCTCTATCAAATATAAAGTTCAATGTTAGACTTTTTATTCCTATCCATGAACTCTATATCAAGTTTAAGAGTTTTAGATTGAGATAAGAACAACAAAGAGTACATCAGAAATATAAAAGGCTGCAAATGTGGTGGAAGAGGAGTTGCCAATTTAAAGGGTTTCTTCTACATAGTGTGGGAAGTAAAACTAAACAAATTACTTTAGTGAAGTATTCTAGTTGATAGAGTTGATTTATATTTTTTCCTCTGTTGGTTTATACTCCCATCTGATCAGTCAGAGCTTAGTATAGAAAACAGAAGCTGATAGCGATTTTCCAAATGGAAAAACAAAGTAAAATTGACAAAGCTCTTTTCAATATTGCTGTTTTAACTCTGGATCATTTTACTCAGGCAGCCTTTAGCGTTTGTTCAAGTGCTTCACAGATTACTTGGAAAACCAAAGTAATTTGCCAGCCAATACATGCAAGGAACAGCTTCACTTACCAAAGATTTATTCTAAACAATTCATGTGCCCTCAGTTCCCAATAAGAAGCCCCTGAGAGTTTGCAGGTCAGGCAGTGGGCGGGTCAAGCCTTGATATTGTTATTTTAGTGTCTTATGGCTCCCTGGTGTTTCTTTCATGGGTTTACACACCAGGTCTCCATGCTGGTGTTTATCCTCTCAGACCCTCAAGCTGCTGTGAGTTCATAGTTTCAGCTTCTTTACTTTGCGTGACCCTGTGGGCTTCCCTAGACTTCTTTCTCACAATGAAACCTTGCTCTGAAATTTATCCCCAGAGTTTGTACCTGGGCTGCACTGGAGCTAAGCCTTGTGCTACCGGCACCTGCATCCCTTGGCAGAGGAATTCAGGGGAGAGGGTTGCAGCTAAATCCACGTCTGTACTCTGTTTATGTACTTTCAGCAGAGATAAGTGCCGTGGTTAATCCCACCCTGAGCTATTGTTTCAGGGCCTCTGCAGGTGCAAGATCTCACACTGGTTACATGTGGTTAAAATTGCTGACCTGAGTGAGTTGTGCTTCCCCCTCTGATTCAATTTTGCCTTTACCTTTGAAGTTTTCCTTTTAAACAGTGGGAGTACAAATGATAACTCTCCTCATTTTCCTTTTGTTGGCGCAGGGGTTTAGCTTCCTGCCCTGTGGAGAATTTTGGATAACTCATTGTCAAGACAACCCTCAGCAGGATCAAGGCCTTGAGTGAAAAATTACATTTTCCACAATGAATGCTTTAAAACAAAGCACAAAAACACCAGGCAGTAGGTGGCAGTTCAGGGTGGTGTCTGATGACAGAACATTTCCACAGAGAAAGAACCTGAACAACAATTGCTCTGTTCCATGAAAATCATTAGGTGTTTTATTCACACCAGTTGGTTTTCATCATCTCTTTTTCGTTATAGTGAAATAATTTATGCAAAATGAAAGTAAAAATTAGAAAAACTAGGAGGGAAGAGCACAGAAGGAAACATGCCAAAGTCTTCTGAAGAGATGAAGGGGTTTGAAGGAGCTGAATAGAGCAAAAAGGAGCCCCATGTCATAAATTATGTTGGCCAGTGATTTGGAACAGAGAGCATGTTTAATCCTGTGAGACTGCAATACCTTGCATGATGTACAAGTGCCTCACAGACAGAAATTATTGTCACCATTTATAATATAAATGACCACATCTGTGTAACAGGGTTCATTACTAGATAATTCCTTATCTGGGCAGAAAAATTAAATTGTATAACAATAGCAGCACAATAGCTCTCTTGGCAATAGAGCTGCACAGTTGTTGAACTGAAACAACTCTCTGCAAGGTCCTTGGCTAGAAACCTCCAACATGCAACATATCCTCTGCTGCTCTGCTCAACCATGACACCCACAAACCCAGTGGGCTGTAGAAACCACTGTTTGTTCTTTGTGCATGTAAGAAAAATAACTTTTCTCATTTTAAATGTTACAGCTCTTCTTATATGTGGTTCCACTAGAAGTTCACTTTAGAACAAAAACCCTGGGCTTTTTGAGCAATACAGCTGCCAGGGAAACCATAAACACTCTGAGCAGGGTGATGAATAATATTGGATTTACCTATTAAAGATAAGATTGTCTGAGAAGCCACTTGGTTTTGAGGTTTTGGTCACTTCAGACGCTGCTGGGAGAGCTGTGAGGAGCTGTGAAGCTGTGCTGGCTCTTCCTCACACAAAGCACATAAGCCATATTCTGCAGGCTGAAGCTTTTCCAATTTGTGGATGTCTTTGGCCATATCAAGAGGAATTTGAGAAGAGCTTAAGGAGAATTAGAAATTCTTACTCAGAACCCAGTAGCTTAGCTGCTGGTTATTATTCTGAGCTGCTGTTTTTTCTAATATCCATTTCAATGATTTTCATTTCAGAAGAATCATCTTAATAACACATTGGGGGCAGGAATAATCTGTGGAACTGTTTGGAGGCTACTGGCTTAATAAAAATAATTTCTGTTCAGCCCATCTATTATGCTAGAATTGTTTTTACAGCTTTCTTTCTTTCTGATAATCTATCCCATATTTCTTCTGGTAAAATTGGAATTCATCAGACATGAGTTTTAATTCCTCCTCTAGAGTCAATGCAAAGAGAGAGGTACCTGAAAACATTGACTTAGTGCACCAAGACCATAAAGCTCTGCACAGCTTTGAAGGGAACTATTAATGAGCAGAGTCTTTGCTTGAAACTCTAAAATAAGATGAGGCTAGGCCAACATTTGTTTGTCCTATTGAGTGCCTTGTCTAATACCAAAACATTTCTGGCAAATGCAACAGTGTCAGAGTAGAGAGAGTTGAGAGTAAATTTTTTTTTGCTTCAGAACTGAAGGTCCACATTATGGTAGAAAAACCAAAATCATTTCAACATGCACCCATGTAGACTTCCAGTCCAGTCAGGGAGTGAAAAATCAGACAGATAAAAGAAAGCTGCAGAATTTCCTTGGGAGCAAGCTTATCTGAAATCAGCCATTGAGACACTATTCTGGGAAAATAGTATTGGAAAAAATTCTATTGTTACCCACTGTAAGAGGAAATCTCAGCATGGCAGGAGTACTGATGAACATTGCCACTCATTTTCCTAAACAGTAAATGCAATCCAGAGATCCAGCAGCTGATCATGGTGCAGGTAATGGATCAACTGCTTTTCTTAGAGAGATTCAAACTTTGAAATGATCCATTTCCTCAGAGCATTGGAAGATATGAAGAATATAAAACTGGACTTTTTCTTGGTAGCTTTTATGTCTCCTTTCATGTCCATGCTGAGAACCTTTTCTATCAGAGGAGGCTTTTGTTTCCTTGCTCAGACATCCATCAAAACAGCAGATGCACCAAAGCTTTTGCAAAATTTCCTGAATTTCATGAATTCCTGAACACACAAGTCTTATGATCTATTTTCTGAGGTTCTGTGACAATATCCCATTTTTCCTTGTTTATTAGACTCTCTCATTACTAGTCTCCTCCCTTTAAAACATCAAGATCCCCCAAAATAAAGAGATCTCATGAATGAGAAAAGTGTTCAAATTAAAAGTACTTTTTTCTATGGGTCATTAGAATGTAAAAACACTATTTTTTCTTTTTCTTTTTCTTTTTTTTTTTTTTTTTATCTCAGTCACATTATTTTTAATACTCTTGCAGTTTTTAACCAGCGTAAGATGTTGCACAAAATTGTGCTATAGGATCGGGATAATCTCTTCCTCCACCTGCTGTCTCTGATCCCAGTACTAAAACCCAGTTTGTAGTTTCTGGCACCACAGGAGCATGCTGGTGATTAATATTCAGTTTGTTGTTCACCAAAACTCCCAAGTCCTTTCCTTCATGATGTCTGTTTAGCTGTCCAGTTTACTCTAGTCTGTGTGGTTATTGCAGGACTTGCATTTGTCCTTGCTGAAATTATCCAGAGTCCTGTTGACCCACATCTCCAGGCTATGAAGGGCCCTCAAATTGGCAGCCCTACAACCCAGCATATCAACCACCCCCCCAATAGACTCCTGTTTGGCAGCCCATTGGGTGAGTATTTTATACTGCCAGCATTAATGAAGACTTTAAATAATATCAGTGCCAACCACCAAGAGGTGCCACCCAGCTGCCACTTTAAACCTCTGACCATCAGCTTTTTAGGCCAGAAAAGAAAAAAATTCCAGCAGTTTTCCACTTTATACTCCATCTATCCAAAATATAGTTCTTCAGTTTATCATAATGGAATACCATGCTGACACTCTTCCTGGAGTCAGGGTAAACAACATCTGTTGCTGTGTCTGCTTGTGCATGGATCAAGCCATCTCCTCATGGAAAACAAATCAAATTGATCAGCTGTGCTTTCTATTGCTAAATCCATCCTTGCTGCTCCCAAACACTTCTTGTCTATAGTTTACACAAGAATTTACTCCAAAATCTTACCAAAAACTGAGGTTAGATTCACCAGCCTTTAGTTCCCCAGGTTCTCCTTATTGCTTTTCCTCTGGCTTGTTTTGTCTCCCAGAGTGAGGATAGATGCCTCAGGCTCAATTAAACACCTTTCCTTTTCTTTTCCACCCTCTTAGATTTGGATAGACTCACTCTCCATTCAATAAACCTGAACTGATGGTGAGAAAAATGCTCATTCCCATGGAGCTGGGTTCATAGCAGTGAGTCTGTGACATCCTGATGACAGGGAAGCATAAAGTGATAAATAGCAGAGGGCTGGTTTGGGATTTGGCCTCTGCTTGTGTGTATTAATTCTAGTGAACCCTTTTGCAGGTGCTATTTTAGGGTCTTGGTTGTCTTCCTTAGATAGAGTTTTTTTTCTCTTGTAGCATCCATGATTTTGCTGGATATGAGAAATCTTTTGTTCAGATCTAGTAGTACCCACCTGTCCTCACATGCTTGTAAAAGGACTCGCTCAAAGTTCCATTGGCGTCTGAATTCCATCTGAATTTCAAACCTTTAAAAATTTCAAACCATCTGAATTTCAAGCCATTAAGAGTTTCAGTGAGCACAATTGCTCCTATTAAATATGTTTGCACACACAGGAGATAATTTCATTCAGAAAAATACCTTGTTACACAGGAGATCAATTAAAGAGACTGTATCTGCTGGAAACTCAATTAGGACTAATCAGTTTTATCCTACTAAGCTAAGAAAGACATTTATTCAGACAGTCAGTGGTAGGACTTGGACATATAATTTAAATCTCTTGCATTACTATTTCCTTAGGTATTTTATTTTGTCTCATCTCATATGGCAGTTCAAAGGTAAACAGCTGAGGAATTACTTTCATTAAAATGATGAATGAAAAATGAAAAATTATTTTCATTTCATGTAAACTCTGATACTTTCCAACATCTTGCTCTGCAGCAAAGGAAACAGCCAGGAGTGTAAGATATGGAATCACAAAACCATAGAATAGTTTTGGTTGGAAGGAACCTTAAAGATGAACCCTCTGCCATGGGCAGGAACACCTCTCACCAGACCAGGTTGCTCAGAGCCCCATCCAACCTGGCCTTGGACACTTCCAGGGATGGGGCAGCCACAGCTGCTCTGGACAGCCTGTTCCAGTGCCTCAGCACCTCACAGTAAAGAAATTCTCACAAATAACTACTCTCTGTCAGTTTGAAGGCATTCCCCCTTGTCCTGTCACCATATGCATATATGGTATGGGACATACTGCGGCAAAGTTGACAAATTCCATGTCTACTGTGTCACTGTATCACTCACTTGAATAAATATGATATGTTTGGCCTGGATTTCTTTTGAGTTACAACATGAAAAAAATAATATCTTATTATATATATTTATTTATATAATTATAGATTATAAAATTATATATTTATATATGTTACTAGATATTTATAGATTTATATATTATTGTATAAATATAAGTATATGTTATGTAATTATCTTATTATAATATTATAATTATATTTATATAATATTTATTATATCTATTTTAATATTTTATTTTATAATAATAGTAAGTGGTTTGCAGAAACCTGACTGTCTTCTATTTCAAACTCAGAGTAGCAGAAAAATGCACTGAATTGCCATTGATGCCATTTTAATGGATTTATTCCTGGAGTTACTTCTAATTAAACTTTGATACTAGTATTTGCTGTCTCTTCCCATTTTAGAAAAGGTGCAAACCAGTCAAAACCTATTGTCTTTTATGGAAACCTATAGGTCTTGCTAAGTCATGTTTTAAATATACAGCTTCTGTAATGCTTAAGAGATTCTATGTGCAGTTCAAATTGTAACAGCATCCAGAATAATCAGGGTTATATGTATCTAAATGCCTCCATGCAAAGAGCAGCCTAAACAAACATTCTGAAAGATACATCAGCCTTGAACACTTGATATCATAGAGAAAGTAAATTATACATCCAGCTGAAAGTAGGAATGTATTAAAAGAGGATCCTAATTGGACAAGTCTCTACTTACTGGTTGCTGTAAGAGCAGAGTTTAGCCTTTTATTCATGGATTTATCATTCATATATTATGCTTCTTTTTAGTAGCACCCAATTATATCAGTGAGGGGTCAGTGCTCTCTTCTACAAAGACAAGGGAGAAGAAGGCCTTATTTTTATGATGTAAGATGTGAATGCCATAGCAGCCAGGTGAAAAGGTGTTTTTAAGGAATCTTTATATGATACACTGAGTCTGTGTTGGCCAGCTCCAACACAGCAGTAAGCTTTCTGGTAGAAGGTCTGGATTTAAACAGAAATTACATTAAATTTCTCATTCATTAATGTGAGGAAAGAGGGGAAATGTTCTGTGTTTCCAGACTTGTAGAGACTGCTATAGGGGCATGACAACAGAACAATGTTTTTGGGATAGTGATGAGCCTCTCAACCTTGATTGTCAGCAAGCCAGGGCTTCATTAATTACTGCAGTCCTTCATTTAGGGATAGTCCCTTGCAAAAGGCATAAAATAGAAAACAAGCAGAAAACTTTGCAGGGAGAAATATATCCCTAAACCTGAGGATTTCCCCCCACATACCAACAGAAATAATTCAACACAAACAACTTTATTAGTAAATATCTTCAGCCAGTTCCTCACACATCTTCTGTCCACCCTTGGACTACTCACAATGGGAAAATTGAGCATGCATTAGGAACAAACAGCTCAGAGATCTGGATGAAGAACAGAGCCAGGAACCTCTCCCAGTGCAGCACCTGTGACCAACTATCTCCTGTTTTAATTAATCGAACCCAGCTGTGTTTTCTCGAATTTATGAAGAGAATAAAATCCATTTGTTTCAGTTGCTGCTTTAATTGCACCACAGGATCACTGCCTTGGAAACTGTAGGGCATTACCGTAAGTACAGTCACAGTGGCAAAAGCAGCTTTAGGCACTCAAAAGTAGGAGTCAGGCCGAAGTCACATCCTGGTTTAGCTGAGGAAAGAAGAATGTCCCCAATGGAGTGACTGATTTTTGAAACCAGGCAAAGGAACCCCCAAAGCACAGTGCAAGTTTGTGAGCTCTGTGGTTATGGAAACAGTCACAGAGCAAGCATTGCATCCTTCCTGTTTCTCCTGTCCCTTTCAGTTCTGCTGCCTTTCAAGGTCAGGGATACATGTTTTTGCTGTGCTTTGGGATTCACCATCACCTGCTCTTTTCATTTAACATCTTTACTTTAGTCCAGTTGGTCTCTATAGTACCAGAGAAAGGATTATGGGCAGTACTGGTTTTATGATTTATAAAAAAAATTCTTTCTTGCAATTGTTATTTATTCTTTGAAACATTAACATTCACTTTTACCATTAGAGGGCTGTATTGTTTGTTACTTTTCTATCTGTTATACATTACATTCTTGTTTATATCAGTCAAAAACTACCTGTAATAACAGCCACAGCACAAACAAGTTCTTGCCTTCCACCCAACAAGTGGCATAGATCTTGTTTGCCCTCATACCAGGAGTCCAACAGAAAGAGGTAAATTAGTAACTGTTCCATAAAATTCCATAAAATTCCGTAAAATTACTGAGTTAACCTTAGAGGTCTTCTCTGCTGCTGCTGATCCCCGAGGAGATGATTGGCCTCCTTTCTGAAAGGGAAGCAGATAGAGCAGATTTGTGTGGTAATATCTGAGAGGGAGGTCCCAGAGAGAAAATCTGTCCTCACTGTGGTCAGTGAGAAATTTGCCACTGAACTGGGCTCAGGATTGCTCTTGCTTCTGCCTGACACATTAAAAGTCATCAAGAATCCTGCCAGTGACTGAGGAGGCTAAGATGAAATTTTGTACACAATCACAGCTGTCACTTCCCAGGTTAGGATTTGTTCCAGCTTCCTCTGCCACACTTGTGCAGCCACAGGCTGAATGGGGAAGGGCAGCTGCAGCACTTTATTCTTTACATCAAGAACAAATCATAGATTCTCCCTAGGAACTCTTAAGTCCAAGGAGGCCTGCAAAGAATTCATGCAGAAAGATAGATATGTGTTTTTTATCAATTACAATATATTTTTTATGCAAGCCAGAAGTGGTCAGGCTAATTTCATCAGGGTTTTTTCAAGGCAATGGCTGTACCCTGCTTTTCTGACCATTAGGAAATTCAGATGCTCAGACACTGGGATTGAGTTAGCACAGTGCAGTCAGCAGAGACATTCCCCGGTTAGAACCTCATATATACATATACAAATTCAGGGAAACAGACAGCACTTCCCAAAACTGCCCAAGCAATGCAGTGCGAAATCCAACTCTGTACAACACCTGGTTAGATAAAAGACAAAATTATTTGATATTTTCCTGTATAGGGAGCTTACTGGGTTTTCTTTTATGATTTATCTCATGCATCCAGATTAGAAAATGTCAAACCATTAACTGACTGTTCTTCTAAGCACTCAGTGTCAGAACAGCACTCCACTGTGTCACTGGGCTTCAGGGGACGTTTTCAAAGGCACAAATGACATGCAGGCACCAACTTTCATTATCTGCTCTAGAAATTGTTTCAGAGGTTAGGGACATTAGGGGCTCTGATGTTATGCATGAGGAGAATATTTTATCAAAATACCTTGTTAGGCAAGACATACAGAGGAAAGATTATCTTGATTTGTCATGAATAAAGCTGTGCTCTCAATTCAGCAAATCTTTTAAAGACATGATGGTGCCCCTTGAAATGCAGTACTGCAATTTAGGAGGACACAGTAGCCATGTAGAGAGAGAGAGAAATTTCAGAAACACTAGAATTTCAAATCCTGACATTGCAAAAATAATTAAAATTTAAAAAATACAGTACATTTTACATAACCAGTAGGACAGTTTCGTTTTAAAAATTCTGCTCCGCTGGTTTTGCATTGTAGCCAGGGCCCCTATCACACCTCTGCCCCTGACATTTGAGCTGAGAAAGTGTCTATGTATAAAAATGACATAGCAGGTGTATGGATCTCCACAAAAGGCTTTGAGAAAAGTTACCTGTTGTTCTTTCTGCTTCCTACTATTAGATCATACAACAAGAAAAAGAGCTTTCAGAAAAAGAGAAGCAAATTTAATTTATCTTCCTAACATGCATAGCACAACATGTCTACAATGAGCTATGGTATTTATTTTTATGCAAATTAAGTACAGAAAGCCATGAGTCAGGACAACAGCCAAACAAAAAAATAAATAAAAATAAATTATTTTTTGCTTAAATACTGATTTATTTTTCAGTTTGCTTTTGATTGACAGAATATCAACATATGGATTAACTCCCTCTTGTCATTATTGGCAGGAATGTTAATGTGCCCTTTTAACACTTGTTGTGTCACAATATTACACGCTGTTCTAGAGAAAATCTTCATGAACAGTTGATGGCAAAATTGTGCCAGGATTCACGTACAGAAATTAATCTTGATTAGTTTGTTGTGACAAAACCCCCAACACCAATATTTCTAAATTACCGTGAAAATTACATGAATAATTTAGAAATAAAGATCATGAAATGATCATGAAATGATTATATCAATAACATGTTGGTAGAATTATTCTAATAATTACATCTACTTTTATTTGTTTACATTATCCTATGGCCTTCATCTTTGAATTTTAGTCACAGTTTAGGATCCTGGTGTGTCAAATGCTGTAGGTTTGGTGGTGTGAACATATAAATCTGTTTTCTGTTCATAGAAATTAGAATTAAACTTTATGACAAAACAGATGGACAGAAACAGATGAGAGGAGTAAAGGAAAATAATGAGGCAACATTTGTGGGCGTGCTTGGCTTCTGATCTCAGAATATACCCAAACCCCAGCAGTCCCTGCTTTTGTGAGCACCTCACCAAAGAAGAATGGTTGTTAAGCAGTGGTTTTTAAAAGGAATGACCAGACTTCTAGGGAAGGCTGTGAGAAATAAAAGATAGGTGAAGGTGTCACTGGATGCCTGAATGCATGAAGTTCAGAATTTAACATGGGCGTGATGAAAGTTGGCCTCACAGACACCTGCAGGAGGGAAATGTCAACTTGATACTGCAATAAGACCTGGAGAGCTTGGAAAATTTAAAAAAAAAAAAAAAAAGGACTCTCTTCAACAACCCAGAAGGTGAGAGAAATTGCAGAGTGTGAAAGTCAAAGTGATGGAGTGGGAAAATGACCTGAGCAGCAGCCTGCCACACGCACACTGGCAGCACAAAAGTGCCTCTGACAGGAACAGACAACAAGATGCCACAGCAACTGAATTGTGAGATGGCAAGGCTTTAAGGACTTAAAGGGACAATGAAACTCTGTCTTTGCACTGCTCTGCAAGCTCCCACCACCACCACCACTGCTGAAAAAGAACCTGTCACATTTAAAAATAGGTCTCACATGTCAGTGTTAAAAGGCACTCTAAATTAAAGATTAAACCTAGATTGCAAACCCAAGAAATAGATCACTTGCATCTGTAATGGTGGAGAAAAGGGATGTCTCAGAGGTAAAAGACAAAGATGCATTTGTGAGGTAAAACATGCCAGGAAGCTTTCTCAGGAGTGAAAGCAGGAAAAAGGGAAGATAAAAAGAGTGCAAGGAAGACAATCTACACAGTGAGGTCATTGGAAAAATTAAGAGTTGGGCAAAAGGCAGTCAAGAAGCATTTGCTACTGGTTATATAAAATGTACTGTACTATTTTAAGTTTTAATTTTATTTGTAATGTCAAGATTTGAAATTCTAGTTTTTCTGAAATTTCTCTCTCTCTCTACATGGTACCGTGTCGTCCTCCTAAATTGCAGTACTGAATTTCAGGGGACACCATCATGTCTTTAAAAAAGTAATGGTTTTAGAATAGGAAGACAAAAGCAATGCAAAAGCCCTCCCTTTGATCAGGTCCCTCTTGGGAGGCTGAGAGGATTATTTATGGAATCAGTAAAATCCTGGCTGCAGTGGGGGGATCCTCACAGACAGTGACAAGGTGATTGATGGTTGGGGTGAGAAAATCCACTAAATGTGAGGAGAATTGCTAACTGGAGAAGAAAGATAGAAAAGGTTTAGTGAATTTTTTGTGTCATTTATTCCAGGAGTGTCCTAAGTCCAGAAAGAAGACTGAGGGGAAAAGGCAATGGGGATGAACCAGGGTTGGATTCCAGCACAAGATGAAATGAGGCAGGAGAGGAAATATTTATGTGAGAGGAAGAAAAATCTTGGCAAGTAATTATGTCAAGAGAAAGAGAGAATAAAAGGGATATCAGGATGAGGAGTGAATCTATAGAAAGCTGAACTGTAAAGAGTGGAAGGAAAGACAGGTGATGGCAGGTCAGTAGGTGCCTCCAGGACTTTGGGTGAGCTAATTGCTTAGTAAAAACTACTTAAAGAGAAATATACCCTAGTGTTTGCCAAAAACAAAATGTCAAGGGTCACTGCAGACCAACACCTTTGAGAGTCTTATGACCAAGGCTCTTTGAGGCAGGACAATAGGCAAATAATTCAGAGTGCATTTTTGCCTAGAGGATAGAGAGGGACTCAGTATGATGTGAAAGCCATGAGTCCAGAACTGCTGCAAAGGTCAAAAGTTATGTTTAGAAAAATATTGAAATATCCTGCAGGAAGCCAGTATTCAGAAAAAGCACTGGGAAACGGAATTAAAAAAATACATTATAAAACCACAACTCTGTCCTGTTCTACTGCAGTTCACATATTGCACAGAGAAAAACAACATTTTAAGATGAAATATCTAATTTAGGCTGCATTAGTGAGTGTTTGTCATCTCAGTATTTTGGGACCTCACATCCATTGCTCAGGAGTCTATATCTGGAATGAAATGTGACTCACAATATATTAATGGCAACGGAGGTGGGTACAAAAGTGAGTCAAAAGGGAGAAGGCAGGGGAGGAAAACAGCGGTGCTCAAATTCCTTGGGTGGGAATGTGTTTTCCTGTGTGTAACAGGCTCTCACCTGCTTTATGTGGAATGTGACAAGCTGCGTTTTCAGAAGTGAGCTGCATGTCTTCTCAACCCCCCCAAGTCTGGCCACTTTCCTTCATTGCCTGGGTATTTTAAGAATCAATAAGAGTCTAAGGTTATTTCAAATTATTCTCATGTATTTCCCATAGGTACTTGACTTCTTTCAGGGTCACATTCCATTACTGTCCCTTCCTCCTTTCTAGTCCTGTGTGACATATTTCACATCATTTTCTGGAAGCATCGTATAGAATTTGTGCAGTGGTCATAAATAGTGGAAGCAAGAGGAGAAAAGATGCAAAAATAGGGAAAAAAAGAGCTCAGTCTAACTGAAAATACCTCACAAATAGGTATTTTTATTGCAAGATTCCTTATACAGCACTCATAATGCTTAAATAACTAATTTATTGGCATATCCAAACACAAAGAGCAGGAGAGATTTGTGGTTATGATTGAGATTTTTTCCCCCAGACATTTGTCTAAGATTCCAATGGCATCTCTGTCTCTGAGGTTGTCTTTCACCACTGGCAAAATCTGATTTTCAATGCCAGCACCTATTCTGCAGCCACACTTCACAGACTGTCACCTTGGAAGGTTCTGTCTTCCCAGATTTTAGCCATGGAGAGTTAAATGTTCACTCTCTAAACTGCTTTTCTAGAGTCCTTCTACAGTTTCTAGAAATAGAAAGATACCCCTACCACAGCACAGAAATTGTACCCAGGATCTTCCAGACTATTAAACTACTTTTGCATGTTTAGCTTGATAAAGGGATACCAGAAGTTTTGCTCCAGGATTTCTGCAATTTGCAGACAACATAAGAGTAGCACAATGAGAGCAAAATGCCACAAAAAGAGCCGATATAGGTTTGGGGCTTATTTTTTTATTTTAATAATTGGAAGCATTTTTTGAAAGCATGGAATTACTGTTAACTACATTCTAGATTTATCCTAATGAAACAAATAATAATTTTCAAAACAAAAAAAATAATTTAATGCTGAAGTCTTCTTAAAATTAAAAAAAAAAAAGAAATAGACCTTGATCTGCAAGTGGTTGTGTAAACACTCACAAAAGTTGTTACAAAATAGCTTCTGTTTGACCCTTCTGCCATTTCTGTAGGAAGTAATTTGGTCTCTAATTTCTTATCATGGAAGTACATAAAGTAATAGCTCACAGCCTTCAGAATTATCGTGCAAATTAATGAGTGTTTCACAGTCACTTATATTCTAAAATTGTGAGGACTACACCAAAGTAAACTTGTTTTTGTAGGTAATGGAATATTTTCAGTGCAACCAGCCGTGCAAAAAAATATGAACGTTATTCAAAAGAGAAATTTGGATATATTTCCAAAAAAATCCAGAAAATTAAAGTCAATATTGATTAATAAATAATTACCTTAGGATAAAAACTAGTTTATGATAAAAGATGTGTCCCCCAAGCTTGTGAACTTTGATTCAAGTTTTACTTTACAAACAAATAGTGTGAAAACACCTCACAATTTACTATCTAGTAGAGGCTGATAAGAAAGGAATCAAGGCTCAGTTTTGTGTCTGAAGGGACCTTTAAAGCAGCATTTGTAGCATTGTAAGACTGTTCAGCACTGCTTTTTTCAATAATTTTCACCTCTTCATCAGGCAAATAAGAATCACTGCAATCAATAGAAGGAGAAAGAAAGATCAGTGTGTGCTGCTCCAGCAATCACTGGGCAAAAAGGAGAGAATAGGGACTGCAATGAGGATCCCCAGCCATGTGGCATTCCGCAGGTCTAGAGTTAAGGACTGGAAATGCAAAATTAGGATTGGGAAGTCTGTAGTCACATGGCTCCTTGGAGGATTGGAAATGCAGCAGGTGCTGGTGGGATGCATGGCTCCAAAAGCAACATTTTCGTATTTGTTATTCGGACATCCCCATCCCCTGTCCCAGCGCCAGCTTTGCAGCTGTGCCAGGAGTGACTTTGGTAGAAAAGTGGGCATTCAGAAATTTTGTAAACCGGCCTGTGCTTAAATATAGTCTGCAAAGTCAAAACTAAAGCAGGTTCCAGTGCCTGTTGTGTAGTGAAAATGTTCAGCACTGAGGAAATATTCATATTTCAGCTGTGCTGACTCCCCCTGTGGAGCTGCCGTGCCAGACTGTGCAGCCCTGATCGCTGGAGCACAAATCTTCAGGAGGAAGGAAAGTGAGGTGTGATCAGGGACCAACTCCAGAAGGAGCTTAGGAGTGTTATAGATGGATAATGAGATGATTGGCTCTCACAATTAAAAGATCACTATTGTGTGAACATTAAGAAAAGCTTTAGTGCTGTACAGTTATGTTATTGTAGTTTAGATGCCCTCTGCTCTCCCCACAGTTCCCTTTCCCCCCTGTGTTGCTGCCATCACACAGCCTGGGCTGTCCAGGACAGGTACAAAGAAGCTGCACAGGTGTCCCTGGCATGGGGCAGGGGGGAATGGAAAAGCTTGGGGGTGCTCAGGGGGGCAGCATGGCAACACCTGACCTCCAATCCAGTGACAAGAAAGCATCTCCACTGATAAATGGCAAAGAAGAGCTGAGTGACAGACCTTGGGAGGGGTCAGGGCTGGGTGATGCAACCCCCAGGTGTCAGAACCCAGGGAATTCCTCTGGCTGCCCTGGAGGACTCGAGCCCCTGCCCAGGGGGCTCAGAGATCTGGGCACAGAGCCCCTGTGCCTTTGATTTAGCCCTCGGAAAAAACAATTACTAAACTTATATGAACAATTACAAGCCACGAAAGTTTAAGTAGAATGATAGTGAATTTATCACAAGGTGAAAAAATAGATTTTTGAGTTTTTGGAATGGGGGTTCAGGGGGCAAGATCTGCGCATGTCCAGCCTTTCTCCTTCTTCTTCCTGGCCTCCATCTTCTGCTATGATGTTGCCATTTTTAGATTGGTTTAGAGTAGAAGCTCACTGTCTAACATAGGTGATGGGTATTGGAAAGCGGTTGTAAATATTGTACATGTAGTTTTTAGTATCAAAAGATAACACTGCCTCTGAGGCAGGCAGAGTGCCTGGACTGTCCTGCTGAGCAGACACCTCAGCAGGCCAGAGAAAGAATTTTATAGATAAGATACAATAAACAGCCTTGAGACCAAGAAATGAAGTGCTCTGACTCCTTTTTCAGGCGCTCGGCTGGGAAAAGAGACTTTCTAACACATCTCAGGGTCACTCTGACCAGCTAGAGATCCTGAGACCCAGGGGTATAAAGGACTGAGCATCCATCTTGAAGATGAACTGGCCATTCTCAGGGTTTCTGTGGCTGAGATGACTCCGAGGTGTTAGAAAGTCTCTTTTTCCCAGCCCAGCGCCTGAAAAAGGAGTCAGTATTCTTTGGCTTTGGCTTTGGTTTTTAAGGTTATTTATTCTCTGTTATCTATGATATTCTTTTCCTGACCTGCTGAGATCTGTCTGGCAGGTCAGTCCAAGGCACTCTGACCGCCCCAGAGGTGGTGTTATCTTTTTATACTAAAAACTACATGTACATTATTTACAATAATTTTCCAACACCTATCACCTATATTAGACAGTCTGCTCCTACTCTAAACCAATCCAAAAGTGCCACCATCACACAGAAGATGGAGGCTGAGAAGAAGAAAGAGGAAGGACAAGGCATGCCCAAATTCCTCCATCTTGGCTTCTGAACCCCCATTCTAAAAACCCCAAAATTCTACTTTTCATCTTGTGATAAACTAACTATCGTTCTATTTAAACTCTCACGGCTTGTAAATCTTCACATAAAGTTGGTAATTTTCTCCATGGGTCAAAATCAAAGTCACAGGTGTCTTTGGCTTCGTGCCAAGGTCTCTGAGCCCCCTGGCAGGGGCTTGAGCCCTCCAAGGCAGTCAGAGGAATGTCCTCGTGTGGCATCCATGAGGGCAGTTCCCAGCACTGTGAATTTTTCCTTATGTAGTCCTTTTGTTGGTTTTTTTTGTCAAGGTTTAATAAATCCTTTTAAATTTTCAAAGTGAGCAGTTGTCTTTCACAGGAGGAAGGACAAAAAGAAGATATTAATACATCTAAAATACCTAATTAGATATTTTTGAAGCACATCAGTAGCAATAGGTCAAGGAGAAAGAGTGTAAAGCCTCTGCCAGGTGTCAGAGGGAATTTATTGATGGAAGGATACATTGCCAAAATGTTAAATGTCTAGACTTGTATTTCTAAGGAAAGAATGAGAGGCAGATTTTTATTCTTTTCAGAAAAATATTAATCAAGTGAATTCAAGCATCTTGGAAAATCAAACTAACAGAAGGTAGCAAAAAAGTCCAATGAAATTTGAGACTAGAGAATGCAAATTCGTGACACTAACTGGGGAAAAACCAGCTGGGTGTGAATGGAGAAAACACAGTAGGGAACAAAAACTATGGATTCTATAAATATAATAAAACTGATGTTTGGTGCTGGAGAATCTGTTTCAACAATAATAAAATGTTTTAAGAGAATGACTGTAAACAGGAGGGGGTTTTGAGGCCCCTTTAATTAAATATTAAAGATATTTCCAAGAATCTAATATATGATTGACCTGCATAGATAAAGAGCTTGAGGCTCAAACCATACCCTGAAAAAGCAAGTTTACAGCCAATAAGGATATTCTTATTTACAACAGGGAATAAAAAGCTTCTCATTTAAATTCTAAACTTTCATTTACAGTCTCTGCAAGAAGTTCTGTAAATGACCTTTTAAATATTTTTAATTAAAACCCAAGAACATTTTTTTTCATTTTAACATATAAATTGCTTCAAAACAACCAGCTCTTCTAATCTGAGGTACAGTGTAGTTTCCTGTGTATTGCATGTAACTTAATCTAAATGTTGAATTCTGCACTTCTGGATTGAGCAAGCTGGTAGACTGGACTCTTAATTAAGTAAGATATGCTATCTTTGCTTTTCTACCCTTTACCAAGTGATAGGAGATGAAATGTTAATGGGAAAGCTCTTTTTTTCACCTTCAGAAGAGAGAGAGGGCAGCCATTTACCATCTTTTGAGGGCATCTGTTTATTTACCTGCATCCCTCAGAGCACCAGAACCATCCAAGGCCCGGGAAAGGTCAGGTCTGTATTGATGATGTTGTATGCTGAGGACAATCCCAATGTAATGCTTTCTGATGGGCTCTGCTGACAGCACTGGTTTGGTCAAGATAAATGCCCACTGCAGTCATTTCATGTTGCTTTCCCCCTTTCCACTTCAAGCAGTTTCTGGCTGCAGAAGTGACATAGATCTCTATCCATTACTAACTTGAAAATCTGATCTAAAGCTCCGTGAACCTGCAGGCAGTGCTCAGTAAATTGGTATTAAAACCCATATGAAGAATTGCATAATCTTTTAAAGAACATTTCATTTGCCAGTGACCTTTTCAGCACTGGAACTAGTTTCCTGTTTGGCAATGATTATTTGCTAGAATAATCCTCAATACCTGCATGCACCCTTTATCTAGCATGAACCCTGGATTTTTCTCCACAGACCTGTCATATTAGGCTATGGTTCTCCAGGTAGATGGCTTTAATACACCCAATATAATCAAGATATATTGAGTATGTTGTTAGTAAACTATGAACAGCTGACTGTAGGTGCAGCTGATGATAGACTACCAGCAGTGTGCAGTGACCATAAAATTATTTCTTAGGAAGCTGTTCCAGAAGCAATCTATCAGGCAGCAGCTTTAAACCCTCAAAACTGCAGAGTCCTGTAGATATTAAACCCGGCTTAAAAAGATCAGGTGCAACAAGTCTGGAGGAGTGTGGGAAACACTGGCTTTTGCCAGGATATTTTCAATGCTTTACATGTAATTTTGCAGTTGAGTGGGTTTTGGGTTTTTTGTCAAGTAAGCAGTCAGAGAAAATTAAAGCAGTGTGGCATTCACATTCTCTGAAAAAATCCCTTCGCCCAGGATTTTTCTCCTGGGAAGCTGAGAAGCCTAGGAGAAAAAGGAAAACAATTCTTATCTCATTTGCTTCTCCTCTGTTTTGCTTATCTAGAATGTGTTTGGAGATTTTTTATCTACAGGTGGTTGTTTCATTGGATTCTGCTGTGAGTTGTTTTCACTCATTGGCCAATCAGTGCCAAGCTGTGTTGGGACTCTGGAGAGAGTCACGGGTTTTCATTATTATCTTTTTAGCATTCAGTAAGTATCCTTTCTGTATTCTTTAGTATAGTATAGTATTCTTTAATATAATATAGTATTATAAAGTAATAAATTAGCCTTCTGAGAACATGGAGTCAGATGCATCATTCCTGCCTTCATCAGAGCATTCCCTGCAAATGCAATAAGGCAGCACTGGGGTAAGCAGTGATGCTGAACCATGTGGCAGCTTGACCACATCCTCCGCTGATGGTTCCTCACCTTTGTTACCAGGAGTATAAGGCTTATTAAAATAATTGCTGACTTTTATTTTTCCCTCCCACCTGAGATGCTACAAGGACAGCAAGGAATACTTTATTCCTTCTGAAATTGTCTGAAGGTCCCCAGCTGTGGTGCTGTCATTGCCAGAGATGTCACAATGAATCCAAACGCCAAACACACTTCAAGTTCAGATTAAGACCTTTCTTTTTACAGGAACCTTTTAGTGATACCAGAAGATAAAGCTAAAGGGGACAAAAATGGAGTCCAGCCACACTTCAGCTTTGCTTTTCAACTTTGAGATCTTTATGACTGAAATTACTGACACTCTGCAATGCCTTTACATAGGAAGAAAGACCCAGGAACACAGAGTGCTTCAGAGGATGCTATGAACAGCAGGTCATATTAACAAAGCAGTTCATATTGTTATCATATTGCAGTTATATTAACAAAGTCAGTAATTTCAAATATACAGGAATAATGGTTCTGTATGTTTCCAGTATCCAAAAAAGAGAGCTAATCTACTCATTCTCTCAGACATGCTATGTCACAGACATCTGTTGTCAACAACTACAAATAGATCTTAAAACTGAATTCCAAGTGTGGAAGTAAAATTTCTTGATAAAATATTCTTCTGAGAAATTTTATGAAGAGGTTGTCCTCATCAGAGAGCATAGGAAGGAAATTATTTTTGTGGCTGTTTTTATTCTTAAAATGAAACTTTTGAGCTGGAGTGAAATGGAAGTTCCTTATCCTCAGACTCAAAAGAATACTTAAAACAAATCTTTTAAACTTAAAAAGGCTTTGCTGACATCTTATTAATTCTTTCACCACTATTTTTCTTGCAAAGTCAAGAACATTCTTCATGGGAATATGAGTTATGATGAACACAAGCAAACCAGGAGAAGGCACTTTTGAAATGCAATTTGAGGGTAGCCACCAGGCAACTGTGCTTCATCAGCCTCTCATTTAGATTAAAATAAATTAAATTAATAGCAACTAGTCCACAGGTAGTGTGTGCAGCTCTAAATCCACTGATTTCTCTAAGCCCATGTTACATACATGTTGAAAAAAATCTGGCAAATTCAAGTGTTTCTGAAGACCCTCAACCCTCATCTCAGTTCTAGGAAATGGACGTGCACTGTTCATACAAGAACCAATAAACTATGAAGATGAACTTAAATATTACTATTGCTGTTAGACTGTGAAACCACATTATACTGTTATCAGTATTTAATTTATTTTTTCTGCAGTCATTTAGGAATGTTCAATCTGTTTGTTAGATTGTTGGGGTTTTTCCCTCGATATTTTACAACCCATATGTTTTTCTCACTTGAGAATTAGGTTAGGATTCACTTCAGAAAAAATCTTCTCCCTACCCAGGGATCAATCTGTATTAGAACTTTTTTGCCATATCAAAACTATACTCCACAGGAATTATGGATTCAGTGCCAATGCTTTAAAACAGTCTTCAAAGTGCAACTGGATTTTCTTTAAAATGCCCTCTATATACTTAAAGAGCATCCCAGAGTGAGATGAATTAATGTCTTGACACGTGGCATTCAATATTGGTGAGTGCTCTGATGTTATTTTTACAAGTCCCATACTTGAAAGCTCTTTCTGTTGGAAGTCCATGGTGATGTCCATTACTTATGGCCGCAACTTAAAATTTTATATTTTTTAAAGGGGTGTTTTGTTTGTTGGGGTTTTTTGGTTGGTTTTTTGTTTGTTTGGTTGGTTTTTTTTGGTTTTTTTTTTTAATTTATTTTTTTTAATGTTAGAGGAGTGAAGGGAAAGAACATGTCCCCTCCCATCTAATGGAGCAGGAGGCCACAGCAATATTGCAGCCCTTTGAGAGCAAGCTGTACAAATTGCTAAACACTCTTGCTATTAGACAGTTCAACCTGATAAAGGTGTCTTGTTTTCATTCAGCAATTACAAAAATTTGTATCATGAAAATGGTAAGTGCAGACAGGAAATTGAAATGTGCAAAATAATGGGAATAACAGGATTTGGCCATTGATTTTTACGTGAAATAACAGAGGAGGGGAAGATTGGAGGATGAAAAAAGAAAAGAACCAAACAAGCTAGCAACAATATTTTAGCAGTGCAGTAAGTGAACTGGAAAAATCATGAAGTGGGAAAACTAATTTTCATAACAGAAGACCAGAAAGCAGACAAAAATAAAAGGAAGTGAATCCTTTACTCTCATACAAAACACTGCTGTTTGACTACAGCTGATCTGTACTTTAATGTGGCAACAGAACCTCTGCTGTACCAAGAAACTAAATAAAAAAAACATTGAGGACAAGTAAGTCACTTAGAAAATTAGTTCTCACCCATTCTCAAGTGTTTTGCATTCTGATTGGAATTCATTATGTGCAGTGTTACTTCTTCACAAGATAAAAACCATTTATTTCTGTGTTTATGAAATGTTCTTGTAATTTATTCTATTGCTCTGTTACCAGCTTTTTATTTTCTTATGCCTGGAAATTTTCCTTTCCTCATTGATCTCTTTTTGTTACCTCTTTCAATCAGTGCACTTTTTTTTTTTTTTTCCTGTTAAATAGAGCAAGATTTACCAGGAAAGAGAGGCAAAGTAGGCTTGGGGTTATAATTCTATATATCTCTTCCTGGAACTACAGGGGACAAGACAAAATGTTTTCTGACGGTATCCACTGTTTTCCCCAGTTGGTCTTATTCAGTTCTGACTTCAGGACTTGATCTTGAAATAAGGCAGCTCAACAAATCTGGAAAGAAGGGTGCTTTAATTTCTCTGTCTCTGGTGTGCCCGCACAGTACACAGAGATGGAAAAAGAAACTGTTCACAGAACTTACTCATCTTGGACTTGGAACACCTGCAAACCTAATATTTGTTTTCTTCCTTTTTACAGTTCAGTGATTTCACAGTTCTTTTCCTCATCCATTCTTACTGCAGTTGGTCAATCAGCCATTTTCATCTATATTATCTTGTGATAGTTTCCAATGTTTTTGGTGTTATTTACTTCACAAGCTGCTGACAATCAGTTTCTGCCAGATGTTCTTGGCATCAAAGCAGAAAGATGAGCTGAGACTGCAGCAGACAGAATGGACAAACACTGTCTGGGATTTTTTGCATGTATTTTTTATTTTATGTATGTGAATAAACCTATTCAAAATCATAGTCTGACAGCATGTGATGAAAAACAATGGGCTAATCAGCCAAGGAATACATGGAAGACAAGGTATTTAATTCATGATTTTGTAACAATCACCAAGACATGCTCAGAACAAGCTGCTGCGACTTTTCTGAGCTTTATTGTTCATGTTTGTGCTGTATGAGATTCCCACAATCTGCACTAATAAACCTCCATGGTCAGATTCCTTTTACAGAGAAAAGTGAGACCAGACTTAAGATTCTTCATCATAAAGAGATCATCCAACCAGACAATGAACAAGACCAAAGCTGCATCAAGCATGCCTTAAGAAGATGTTTATAGAGTTATAGAATATGGAGTTTCATATTTTTCAAGTTACAGTGATTTCTGTTCTTATACTTACAGTGCCTTATTAATATTATAGCTCAGGAGGGGGAAAACATCAAACCATTTGGAGTTATTATCCTCAAAACAGAAACGAAATGTCAAGATCTAGCTGCGATCAAAGCAAATTAATTTCTGTTGTATTCCTGCTCTTCACGCCTTGCTAAGGGAATTTACTGCTTATAAAAGGTTACAGATTGACTGCCCTGTGAACAGAGGCCTTCCATTGATCTTCTGAACAAATCTGGCAGTGTGAGGTGCTGTCTCACTGATGTTCCACCTCTCTGGCCAGAGGGATCACACAGAAATTCCGCTGCAGCTCCTGGTTTGCCTGCACAGGCACTCTCTCATCCCAGAGCCGCTGTGGGTGCTGATCGGTGTCTGCCAGGAGAACAGATGAGACTCTGCTTTAACCTCACCACACTCTGCTGCTCTGTGCCAGGACCTCAGCCACTCAAGAGAAATGGGAAATTTATGTATGTGTACATTTATCTGCTCATTACCTTGTGTCTGGGCGTTCATTTTCTCTTAGGCTCACTTTTAAAAGCGAAGAACCATGAAACTATAAGATGTCCACCTTCACAATAAAAACCCCACCGCATTTTCTGGGTTAAAATGAGTCTGTGAAGCTTCTAAATTACTGCAAAACCAACATGCAGATGCAAATTCTAACATGAACATTTGGAGCTCAACATGGTTGAATTCACAACAGATTTCCCTGATTTGTTTTGATTTTATTGGATAAATTTTTTTCAACCAAGTGTTGTGGAATTTGTGTTTTATCTGTGTAATAAAGCTGCATAGATATAAACTTTTATTCATTTTTAAATGGAAGATGAGTTCTCAGCAATAAACTGATATTCTCCTTGAAGCTTGTTAAGGCCCTGCACCTTTCAAACTGCTAAGTATTTGAGACAATCTTTATAATTTTGATTTTCTAGATTTATCCTACTTAGAAATGCTAGAGCAAAACCCAGGGTCATTTGTCAAAACAAAGACGTAGTTTTGCTTCTTTCCACATCACCTACTAGGGAAAAAGTCATTTAGGCTGAGACACACGCTGAAAAAGAGAGATGTTTTGCAAGGGAACTGAGAGTTCCTCAATTAAACAAAAAAAACCCGAAAAAACCCAAAAAAAAACAAAAACAAAAACAAAAAAAAACCAAAAACCCAAACAAACAAAAACCCCAAAAAAAAAATCACAAAAAACCCCCCAGTTTACCAGTGTTGTGACACAAAAATACCTTTGTGAGTTGTACAAAGCCAAAATCGGGTTTATTATTCAAGGTTTATAATGAATGCTTGCTTCCTCTAAATTTATTTTCTGTATCAGCAACCTTTATGCATCAAGTTGGGGAAAAGTGCTGCATTCACATAGGCTGCAGCAAGGACTTCCAAATTAGTCTTCTGCAAACGGCTGCTCCCTAGAAGCCCTGTCCTGCTCTTAACCAGGCACCTCTGTTCCTATCATTGCATCCTTCTCAAGAAGGAGTCCAATTACAGAATAAAATTACAGAATACAGCAATACTGAAATTAGTTTCATCCTGCCAAAATGTTGTGAACTGCTCCTCCCCTCCTTTGGTGGAAAAAGTTACTTCAAAGGAGGAAGACTGACTTTCACCACACCACAATACACACAGGACAGCTTGATGTTCAATGTCCCTGTAGAATAAGAGTGATATACAAAAATCTGAGACTCCTGTACTGCTACAAAAATCAAAGATCTCTTCTTTTTTCTCCTTGATTTAGCATTTAATAGCAAGCTACTGTTGCACCAAAGTAAAGCCCCATAGGAGCTGGTAAATTGTGATGAATTAACATTAGACACTAATGGGTTTTAACTGCCTGCTTGGCATCAGAGGCATCAATCCCAGAGTTTATTAGAAACACTTTCTGCAAGGTTCTGGCCTTTTTGGTATTTCCATGATGCTAATTGCCATCATTAGCAAGTTGCTTCCTCACCAGAGATGCTTGTAAAGGACAAGTTTGTGGGATTGGATTCTGGGTGATAAGTGTGCCATCTGCTTTCCTTTTACAGCCCTCAGCCAGATAGATCCATCAGTGCCACTTTAAAAGAAGTGCCAGAGGGGAGGGGAAAAAGGGTTCCTTGCCAGATGTTACCCAATATTTTATGAGAGATGAAAGGCCAGAGAAATTGATGGTGATTAGAAAATTGTTGCACTTTTGCTTTTCTTTTTGGTTACATTTCAAAAGAATGTCTTCAATAATAGCTACAGGCATGAAAAATCAGACTGCCAGGCTAATTGTGTCAGCCTCGTTGCAACAAGGACAGAGTTATGCATTTTTTTATCCATTTCAGCTTGTGGGGATTGAGAGTCTACCTTTTTGGTGGGAAGGGCTCAGCAGAGTGTTTGAACACTCTGAAATAGTTGTGACTCAGCTGTGCTTGTCCTTTCAGTCCCATTTCCTTTACACTGTTGTAATTTGTTTTCCCAGCTAATCTGAGCAATGGGGCAGTGGTTTCAGAGGGTTTCCCATTTCTCATCATCTCCCTCCTCAGGTGGCTGCACGAAGGAGTGACAGATGAACTGACCTTATCTCCTTGGCTGAGGTCTGAGTGTGGATGAGTAGGGGAGAGGAGGCAGAAATGTTGCTTCTCAGCACCCTCATGCAGCCCAGATTATCATCTGAGGTCACAGCAGACAAATAGAACCTCAAATCACAAAGC
Source organism: Ammospiza caudacuta (assembly GCF_027887145.1). Taxonomy (NCBI): domain Eukaryota; kingdom Metazoa; phylum Chordata; class Aves; order Passeriformes; family Passerellidae; genus Ammospiza; species Ammospiza caudacuta. The sequence goes on along the minus strand of NC_080597.1, from coordinate 12,361,412 downwards.
AGATGAAGTTTTAATATCATATTCTCCACAGGATTTAGGATTAGCTGAAACAAAATGTCAGGCCAGTGTGAAATCTGTGAGACCCTGCAGGTAGCAAAGCCCCAGAGTGGGGATTGAGCTTCACTCCTGAAAACAAGGAATGTTTTAACCACCTTGCACACCAAATCTTCTGGGCACCACCAAGGGCAGTGCCAAACTGCTTGTCAGCTTTGGGGTGAATCACTCTGCTTATCAGGAGAGGCTCTCAAAGGCAGCTCAGGTGAGGTTTTAAAGGGAAATACAGATGCTCCAGAGCATAAGGAGACAGTTCAGGGTTATAAGTGTGTGATTGAACATTAACCATTAAACTGAGGTGACCAACTGTGACTGTGTTCACAGGGGTCTGAGGATGAGGGGAGAGACGAGGATCTGACTCCATGTTTCAGAAGGCTGATTCATTATTTTATGATATATATTATATTAGAACTATACTAAAAGAATAGAAGAAAGGATTTCATCAGAAGGCTAGCTAAGAATAGAAACGCAAAAATGATAACAAAAGCTTGTGGCTCAGACAGAGTTCGAGCCAGCTGACTGTGATTGGCCATTAATTAGAAACAACCACATGAGACCAATCACAGATGCACCTGTTGCATTCCACAGCAGCAGATAACCATTGCTTACATTTTGTTTCTGAGGCCTCTCAGCTTCTCAGGAGAAAAAATCCTAAGGAAAGGATTTTTCAGAAAATATCATGGCTACAACCAAAGGTAAAATTTCATGAGCGGGAGGGTTTTCTCAGCCTTCACTTCCAACCCCTGATGAGCAGTGAGGTGCTTAGAGAATTTTTTCTATAAAAGTTGTATTCTTGGTGGATAAATTAGGAAGCAAGTATGGATTCAGACTCAAATTTCCCAACTGTTGAACTGTCATTTAATTGAGTATACAAAGTGACATTTCCCACATTGCAAAATTCACAGCTCAGCTCTGCAGCTTAGAGACCTGAATTAAAGTGTTCCTAACTTTGAAAGTTGTTTCAAGTGCCCAGTTCAGCCATGGGCCTGAAGACTCCCCATAGCAAAGAGTGGGAGAGCAGAATGCCATGAGGACATGAAAGTCATTTGAGAGATCTGAATTGGTGCAGCCCTGTTAACATTTTATGTCAAGTGTATCTTTTGCAAGCGCAAAAATATTGTGGAGATGGTACATGGGATGCAAGTTGCATAAATATATGTGGCAAGAGGAGCAATTGTGCTTCCTTGTTTAAAAAACCCCAAAGAAACAAAAGGAAAAAACGTTGTTTTATTAATTGTTATGAATGGTAGTGTGACTCCATCCTTCACACCTTTTGGAAGAGTTGGGTGTAATCTTTAATTCTCCATTAAAGGTGAATTACTTTTAAAGGAACTAATTGTTATTAAATGGTTGCCCTAGCAACACAAAGAGGGTTACCATAGTAGCCTCTTCTATCCAAATTGAAATATAGCCAGTCTAAGGGCTCACAGGGCTGGAGATTTTAAAACCCACTTCTTCCTCCATGTAGTGAACCACTGCCATTACATAAAATCAAGGCTAGGTCAGACCCTGAGGTTCTTGGTGTTGTCTTCTTCCTGCTGTAAGAGGTCTTGTTTGATTTTGTCCTTCACTGAAAGTTTGAGGAGGGAAATTAAATTAAACAGATTAATAAATTAATAAACTGCATGATATCTGTGTAGTTCACAATCTTCTCGTACCCGATGGAAGATTCCTGAACTAGTTCTTTTTCCTTGGGGCAATGTAGAAATCATACAGGTCTCTCTGTCCCTGCATTATCCACTGGGCCAGAGAAGGGAACCTCCCCTATTTCTTTGCCTTCTGATAAAACTTTCTGATCAGTAAATTATTTAGATAGGCATTCAAAGCATTCATATGGAGCTCCAGAAACTTCTCTGAAATAAGAAAGCATGGAATATTTTTCACAGTATCACTGTGAGGTCGGTAAATGAGTTTGTCACTGGCAAGAGATGACTAGATCACTGCTAATAAACAGTGTGCCCAGTAGGTCACAAATCCCTGATGGATCTGAATGTTGCTGTTTCTGCCACTGTATTTTACTCTTGTACTCATTGAGTACATGAATATTTGTGCCACTGATCATGTTGCAAAGACTTACAAAACACAGCCTAACTGTTTCATAATCTCATGATAGTACCACTGTTGTCGAATCAGATTTTAAAACAATTCCTAACCATTTAATGTTTTCCATATAGCCACAATACCCAATTCAAAGACCCATGGAAGAATAAACATTTCTTTGAAAATGTGAAATGGGCTTCTAGTCCCACAGATTGTGGCAAAATGCTTTAAAAAACCATTTAGAAGCTGATTGGGTGCTACATGCTCAACCCCTTTTTCTCTCACTCCATGTCCCTCAAGAATATTAAATAAATCCCAAATGCAATTGAAGCAACACCAATTAGCCTCAGACAACTTCAAGTCTTCCTAAAGTGTCATGCCTCCAGAAAGACTGCACCACTGTAAGCCAGCATAGAAAAGCTGGAATTCTTCTTTTCACTCCAACATCACAAAGTTAGCATCACAACATTAGCTTCAAAATTAATCTCCATTTTCACATAAAATTTCTCATAAAAGTCACTTCTGAATTATGTTTTTTTCAATGAGTCTCACTAGGAGAGTAATAAAATTAGCCATGGAATACAAACTTTATGACTCTTATTACCAAGTTCTCACTTCAAATGACATTTCTCAGAGCCTGCACTCATGCATCCATCCTTTGTCTCTGTAATTGCCCTGCAGAGCTGCTGGACAGCAGCTCCCATCCTCTGAAAATCCATCTCCAGCTCCTCAGGCTTCCCTGGCTGCTGCCCAGGAGGGGTTTGTGTCCCCTCAGTGTCTTACCCGAGTGTTTAATGTCCCCGGGGGACCCAGCTGGGGTCAAATATTCAACCCACAAGTGCCTGTGGAACTCCTTTTTACTGAGTGATGATTGCCTTGGTCAAAGCTGGAGACTCTGATGATGAATTCCTGTGAGAAATGGGCTTCTCTTGAGATGCATGTGAAGAAATCATTATTTCTTCTTTATCTGGTGAGGCTCTGCTAACAAAGCTGAAATGACATTAAAAAGTGTAATATTTATGCAGGAGGTACTGTCTGTTGAAAATCCGATTAAATTAGAGACTAAGCAAAAAGTACCTAATTATAATTAATTAACAGAAAGGTTTGCCTTTAATATTTTAAATGGCATTTTAAACTGACTTTAAACAATTCAGAATGAAGCAATTACACTCAGTACCTTTTGTTTCCTGAAAGAGCAGGAGATTCCTTTAAACCCTTTTCTAAGGGTTTTCTAAGAAAGTCTTGCACATATCCACGTAATCAGTTCTTGGAAGAAAGGTAGAAGTTGTAAAGATGGTTTTTGCATAAGAAATATTATTCTGTCAGTGAATCTAGGTTGCACTGTAAGTAGGTGTTATTAATTGGGACAGAAGTTAAACATTCAACATTTATGCCACTGATCTATTTATTTCAAGAACTCAAAATTCACTGTATATGATGTGAAGTGAATTGATTTCTCGAGAGACTTCTACCACTTGTGGAAGTTGAATACAGATGCATGATAGAAATGTGGGATTACCTATTGTGCTTATCTTTTTTCAGTCTGTTTGTGTTTGGGTTTTTAAATATGATTTTTTTAATAGTAGCACATGTTTTATGAAGACTGCCCAAATCAGAGAAATTCCTATTGGAGAAAGAAACTCTCGCTGCTCTGCTGCTGTTCTAGACTTGCATTCTCTTCAGCAGCTGCTTATATAGTAATGATCTGTCCTCTGGGGAAAGAAAACAATTCTTATTGATATCTCATCAGAATCAATGTGGTTCTGAGACACATCTTTTAAACACCACCAAGTAGTAAGGTGGAGTGTAGGAGCATCAGGGGGTAGGACGCTTGGGATGGATGGAGACAAGAGATCTCTGCAGCCAGGTTGTGGAACTTGTGGTTTATTGCAGAGGGCCTGGGTGCAGGGCCCTGCTTGGAGCTGCCAGCCACAGCTCGGAGCAGGCCCGAGAGAAGAGAGGGGTAGAGAGGATTAGGGGGAAAGTGAGTAAGAGGGTAAGAGCGTAAAGGAGTAAAAAAGGTAAGAGAGCGAAGTTCCTGTTACAATACAATAAATCTTCTGTGTTGAATATTCTAGTTCTCACTAACCAATCCAGTACAAGATACAAATCCTATAGCATTTACATACAGCCTATAAGAATCATTACATTACCATACTGTGTTACATTTTAAACCCTAAAAACTACTCTTTGGACCCCTTCTGCCAAGCTAGTAGGGTCTGCCCTGACCCTTGGGCCTGTCTGCAAGCAGAGGGTGTTGTTTCATCAAAAGGGGATTACCTTCAGTCCACCACACCATTGTTTTCCAGTTGTTCAGTAACTAAGGTATCTCAAAGCTTGCTTTCACTTCAATCTCGCTTACAGTTTCCATATTCTCAAAATCTTTTGCCAGGCAATCACATTTATAAGGCTTTCCTGTTTCATCTTCCCCAACAGTGGAGAAGTGATTTTCTGCCACTTCTGGGTTGCACTGGTAGCTAGAGTTTCCATGTCTGTTTTTTCCTCTTTGTCCAGCTCCTCAGGCCTGCCTGACATTACTGCTGTATCCATGAACTCACCACAGAGCTTTTGAAAAGGTGTCAGCATCCTGAGCTCAGGCTGTGCCCCACAGCACACCTCCTACCCTGGCACAACCCCTGGGCAGGCACCTCTGGGAGCTTATCTCTGCAGAGACACAGCCCTGGATAAATGATGGGGTTTGAAAGGCTCTGTGTGCTGCTTTGGCCTTTTTTCTGCATGCAGATAAGGCTGGGGTGCAGCCTGCAGATTTCCCTGCTCTGGAAATCAGCCTGGAAGATGGACAGGGTTCCTGGCTGGTGCTGCATGCAGCTGAAGCTGCTCCCACAGCAAACACCAGACCTGCTGAGCTGCAGCTGAAACAGGAGGAAACCAGGGAGAATCTCTTTTCTGTCAGTAAGTCCGACCTAAAAACTCAGATAAAAAATGAAAATGCTGTATTTAAATTTTATTTAAAATACCATGCCTAACCAGAGAGATGGTTAGGCATGGTATTTTAAATAAAACTTGGGAAGAGTTCTTCTCAGCAGAAATCTTTTCCCTGAGCTTCTGGAGGAAGATGAGAATTGTCCTTGCAGAGCAGCAGGGTACATCTGCTGCTGCTGATTGCTGCCACTCAGGGTCAGGTGTTACAACTCTGACTCAAATACCCAAAGTTCCTAGAAGTGATTTCTACACAGAAGATTAAAAAGACAATGCAGTTGTTGTTTTTTTTCTTTTTTTATTCTTCTTGTGGACATTTTATAATTTGTTAATTATAATTTATAATATTTAACCTTTTCTCTGTACCTAGGACAGACAAAAACAAATTTTACAACAACAAAAGCTGGTTGTTTTGTGCAAAACCTTGGGTTCATTATTAAATCAAATGAGGGCACATGTTAAGAAAAAAATAATTATTCTGATAGTGAAAATAAAACTTAAAGTGAATTTTAAGTGTTGAACTTACCAACAAAACATTCAAATTAATTGGAAATAAATATATATGTAAAAATATATAAAAATAAAAATAAATAAATATAAATCAAATAAAAAATATAAAATATATTAAAAAATAAAAATAAATCAAATCCTCTGAATTTTAATAAAAGGTGACAGAAAAGGACAAGCTTTTTTCTTTTGTTAATAACTATCAAAGTATTGCATTGTAATGTTAATTCAAATATTAATTTTCAATACTGGAATTTTTATTTCTTTTTTTGCTTTGGGCATATTTGGCCAATGCATGAATGGTTGACTTTTCTTCTTGAAATAACCATTTTCATGTAAAAAAAAAACCCAAACCCATTAAAACCTTTATTCAGTAAATCAAAACATTTTAATTAGAAGAATCTGTTCTAGATTGACCCAACTTTTTTTCCTTTTTATTTTTTTCTTCTATGCATAGTCCTAGGAGGTATTACTAAAATAATAAGTTGTTGCTGCTTGAAGGCCAAGTTGTGTTTTCAGTTTTACACTCAGTTATTCAATACTGCTATTCACCATGTGGTAATCAAAATAAAAACATGAAGCAGAACATGCATTATCACTTTGTCTCATCCAATTAACTGATAAAAACCCCTAATTCTTTCATATAGTTACTTTTTCGAAGGCCCTTAAAAAACATGTAAGTTAATTAGCTTCAAGTATGATAAATGAAAAGTAATAGTGTTTGCAGGAGTTAATTAAGAAATTTCATGAGGAATCATACCTTAAACAGCTGAGGAATTAATGGTCTTTAAATACAGGAGAGATTAATAACTGTAAGGGAATTATCTTGGTAAACCCTTAAAAGAGGACAATCATTTGACTAAATCAAGATCCTGTAAACAAATGAATAATTTAAAAATACTTTTGTTTTAATACTTTGCTTCTTAGAACTATTTGTGACTTTCTTTTTTTCCTGATGTGTACCATTTACTTTACAATTGATACAAATTGTACTGAATTTTCTGCCTTTAAAATGCATGTAAAATCCAGCAACAGTTAGGGAGATAGGATAAAAATGTCATTAAACTCCACTAGATTTAAGTTCTAACAATGGTTAATGTGTTTGGTTGCTGTCAATCCTGAATTATTTCCTTGAGGTGGGGATATTAAAAACAGTTTAATTTTTTGTTGATTGACAGGTTGGAAAACATAATTTGAGGATGGTGAAAGTGTGTTGTTCTGGATCTCAGTGTCCTTTAAAGTTATTGTCTGTTTTAGAATAGATTTGAATGAAAGAAAATTGCAAGTCATAGTCGTTTCTATGTAGAAAACACTTCTAAAAATCCAAAACAATTTTAGGTTAATTTTTCTCTTTCCAAAAGAAAGAACTTTTTTAAAATTGAAATGGCCCCTTCACAAGCCTGTCTTCACTCCAGTAAATTAGTGACTGTCCCTATTAATGTCCCTGGGCAACCTTTGCCATTTCAGATTATGTGTGAAAATATATGTACAAGTATATGCACACATATACATTTAATGTGAAAATATCAGCTGGTTCTACTAGGGTGAAGCTCTTTTTACCAAAAAGAGTCTAAAAAGATCCTCTTAAAGTTATGCTCTTTGAAATGCATGACATAATCCAAACTTGGAGATCCACAAAGTCCTCCTTTTCCATGATGATTTGACTACTATCTCTTGTTTTTCCACACCTAATCTAGGAAGGAGCATTTTAACCACAGCTTTCATCTCTGTTCTTTCAGGGGATGACGCACGGAGCTACTCCTCCCTCCCGAACCTGCTTCCTTTTATTCAAAGGAAAATGCCAGGTTGTCCTGCTGGGAAGCTAATTCCCATCTATCAGACATATAGACAGGTGCCTGGGATTTGCTACCCCTGGGGATTAAGTGAGGTCATAATTAGGTGTGTGTCTGTCATAGCCTCAGGTGTCCTGTGCACCTCTCTGCTCATTTCCTGGACTCATTTTGCTTTGGTTGTTTTTTTTTTTTTTGGTGGGGCCTTTTTGGTGTTTTTTGTTTGGCTTCTTAGTTTTGGTTTAAAAATTTGTTCATAATAACTCTGCAAAGAATCATTGTTATTCCTACCCCTGAAGGCCATAATCTACATTGGATTCCTTCATCTCTCAGGGTATAGGTCACACCCAGTTAATGGACATGGTCAAACATTCTACTCAAGGCCAACAAGGATGCAAAACACTGAGGACAAGTGGTTTTCTCTTGCTCCTGCACACAGCATTCACATGAGGAAAAACCATCACAGCTGCATGATTTTATCACCATTTCTGCCAGTCCCTGGGAGCATCCAATGCCTTGGATAGCTGCATCCAGGACGGCAGAGCTCACATGGCCTGGAAGAGGCAGTGTCTGTCCTTCCTGGGGCAGCACACCAGATAGTGATGCTGGCCCTATGTGGCCATATCAAGGAATATCCAGGCAAGGAATGGTCCTTGATTCACAGCACAAATCACCCAGCCCAGCTCCACACACAGTAGGTCACTGATGCTCCATGTCGTGTTCTCATAAATTCTCTTTTATCCCTCTCAGCACAGGCTCCCATCTGTGTTTTGTTTTTCGCTGTCCTGCTGCCCCGGATCCCTCTGCCCACCCTCACCTTTCTCTCCACGTTGATAGTATAGGGATAAAGTCTTTCTAAAATCGTGTGATATTCAGGGGAGTTAGAAAGAAAAGTTGGGCCTGGTAGGCCCTGGGAAAATGTTGGGCTTTAGTGGATCATGCAAAACTGCACCTGTATAATCATTTAATGACTATGATAAATTATATAATTGTTATATGATAAATGATATGATTATTAAATTTAATGATTGTTTGGTAATTAGATATTATTATTGTTTAATCATAACAGGAATCATGAGAAGCAATGTTTGAGGGGTTTGAAGGAGATTACAAGAGTCCATGCTTGGATGAGATCAATGTATACAGTATAAGTTTAATGAGTAATATGTAGTTATATAATGATAAGGGTATAAAAACATGCTCAACCCGAACCCGAGTCAGATTTGGATCTGTACCCCTGACACCCAGAGCTCTTCAATAAAAGCACCTGCATATAATCATTCCATGATTATGTGCTCCTGAACACTAGCAATGTGCCTTGAGTCCTTCAACATCCCAGATTTTGGCATGTCTGTGTACACCTGATTTTTTTCTAATCAGTGATTGGCACGGTTTTGGGGGTGGGGGGGAGGTCACCATGACTAAGTGCTATTTTGATGGTGTCTTGGTTTGGAAAGAGAGGTGTCTGCTAAGGAAGGCAGGAGCCTCCTCTGAAATGGAAAATGTAAACCCCTCCCTCCAAATTGTTATAAATCAGAAATTAAGGGACTCTCAGGCAAAAATATGGGAGCAGGAATAACAGTTCTTTATTAGGGAAGAAAATAAAAAGATAAACAATGCAGTAAACTAGAACAACACTGACAAAGTCAGAACACAACCTGACACCCTGTGGGTCAGGGTGTTGGTAGCAGTCGAGCTGGAATTGTGGCTGCAGTCCTCCTGGAGTGTCAGGTGTGGTTCTGTTGGAGCAGGGATCCTGTAGAAGGGTGGAGTCTTCTTCTGAAGATCCAGTGGAAGGGGCAGCTGTTCCTCTGGAAATCCAGTGGAGAAGCTGCTCTGCTGCCCCAAGATCTCAGATTATATCTGAGTTGCAATGCTTGGCTCCTCCCTCTGGGCTCACATCTCACTATGTGTTGCTGTAGTTCTTATCAGTCAGGCAGTGACATTCAATGGCCTGTAATCAGCAGGTGTCTCCCAGAAGGGAGGAGTGAGTGTGGAAGAGATAAGGAAAACTGCCCACTTAACAGAAGACAACTGCCATACAGATGGCAAATAGAATACAATTTTCTTGGCAATCCAAAACAGATGGTAAATAAATCAATTTCCCCTGAAGTTGCTATGGACATCAAAGCTCCCTAAAGTCCTACACCCAGATAAAATAGGGATTCCTTGTAAGGATCTGTGGCAACATCCTGTAAGTCACAATTACACCCACTTTACTCTCTCCATTGCAATTTAGTGTGGAGAGGCTTTCAGAGCCCTCCTTCAGGGCCCTGGGGGTACCAAAAATTCATAACTGCTGTCTCACCTTGACCTGTCCCTGTGCAGCCCTTGGCTTCAGGGGCTATCTCACCCTCCCAGAGCTCTGCCATGAAGTGATGGATTTATCCCCATCTCCTGGGTGTTCCCTGGTCCTGGATCCCCCTTTTTTATACAGATGGGTCCCTCAGGGAGAGCCCAGCCCAAGGGAGGTCACCTTTGACTCACCCCCTCCCCACACACTGCTCCCTGGCACCTCCAATTGCTTGATTTTCTCAGTGTTAAAGTAGAACAAGAGCCAAGGACGTACCCTTGCTTAGTTTTAGGGAGCTTCCCGTTTAATTGCTCACCCAGATGTTTGAGAGCAGTCATACCAGACCCCCTCAGGACAGTCTGGAAAGCCTGTTATTATTATCTCTCTGCTCTTTATCAATTGTGCTCTCTTTGCATTGGTGACAAGTGAAATGAGTTAGGCAGAAATGATAGAAATGTGTTCTTAAAGACAAGGCAAAAAGTGGTGATTAAAGATGTTACCTGAATGTTACTCCAGAAAAAGATTTGCCTATAGGAGCATCAGAACAGCACACATAAATGATATTTTCTTATTGCACATACCATGCTCATTTCAGGTCTCAGATTTTTCCCCATAATTAAATGAGAGGATTGATTGTAATTTCAAAGGGATTTCAACCTACTATATAAAATCCTTGTGGTAACAGGGGAGGAACTTTGCATAACCTTGGGTCCTTACCTCAAGATTACTGAGAGTTGTGAAAAAAATTCAGGTGATTTGACATCTTTTGGATCATTTCCTCCCTGTAAGGTGGAGGAGAAATGACAGTGCAGATCAGATAGCCCAGTTTATCACATGCTGTTCATTCTTCCTTTCTTTCTCTTTTTCCTGAACAAAGAAGAGGTTAAAAAAGCAGAAAACAAAACAAACAAATGCAAGGAAAAAGGAGAAAGAAGCAATAATATTTATTCTCTGCTTCATTATTCTTTACACATTTTTTATGTAATTACACTCATTAATAGATACTCTGAATCTTGCATTTTACATTTACTCACTCTTCCAAGGAATTTCAAAGTCATTACAATTCTAATTTCAGTGCAGTTCAGTAAAACAAAACAAAAAAAAAAAGTAATTTCCAAGTTCAAAACTTACTGGACTGGATCAAACAATACTACTTTCTGATGCAGAGAACTTTATGCTCCACCTTTCCACTCACCAACAGAACTTTCCCAAAAGAAGGATATGAAATTAGAAGCGCCCTTGTCTTTGACCTGCTCTTTAACAAAGCATGTTTCTTTCACATGTAATGGCGCTGCACAAACAAGGAATGACTCTTAGCTTTCTTTTTTAGAAGTAACTGTGTGACTAATCCAACAAAGTACTTCTGTTTTCCTCTGAATGTCTCTGTATGATCTGACCAAAACAGACATAAAAGCAGGTGAGTAAATGTTCCTCTGATAGCTGAACAAAACTCAAAAGCAATTTGAGAGACCCTAAAAATTACTTAATTATTGCAATGGACAATTGACTTTAATTTTTTTCACCCAAATCAGTAAGATATAAACACCATACAGGGTGTGGATTAACAAAATAGAGCTGTCTAAAGAAGCTGGGATGCTCAGAAAGCTTCAGGAAACATTCCTTAGTGTTATAGATGAAATCTTATCAGGCAGAGTCTCAGCTGTAGCTCCAGAAATCAAGCACTGTGATTTCTACTCTTTCTGAAGGAATTGCATCATAACAGATGCTGGAAGGCAGCTGTGGGCAGTGTCTGTGTAAAAGGCAGTGTCTGAAACCGAAGCAGCTCTGCACAAGGGGATGCTGATCCTTCTGGGCACCACCAGGGAGCTGTGGACAACTGAACAATTGTAAAACCTCACTGATGTCTGTCAGAGTGCTGAACTGAAGGAAGAAACATCACTGTTATGCAGCACAAACAGCTGTAGGGACACTCCCAAGCAATACACCCTGTCATAGGTCACGTTAAGCCAAGTTAATGGCCTATTTCCTTCTTTATAAACCCACGAACTAAACAATGGGCAGTGCAGGGTGTGGATGACAGAAGTAGGTAATTGACAATCAACTTGCTCTGTACAGGCTGCAGAATGCCTTTAGCAGTGTGCATTTTTTTCCCAAAATCCACCCTCCAGCAGTCTGTTTGTCTTGTCATGTCTGGACACAGTAACTCAGAGTGTGCTACTATCACATGTCAAAAATCAGAAGTGTTTCAGGCCAGACAACGCCAATATACCAGACTGGCCACTTCAGTTCCTCATCTCAGTGACACAAAAGTGTGAAATCCTACAGGTGGTCAAATGGATAAGGAGTTAACCTTATCTTAAATAGAGCAAGAAGAGTGTACTTCATCATGTTATCCTGTGGCAGATAAAGACTAAAAACCTACAATAACAAAAACTGTCCTTTTCTCCTCACCCAAGTTGTGTTACAAGAACTAGAACATGATTGATCAAACGAACTCTCCAGAATATTATTACTCTGTCAGTCAGTGAGTCAATTTTGTTTGATTACATGTTTGTATTGTTTAAGAGACTTCTATCCCTGCTCAGACAAATATGTTTTCTCTTTGGGAATTTGTAAAAGAATACAAGCAGATCTAATATAGTGAACAAATAACACCTGTTTTGAAATATGGCTACAGATGTGAATTTTTGTTTGTAGCACACTGGTGCTTGTCTCTTGAAAACATTTTAGGCACAGCTGGAACAATGAGGGACCTTCCAGCACCTCTCACCCCAGTAAAAATGCTGAAAAGTTTGGTGCCTAAAACACTCATGGTAATACAACTAAGAGAGCTCATGCATTTAGAAGGCTTTCCCCTCCAATGTCTTTTGTCTGTGAGCTGTTCTGGGAAGCAGTTAGCAAGAAGAAGGTTGTATGAGAGCATTATAGGCAAAGGAGCAGCTGTACAATCCAAGGGAGATTCCAGCTGAAGCTCAAACCATTGTGCACGTACTGATGGTACCTGCCAGAGGTTCCTCCCCAAAGAGGAGGGCAAGGAACTGGCTGAGGAACTGGGGGTGCTGAGGGTGAACAGAAGCTGAATTCACATATCCTCTCCCTGCTTTCAGCATCACATTTACTAAACCAGTACAAGAATAATCATAAAATTGTTGAACTGAGGTTTGGAGTCTAAGATTGTAATTTTTAAGTTGCCTCTGTCCCTCTAATGAATTCCCCTTAGTCATCAGACCATATGTTTTTCCACAAAACAAGCTAGTGGCCCTGGATAGATGATACCCAGCTTTCAGAAGATTCAATAAAAATAGGATACATTAAAGGAAGGCAAACCCAGAAAATAATAGCCCACACTACCACTTTGTTGTCCTTTGAAATAGATGGAGAGAGGAAGAGAAGAAAATGGAGCTCAATTCTCTGTAAGTGAGTAGGTGGCTATTAAAAGATTGTTTGGATTGTTTGATCTAAGTGGTTTCAGCGTTTTTGGTGTATTTGTTGCCCAAGGCAGACAGGAAATTTCAGGCCTAAAGTCATCACTGCACATTTCTGGCATAGGCTGGTAGGAGAGATCAAAAGAGCAATTGAATTTACATTAGGTGAGCAAACAAAGGTTTGTTGTTCTTGTAAGGATGAAAAATTATAATGAAATCTCTGTTGGAGTAAAAGAAACCAAAGGAGAAGACTCAAAAGGAGCATAAGGATGTCCCTCAATGATATAAACTGACATTAACTGAACCCATTTCAGTTAAAACCAGCTGTGATATAAACCAGAAAATTGGGAAGTTTGGACATGCCAGTTAGTCAAGTTATTTTGCAAGTGTTGTAAATTTGCTGATCACCATGAAAGTTTAGACTTTTTTAATATATAGTGCTTAATATATTGATTTGTTGTAAAATGAGGGAAATGTAAAATCTGTGTTGATATAATCTATAGCTAAAATATTTCTCACTTACACCACAATTTTTTTTCTGTTACATTTTGATTACAACAATGCTGAGTCTTGAGTTTAAAAACAGCGCTGAAGGCATTGTCATGGGCTGAAGTCAATTCTGTGCTGCAGAGGATGATATAAATATAAGCACAAGGTGAAAATGAGTGATAGAAGATTATATACCAGCAGGGAAATGTCTGGAAATCTTCTGAATGTTACATTCCATAATTTATAATTCATGCAATATTAAAAGCTTGCACTTTGAGGATAAAGCTGAGTTTTGACTGGATACCTCTGAAGCACTTCTTTAGGTTGCCTTTTTTTCCCCCACTATGTTTTTCTCTAATTAAACTAAATTTTTAGTTTCTTTACTGAACTTGAAATTTTCTGCCTTATTTCTTTATGTCCTCCCAGGCATTTAATTAGGCCTGGCACAAATAATCTTTAATAAAGGGGCAGAGGGCTCCACAAATCTGGCTAGGTTCATTGTAGGGAAAGCAAGTGTTACAGTGCTTCAGGCTGATCCCCAGCAAGTCACAAGGCTGTCTCTTAAACATCCACTCTGCTTAATTCCACCTAATGTGGAATGCCTCAACTTCATGCCCTCTGAATTACCCTCCAGGGGCTCTAAATTGCTTTCACTCACCTTGCTCAAGGGCATCTCGTGGAGATTAAATTCCTCATTCTTGGTACCTAAGTCAGGTGGATAAAGTCAAGGAATGTGAATGCCGCTTTATGGCTGCTGAAAGAATTTGCCTTGTAACCTTTAACTGGCATCAGCAGGCAGTTAATCACCATTAAAATGGTTTCTTGAAGCTGAATGTTTTGCCCACCACAAGATGCTATAATTCCTGCAGTTAATTCCTTTGTAAGATTGGGGTGCACCTCCAGTTCAAAGCATTTAAGGGAGCAAATTGTTATCAGCCCAGGAATTTCAGTCATTCAAATAAAATAGATCAGGACCACTGTACACCTTGGTCTCACATATTAAAAATATCTTCATTATTAAGAAGTATGCAAAAATAAAATCTAAAACCAAATTCAGTTCCTTCAACCAATTTATAAATAGTTAAAAGAGTTACTGCAAACCTTCCTTAGATCATATCCTTTGGGAAACAAAAACCATTGCTAACAGCACCTTGCATTGCACACCAGTTATTAAAATGATGAAACACAAACACAAAGTTCTTTCCCAGGAATTACATACCTCTGAGCCCAGCAAGGGGGTCAGTTTTCATTTCAAACTGGCCAGATACAACAGAGACAGAAGAAAACTGAATTTCAGAATCAGTGATTCCACTAAACCAGACAAACAGGCAACATGTTGGTCACAGTTTGAGTATTAACATCTTCCATTAAAAAAAATAATAATCTAGAACATTATTATTTAGTGGTCGGAGTTTCAGTAACATACAAATATTTCTTGCATCTTGAGTGAAAATCCATTTTCTGCACCAGCTTGGCTGTACCACAACTCTAAATCTGCTAGAAATCCTGCCACAGAAGACTGGTACTTTACCCTTGCTTTTTCTTCAGATTACCTTTCTTCTCTCTTCCTGTTGATTTCCTTGTGTGCCTGATACGTAGTCTGACAATGCAAAATCAGATATTATATTCTGTGAAACACATGACTATTTTTATAAGACTGGCACATTCTGCCTCTCCTTGGGTGTGGAAACTCAGGACATTTTTAACCAGTTATGCTTAGTTGTTATTGAAAGTCAAACACATCACTGTGCTGACAAGGGATTAACTGCTAATTTTGATGTTACCCCAAGTCTCCCCATACCAGTTTGATGTCTTGTTCCTTGTGGTAAGAAGCTACTTTATGCATTAGATTGTAACCTTTGGACTGGAATGAAGATGTGTGGTATTTTCTGGGTCTCCTGTCATGGGAAGGAAAGATGAATCTGACTCCATGTTCTTAGAAGGCTTACATTACATTACATTAAATTACATTACATTACATTACACTATAGAATGGTATACTAAACTATACTAAAGAATAGAGAAAGGATACAAAAGGTTTAACAAGATACTAATGAAAAATTCATGACTCTCTCCAGAGCCCCAACACAGCTGGCTGGGATTGGTCATTAAGTTAAAACAATTCACATGAAACTAATGAAACAATGACCAGTTGGTAAACAATGTCCAAACCACATTCCAAGGCAGCAAAACACAGGAGAAGCAAATCAGATAATTATTGTTTTCATTTTTCTCTAACGCTTCTTACCTTCCCAGGAGAAGAAATCCTGGTGACGGGATTTTTCAGAAAATATGACAGTGACAGTTTTGTTGTTACACTTAGGAGAGGTTTGAATGCTTCCTGTGCTTGAATGGCACAGGTTAGATGGAGTTTACCCCATCTCTTTCTTTATCTTTCTCTTTTTTGAATGGCAAGTGAAGTGGTACCACTGAAGCGAGTCCCTCACAGATTGTGCTGTGCAATGGTTGCCAGCAAGCCAAGGCAAAAGCACAAATTGTACCTTTATTCTCACAGATAGTAGGTATATTGCTCACAAAACATTGTTCACTCTGTGATAAGGCCATGACTTGCTGAGATCCTCTCTAAACAGTGGTAGAGAGCTCTGGGAAAGCACATAATAATTATTTTTAACATTCAAGAGAAGGCATACAAAGGAGTTATTGTATAATTTCCCTCAGATAGCAGGGAGGATGCTTTGTGATAAAGACTGACTGAATTGGAACAATAATGGAAACAAACCATACAATATTTCTTTAAGTGAAAAACCAGATCTTCCCCTTTCATACTGCTGTGTTCTTTTGTACAAGAAGCTGGCACTGAATTACTTAATGGTAAGGCAGTTTTCTTAAATTCTGTTGGATTTCTCCAACAGAGAAATCTTCTCTTCTCTGTTTCTTTTCAAGAAACAAGATTAATAACTCTTAGATCAAAACTTTTGTTGCATAGATTACAGTTCAGTTCATGTTTTGATTGTCTCTTTCCTGTTCAACTTTTGCATGTCTAAAAGAACCTTGATACCTTCAAAACATGTTTAGGAACTCAGCATATGCTAATAAATTCAGGATCATTATGATTTCTTAGTCAGAAGTCTCTACATCAAAACGCTGAATCTAAACCAATATAAACTGGCATAAATCCAAATACTTCAATTGATTTCTAGCTCTGGGGAAGAACTAAATGAGAATTCACTATAATGCAATATGTATTGGAAAAATTCTTCTTATTCCATTCATGCAATGGAGGATACAGCCCAAAATTTTCTCTTTCCAAACTTTTTTTGTGTGTGTGTGTGTGTGTGTGTATTATTTCTAGGGAATAAATTATTCTGATACTGAGACACAGCTAAATTAAGCTCTGAGAAATGAGAAAAAGTTATGCAGAGATTTTTTTTAAAATCAATTACAGAATTCAGATAGTGAACTGCTTTAACTGATCCTCTTATGCTTGGTTGCCATGCATTAAAATATATTTTCAGTTCTTCTTGGACTAGGCCACCAGTTAATATGGAATTGAAGAAGGCTGATCCAAGTGAGTAGAATTTTAGACTGGGCTTTAAAAACTGTTCAAATTTATGAAGATAATTATAAAAACAATAAGAACAGCATTGTATTTTGTCTCCAGAACCTTCTGATACTTAAAACGAATGCAACTTTTTATTTACTGAAACTCTGTATTTAAACCCAATTTTAATTTGCAATGACCAACCTGAATTCTAGTTTGGAGATATAGTGTTCCTATAATATTACCATCTAAATATTAAGTTTTACCAAAATTTTCTAATCTTAAATAAAATGTAATATAGCAAATTATTCATTACAAAAAATCTCTTCAAGGGCTTTTTTTCTTTACATGATATCATCAGAACACATTATGTAATGATTAATCATAAAACATCCTACAAGAAACCACAAACTCCCATTTACATGGATCCACTGCAAAATATAATTAAAAGCATGCATTTTTGAGTTATCTACTTCCCACACAAGATTGCTGCAACAAATAAAAGCACATCATTCCACTCCAAGTCATAAATAAACTTTCTACCTACAGAAGATTCATGCTGAGAATTTATAGAACTCTGATGTAATTGTTTTTATTCTGGGATTGTTAATTTTTCTTCTGGACCTTCTCCACATATTAAATAAACAGTGTTAAAGTCAAAATTGTTCTGATAAAAGCAGTTTTCTGAAACTCAATGAATCTATATGAGCTGTGGGGGATGAGTCTCTGAAAAATGAATGTTTATAACAATAGCTCCTTATTGTACATTGCCTTCTGATTTTAGACTGAATAAATTAAAAGTTTTCACATTTCTTTATTCATGTTTTGATAATGACACAATTCAAATAGTGCATCAGGCTATTTACATCCTCAGATCTAATGATGGGCCTGTCAAATCACTGCCTAATTCTCCTGGTCTCTCTAATTATCAGGAATTCATCACTCTAGGGGAAAGTACAGTCAGTCCTTCCATTCATATGACATGTCCATGTCAGAAATGTCTGAATGCTGATGTATCTCTCTTTCCAAAAAAAGCTGGGTTTAAAGATTGTTTGTGTTAATGTCCTTATGAGCCATACATTTTATTACTTCATCCTTTAGTGTCACCTTTTAGAAATCCTTAACTTGGTTTTTGTAATGGGTTTCAAACTACGTTGCTGCTTTTTATATTCCTCAGGATTATTTAATAGGTATGTGCACTCAGAATAAATCAGAGAACTCTTATCCTCTCCTGTACATCCACATCACGATCAATAAATCATGTTGTTGGTTTTTTTAATTGTAATTTATTTAAAAACCTAGTTATTTTACGCATTTCGGAAGTGCCTTGAGTTTTATGTCATAATCATCAGTGAGCTTTATGTGTTCTCATCAACTTTTTTATTTGCTGGCATGTACCTCCCTAAGCAATACACAGGGATGCTCAACCTATTCCGTGCAGGAAGGATGAAAAAGAAAGCATGTTCAATGAGATGAGGTGTTTATCCTTGCAAAGCAAATGTAATTATCATTGATCTCACAGGATATAACTTGAAGGTGGAATTTCATTTTGTGTTTGGAAATATTAATAAAACTTTCTGGTTCTTTAAGCAGATTTGTGCTTTGGTTCCTGGCACCACATTCAGCATCATAAGCCCATGTTATTTTTAAGGCCTCCTGTCTAATAGAATAAATATATTCTCCATGACTCTTGTCTTCACTCAAAAGTAGATGTCAAGCCCTACCAAATCAAAATGGGAAAATGATTAAGCAAGGACTAAAGAAGTGAAAAATGAAACCCAGTACCTGGGAGAAGTGAAACTGTTTAATTTGGAATGTGTGAGATGATGATGTGTTTTTCCCTGGAGTTTTAAAAATATTTGTCATTTTGATATACACAGGAATCACTGAGGGGTTTGTTACTGTAGAGTCAAAAGAGATTTTTTTAGTTCTAATAATAATAGGAAGGAAAAGATGTGTGCCTAGAATGGGGTGCAGGAAAGTGGAGTTGGTAGGTAGAGGTGTGTTCCCATATGAACAAGACCAGGGAAAGCTAGAGCAGGATCATGGGCTTGGAGCAGTGATTGCCATGGGCTGTTGGATTAAAGTGTGAGCAGCACACAGAAAGAGACAAGGCCTGAGATGTGCACAGGGGTGCTCCTGGCAATCCAGTCCAAATAAATAATTATTTCCTGAAATGTGTTTTCTGATGTTATGCCTCTCCTGGTTTTGTGTGCAAAAGGCAAGAGAGTTCTATCACGAATTTTGGGGTGCACCAGACCCTAAGGGAGGTAATTACATTCTACACATGTACTTACAATAAAACACTCAGTTTGAGAGATTACTCAAAAGCACAAGTCACAAGCTGCTTAAGAAGCTTCATGAATCACAGCTTTAACCTGCTCCAAGAAATCAGTGAGTCTGAACCCCCAAATAATATTTATTGTGCCTCTTTTGACAGTCTCAGTTATGGAAATATCTACACTAATGAGCAAGTGACATTCTGTTCCCAGTGCTGTGACGGTGTTCACAGGGGTCCGAGGATGAGGGAAGAGACGAGGATCTGACTCCATGTTTCAGAAGGCTGAGTCATTATTTTATTATATATATTATATTAGAACTATACTAAAAGAATAGAAGAAAGGATTTCATCAGAAGGCTAGCTAAGAATAGAAAAGCAAGAATGATAACAAAAGGTTGTGTCTTGGACAAAGTCTGAGCCAGCTGACTGTGATTGGCCATTAATTAGAAACAACCACATGAGGCCAATCACAGATGCACCTGTTGCATTCCACGGCAGCAGATAACCATTGTTTACATTTTGTTCCTGAGGCCTCCAGCTTCTCAGGAGGAAAAATCCTAAGGAAAGGATTTTTCATAAAATGTGTCTGTGACACAGGACCACCACAGTGACATGGAGAGCTATTACTTCCTTTGGTGTGAAGCCCCTGCTCACATATCTGAGAATTGGAAATTCCTGTTATCTCCAGTGAAACAGAGCAGGGGCTTGGCTGACCTGCAGGTGGAGATTCCCTATCTGGGGAGAACCATCCTGGTTATTTTCTATCAGCTCCCATGTGTGTGTCGCAGCAACATGTTTCTTTTTATTAGTAATTTGTTATTATTGTTGTTGTTATTATTAGTAATTTTGTAAAGATGAGCCCAGAGCCTCCCTCTTAAACTCCCTTTTTTCTGTAACTTAATTGACAGACAAATATATTTTTTACTTTCTTATTTAAAATGTTTCTGAAAATGGAGCCAGTTGGTTCCTCACTTTGCTGAGTAAACATAGGGGAAAATGTAACATAGGGTTACACCAGACATGGCACTTCATCTTCCTTTTTCTGGACTTCAACCAGATCTTTACAATATCATTCCTTTGAACTTCATTTTTCAATGATCCCCAAAACCATCTGTCTAAACTGGACATTATTCTCACCTGAGTTTAGGGAAAAAGTTTTTTCCTTATTATTTTCCTCCTTAAAATTCCTATTTGTTCTCAAATCTCACCTGAGTTTGTAGAAAATTTTTTTTTCTGTGCCTGGTAAATGTGCTTTCTGTAAAATATCCCAGAGTGAGACTTGGGAGTTTTTGTAACTATTTCATGTTGATTTCCCATCTCATTACAATTCACCATACTTTTCTTGCACAACTTCCTATGAGTCTACTCTTTTTAAATTATGCTCTTCTTCTTTCGTTCTTCTTACAGACTTCACCTTTGACTTTATCTGATTTTTCCCTCAATTTTAGATTATTTCTCCAGCTTGCTGAGATTATTCTGATTTGTTCCTGCCTTCTGAAAAGTTTTGGGTCTTTTCTGTGTATTTTATAAGTCCATTATAATTTTCATAATCTGAATCCTTATTGGAAATAATGACACACAATTGGGCATAGAAGATACTGTAACCTGCTTTGCCTTTATTTTTTTACCATTACAGACAGATCTAAACATATTTTTTTCAGCAAATTATATGCCCATTTTATGACAATATGCCCAGAACTATTTTTCCTTATCCAACCTATATTTCCTATTTCTATGGGTTGATATCACAGGCCTTACGGAATTTAAGACAGTACTGCACCTCTGTTTATGTTTGTACCAGTAACCATGCCAAAATTAATATTTATTTGCTTGAAGTTACTTCTCAAACAAACTCTTAATTTTTTGTTACTTTCTCCTACATGCTTATATATTGTTATTATTTTTTAAACATTTAAGTCTATTTCCTGTTAATGAAATTAGCTTGAATCATCTTCATTCTCAGCCTTTATCTCTCTATGTTATTTTTTTTAATAAAAGCTCCCACATTTTTCTGGTCTCATGGGACCTCCTTCTCTTTCAGTAGCAACAACAATTAAATTCTAAGTTAAGAATTTGTTTTTACTAGCCCTCTCCATGATTTTCATCAGGCCCTGCACACAAAAATACCCCTGCCATAAATTCTGTAATACACTAAAATTACCTCTTTCTTTTCTCCTACCCTGATCTGCACACCTGCGCACTGTTAATATAATTGCATTAAGCATCTGGTTGCCTCTGAGTGTCTTTGTGTAAAAATTGAATCAGGGAGCTCTCTGAGAACATGAGCTTGCAGCACTCCTTACTGAATTTCCTGTTCTGTTAGGTAGAGAGAATCTGTTTTTATATTTTCTTCTTTTCACTTTGGAAGTATCTGCAAAGCCTTTTATAGACCTTGATGCTTCTGATTTTTTTTATTATTATTATTATTATCCAAGTTCTAATTGTCTTCTGGATCTTAAACCACATTGCAGTGATTTCCTGGCTCCCTCCTGGTTCCAGAGGTCCTCTGTTAAATTATTAATTCCCTTAGCTTTCTCCTTCCCTCATCAAGCCACACTGGTTTCAGCACAGGGAAATGTTTTGTTTGAAGCAGAGAGTGTAGTAGAAGGAATTTCATGTAAAATGTATGAATTGTACAAGCCAAATAAAGATCTCCCTAACACTATTTTTGGGAGTGAGGGAAAGTTAAGAGGTAGAGATTGTGCATTCAGTTTGCTACTCTTTGTAAGATGATCAGTGAGGCAGCCATGCAAATCACTTACAGAGTAATTTAAAGCATGTTGTCTGATTCTGGATGATTTTGATTTGTAATTTCTTGTTACTTTTCTCCATTTACAGGAATAACTGTCACCAAGCCATGAAGCTACAACTCTGATTGTGGCATATTTTATCCTCATAGGGTTGCCTCACATGTACCCAATCATTGAGTCTTGTCTCTGCTTCTCTTGCTTTACAATCTAACCTTATCAAGGATGAGTAGTTTTAATATGTTCAGTAGCTGAAGTGGAAAAAATCCTTATATCTCAGAATTTATCCTCACTTTTAAGCTTCTTTCGTGGCATAAGAAGTGATCAATATGGTCTTGTTTAGTCTGGTTCGGTTTTTTGACTTTGAGAACTATGGGGCCAAACCTTTTACCTCCTCATTTGTGTGCTGAGGTGAAACCAGTCCAGTGATAGACCCAGACACTGAAGCTGCTTCTTTTTCTGGGTGTCCCTTTTATTCCACAAATTTTGCTCATAACAGAATCAAGCTGTGGAAACACAAGAAAGGCATTTATCCTAAAAAACAACTTGTCATATAAAGATGTCATCATTGCATCCCTGACTAACTTCAGCTTAAATAACATGGAAATTCTTCTGTTTTCAAGTAAACTGGGATGGAAACTTGGATTCAGAAGGGGTGTTACCTTTCCTTTCAAACACCCCAGAAGTACTATAGGACAGTGATTTTTTCTTTGTCCTTTCCTTCATATTTCTTAGCATTTTTCAGCATCAAACAGTGACTACACAAAATTCCTTGGATCTTTCCTTGGAAATATTTGAGGCAGATTGGTTTAATTCCATTTTGCCCTGCACAAAGTTTTCTCTCTCAGCCCTTGCTCTGTGTGTGCACCTCTTCCTCTCAGCTCCCCAGAGCTCAAGTGGTAGTTGTCATGCCAGCATCACACATTTGCTGCTCTTGTATTCCTATGATTTTGGCTGTCTTTTTTGATGGCAGCAACTGACAACCTTTTTTTTAGAAGCACAGGCATATAAAGTTATCCTCTTGTATTTTTTTGCATATAGATGGTTGCAAAAATTATGTACTTCACTAAGCTATAATTTGATCCATTCCAAAACCCACCCGAGGAGTTTTCCCACTGACATCTAAAATTGATATTTTTGGATGGTACACCAAAAAGCTGAAGCAGTTTCATGTACAATGCACAGATTGATACATGAAGGTGCAATTTGCTATGAGAAAATACTTGTTCTGTAAATACAGTTTGCACTTGGAAGTACACATATATTTGGACAATTTTGGAAATATTCTGTATGTAATGTCCCTGGAAACCTTCCTACAGAGATTGTGGCATCTGAATTGCCAAAAGTTCTGCACATTTTTAAACTTTATTTTTAGTTTAAATTTTATTTTTCTGAACAGTCCTTTCTTCTTCTTCACAATCATGTTTTAGTAATATTTCTAAAGAAAATGAGTCTACACATCGGTGGAGATGTATCATATCCAAAATGTTTAATTTTTTCTTCCATACATTGCTTTCCACGTATTAATTTATTAATTTCAGCTAAAAGTGTTATTCGTAATTATACATAAATATGCCAATATTTCTAGGACTAGAAATTGTTCATTAATATTTTTTCCCAATAGTTGCATGGTTTTGGGAGCCTTAAGTCAAAAATGAACAAAATTAAGGAATGTTACCAGGTGAATTTTTCAATTGTTTTCAAATGTAATAAATGTATAAAGTAATGAATTGTTTCAAATGTAATAAATGCTTGTGGTAGGAAAAAAATAAAGAAGGATAACAACAACAATAATAATTTCCAAACCATACCAAAACTTGAAAATTAACAAAAAAGGGCTGAAGGAAAGACACAGTGAAAGGTAAGATGTATAATTCTCATACTTTCATTAATCTGGCATTTCCAAACATTTAAAGTCCTGTATTTTGAATCTTCTTTTAAAATACTTTTCTGTATACAGCTAACACTGAAGACAGAATTTTTAGTGAAGGGGTGTCTTCTGTGTATGTTTACATTAATATCTTACCAAATTTCCCTGTAAAATTATTCAAGAATGTATTTGTGGACAAATATTGAAAAATATTTGTAGAAAGCCAACTTTAAAACCAGATTCAATGAGCATCAGTGGACCATCAATATTTTAGGAATGCAAAATTACCTGAGTAATTAAAATCCAGAATAAGTCGCAATCAACAGATTGTGCATCAGGTACAGCAGAGGAATTGCAAAAATACAATGCTAGGATTATTATTCTTAGTTAACTAATGCACTGCAGAACATTTCAATACATTTAGGGTTGATTCACAAAGAAAAAGTTGCAAAAAGTCTCATATAGGTTATTCATTCCTAAGTGTTGGCTGAGCATTTCAGGGAGCGGATATTCCTTTTCCCTCCAAACTTTGCCTCCCTGACATCCTGTCAATGTCTTGATGGCAGCCAACAGACTCACTTGATTTGATTGTTATGCTGAAGAAATTACCTGCCTCTCTCCCAACACAGCCTGTAAAGGAGACACACACCAAGCCTCTGCAATTTCTTACACCCTTGCATGGAATTAACAAAAATATGAAGTTGTCATTGTACAACATTTCCCAAAGTTTATTTTTCCTCCTCAGAGGCAGGTCTGCTAAAGTAGTACAGCTGTGGATGTCATGAGAAAGAGTGATGGGCCACGACAGGGTGACTTTTTTTCTTTCTTTTTAATGAAAGTTCATTTTATCTCTTCCCACTCACAGAGTGAGGGCCCGAGGACAATTCTGAGCTCAGGTACAGGGTGATTTACATCTTTGTGTGGCACAAGAAGGCAGCAGTCACAACCACTTATTTATTCTGCTCTAGCAGACATGGCATAAATATGCCTGTCTTTCACTTCTGACGTTCCCTGGTTGTTATTCAGGGAATAAAGGAGCAGCAACAAAACCACCAAGACCAAACAGAGCAGAAAGTCTTGTTGGCAAGGTTATCCATGTCCCTGCCAGAAAACAGCAGCAATATTATCTATCTATCTATCTATCTATCTATCTATCTATCTATCTATCTATCTAATCTATTTATTTTTAATTTGTTAATTTTTTTGGTTGGTTCTTGCTTTGCTTAATACAGAGAAAAAAGCCCATAATCAGAGCTGCAGGTACCAGGATGTCATGGGGGAGTACCAATGGTACTGGTGAGGAAAACCTTTAACACATCAGGAATGACTGCAGGGCTCTGCAGGGTGGAAGGAAGGGCAAGAGGGGGCCAGGGTTGTTCTCCAGGAGATTTTTGGAGTGTGTGAAGAACAATGGGATGCAGGTAATGGCTAAGAACAAGAGAGGCTTTGTTGAAATGTAGTTAATTTCCCACTTCAGTTATAAAGTCCCTTACAGTTGGGTTCAGCTGTTCCATTTGGGCTGTTCAGAACATCTGTGTGAGGCTGGTTTGATACAACATCTGTCTGTGGGAAGTACGCACTCACCTGGAGGTCAAGCAGCATCTCAGGTGACATAAAATGGTCACATTTGAGCAGCTGGCCTGAGCCTGTATCCCAACAGATCAGGCTCTCTATGTGAAATGAGACTGATAATCTAAGAGCTTTTCATGTGTTGTGATGTGATGTGAGGATAAACTTATATTTGCTGTCCTAATTGGTAGATCAGTTCATTAAATGATCTGAAACATCTTTTTTTTTTTCCTTTTTTAACTTATTTTTGTACATTTCAAATAGGCATTAATGGTTTCTCTACAAAACTGAAGTGCCACGGTAACTCACAATTTATGTCAGAACACAGAAGTAATTTTGGTTCTTTGATATGTTTCAGCTTTGACTGCCAAACACTCAGCAAAGTAAAAATGTGAGGATATGTCAGAGCCTACCCAGGCAGCCTGTTTCAGGGCAAGGGGCAGGCATAAGCCCCCATTCCATATTAAACTTTTCATCTTCAAAGTCTGGCAAACGCAACCCTTGTACTTGACTGCACAAAAGGGAGATTTCCTGTCAGCAAACAACAATCCTTCTCAATTACTTGGGAAGAAGCAAGACAACTTGGCAGTCCACTGTTTTTTTGAAATTCTCAGATGTCAGGGAACTGTACTTAAGCAGCCCCATTACAGTTCATTTTATATGTCAAATTCTAATTATGGGTCACATTTGAGCATCTTTCAGAGGTTAATACCACTGCAGAGCATAATTGGCATATGTCAGTGGGTTATCAAAAGCACTCAAAGTATTTCATGACAGCTTAGCATGAAGGCTAGAAAAGATGTTACCTCTTGTTGCGGTGTGTCTTCAGCTTCCAGGTCACTTCCCCAGGTGTGCCAATACCCCTCTCTCCCTTCCCCCTTACCCCCATGCTGAGTGAGTCCTGTCAATCAGGCTTAACATTCCAGCAAGGCGTCGTGTGTTTGGTCAAGTTCAAAGGATGCCCCTCAGGCCTGGGGGTCATTGGCCTGTCTGGGTGTCCCTCGTCCCTTGAGACCCTGCCTCTCTCACCGGGTTGGTGGCTCACCTGTCCCCTCCCCTCCCCCTGTCCCTGAGCTTGAAAGGTGAATCGAGCCATGCAGTCGGGATTCTGTTGGAGCAGTTGCTCACGTTCAGACCTCTGTAACCATGGAATAAACCTCTGGATTTAAACCCTCCATTAGAATCCATCTCCTTTTTCTCTTCACCATCGCCTGAAGCTCTCCTCCTGAGGTAAACAGGGTTCCTACAACAAGTAACAAGCCTGGACTTGCTCAGTGCCCGGCTGCAACCTCCAGCAACCCAAGGTGTCTCTGGGGTGACACACCGCAGTTGCTGCCTTTGGCCCAGCAGCGAGGGTCAGACTGGCCCAGGCACAATCTAACTGGTAATATTGGGATTCATATTCCAATAACCTCTCAGCCAATTTTGCAGCCAGTAAACTCAAGAAACAGCACTGACCTCCTTGGAGACAGACTGAGTCCCATTTGCTGCTAAAGTGCCTTTTCATTTGTCTGCTGTGTTCAGAAAAGCAGAGCAGCTGTGGATGCTTGTGACACGCTCTTGGTTAACCAGGATACAAATGCAGGAGTAGCTGGGGGCTTTGTCTGCTCGTTAGTTTTAAATTTGTTTCCCAGAGGTAAAGTGCTGCCTTGGAAGGTTTTCATTTCTCTGCTTTATGGGCCAGTTTTTGTTGCTCCTCTGGAGAAGAAAGCTTTCCTCATGGTAAAAGTGTCAGCACACAAGTAAAACAACTTGCAATTTTTGCTTTGGCTTTGTTTCTCGCCAGTTAATGGGAAAAAAACTTATCTCAACAGCCTCTTATTATAAGCTTGAGACATTCTGAAATTAGAAATAGAAGTGAATTTTACATGGCATGTTGAAAGATTTTTTCCATAGAGGATTTTTCTGTTTTCAAAATTCTCAGGGTTTCTTCATGATTTTTTAATTTTTCATGCTTTGTCCTTTTCCATTTAAAGCAATAATCTCCCAGAAATAATTGACAGAAACATTTAGCTACCTAGACCTGTGACTTATTTTTTGCCATTTACTTTTCTCTTTTTATTTTTTAATAAAAATACATTCTATTCAGTGTTTATATAAAAGACAATGCCATTCCTCTGCAAGCGGATCTGTAGAAAAAAAATTGCTAATTACAAACACTAGAATGAAAAAACAGGTGATTTTTTGGTTTTGCTTATTTTTCTGAGGTACTGGGTCTTAAAAATCTTGGAAAATAAATATGTCTCATCCTTTTGAAGATAACAGCCTCTTAGAGGGCCTGCAGTGCCTGAGCACTGAAGTACATCAGAATACAGTCATGCATCATTTACTCTAACTTCAGCTATGATAACAAAGGTGATTAATGCAATCTAGTCATCCAGGCCCAGCATGGATGGGCATGTGGAAGTGAGCACATTATACAGAGCATAATTCATCCCCTCTCAAGAGAAATGTCTAAAATAATTGAAATTACTCACTCTTTGGAAGAACAGATCTCCCACCATTGCCTACTTGCCTTGACTCCTGCTATGAAGACTTAATTTTTAAATGGCTGAAGTGAGTTTGGACTGGAAATTCATTTGGTTCCTCACTTTGTTGTTCTACAACTCTACCCAGTAATCCTTAATCTCCAGTAAAATCAGATTCTTTTCAGTAGAAAAGGGCTTGTCTAAATTATGCAGCTCTGAATAGCAATAGAGTTACATCTGAGGGCAAGCTATGGCAGCAGGATGTAGAACTGCAATATATTATATAGTATATAGTATATATATTATACTATATAATATATAGTATATATAATATATATAATATATATAATATTATGTATATATTATACATAATATAATATATATTATATATATTACATATACTAATATATTATATATAAATATATAAAATAAAAATAATTAAAAAATATATATATTACACACATATATTATATGTGTGCAACATCACACATTGGGAAGGGGTCTGAGCACTATTGATGCCACCACAAATTTATTTACCACTCTTGATTGCATCAGAATCAGTAATACAAAAGTTAAGAACCAGTCTTTGATACCTATTGTAATGCTATTGTCATGGAAAAGTAGTAATCTATTTCAAACCCTCAGCACAGTAAAGTGCTGAGGGTTTGAATAAATTGAAAATATTTAAAAAAAATATTCACAATAACTTTTTCAGTTGAAAATTCTGATTTCAGCACTAATTTCTCCCAATATGACTGTAGATATCCCAGGCACACATCAAGGTGTGAGTACTTGTTTGCTGCCCACATGTAACTCATGGCTCTTCACACAATATATTTCTAAACTCAGTAGTTAGATCACAGAAATGCACACTAATTTTACAGTTTGAGCCAAAAAAAAATCTCCTGGGAGAAGAAACAGATGTAGGTGGACACCTATGAAGATGCAGAGGAAATCTACAGTCACCTAGGGACAGAAATCTACAGTCTGAAGGCAGCTGCTGCTGACACATGATCAGGGAGAAGGAAAAAATCCAACTCCCCATTCACAAAATCAGCTTTTCCTGAAGCTCCCTGCTGCATTTGCTGTGTCTTCCCTATTGCAGCCAGCATGGCAGAGGCTCTGCTGCCAAGAATTTCTTTCCAGCCCTGTCCAAAAGTCACTTGTCCACCAGGCTTCCAGTCAGAACAATACCATTCCAGCAAATAATTAAAGACACCATCATTGTGCATAAGCGCAGGGTGGCTGAATGCAGTTGCACGAGTTGTTTTGCACAGGCCCTGAGAAAACCGTGATCCTAAAGATTACAGTGAGCAAAGAGCTGATTTCAGTCTGGATCCTGCTGTGGAGTTAATTAGCCTTCCAACCAAGGTATTGAAAGGTTGCTTTAAAAAAAATTGACATCTGTCTGCAGTGGATACTTTTTATTTTCACTTCTATGCACAACTTCATGCTTCTCCTTTTTGTCCTCTTTCTGTAATAATGTTGCCATGCCATTTTCAGATTCATGTTCTTCATATTCCTTTATTTTCTGTCAGGGAGATATAAAACCCTATCTTGTTTTGCTTGGCTTGTTGGTTTGGGTAGTTGGGTTTGTTTGAGTTTTGTTTGTTTGTTTGTTTTTAGCTAAAGCTGGTACTAATTGGTTCCTAATTTTAAGAAATAAAAGAAACCTTCAGTAAATCTGGCTTTGTGTTTTCTAGTTATATATTGTATTAAGAGGAGAAGGCAGCTCCTCAGATGTGAATGTTTGTTAGATTGTGGTTCATTGGCATCCTCACACATGATTTAAATATTCTTTTGTGCTACCTGTGTTACAGATAACACAAAATAGTGTTATCACAATGGAACTGGAGCAGAATTATAGCAGCTTATTGGTTTGTATTTATTGACAGAGTGGAACAGTGTGTTTATTTTCTTCCAAGCAAAATCAAAAGAAAATGTTCTTTCCTTCTCTTCTCACCCATTGTTCCTCTGATACTTTACTGTCTTTCTTTCAAGGCATTTTTGTTGGTTTTTTTGTTTCATTTTTGGGGGTTTTTAAATTTAATCAGTATTTGAATTTCAGTAGTTAAATTTTAAAATATTTACATCTCACAAAAACTATCAAAATGCTTATAAAATTACAGGGAAAAATAACCTCCACATCCAAAAATGTATCACTTTTTCTCACAAACTAACCCTTTTTTTTTTTTTACGTTTATTTGAATCCTCATTCTTCATTCAACAAATTGGTACCTAAGAAAAAAACAAAACAACTGAACAAAACCAACTGTTCAAGTCTTCACATGGCACTGTGCAAACTGAAAAAAGGCCCCTGGTTTAAACTCCTCTTGTGGAGTTTCTGTTTATTTGGAGAGCCAGGCAAAACCAAGGACTTTAAAAGTCACTGGTTTCTTCCTTTCTGGTACAATCATCATATATATGCCAGTAAAAATATTTTGTTTCTCAGGTAGGAAACCATCCCAGCTGTGAAGCTCAGTATTAATTAATTCATTAATTAATGCACCTGACAACTTTCACTCAAATAACTAAAGGACCAATACAGTTAGAATTGCTAATGTTTGGATAGAGATAAACACTGAAAGATGACTAAAGTTTGCTAAAATTTCCACCAATGTGAAATAGAATCTTCTTCTTTTTTCCCCCCAGAATATTTTCATGTAATATTTTCTGATATTTAATTAACTGTGTTAATGACAGCTAAATCCAGGGGTATTTCTGCCTCTGCCAGCTAATTATGTTACTCTGATTTTTGCTTCTGAGAATGACACATCTCCTGCTTATTGTGGGGGCCGTTTTTTGCCATGTCCTCTCCTCAGATTTGAAGCCTGGGAGGTGAAAGGAAGATTCTAATTACACCCTCCAGGGCAGCCTCATTTGAAGGCTTCGACCAAGAGCTTTGATTTCAGGTCACTCCCTATGTGGCTGCCTTTAAAGTTCATCTAAATTAACAGTCAGTGATATTTTTGGCAGCTTTGACTGCCAGGAAAAATCATTGCAGTGGAATAATAATGCAAATAAACTTTGCATAGGCCCATTAAATCATTAAATGCCACATTGTTCTGTAATGGGAGTGACATTTCGTTATTGCTAAAGCGACTCTGCTCGCTGGCAGCTTGATGCTGTTAATGCTGGTGACAGAACACAGTAACACTGGAAAAAGAAACTAAAGGGTCCTAGGGCTCCTGTGATGCCTGCAGATACATGAAATGACTCAAAAAATACAGACAGAAAGGCATCATAAAATAATTTTGCTGGGCTTTTTCAAGTGTGTTCAAACGTTTGGTCCAGATTACCAATGCTACTCTGTTTTAAATTTGTCATCTTTCCATTCAAAGCAGAAAGAAACTATTATTCAGGTGTTATCTGGAGAAAGTACTTTAGCTTTTAGATGTTGGGACTTTTTGTTTATTCCTCCATATTTTTATCCTCAACAAATGTGGAAGAAAAACCTTTTTAAATATATCATACTTGACTGAAGAAATCCTAGAACCAAAATTAAAAAAAAAAATAACAAACGTCTATTTTACTTTTAAAGAAGCTCTCTGAAGTCAAAGGCTTTATTCTGAGAAGAAGGCAAATTCTTAAGAGGTATGAGGGCATGACTGTATTCTTCTCATGAATTGTTCAAATGTTTATTTAAATTGAGGGAAAAAAGGAGCATTAATAAAGTATGAAAATTAAAAAAAAAAAAAACTCTGGAAAATCAGTGAGAAAATTTCACCATACAAAAAAAAAAAAAAAGGCATTTCCTAGGGTAGTAAGCAGAGATAACTTCAGAAATTAAACCCACTTCTTCTGTGGCTGCAGTGGAAATGATTCTGTGAAGGAATACTCCTGTGCAGCTGTACCAAGGCACAGCTTCACCCTTATCCCCAGTGCCTACAGCCAGCTGACAGCCCTATGTGCTCACTCCCTGTTGCTGAGGAAGAAAATTTGATCTGTAAACTTAGTGAGCCTGACAGAAGTTTTAAATTGTTTACCTATTTTTGAATGATGACAAATTGTAAACATTTATTTGTACCCCTTGCAATTAGAAAAGGGAAAATATCCTCTAATGTCAAAAATTATCCAATATTGATATCGAATATCAATATTGGAAATTGGAGCAAGCTGTATACCTGTCCACTCACACAGACTTTTGGGGTCTACAAACTGTGGGTAAGATTTTTTTTCTGTTTTTTCAGCTTATTTTTACCTTGAAGTTAGAAGACTGAAATCAAAAGCTCTGAGATATTCTAGCGTCCACAATGGGGAATTAAAATCTCTTTTTGTCAGAAAAGGACAAACAAAAGAAAAACTTCTGAGGGTTTTTAAAGTAGAGATTGACATGTCAAAATCTGAGAACACTGATCTTATTTAAGGCTGATAATAGCAGTCTGACTACTCACAGAAAATGATGCAAATGATGCAAATTAAAATGAAAATAAGTGTTAAAAGCAGTTTATGGTCACCTACAACTAACTGACATTTTATGGACCATTTATGAGCCATCAGAATTGCATAAGCTTTAATTTTACTGTGATTTCTGAGGGCTTGAATGAAAAAGTTAATAGCTGGCTAATCCACTTGAGTTTGTGGGAGGATGCTGAGCAGAACTGGGGAATAAGTCATGAGATCCAGCTTTAAACCAGAGATCTGTGTTTCTGTGAACACTTGGCCTACATTTGTACACAAAGCCAGAGACACACCTTCCCAAAATCTTTGCTGACAGGGGAACATAGAGGCTTTAGTGAACTTTAGATTATTTGACTCTGGTCCTCAGCCTGCTTGACCAAGAGCCATCCTGCAACACTCCCTGCCCCGTGTGCCTGAAGGATGAGAGGCTGCAAACCAGGCAGAAGTTACACAGCTGTTAGGATGAGACACTTCTGCAAAATAAAATAGATAAGGATGTCAATAAAAAAATAATAAGCAAAACATTTTTCCCCTTCAGATCTCACAAGGTTATCAAAGCAAGCAGGTATGCACAGGCCTTTGGAATTTATTGAAGCACAGCTTCTTAGTGCAATTCCATACCTTATGTCTAGGTACTTCCACCTCTCAGGCCTGTCCTGTCAATGTCTGAGGTAAGGTAAGAAAAAAAATATCTTGCTTAGACAGAGGCATAAATCAGGTCATATCCTTGCCTATCCCATTCAGTATTTGCTGTTGGTACATGTATTTCAATTTTACAGCAAGCATGCTCTTATTAAAGGTTAACCAATGCTATGTATGGAGAAAAAAATTAAAAGTATGTAAAGAGGATTGAAAAGAATTTTTAAAAGAAAAAAAAAATTTAAAAAGAAAAAAAGTCAGAATTTTACTGATGTTGAGATATCAGTTTTTAAATTTCACAGGATTTTACTTATTTAAGAAAAAATATATAGCCAAAGCAAAGACATTGGGAAGCCAAGAGACCAGAAAGTAATATAGACTATGTCATAATAACAATGATGATAAACTTAGAATACTACATTTGCTCTCTTAAATGCTTTGAACTGGAGGTGCACCACAATCTTAGAAAGGAATTAATTATGTAGTTAAGGTACTGAGTAATAGAATTAACATAACAACTGAACTGTTTCTAACTAGCTACTACGACCACTCAGAACCATACATTTTAGCCATGTGAAATGACTTTTCTGAAGAATATATCTACATATTTAAAAGCAGTGTTCTGTGGACTGTGGATGGTTGATCCTGCCATGGTCCAAAACATACCACACACTTTGGGCTAAGGATTGTACTTAGATGCTTCACCCATGTATTTGCCACAGCTGCTGTGCTCCTCCTTCACACTCCCTAGTGTGAGATGCTGAGTGCAGCAGTGCAGCCCCACACCACCTCACATCCTCATGGCAAGGGAATCAGAATCCTCCTTGCTATAGCAGGAGCTCAGCACGGAGTACAGCTGTGCCCATCTCTTCCATTCAAGTGCCAGCCACAAGCAGTGTCCTTGAGCTCCACTGCATTTGTCTCACTCCTAAGGCTCGCTGATTTCAGTGCATGGTGTGAGCATGAAATCAGAACTACCCCTTATGTGTCTGAAAAACCACGGCACTCTCAAATCAGGCAGAGATTTCTCTCATGGCTGGCATCAGTAACAACCTGTGCTCAGAGCCGTGGAATGCCCAATGCAGCATTGCCAGGAACTCACACGGGAAATTACCTCAGTGCTCAAAACTCAGCTGCACGGAAACCTTTGGGTCTGCAGCATCATTCAAAGTGACAGAATAAAAGTGTTTGACCTGATCTGTCACATTACAGCACTCCACATCTATTTATGACTGTCTGACTCCATCCCACGGGATGACTTCTCACGCCTCCAGAGACGCCAGGAAGTCCCACATTGTCCAGGGTGTCTTCACCTGAGAGAAAATTTTAAAAATTATGTGAGGTTCAGAGAAGCAGGAGCATTGAAGCACCTCAACTGATTAAGTTGTTTATGAAGCAAAAGCCTATTTTCAA
This sequence comes from Ammospiza caudacuta, assembly GCF_027887145.1. Lineage (NCBI taxonomy): Eukaryota > Metazoa > Chordata > Aves > Passeriformes > Passerellidae > Ammospiza > Ammospiza caudacuta. The sequence continues at coordinate 12,327,023 of NC_080597.1, read as the reverse complement.
ATATAACTGAGAGCCAGAAATCCAATCCCTGTGGTGTTTGACATCCCCAGGATGAGGTGAGAGATGAGAATTTGACTCCATGTTCTCAGAAGGCTGATTTATATTAATTATATTCTATTATAATTTATATTATATTAATTATATTAATTATATTATATTATATTATATTATATTATATTATATTATATTATATTATATCATATATTATATCATATATTATATCATATATTATATCATATTATATTAAGAAATTATATACTAAAACTATACTAAACTATAGAGAAAGGATACATCAGAAGGCTAAACATGAATGATAATGAAAGCTTGTGATAGATTCAGAGTCCGACACAGCTGATGGTGGTTGGTCATCAATTAAAAACAATTCACATGTTTGGATAAACAATCTCCAGACCACATTCCAGAGAAACAAAACATGGAGAAGCTGAGGCTTCTCATCTTCCCAGGAGAAAAATCCTGGGCAAAGGGTTTTTTCAGAAAATATCATGGGGACAAATCCCTGTTGACTTTCTTTACAAAATGAAGCAGGTTTTTCAAAATGGTGCCTGCAAGGAAATTAAGTCCCAAATCCTGATTTCTTGGGTCACCCAAACTGCCATTTACAATAAATAACTAGACGTGGGTGGCAATATTCACTTAGAGTTGGACAATAGTCTGAGGAAACCTGATCTTTTTCACCTACAGGCAGCAACCTTGCAAAAAGTGCACACACTTACAGGGCCCCAAGGACAGTGGTGTTTATCTTGTCAGAGCATGTTTTTCAAGAAACAAAGAATCTTGTAACTACCTTCAAGCTTAGGAAATTACTGAACCAAGCTCCTGTTTCCTCTGCTCTCTTGCTACCCACATTTCTCTTCCATTGAAAATTTCTTTTTCAGCTCTCATGCCTTAACACATGGAGAAGCTGGGCTGTGGCTTCAACAGCTCCAAAATGGGCAAGAATGCTGCATGAAAGTGTCCTCTCCCTGTGCTGCTCAGCCATCTCAAACACAGCTGGTGTCAATCCAGTTGAACGACAAATTCTCCTGCTACTCTGGAAAAACAGAAGAAAAACTGTTGTTTTCACACTCTTTGGTAGCTTAGCAATATCTTTGGCACTTGTCACAATAATGCAAATTGAGTCAGATTCAAATTTGGCATTGCTTGGGGGCAAAGAAGGAGAAAAGGAAACAAAGGAAACACCCACCTGTAAGCATCAGGTTCTCATCCAGTATAAGTTAGTTTGGAATTGACACAGTTGTCATGTTAGGACAAGAAATCACAGGCACAAAAGCCAAAATTGCAGTGAGAGATATCTCTTCTCTCATTTTTGAATTCTTTTAATAAAAACCATAAACATGAACCACCAAAAATAGTATAAGCTCGTGGTGCAACTGGAAAAATATCCACACTGTAGGAAAAAAAGGGAATTATCTCTTCAAAATTCTAGCTCAGACATAATCATGACAGCTGCAAAATTATCCATGAAAGACAGAAAAATGAGGAATCATTTTGATGTAGTTCACAAACTGTGGCTCACCTCCTTCTCAGTTTCCAAAGAGTTAAATGAAATGTTCTTTTAGCTGGTGTACAAAGGCTAAATACACTCTCATTCTGTGTCTGTGCACTTCTGCTAATGGTATCAGTCCTCCTAATCCACAAGTGGTCAGGTGGTGAACACAGTGCCTTTGAATCTTTCTCAGTGGAGAGCACTTGAGAACAATTGTTCCTAATGCTAGCCTGGTTTTGTTTTTCTGAACAAGGAAAGAAAAGGAAAAGGGAAAGAAAAGAACAAAAGAAAAAGGTGAAAGAGATAAAGGGAAGAGAAAGAGAAAGAGAAAGAGAAAGAGAAAGAGAAAGAGAAAGAGAAAGAGAAAGAGAAAGAGAAAGAGAAAGAGAAAGAGAAAGAGAAAGAGAAAGAGAAAGAGAAAGAGAAAGAGAAAGAGAAAGAGAAAGAGAAAGAGAAAGAGAAAGAGAAAGAAAGAAAGAAAGAAAGAAAGAAAGAAAGAAAGAAAGAAAGAAAGAAAGAAAGAAAGAAAGAAAGAAAGAAAGAAAGAAAGAAAGAAAGAAAGAAAGAAAGAAAGAAAGAAAGAAAGAAAGAAAGAAAGAAAGAAAGAAAGAAAGAAAGAAAGAAAGAAAGAAAGAAAGAAAGAAAGAAAAAGAGACAAAAATAAAAAGAAAAAGGAAAAGAAGGAACAGGTTTCATCTTTTAGATTCTGTGAACTAGGCAGCTGAAAGGAAAGAGGAATAGGTAGAAGCCTGGGCTGTTTCATCTCATTGCTTCAAATCAGTCATCAATAGACTTGGGTGTGAACTTTCAAAGCCTTCTTCTCATGAAAGGGATATTCTCTCCTCTTTTAATTCCAGAGGGAAAATCTGAGTTCTGCCCACTCGGTGAATTCATAATTTGATAAACAAACATTTAGAACCTCTGGACATTTTATGCTGATCTTTCTCTTCCTAAGGACAAAGTAAGCAGGTTTAAACTATCCCTAGATATGAAATCCCTGGGGGAAGTGTTTACACTGAGGAGAAGCGAATGTGCAAATTGACTACCAAAATTAAAACACATGGAATCCTTTAAGAAATGGATTGCAGAAATCATATTCAAGACAATAGTTGATTGAGGTTTTATGCCTGCCAGCCTGGCACATTTTCCCTCATCCCTGGAGGAAATTCAAGCAGAAATGAAGAGAGAATCTGTACCCAGCCATGAGGAAGTAAGTCAGCACTTGAAACAAAGGTGAGAAGCAAACCCACTTGGTTTCTTACCTGGTGTTGCTAAGGCACACATTTGCCTTCTCCAGCACTTCCTACAAGTCATTTCTCTCCTTCTCAAACACAAACCTCTGCAAGACATAGTGTCTGGATTTGTATCCAATATAAATAAGCCCCATATGCAACCTCAAGCATTTAAAAACATTTTAAACCATGGAGGGGAGGAGAAGGAATAAGAAGGCCTTATTGCTGAGTGCCATTAACTTGTTTTAATCAGCCATAAACTGTGGATTTTCGTCTTCCAGTTCCAACACAATGCTGTTTAAAATTATCTTACTTTGTTTCTTTAGTACTGGTTACCATTGGTGGAGCAATTGTATGGACCCATTGCAATCCCAGAGGGATTTATAGTTCACTGAGATTCATGTAAATTCAACTGCACACACAAGCAAAAACTAGATTACACACATTCTCTGATTCACAGATAAGCTAAGCTAAAATGAGTGCTTAGGTAAGTAAGGGGCACAAGGAGTGAAATCGAAGAAGCCAACAAAGGGGGTGCAAATTTAAACTGAAGCTGAGCTGAAGGCAATACCCTGGAATTTTGCTGAGCTTGGAAAGCAGATGATGGAGAGTTCAAATATAAGGCAGTAAGTCACCAGACTCCTTGAAGCACTTTAAATCTGAGTTTTTGCAATGGAGATGAAAATAGTAATGCCCCTTCCCATATGGGTTTTGAAGATTTGACTTCTACAAAAGCTTTCTCATAGTGATGTTGTTCTGGTGAGTCCAAAATAGAACTAAACGTGCTGACAGTCTTATTGTCAGTTCTGATGTTTTCAGGTCACCTGATTTTCCTTTTTTTCCTTTTTTTTAGTCAAATATTCTTGTTTTAGTAGTGTGGCTTGTCCAAACAACATACAGCTGTAGCTCCCAATGAAGTCATCCACATTAGGTTTGAGCCAAAGAAAACATAATCTGTGAAGCCCTATGCCCATTTTGAATAATTGCACATTTGCCTTGCAGATCTGGTTAGAATTTGAGGTATGACAGATTAAGATTCAAATTTCATCTTTTCCTGGCTCTCAGTATCTGAAATGAGCGTCTCTACTCTTCAAGAATCCACAGAGAGTCGAAGTGGAGCAGCTCTTGTTCTGCTGCAGTGTCACCAACAGATGGTCTATCAAATATTTACACTTCCAAACCAATTAAAGCTACCACCAAGTGCTTTTCTTGCTAAAGCACCCTTTATAAAATATTATTGAGCCAGCTCTGGAAGCCAAGCACATAATTAAACCCTTTGCATTGGTGCAATATGCCTGTTCAGTCCTCCTTTAAGATGTGATATACATCCCATCAGCCACATGAAAGATTCCAGGGCTATGACCCATTCCCAGCACATATGGTTTGCTATTTAATCTTCCATAACCAAGACAAGTGTCCTCCTGGAAATAAGGAAAATGCATTATCATTAAATCACAGTTTTATAAGCATGTTGTTAAATAGTTTAACAGCCTGTCTGTCACAAAGGAATAATCATGTATGGATATGGAACTCAGGAATATTTTCTATCCAAATATTGAAGGAAGAAGTGAAGGGGAATAAATTTACTCATTTTCATGATCAAGATTTCTGAGCCCATCATATGGTAGGACTGAAGAGCAGCAATTAAAAATGCTTCAAGTGGTAAAAGAAATTTACTTTTAAAGTAAAATAAATGCAGCCATAAATCTGTGGTGCTAGTATTACGCTCCTACATACAATTTTCCCACAGCCTGAGAATGCCACAGTTTAATGATTGATTTTTGTAAAAGCTGCCAGTAATATAATATGATGTCACTGTGTTTCCATACAGTTTATTTCAAAGCTATGCAAAGACTATATTGGACTCATGAATGTCTTTGAAGTAGGGCTGGACAGGATCAAGATGGTCTGGAAATGTTTTGGACAAATTTAAGCTACCAATCCTTCAATCACATCTGTCCACTGGGAACTGAGCAATGATATTTTCCTCAGATCTGTAACCCATGCATTCACAAACCTGCATATGCCATGAATATGAAAATTAGGTTTTCTAAACGAATTCTCTATTTCTAAACTAATTTTCTATTTCAACTGGCAGGTGGTACCAATACCTGTTTTCTCTTCACTACTGCCCCTTTTTGTGAACAATAAAACGCTGTTGTCTTTCCTTGGATTTCTGCTTGTTATTTTGGTTTGGTTTCCTCCTCAGCCTTGTCTGCCAGTCCATTTACCTTTACCTTATACAAAGATGGGTTTCAGTTTGGGAAAAAAGGATTGCATGGATTTGATAGTGACACATTTAAGAAGATCTTGGAAGTTAACAAAGGGTTGAGTCTGACCACTGAGAGTAGCACAGGGAAAGGAGTAGACAGAAAACGCCTGTTTGTCCTCTGCACCCTAGAAAGTCAAAGAGATCACACCCAATGTGCACACCAATTGCAGAATGACTTTCTCACAAGGTTTTTGACAGCTTTACAAAACATTTTTACAGATTAGAAATATTAATACCCCTACTTCAGCAATTAAACATCATATATATCCATTTCTGCAGGAGCTGATCCTGCTAAGACCCACATTTTCTGTTTTAAAATGGATTTTAACCATTCTGAAGTTGAAGAAGCATTGTCTGCTCTATTTCAAGTGTTTTCTGTGTCATCCTGATTCATCCCAATGGCCAAAAGCAACATCAATTTCAGCCCAAATTAGACTTTGGTTTTTTACACTCTTTTAATTAATTTGATCATCTTGGCTATTTCTTTCAGGAGCTAAGGCTTTGCCCACAATTCTTTGAAGTGCCACTTCTGATTATACAAGAAGCATATTTTTTTTGCCTATGGGTCAAAATTTGGGGCAGAGGATGTGTTTTCTTCCTCCAGTTCAGAAGGGGGATGTGTCAGTACCTGAAGGGGTTCACTTGCCTTGGGTACCCATCTCTTCACCAGCTGTGAAGACACTGCTGCATTGCTCACAGTTTATTTTTAGAAGGATATTGATGGCTTGAAAGCTCTTCAAATATAAAAATAATATAAATATATTATTTATATCATATATTTATATATTAAATATATGTTATAAAAGCATGATTTATAATATATATTTGTATAATAATTATATATTTATATATTTAAAAATTTATAGAATATAAAAACATATATTTATATATTTCTATATAAATATATATTATTTATATATAAATTATATATAATATATAATTATATGTATAATAGATAATATATAATATATGATGTATTATATATATATATATCTAAATTACATATAAATCCATGAAATATAAATCCATGAAACAGTGTTAAACACCCACCACATCTTCTCTCAAACTTTGCAAGTCAGTCATAGTTTTTAGCACCTACACAGATTGTTCGGGTGCACAGACAGCTGTGGCTCTGCCAGTCCTTGGAAAAAAAGGTGGAAAATATATTATTGATAATATTAGAATATATTATTGATAATATGAGAATATATTCTTGGTAATATGAGTACCTTAATTGCTGCTCAAATTCCTCCCTACCAGTCAGTGCACCATGAGTAATTCACATTGACCAGAGAATACCAGGGCCAGACATCTGAGCTGGACTTTTTGGATTAGACTGCAACCTAAAATAAACACAACCCAAAACAACACAACACCCCACATCAAAATTGGGTCTCAAAAAGACCATATGCTCTTTTTGATCTGATGGCATAAAACACAAATTTCACAAACTTTCTCCCCCACCAGGCTCTTTTGTCCTTTAAATTGCTAAATCTTGTTTTAAAGAAAAATAGGTACATGGTGTTTTAGAAAAACAAAAATATTTCCTGATAGTTTTTTTTTATAGTAGAGAGAAGGAACAAGAGTTTTAGAAAGGGTTTTGGTTCTGATGTTCATTTTAACTTCGTCACAGAGTTGATAAAAAAACAATAAGCCAAAAAAAAAGTTACTGGCAAATATTTTCTGTAATTTATCAACTTATTTGTTGGTTTTTTTCTTAAACTCAATTCATGAGAAGGCATTTTGAAGAAAATATCACAAATATTTCTGTCTTGTGGCTGAATCTTACTCACTCATATCTCTGTTCAATTCCAGCAGCAGTAGTATCCCTGCCAAAAGTTTATCCTCTTCCTTACCACAGTCTGTTCTCAGCTCTTTTAGCTGGCTGAATCAAAAATAAAATCACTAAAGTATTTCTGAAATCTATGAAGAACATCAGGACTGTTCTCACCTTGGTTTCTGATCAGATAATTTTATTTCTGTTTAGGAGTCTGTAAGATACATGATAATTCTGATACTGGATGACACTGCTACGTCCAAAATCTTTGTTAGTCATGCAGCTAAAGTGTCTAAAAATAGAGCTTCTCATGCATAAATCAACAAAAAGACAATAATAGAAATATTAAAACTGTTTATAGGTGTTGGGAGCATGAATTGGGGAAAAGATGTTGCAGTAACTTCAATATTTTTAATCATAGGGATGTGATACCAATCCAGACACTGAATTGCCACGGAGAAGGAGTTCTCCTAGGCACTGGAATGTGGAAATTATGCTTTCCTTCCACTAACATACTTTCAAGAACAGCATGACAAAATCACTGCCTGGAACATCTTTTTCCTTCCAGTCTTTCAGCTCAGCTGACTTCTAATTTTCACGAGCAGAAGTCTCACAGGCAGCAGCCAGAGCTGTAAGTAATGCAGACCCAGACACACACACACACACTGCTCATTTCTGGGAACATTCCTTCTGTTGGCAGCAACAATTCTGTCTCTTAACATGGACAGCAAGAAAAGAAAATATCTTGCTTAGACAGAGGCATAAATCAGGTCATACCCCTGCCTATCCCATTCGGTATTTGCTGCTGGTACATGTATTTCAGTTTTACAGCAAACATGTTCTTATTAAAGGTTAACCAACGCCATGTATGGAGAAAAAAATTAGAAGTATGTAAAGAGGATTGAAAAGAATTTTTAAAAGAAAAAAAAAAATTTAAAAGATTGGCTGATGTTGAGATATCAGGTTTTAAATTCCACAGGATTTTATTTAAGAAAAAAGCTACAGCCAAAGCAAAAACATTGGAAAGCCAAAAGACCAGCAAGTAATGTAGACCAACTCATTATGTCATTGTCATAATGATGAAAAACTTAGAATACTACATGGAAATACAAACTTTTATAGGAAATGACCCTGTGCTCAGGTGTTTTCTGTGTCTTGCTACTATTCTTTGATATACCAAAGTTATGTGTAAAAAAAAAATAAAAGGTTTGTTGGCTGAATTTTTGTAATAAGTCAGGGAAATTTAAATCCAATTTTAATGAGGGAAACTGAGATTTTCTCATAAAATATCTTGTCACATTTTAGACCACTCCTATATGCTGTTACAAATATTCATTTCCCCAGTATGAATATCAGTTGAGCAATCTACATCAGAATGTACAACCAGAGCTTAGTGATCCTCAAATCTGGGATTGGAAAGATTTTTTTTTAAAAAAACTTGGGATTTCTGTGATTTTAGATGAGCATTCTGTAGCTATTCCCCATAATTGTTTGGGCAGCAAGATCCTTTCCTACTCTTACTTATCCTATTTTCACTTCTTCTCTTTCTTCTAAATGAAATTATTTAGCTGGGAGTTTAACTAACACATCTCTTCAGGGTCATTTAAAAGATGAGGTGGAAATAAGGTTCAGGACTGACTTCCAGCAGAGAGCTTTTTTGCTGTGGCATGGTTTCTCCTGTAGAGTAATGAAAAATTTGGCAGAGACAGCCTACATCACATCCCTGAATTACTGGGAAGGAGAAGAAGGAGATGCTGTAATTACAAACAGGCATCCACTTTTGTACAAGGATGAAGCACAACCAATGTTTCACTAATCTTATCTGATAAGCCAGATTTTAGGAATCAGAGGGAGCATCAGATCCTCCATGCAGATCATAATTAAGTAAATCTGTTGAACTTTAATATCCCTATTCCTTAATCAGCATGTCATTGCACTGTTGACAGATAAGGATTTGAATGCCCAAATTTGCTGCAATGGCAGAATTGTCACAGATGGCAGCAGGCATTTTGATTTCTTTGGTGTTTTGAGACTTTCTTGCATTATGGACACATTTGATGCATTTCTTCTATTGTTTGACACTTGAAAGAAAATTGGACTATTAACAGCATGGGAAAGGAGGGTCATTAGATGAGTTGAAATGATTAAGGAACATATTTCTCCTAAGTGAATCATACTTTGAATTATGAAACAGCTAGTTCAAAAAGACTAGTGACTTATCTCCCATTTAACTCTATATTTTTATAGTCCCAGGAATAAAATGCTCTTGGATAATCAGTACAGGTCATTTAACACATTTGAACAGATGACAATAAAATTTAATATCTACCTGAGCAGTCTGTCCAGATTTTCATTTCCCTTTCCATACACACTAATATCTTTTGGAGCATGCAGATAAGTTTGATTTACCTATGAAAAATACATGCCAAATGTCAAAACAGATTTCAAGTGCCACATGGTTTCAGCTTCTCATCAGCTGGGTGTTAAATAGGCCTCCAATGGAAGGTGTTCCCTTAATGTAACACTTAAACCTCAACTTTCAGAAGTCCTGATCAGGCTGGGCTGCCAGAGCAGCCCCAGAGGCTTTGGAAGCTCAGATCTCCCTAAGGAGCACAGGATCACTGGCTAAAATCGAGCCCCCAAGGATGGATGTGCCTCAAACTGGGAAATGGCACTTTCTGAATTTGAATTATCAGTCAGGGTTGATTAATATTGTAATTAAACCAGAATTTTTTTAATGTAACAAGCAGAAGCCAGTGGTTAGCATAAATTATTGTAGTCCCATGCAGGCACTCTGTTTTTGGAAAGAACTCCAGAATACCATAAACTTCATTCTGAAAAAGCATCAAGTATATCTGAGCCACAGCTGACAAATTTATCTTAATGTGTTTAATAAACTATAAGAGATTCAACATTTCTACTTCACCTCTTGCTGACCTTTATTTACTTTGGGTATTTTCCCAGTACCTAGTCTGATTACTATTTGTTGCAAATTCAGCTGAAATTTTTATAGTCCTGTACCCAGTGAACAACAGATATCTGTTTTCTCTCTTTTATATATTTTATATATACATATATATATATATCTCCCTTTATATATTTCTCTCTTTTATATATTATTCTATTATTATATATTTTATATAATATATTTATATATTCTCTCTTTTAAATATTTCTCTTCTTTATATATTAGAGAAGAAAGGCTATTAGAGAAAAAAATATTTTTTTTATATCAGAAGATGCATTTTGTCTAATTGCTGAAAATCTCTCATAATCTTGCAGCTGGAAAGAAAACTAATACAGATATTTGCATTATTTGACCAGAGTCCTTCTTCAAAGCCATTGCTTTCTTCATAGAAGACAGAGAGTGCTAAAAAGATTGCAACTGAATGAATTTATATTTATATTTATATTTATATTTATATTTATATTTATATTTATATTTATATTTATATTTATATTTATATTTATATTTATATTTATATTATTTATATATGCTTTCAACAAGGAACTTGCAAAAACACAGAAGTGTAAAAGGAGCTCGAAATACAACTGATACAATCTGTCAGATAAACTATCACCAGTGAGTACTCTGTAAGATCTGAAAACTGAACATATTGGGAATTACGGACATGTGTGATTCTGTCAAAAAACAAACAAACAAAAAACAGCTGAGAAAGCTCATATTCACATGTGATTTTGAAGAAAACCAGAGTGTTCAGCATAGTTGGCAGCATCTCATTTGCTGGTTTACAGTGAGTACATTAAAAAATTCACGCTGCATTTATGCTGCTGGGTCTGTCCTGGGAATATATTTCCAAGCTTCAGAAATCCACCAGAGAAAAATAATTTCCTCTTGTGGACAAATGATGAACCCTTCTGGAAGGGTTTCCTGGCATCAAATTGCAAAGGGGGTGCAATTTAAAAGCAAGGTAAGTTATTTGGCTTAAATTAAATACAAGTGTACCCAGGGCTTTCATGAAATAGAAGAAAAACTTCAGACATCCAACCCAAGCCTCTGTTTCCACCTCTTTTTTTAGTAGGGGAGCTTTTCTAGGCACAGATTTGTTGTCTTGTTATTATTGCATCAGCTGAAATCGCAACAGAGGAAGCTCTATGAAGAAACTGGCCATAAGCTAATGAATAATTAAGTTCCTAGCATGCAATAATTTCCCTGCTGATGTTCACAGAGGAAAATGCTGATAAGAATAACGCAGTTTTACAGACCAGGAAATAAGCTGGCTGCTCACAGAAGCAAAGGCACCTGGAGGAAGGAAAATAAGCAGCTCCAATCTGAGAAGGCAGAGCAGGTGTATGGAAAGGTCTGGAAGCTGATCCTGTTGGAGGCAGCAGCTCCTGAGAGCAGCAAGCCCGTCCATCAGGGAACGGGCTGAAATAAAGAGTGAGATGGCTGCTTTGGGTGCCTGAGGTGAATGGAAGTGAAAATAAGGCATTTCCAGGGATATCTAAACAAGAAGCAGATTGACCAAGTGTATTTACCTTTCCTTTGTTGCACACAGTTGCCTCAAGTGGCGCTGAGTGAAGAACCATCCCTGGTGATAATCTCCTGCAAGTGCAGCAAGAATAATCCCCTCCAGTGCTGTTCTTTGTCACTGTACTTTTCAAAAGAGAGTTAGGGAGGTTCTTTTTAACCTTGAGAAAAGTAATTTTGCTAACCTAAACAGCTTGGCACAGAATAGCATTATTTTTATATTTAATAGCAAGGTGAATGGTTTCTTACAAAAACTTTGGGTTTCTTTAAGAAGAAAATTACATATTTTAAGGTTGATTTTTTTTCTAAGAAGCATTTTCATTGTGAAAGTCTAATAATTTTAAATATATGAAAAGTTCGCATTCTCTCAAAAGAAAAGGAAATATTGATTTTTAGTTTAAGCATAATGTTATTTTTTGCTTTTCGTTAAAAATTTAAGCAGAGAATTTTCAGTTTGTCTTGACTTGAACTGCTTTTATAGATGTCAAGTCTTTGCATAGCCAATGAATTGAAAATTCTGTTCTTTTACTATCATATAAGTTTGCATCAACAAGTTGAAAGTCCATTTTTCCAAGGTTACAGTGTAGAAGTCCTCTCCTCTAGACCACTGACAATCTGAAATCTGAAAAGATGAGAAAGATTTCCCAGTCCTGTTGGCAACAATGGCAAGGAATGACTGAAAAGTCTAAAGTGTAAGGAATGAAACTGGACTCATTCTACCTCTTTCAGTTCAGTAGAAGAAGATAAGAAGAGAAACACCACAAAAACCAGAAATGCAATCAGAAATGCAATGATCTTGCAGAAGTTCCACATATTTTTTTCCCAAGGTACAGTCTGAATTGCATCTGACCCTCTCTCTGGAAGCTGACTGAAAGTTTCGAAGATGATGAAGCCTGAATGAATCTGAGAATTCAAAACAAGATTTTTTTCTATCCATATAATTTTACCACTTGCTGACAAAAAAATACCAGCAATCAGTCATGTTTTAGTTTATTCATGTATTAGCTGCTTGGTCAATGACGATTTGGTTGTATAATTTTTAATAGTGTATATACTGTGAGAAATTAATTTTTCAATATATTTGAAAAGACTGGACACTTTTGTCAAGACTAGATAATACTGTTTCAAAGTCGATGGTAAATTTACTTGCTCTCTGATGCTGATGACAATGGTATGGCCCTAAATACTATTGTAATTAACAAATTCACAGTAAGATTTTGCCACTAATCTGATTTCATGTTTTTCACCACACATATCTAGCAACCCCATTTTCTTCCCTGGGAACACAGGCTGTAGTTATGATTAATTCTATTTTCTGAAGAGTTTAGAGGTTAGAAAGTGGAAGTTCTCCCTTAGCTTTAATGGAGATGGTCTTGGAAAGACAATCCTGGACCAATGACATGTAGCCACATTTCTCTCTACAGAGAAAAGCAAGGCACAATTTTTCCCAAGAATATTGCTGGGTTTCACATTCTCTGAACCTCACAGAAAGGAAAAACAATTATTATAATTTTATTTTCGTGCAAAAGTAGAGTGCAATATGGAGATTGTTTACCCAAAGTGATGGTGTTATGTTTCCTTGGCCAAGTGTGTGTGTGTTGGGACTGTTGGCTGACAGTCACGAGATTCTGAGCAGTGGAGTGCAGTTGAGTGCTTGGCAGATTCAGTTTAGATGTAATGTAATATCGTGTAATATAGTATAGAATAATATAGTATTGTAAACTAATGAATTAGCCTTCTGGTAAGATGGAGTCAGATGCATCATTCTCTCCCCCTTGTTGGGGGCAAAAATATCCCCTATAATGTCATCACTCTCCCTTGAGTCTGGAGTGAAAGGAGATAATTGAGCACTTGGCCTAGGAAGTGCTAGCAGGAACTGAACAGGAATGAGTTTGGGAGGTGCTTTTTTCCTTTTACAAAAAGAACGCTTGTCCTTTACAGACACAAATCACCCAGTTTTACTAAACAGATAAAAAATCCAGCTGCCCATTTGTCCTGTACAGCCACTGACACTAGGACCAGACAAACTGGAGGTGGGTGGGAGCAAACTGCCTATTTTCAGATCCTTTCATATTGATGCCTTTTTTTATGCTCATTTTTCGTATTTATGGGACTTGGTGCAAATGCAGCAGGACATGCCCGGTTGTGTCCCAGCTCTGCAAACACACAGGCTGTGCTGCAGCTTCAGCAGACTGTGGTGTGCTTATCTAAAGTCAAATATCTGTGCCACTGACTTCTGGCTTGGTGCCTTAGATAGCTAAAATATTGGAAATTGTTTAGCACCTGCCATTTTCACCAAGGGTGATTGCCCTTATAATTAAACAAGCACTCCACTATAAATGGGCTTGTTTCAAATACCTTTCTGGAATTTGTTTTGTCATCTTCTTCCATTCCTTTCACGCTTGCCTTGCAAGCATTGCTTTAGAGATTGGATAAAAAAATAATTAGGAGGTCTTTATTCAAAGATATCAGTAAATAGACTTAGGAACTGTGCTAAATAGAAACAAACACAATTTTTTTCAGAAGACTTGATATTTATAAAGCTCCTGCTTTTCAGTTTTGCAAAGTTTTTAAGGAGTAACTAATTTTTTAAACCCAGTTTGTGTATTTTTTACTCAGTTAATAGCCTGGCCAACAACAGTCTCTGTAGAACACTAATTTGTTTTGCTTAAATGGCTTATAAACACCTGATTCCAACTTTAGAAACTAATTAGTGAGCTGGAGATTTATCATTAAATGGGCCATTTTTTGATATCCAAAGCTGTGCTGAATCTAAATGTCAACATTTTTTCTAATTATGAAAAACACAAAGGGATGTCACGGGGTTAGGAAACATATTGTGTCTTAAACTGAGATAAAATAACAGGCAGTGTATCATTCAGCCACATATTTGCTTGTTTAATAGCACCAGAAAAACTCATGATTAGTTCTATTTTCTGGAACAGAAGAGTCTAGGGATTAGGAAGGGTAAAAGCCCTCACTTGGCTTTAATGGAAATGGTCTTGCAAAGATAATCCTGACCCTCTGCCATGGCTCTCCCTTGAGTTTGGAGTGAGGCACGGTAATTGAAGTCAGGAGCCTTCTTTTCAGCAGGCTGCTGGTATCCTGCAGGGCAGATGTGACCCAGGAGCCAGCATGGCACTCACCCAAACCCAGGCTGGAGTGCTCACTGCAACAAATCCAACAACTTCAGCCAGGCAGCCTCCTGCAGGCACCCTGCAAACACCCTGCTCCTGCCCTGGCTGGCTGAAAGGGCCAGAAAAATGCTATGATAGAGTCAAACTGCTGCTGCTGCTGCCCATGCTGCTCCTGCTGGTGATGCTCCTGCTGGTGATGCTCCTGCTCCTGCCCTGGCTGGCTGAAAGGGCCAGAAAAATGCTATGATAGAGTCAAACTGCTGCTGCTGCTGCTGCTGCCCATGCTGCTCCTGCTGGTGATGCTCCTGCTGGTGATGCTCCTGCTCCTGCCCTGGCTGGCTGAAGAGGGCCAGCAAAATGCTCTGATAAAGTCAAACTGCTGTTGCTCCTGCTCCTTCTCCTGCTCCTGCTGCTGCTCCTGCTGCTCCTTCCTCTGTCCCTGCTCCTGCTACTCCTGACCCTGTTCCTGCCCCTCCTTCTCCTTCTCCTTCTCCTTCTCCTTCTCCTTCTCCTTCTCCTTCTCCTTCTCCTTCTCCTTCTCCTTCTCCTTCTCCTTCTCCTTCTCCTTCTCCTTCTCCTTCTCCTTCTCCTTCTCCTTCTCCTTCTCCTTCTCCTTCTCCTTCTCCTCCTCCTGCCATGCAGTGCCTGGACCTGCTCCACCATTATTTCCTCATTTCTGTGTGGGGCATTCCCCTCTCAAGCAGAACTTTTCAGTTTGTCCTTCAGACCCTTTTTTGCCACACTGCTGTGTCACCCATGCTTGCATTTCCATCATCAGGTGTAGTGATGGATTCACATTGATTTTCCTTCATCTCAGAGTTAACTCCTTCAATGATCTTCTGACAGAATTGCTGACGACCAATATTTGTTAAAAAAGAGAAGTGTGAGAGGAGAAACCTTGAAGATATTTTTTTTCTGTTAGGCCTGGCTAAAACAGCTACAGGTGAAAAAAAATTAAAAAAACACCAAGAAAATATCTAGAAGACAAACTAAGATGTTCTTCTATAACCCAGACTGTTTGCCCATCAAAAAAAGTTCAGATTTTCTGATCTGAAAATTCTGATACAGGATCTACACAGATTGACTGAAGCCTGAATCTCAACTCATCAATGCTTTCACAGAAACACAGTTCATTGATATTGGATCAGCTGATGGTACTGACTTGTTTTGTGGTGTAATTCAGGAAGTTGCTCCTTAATACAGGAGAGAAGCAGTTTTGATATAGCACTTCAGCTCTGTTCCACTGATAATTTGTTTTAGGGCCTATTAACTCCTATGGAAGCTTTTTCAATGATTTTTAAAACTGAGATAATTCAAAAATGCTAACTTCAGCTTTGACAGCTTTTGAGGTTTCAGGGAAAAGAGTTTGTTGATGAGGCAAAACCAATGATCTCAGATAAAATGAAGCTACATCAAAAAGCCTACTTTCAGATTTAAAATGTTAGCTTTAAGCTTTCCTGTGCTTTCTTTCTCTAAGGAGAAATGACCACAGATCCCAGAGCCTCAGACATTGCCCTTAAACTTCATTAGATCTGATGAATCTCCACAAGTTTCTTCTACTTTGTCAAATATAATACCAGGTAATTATTAAAATACTCTGAGTAGCTCAGCTTGATTCTGCAGTGCAGCACTTCAGAGTTCCACTTCACTCCCATCATTCTCATAGGATTATCTTTAGTTTATCAGTGCCCTTATCAGTCTCCCCAAGTGAGAGACATTAGGAGAAGTGAAATGAAAGTCTCTACCTGAGCAAAGAGACTCTCAAAATGCAACTTGGTGTCACTTCCATCAGTTCTCACTTAATAGAAATAAATGTAAATAATGTGAATATTATCAGGATTCTTTTAGGCCGTGGCTTCCAAAATCTGTCTGACCCACAGCCTTTCCAATAATAAATAGAATGTTTTTTCATTTGGGATCAAAGCAGCCAGATGAACTAGAAAGTTATTTCTTCATCTTCTTTATAGTCCAGCCTGATGAAAGAGGAGAAGAATTAGAGATGTCAATACTAAGTAGCTGAAAGGCAGGTTCTGTTTATCACAGCTTGTGGCCATTGGCCAGTGAGGATTAAAAAGCTTAAGAACCACCTTTCAGGAATAAAAAGAAGATATTTTCCTAGTGATCCTTGTGCCTTTGAGAGCATGGGAGGTTTAACTATTTTATACAATTCATTTCTGTCATGGGGCACATGAGAGGGGGGATTGCAAAGACTTTGCAGACTCCAGCTCTTAGACTGAGGGGAATCTATTCTGAGTTATGATTTATACTGTAGGAGTCCTGTAAGCCTGACACTAGGAAACATGTTATGAAATGTTTGGAAACATGCCTGATATATTACCTTATCAAAGCTTGTTGAGAGAGGTCCAGCCCTGGCTCTGCCTCTGGACACCAAGGAGTTCAGGCCAAGGAAGGAAAAACCACCAGAGTTTCCTTTCATAAAATATTTTTTAAATTTTAATAAAAATAGCAATACCCGACTCGGCATCAGGCAGTAAGGCAGACATACCAATGAGAGGGGAGATGGCATTGGAGCATTGCCAGGAACACAGAGATCTCCATGTGCATACAGAGGGGAATAGAGCTAATTTATTTTCTTTCCTGTCAGATTTACAGATGCCCAAAACCAAAAAGAGCATTGTATGAGACAAAACTTTGTCAGGGAACTGACAATGGAATGTTCTTCCTTATCACCCTTCCAGTGTGTTGATAAGGGCATTGCTGTGAAGAGTTCCTTCACACCACAGACACCTTCATTGTAACAGTTGGTCCAATATTCCCAAGGAAAAATTGAGCATTTTGAACATTAGCAGTGAGTAAATATCTTCTGTGTTTACACCCACCTATCATTCCACAAGGATCACATGTTTACCTCTGAGACATGTATTAACTTAATTCACTGCTTCTTGTTTCAGGATGGGATGAGTGGTTGTTAAACACAAAGCACAATAGTGGCTGATAAGAAATGAAATTAAGAATTATTAAACCAGCTGAAATTATCACCTCTGCTTCAGAACATATTCTGCTACAGGGCAATGTTTGAAAGCAAGTGTCATTCACTCCATACAGAAATTTTAAATACGGAAATGCTATTTCAAGTTTTATTGTGAAGTTTTAACTCTGCTTTAGCCTTCTTAGGGACATAATTTCATCAGGAACATGAATTTCTAAATGGTGAAGCAAACCTGAAAGCAGGTTTATCTGATTGGTTTTCTTTCTATAATCCCCCAGAATTATGTTGTAAAATGAAAGCACCCGTATTATGATAACCTGTTAAAATAAACACCATTCCATTATTCCTTTGTTCATGCACAGATTATGTCTTTGACCAAACCAGCTCTTGGGGATCATACAGAATGACACATCTGCAAGTCTGGCCTTGGCTTTGTTTTATTAATCCCCTGATATCTCCATGATATTTAAATAAATAATATTCTATATGCCTTATCCCAAAATGTCCTTGTTTTCCCCAGAGCTGTGCTCAGCCTCCACAAGTTGTGTCCAACCCTGACCAAGCCCATTTGTGTGGAAGGCTCCACCCTGCTCCGCTGCCAGGCAGTTTTGGCTGCAGAGAGCAGATCCTTCCACAAGCTCACTTACAGCTTGCTGCAGCTTAGAGAGCAGCTGAACCCTGTCGCTCTGGTTTTTTAAGATTTTCTAAGCCTTCTGATGTTGACATTCTTGTAGCGAACTTTCTCACACTCACTGCTTTGCATTCCTTTATGGAGGAGGAGAGAGTTGATGGACTGTCGGTCTGTCCAGTGTCGTTGGAGAGGTGGCACTGTCACCCTCCAATCCACTGTCACTCTTGGAAAACTATAAATGTTGGAGTCAGAAAATAAACTTCCCTTTCTTCTTCACCTTGAGAACAGCGGTGTGAGCTTGTGTTCTTTTGTGTCCCTTAGCGACGGAACCTCTGCTGTTTTCTGCTGAGCTGCCAAAGTTCATTGCAGAGTAAAGCTGAGCTGATCTCTTACAAGTGGCTCGACCTGGGTGAACCTGGAATTCACTGCTAAATTAGCACTGATGCTTTTGAACATCTTTATCTCAAACATCCATTTTTAAATGGATGAACTTTTCTCAATGTGCTGTGTGTTGCCTGTCTTATTTTTCTTACTTATTTGAATGCACAAAAATTCAATTTGTAACCTTTTTTACATTTTCTCCTACCTTAACAGTTTGGGCTTTTTCTCTGTTTAACAAGACATGTTATAGGTATTTCCTCAGCAGTCACAAGGGGCACAGTATTCTATGTGTCTTCATAATGATAGGATTCTTAGTAAGAAAAATCATCCTGTCAGAGGTTTATACAAATATTTTACATGAGTTATATGGCTTTCTCACACTGATCTTTCAAAGTTGTGTCTGTACTGATCACAGTAATATATTTCAAGAAAAGTAAAATAAAGCCAGACACATACTTGCTTTTTAAGCTTTACCAGCATCTTATCTGCTGTGTGCTTTATTCTACTTAGGGGTATAAAGTGCAGCTTGCCTACAGAGAGCTTCCACCAGTGCCTGAGGTGTGCAAGCTCAGTGACACCAAGTGAGCAGCTCTACTTTTGTACTTGTTTTGTATGGGCTACAAGATAAATGCACCACACCTCTTGTCTCATGGCTTGTATCACAAGAGTATGATAAACACAGCATGATAAACACAGCACTGTACCATTCCCAGAGCAGCTTTGTTGGCTTTTCTAAGCACTAGACACATCTCAATAATCTTGCTGGTAGTTGGGAATTTTCCCTAATGTCAAGCAGAAAACACTAACTTGCAATTTGAACAACTGATCTGTTAGCCCATTGAATTTTGGAACTTCCAAATGTCCATTTTCCAGCTCAATTGTGTGCTAGAAGAAATCAGCTTAGATAAAATGTAGGAGAAGGAAGGCTCCTAACTGGCTTGACCAGGTAGAGATGCTGCCCAGATAATTTTTTGTTCAAAAAATATTTGGTAGTCCAGCCATAAATCCTCTCACTCACCTGTTGCATGCTTTGGTATCCCCAGACCCAAAAAGTGAGTTTTAAGCATGAATAAAGTAATATACTCTCCCCTGCTAATGGTTCCTGCACAGCCACAGCAGCAGCTCTGGGTTCCTCAGCAAATCTGACCACAGAGAGCCTCCCAGTTTGGCTCTCAGTGTACAAACAGCATTTGGATCCAGATTTACTACAGTGCCTACAATTCCAGGACACCTTTTGACAGGATGTATCTGCTTTGACGTGTTGGTCTTATTTTTTTCTTCATATGTGTTGAGTTATTACAATCATAACCATTTGAATTACTTTTTCACCACACACTCTACCTCTTTGAAGGTAGAATTCCCATTTGAAGAATAAATTCTAATTATTTATTTTTAAGAGGAGTTAACTAAATGATACGAAACCTTTGAAAAAGCCTTTTTCCCCTCTTTCAAAGCACTGACTGATAACATTCTTATGGGAGCTTTTTCCCTTCAATGAGGAGCCAGAACTATCTGAAAAGGCATTTGGGAAATTGCATGTGCAGAACAGGAAGAAAGGAAAAAAAAAAAAGGATCCATTTTCTTTCTAGCCCAAGTAAATATAATTTTAGGCAAGATAGGGAAGAGGTTTTGTGGAATAGCTGCAACACATTCCTTGCTGCAGCAGTTTTGGGATTCTTATAGGCAACCTTGGCAATGAAATACATATCCTGTAAATAATGTATCAATTTTGCTTAATAGAAGACCACTGAAAAAAATCAAGCAGGAAAGCAACAGCTGGATGTGGGTAGATTGCTTCCAAAAGAGCACAGTGCAAAGGGAAGGGAAGGGAAGGAGAGGATCCATGGCAACAACTTCTTTCTGCGCTGCATCTCCCAAAATTAGAAAACCATTTTGCCAGTGCTGCAAACAGGTGAACCAAAATTATAAAAATATATTTGTAAGGTACTCTCATCTCTGGAAAAGAGGGTGATAACCACATCTGTTCTTCTGTGGGACATATATCTCTCTATGCCCATGCTAAAGAAGTTGCTCCTTGAACAAAAGGAGCCCATTACTCTGGCCAGAGTTTAGACTGGATCTGCTGGAAACTTCAGCCTATCAAAATGTAGCCCAGTCACTGAGCTAAACATGTGAGTAGACAGTTATTGCATAAAGATGGATTTTCTCTGGAAAGCATTGGATCTAAATAAATAATACTTGCCTTTAAGAGAGCTGTCTGGTCAGTTTGTTGACAACATGCTACTGTTTCTGCACAGAAGTACAAAACAGCACTTAGACCTGCCCAGACAATCTCAATTAGTGCCTGGCCACTGCAGCCCAGGGCTCTGCATCAGTGGGAGAGACACAATGTTCCCCTGAGAAAAAACAGCAGAGGACTCACCAAGACCTTAGGAGGCAGATCAACAAGTATCAAAGGCACAATTGGATGATTAATAGGAGTAGCAATTGATTGCAGGCCAATATTTTGCTTTAAAAAGTAGTATGGTTTGGCTATTGTCATAATAAATGAGCCAATATTAACAAAGGAAACACAGAGTAACAATAAATTCTTTTGTAAGAGTAATAAGAGTAAAATAAAAGACAGGCCTGCTTTATTATTCGACCAGGTGGAGAAATGATAGCTGATTGTGCTGCCAAGGCTGAAGTGTTCAGTGGTATTTAAAGGAGTCTTCACACAAAGGATGGCCAAATATGTTTGTTTTTAACAAAAAATGTACAAAAAAAAAAGATGGAAGAGGTATGGATAAATGTATGAAATAATCTGAAAAATCAGACCTGGTGAGGTTCATCTGGCAGCAAGAAGAAGCAAACAGGATGCTCTTTGGTGAGGCAAAGACCTTCACTTTGGTGGGAATAATCAGCCAGCTCAACCTCTTTAGGCAGCAATGGAGTCCACAGTACTGGAGATTTTCAGGGATATTTCAGGGGAAAAAAGTGAGTTAGAAGTAGACTATTTAATCCTGCCCCCAGAAAAGGGCAGGATGGGAGTACAAAGATAGAAGTGCTTTTGCAAAATTAATTTTCTAAAAACTGGAAGGTTGGATACCTTTACATCCACCCTGTTGTGCAGCTTTCACTCAGGCAATGATGTCCACCTTTTCAAAATATCTCATGGCCTGACATGCTGAGTTCTTGAGAAGCTGATCTCTGACTTTGGCACCTAAAAAGACATTAGCATTTCTGGTAGTGAGTCTGAGAGTAGAAATATTAGTATTGAAGCTCTTGGTGCCAGGTAGGACAGTGCTTGATTGCTGATATATTTTAACAGTGCAAAAGGCAGAAATCTTGAGGTCTGAGATTTGGTTATGGGCTATTTTATACTCTTCTATAGCTCTATGCAATCAGCTATAACATTTGTACACAAATCATCCCTACACAGAATAAATCCAGAAGGAGCTAGAATAAATCCAGAAGGAACTAGAATAAATCCAGAAGGATCTCCATAATAAACTGGAGAGATCATGCAGTCCCAATGCTTCACCCAACACCTGCAGCCCCACTCACACGTACCACTCTCTGTCTCAGCTCCTGTGTAAACATGTCCTGTTCCTATGGCAACAGCTACATCAAGTATTCCTTTCATTAAATGGAAACATTCTGAGCTGGGAACAAACATGCTGCATTAGCTGAATTCTTTGTCATTTGAGAAATGCTTGTTCTCAAGAAAAATAAATCGTGAGGACTTGGACACTGGGTTCGTAGTTTGTATCTTTTAGCTTTAAAGACGCCCATAAAACTTCTGCTGAAATGGTTTTGCAAGGAAATGTGAAGTCATTGACCCCAAGACATCTTCATTGAAGGGAATCTTTGCTGAATATCTGCCAAGCTTCAAGAGATCATACAGGGCCTGTGACTCTTCAGGTGGGATGAGTCAGATCTAGCATGGAAAATGCTAATTCAAGAGAAAGCTGCAAAAGTACACTGAACACTCATAACCTGTGGCTAATTTAGAACAAGTTTTTGAGGGTGTTTTGTTTTGCTTTTTCAGGTCCATTTAATAAAAAAATTTTAAAAATAAGAATAATTTTCTATTAATACAAAATAAAATGTTCAGCATATAACCTACTGTGCAACTATCCTGCTGTTATATATCTATTAATCTATATATCTATCTCTCTAACTTGTGTACTGATTCTTAGGCTCATAAATGCCTTAAGGAACAATCCACTCTAATCCTCAGCATATTTTAGGCTGCTAAATTTTATTAACCATTCCTATGCTGAAATTGTACAAAATGAAAATGTGCCTTCCACAGAATTGTATCTTGGCATCAACAACCAAAAAACAGAGTTATCTATAATTTTCCTGGATATTCTACTTCATCAATTAATAACTTTTTGGTCAAAAATGTGTCTTTAGTTTATAATTTCAACATGTCTGACTTTAGATTTTAGCAACTTGCCCTGACTGCTTTTCTACAGAAAGTCCTTTAATTCCCAGTGTTGTGGGGTTTTTTTCCCCACGTGAAGATACAGACACACTGTAAGTAATCCTGCAGTACTTTATTTAGTAAACTCAATAGATTGGATTGGTTTTCATCTCCATTGCAGTTTTCTGGGTAAAGTTTCCCTTTTATGGTTCATTTCTCTACTCTGCAATATCAACACTGTGGACAGGGGAACTGAGATGGCGTGGAAAGCTGCTGGAGGATTTTTTTGTGAGAGAGTAAATGAGGAAAAGAGTGAATAAAGGTTGTTTCTGTATCCCTCTTCTCTAACAAAAAATACATGGACAGGTCTTTTTCACAGCTATGCTACTAATTCTGTCTGAATCCAAATTTATGTCAGATTAGCTCTGATTCAAACTACAACAGATTTCAAGCTTTCAACTTATCTATCAAATCAGGTTAAAAACTATTCCTTTTTTAGCCAATGCCATGATGTTCTTCCATTCCTCTGAAGTGCACATGGAGTTCTAAGATTTTTTAGATGAAATTTAACAAATCAGAGATCTCTCAGACAATTTTCATGGAATGCCATATGTTGCTTTTTGGTTTATTTTGTTTTGGTTTTTTTCCTAGTCAATAGTATATATCTAAGCAACTAGAGAGTGGCAAAATATTTGTCCTTGTTTATGTGGTAAAAGTAGAGCTCAATAGAAATTTGTAGCTAATTTGGGCATGTTAATTTGTTGAAACATAAATGATGCCGGGCAGAGAGTGTTTATTTGAAATATCAGACAGCTTAGCTGAGCTTTTATTTTCCCATATTTCCTCCTTATCAGTTTTACTCCTTATTTGCAGGAGTATAAATTAATTTGAAGGAAGTTCCTGTTCTGGAAAGAAACTGGCTTGAGCTCTTCCCCTCTGAGATTGATGAATAAGGGTTTCCCTCAGCCTACCCCCTCCAACTTCTGTGTCCTATACCCTTCCTTTGCATTTTGCCTTTATCTCTTTATCTCTTTTGTAGTGCTGAGGTAACACATTGTCCACCCTGTCTGTCTGTTGGATTTTTCCATGTACCTGCTGTTGGATGTAACATCTCAGGGAAAAGAAATTGCTGCCATTTCATGTTGCCAAAATGCCTAGAGTACAGTGATAGATTGCTACTTATCTGAGACACATCTATTCCTTTTCATTTTCTCAGGATATGAAAATGTACAGAAATTTGCTTGCTCTGGTGAGTTTTTAAGAAACAAACATAATGGGGACAAACATGATGATGTTTACAAGAGCAATAAGAACAATATCAGACTTTAAATGGGTTTATTTCACATCCAACTCAAATGAATCTTCCTGTTAAATTTTAGTAATGCCAATTTTACTGCATTCCAAAGACAACTTATGAATCTGAAAACGCATCTTGGATTCCTATCAGAGATTTTCCATCTCTTTTCCTTCATAGTTTCATTGCTTCAATTCTGAATTCAGTTCTTCACATCTGTCTCCCTATCCATATAATGAAACTCCTGTCTGCTCCAGAAAATTGTTAGCTTTCATCTGACAAACTTATTTTTCTTTCGCCACTTTCTTCTAGGCTTTTTCACAGCTTTTCCTTAGAACTGGAATCTCCAACTTCACATCGTTTCTGTATGACATCTCCACTCCTTTCTGCCTTTTTCATTTTTAAATCACCTTTCCCTCAGCTCCTTCACAAAATCCTTGAAATTTTGACTAAGTGTGTTGTTTCAAAGGCTGTCATAAGTCCCAGTGTATGTCAACACATATGGAAGTATTTCAAACAGCTTCATGTTTCTGTCAAGCCTTCCATTTTCTCTAAAAAGCATTTTCAGGACAGGGAAAGAAAACAGCTCTTCTACAGATTTCTTCTTTTGCTGTCACATGGTTGTTCCCCAATGCTATTTTGCTCTGGTAGTGAGAGAAATATATTTCTGCAGTTGATTTCATAAGTATTTTGAAAATATTTTGATACTTAAACCACAGTAGAACACATATTGGGTGTCTTTTTTCTTTGAATTGCAGTTCTCACTATTCTCTCTTTCACTGCTTTGTTGCCTGTTCTTTACCTTTCAAGATGTGTTCGGAACAATTTCATTTTCCCAGGTAATACAATTTCCAAAGCTGAAGCTCTTATCTTCTGCAGTAGAGTCAGCAAAGTCAAGCCTTCAAATGCCAGACAGCTCTCCAGTTCTTTGGGAGAAGAGCATTTCACACTCACTGTCAGTCATGGCTGTAGTGCTCTCTTTTCCTACATTTATTGCTTACATTCTTGTCGTGAGGATTCACGACAGCTCTATCAGCTGTAAAACTCAGGAACACTTGGATCTTGTGATACCTGGCACCATGCTGTCAGAGCTGGTGACAGAGCAGGAGCTCTGGGGCTCTAGAGAAGTTTTGAACACACACAGGGGAATCATATTCCCAAAAAAAAAAAAGGAATCTGTGAAGTGGAAACTGCTCCAAGGGCACCAACAGGGCTAATCCTCTGTAGGTTATCTGTGAACATTAAGGAAAGTGGCACCACTTTAGTTTTCTCAATCCCACCAGCATGGCAGGCTTGAGCCTTGCTACGGATACCTGTCCAGTCAGATAAGAAAAGATTTTCAAGTTTAAAAGACAAAACAATCTTAATGAATCTCTTACACTGCAGACCCTTTGCGGCTTCCTTCAAAAGTTTTTACTAACACAGACCCAACCATCAAGGACAGCTTCTGGTAATTTTAACCATGTTCAAAACTTCATCAGTTTCCCAGGAGCTATTTGACATTAGATTAGGAAAAAACAAATATATTCAGTATCTCTCAAATGACTACTTCCCGTCATCCTTTGGGCACCTCTGTCCTCAGGAAATGGGAGTTAAGGATTTGTTGTTTGAAGAGTCTGAATCAGGACATGATTTACCTTTTTGTGAAAAAACAACCCTAATCATTCATTATTTTCACCATTATTTTACGATTAGTAAGTCTGAAATGGACTTACTGTGGAGAATGTTGAATAAATCTCCTCATATAGCTGATCAGAAAAAAAATGGAAGGAATAAAAGCAACTAATGCCTCATCATTAAACTTTTAAAACCTATTGCTTGAATAGATTAAGCACTATAGTATGAGGAAAAACATCTTTCACTTGCTTTCAAAATAGATTAATTGGAATTTTTTTTTTTTTTTTTTTTTTTTTTTTTTTTTTTTTTTTAGGACTGGTACACTTTGTTTTCTGCCATCAATCACGTTGATGTCCTGGAACATTCTGAACACATGTTCTGCTGTCTCTAATTGACAGTGATGCAGCCTCATTAGAGGAAGATACATGCGAAGCTATGTCACTTAAGGTGAACGCAGAGGAGGTAATTCCAGAGTCATTTGAATGAAATGAGCTAAAGATGCAGGCTCACAGACTGAGGGGAATGCTAAAAGGAATATGAGCGTTTGGAAGACACTTTTACAGATAATGGGAACAAGAGAAACCACCCTGGCCAGAAGGGCGTGCAGAAATGAAAATATACTATTTCAGCCAGAATAGGCAGGGAATCCACTGATCTGAAACCAAACAAATCAAGCTTAAATTTTCAAGGTACATAAATAGTTTATCACAATTTGACAGAATCTAGTAGTAGAGGTGTTAAAATCAAAAGATGAACTTGGGAGGCGTTTATTTCTAGAGACTCTAACTGTACTCTGTCTCAGAGTTTTTCAAACAACCCAAATAACCTCAAATAGCCTCAAATAACCTCAAATAACCCCAAATAACCCCAAATAGCCTCAAATAACCTCAAATAACTATGGGTTAGTTACCCTAAATTTTATTTTCATATGGTTTAAGGAGTTCTCACTTGCTGTCTGATTTCCTCAGCACTTTGGCAATATTGAATCCAACCTTCAGAGCTGTTGACTGACAGTGCTCATTGGTGAGTGGATTAACTGCAACGTAGAAAACTTGAGTTGAACACAACTTTTGAGACTTAAAATATACAGTATAAGGTCTTATTAATTCAGTTTGATGATGGCACACGTGATGTTAACATAAGATGGTACAGGTAGCCAGGGAAGATGCATAATGTTATATTAAATGGCAAAAATATGAGATATTACACAGTTTTGTAGCCAAATTATCAATGACTTTAATCAGCAGTAGGTGGGTCACTGTTCCCATTTGGGCCTTCTTTTTAACAGAAGAAAATATTAGTAGGTAGGAATATTAATGATTTATGAAACATAATTTAAAGGAAATGCCATCTCATGGCATTAATGAGAGCACCAAATGAATAATAGAATCACAGAATGTTTTGGGTTGGAAGAAACCATAAAGATCATACAGTTTCACCCCTCTTCCATGAGCAGGAATTCCTCCCACTAGATCAGGCTGCTCCCAGGCCCATCCAGGCTGCCAATGAGCTTTCTGTCAGGTCACACTACCACTCAGAGGTTGATTTGTGTGACATCAGTCAGTAAAGAGGTTGAAACTTGATTTTATAACAGCACTGCTAGGGAAAGGAAAAAAAAAAAAAAAAAAAAGAAAGCAAAATCTTAACCCCTTGCATAACATATTTCTTATAGACGTACTCCAGAAATGTCTTTCTGCAAAGTGTGTAGCAGAAGAACCTCACAGTTAATTTAAGTGAATGGCATCATCCAAGGCCTTGCTTAATACATTGGCATTTCTCCTGACATGAAATAAGCTGACATTAGTCCACCTATTGCTGCCAAAAGCAGAAGTGCCCTTCAAAAGTACCAGATTATAATGACTTCTACTAAAACAAGGGAATTGGCACCTGGCTGAGTGTCAATAGCTCCACTGAATGCCCTGACTGTCAAGTTAAACAGGGTCCCATTGTGTGTTTGCTGCAGAGTTAAGGCAAGCACAGCCCAGCAAACAGGAGCAGTACCCAGGGAGCAAGGACACAATGTGGCTGGAGATGCTGTAGGTAAAACCAAATGTGGCTTTGCCGTCTGTTCCAGTGCATAAACAGATTAGGAGTGTCATGCTTTTTATCTGGATCAGCTCATTTCTCTCCCATTAAGTCACTAAGGCTATGTAAATCCAGCTTTGCATCGACGAATTTGAATTTAGAACAATATCTTATCTCACCGGGCCACCCAGGCAAAAGTGATAACATAAAGGAGAGTGTTTGTCCTGTCCTGTAATTAACATTTCATAGCCTCTATCTGCAAGAAATTATCAGTTCAGAGTCTCTACTGTTTCTGTAATCCAGCCTGCTCAAGCAATTGGTGTATGAGCAAACATTAATGCAGAGACTGTTTGAGGCACTGTGGCATCATTTCGGGATTTTTGAATATATCTGTGGAAGCCATCATCCAAAAACAGAGAGACAGAATCTTTCTGTAAATCTAAATATTTACAGGATTCATACAGTTTTAATGTGGCACCTGTAATAGGAAAATGGTGGTTTATCTCAGTCTTCAGACAATATCCATGGTGGGATTTCCTATATTAGCCCCTAAAAATAATGATTTGTCTTGCTCACTGTGAGAATATGACACTGCAAGCATGAAGACCTATTTTAAGCTTTTTCTAGTGGCACTCTTGCAAAAGAAGCATCTCCCCAACCTCCTTTCTTGTGGCTAACACAGAAACAGGCAAAATGTTCCAAGGAGGGAAAAATATACTCAATTCCCTCTAAATGGCTTGGTGTGCTGGAACACTGAAGGCATACCACAAGGAGAAAATTAATCAATCCACACAAATTGGTTTTGCCTGTGAAAATTCCATCTCCAGGGTGAATTAATATGTTACTTTGGCTTTCACTATGGAAGCCACATCAAAATATTCCTTTCCAAATCAGCATAGACACACCCAACGAGTTTTCAAGTTTCGTTTCAGCTGATAAAATGGAATAATGTCTCTTCAGTGTTCAGCCTGAAAGCAGTAGAAAGGGATTTTGTATATTTATTTGGCATTCTTTAATATGTCTAGAAGAAAAATGCATCTTTCTCTCAGGAATGTAGTTCACAGTTCTTCAATCACAACCAAACTTCTCTTTCCTGAGGTTTTGCTGGGTTTCATTTATTGTAAGAATGATATAGTGATAGTCAATGAGTTCAAGTTCAATTAGATTAATAACTTCTTTTATCTGTTAACATAAAATCCAGTATTTTATAATTAATTGTAAGAGAAGCCGTGAGGAGGTCTGATGTCCTCTTGAAATAAGGGACAATTTTAGATCTGATTTCTATGGAGGGATTGTTTTTCTTCTAAACATGGAAGCAGGTGACCTTTTTTTTCCAATAAATGCTGATATCCATGCACTTTCCACGGAAATGAACACAATGCAAACCTTTAACAGAAAGAAAAGATCAAATTTCCCCATCAGAAACATTGCCTATGGAGTGCCTTCAGAGGGTCAGATTTTCATTTCCTCCAAGGCACTCTGATGGAAATGTATTGTAAATAAGAATTCAGACTCTGTTTTACTGGAGATTTGTGATGTATTAGAGGAAAAGCAAACAAGATATAGAAAAAGGTAAAGCTGTGAATGAAGCTTTTTGCAGAAATGGGGAGAATATACCAGGAAAACAAGAAGAAAACTTTTGTTAGCTGCTAGCTGAGGGATAAAGGAGTGCACAGAGGTTGGAACCTTGTTAACAGAAAGGCATGATATAAAAAAAAGTTATATCAGACATACTGATGGCAAAACATCTTTGACAGTAAAGATGCACTTAACCATAAGAAATTATAAGGGATTTCTTATCAACCAAGTCAGGATGAGGAAAATCATGAAGGGTTCATTAACCAGCAATGGCAAAAGCCAGATTTGGGTGTCTGTGTGCATGTCGTTCTCTGTTTTTCAGAGATGCTCTCTGATTTTCAGCATTGCTCTGGGATGACAGACAATGTCAGCAGGAAATGATTCATTTTGAAAATGAGGATGGTTTTATGCATGTCTCATCAGTGAGTTCTAGCCAAATTGCAGATACATTAATAATGACAAATAATTCATCCCAAGGGAATTCTAATTATTTAGCTATCAACCCAAAATTCAGAAGACACTTTCAATAATTTTTGTTTTGCATTTATCTTACTGATGTTTTCTTTTAACTATTCCCTCTGCTTAAAAATTTGAAGGACATTCTTTTTTGTATTCCCCTTTTTATACAACAAAGAAAACACCATTAATATCAGATGCATAAATGCTACAAAAATAAAGCTGTGACAAATCAAGTTAAAATAAGGGTTTCTCATAAGTGTTCTTGCATATCAATTTACCGTTATGGTTTTCTCCTATAATGTCAAAAATCTCTGTTTTTTTTTCTTTTAAGAGAAATATAAAGACAGGAAAGATCTCTGCTATCTCTACTATGTATGTTTTGTAGCAACTGTTTCATGAGCTATGAAGTCCCAGCTTAAAGAAATTAATGGGATAAATTCAGTACAATCAGGACTCCACTCATACCTTGGGCATACAGTTGTAGAAATTCAAATGTGTAAGATTTCCTTCTCCAGTCCAATATGATCCCTACCAGGGGAAAGATAATAATGTTTATATTTGGAATGTCATGACACAGGCCTTATCTAAAGTACAGTTATATAATTAAAATACAGTTATTACATATCACCACAGTCTCTGGGTCAGTGCTCTGTTTAAATACATATATCAGCTGTTTGAACTGAAGGACATGGAAGGTATAAGACATATGGAGATGGTTTATAGAGAAAGTCAATTCCCAGACCAAAACTGGACCCTGTGGTTCTGTGTCTCTCACGTATAGAGTGAATCAGTCCTGCTAAATCCTCTAAATATTTCCTGTGGTGAACATATACCCCCTGGTAGCTCCATGGGTGTAAACTGGAGTGGTTTAAGAAATGTCTTTGACAGCCACTATGGAAAGCTAAGCTTAGAGACTGAATTTGCTGTAAGTCTTCAATCCTTTAAAAGACAGAATTACTACAGTTTTGACAAGAGAAGGACACAAGAAAAATAGGTGACATTTCCCCTCAATATCATTCTGATGGACTCCTAAAGTGCAGCCAATTCTGCTTCTTCACACACCTTGGTGGCTGTTTGACAGCAGCACGACAAGAAATGATGAATTTGGTTGTTTGTAAATCAGTGAGGGATTAGGCTGGGCCACTTTTAGCATGGTGAGATGGCTGTTCCTGGCTCTCAGTGCCAGATATTAGATATATTTTTGATGTCTGGGACTCAAGCACTGTTTGAAGGTAGCAAACAGTACTAATTTATCTTGGAATAAATCTCATGTTCTGCTCACCTCCAAGCTCACACTAAATTGGTGTCTGCTGCATGATCTGCTTTGGTTTCTGGACAAAGGGTATTTTGTTTTTCATTTGCTCTGGGGAAATGCACCTGTGCAATTGATATTAAAAAAAAAATGTGGATATTTATTAATTCCACATTTTCACTTAAAAAAAGTGGAGAGCTTTGGCTGTAATAGCAACAATTCAATATTGGTTGGTAGTTGGCAAGGGAGGAGTGGCATAATCTCTGAGCAGACTGATGAGATTACATGCATTGTTGAGAAAGTCCAGTGGGTTCTGTGTGACACATGGAGATCAGCTGTAGCCTGCTGCCTGCCTTGGCTTAGCTCAGTGGTGCTGGTGTTACGTGGTTTACTCCAGAACTGGGCCAAAAGCTGCCCCTGTCTCTTTCTGCTGCCTGCTTGTGCTCAGAGATGCCATTGCAGCTCACATCCATGCAAGAAAGATCACTGTCCCCTTCTGAAGCCAGGAGATTGATACAATACGCAAAATTCCTCTTATTTAAACGGCATTTACAATTAGATTTCACCATATCATGCAACAGTGTTTTGAATCAGGAGAGAAATATGTACTTTCTTATCCACACCTCCAGTCTTGTAGTCAGTGGAAAGAGCCAATCAATTCTTGAATTGAAGGACATGTTTATTTTAATGTCAAGTTTTAGAAATAAAAATACTTAAAATTAATTTTACTGTCATGAGCTACTCTCACTCAGAGAGTCATCAAAATCCATTTTTATCACATCCTTTTGCTTTTTCTTCTTAGAATAAAGACCAGCAAAGGAATGAAGAGACCATGACTGCTTTCATACTAACTGTTCTGAATTATTTATTCAGACATTAGCAAAATCCTCACACTCAGTCATTTGAATACAACCTAATGTGGAGCCAACTCTTGATCAGTGAAAACTGTTCTGAGAAAATCACAGGAAGGATATGTCAAGTGTAATATTAACAGATCGACACATGATTATGTCATCAGGTTCAACACTTTCTTGATTTATGATGCTAAGACTGTTTTGTTACTTTTTAGAACAGTCCTTTACTGCAAAAATAATTTGTCTCATTTTTCAACGTCACTCACAACATTATGAAGGTCTGTAAGTTATTCCTGCACAGAACATTCATAAAGAAAAGATCAGGGATGCTTGAGGGGAATGACTTCCTTAGTCATGTGGGGATAGACACTCCACTTAGGGATATGCAATGTGATACACAATACACTTATCTATGTTCTAGTTCCCACTGAATCAAATATCTCCATTCATTTGCAAAGGTATGATGACTGTGCATCGTCCTTCAACTGTACCTCATTGACTGGGTATTAGTATACTCAGTCTCTAGTTATCCCTAAATGTCTTGGTCCAATACGGTAATTTTAAAGTTATACCACAGAAAATGCATTTTTGCTCTTATTTGCTCTTCATTTTTCCTATGACCCTGTTGAGTTTCATGGACAGTCATAGCTGCCACCATTGCAATACTGCTGGTTATGTCTGCCCATCTTCCCAGAAACAGAGCAAGTGCTGGTAGCTTGGGAGAAGAGATGGGAGAATATCTGGGGGGTTTTAGGGGCTGCTCACCAAAGGATCTCTCTTCTCTCTTCTCTCTTCTCTCTTCTCTCTTCTCTCTTCTCTCTTCTCTCTTCTCTCTTCTCTCTTCTCTCTTCTCTCTTCTCTCTTCTCTCTTCTCTCTTCTCTCTTCTCTCTTCTCTCTTCTGCTGCAGTACAGGACTCCAACCCTCAACATGCTTTTTTCACACCTGATCACATTTTGGTCACCAGAGGAATGCAGTTTGTGAACTAATTTCCTCCCTCTGCTATCCTTCTGTGAAAGCAGATGAGAAAGAAGGGACCTGGGCAAGATCCTGCTGCTCCTGTAGGACAAGAATAGAGGCAAGCCTGGCTGTAATGCTGGAGAACATCACCAAAGGGAAGGACTTTCTGCTCCTGCCATTGTAAATGGAATGAGAAAGAGGAGAACACCTTTTTGGGTTTGGCAAGATTCCCCTCTTACAAGACTGGCTAGCATGCCCTTTTGTGATCTTTAACCATGGACTGAACCCAACTTTCATATAGTTTACAGCTGAGCATGAAAGGGTGACACAGGACTATTATTCTGCTGCCTTGTGTCTCAAGAGCCTCTCTCTTGTTCAGGAGAAAGGCTCCATTCACATTACTAGAATTCAGAATCCTCAAAAGTGGCCAGAGTTGGGGGACCTAGTGCCAAGCAGTAGAAGAGCTCTTCTCAAAGTACATTCATGAAGTACAAGAAATATTTTCTGTGTTTCAGCAGCCAGCTTTATTTCTGATGCAAAAAAAAGGCTTTGCATAGGGGCCAGATTGCCTGGCAGCAAACATATAAATAATACTTTACAAGACACTGTGAAAATGGATCTTTTGTGGAAGCTGTGCTGAGAGTCTTGAAAACAATCAGGGGGTGAAATGGCAAGTAATTAAGGAACAAAGTATGAAAGCCACAATGTCTGCGAAAAAGCAACAAACAAACAAAGAGCTAGAACATTGCTAATCAGTGTTTGGATTAGAACACAAGATATGGGAATTCATTCAAGGAAAAAAGGATGGGACTTTCTCCAGATAAAGCAGCTATTGTTGTAGGATGCACTTTTCTATTTTCCCTGACTAATTCTTAACAAAACACGGGAAAATCACAGCAGATGAATTACAAGGATGTGCCCTTATATAAAGTTTTCTCCTTTTCTTTCTCTACTGAGGGGTCAAGTATTTTGTGCATTCTGTACTTTATTTCAAAATATCCCCACAGAAGGCTACATAGAATTAGCAATATTCAATCTAAATGAAATCACCTTATCATCATCCTGAGAAGGTCACTGCAAAACACTCTCTTGATTAGAGCTGACAATTCCAAACATAACGTTAGGCCTCCAAAAAACACATGTGCCACTTTAGTCTCCCTCATTTTGCCAGAAAACATTTGCTATTTGGACATCTGTGCAGATCTCCTCATTTTTTTACTGAAAGCAGATATTTTGTTATGAGCGGGTTAATAGGTTAAGTGAACATGACCTCTTCTGTTCATGCTGACCCATCCTATTGTGAGTAATAGGTAGTTCAGACACACCTCAGCTTTCTACAGCCCAGATGCTGTTATAAGTTAGAGAGGAAGACCCTTGTAAAGCCTTCTGAGTACTGACACAGAGTAGAAACAAAAGTAGTAACTCTGTCTGCTGCTTTTTGCCCTTTATAAAAGCACACTAAGAATTGACTGCAAACAGATGGGAAGTTATCAGGAGTTATCAGCAGTCTCTGAGAGTTTCAACTCTGCACCTTTGCTTGTACACAGCAATTGACACCAGTCTCAAGGAGGACTCTGAAGGGATTGTGTGTAAATAAAATAAAAAGGAATGGAAAAAATGTGTCATTGATTTGGTCCAGAGGGCAGCACCACATTCAGCAGTGTGGTGTAGCAGATGCAGCTCCTCCTCTGTGTTCGTATTATGGTTTGGAGAACCAAAGGGTACAGCAGCTGCATGAGGTTACAGATCCTTCAGCCCTGATTCAGAGAGATATTTAGCATCTTAAAGCTCACTGAAATAAATGGTATGTACATCCTCCTAAACCTTTATGAATCTAGTCTGTTCAGCCCACCTTCTTCAAACAGTCAGTTTTACTTTTGCATACGCAGCAAAAGTACATCCTCCTAAGCCTTTATGAATCTAGTCTGTTCAATCCACCTTCTTCAAACAATCAGTTTTACTTTTGCATACACAGCCCTTCCATTTCCCCATGAGGTTTTGTGAGGAGCTCCTTTAAATTAGCTCTGCAGAGAAGTACATGAGACTGAAATTCCCTTAGCAGCTGGGATGCACTAAGTTTTCTCCTGGACACATCATCCAGTTTAATTTCATCCAGAAGGAACACAGGTTTTGTGCTTCGAGACTGCTCTGTGAAGTGAACCAAAATACAGCTAAAGGAGACCACTGGGAGATTCCCTCCTGAAATGAATGCATGATCTTTGCTGTAGCTGTAATGCAAAAGTTCTTGAGAATGCAGCAAGGATCATAAACAGAGCGGTGTTGTTCCAATGTGGCTCTGCCATCAATCCATACACACTGGATGAAAAACTCTGACAGAGGGAGGATGGTTTGTTATTGGCTGTGGTAAAATGTCACTTACTTTGAAAATCTGTATTATTTATATATCCTAAATAAATGGACTTTTTCTGTTACATATTTCCACATAGACCTGCAGATTTTAACATGCAGCATTCATTTACACACAGCAGCTGAATGAAAGGAGCACTGCCTTAATTTCAAATGGATTTTTCCCTGTGTAAAACAAAAAGTAAATATTATTCCACGAGGTGAAGTCACATAACTGAGTTGGGGTCCCACAGTTCTGTTTCTTTCATTTGTCTCAAGGAAAGCATAAGAATGTGGAGAAAGATCAGTATCAGACATTCTGAGGTTACAGGCATTCTGAGGCCACAGCTTTTCACCTTATGGTTACTTGGCATGAAAGGCAAGAGTGGGGATTAAAATGCTGCTTTCAGAAGAACTATTACATTTCTTGAGAGAATCATCACAAGCTAAAGCATTTTCAGCACCCAACACAAGTTCCACCTTTAAATAGAAAATCTATTAGGAACCACTCAAAATATTCCCCTCTGATTTTCTCTGTCCAGCATTCTCTCCCTTCCATACATGTGACTGTCTGCACCCAGCTATTTAGATCAGGGAGGATTTACCCCTGGGAGCCTTATCCATCTTGTGAGCCAGGTAAAACCTAAATTAGATTTTCCTAAAAGGAGCAAGTGCTTCAACCTACAAATACAGACCATACACTGAAGCTTGCTTGAAGGGGTTATTTGTAATGGAAAGAGCCCTAATAAAAGGTTATAGAGCCTCCTGGATAGAAACCTGTTTTTCTAGCAGGTAAAAATATAATGTGGTGTGTCATTGATGTGTCATAACAGGAAAAAAAAATCAATAGAGGAAAAAGTTTCAAATAGGGAATTTAATTTAGATGGTGAAACAATACTAACACTGAAAATATTTGTATCCAGCTGGAAATTGGAGGTGGCTTGCAATTGGATCAGTGTAAGGAAATGTAATTTAGATCTATAATATCCAACAGGTACTGCTTAATTCTACATTGTGCTTCAGATTCTCATTTCTGTGTTATTTTGTATGTCCTGAACATCTCTTTTCCCATCTGGTGGCTCTGACTTAAACCATTTCTCTCCTGCACACCCACTGCTATGTTCACAACAGGAAAAATCCATGAAGTCAGCTTCCAAAGAGGAGCTAATGGACAGATAATGGAGGTACTACCAAGCAGTTTTTTGTCTGTATGATGACAATGCTGTCTCACTGCTTCATGGCAACCCCAGTTGGCAGCTCAGCCACACAAATGCTTGTTCACTCCTCCAGCAGTATGAGGGAGAGATTCAGAGGGGTATTTCTACCTCAGTGTACCTGCTTTCCCAGTTTCCATGTGGAATAAGCTCTCATTTAAAAAAAATATATATGATCTACACATAACAGTTTGGCATCTCAGAATTTTCCAGCTTTTTAGATAGAATAAAAATAATGAGTAAGACATGATTCAAACCATACCCTGTCATTGACCCATCCATTAGACATAGGTTAAGCCTCTTTTCAAGCCATTCAGGCCATTTTCCTTCATTGTTTATGTAAAACATATTCTCCAAGGCAGCTACTGTTGACAGATCCAACATGCATTCACAGTTTCAGATGTAAACAGACACTGCTGGAAGATATGCCAGAAGTAGGATTTATTTTATGTTCTCATAATTATCCACATAAAGAGCATCAAAGAATGATTCCCAGCTGGATTATTAATACAACTACTATTATTTTTGTTCTTGACAATGATTCAGAGAAATAATCAAAATGTGGATAATAAGTAGCCTGTGTAAGTACAATACTCAAAGCCTTTGAGTGTTTTAACTGTCTCATTTACACTTGCAGCTACCCAACATATCTGAAACCCCATTAAATAGATAATAGATGCATCCAATAAAATCTGAAAAGCCATTGTGCTTGTTTACTGTGATTATCTTTGAAGCAAATGCAATTTTCCCTGCCTGCTCCATAGGTCAAATTTTCAGGCCAACGCATAGCAGAATTTCAATTATATGGATCTGAACTTACACAGTGTTGTACCAGTCATCAATTTTTTTTCAGGTGGCAGAAGTGAACTTGATCTGGTGCAAATAACTATATTGCATGTTGCATAACAGTTCAGAAGATAGGGAATTAATTATTTGGTTAACTCTTCTTTGATTGAATGAAAGGATAACAGAGAAGGTATAGATGGCCCTAAATCCAGCTCTCTAGAATTTGTTGATAAAATGGGTACAACTCACTGTTGTTCAAGTTTCCTGATCCAAAACAAGTGCCAATATTTCCTGTTGTTCTTTTTATATACAAGAGGAGCAGGGGCTCACAGGCTGCAAAATTTTGCATGCAGAAATTGCAGTGGAACCAATTGCAGTTAACCAATTGCAGGACCAAGAATCCTAAGATATTTTTATCTTTGATGTGCAAATAGCCCTAAAACTTGCCATGACTGAATGATTATAGAGGAGAAGAGCTAATAAATAAATGTAGGGTTGGAGAGAAGGCAGCAAAAATGTCTTACTAAAACAAACTTCATTATGAAAGGTAAGTAAGAAGGGATTTGTCTTTGAAAATACTTGTGAATGAGGACTTATTTTTCTTCCTGGTCAATGAAGTCTTATTTACTTCTGTATCAATAATTTTGTCTGTAAAAAGAATTCCTTAGACAGTAGTTCTGTCTCAGAGTATCTGCTGTTTGAGTCACTGCGTGGATGGACAGGAATGTTTTACCTATTGAAATAACTTGACCAGACTAGAGTGGAGATAAGCAATGCATCTTTACTTTGTCCCATAGGAGGCTGAAGAGTGGTGGGTAATATTCTGTGTTCATTGCACTGGGCAGTGCCATTGCTATTGTCCCAACTCTGCACTGGGGACATCACAGCAACGTGTGGAACCCTCTGGCGAGCCCTCCAAGAAGTTTGCTGACTGGTTCAGCTGATATTCTGCACTGATTCCATTTACTGCAGTCCACCCCTCCACATTTATGGAAAAAATGGGAAACTGCAGTGGGAAATGTCCACGCCACCATTGTTGCTGTCAAAAGATCCACTGCTCTCACAAGGAGAAATTATTCAACATCCAACTGTTGCATGTGGTGATCACTCTTGTCAGTATATCTTGTCAGATATCTTTCATCCCTAAATTTTTCCTCATTTGACCTACTTTGTTCTAAATACTGGAGATTCAAAAAGGTCATGAAGCTTTGGCTGCATTTATCCTTTTGTCTCATTCTTCTCTTGTTTTGTTTGGGTTTGTTTTTTTCCATTGGACTTTTCCAGGCTCTTCCTGTGTTATCCAACTGTCAGTTGTTAAGATGAGTGTTCTGAATGAAATATTTAGGCAAGTAATAAAATGGTTTCCACAGAGAAGCATCCAATATTTAGTAGCAGATAACTGAGCTGCAAGATAGCATTTAGATCACAAGTTAATCCTAATGATGTGACCACAAAGCTTCAAAGCTGGAGCAATTTTTGTTAAAAAAATTCAGCTTCTAGTTTAACTTGTATTAAGATTACATCTTCTAGAAAGAGCAAAATATATCCATGAAGGAAAGGTCAAAATTATCTCTTCCTCTGGGATTTTAGTTTTCTATTTTTCTACTGAAATTATGAAACCCACTACACATGTCAACAAGGTCAATAAGAGCTTGAAAAATTTTTACTGTCTGTCTAATTGCTTTTGACTAAATACAATTTCATTCTTCAGAAGATGAGGTTGTTTTGTGTGCAAAATTTTAATCCCTGTAAGGTTCATCCATAAAGAATTTACATGAAGAAATGTGTGAGAAAGTGAGGGGAATAGATATGAGCAAGACAGGCAGATGTGAGTTTTTATATGCAAACTTTAGGCAAAAAAAGGCAACTTTTCCCGTTTTTTTCCTCTGGACTTTGACCAATATGCAAATATCTATTAAACAAGGGTATACTCCCTGGTTTGTTTTTTTCTCAAGAGCAGCGTTCTGTTTTATTACTCTGCTCAAGATCTTTCTTCCCTGTCTTGCACTTTCCCCTACAGCCTGTCTTTGGATGTTTACAAAGCTTTGACATATTCTCAGGGTATAATAAATGAAAGTGTGAAGGGGAAGCTTAAGAAGCATCAGAAATAAACTATGTTCTCTGCCCTCACTGTTTCTCCATCTCTTGGTCCCATAAACTAGACATGGGAAGCTGACTCCTTTTTGCTCTTCATCCTGTCCAACATTTCAAGGTTTTTTAGGTATAGCTCCTCAGATAATAACACTGACCACTTTAACTTTCTCATTATTCATGATTATAACATATTACTTATATTCATTCTGACAGTTTGGGAGTTTCCTTAACCTTGTTTCTGTCTATATTACAAGCTGAATTTTGCTGACTACTGATGAAGTTGAAACCCTCTTAAATTCAAATATATGTTTTCGTCTTTGGTCTAAAACAGTCAGTCTTACTATGTCCTGCTTATATTGAAATACCTATTTTTGCATCCCCTCAAAAGCCTATTTCAGTTGTCTGGTTGTTCCAAAATGTAGTTAGAAAATTACATTTCTGTATATGTATAACTCCCTTCTTTCTATTTCCTAATCATTGTGTATCTACCTCTCCAACACAAAGGTTAATGAGGAATTAATTAGGTATATTGGCTTGTGTATGTCTGCAAACTGAAGAGCCGGGGTGCCTGTTTTGGATTGTCTTTCAGAATATATGAAAATGTGTGATGTTCCTGAAAGAATCCTGTACTTAGAAGAAAGGACAAACTGGTTCCATTTATGCATCCCTAGAAATATCTGCAAACACAAAAAATAGCATTTTATAAGCATATTAGAGCCTGTTTTCAGACATAATGCTGTCTTGATAATTTTTGGTGCTGAAAACCTCAAAGTTAATCAAAAACTAAATGAAGGAAAAAAAGCAGAATGAAGCAGACAAAAAAAAAAAATCCCTGTAATCATTGCAGTTTACTCAGTACAGAAATCCAAAACTAGTCAAGGAAAGACCTGATATTATTTTTGTATAAATATGTCCACACTTCCTCATTAAACACTTGCATCACACACTACAGTAAGGACAACATAGGACTATGAGTTCTATAAATATTTGAAACTTGGAAACATGATAATCCATGAATAAAATATATTTTCTAAGAGGCTGGGTTCTCTAGAAAGTGTTGTTAAAAGAGATGCCTGAAGGATACTTGCTGATCTCCCAGTGGAATAGCCTGTAGTGAATGACTACATAAACTCTCATGCATTTCTCAGAAACAACTTTGAGGATTCCTTTTAATAAAGCAACCATTGTACATTGTGAAACACTCCAGGTAGCCTGAAAAAGGTACTAAAAGTCCTATCCTCCACAGACCGGAGTTTATACCTGAATTACAGTGGGCTTAATGTAGTGCCTGCTAGAACAAGTCCAGGAATTAGCTCTGTTCTATTTTCCTGATATTGCTATGGTACAGAAGAAAAAATTAATATCTTCAGTTACTTTTCACTGGCTTCTCCCCAAATGTCTCCTGCACCCCATATTCCCCTCAATTATAAATGACTTTTGAGATGCCTCTTTAGAATAATATTATATATAAATTAATCTCAATCCTCTCAAATCAGGATTGTCAACATTACTATGTCCCTTTAGCAAGTATAACACAGAAATATGTTATTAGAATACAATCACTGCAATAAAAGTTCAATATTTCCCAACTGTTTATCATACTATTATAGCAATTAAATGTCCCCGATCAGTTATGACACTGCAGATGCTTTGGAATAGAGTTAGACATAAAGGAAAGATAATATTGCACATATTAGTGTTTGTGACTATGTGTGGCATATCCCTCAAATCTTTTCACAAAGAGGAAGTAATGACAAAGGCACAAAAAATTAGAGTAAGTACAGGAGTTCCCAAGACCAAAAAGATAAAAAAAAACTGAGGCTCAAAGGCAGAACGCCTTTGAAAAATCAAAGTATAAATGTATTCAAAAGTATTTAAAGTTCAGTGAAACTGTGCAAGATGAGAACCTGAATAGCACCATATCTTTAATGCATGGTTTCTCCTTCAGCAAGACAGTTCCCTTTTCTATAATTCAGTGCTTTGGTCTCATCTAAGTACACTTGAGCTCCTAGTTAGCGACATGGAAGAGGGAGGGAATCCTGTGAG
Source organism: Ammospiza caudacuta (assembly GCF_027887145.1). Classification (NCBI taxonomy): domain Eukaryota; kingdom Metazoa; phylum Chordata; class Aves; order Passeriformes; family Passerellidae; genus Ammospiza; species Ammospiza caudacuta. The sequence goes on along the minus strand of NC_080597.1, from coordinate 12,285,748 downwards.
GCAGAGAGCAGATCCCTGATTGCAAGCTACAGCTCAGCCCTACTGCCCACAGAATGGAGCTCTCTGTAGCTCCTGTAATTGTCCAACAAACACACATTTTGTAGCCATCTATACTGCAGAGCTTAGCATGATAGAGGCTTATTTTATTCTGAAGAAAACGTGGTGTCTCTTCCACTAAAACTCCTGCCAACATATTTACCTGGCAGATTTAAAGGCTGCCCTTCTCTTACAAAAATAATAAATAGGCTAACTTCTGAAATCGCACAGAAATTCTGCTGTGCCTATCCAGCTCAAACTTCTAGGGATAGCTGTTTTTTCTGTTTTATGATTAGAGCGCCCTAAAGATGGCTATCAGCAGGACTAAGAAACTTTTGATTAAATTTGGAGTTATGCAAGCTTCCACCAGAGAAAGCAGAACTTTTCTTAAGGTGCCTGCACAACTTGGTTTCAAAAATCTAGGTCTTTAGCTGAAAAAACTCCTGACATTTAAGAATTTGTGATGTTGTGACCTAGGACTACTGTATGAAAAGAAGATATCTTATGAAAACATGTCCGCTTAAATAAAATGCTTTCTCAGGGAAGGACATGATTTGTTGAGGAACATACAGCGCTTGTGATACTGTGGAGAATTAGAATGGTAGAAAAATCAACATTTCTTGGATGGCTGAACTTGTTTATTTATTAGGGGATTGTAGGACCCTCAAATTCACTTTACCTTGCTAGTGTGCATGTCTTGGAAAGAACTTTATAAGCAAAGCAGGACTGTGAGACAGGAATGATTTAGTGTCTCTTTTCAGTGAATGAAAAATGTTGAATGTTTTCCAGAAGTGAGGGTATCCATAATAACCTTTCAATGAGCCTGCCTTTCTCCTCTCATTTCTCAGCACAGGTTTTTATACACAGGAGAAGTTATTGTTTCATCCTCCTGACTGTCCATGATGCCCCTGAATCCTCCCGTGGCTCCTACAGATCCTGTGATTTCATTAGCAGTGAAGGATGGTACAGCAAAATACAAACAGGAGGTTCAAAGAGGAATTATACTCTCTCCTGTAGTAAATCAAGCAATAAAAATACTTTGTAATTCACTTAAAAAAAAGTAAAAAGAGGGAAAAAATCCAGCCAAAAAAAAAAATTACAGTACAGCTAAAAAATAATAGTTATAGCTATGGGAAATACTATTCATTAAAAAAAAAAATTATTCTTTTTAGCAAGAGCCAAGCTAATACTTAAATTTGTGCATTTTTTTAATGGTCTTGAATCCTTTCAAACTTAGAGGAACCTCTCCTTTTCCAAAAAGACTGTGAAGGAGAGTGCATCTCATGCATTGAAAGCAATTTCATAAAAGTGTTGCTGTTCACTGTTTTGTATATGTTTGAAAAAAAAATCTTACAAGCAATAGAAGATAAAGGTACAATGATGGAGGAATAATGTCTTTTAAGTCCTGATATCACTGTTCTTTTCTACACCTTGTCATACTAGACTGAAGGTGTCATTAAAAGAGCTGAATAAAACTATCTTTTCTGTTTCCTGTATTTTTAGTAGGGAAACCAGATGTTTTTCCCATGTTTTCTTAGTTGCCAAATTCAGATTGTATCATTAAACACATACTGTGAAATTAGCAGTTTCTAGAGAAACCCTAAAAAGTATTCAAACCAGTTGCTTTGCCCTGAAAATTCTATTCCCAATAACCCATGTCTTCAATACACCTCAGGATCAGAAAATGTTAATATATCATTAAATATTTTATTTTCTTTGGGTAAGGGGCATTTTCAACAATCTAGGTGTTCAGTGTGGTTCCCTCAAAGCACACCTTTGGATTAACTTCTGGTTTAAGCTTAGCCATTTGTTACAAAGGTTCATAATGCTGCAGAGCCCCACAGAGTTCAAAAAATTGAAGAGTTTAACTTCATAAAAAATCTAATCAGACGATCTGAAGATTTGAAATATTTTGGAAAAAATCCTGTAGAAGTCATTAATTTCATTTTAAAATTTTGTCTCAAACTGGTTTCTCTTTGAGGCCATGGAAGATAAGCTGAATCTTCATCTTCTTTTTCTACTTTCTAATATGCACAAAGTAGGTATTTGAATCTAGACAAAGGAAAACATGCAGTGAAATCCCCATACACATCAAGCTGTAATATGTTTGTTTGATTTAATTTCATGAGCATACTCACTTTAAGGCAAGACCACATTTTCAGTAAGTACTTAGGAATACTAAGCAGCACTGTGGTTTATACCTTCAATGATAATCTTTTTTAATGAAATGGCAGAGTGATGTTTGCACCTTTCTAAAGTGTGCATGCAACTTTCAGAATGCAAAGTCTCCTAACTTTTAATGGCATCTGTGGTCAAAACCCTTGGATGGATCTGAAGATGCCATCATGTATTCTTAAAATGGCTAAAGATAGCATCCCTAAGACAGTTCTCCTTAAACCACATTGCCACATAGCAAGATTTTAGATTTTTATAAGAGCAGTTAAATGAAAATGATTCACCAGATGATTCACCATATACATCTCCAGTTGCCAGTACATCGTGCAGGAGGTATAATTTCCACACCCTATGGATGATATGTATATTAATGTAAATCAAGTAACAAGGCTCTCAAACAGCCATCATTTAGCTCCTAGTCCTAGAACATTTTCTTCTTTGTCTTGAGAACACTTTGCCTTGAGACACTCTACGACATCCATCACTGCCATTCCTATGAATAGACTGGATAAACATCTGTCAGAAATACTTTTGCTGCATTTGATCTTGCCTTGTGGCAAGCAATTGGATTAGACATCTTTGCCAGGTCCCTTCCAACCATGTATTTATGACTCTTTGCATCTATCTTTCAAGCTTGCTGAATACCAGTCAGCAAATTTCTGAGATGAAGAGCTTTGATGGAATTAATAAAACTGTTACAGGACTGATTCTAACAAGCAACTCTCCCATGCTGAATCCTAATGCTGTTTGCAGCCTAGAGGTGTAAGGCTGGTAAATAAAAAAGAGCAGGAGAAGGTTTGTTTTCTTTAAAATACCAGTGCCTACACTTCCTGTCACACCCTCCAGACTAGAGCAGAATGTGCAAAACAAACATTTTGTGATCCCCACTAAGAATGCCTGAGGCTGTGCCTCTCAATAAGCAAGGTTCTTCTATCACAATGACACTGTGGCCTCTAAATTTATATTCTAATTAAAGCTTTTCAGGAAGACTGATCTGCTAGAGTCACTTTTTCCAAACTCTAATCATCTGGTGAGTGCCTCTCAAGGATCACATCCCACCCTTGGAAGTAAAGGGAAGGTTTGGCAATCACTTCTGGGTTTGATTGGGAGGTTGTTTTGCCTTTTTTAAAAAAAAAGTTATTTAATAATAGATTTAGATCCAAATCTGCTCACACTGATAAAAAACAAAAGAAACAGAGTATTCAGGTTCAGAATACTTTTTCCTGACTGATAGGCATCAAGCCAGCAGTCAGGAAAAATATGTTAGGCACACTGTGTTAACTCAGATTTACGGGCTTCCTCTGGTTGACTGCATCATCACAGGCTGCAGCTGGGTAAACTTATTTAACAAGGAGATAGACACATCAAGTCTGATTTCAGTGGGTTTAGATCAGCTATATGAGGACAGCATTCATGAAGGAATTTTTTTCCCATTAATTCCTGGGGCAAATATCCAGCAGTTAAGATTGACAAATAAAACTCGGAGAAAACATGATTTCTAGAAACAAAATAGAAAATGTAAGAAACAAAAAGTGAAGTAGTCATCTGGAGCAGAAACAGGAATCCAAATTTCCCTTACTAGACTTTAGAGTCTAAATTATTTGGTCAGAGAGAGAGCAAACCCATGCACTCCCTCTTCCCTCTCTTGAGTCTGATGAATATTTAATCATTTCAAGCAAAGGAAACAATTCTGATGTGGAAAAATAAAAAGAGCCCGTCTCAGGACACTGCACAGCTTGGCCACTGCCGAGCTGAGACAGGTCAGGATTCAGATGAGACCCAGGCCTGGTTTTTCCTGACAGTCTTTGAACTACAGGGAAAAAAAAACCAAGGAGCCAGCAGCAAATGCTCCTTTGGTGTCTTGGGCAGTGTTGGCTCTCTGACACAGGAGGGATCCCTGAGGACTTCTGAGGAATGAAGCCCAGGGCACGAGGCCATCAGAAGAGCACCCGCCTGTCACCATGATATTTTTCTGAAAAATCCTCCTTGCCCAGAATTTTCTCCTGGGAAGCTGAGAAGCCTCAGAGAGGAATGGAAGCAATAATCATCTGATTGCTTTGGAATGTGGTCTGGACATTGTTTACCAACAGGTGCATCTTTGATTGGTTCCATGTGAATTGTTTTTAAATTAATGACCAGTCACAGTCCAGTTGTGTCAGACTCTGAGGAGTCAGTCACGAGTTTTTATTATTTATTTCTTGCTAAGCCTTCTGATGTCTCCTTTCTCTTTCTTTAGTATCGTTTTAGTATATTATATTATATTATATTATATTATATTAGCCTTCTGAGAACATGGAGTCAAATTCTCACCTCTCACCTCATCCTGGGGACCCTCACAAACACCACACCCACCCCTCCTGTAATTCCAGCAGGGTCTGGTTGAGCTCAGCCCTGGGGAGCCCTTCTGGGCACACTGCAAGCACAACTTCAGCACCAGCAGCTCGGATACTCCAGGGCAATGCACATAAGCAGGATTTGGAGAATTTTATTCTTGGTGGGAGACATCCTGGAGCATCAATACCTCCCTTGCTTTAGCCTGCATCCCCTCTGCTCATTTATCTGTGAAAAGAGGATTATTTCCTTCTTCAGAAAAAGATGTGAACGTTTTAATGTGTTTATTTAGCAATTTATTTTTAGCCTAGGGAAAAACTGATAGAGTTTTAGTCAAAATTCTTGTTCTTGCCTTTTCATGCCTTCTCCTACTTCCATTTTTGTTTCTTTCAAGATAAATTGGTGTCATTTCACTTGTTCCTTTCTTGCCAAAGACAAATTACATAATTTTCTTTTTATTTCTTTATCTCTTTTAGCCCAGAGAGATTCCCCAATTTCTTAAGCAAATCATACTTTTTTACTTTTTATTTTTGCCTGAGTGTAGTTTATGTACTGAGATACTTCAATCCAGATGTCTCTTCAAGTAAACTTTCTGAATAACTTTAATATACTTTGAGTTAGGACTTAAGGGACTAACCTCCATAATGATTTACATCAGTATAACAGCAGCATTAACACTACTGATCTATTCCAAAATTTTATAAAAATCTGTTTTCACTTATACCAGAAGCCTTGTATAATCTCTACAGTAAAATTAATGTTTCCCTGTCTTTTTTTTGTCACTATTTTCTTTTTTCTCGTGTTTAATTTACATTTTCTATTTTACATTACTTTTTTTTCTGCAAAATATTCATTATGCTCCAATTCTTCATTTGTATACTACATTGATTTTTTTCCTTACTTTTGTTGCAAGTCTAAAACTCTGCATTCATCCTCAGTTGAACACAATAAATTACTTATTTTCTACTGTGTTTCAGCTAGAGAAACTCAGGTTTTTTGAGATTATCCCATCTCTAACCCTGCTGTTGGTGTATCTACTCGATTGCTGTGGAGGCTGCAAAGTGCTACTTCACAGCCCATGAGAAGACCCTTCAGTTTCACACAGAGAGGCCACAAGTGTGGTCACAGATATCATGAGCAGTTTCCATTTGGTTTGGCTGCTGCTTTTCACCATTGTCTGAAAATGTGTTTATGTTGCTACACTTCAAAAGGGCAATTCCAGCCAGTAAGAGAAAAGAGAAAATCAAACAAGCTGGTGCGGAATGAGGTGCTGGAAAGCAGTGCCACACAAAGGGACCTGGGGGGCCTGGTCATGGGGAGTTTAACCTGAGCCAGCAGTGCCCTGTGTTGAAGTGAAGGGGAGACGACCATCCTTTAATGCATCGAACTCCGATTTATTGATCGATCAGTCACTTTAAAAAACAGTGTTAATTAACTTCATGCATATTCCAAAATCCAGGTTTATGATAGGCTAACAGAGAAAACTCTAACCATTCCTTTTGTTTTACAATACCGATAATTGTTTACACAAAACAGAACCAGTGTTCCCACTGTGATATGAAAGGTTCCCAAAACTTCCATATCTGTTCCCAGGGTGCCATCTTTTCCCAGAGAGGGTATTTTGCTTGTTATGGGAAGACTGTCTGAGAACCTTATTGTTTATAAAGTGATGCCTGAGAGAGTCTAATTGTTTATAGAAATCAGGCTGGGAACTGCTTTTGGAACTGCTTTGCAACTACCTTTTACTTTTCTCTCAATTGCATGGCTTCATGGCCTTTTTCCTTAAGCCATGCTTGAACTAAACTCCCGACACCCTGGCAGCCAGGGCCTCACCTCGAGTGCTGGGGGCAGTTTTGGGTGCCACAATACAAAAAAGACATGAAACTATTGGAGGCCATAGGAAGTCAACAAAGATGGTGAGGTGTAGAATTCACATTCTCTGAAAAATCCCTTCACCCAGGATTTTTCTCCTGGGAAGTTCAGAGGCCTCAGAGGAAAGGTAAGCAATTTTTATCTCATTTGCTTCTGTGTTTTGCTCATGTGGAATGTGTTTGGAGTTTGTTTACCAACAGGTGATTGTTTCATTGGATTCTGGCGTGAGTTGTTTTCACTCTTTGACCAATCAGGGCCAAGCTGTGGTGGGACTCTGGAGAGAGTCACCTGTTTTCATTATTATCTTTTAGCATTCTGTAAGTATCCTTTCTGTATTCTTTAGTATAGCATAGCATTCCTTAATATAATATAGTATCATAAAAGAATAAATTAGCCTTCTGAGAACATGGAGTCAGATCCATCACTCCTTCCTTCATTGGGACATTCCCAGCAAATACAACAGTGAGGGGCCCTGAGGGGAGGCCGTGTGAGGAGCGGCTGAGGGCGCTTGGTCTGTTCAGCCTGGAGGAGACTGAGGGGAGGCCTCACTGCAGTCACAGCTCCCTCAGGAGGGACAGGCACTGATCTCTGCTCTGGGACAGCGACAGGAGCCAAGGCAATGGCATTGGGAGAAATAGCTACTCGCTTTTCATAGTTTAGGAAGGTTTATTAAACCTTATAAAAAATACAACAGAAGACAGAAAAAAAGGTTATGGCACTGGGAGCAAAAGATTTTACCTGCCTTGCGCTCAGTCCCCTCACAGCGGAGGTTTTTTCCTTTTTAACCCTTTAACCCCTCCCAAAGTTCTGTCCATCAACCCCTTCTTCGCTGTCCAGTGGTGGAGATCTCCTCCTCAAATCCTGACTGGAGGTCAGGCATCACCACAGTGACAAGCCAGCCCTCCCAGATGTCCCAGCTCCCGCTGTCCCTTGATACCCAGCGTGAGGGGGCACAACATAACTATAAATCTATAAAACTTTTCTTCACCTATATACACGATCTTTGTCTATTCATTGTGAGAGTCAATCATCACATTACTCATCTATCACAGACTGAAGTTGCATCAGGGGAGATGTAGGTTGAATATTAGTAAAAAATTCTTCACCCAGAGGGTAGCTGGGCATTGGAAGAGGCTCCTTAGGGCAGTGGTCACAGCACCTGACAGGATCGAAGAAGCATTTGGACAATGCTCTTGGGCACATGGGGTGGCTCTTGGGGATGGTGCCGTGCAAGGCTGGGAGTTGGATTCATGACCTTTAAGGGTCCCTTCCAACTCAGTTTATTTTGTGACTTTTGTAATCAGGTGTTCTTTGCTGATATTAAAAGACATAAAAGAGGCTGTTCTTCCAGGTAATGTGCTGGCTGATCCTTTTGTTCAAGAGCTGGTACATCTGTGCCTACTGCTTGCTGCTTTTCAATCCAGGGATCACTGATTCTACCTGACTCAAACAAGAGACTCATGATTCAGGGAATTAGGGCAGTAAATACTGTTCTGATTACAGTGGGTAAGAAAAACAAATGGGCAACTTTGACTAAGGAGAAAATTAGACAGCCTTTTGAATTGCAGGATGTAATTAGGCTCATTAAGGACTCATTAAAAACAAATTGTATCTGACACATACTTAAAGCACTCATGAAAATGAAGTTGTTCAAAGATAAAGCCATGAATATATTTCACCTTGTTATGTTCAAAGGCTCTTGTACTTCACACTACAAAAGGATACACTTCAGCTCCCTTTTTTTGGTAGTGGTCTTCTTAAAAATAAAATAATTGCAAGTTAGGGTAGAAGGAATCAAGCTAACGTAGAAGAATCTGAATCTGATAAAGATTCAGATATCTTTTGCACTGAATTGGATCAGTTTGCAGTTGGCACATTCCTTGTAGACATCAACTCAAAATTTTGGAGAAAGGGGAATTGTTATTTTTCTCTATGTCAGGAGAGATTAGGTGAACCCTCCCCTTATTAGAAACTAGTGAAATTTCTTACCCATAAGAAATTATGGAATATTTAATAAGTATGTATTCATTTCTGGAGTTCTTTTTAATAAAAAACAATGAACAAAATTAATGGGAAATAACGACTGATACAAAAGTCACAATTTATTACCTTTGGCAAAAATTAGATTGTCTCTGTTATTTTAATAATTAAAGTGTAATCAGGTTTAACCTCTTGCACTAATAAGCAAAACAATCCAATTACTGCTCACAAGGATGGGATCTGCTAAAATAAAAAGGAACAAAAAAGCACAGCTGTAGGAAACCATTTAAAAGAGGTAAAACACAATAAATGAGTTTTTGCATGGTTTTCGGCTAAGTTGCAGAATTACCCTTTAGCATTTTAACTTTCTTTGTACTAACCTCTAAGAAGGATCTGTTGGGCTAGAGGGGGCTCAATGATTTATTCTGGTAAAATTTTATAGCACTTCAAAATGGTGCTAAGTCCAGGGGAGTAAAAAAGCTTTACATGAAAAGCCTGAGATAGGAGAGGATGGTGCTCTGTGTTCCTTTTATGTACGAGCCTTTAGCTAAAGTTCACCTGCTCTGCCTGCATGCTGAAAGTAGAAATAAGAGGTTGTTGTGATGGGTTACACAGCAATCTAACACTTTCCAGGAATGCAGCTGCCTGGCTCTTGAGTCAGGAGCAGCTTTCCAAAGGCCAGCCAGAGTGTTACTAAAGCAACAACTGTGCTTGGTGTTAAGGACTGTCCTTGAAAACAAAATTTTGGACTTCTGGTAATGGTGCTGGGAATAAATCCCACACCATGGCTGCTCTCATGAGAGACATTTAACGCCATGACCTGTGTCTAACAAGGAAAACAGCCTCAGAGACTCAGAACTTTATGTGCTGGGGATATCCCATCTGACCACCCAGCAAATAAATTTGCACTATGCCATTTATGCGCACCCAGACATCCAGGTGCCAGTGCTCACAGAGAGACCAGCCCCTCACAGCTCTGTCACCCAGTGCACTCCTTGGATGGCGACAGTTTTCTGTACCTGTCAGAGTTTGACTCAAACCCACTGACATTGAGGGGGAGTATGTACCCCAGACCATTGCAGACCTCATGATGAGGACTCCCTCCAGCTTCCAGCTGCTTTTTGCTGCTGATGTTATTTCTAGAGAAATGAAATTATTTCATATTTGGTTTCAGTGCAAATCAGAATAATGAGTTAACCTTGAAATATAAGCATGGACTGGGTCCCACCAGCCAGCCCTTGCCTTTCTGGTGTTTTAAAAATGTTTCATTTTTAAAAATTATTAACATTATTAAAATATTGAAATTATTAAAAATATAATAAAATAATATTAAAATATCTAAAATATATAAAATATTAAAATTATTTAAAATAAACAGTTTATTTTTCTGAAGCCACTAAATGTGAACTGCTGATCTGAACAGAAGCCAAGCTGTAAAGTCGGATCATAAGTTTTCTTTAAAGTGGTTGAGTTCTGTAACATCTGTGACTAAACCTATACTTAATTCTGATTTCTTTGTTCTACTGAAATTGGGAGAGACTCAAATGAGTACAGACTGTTCTTTGCCATCATACTGTTGTCTTGAGAACATCACATATGAATAACCTTCTAGGCTATTAAACAGTCTGAACTTCCTACATGATATTTCATTTGCTATTCAGTTTATCTGTAAGTGCTTCTTCCCTTGTCAGATTCTTGTGTCCTTAAGTATCTTGCCTGTCTGATTCTTGCACAGCTCAGGTTTCCACTGAATGTCCTGACTTTCTCATAAAGGCAATTTGTGGAACTTATTAACTGTCTGGCACTGATCAGTGTGCTGCTAATCTCAGGAGAGAGTCAGATGCTGTTCCCAATTAAAAATGCTGCACAGAAAACCTGGATCAAGGGCTTCATCTGATGGCAGATGACATCTCTATTATAAGCAATAAAGTTCTGATCAGCCAGGAGGTAACACTTGATGAATATGCAGCAGGACAGTCAATGAAAGAACATTATGACAACTCACAGAAAGAGTACTTAGAATATTGTTAGAATGTTTAAAAAAAAAAAGCTTCTATTTAATTACTCAACAGGTTCTTTCTGTCTGTCCTATTAATGGCAAATCTCTGCTCTTTCTTGCAAATTTTTTTTCCGGTTTGTCTTGGATACAAAAGGATTGTGTAAGAGGAATAATGAAGAATAAGACTGTGAAAAAGGTACAGCACAAAGGTCAGCAGAATCCAATAAAATAGAGATAGACAGAATGAAGTTTACATGTGATTAGAATTTATTGGCGAAGTGATTAGGTGGAAGGAAGTGAACTGCAATGTTTATTTATAGATCAGGTGTAGTTCCAAGCCAGGAAAGCAGAGAGCTCATACTCCTACTGTGGGACCAAAGTACTGAGGGGCAACACCAGAATTTTGGGAGAAAAGAGAAGAAAATTTGTGAATCATGTATGTTATCCATCTTAGAGGTTTGGTAGATGATGGGAGAGCGGTGAACATTGTCTACCAGGCTTTCAATACCAACTCCCATAAGGTATTTACAAAGATGACGAATTATGGGTTGGATGAACAGACAGTGGCTGAGCATTTGGACAAGATGACCTGTAGGTGTTCCTTCCAACCTTGACCACCCTATGGTTTCAACAATCTGATTGACATGTGGGAGTTGGAAGAATAAGGTGATCCTCTGTCTGAAGTGTGAACTTCCTATTTTATGTCCATTTTAGTACTTTTTCATTTGACTATTAGGCATATCCCTCAGAGAAATATCAACTGTATTAATCATCAATGTGGTGCAAATTTGATAGAGTAAGAATACCCCTGCTTTCAGCCACTCTGATCCCAGATGAGAAGTTAAGCAATGTGTTATAAGATACCCACAGGGCATAACAGGATGGTTCAGATGAGGAAAACAAAGTGAACCTGGAGCAATGAATTGGTGTCAGGATCAGACAGGATGATTGCTCTTCTTGATTTCCTGGTATCATTCTTTCTTAGTCCAATCTTTTTTATACAGTATGAGAAAGGTCAGGTAGGCAATTCCAGTTTCTGGTTGGTCTGAACACTGCCTTGGCAATCTGACACAATGGACATGGCATAGAAATTATAAAAGAAAGAAATATGAAAGACAGAAGAGCCTTCAAGGGTAGGGTGAGGAAAGAATGAGGCTGAGGGAGAATGGAAAATCAGTGTTGCAAGTGAGGAGCACAAAACTGATGCAGGACCCAGAAATAAGGATGCAAAAATAGAGAAAATCAACTGGATGAAGAAAATAAACACATTGCAAAAATAATCATCATTATTTCCTCACTGTACAAGAGTAAATCATGGTGTTTTGCACAGCATGCTCAGTGGCAGGGTAAGAAGCAGGTTGGAGAAGAGACAGGCATTGCATGGGCAGAGAGTTCTTTCTGTCAGGCACCATTTATGAGTTATTTTGTGTCTCATCAAGTTGAAGGCAGACAGGGGAAGATGTTTCAATCCTGGCTGAGGCCCTTGGGTGCCATCATCACAATAAGACTTAACAATCTTAATAATAGCCATTGTAGTTTTTTTTTTTTTTTTTTCCCATCAAAATGTAAGATTTCAAGGCTTTAGGGGAGCCTGAAAATTCACAATGAAAATACAAGGTCTTCATGCTTTAGTTCAACTCAATTTGATTGAAAACTGACATTCTCTACAGGCTCTCACTGTTCCTAAATTATTATGGAAGAATTAACAGGAAAAAGTCCAACTTCTCCGCCTGAGCAGGAATGAAAGTTTGACAGGTCTCAGGTGGTTTTGCAGGCATTCACTGAGCTCCTGGTGCAGCAAGTGTCCCTGCAGTGTGATCACTGCTGGCTGACCTGCAGCTATTTTAGCAGCCATTTTTTGCTTCCTCCTGAAGGAAATCAGCACAGTGTTCATACAGGTCAGAATGCTGAAAATTCAGACTGTTTAAGTGCATCTCTTAATGAATAAAGAGTGATTTATTTGTGTTTGGAAAAGGGAATTTAGTAATTGCAATAGACATGTCTGAGCTTTTTCTGACCAGTGAATGGTGCATGTAACACAAGTTATTTCTGATGGGTGCCACAGTAAAAATAACATAGCTTCTGTTTTTCACCATAAACATTAAAACAAATCCCGGTGTCTTGAAAATAACTGAAGTTCAGCAAAAAGACACCAAGTTCCATGCAGTGAAGTCATACTACTTACAAGCACCTTGAAGTAAATCAATATTTTTTTCCAAACCATCTGTATCACTGAAAAGCTTTTGTTACTAAAAGATTACAAAAAGCCCCTCAACATCTTCAAACCAGCAGTCCACAGATGTCAGGCATGAGAAGTCAACTTTACCACTTGCACAAAAGGAGAGATATCAAGACTTTTCCAGTTCCAGGAATCTCAAAAGTGTCCTTAGGTCGTGTAAAAAGGCTGAAGCTGTAGCTTTGGCAAAGACAAATCTTTCCCCTCAAAACTAGCTAAGTTTCCTTCTACCCCCATCACTGCCTGGCTCTGTGACACGGGGGAACTCACTGAACTTTTTGGTACCACAATCAGCCTCACTGCAAAATAAATAAGAGAGAGCTGGACTCTTCTTATTGGTGCCAGGAAATGGATAGGGTGGAATGGGCACAAACTAAAATACAGGAAATTGCTTTAAAAATTACAAATACTCCTTTTTTTTTTTTTTTTTTTTTTTTTTTTTTTTTTTTTTTTTTTTTTACTGTAAAGGTGATGACACACTGGGGCAGGTCGTTCATAGCCTTTGTGAAGTCTCCACTGTTGGAGATTTTCAAAAGTCAATTGTATAGTAGGGGAGAAAGAGTAGAGGGCTCCCAAACTAGAGGTGCATTCACACCCCTGCAATTCTGCAGTTCTATGATTCTGTATTCAAAGGAAATCTTTTGAAATCTATGAGAGAAAATAACTGGGCTGATAGGTAAAGAAATGAGATGCTGAAGAAAATCATCAATTAAAAAATAATCATATTCTCACTGCACTTGATTTGCATGCAGTTGAACTAAGGGATTAAAGAGTTGTCAGAAGAAAATATTCTTTAGTAGTTCATTGCAGGAAAACATCAAGAGCAAATTTACACACATCTATCCACTAGCCTGGTAATCTATGTTCATTAACCATCAAAACAGTATTTAATGAGTTTGGCTTTTATCTAGTCCTTGAGAGAAAAAGTTTGTTCTGCTTGGTATGTTTGTTGACCGCTTGGGGTGAGAAAATTCAAGAACTCTCTAACGCATCTTGGTGAAGAGATTTGAACACCTGAGTGTTTTTCAGAGTCAGGTTTTGGGCTTTACCACAATAGATGACTTCACCAGAATCAAATCAAATGTTCTGTGATTTACACTCAATATCATCCTCATACAAGATTTTGGCCAGACACAGAACACTCCAGCTCCTGACGAGAGCTGCTGTGATTTCAGTGGGACCGTGATTCAAGGTCAACAACCCGACAGAAGAGCATTCTCAGAAGTTGTCCAGGTGTTAGTATCATCCAGGTATGGATACCCTCATGCATCCCCTGACCCAAAAGCACTCAGGAGGTCTCAGTCTCCACTCTCATAGGCAGGAGAGTGGCAGCATTTGGCATCCTGACTGTGAGCAGCTGGGGGCACATCTGCCTTGGGCAGATTTGCAGTGAATACTCTCAGTGGAGGTCAAAACATCAACAGGAGAGGAAGGATGGAAGCTCTTGCTCAATAAGATGAAGGGCAAGGAGAGGCAGAGATAGGGCTAAATGAAGTATATTGTCCCTTCATCTTTGGTTCTGTTGTGTTTTGCATTTTTGGAGGTAGGCTAAATTTTGGAGGTAGGCTAAACATTTCTTGTAAAGACAGCTTTAATGACTATAACAATAATGAATACAACATTGGCAAGCAGCCCATAGCTTGGAATGGGGACATGACACTGGGAGGCAGAATGGGTTAGGACCCCTTAATTTATTACACTATTCCTACTGACAAAGCTTTCTACTGCAAGGTTACTTTCACTGCACATTTTAATGGATAAACGAGGATATGGAGAGTAGTTAATGCTCTCTGCCTGGAGTCTGAGCAATCTTAGAGAGAATTTAAATATATGGTGGCTTCCAGTATGTCTACACCTCTCAATAAATTGGCACTGGGCAACAAGCTGAAATACTAAAAGCATGGTCAGCAACACTGTGCAATTTTAATAGCATTCTCAAGTTCTCTTTTGGTGTCATTAAATTAGCCTTCTCTTGAATGAAACTTGGAAACCACTTGGGAAAAAACCTGTTCTGGGTCCTGCTAGTAATGGATATTACTGATATCCAACAGTTGTATGCATAAAATCACATGCACTTTGATTTATTCAGCATTCCAACCATCTTAAAGCTCTCCTTGTGTGCTCCTTGTTGCTCTCTGAGAGTACCAATTACATTCTTAATGCATTATATTATTAAAATTCTGTTTTCAGTGGTTGCAGAGAACTCTCTGCACTATCAAGGGAAAATTAACCTGCCATAATAATTCAGAGTTGGAACCACTCAAAAATCTAGGGCAGTTCTCATGTTTTCAATCTTTGTGCATATCCCAGGAGTCGTGGAAGCAGATATTCCTGCTCTGTTGTGATTACTCTGGCAGGTGGCAGCTTGTGGTGGTGTTTGCAGGGGTCCCAGGATGAGGGAAGGGATAGGAATGTTGACTCCATGTTTCAGAAAGCTTGATTTATTATTTCATTATATATATTATATTAAAATTATACTAAATGAATAGAGGAAAGGATTTCTTCAGGATTTCATCAGAAGGCTAGCTAAGAATAGAAAAGGAATGATAACAAAAGTTTGTGACTGACCGAGACAGTCCGGACAGCGGGACTGTGATTGGCCATTCATTAGAAACAACCACATGAGACCAATCACAGATGCACCTGTTGCATTCCACAGCAGCAGATAATCATTGTTTGCATTTTGTTCCTGAGGCCTCTCAGCTTCTCAGGAGGAAAAATCCTAAGGAAAGGATTTTTCATAAAACATGTCTGTGACAGTGGCTCACCGGGCACATCCTTGAGAATTCAAGGAGTGTAGGATGGACATGAAGCCAAAGATCAGCCCCTATAATATACAGTATGGACATATTTATTCTGCACAGGGGGAAGGAGAGGGGAACTTGGCAGTGGGGAATCCTTGGCCCACAACAATTCCCACTTGTCACATGCCAGCCCACCAGGAGGAATATGGTAGATATCAGAGAAGGTCAATACACCTGAATTATCAACAGAGATTCTCAAGCCTCACATGATGGAGCAGTGTCTCCTGTGATCTGTGTTATCAGAGGCACATTCAACAGAGCTCTCAGTGAAAATGTGTGTGTAGCAAATGACTCAATACAGCTGGGTATGACATTTTCCACATGGAACAGCTTCAGAAGGACTCATAAAGCAGAAGGCAATGGCCACTTTTGGATCATGGAAAAGGCCCAGGGACAAGCAAACTCCTTCTCAAAGAATTGTTATAGTTCATTGCAGTAAGCAAAGATGTGATCTTGTGCTGCTTACATGTAGCAGCCTATTGTCAGCACAAATATGGACTTGTGTCCCTCTGACATTTGACTGACATTTAAAATGAGTAGTTCTCCAGGATGATATTTGTCTTTGTATCTCCAGTTTATAATGTGCTTGTTTTTAATATTTGTCTTTGCATCTCCAGTTTATAATGTGCTTGCTTTTAATGATGTCCTAATCATACATGAAACACGAAGATCCTGATATTCAGATGCTACAAAAAAATCTCTAATTACTATCATGAAATACTATAGTTTTTTTATTTGAGTTGAACTAAACACTTCATGCTTGTTTTAGTAAACAGTGTACAATTCGTAGGATTTC